>NC_083332.1:59902004-61102004 GCF_963455315.2 Globicephala melas | reverse complement strand
TTTTTTTTGGCGGTACGCGGGCCTCTCACTGTTGTGGCCTCTCCCGTTGCGGAGCACAGACTCCGGACGCGCAGGCTCAGCGGCCATGGCTCACGGGCCCAGCTGCTCCAGGTGCTCCCGGACCTGGGCACGAACCCGCGTCCCCTGCATCGGCAGGCGGACTCTCAACCACTGCGCCACCAGGGAAGCCCCCAGAGTGTCTTCCTTTTTGAAAAATTTATTTTTAGAAGACTTGTAAACTGAGGTATAGGGAGTCCCCTGGTGGCCTAGTGGTTAGGATTCCAGACTTTCACTGCCGTGGCCCAAGTTCCTGTAAGCTGCACGGCACAGCGAAAAAAAACCATTGAGGTGTAATTCACAAAACATAAAGTCAGTCATCTTAAAGTCCACAGTTCAGCGGCATTTAGTACATTCACGATGTTGTACAACCGGTACCTCTATCCAGTCCCAGAATATTTTTGTCACCCCAAAAGGAACCACCGTAGCCATCGGTAGTCATGCCCCGTCCCTCTCTCCTCCAGTCTCTGCAACCACTGACGTGCTCTCTGTGTCTATGCATTTGCTGCGTCTGGGCTTTTCATACACATGGAATCATACAATATGTGGTCTTCTGTGATGGGCTTCCTTCACTCAGCATGGGATGGTGTCAGCGTTCTCCCATGTGGTAGCTGTGTCAGTGTTCCTTCCTTTCTATGGCCTAGTGATACTCCATTGTTTGGCTGGAGTGTTACTGTTTGTCTTCCTGCCATCAGCGGATGGATGTCTGGGTTGTTTCCACTTTGCCACAGCGAACGATGCTCATTCGGAAGCCCGTTTTCATTTCTTTGGGGCACACACCTGTGGGTGCAGGTTCTGGTCGCCTGACTTTGCTCTGACCAGTGGTCTGGGGCCGGCTCTCATCCCTCCCTGCCTGAGGCTCCCAGCTGCCCAGCCTGGAGGGGAAGGGGGCCTTGTTCCCATGCTTTGCTAGCCAGCTGCGCCAGGGAGCGAGGTGCAAGGCATCCCTCTCAAAACGTGACGGGTGCCTCTGCCCTCACCCGCCCCGTCGCAGCCCCTCCAGTGGCATTGAGAAAGTCCCAGTTAGAACGCCTCTCAACTCTTGTGAGTTTCCTTTTGGCCGACCCGCGGTTCCCATCCTTTGGCAAAACAGCCGAACCTGCTAGAATCGGTGGTGGGGGAAGAAATTTCTAGGTTCTTTTGGCTGGTCTAAGAATTAAATTGACATGAGACTGACTAACGGGAAAAAATCAAACAGAAGTTTAATGGCCAAAACCCTCACCTTAAATATCATCTTCAGCCAAACACGAAAGAGGATGTTGAGTGTAGGGGAGAGTCAGGTGTGGGGAGTGAGGAAAAGCCCGGTGGTCCAGGATGCGGTCGTGACGGAGATTTACGTCATTGACTTCCCCACTGATGCGTGTTTCCAGAGATGTGGTCCTTTCCTTCTGGATACAGAGAAGGAGGCACCCTTACAGCCGGAGATCTCCCTTACAGATGTCAATGATTCTTGCAAAAGGGTAACTTTTACTTGGCTTTCAGAGTTTTTCACCGTGTCTGGTGTTGCCTGGAAAATAACCAGCTTATTGTAGGACTCCACAAGGACACATCTGGGGGTGGCAAATTCTGTCCCGCTGCACATCTAAGGTGGTGTTTTGTTTACGTTGTTTTTTACAGTTACCGTCTGTTTACGGCTGGTTTTCCCTTTAAGTAAATAAAGTGAGTCCATTTAAAGAAACATAGTGA
Organism: Globicephala melas; assembly: GCF_963455315.2. NCBI lineage: Eukaryota > Metazoa > Chordata > Mammalia > Artiodactyla > Delphinidae > Globicephala > Globicephala melas. Next base: position 61,100,261 of record NC_083332.1, on the reverse strand, counting down.
GAGGACAAGAGGCTGGGGAGAAAGTGAGATGGTTGGTTGAGTTGTGGGATGACCGGGGTCTGGGAAACCCCAGGAAATCAGTCCTATTGGACCAGGAGGTGGGAGACCAGCCCACTTGTGTTCAAATGTTGCATTACGGTTCTCCCTCTCTCTCTCTCTCTCCCTCTCTCTCTCTCTCTCTCTCTCCTTCCCTCCCTCCCTCCCTCCCTCTCTCTCTCTCTCTCTTTCTCTCTCTCTCTCTCCCCCCCCTCTCTGCCCCCCTCCCCCGCCTTCCTCTCTCTCCTGCTCTCTCTCCTAGGGGAACAAAATTTGCCATCCCAAATGTCTCTGGCCTGCGAATTATTCCCAGCTGAGAACAATAAGGCCCAAAAGACTCAGGAAGAGGCATTGATCTTCTGTCTTAGCTTATGAATTAGAATTTAGACAGAGGGCCTGTTTCAGGAATAGCATGGTCACCAGAGATTCCCACAAGGAATGAGGCCAGGTGTGGTGAGGAAACTCAGACTACAGTCGACTGTGTGTCCCGTTGTCTCTGCAGGCTCAGCTTACCAGACACATGCTTTTCCATCTCCATGTGAATTCCCTCTCTCCCCTTTGAGGTCCCAAACCACGACCCCAACATCCTCATTTGTCTTTACCTGAAGGTGGTGTTTAAGGTGAGGGCTTCAGCCATTTTGGCAAGTTACGCAGTTTTTCTGGGTGATGTTATGAAATTCTGTCTGATTTTTTTCCTCTTAATCTGTCTCATGTCAGTTTACTTCTTAGACCAGCCAGAAGAACCTAGAAGGTGTTACCGAACTGAAATTGGGTCCCCTCACCCGCTGTACCGCAAAGCCAATCTGCTGACACCAGGTTGTGGTGAAGGAAAGTGTAGTGTTTATTTATTGATTGATTTTTCATAATTTTTATTGAAATATAGTTGATTTACCGTATTGTGTTAGTTTCAGGTGGAAAGTACAGTGTTTATTTGCAGAGTATGAAGCAAGGCGTAGGGGCAGCTCGTGCTCATAAGACCCAAACCCCTGACGGCTTTCAGGAAAGGGTATTTAAAGGCAACATTTGGGGTGAGGGTTGCATCTTGTGGACTCGCCTCTGATGGGTTGGTGGTGAGGTAACAGGGTGGTGTCCCAGGAATCTCAGTCATCGGCCTTCTGGTTCCAACAGGGCTGGGGGTCTCAGCATGTAGTCACCATCCTCCACCTGGGCGGGGTTCTTAGTTTCTGCAGGACTTGAAGATATGCGTCCTATTATTATGTACATCCCTTGAGGAGGAGCTAGGTTCTGTTTATTGTTTAAGCTCTCATTCCTTTTCTTGCTTAACGGCTTTTCCTTTGTTCCTGTGTCCCCCCACTTCCCTAATTAGTAACTGTTTGAGTCCGCTCTCTGGAACTCAGGGAAGGCCCAGGAGACTAAAGCCTTTTTTACAAATAAGAAACGGGGGACACAGAGGGGCTTTTGTACCCAGAGGGCCCCACGGGGCCCTGCTCGTTTTCACAGGGTACAGGAACGTTTCTTCTTCCTCGACACTCCCTCTTCTCTTCCTTCTGTTCCTTCTTTTTATTTATTTATTTTTTGGCCGCCCCGTGGGGCTTGCTGAACCCTCACCCTTGGTAGTGAAAGCGCAGAGTCCTAACCACTGGACCACCAGGGAATTCCCTCTTCCTTCTTCCTTTTTTTTTTTTTTTTTTTGCGGTACGCGGGCTTCTCACTGTTGTGGCCTCTCCCGTTGTGGAGCACAGGCTCCAGACGCGCAGGCCCAGCGGCCATGGCTCACAGGCCCAGCCACTCCACGGCATGTGGGATCTTCCTGGACCGGGGCACGAACCCATGTCCCCTGCATCGGCAGGCGGACTCATAACCACTGTGCCACCGTGGAAGCCCCCTTCTTCCTTCTGTAAAATTACACATCACAAAGTACACCGTCTGCAGTGCATCACGGGATGAGTTGGGACAAACACGTACACTGAGTAACCCAACTCCACACCAAGATACCGAACATGACTAAAAAGCCTTGAAAAACAGATTCTGGCTCAGCAGATCTTGGGTGCAGCCCAGAGGTCCTTAGGATAAGGGGTCCCTGGAGGGTGCTGTGGGGATCCAGTTGGGAGGCGCTGGTCTGGGCCAGGATCCACAAGCCCAACCATGGACTAGCCCCTGGGTCTCACCGTCTCCCACCCTCTCCTCACATGCACACCGTGCTCTCAGCCCCAGGCCCTGGAGTGAGCATCCTCCAGCAGGTGGTGATACAGTCCATCACAGCCTGTTGGCCTGGACGACGTGGGGACTGCTATCATTTGAGCAGGTGCAGTCACGGGCACTTAGGGCGCTGGGACCTGCCTGACCAGCACGGGGGCAGCTGATGGGGACCCACAGACTCCTTTCCCCCCCACACACACTATTTTCAAATAATATGCATTAATATTCAAAGATCGGGAAACTTCACTTTAAAAAATGACCAAATTTCTATTTTTTTTTGTCTCAAAACAAAAAACAAAAAAAACCCCAAGGATCTAGCAATGTCAGGCTGTCTGTCCCCAGGGACTGAAGTGGCTGGAGCACACAGCAGCTGCCCTGGTATCTAACCATCACCTCTACCTGCCCACTCAACTCATTTCTCTTCCGGGTCTGGCCCCTGGAGACATGTGAGATTTCAACTCCTGGACCATATAAAAACCATCCCTGAGAAAGCAGTAACCCACATAAGGCCACCACATCACAGGACCCCTGGAATAGGGTGACATGTGCCCTGGTCCAAACACCTCTCCTCCCTGGGGCCTGCCTGCAGCTGGCGGTGCAAAGGGGCCATAGGTGTAAAGGCCCCAGATAGAAACGGGGGAAGGTGGAATGTATTGATTGCTCTCACCCAGGATCATTTACCAGGTGAGACTGGGATGGAGACTAAACTGTGTGAGCATCACCACCTCCCTTTTCTGTGCCAGTGACAGACATAAGCAGTGGATTACAGCGCTCTTTCTCTTGGAGCCAGGGTTTACCAGTCTTGGCTATCGACATTTGGGGCTGAATCACTCTGTCGCTGGAGCGGGGAGGAGGGTGACCTATGCATTCACTGTAGGAGCTGAGCAGCATCCCTGACCCGGCCCCACTAGATGCCAGGAGCACCTGCGCCCCGCACCCCCTGCTGTGACAACCAAAAATATCTCCAGGCACTGCCAGGCACCCCGCAGATGCCATTCAGGGATTGAGACAGGACCCGTTGATTACAGCTGGCCCAGGTGAAGCCTCTTTTGCCGTCCTGTGGGGTGTGCGGGTCCTGGTTTGCATATCCGTGCTCGATCACCGTGACTCCCTCCAGAACCTCGTTGCATCAGACCAACGTGCAGATCCCACGCTTGGCTCTGCAGCCCTGCCCTTCGGTGTGGAGCAGTGATTCGGAGACAGGCAAGGGCGGGCACCTGTCAGAGCAGCTCCAAGGAGCGCTGGCCCCGTTGCAGCCGGTCTCCATTTACACGAGGGCCGGCCTGGGCAGAGACGGTGGAGCGTGTTCTGTTGAGAAAGAAGCCCCCAGGCACACGTTCATCTCCTCGCATCAGTGAACCCGGGAGCCAGGTTAAGCCTCCGGCGGCCTCTTCGTCCCCTCCCCCTCGCGCAGAGGCTGGCTGCCGGCTGATGCAAGAGGCTCCGGGATTGCGTGGCTTCCTTCCCCAGAGCGGCAGTTCACGTGGGACGTGCGAGTGAACCGGCTGCTGCCGCGGTCGCGCGCACACAGAAAGCACAGGCGAGGGGGTGGCGCTGCCGGCACTCTGCTCGGCGGGGAGTTGGAGGGGCCCGGCTGGAATTCTGCAAGAGGGGGACCACGGAGGGACCCTGCGTCCTCCTGGAGCCCTTACAAACGCTGTGGGCATAGAAGGGAGGAGGGGAAGTCAGAGTGACCGTGTGTGCAACTCCCCAGGCACACCGTCACAGATGGGGTGGTGGGGAGGGGCGACGTCCTCAAGAGGGACAGAAACACCTGCTTCAGCAGCCCCGGGGACTGTGGGCGAGGCTCAGATCCTGGACGCAGTGGGGCTTTCTAGACGTGGGAGCATCGTGCCTGCAGAGAGAGGGGCCGGTGGCCTTGATGCTGCCTCTGCACGGCAGGCACGCGCCTTTGCTTAGCTGTGTGTTGGGCGGGGCCTCTGACGCCGGTTAGCTGTCCTTCGTGTCACCATTGCCTGAACGAAGAGAACCGGGCAATGGCAGGAGTTCGGGGGCTGTGCCCTTTGTCACAGGGGTGCACGCCCACCACACGAACATTTGGGCTGGATGCATGGGGGACGGGGGCGCGTCCTGTGCACCGTACGCGGTCGAACAGCACCCCGGTCTCCACCCCTAGATGCCATGGCACTGCCCATCCCCCCCAGTACTGGCAATCAGAAATGCCCAGTGTCCTGGGGGTGCCAGCCTGGAGGCCCCGAGCACAGCCCAGGGAGCTGTCCTTTCCTCCTCTGCCCAGTGGAATGTCCCATCCCGTCCCTCAGCCCGCCACGTCCACATCACCCTGTCCCTTGAGCTTCTTGGCCCTGGCCTCTCTGGAGCCTGGCCGCCCTCTGCCTGGGCTCTGCTGCCCTCCTCGGGGCTGGGCTGCTGGGAGGCGGCTCCTGCCAGACGTCCACAGGAGGGGAAGCTGGCCCCCGCCGCCTGATGTGAAGACAGACTCTCGGTCCTCTCGGAGGTCTCCTGAGAGGCCCCCAGCACCTGCTTGGGTGTCTGGAACATGGACATCTCCCTCTCAAAAGTCAGATTTCCCTAGAAAGCGGAGAAGACACGCTATGGCCTCTGTCCCGCGGGAGGCGTGATGCTGGGGGCCCCGGGCGCTCTTTCCCTTCCGTCCCACCTGAGTGAACCACGGGAGTTAAAGAAAACATGATTCATCACACGTGCTAAAGATGGTGAGGCCGACCCAGGGCCGTCGCGTCGCGATGGGTGTAGGGCCCCTGCAGTGGGGTTTGCAGGAGCGGAGAGTGCTCAAGTCTGAATACAGCGTCAGCAAGTGGGGTATTGCGGCCGAGGAGCAGGTGGGGGTCGCTGGATGGAAACATTAATAGTAGGAAGCATCAGGGATGGATGAGGGAGACTCTGGCTCCCCAGACCCAACAGGATTCTTGCTGAAGGCAGCCCAGGGGGTCAGACATCAGCAGGGAGCGTGGGGATGAGGAGGTCGAGTGGTCAGAAGTCAAAGGTGGGCGACTCTGGCTAAACCCACTGAGCAGGCTTCTGGCTAAAACTGGTCTCTCGAGGACATGCCCGAGGATGAGGCCTCGTTGAAAAAGTGCTCAGAGGCGCCTGACTGGGGCTTGGTCCAGGGAGAGCCCCTGTCGCAGTGCGGAGGGCGTCTGTTTCCTCTGTTACCATCGCTACTCGGGAAGAAGTGGCACTCGGGGAGCCCGGGTCGCTGGCTGCAGGCCCCCAGCGCCGCAGCTGGGCAGGCCTATGAGGCCGGCAAGGCCACGCTGGGCCCAGACGTGTCCCCGTGAAATGTTGGCGTCCGGTGAGGGAGGGACGGGAGGCCGGGTTTCCTCTTTCTGCCCCGCACTCCCCCGCCATCAGGCCCCAAGATGTGGGATACAGTGGACGACCCTTTTCTGGGTGCAGGCCCCTTACTCGACATCTCTCAGGGGCTTTCGGGGAGGCGGAATGAGGATGAGGCCTTTCTCACCAGTGCTACAAGCTGGTGCTCTCTCTTCATTTCCACACCAGCAGGGCCCTGGCGGGACAGGCGGCCTCCAAGGAGGGCAGCCTAGGGACCGCCCTTGGAGCTGAGGGCCCTGGGGGCGGGCAAGGGCAGGAGCGAGGACACCCCGAGGTGCCTGCAGTGGGTAGGGGAGCGGGGAGACGCAGCACCCAGCCTTTCAGGTCCAGGCAGAGCAGGCTGCATCACGATGCCAGGTGGCTCCGGGAAGCTGGGGTCACCTGGGAAGAGGGTAGGGAGAGGCACACCCGCTTGCAGCAGATGCAGCCAAAGATTAGCGGGGCGGGGTGGCTACTGGGTTCCGGGTCGGGGCTCCTGTGCCCCGTCCCCAGCAGCAGACTTAAAGAGGGCTCCCCTGGGGCTGGACGAGGCCGGGACAAGCAGTGACTACAGACCTGTGCCTGGGAGGTCGGGTCAAGTCCTGGCCCGTGGGCCGCAGGGCCTGGCGGACAGCCTCCCTGGTACCCTCCTCCACGCTCTCCTGGCAGCCGGGCCTGCCTCTGCCGGCATGTTCCTCCGGCTCCCTGTTCGGCTGAGCTCCCTGGCAGCCGGAATGGGCCAGGAGGAGGAAGGGGCCCCGTGATGACTGAGACAGACGCGGTGGAGGTGTGATGGGGACAGTGCTGGAGCGCTCATCCGAAACGGACAATTCCCACCTCCTTTTTTTTTTTTTTTTAAAGATTATTATTTTTTTCATGTGGACCGTTTTTAAAGTCTTTATTGAATTCGTTGTTACAGTATTGCTTCTGTTTCATGTTTTGGTTTTTTGGCCACAAGGCATGTGAGATCTCAGCTCCCCGACCAGGGATCGAACCCACACCCCCTGCATTGGAAGGTGTAGTCTTAACCACTGGACCGCCAGGCAAGTCCCTTCCCCCCTCCTTCTGTCGTAGTGCGGCTTCTGCTCAGGGCCGCCATGTATAGCGGCACAGACTGTACACTGCACAAAGGCACCCTGGCCTGGACTTCCTTCATCAGAGGACGGGGCACCTGCGTCTTTGTACAGAGATGCTGTCCACTACCTAAGCCTCCTGTGGGACTGTGCCCACCCAGAGGGCGTCTTTTTAACAACAGATCTCCCCAAGGGGAAGACTTTTGTAGTTCTCGCCAAGCCACCTGCTCCAGCTATGGCCATGTTAATAGCAGCCCCAAGGTTACCGGCTTAAGACAATTTATCATGAGGGCTCCTGGCTCTGGGCAGTTGGGCTCAGTGGGTGGGTCCTGCTCAGGGTCTCACACAGCTGCAACCATGGGGCAGCTGGATCTAGTGTCCTCTCCCAGCTTCTTGGTCCTGGGCTGGCATGGCGGGACTTGCGGGAGCTGGGCGGGCCTCTCCATGGGGTCTTCCAGAGGCTGGCAGTCTCAAGGTGGTCAGACTTCTTACAGATCACTTCCTCCAGATTCTACTCGTCCAGCAGCCGCGGAGCGCACCCACATTCAAGGAGAGGAGTTGTAGGCCCTACGGACTTTGTGTGCCTATGTAAAGCCACCCTGTGCCACGTTGGGGTGGCAGCCCAAGGCAGGACCCAATACTAGAACCTGAAGGGACCTCAGAATGAGCAAAATCCCACCCCTTTCACAAGCCTCTAGCCTCGTCAGGAGCTAGAGGAGCTAGAGGAGCGTTCTTGGAGGGGCAGCCCGGATCACAGGGGATGTCGCTGTGCCGGGACAGGGTGTCCCGTGCAGGGCCTGGTGGCCCCTGGCGGGCGTGGGAAGGTGGGGTCTTGAAATGTGAGGGGAGTTCTGTCCTGTGTTTAGGTTCCACGTCTGTTCCATCAGCTGGGATGGACCAAGCCTCACAGCTTCCCAGGTGTGAAGGGCAGGGCTAGGAGCTGCCTCTGTGAGAGCGGTGGGGAAGGGGGCTTCCTGGCAGAGGTGGTCAGAGCCTCGGGAACCCACGGAACTCAACTTGTGACAGTGGGAGCAGGGAGGGGCGCAAGGGAGAAGGAGGGAGGCTGGGAAGAAGGACCAACACCGGCCGAAGCAGGGAGGCCAGAGCCCTGGAGTCCAGAAAGCAAGCAGTTCCCTGGCCGGGGAAGGACCCCTGCTTGTGATCTTGTCCACCACTCCCACCAGGTTGTGCTGGAACTTGTCAGATTGGGAGGAAACGGCCGAGAGGACGTAGACATGTTCGGCCCTCCTGGCGGGCACCCCAGGCCGGTGCCAGGGTGTGGAGGCACTGGCCCCTTGGATGGGGGTAGCCCTGGTCCACGGCTGGTCTAGGGGACTTTCTGACAGGGCCATGCGGAGCCTGGGGGAGGGAGGTCCACACCCTGACAACCTGCTAAGGGGTGAGCGCCCGAGTCACACCCGTGGAATCAGCAGAGGTCCACCCGCCTTCTCCGGGCTTCTCTTCCAGGGGACCTGCAGCAGGCGGCCATGCTTGCCACGGCTGTTTCCTGACCAGGCACCTCTAATCGGGGCTCCTGCGGCAACTTGGCCTGCCCTCCAGCCGCTGGTCACAGAAGTCACAGAGTCGGAAAGGCAGCCTGGGAGGTCTTCTTAGGCGAATGCGCTCTATTAGAAAGAAGAGTAGACAGAGGCCCAGAGAGGGGAACTGTTCATCTAAAAGCCACGGTTACAGCTCCTCTCGTGTTAACTTTAAGTTTGTTATAAACGCAAACACTACAGAAACCCAAAGTCCTCGGCGGCGAAGTTCCCTCCCTCCCCCTCCATCCTCCCCCCCCGTCGGGTCCTCAGAGGTAAACCTGGCTTCTCTCCCGGTAACATCTCCTCTCAGGGCTGGGGAGGACAGCAGTCTGGCTCTTCTTCTGGGGGAAGCTGTGAAATTAAAGCGTCCTCCACCCTCAGAATCTTGTGTGCACATGGGTAATTGTGCATTTCAGAGCAAGAGTGAGGCTTCTAGGGACAAGTTCCCTAAATAGCTCAGTATTGCCTCTCTTTCGAGTTTGGTTTGGTTTGGGTTTTTGAGAGCTGCTGTAACGAATTACCATAAACCGTGTGGTTTAAAACAATAGGAATGGATTGTCTCACAGTCCTGGGGGCCAGAAGTGTGAAGTCCAGGTGTCAGCAGGTCTGAGCTCCCCCCAACTGCTCCAGAGTAGAGCCTTCTGTACCGGTCAGGTTTCTCCAGGGAAACAGCCAACAGGATGGCTCCACACACAGAAAGAGATTTATTCCAAGGAGTTGCTCGTGTGAGTGTGGAGGCCGACAGGCCCCAGGATCGGCACCCTGGACACCCAGGAGAGCTGTCGTGTGGTCCCGGTCCAAAAGCCAGCACGCTTTAGACCCAGGAAGAACTGATGCTTCGGGTTCCAAAGGCAAGAGAAAACTGTTTTCCCAGTTCAAAGGCCATCAGGTAGGAAGAATTCTCTCTTACTCAGTGGAGGGTTGGCCTTTCTGTTCTGTTTAGGCCTTCAACTGATTGGACGAGGCCCACCCACATTACGGAGGGCAATCTGCTTACTCAGTCCACCAATCTACATTTTTTTTTAAAATTTATTTTTGGCTGTGTTGGATCTTCGTTGCTGTGCACGGGCTTTCTCTAGTTGTGGTGAACGGGGGCTACTCTTCGTGGCGGTGCACAGGCTTCTCATTGTGGTGGCTTCTCTTGTTGCGGAGCACGGGCTCTAGGCATGTGGGCTTCAGTAGCTGTGGCTCGCAGGCTCTAGAGTGCAGGCTCAGTAGTTGTGGCGCACGGGCTTAGTTGTTCCGCAACATGTGGGATCTTCCCGGACCAGGGCTCGAACCCGTGTCCCCTGCATTGGCAGGCGGGTTCTTAACCACTGCGCCACCAGGGAAGCCCCCACCAATCTACATATTAATTTCATCCAAAACACCCTCAGAGAAACACTTAGAATAATGGTTGACCAAACTGCTGGGCCCAGGCAAGGTGACAAATAAAATTAATCTTCACACCTTTCCTGCCTCTTCCGGCTCCTGGGGGCTCCTGGTGTTCCTTAGCTTGTAGCTGCATCTCTCCAATGTCTGCCTCTGTCCTCACGTGGCCATTGGAAAATCCAATGTCTCTGCATCTCAAACTTCCCTCTTCTGCCTCTTTAAGGACACCAGTCATTGGATCTTGTAACTTGATCACATCTGCAAAGACCCTGTTTGCAAATGAGGTCACATCCCCAAGTACCAGGGCTTAGGACTATGGACATGCCTTTCGGGGGACACTAAATCCAGTGAGGGTGGGCCCTAGATCCAATCACTGGTGATCTTATATAAAGACACGTGAAGACGCAGAGAGGAGGAGGCCTTGTGAAGATGGACAGAGATTGGAGGGATGTAGGTATAAGCCCAGATGCCGAGGACTGTCGGCCACCAGAGCTGGAAGGGTTAAGAACGGACCCTCTCCTAGAGCTTTTAGAGGGAGGACAGCCCCGATGGCACCTTGATTTTGGGGCTTCTGGCCTCCAGGACGGGGAGAGAATCAGCTTCTGTTTTTTCAAGGCCCCCAGTTTGTGGTAATTTGTTCTGGCGGCCCCAGGACACTCAGACACCCTGTTGGTTCCTATTTCTAATATGTTCCTTTTTCTTTCTTTTATTAATTGTAGTATAGTTGATTTACAATATTGTGTTTCAGGTGTACAGCAAAGTGATTTATATATCTATTCTTTTTCAGATTGTTTTCCATTATGGGTTATTACAAGACGTTGAAGATAGTTCCCTGGGCTCTACGTTATTTACTTGTTGCTTATCTATCTTATGTATGTCTAATATATTTCTGGTCCCTTTAATCTCTATGCCAACCTTGTTCGTTCTGTGTTTTCCTTGCCATTTGTTTCTGTCTTGGGTTTATGGTGAAATCAGGCTACCAGGAAAGTATCTGACTTTTTAAAAAAAATTTTATTTATTTTATTTATTATTTTTGGCTGTGTTGGGTCTTTGTTGCTGCACGCGGGCTTTCTTTAGTTGTGGCGAGCGGGGGCTACTTTTCATTGTGGTGCGTGGGCTTCTCATCGTGGTGGCTTCTCTTGTTGTGGAGCACGGGGTCTAGGTGCACGGGCTTCAGTAGTTGTGGCATGCGGGCTCAGTAGTTGTGGCTCACGGGCTCTAGAGCGCAGGCTCAGTAGTTGTGGCGCACGGGCTTAGCTGCTCCGCGGCATGTGGGATCTTCCTGGACCAGGGCTCGAACCCGTGTCCCCTGCGTTGGCAGGCGGATTCTTAACCACTGTGCCACCAGGGAAGTCCCAGTACCTGACTTTTTGACCAAAAGAACTAGAATCATCTTTTCTGATTATTTACGCACATGGACGGCGGTGTCTCGGGGCAGCTAGACAGCAGAAGGGTGAAGGTGAAGAGACAGGCCGTGGGGGACCACCCTCCTGGGCCTTCACCATCACCCGTGCCCACTCGCCGCCCCCCACGGCTCTGACTCCGGCCCAGAGCTTCCCCGTCAATGCAGGGACCAACGGCTGCCGGTCAGCCAAGACCCCATCCCCTCCTGCCCGCCTGCCGTGGGACCCTCAGCTGTTTCTTCCTCTCTGTGCTCTGTGACGCCAAGCATGTCAGCAAACCTGGGCACCTGGGTACTCAGCTTTGTCATCTGGACCACACCAGTGGCCTCCTGCCATGTGTATTAGTTTCCCTTTGGTGTAATTACCACCAGTGTCGTGTCTTAACACACACACATTTACTGTCTCACCGTTCTGAAGGTCAGGCGTTCAGTCTGGGTCTCACGGGGCTATGATCAGGGGATCGCAGGGCTGGTTCCTCTGGAGGCTCCAGGGGAGGATCCTCTGCCTCTTCCAGCTTCTAGAGGAGCCGCATGCCTTGGCTTGTGGCCCCGCACCGCTCCGACCTCTGCTTCTGTCCTCACCTCTCCTTCTCTGACTCTGACCTCCTGTCTCCCTGAGACAGATCCTCGGGAGGACATTGGGACCCTCGGACAGCCCAGGGTTGTCTCACCTCAAGGTCCTTCACTTAATCCCAGCTGCAGAGCCCCTTTTGCCACGTGAGGCCGCACATCCACAGGTTCCTCCTGGGGTCAGGTCGTGGTCACCCTGCCCACCTCCCCAGCCTGCTGTCACCCCAGCCCTTTCTCCAGACGGCAGGCCCTTTCATGTCACAGCCCAGCTTACCCTCCTCCTGCAGCTCCCCTTGGTGCTCAGAACAAAATGCAAACCCCTCTCTATGCCCACCGCCCGTGGGAGGTGGTCCTGTCCCCCCGTCGACCCCTCGTCACAGCACAGCGGCCCCTGACACCCAAGTCACTCCAGCAGGGCCCGTCCTCAGGAGCCTCCCCGCCCCTGCCCTGAAGGAGGCCCCGTCCTGCCTACCAGGCTGCCCTGTTTCATTCATTCCCCCATTTATCATTGTCCCAAACTACCTGTGGCTCCGTTCACCTGTTCCTGTCTGTCCTCCTCCGAGGACCAGCTGTGAGTTCGGTGAGAGCCGAGGCCTCTGTGTGCCCAGAGCGTGCCGACCACACTCACCAAATATTTGTAAAGCGACGAGGAATTCCAGCAGAGGCTAAAGCCGGCCCGTCGCCGGTCTTGGCACGGAGCATTGTCCAGTTCCCGGCCAGTTATTCAGACACACAAAGAGCTCTTGGCCTCGGCGGGGGAAGAACAGAAGGGGCAGTGTCCTGTGTAGAGACTCAAGTCTCGGCCTCTGGGCGTTCATTGTGCCACTTCAGCAAATGAGGTTCCCTCCAACTGTAGCAAAGCGACACCAGGAGCGGAGACGCTGTGCTCCTCTCTTGTCCCCCCTCCGCCCCCATCGTCTGGGAACCTTGCTCGTTTGACCTCCACCCCCAAATCTGAGCTTGGCCTTGGCTCCCAGCAGCAGAGAATAATATTTATTGGCGGGGCGCCACAGCTCCGCCGAGCTCTGTAACGACGAGATAAACGGCACCTGCATCTAGGCAGTAGCGTGTGACTGGTTCCTCCGAGTGGGAGAGCCTCGGGGAGTATGGAGGGCAGCGATGCTCAGAGACAAATGGCGGCCGCGCCCGGGAGGCGCGCATGGCCAGGTCCCAGCACGTGTGCCGTTCCTGCCCTCCGTCCCAGGGACCTTCACACAGTCTCGCGTGGCTGTTAATTATAGCGAGTTACAGGATTACCTCCGGAGAAGGCAGTGTTGCATGATTTTGCCTAGGGCTGAAAAGATGTGTCCACCAGCCAAGTAGATGGAAGGCCGGGGAAGCAAAAGTTTTCTCTGAGGTAATAGAAATGGAAACCCTAATGTGAGTTTATTTTCATTTGCTCCCCCAGGAAGGAGCCCTCTGGGGTCCTGGAGACCCCCGAGGAGCCCGGCCAAGAGGCCAAACGCAAACACCCAATGAGAAGGACCCGGCTTGCTTTACACGGGAGAGGGTCCACGGTGCCCAAGAGGGTCACACAGAGCCTCCAAGAGGCTGCGGGGCGGGGGCTGCTGTAGGAGTTTGCCATCAGAAGCCCCCCACCTACACCACCACTCTGGGTGGGCGTGTGAAACATTTCACACGGGAAGTTCTGCATCCTTGTCAAGACTCATTTGTATCACAGGATGGACAGTTGAAACTGACTCGTGACCATCTCATGGACGGAGGGACCCTGCACATCAGCTGGTGCCTCATGGGCCACCCAGGACCACGGCCTCGGATGCTCAGGGCATGACCCGCTCCCCTCTTCTGGCCTTGTTTGTTGAAACCTGCAGGATCCTATGCGCTAATTCCCAAGGAATGAAACAGCCGGAGGGACCCCGGAATGCCGGACTCTCATTCCAGCGGATTAATGGCTCTCCCAATCCGATTGCACAGGTTTCAGAAGCTGCTTCCCTCCCACTTGACTCCCCTCCTGGTCTTTGGTTCCTCCTGCCTCCCAGGCAGGAGTCCTGGGTTGGAATAAGGGAAACTGCTGAATGCAGACTTGCGGGCCATGTAGAACACAAGCAAAGAGCGTGAGTGGCTCCTGACACTGCCCTTTGGTCCAAAGATCTGCCAGTCTTTTTAAAATGAAATTGACAAACAATAACTAGTTTGGCTTTGCCTTTTGAACTGGAGGCCCCTGGTAACTGGGCAAAACCCTGCCAAAGAACTGAGGTGACCCCAGAAGGAGCCAGCAGCAGGGGAGGCCGGCCATGCCAGACGTCAGAGTTGATGTGAGAGATCAGGAGCTAGTCTCGAGATGCCCAGACCGAGCTCCCACAGGCCCTGAGCAGTTCGGCAGTCAGTGAAAGTGCAAGCCATGTCCTGGTTTCCTCCTTACTTTCACCTCCTGCGGCATAAAATGTACCGAAGCCATCTCTTTGGGGATTAAAGGAAAGTGTAGGTTTTCTGAGAAGTTACAACGTGTCCGAGCTCTTGCCCGCACATTACTTTGCACGCGCTGCTCCTTTCTGATGACACCTGGAAGCTAAGCCCCTTTTCTCTCCCTGCTGCTCTGTCATCTCCATCCTCTGCATTTCTATTTAAATTTAGAATCAGCTGGTCAGTTTGCATGTGCACGGCCCGCACATGCACACAGGACCCCCTCTGGGATTTTGTTGGGTGGCACTGAATCTATAGGTCAGTTTGGGACCAATGGACACCTTTCTGCTGTTGAGTCTTCCCTCACTTATTCACATCTGTGCCTCCACCTCCTCAGGCCTCCTTAAATTTCCCCTCAGTGACGCTTTGTGGTCCTCAGTGTCGAGGTCTTGCACATCTTTTGTTCCATTTCTTCATTGGCATTTGACCTTTTTTGATGCTCTTATAAATGGTAACTTTTTTTTTTTTTTTTTGCGGTACGCGGGCCTCTCACTGTTGTGGCCTCTCCCGTCGCAGAGCACAGGCTCCGGACGCGCAGGCTCAGTGGCCACGGCTCACGGGCCCAGCCTCTCCGCGGCATGTGGGATCTTCCCGGACCGGAGCACGAACCCGCATCCCCCCTATCGGCAGGTGGACTCTCAACCACTGCGCCACCAGGGAAGCCCCTAAATGGTAACTTTTTTTTTCCTCCAGGGGAAAGCACGAACGCAGTCTTCCACTACCACAAACTATGCAGTCGCGTTTCCCACACTTGGGGAAATCGCAGAAGTCATCACACCCGGAGTGCAATGGATGAGCGTCACCCTGGGAAAGCCGCCTTTGTGATCATGGTCTCTCCCCTTCCAGCTAAGTACATAAATGGTAACTTTCGAAGATTTTTATTTTCTGTTTGCTTGTTGCTATATATATAAAAGAAATTTGTATGTTAATCTTGTATCCAGCAATCTAGCCACATTTAAGTGTTAATTCTAATCGATGATTGGTAAACTCTTTTGGTAAACTCTACGTTATGTTGTGTCTGAATAATGAGAACTTCCTTTCTCCTTTCCCAAGGCTTATGCCTTTGATTTCCTTCTCCTGCTGTTTCACGCTGGCTGTGTTAAATGGATGGGGTGAGAAAGGATGTCACAGCTTTAGCTATCTCTTCCCCCTTCCCCCCCGTTAAAAAGCTTATGAAGGATTCTGGGAAGATTGAAGTAGTAACATAGTTTTTGGATATTCCAAGAGCCCCGCTTAAAAACAGGTAGTACACCAGATAGAAAAAGAAAAATTCCCGAGAGTATACGGCGGAGTTTCCCAGAGGCCACGTGACATGCTACAGCCCAACAGATTAAATGCACAAGCAGATGTAAGAATCCAACTGTCTTCTTTTTTTCTTTTAGTTAAAGGGGTGGGTTTTGTTTATTTGGGGTTTTTTGTTTGTTTTTTCTTTTTTGGCTGTACCACGTGGCTTCCGGGATCTTACTTCCCCTATCAGGGATCGAACCTGTGCCCCCTGCAGTGGAAGCTCAGAGTCCTAATCACTGGACTGCCAGGGAAGTCCCAAGAAGTCAACTGTCTTCTGTTAATCCAGACATTAAGACATTGGCAAGAACATGAAACAATGACACTTTTGTTACTAAATGTTGTGTTTTCAGAGATATAGTTACTTTTTATTAAAAAATGTTTTTTATGTTAACATGTAATAGGATTATTATTGCCATTTTAAGTGAATGAAGAAATATATCTTTAAAATAAAAAACATTCCATGGACAACATCTATAGCAAAACAAGGAGCTAAGGTGTTCCCACACAGCCTGGAGCCTCAGTGCGTGGGGTTGAGCCTCTGTAGGCCCAGACCGTGGGGTGCGGGGTCTGTGCGGAGAGAGCAGAGGGCAGTTACATGCTGAGTGTAGGGCCCCCGAACGCCCACAGGTGCGCCCTGCACAGCGCGGCAGCAGGCCAGGTTGACGTCAGCAGGTGAAGCTGGCAGAGGCGTGGCTGCTGGGATAGTGGGGTGAGTGCGGGGCAACCTGGTCGTATCTGAAGGGGCTGGAATGGTCCAGGCCCTGTGAGCTCTCAAAATGGCCAACCTGGGCCTCCTTCCAGGACAGAGCCCTACGTGGGGGGAAAACCGCAGTGCTGGGATCAGAGTTAAGCAGGACAGGGAGTATGGGGACAAATGAGGGAGACGGTGGGGATGAAAGGGGAGCTGCTGCCATGTGTGTCAAAATCACATGAGACCAACAGAAGAAGTGTGTCTATGAAATAGGAAAAGCCTTTGAACCAGGTCTCCTGCTAAAAGCTCATGAACATTACATTCACATAAAAAGCAACAGAAAGGGCTTCCCTGGTGGCGCAGTGGTTAAGAGTCCGCCTGCCAATGCAGGGGACACGGTTCGAGCCCTGGCACGGGAAGATCCCACATGCCGCGGAGCAGCTAAGCCCGTGGGCCACAACTACTGAGCCTGCGCTCTAGAGCCCGCGAGCCACAACTACTGAAGCCCACGCGCCTAGAGCCCGTGCTCCGCAACAAGAGAAGCCACCGCCATGAGAAGCCCACGCACCACAACGAAGAGCAGCCCCCGCTCGCCGCAACTAGAAAAAGCCCGTGTGCAACAATGAAGACCCAACGCAGCCAAAAATAAATAAATAAATTCATTAAAAAAAAAAAAAAAGCAACAGAAAACTATCAAGGTCAAACCCCATACAAAGTTACTACAGGAAAAATGAGAATAAGCAGCAGAATGACATTCCTACAGAGAATGAGGAGACTTAGAAGGAGGCGCTGAAAAAAGATAAAAACTGAAACATGCTGTTTCAAAATAAGCTAAAAATATTTAGGACAATGATACAAAATATGAGAAAAACACCATTATAAGTCGATTTTTAAAACTCAGAAATGACAGACTCCAGAAAAGAATTAAAAATAAAAGAAAAGGGGGCTTCCCTGGTGGCGCAGTGGTTAAGAATCCACCTGCCAATGCAGGGGACACCGGTTCGATCCCTGGTCCGGGAAGATCCCACATGCCACGGAGCAACTAAGCCCATGCGCCACAACTACTGAGCCTGCGCTCTAGAGCCCGTGAGCCACAACTACTGAAGCCCGCGTGACTAGAGCCCATGCTCCGCAACAAGAGAAGCCACCACAATGAGAAGCCTGTTCACTGCACCGAAGAGTAGCCCCTGCTCGCCGCAACTAGAGAAAGCCCACGTGCAGCAACGAAGACCCAATGCAGCCATAAATAAATAAACAAATAAATAAACCAAAAAAAATTAAACAGAAAAAGAAAAGAAAAGGGATGTCCCTGGCGGCCCAGTGGTTCAGATTCCACGCTTCCACTGCAGGGGTCAGTGGTTTGATCCCTGGTCGGGAATTAAGATCCTGCGTGCCAAAAAAAAAAAGAAGAAAAAATCATTTCCTAAGTGAAGACTAAATTAGAAGAAACACAAGAGTCAATAAACACCATACATAATGCTTTAAGAGAAGTAGAAGGTGAGAAGGAGAAATGTTTTAAAATTCAAAAGGAAACAAAGAATGTGGGACAAATTAGTTCAGGGATATTCTAATTCCATCATCCCAGGTGTCCTTGAGACTCCTAATCCCCTAGTGAGCTCACGGAGGGAATGGGGTTGGCCAAGCCAGAGGCTGGCTTTTTAAACTATATCTTTATATCTATATATTCTTTCGGATTCTTTTCCCTTGTAGGTTATTACAGAATATTGAGTAGAGTTCCCTGTGCTGTACAGTAGGTTCTTGCTGGTTATCTATTTTATATGTAGTAGTGTGTTGGCTTTTTAAAACAATAGCCTTTATTGTTTGGAGCAGTTATAGGTTCACAGCAAAATCAAGCAGCAGGTCCAGAGTCCCTGCTCACCCTGCCCTGCATGGACTTCCGTACCACGGTCCTGCACCTGGTACAGTCACCCAGGTTTATTCTCTCTCTAGGTTGGGGGTGACTTCTTTTTTTTTTTTTAAATAAATTTATTTATTTTTATTTTTGGCTGCATTGGTTCCTCGTTGCTGCGCGCGGGCTTTCTCTAGTTGCCACAAACGGGGGCTACTCTTTGTTGCGGTGCATGAGTTTCTCATTGTGGTGGCTTCTCTTGTTGCGGAGCACGAGCTCTAGGCACGCGGGCTTCAGTAGTTACAGTGCGTGGGCTCAGTAGTTGTGGCTCTAGAGCGCAGTAGTTGTGGGCTCTAGAGCGCAGGCTCAGTAGTTGTGGCCCACGGGCTTCGTCGCTCCGCGGCATGTGGGATCTTCCTGGACCAGGGCTTGAACCCGTGTCCCCTGCATCGGCAGGCGGATTCTTAACCACTGCGCCACCAGGGAAGTCCTAGGTTGGGGGTAACATCTGAGGCCACTGCTGCATGGTAAGAGGGAGTTTGTTCTGGTATCATTGTCCTGAGTAGATGGAGGTGGAAGTGGATGTGGGGTGGCCATGGGGAACCAGGGAAAGGGACGGTCACTGAGCCAGGGCACACCTCAATGGGAGCCGGAGGGGCTGGAGTGGGTGTCACCGTGCTCCCGGCCTGTCCCAGGTACAGAAAGCTCCTGGGCCGAGAGGCCCCTGTAGCCCGGGGTTCGGGGCCTGGACGAGGGCAGCAGATCCCTGGTCCTGGCTGCATGCCTGCGGCCCCAGTGGCTTCTCTTTGTGCTGTTCCTGGATGTTCCCAGATTCGCAGAATCAACCCAGGGGTATTCTGCAAGGCCAACACGGGGGGAAGGGGAAGGGGGAAGACTAATTTGGGCAGTGCATGTGGAGTGAACTGTAGCTCGGGCCTGGGGGGGAGCAGGGAGAGGGCACAACCATGGGTACGGAGCTCACAGGTGGAGCCACTGCCCGGTGCGGGGCACAGGACTCAGCGCCTCAGCCTCAACTGCCTCCCCAAGCTCCGCCCTCCCAGGTGTGCAGGGGCCACGAGCTCTCCCAGCCCAAGCTTGTTTAGCGGCCACTGCAGAAAGACCGGGACCTGGGTAAGACACTGTCCACCTTCTCCAGTTCTGGCCTGAAGGGCCGAGCGGCTCCGGGTGAGCGACCCAGAACTCTGCTCAGTTATGCGGCCCCGCAAGGTCACTGCAGCTTTTACTGTGGTCACTGATTCAGAAAACCAGTGCTCCTCAGACCCCTGGCTTTGGCCTCGTTTGACAATCACATGAAATAAGGATCGTCCCGTGGATGAAATCACTAACACTCCCGGCTCCCTGTGGCCGGCGGCCCCTGAGCGGGAGGAACAGGTAACTCAGTGTTCCCTTTGGTGCACGGTGGGGACATTTTGATCTTTGCATCCCTTACCTAGGGGTTTGTTTTGGTTTTCTGAGTGGAACTCCATGACCTTGGGCAGCTGGAGGAAGGTATCCTGGTTACCTGGTTACCGGGAGACCAGTGGTGGAGGAGGGCCTGGCCTCGGCAAGATTCTCTTACAGATTCCCTTCCTCTTCTTTCGAGTAAACACCTCATCTCGCTGCATGGAAGTGAGTCTTAAATGATGTCCTGTGTCGGTGCTTCAGCACCGACAGGGTTCAGGGTTCGGGGGAAACTCTGTGGGGCGGGGTGGGCATCAGTGAAACACAGCACGAGGATCTGCGCTATTCCAGGCATGGGTGGGGAAGGGGCAGAAAGGGCCACAGTCACAGGAGTGAGGAGAACTCTCTAAGTAATGGGATTCTCAAAAAAAGCTTTAATCCCTAATGCCACCCAAGATTCTAGACGATTCCCACCCCAGAGAACTCTGAATCTTCACAGCTCAGCAGTGAACAGTGCTGAGCAAAGCCCAGGGTATATACTAAGTAGTGAATGACTGATACTCAGAATCTCGAGAGCAAGGCGACGGGAGCGGTGAGGACAGAGGGTACCCCAAAGGGACGGAGGACAGCCATTGTGGAGGCTGGCTGGGGAGAGGCCAAAGGAAGGCCTTCCAGGGCTTCCCTGGTGGCGCAGTGGTTGAGAGTCTGCCTGCCGATGCAGGGGACGCGGGTTCGTGCCCCGGTCCGGGAGCACCTGGAGCAGCTGGGCCCGTGAGCCATGGCCGCTGAGCCTCTGCGTCCGGAGCCTGTGCTCCGCAACGGGAGAGGCCACAACAGTGAGAGGCCCGCGTACCGCAAAAAAAAAAAAAAAAAAAAGGAAGGTCTCCATTGTAGCCCAAAGACATTTCCGAGACAGCCGGACACTTCCACTCAGGGCGTTTCTCCCACGAGCAGCAGGTGGGGCCTTCTGGGTGGGAGCCACACCAGGTGGGCAGGGGTGCTTTGCAGTCCACACTCTGAGAAGTGATCTGCTTCTAAATGCAACATTGTGACGTGCATGGGATCCTGAATGGGACCAGACAAAGGATATTAGTGGTGTCGACTTAAAAAAATATTCACAACCTAAAAGTTGAGAGTTATGTTTTATTCGGCGGGAATTTTTAGGACTTCAAGCCCAGGAGGCAGCATCGCAAGTAACCCTGAGAGAACTGCTCCCAGGAGGCGAGGGCGGGTACAGCCAGATTATATCGAAGTTTTGCAACGAAAGGCAGGTAGTCTGAATGTCCAAAGATTATTGTTAATTAAAGGAAAACCAGATATCTCAAGTTAAAGGAATTTAGCGGTTTTCTATGTATGGGAAGATGCAAGAGTCTGGGCTCACTGAACTCATTCCTTTGATATGCACCTCAGCTCTCTGGGGCCAGTATCCACAGTTTTCACCTCCTGAGTTTCCCCAGGGCTCACCATGGGGAGTGGCTGCAGTCTGATGGCTGCTAGGTGGCAGGTATTCTTCTCCTTCCAGAGTTCCCTCAACGGCTCACCACTGGCAGTGGCTGCAAGCGCTGACGACTGTGACATCCTTTGTTTACTGATATGGCAGAAAATACTCCACTTCTCAGTGAGGACACCAGCCAAGTCCAAATAACGTCTGCAGTTTAGCTAACAGTCATGTTCCCGTGTTGGTTTCTCCATTTTGACCGACTTACCATGCCCTGGAAGATGAACACACAAAAACTCAGAACTATCTTTGCAACTTTTTTGCAAATCTAAAAGTATTCCAAAGGAAAAGTATCTGATTTAAAAAAAAAAAAAAAGGAGCCAAAGGTGAAAGCAATAGTAAGGCGCGGGAGGGGAGAGGGCAGGTGCGGGGGCAGGTGCAGGGGCAGAGGGCAGAGGGTGAGGCCGGAGAGCCCATTATAAACCCGGTGGAGAGAGCCGCGTGGGTCTGACTGCAGGAAGCACAGAGGTGGGTCGGCTCTAATTCTTTCCGACACTTTGATGACGGAGATGACGTCATCATCATCATCGGAGATGACAGTGTTGAAGGTTGAGATTTTAAGAACAAACAGTTGGCCTCCACGTGAGCCCTTGGTACGGCTGTCCTCACCTGGCAGGCAGGAGGGAGGATTCTTCCTGTGCCCAACAATTGAGCAAACGGTAATTTACAGGTTTCCATAGACATCTGAAGACACTGGGTGACTGTGCCGCCAGGGGTTGCAAACGACCCTTTTCCCAGACATCACCCCCCAACACCCCCGTCATCTTTCCGGATTAGGAAAGCCTGGCCGACTCCTCTGGGGCCCCAGGGCTCCGGCTGTGCCTGCCCCGGTGTCCTATCTGAAGGCTGGCAAGCCTGGTCCTCCCTCGGTTCATCCTACAAAACGATCACAAAGCCTGCACCGAAGCCGCTCTTTAAAACGCAGCTTCTGGGACTTCCCTGGCAGTCCAATGGTTAGGACTCTGAGCTGCCAATGCCAATGCCGGGGGTCCAGGTTCGATCCCTGTTGGGGGAACTAACATCCTGCAAACCACGCGGCGCGGCCAAAAAAACCCTCGAAAAACCAAAAACCAACGCAGCGCCTAACACGTTATTCATCAGGGAGGTAAGTTAGTTCGAAGAGCTACTTTTCCCAGCCTCCCGTCCCGGCCCCTCTTGGCTCCCTGCCTGGGGACCAGCCAACCTCCAGTGTGACAGGCGCAGGGGGCACAGTCCGTGCCACGGAGAGCTGTGGCTGCTCCTACTTCCAGTGCCGGGGGCTTTCCTGCGGGCTCAGCCCTGGCAGTGGTGAGTCCCAGGCCCTCCTCCCGGACGCCATGCGGGGATGATGCAAGGTCAGTGTCACATGGCCTGCGGCCGTCTGTGGGGAAAGGCTGACCTCTGGTGGCCAGTTCCCATATTGCTGCCTCCGTGCTTCTCCCGGCTTCTATGCTGTCTGCATCCCCCCCACGGGAGCCTGGGGACACCAAGGCTTGTCCGTCCCGTCCGGGGTGACCCAGGCCCTCCCCATCCCACGGGCGCCTTCCTGGCTGGGGGTCATGAGGGTGTGTGGGGTAGGGTGAGCTCACCCCTCAGGCCCCTTTCTCCCTGTGCGGACTATGTCCACAGCCCTGTGGCCCTGGGCCTGGCTCCCGTCTATGGGTTCTGGTGGTCCACTAGGACCATGGGGCTGCTCCTCAACCCTAAGGGAGCTCTGTCTGCCCTTGCTGAGCCCAGATCCCCCAGTCTGCGTCCTTCCGTCCTCGGCCCAGGAGAGGGTCCGGTCGGCTCTGTCTCAGCAAAAGCCAGAAGGTACTCAGCCTGCCCTGCCCTGGCCACTCGGACCAAAGTGGCCTGATGCTAAGACAAAACGAGACACCCCTTTCTGCCTTTAAGAATATTGTCACCAAGTCATTATTTTATCACCAAGTAATGCTGACAGCAGACCCTTCGATGCCTCCTCCGTGTCAAGGGTCAGAGTGGGGAGGGGTCAGTGCAGGGGGAGGATGCCCAGTTCACATAGTACCTGGTAATTTGCTTTTTTGTTTTTGGTTGCACCGTGCGGCACGTGGGATCTTAGCTCCCCGACCAGGGATCGAACCTGTGCCGCTTGTGGTGGAAGCGTGGAGTCTTAACCACTGGACTGCCAGGGAAGTCCCAGTACCTGGTAATTTTTAATGAGGTAAGTCTGGTGACTGGGTTTTCTCTCTCTCTTTTTCTTCTTCTTTTATTATTATTATTAAACATATACTAATGTGAACATTTCCCATGTGCCTGTGGGTAGAGCCCCTGCTAGGCGGCCCAGCCTGTGACAGATGTTTCCTCATCTTTATTGGGGTATCTCAGAGGTATCCCAGGAAGACGGGGTCTTCTGCCAGCCAGGAAGCAACCATTAACGTCAAATGCACAGCAATGGGTCGGTGAGCAGGTTGTAGTGACACCATGAGCCTTGCATGCCACCCACTCGAGAGCCTGCAGTTTCATATCCGTGTCCCAGAGAGAGCACCCCCTAAACCTACTTTCTGGGAGGTGGGCATTGGCTCCCGAGACCCCACCTGCTGTAGCACTGCTCTTACAGGCTTGCTACGTTTTTTGGATGAATCGAGGGTAACGTTAAATACATTACTGTAGGGGAACAAAATTTGCAGGCCAGAGACACCCAAAATGTCTCTGGCCTGCAAATTATTTCAAGCTGAGAACAATCAAGACACCAAAAGACTTCGGGAAGAAACTTTGACCTTCCTCCAACTGCCCGAAGGATTTAGACAGAGGGCTTGTTCCCAGAATGGAGCTATCACCCGATATGTCTGCAAAGAATATGGGCCAGGCGTGGAGATCAGAGTCCACTCAGCGTCCCATTGTCTCTGCCCGGCCCAGCAAACAGATATTCACCAAACATCTCCACGTGAATGACCTTCCTCCCCTTTGAAGTCCCAAACCACTGCACTCACCATCCTCGTTTGTGTTTAGCTGCAAATGGTATTTAGGGCGAGGGTTTCGGCCATTTTGGTGAGTTACTCAGCATTTCTGGATCTCTCCCATGTACACGTGTTATTAATCTTTGATTTTTCTCCCGTTAATCTGTCCCATGCCCATCCACTTCATAGACCAGGCAGAAGAACCTAGAAGGTAGAGGAAAAGTCTTCCCCGACATGACTCGTGTAAACACATGCCCCAGGTCCTCACCAGCATTTGGTATTGTCAGCGTTCTGGGTTTCGGGCGTTCCGATGGGTGTGTGGAGGCGTCTCCTGGCTGTTTTAACTTGCAACTCCCTGATGACGTGTGATGTGGAGCATCTGTGTTACTTATAAAATCACTAGTTAATGCTGTCATCCTCGAGAGAGGTTATCTGAGAGACCGGGAGGTAAGACATTTGGATGGGGTGTTAAGGCGTCGGAGTGGAGCCCCACCTGGGAGGGTCCGGGTGGCAGCACAGCATGAGGGCCTTGCACAGCGTCAGAGCAATTTCACCGGCGTCACGATTTTGCCTTTGATCAGCTTCCACCCATTCCCCGGAATAACCTACTTTTTGTTTTCACTCTCAACGTTGACAGTGTTTCCGGGGCCCATTGGGGCAGAATTCCGCTCTGTCCACCCCAGGCCTTCCTTCTCAGGCCAGAAGGAGGGAAACACTAAGAAAGGAAGGGGGGCGGGGGATGGAGAGAGAAAGAAAGAGAAAGAGAGAAAGAAGGGAGGAAGGGAGAGTAAGGAAGAAAAGTTGCCCGCCACTCCACGGCTACAAGTATCGAGCCTTCGGCCCCTGCAGTCGCCCACCAACAGTGAGGGGAATTCAGGATGGAAAAAAACCAGGAAGCACTCTGTGCTTTGGATGCAGACCCCCTAGATAGTGAAGTTACATATCTAAGGAAAAGTTTCAATGACCCCAGATTCTTGCATCTTTCCACACATAGAAAAGCACACCAAAATCATTAACTTGAGATGTCCGTTCTTTGTGATTAGCAGTAATCTTTTCATGCTTGATCACACGAATTCCTATATAACCTGGCTTCTCCCTTACCTCTTCTGAGAGGGGTATATAGTCCTCAGGAAGGTCCCCGAATCAACTTAACTGACAACTTTTACACTGTGTCTTTTCCTTTCAGTCAAGAGAAGGGAGGAAGGAAAAACAGCAAGTGTGAGACAGGAATCGGGGTGAGAGCCTACCCCAAACCCCTTAGAGTTGAACAGTTTGCTATGAGAGGATCAAACCTGCAATCAAAGCGGCTTCACAGGGAAGATAGGACAGGCATCTTATTCAAAATGGGTCGACTGTGCACTTATTCACTGGTCCTGTGTTCCTCTAATAGATCTTTCTAGATCTTCATTTTTATCTCCCTTGAGTTTTGATTTCCCACGTGTGTGGTTCTTAGTCTTTGGGGATGAATGATCCACATACAGGACATTGCTGTGAAATGTTTGAGCAGCTCAAACATTCCCCTCCTCTGACCATGCTGGACAGACCTTCTCTGCGTCAAGTCGTGGTGTCATGTGGGGGCTTTGATTCATTCACTGTTTATTCATAATTTATTAACATTTAGCAAATAGTGCAACATTTTTGTCCTGGGGATACAAAGGTGAATAAGATACAGCCTGAGGGAGACTGACACCTAGCGGAGGAGAGACACAGCACATGGATAACTATAAAGCGGTAAGCTCCTAGCATATCCTGGGGACCGTTCCAGGAAATGCGTTCATGGGAAAATCTTGACTTCCTTGGAAATCAGATAACATGAACATTATTCCTGGCATGCCTTTGAAATACTGGGCACCACTTAACCAATCCTCCAGTCCGGTCTTTGAGTGCTTTGTAACAACGTAGAACTCTCAGGTTTTGATGAGAAGTCTTTGTTGCATTTCACATGTTTTAGATTAATTGCATCATTCATGAATGACGCAGTTAATGGCCAAGGATAGGAGGATGTGGTTAGGTCTCTGCCCAGAATCTAGGTTTCAGAACTGCGTTTCCGTGAAGGGTTAACACCTGGCCCCCTCCAGATGGCCTGAGGTCAGAGCCTCTCTGGAAGAGGCGAGAGAACAGCCCTTCTGGAGAATTAGAACGTTTAGTGCCGTGCGATCTATTTTCAAAGCCAGGCAGCTGGAATTTAAGGGGCTATGGCTGTGAACCCTGAGCATAAGTTGTTGACTGTGAGATGATCAGGCTTGAAAACCGAGCTGGTTCCTGGGTCAGGCAGGATTAAAGGGCCAGATGCTCAAAAGAGTGATATTATGGGGATTTAAAAACTCAACTTAGGGCTTCCCTGGTGGCGCAGTGGTTGAGAGTCCGCCTGCCGATGCAGGGGACACGGGTTTGTGCCCCGGTCCGGGAAGATCCCACATGCCGCGGAGCGGCTGGGCCCGTGAGCCATGGCCGCTGAGCCTGTGCGTCCGGAGCCTGTGCTCCGCAACGGGAGAGGCCACAACAGTGAGAGGCCCGTGTACTACAAAAAAAAAAAAAAAAAAAATCAACTTAAAGAATCACCAATATCTCCAACTATTTGGGCAAGGAGTTTTACCTTTTTAAAAACAAATTTAACCTTGGGGACAGATTTGCAGTTTCGCATGCTGCGTGTTCTCTAGGCTGGTGCCTCGGAATCTGCGTGCAGGAGAGCTGGCTTTGGGCTGCGTTTGGGTAGGTTTAGGGGACACAGTGGCTGGGAAACTGAGCAGTTGCAGGCTCACAGGGCGGCACGCAAGGTCGTTGGCTTCATCGCAACCTGTTCCCTGACTCGCTGTGATGTTACGGGTCCGTTTCGAGTTTGCAGTTAACATACCCAGCATGGCTCTGTCTTTTGTTGCATTTCCTGCACTATTATCTAGGTTTTGGCGTTTCCCCCTCCCCAGTTTTGGCCTCTGATGACTTACAGAATGTCCCTGATCCTCACGTGTTGGCTCCGAGATGGGTGATAAAGAAGATGGGGCGACGGCAAGGATGAAGAAACCCTGCACGTGTGAGCCAAGCAGATGAGTGAAACTACAACACAGATCTTTGCTTAAAATCAGTCAGCAGGAAACTCCCCCCCATGCTAAGCGTGGATGTGCGTGGGAGCGAAGAAAGACAGGCTGTGCCTGTATTTTCCGAATTTTAAAAGTTAGTGTATTAATGACACGCTGAAAAATACCATGTAAAGACTGAAGCAGTGCTGTAATATGGTAGACTAGTTATCTGGACCAATCCTCCCATTCAAACTAGAAAATGATGGATAAATGTTGAAATGAGTCTTCTTAAAGGCATCAACAAGGAGTAAAGAATCACCAAATCGGAGCCTAACGGGAGGTACATACAGAAAGAAAACCGAGTAGAGGCTGGGCTCCGAGACGGCTTCTGCTTCCGGCATGGGCAAGTGTTGCCGTGTTTTACTTGGGTTTGACAGCCTCGAAGGGCAAGGAGAAAGCTCAGCAAATCCACGGCTGTCCCAGGTGGGGGCTACAGGGCCATTCCCTGCAGATGAAGCTGAGGTGCCAGAGCTGTGCCTGAGGATGAGGGAGCAGCAGAAGTAAGCCTGCTGCCCAGAATGCCGGGAACAGAGAAAGTCACTCCAGTGCCGAGCGGGGTATGTGGGAAGGCAAGGTCCCTGAGATACTGTAACCACATCCAGGCTTTCCTTGGATTCTCAGCCTCAATTTACATCACCTGGGTTGTCCAAAAGAAACTTAAGATACTAAACTGGACTCAGGATGTCATGAGCTGGCAGTGTCCGAGGCTGTCTGGCAGAAGCAAAAGCAATTACCCTTGGGAAAAAGATGCTTTCGCTGAAATCTTTCAAAGGTTATTCACAAGCAGTTCTTCAAGGATACGAGCAGCGTCACTGCAGCACAGACTGATGAACATACATTATTTAAGGACAAGACCAGCTTGAAAACATCTTCAGGGAACTGAAAGCTATAAAAGGGATCCAGCAGATTTGAGAAAAATTGAACCTCTGAAAATTACTCATCATAATAAAAAATTATATGGACAAGTGAGACAGATGTGATGGGGCTGAGCAAAGAATCCATGAACCAGCAGATAAACCAGGAGGAATTATCTAGAATGCAGCATAGAGGGACAAACAGAGGGAAAATGGAGAAGAGAGGTTAAGAGACCCAGAAGAGAGAGACGAGGGGGCAACAGCGTCCTCTGAAGAGAGGATGACAGAGAAATCCCAGACCTGTAAGGCCACCACACACAGCCTCACGAGGACCCAAGCAAAGTGAATACAAAGAAATAAATATCTAAACGTATCTTAGTGAAACTAAGATGAAGGAAAAAACCGCAAAAGCAGGTGGAGAAAAAATATTACTCTCCAGAAAGATCTTTAGAAAATCTCCAAATATCTGGAAACGAAATAACACACTTCTAAGTAGCCCAAGGGTCAAAGAAGAAATCAAAAAGGGAATCAGGAAGTGTCTTGAACTGAATGAAAATCAAAATAACATATTAAAATTTGTAGGATGCAGCTGAAGCAGAATTAAAGGGACATGGAGAGCACTGAATTCTTGAGATCCCTCAAATCAATGAATTGGATTAGAAATAAATAACAGAAAGATCTCCAAGTGTTTGGAAATTAAACAGCACACTTTGACCCCAAGGAGGAGAAAGTTTTGCTTTCAGCCATGATGGAGCAGAGAGACTGGGTTTCCCCCTTTCCCCTCAGATGTCTATTAAACTGGACAAAATACATGAAACAAAGGTTTTGATGTCACTCCCTCCCTTGCCTTCCCTCTTCCCTTTCTCCCCACATCCTCTCCTTCTGTACTTATTCCCTGCTTCATTTCACAGAGCATTTGAGGAATGTCATCATGTTGATCTCATTAGAAGAAAACCTCCTTGAAGCTGGTGGCTGGGTCTTCTGTTTTCTGTCTCATGTGTCCCGGTACAACATCCCCGCGTTGTGGTAACCAATTCATGTTGTTAAATGAAATGATCGTCAGCCAGTTCAAAACCGCGACCCCACTTTGCAGCACAGAGAATCTCTTAAATTTGTATTTTGCTTTTTACTTTTCTAAGCTTTTTAAATTTCACTTGATTCTCTCAAGAGTTCTGTGTAGTAGGCGGGCGGGTTTAATATGATCACTTTCCAGGTGGGAAAGTACAAAGACCCACTGCATCTATAGCATACTTGGGAGATCTCTCCAATTACACTGATTATTTGTGGTGAGGGTAATTAGATGTTAGGTGCATTGTTAATATTTTTTTCTCTTCTAGATTTCAACTTGAAGACAGCAGAGGGCGCCTGACCACACAAAAGGTACACTCTAAATGTTAATGATATATTAGATTTAAGATTATTCATTAAAGTTTCAAAAACGCGAATTTCACTAAAATAGGACCGTGTACTTCATCTTTCTACTATTTTAGGATCCTGATCTCATTTTAAGTGTTCTTTCTTGGTAATGAGAGTTTCAACCTCATGTAAATCACCATGACACTATTAATTCCAAGAGCCTTCCAACTGAGCTTCAAGATTCTTTCAGATAATAAAAGTACAAAATCCTCCATCTATCAGATCCTTCCAAATCTTCAGCAGGACATAGGCTCCCCCTTCCGTAGCTCTTAAGAGGCGATCAGTGTAATGTGTTGCAGACAGATGCGCTGTGACTGAAGGGCCATCTTACTTCAAGTGTGTTGCCTCCAGGTTACCCAGTATTCTCAGAAAAGTATAAAAGGATTAGGCATGCTCTTAGTCATATTGCACTAGAGGGAAAGTAACGGTTTCTGAGGAGCACTAGTGAGGCTTTCGCCATTTGTAGCTCATTGTTGAAGGCGATTATGTCTGCAGGTTCAGGGGCCAGGGTACTGTGGAATTCTGCAGCTCCCTTCCAATTGGCTTCTAGCTGGTTCTTTTCTCTATCATCTCACGTGTTCTCACATTCTCCTACAATCGGTGCTGGGGACGGCGGCAGCCTGAATCCTATTCCACCTCTCCATCCTCCCCACCCCCCGTGGTTCCCCAAATTTTATTTTTCTTCTTTTTTTTTAAAGATTTATTTATTTTTTTTCCTGTATGCGGGCCTCTCACTGTTGGGGCCTCTCACAGGCTCCGCACGCACAGGCTCAGTGGCCATGGCTCACGGGCCCAGCCGCTCCGCGGCACGTGGGATCCTCCCGGACCGGGACACGAACCCACGTACCCTGCATCGGCAGGCGGACTCTCAACCACTGCGCCACCAGGGAAACCCTAAAGATTTAATTTTTAAATTTATTTTTAGCTGCGTTGGGTCTTCGTTGCTGTGCACGGGCTTTCTCTACTTGTGGCGGGCGGGGCTACTCTTTGCTGTGGTGTGTGGGCTGCTCCTTGTGGTGGCTTCTCTTGTTGCAGAGCACGGGCTCTAGGCGCACGGGCTTCAGTAGTTGTGGCTCAAGGGCTCTAAAGCACAGGCTCAGTAGTTGTGGCGCACGGGCTTAGTTTCTCCGCTGCATGTGGGATCTTCCCGGACCAGGGCTCAAACCCACGTCCACTTCGTCGGCAGGAGGATTCTTGTCTACTGCGCCACCAGGGAAGCCCTATTTTTCTTCTGAAAGGCTAGGTTAATTGACAAGGCTTGGAGTTGGCTGAAAAAGCATTCCTCCCTGGCTGCTCAGAGATTAGTAAGTTGATTGGATCTAAGTTGATTTTGTTACCGATTAGGATTCTTGGACTCCTTAATCAATAAAAATTGGTAAGAGGCCAGAGAAGAAATTCAGGCAAGGCTTTATTGGGACTTGTGCTGCAGCACGAGGCAGCGAAACCAAGTAGCAGGATGCTTTGCTTGCCCCCTGACGGGGGATGGGGGGGGCGAGCTTGTACCTTACATGGGGTGAGGGCAGAGGCGGGTCCACGGGATGGTCCCCAACAGTGGCTTGGGTGGTCTGCCCCCCCCCCCAACTTGGCGGTGCTGAATAGAGGGATTTGCAGTACCTGTGCTTTGCTTCCTGACTCCTCAGAAGTGGCAGTTGGGTCTTTGGTCTTTTTGTATCTTGTTCATAGTTTGCCCCAACTGCCACATGCATGCAGTTTTTTGTTGTTGTTGTTTTTCATGCAGTTATTTTTAATCCCTTAGTTTCTTTGTATTTTGTTTGGACGAGATTTGTCCAGGTGCAAGCACTGCACCAAAAGGTCCCAGGTCTCAGCCTGTCTCAATTTCTTTAAGGCTGAGCCTTGTGGCGGTTCACCCACAAAGTAGGAAAGGAGATTATTTCCTGATTTATGCTTTCCCTTTGCCAAATGTTTGCTTGTGCTTGTCCTTAATTTGTCCTGTTTCCTTGATCACAAGTCCAAAGATGACATCTTCTAAGCAATGAGAAGCGTTTTCACTCTGCTCTGTCCAAACCATAGCATTCCACGTTCTACCTGTGGTTCTTCCCATTTACTAAGTCGTTTGAGTCAAATGCTAGCGGGCAGTTTGGCTTCCCAGACTTGGAACACTGACTGCTTTTGGAGGGGGTGTCATCAGCCCTGCTCGATCATGGAGAAACAAGTCGCCTCACACAGGACACTTAAGGATTCACCTAGAAGGCGGACTGGCAGGGCTGTTTTTCTTGCTGAGCACAGTACCCTCAGCCCCTAACAATATCTGGTGCTCAGGGTCTGCGAATCCTTTAAGTGCATAAGCGTCTCTATGGGGAACGAAGGCACAGCAATCATTTGACTCGTACAAGGGCTCGCGCTGACAAAACGCGGCTCATTTACCAAGTCACCCAACTGGGTCACTGTGCAATGTGCACGCACTAAGCAATATGCGTAAACACGGCAGAAACTTCCGCACAGACAACCAGTAAAACATCCATCCCCGGGCCGAGGCCCGCCCGCTCCGCCCCGCCCCGCCCCGCCCGCTCCGCCCACTCTCTCGGAAACGCGCCGTGGGGGCGGACCGGAAGTGACGCGCTTTCTGCGCGCCGCCTAGCACGTATTTTTTGCGCGCTGCGCGCCGCTCGAGACTTGCAGGCGTCCCGGCATCTCCTCTGACCCGGCGTGATGGGCAAGAAGAGCAAGAAAGAGAAGAAGGGCCGCGGGGCGGAGAAGACGGCCGCCAAGGTGGAGAAGAAGGTGTCCAAGCGCTCGCGGAAGGAGGAGGTGAGCGGGGCCGGAAGGCGGGCTGGCCTCCTTCGTCCCGGGTCTCGTGCGTAGCCGGGCCCCCTGTGCTGGGCGCTGGGAGGGGCCGGGCTGAGCGGGCGCGCCTCTGCAAGCCTCAGCCCTCGGCTT
The DNA here is from genome assembly GCF_963455315.2 of Globicephala melas. NCBI lineage: Eukaryota > Metazoa > Chordata > Mammalia > Artiodactyla > Delphinidae > Globicephala > Globicephala melas. The sequence continues at coordinate 61,068,507 of NC_083332.1, read as the reverse complement.
TAAAAGAGGGTACGTGATCCTCGCGGCAGCCCTGAGCAGTGAGCGTCAGTGGAATAAGTAAGTGGAACTGTGGGGTGTTCCAAAAGAGTTCTCTGTGTCTCTCTCCGTCTCTGTCTCTCCTTCTCCCTCCCTCCCCCTCTTACTCTCTCCCCCTCTTTCTCTCTATCTTTAGAAGTGTGTACACATGGATCAGTGCTGAGCTTAGAGGAGAGCTCTCTGCTCTTAATTGACTGTTGTTCACGGGCTCCCTAACCCAGGGCGGTTTATAGTGGTTAATGAGTGTTTGCTGCGTGCCAGGCATTGTGCTCTCTGGGCTTTAATTCTTACAACCAATTGAGTTAGGTAGCTTTGGCGTCCCCATCTGACAGGAAGTCAGAAGCTAACAGGTTACACGCAGCTCAGGGTCACACAGCTGTGAGGTGGCTTGGAGCTGGAATTTGACCGGGTGTCCCTGATCCAGAGCTCTTAACCACATACCCTTGTCCCTTTTCTTCCTAAGGCATTCGTGTCTCCATTTCCTCATCTGTCAAATAATGGGGTTGAACTTTTTCTCTCCCTGTCTCCTATCATTTTTTGGCAGGGGGAGTAAGCGAGTGGTCTTGGGGGACAACTTGGAGTTCTGCCCAGTGCAGAACTCATGTCTCAGATACCTGGTTGACACCTGCAAGTGGCTGTCGCGCAGATTCCTCCCCTTCTAGACTGTCCTATTGAAGCTCCATCTCTTCACCCTGCTGGGGAGACCTACATCACCTGGGCTCACTCCCCTCCAGCCACACAACTCTGTGCTGTGTCTCAGATATGCCACCTTCTTTCTGCACCTCAACCCCAAATACATTCTTCTACACTCGTTCCTTTTCATCTTTCAGCTTGTTGTCACCTTGCAGAGGCTTTCCCAGACTAGGCTGCCTGTGCTACCAGACCTGCCCTGTCCCAGCCCCTCGGCCCCGCGATTGTGATGCTCAGCCGCTTGAGAAGTGCTGCCTTAGAGTGGTAGGAGGGAAGCTTACCTGGCTTCTGGACCTTGTTTTAATCTGGTGAGATTTGTTCAACGTGCGGGCATGGGGAGCGGCTGCTAGATTAACTGGCGAGATGTGGAGGAGGTGGGGGTTGAAGCGAGTCACCCGACAGCCACCGAACCAAAGTTGGGTCCCCTAGCCTGCACGCAGCAAAGCCAACCTACAGACCCTGGGTTGTGGTGAGGGAAACTGCGGGGTTTATTGCAGGTGCTCAGTAAGGAGTCCAGCAGCTGGTGCTCAAAAGACCCGACCTCCTTGAAGGCTTTTAGGGAAGATTTTTAAAGACAGGGTCAGGGAGGGGGTGCTGTGGGCTGTGTGATCAGCTTGTGGACATTCTTCATGTTGGTTGGTGGTGAGGTCATCGGGAGTCAACATCATTAACCTGTTTCCAGCCCGTCTGGGGTCTGCATTCCGGTGGCAGCACGCAGTTAACTTCTTCCACCTGGTGAGGGTTTCCATATCTGCGAAACAGCTCACAGGACATGGCGCAGAGTATCAAATGCAGCTGTTGAGGAGGGACTAAAGGTCCTTGACTTTGAGATCAAACTATTATTATTTTGTCCTCCTTGACTCTTTTTCTTTCTGCATTTTCTCCCTTCTCTGATTAAATTTATTCTTTGGAACTCGGGAAGGCCTAGGAGGCTAAAGTTTTTCTACAGACAAGAGGCAGGCAGAGGACATGTTGGCGGAGGGGGGGGCGGGGGGAGGGGTGCGGTTTCTTGTTCGCGGAAGGCTTCATAGGGTCCTGCTCAGTTACACGACGGCAGAGCCTGTGCTGCTAACTAAGGGGTTGACGAGGCCTGCTCCCAACCAGAGACACCGTGCTCGTGCCTGCCCTCGCGTGACGGGGTTTGATGCTTCCTGCCGGCCTAGCCAGGTGGGTGTCAGTGCCACTCGCCCCAGGACTGATACAGCAGCTCTCCCTCCAGGCCTGCCGCTGCTCGTCGCAGCCACGCCTTCCTCCCACCTTGTTCCCGTCTTCCCTTCTCCCTTTAAGTAAGACAATTTCTCGGGTGAGTGACAGTGGACTGGAAGCTCTGAGCTTACTGAGGCCCCAGCAGTCACTTCTCCACGCACGTCTTCCTGTAAGGGTGCAGCGGTTCAGAACTTATCTTGAGTACCTAATTACACGTAGGAGTAGCAGGATGACAGGTGTTTTTGTGGACTCCTGCGAAGGTGAAAATTGGTAGAGCCAGTTGGGTTCTAATTTGTCAATACCTAGAAAAGTGGAAGCTACAACCTAGCAGTTACCCACCTAAAGGTTTACTTTGGAAAAATTACCCCCAGCTACACAAAGACAGGTACTAGAACGGCCGAGGTAGTATTTCATGTAAAAAAGAACATTTTGGAGTTGACCCAGATGTTCAGCAGCAGCTGGATGGTGCAGAAGCCATGTAGCTCCGCCACCATGATGACGAACGGGTTCAGGGCATCAGAGCTTTCTTTCAGCAGTGTTAAGCAGAAAAGCAAGTTGCAGGGGAATGTTCAGTACGATAACATTTACATGGAATTGAAAAACCTAAAACAACAACGTACGTAGTTTAGGGGTACATAACGTGTAGTAAAAGTATAGAGAGATGGTGTGAGAGTAACGAGCCCTCCGTTCCAGAGAGTGGCTGCCTTCGGGAAGGTGAAGGGGGTACACACGGTGGGGGCGGGGTTGCAGGTGGCTGTTCAGGCCCGGGGGTGTGATGCTCTGAGGAAAGGAGCTGAGAGGAAGCCAGTGCGGCTGGGAGAGTGAGGAGGTGGGGTGGGACGTGAGGCAGGCGAGGGAGGGAGAAGGGTCTGGAAGACCTGCTTTCAGGCCCTGCAGAATGTGGAGCCTGGGAAGGAGAGCCGGGGTAGTGTGAGGTGGGGTGGGGTGGGATGGGAGGAAGGATGGGGGGGACAGATGCCAGGTGTCAGCATGAGCAAAGTGCTGGGCCGAGCATTGAAGAGAAGGATGGGAGACTTTCCCGTGACAGACATCACGCATCACTGCGGGGTGGGCGGCACTACTGTAAATGCAGGGACTGAGGGCGGGAAGACTGAGTGCCAATGCTACCCAGCTGTGCACGGAAATTGGCGCCTTAACATCTAAATTGGTTTCTGCGGTCCTTCTGCGAAGGTGGAGGCCTTCGTACACGGATTGGCTGCAGCTGATAGAGGTCGGGCGCCCACCGCGCAGGCGCCGTTCTAAGCAGACCGACACGTCTGGTTCCTTTGGAGCTTATGTTTTGTTATGTTGGTGGGAGGGAGGTGGCAACAAAATAAATAAGTGAACAAGGAAACATCAGACCCCGCTCTGCAGACAGCAAAGCAGGCTGGTGCGGTAGCCCAGGCCTGGGTTTCCAGGGGTGGCTGAAGGTGTTGGCGTGAAGTTGGGTGGGCTTGTCTGAGAGGAAGGCCTTGGGGGGCGGGGTGAGAGTTTGGAAGGAGATGATGCACATGCCGTGCGCGGGCAGGTCAGGCCCTGAGCATTTGCGCATGTGTCAGGTTCTGTGTGTTTGAAATGGGAGAAACAAGTTGTAATTCACGGATGTGACTGGACCCCGGTCAGGTCAGAGGGCTGGGGAAAGCTGGCCCAGGCATCTGGCCACGTGATGGGGTTTAAGCAAACGTCTCACGTGTGGTGGCTTGTCTGTCTACAGGAGGACCTCGAAGCCCTCATAGCCCACTTCCAGGCTCTCGATGCCAGAAAGACTCGGATCGTGGAGACACCCTGCTCCCCACCTTCTCCAAGGTAAGCAGCACGGACTCTCCAGTGTAGCTTCTGACCTGAAGTCTTCTGGTATAGGTTGGAAAAGTGCTTGAAGTAGGCACTGTGTTTTCATAAGTAACCGGGCACTTGGGACAGTTTCATCATGAAAACCCGCCAGGTCAGCTCCCATAAAACCTTTTTTTCACTTCCGCTTAGGAAGAATGGGAGCGAGGCAGCTCAGCTTCATTGTCGTGGAGAAACCCGGTGAGGAGGTCTCCTGGCTCAGCTGCTCTGCCAGTCAGGGAGGTTGTGTGGGCTGGGTTGCTCGCCACCCGGTGACAGTCTGTGGGCAGTCCGTGAGCTTCTCCTTGCTTCTTAGGTTTCTAAAGGCCCATCACGGTGCGAAACTTAAAATCATGATAGTTTTTTGCTGTGTTCGTTCATAATGCTTTCAAATTCTCGTGTGAAAAGTGTGACCATTAAGCGTAAACTGTCTGTTAGCCATTTTAGGTGGGTTTGTAGTTTATGTGAGGAGCTCCAGCATCTTTTGTAGGATTTGAGACCCTGTGGAAGGAGCAGGCTGTGGGGTTTCTTTTGTTTTTTAAAAAAATAATTAATTAATTTTAGACTGCATTGGGTCTTCGTTGCTATGCGCGGGCTTTCTCTAGTTGCAGAGAGTGGAGGCTACTCTTCTTTGCGGTGTGCAGTCCTCTCATTAAGGTGGCTTCTCTTGTTGCCGAACACAGGCTCTAGGCACGTGGGCTCCAGTAGTTGCACCTCGTGGGCTCAGTAGTTGTGGCTCGCGGACTCTAGAGTGCAGGCTGAGTAGTTGTGGCACACGGGTTTAGTTGCTCTGTAGCATGTGGGATCTTCCCGGACCAGGTCTCGAACCCGTGTCCCCTGCATTGGCAGGTGGATTCTTAACTGCACTACCAGGGAAGCCCCAGGCTGTGGTTTTCACTGGCTTCTTGCTCCTTTCTTCTCGTCCCCTTGGCTCCGGAATGCCAGTTCTCTAATTTGATCCAGGGATTCAGGCTCCATAGTTCTTATACTTGCTCCTGGCAGAGCAGAGGCTGGACACGGAATGCATCAAGCTAGGAGCCCAGGGAGGCTGAGTGACCCTGATAAGGAGATGCCGTGTCCTTTGGAGAAGGGGGAATGCCTTAACTGCACGAGCATCCGGGGCTGTCTTGATCAGTTGAGAAATGATTTGCTTTGTTTCCCTCAGGCCTGAGTGGAGGCCTTGGTCTAGCACGTCAGGAAGGCAGGTGGTAAGAGTGCCCCCTCTGCTTCAGTGGGTGCAGGGCATGGCCCCGAATCCCACGACTTCGCCCCCGGCATGCGATCATTACCTGTTCAGGGTTGGGAGCAGTGTGCTTACCCCTGAGCAGACACAAGCGACTTTGCAACTGCTCCCAAAGTTGCAGATCCTTCTTATTCTTTGGCTCTTAAATTCCGTTAGGAATCTGCTATTCTTTTCCTTGTATTTATCATGTTATCGTTGAGGCCAAGCATAAGACTCACACACGGTAGGTGGACGTTTTCTTCTGAATTGTTGAAGCAGATGAGTCCTTGAGACCTTTGAGGCTTTATCTGTGCAGCCCCCCTGAGGGAATTCACTTAGAATGTGGGTTGACTTTTTTTGGATGACATTTTTCCTAAAGTATGCTGCCCAAAAAGGCCAGGTGTAATGTCACAGTATGATGTGAGACATCGGCAGTTCCATGGGTCAGCTGGGAAGCTTCCTGGCAGAAGGGAGCAGTTGGAGCTGAGATCTCCTGGGATGCAGACGTTTCGGTGGTAACCTTAGTACCTTCTCACCTCCACCTCTCTATCGCATTACGGGGAAAAACCCATGAAAGTTATCAAATTTAAGTGTGTACGTCCCCACGTCTTGGCTCAGAGGTAGTTTAATGGGGACGTGAAGATGAGGTGCTTGGTTGTACCAGAGCCCAGGGGTGCACTATCTTGACTTGAGAGTTTGACTGCAGAGTTTCTCAGCCTATAGAACGTCTCTGTCTACATTAAATCCCCAGGAGAAAAACAGTTTTCAGATTTCCCAGACTTCCCTGACCTTAAAACCCTTTGCCCTTTGAGAAGCGTCCTGTGGGATTAACGTGGTGGAGGGCACCTTGGGGAGTGCCGCTCTAAGGGTTTCTGCAAGAAGGGTATTTTCCCTCTCAGTCACCGGACTCTTCGTTACTTCCTGCTGCAATGGTCAGGACCTACTTACAATCCCCTTATGGCTGTTCCCTTGTCCTCGTGTGTGAAGTAGGTAGAACAGTGTCTGCATTTTCTAGATGGAAGGGGTCTGGGCTGTATATTGAAATGCTTCAATACTGGACCTCTTAGAACAGTTTAGATTGTGATTTCAGAGGATAGACCTTTAAAACAGGACAGTTCTGGAAAATTGGCACATGAATAGGAGCCCCTGGACTTCCCGCTGCTGCTGATTTTCAGCCAAACGCTGTGTGAGTAGCCCCTGCCCTCGTAGGAGACTGAGCCGGGGTGTTAGTGTCTTGACGGTGAGACTGCTTTTAAGGGCGGTGCCTCAGCTTCTGTCCTCAGTGCCAGGCTTCTCTTTCACAGAAGTTTAGGACAGGCATGTCCCTGGTGGGGAAGCCCTCTGCTGGAAAGGAGAACAGCTCTCAGTTTGGGCGTCACGTGGTTTGATTTTGTGTTGAGCTGCTGCTTGTGTCTCTTGCAGGTTAAATGCCTCACTCTCTGCTCATCCTGAGAAAGAAGAATTAATCCTTTTCGGAGGTGAATATTTCAATGGCCAAAAAGTTACGTATATATTTTCTTCTTTCCCTCCAAGTTTTCATGGGTCGCATTTAGAGGAAACTTCATTTTAGGCTGATATCAGATATTCATGGTCCTTGAACTCCCCTCTTGTGTGTCTGCATGTCAGGACTGGCCTGGGCCATGGTCCTTGACAAGCCACCAGGGTCCTTTAGGGACCTTTAGGGTCACGCCTCTTAACTGCCTGCGTGAGGTGGGCCAGTACCCTGCTGTTCTTCCTCATGATGGGTTTCCAGAGGTGTCTGAAAAGGGAAGTGCTGATAAATTGCAGAGCAATTGATAAATTGTAAAACCTGTAATTTTTATTCTTGAGCAGACCAGAAAGCCCTGGGTTTCAGAGCTATAGATGAAACAGTTCCAAAATCCTGAGTTCGCCTTCCCTGTGTGGCGGTCCAGAGATGGTCTTTGTCATTGTGTCATCACCCTGAAGGGTCCAGGGACCAGCCTTAGAAAACACGTTTCCTGGGGAGAGCTAGTGATTGAGATCCTACCTTCCACTTGCTGTCGCTTGTGTGGAAGCACCATTCGTGATGCTAAAGTACCTCTTCCTTTCTGCAGACTTTTGTATATAATGAACTCTACGTCTACAACATCAGGAAGGACGCCTGGACTAAAGTCGAAATCCCCAACCCACCTCCGAGGCGTTGTGCTCACCAGGTACGTGTCCGTATGGCCATCAGCCTCCCCTCCTCTCTCGCTGGGGCTCTGGCTCAGGATTCCACGACAGACCTTTAGAGCTGGTAATGGCGGGCAGCCTGGTATGGAGACGCTGGACCTTGCCCCTGGTCCTCACTCTGCCGCCTCCAACTTGGCCTTGTTTCTGAGCTGCTTCACCCTCAGCCTTCACCTGTGAGGCTGGAGATGAACTCCTGCTCCTGCAGGTGGTGTGAAGCTAGGTAAAAATACCGACGTGGTGCCTGGCGTGGAGCAGTCAGAAAAAGGCTCCTGTATTTGAGTGAGAGAGGCTCCCACAGGCCCAAGATCTGGTGACCAGAGAGATGAAAACAAGAAGACAGAACGGAAGGTGTCAGTGGTTACAGAAAGTAGCTACTGCAGAGTGAAGTGAGTCGTGCCCAGGGACGCTGAGGGAGCAGCGCCAGGTCGGCATGCTTTCAGCTCGTTTCCGCTCACCCCAGCGAGCTCCGTCAGAGCCGATGACTTACCAGGGAAGGAGTCCTGGTTTCATGGTTCCACAGTCGTACGCTCCACGAGGACAGGCATTGGTCTTTCTTGTTCATTATTGTACCCGGGACAGTGTTGGGGCTCAAAAGATAACCTGAAGGAGTGATACCTCGCCAGTGTCAGCCTACTGCGGCACGACTGAAACATCCCTCCACAGTGTGTGGTTCTCTTTTTTCTAATCCTGTGCTCAGAACAGCCTCCCGATTGAAATGGGGTCTGTGAGGGGGAGCTGACTGCCTGAACTGCACGGACGTCTCGTGCATAGCCGGGCTGGCAGGCATTTGGACTGGTTCATCTTCTGGAAGAGAGGCATGCACTGCTTTCTGATATAAAAACTACACCTTAGTAAGGCTAATAAATGGATCTTGGTAAGTTCTAGTGCATTCGCCGGAGCCCTCTCCAGTTCTGAGAATGCATCCACCCCAGGCCTCCAGGCCAAGCACTTAGTCCTGTCCTGTCCCATCCCGGCCCATCCGGTGGGGAGCGCTGTCCGCTCAACGCCTCTCCAGTTCCTGGGCCCCAGGAACGCAGGCTGAGGTGCTTCTTTGATGTTCGTTTTCTTATCCGTTTCAATCAGTTATTAACTCTGTCCCTGAAGAATTAGTGTCACTGAGATTTCTGAGAAAAGTCTCTGAGAGTTTTAAGTAAGTTACTTGGGCAGGCTCCGGTTTGGATGTACATCTTGTGAGTACTTTGTGAGTCTGAGGCTGTAGATGAGGTTGGCTTGCTGTTTACTCTGTGACTTTCACAACAAATCGGGGCTGTGGAAAACAGATAATTGCTTATAAAGTCTTTTGCCTAAAGGTCATTGCAGTTCAGATTCCACTATGTTAAATTCTGAGACATAAAAATTTCCTCATGGGACTTCCCTGGCGGTCCAGTGGTTAAGACTCCGTGCTCCCAACACAGGGGGCCCGGGTCTGATCCCTGGTTAGGGAACTAGATCCCACATGCTGCACCTGAGACCCGGTGCAGCCAAATAAATAGATAAATAAATATTTAAAAAAGTTTTTTCCTCATGATGGACTAGGTTATGAATGTGATGATAGAAGCCATGTTCTTTATCTTGAATCAGTTAGGGGTAAAATGAGTCGAAAGAGAAAGCTTATACGTGGACCCTTCGTTCTGTCTTTTCCCTCTAGATATTTGGGGGGTTATTTTATTTTGTTCATTCATTCATTCGTTCATTTAGCTGTGCTGTGTGGCTTGTGGGATTTTAGTTCCCCAACCAGGGATTGAACCCGTGCTCCCTGCGTTGGGAGCGTGGAGTCTTAACCCGGGACTTCCCTGGCGGTCCAGTGGTTAAGTTATTTTAGCACATAATTTGAGAGTCCAGTGGCCTTTTCTGAAATGAATACAGCCAGTGAGAGAAGGGAAAGGGTCACGAGGCCCGTTGAGGGTGTGCCTGACGACGACCTGTCAGGCCTCACCTGTCAGGCCTTGGCAGGCGCTCCCCTCCCGGCACCCTCCCTTGGGGAGAGTGTTCAGACGCTCCTGCCTGGGTGGGCTGACGGGACTGTTGAGGATTGAGGGGTGGGGGAGTGGGAGGTGCGGGCACAGACGGAGTTCACATTTTGTTACTTGCCTGATGGTTTGTTTCTCCCCAATCAATGACTAACTAAACTCACTTGAAACAAAATGCATTCTCTCATACAGTAGAACAGAAGGTTCCGTATGGTTAAAAAAAAGTCACCTCTGTTCTCATCGGGCTTGGTGCAAGCATGAGCAGTAAGCCGTTTATGTAGAAGAGTTAGTGTTTACAAAATGCCTGTTCCTGAGCGAGCAGAATTGCACTGACAGTGCCCACGTGAGCTGCAGAGAGTGTTTTCCTCCAGCTCAGTCACAGCTTCGTTGCCGTCCATCCGAGAAGGTGTTGCAGACTTGTTCCTTGGGAAAGTCTGAGCATCTTTAACAGGCAAGGCACTCTTGCAGGGCTGGGATGCAGCGGCAAAAAAGACACGTTTGCCGTTCTTGGTGATGCCCCATAGTTTGTGTTTCCTTTGGTCCTGATGGCCTGGCACGCTTTTAGGACTTGGCTTTCACAAAGCTGACCTATGTGGCTGATGTCAGAATCCATTCAGAGTCTGTATGTTGTTTGGACTCCATTGTGCCTTTTTTTTTTTGATCTTTGGAGAGAGAGTTGTGAAGTTAAGGTTTTCTAGACATGATTTTTATTCCAGTTAAGACAACAATACAGAAACCCAAACACCTGGGAAGCATACAGCCTCGTGGGACAAGTAGCAAAGTAGATGCTGGCTAGGACAGCCCTGCCTGGTGTGGGGAGCAGTGCCGTCCTACTTTGGTCTCTGGGAGGTGCTTTGCCTCTGTTAGATCCAGGGAATGTTGGTTGTTTATATGTTTGTTTATTATGTTCATGTTTTCTTCTGAGTCTTTGGACATATTTATAACTTTTCAAGTGTTTGTCTGCTGATTCTCTCATCTGTATCATTTCTGGGTCTCTTTGTATCGACCAACCTTGTTGATGTGGGTCACGTCTTTCTGCTGGAACTGTGTGGTTAGATGATAGACTTTGTGGATGCAAAAGAAGATCTTAGGGAAGCCTGGGCAAGCCCCAAAGCTGAGGTACATCCCTGAGCACTAGGGCAGTTCTTGTCTTTGCAGATTCTCACATGTCTTCGTATTCACAGCATTCCACTGGGGTCTTCATACTCCTTCTCTGTCAACAGTGGTTGTGATGCCTTCTGCAGCTTCAGCCTGGCCCACAAGGAGACAGCGTCCTCAGTCTGTGTCACGCTAGTAAAGTGGGTGGTGTTTGGGACGCCGAGACCCCTCCTGCCGTGAGCATGACGCCATTCAGCAAAGGGCCGCTGGAGGGTTGACTGTCTGCGTTTGTTTTCATTCATCAACAGGTGATGAGTTTCGTTCTGGTAGGTGGCTCAGCCTCGTGCAGATCACCATGAGCCTTTGGAGGCTCTCTGAAGAATGGTAGCTCTATGGCGTGGCCTTGCTGGGGTCTCTAGCGAACGCCCTGGGTATTCAGTGGCACCTATCCCTCTGGTTGGAACTTGTCTGTCTCCGAGCCCCCTGTGAGCTCAGGTCGTTTTCAAGTTTTCAGCCTCACAGTGATGGTCCCCACCGTGTGCCCGGCCTCGGGTGGTCTCAGTCTGCACACGTGCAGCTTAGTGTCTATGGGCTCCCGGGGAACCCAGCCGGACGTCAGGTGCTCGGCCCTGCAAATTCCAGCTGCCTCCGCATCCTGGAGCTCTGGCTTCTGTTTCCTCAGCTCAGCAGGGCCACGAGGGTGTGAAACTGCCTGTGGGGTCGGAGGGCTGACCTTGCCCGTTTACCGTGTCTCAGGGTCACGGTCCTGCACGTCGTGCTGTCTGGCTGTCGTGCTTCATGGGTTTTGTCCAGTTTCCTCCTTGTTTACAGTGGGAGGGCTGGCATGGTGCTGATGGCTGAGCCTGGGCAGAAGTGGAAGTTGTATGCCTGGCCCTATAGTTTGCATCTTCTCTTGAGTAGTATGTTAGCTCTTTCTTGGTGTTTATGGTCTTTGAGGAGGAGGTTAATACAGAGCCTTCAGATCACTGCCCATAATCCACCTTCGTGTCGTCCCCAGAGTTCTGCCTGTGATGGGACGTGGGAGACACACTCTGGTCACAGTCTTTTTTCTTGCCTGGAGTTTGACTTCATTTTTTAAGAATGGCTCTGAAAACTGATTATGTAAGTAATAAATATTCATTGTGGAAAAAAAACATGAAGATAATGAAAGCAGAGTAAGTCCATTGTCCATTCTTCCAGAACTCCTAATTTATATTTTCTGCATCTTTTCTCTGCACCTGTGATTCATATTTCTATGCATTTCATCTTAGTTGGACTGTACACGTACATACGTGTGTATACGTGTGTGCGCACACATATGCATGTGTACGTATACATACATATATTCTCCCTGTACTGTTCTTCCCAGTTAATGCATTATTTGTGGTGTTATCCTGGGACGTTCAGCAGCTTCTATAATAAGATATTTCAAAACTGCATTGTATTGCGTAGCGTGAAAGTACTACCTAAACTTCATTAAGCTCAAAAAAACGTGTTAGGTTTGGGCCTGAGCTAATCCTCATGTCTGGTTTAAAGATTTGAAGTGGTCAGTTTCTTGCTTCATAATTACTGGGGTTCTAGAGTCCTAGGAAGCTGGCTTGTCTCGATAGGTCAGTCCTGAGAGGATGCACAAGACTGAGTGAAAATGCGGGGGGGGGGCACATCACCCTAAGTGTGTCACCAGGACCCTCCAGTTAGTCCAGGACAGGAGCAGCATCGGTGATGGAGCTGCAGTTCTGCAGCGTTAAGCTTAATTAAGCGAAGGACCACACTGCAGTGCAAGCCCCAGGGTGCTCGGAGGGTGCCCGGGGCGGGCCTTCTGGGAACCACCATCTGACCGCCCACTGTGTGCTTGCCCGTGGCGGTTTGCGAGGGCAGGAGGCATTCACACGGGCTGCTTTGGAGCACCTGGTGTCCAGCTGCCCCCGATCCAGTTCCCCTGCCCCGGCCACACTGTGCCTGCTGCCGTTGGCACTGCATGTGAGCCCCTGGCCAGACGGCCCCTCGACGGGTTCCCGTCCCGCACCCCCTTGGTGTGAAGGACAGGCCCAGTTGCCTCCTTCGCTGTCTGGGCCCAGGGCTGGGGACTCTCGGGGCGGGCTGGCCCACCAATGGCTTGTGTGGCTCTGTCAGCCCAGGCGGTCCTGCCTGGTTCCCACGTGGCCTGTGAGTCCTGGGCCTTCAGCAGAACCACAGCAGGGCAGGATGCGAGAAGGACCTGACGGGGCAGGCATTTGAAGACGAGGTCAGGGCTTGGCACCGGGTGTTCTGGGGGAGGGGCTCCGGTTTTCCCCGAGAGCTGTATGGCTGTGCCCTGACCTGTCGCCATTCTCTCAACAGGCGGTGGTGGTGCCCCAGGGCGGCGGACAGCTGTGGATCTTTGGCGGGGAGTTTGCCTCTCCCGACGGAGAGCACTTCTACCACTACAGGGACCTCTGGGTCCTGCATTTGGCCACCAGGACGTGGGAGCAAGTCAGGTAAGGTGAGGAGCGTGACCCCTGGGCCCGCCCCTGCCCCGTGCCGGCGTCTGGGGTTCACAGTGACGGGGTCGGCTCTCGTAGGATAATTCCAGGCCTCCGAGGAGCGCGGTTGCCCCGCCTGGGAGACCAGTCTGGCTGGTGACCAAAGTGAGGGAGGAGCTTCCCCTTCGCGGAGCGGCCCGGCCCGGTGCCGGCTGCCTGAATCTGGCTTCGTGGAAGGCATTGCCAGGGTCTCTGGGACCAGCGCCGCATCTGGGCTCGTTTTCCTGGTGCTCCCTCCCCTCGTCAGCGTCAACACTGATCGTGTTTTCCTGCAGCTCTCCTGTCCGTTTATCGCCCCAGAGGCAGCTCTGGGTTTCATCTTGCCGCCCGTGGAGTGCCGTGTCACTGAGAGGACGTATCCGGCTAGGTCCGCTTGACATGGGAATAGTGGAGCGTGTAAGAGGAGGGACAGGGAAGCCTTTATGTCACTGTTGAATAAAGCAGGCTCGGCCATCGTTGGTGCTCGATTCCTGCTTCTGGCGGTGACATTGACGTGTGGTTGTCACGTTCACCCCTGCAGTCTCCATGGCCAGAGCCACACACCTGACTCTGTAGAGAGACGGACGGTGTGTCTGCCTATAAATTATGTACAAGAAGAAGCCTAGTAGCATGACGGACTGAAAGTGGAGGCAGTGGCTTTGCCCTCGTGGGGTGCACGCGTGGCTCTGGGGCATTAGTTCAGGCTCCTCGCCTCAGCGGAGTGGAATTCGGGGGGGGGGGTGCAGGGCTGCTGTCAGGTCCCGGGACTTGCATCCGAGGGAGGTCTCTGGAGGGTGTGCTCCGTGGTCCCCTGAGGGGCCTTTTAGGAGCCCGTGAACACCCGGCTGTGGCCTGCTCAGATCGGCTTCCAGCCTGGAGTGTTGGACTAACGTGTAAAGAGTTGACCGTGAGAGTGACTGGAAGGTGCTCGGAGATTCCCAAGCCCGCTCAGCTGCCGGGGAAGCTCTGGAGAGCAGTGCTAGTAAGGTGGGACCCGGGGTGAGCCTGGTGCGCTCTCCCGAGCGCCGCCTGCATCTGCTTGTCTTACTTGCTTTGGGAAAGGCGTGGCAACTGAGAACTTTTCATGTTAAAAATTGATTTCATTGTGTGTATGTTGAGACCTAGTCATTTTCATTTTCCCCATAATTTAAAGAGTGTTCAGGCCCAGAGCATGTGCCCTTTTTTGTCTTTCTTGCTTTGCTTCAGTTATTCTTTTTAAAATCCAGTTGTTATGTCTTTGTTCACTTCTGGCGAATCGGTTCTTGATGTTTTCGTTGCATTTTTGTCAGCTTTGGTAGCTTTTGCCTGTAGCGTGTGGGTGAGGGGCGGTGAACGGCCCCATGGGACCTGCGGCACCCGTGGGGCCTGGTGTTGGTGGTGGCAGCATGTTGTGGGCTGTCCCGCAGTGCCCTGCCGGGCTGTGCTGTGGCGCGTGCTTTCTCGCTTCTGTGACAGGTAGTGCAGGTGTTCGCTCCAGGGAAGCAGGGGGGCCCTAGTGCCGTGCAGTCAGTGCTCTTTGCAGAGCTCGCCGGGCCTGCTGTCCCGAGCCCCGCCTCACTGCGCGCCGTGAGCTGCGTCCCGGCGTCGTCGGCCTGGTTGCGCCTGCTCGGCACGCGAGGCCGCTGTCCTAAGTCAGAAGTCGTTCCTGATGAGCAGGTCTTTCATTACTCTTTTGCTGATTGTAATTAAAGTGGGAGAATTCCTAAAGGTATACTGGGGAACCTGCGAAATGCTAATGTGAAGGTGCAGAGACAGAACTGAGCTGCCTCTCTCGGCACCCCTGTTCTAGCCTGGATAGAGTGGTGTGGCAGGGAAAGGGTTAGGCGCTTTTTTTTTTTGTCTTTTTTGTCTGCAGCATCTTTTTTTTGAGCCTACCTTCTGGGCCGTCATCTCTGGTTCTCGGTGGGGAGATGGGCAGCCGAGCAGAGCTGTGCTGAGCTGTTCTCTTCAGTGGCCAGGGTGCGGCGGTGCATTTCACCAGAGCCCGTGGTCCCTGCGGGGCTGAAAGTTGGGGGACGGAGGGTCTGTCCCTGGCTTCTCCTCTTACCCTGTTTGCCGGGAGATTTTAAACGACCAGCTCAATTTCTCTGTTTCTGCTGCTCAGCCCAGTTCACTTACTGCTGCTTCACGTGCCTACGGTTCCCCGGTGCGTTGTGTTCGAGGCTGGCTCTGTTTTTAAGGCCCCTGGTGGGATGCAAGAAATTGGGAGCGGTGTGCAAGAGATACTGTGGGGTGACGACCTCCATTCCCCTTTGTCATCGTGGGCGCTGGGCTCGGTGCCTGGGACTGCGCACAGCCACAGCCCTTCCCCCGCCCTGCCCCAGCGTGTTCTGTGAGACCAGCGAGGAAGGTGTGCCCTGTGTGGCCCGTTCCTTGCTGTTACGGTGTCTGCAGCCACCGTTTGTGGGGAGCAAGCACGTCTCAGGGAAGGTTCCCTGAGTGAGTCACACACTGGAAGCCACAAGAGGGTGACTGTCTGACCATGGGAAATGTTAAGGTTTTTGTATCAGGAATGATGCCACCAGGAAAGTGTGGGAGTGGTGACAGGTTTACAGCGTGAAGCGAGCTCACGTTCAGAATAGAGACTTTGCGTAGAGAGTGAGCAGCAAGCGGCCGGACGTGAGAAGGCAGCACGAGTGGCTCCACGGAAGGCCGGGCTGCCAGGCGGCGAGGGCTGGGCAGGCAGGGGTCCCTCCCGCTGGCTGAAGTGTCGCCGGCAGCACCTGTGGTTCCAGCGTCCTGTTGCTTGCGCCTGCCCCTCGACCCCATGTGCACTGTTAGGAATATACCCTAAAGAAATGTTCCCTCTCATGTTGTACAAAAAAGCTTGTACAGAAACCTAAGATGCAGAGCAGCACGTGCCTGAGTGTGTGTGCATGCACGTGTGCCTGCAGACTGGGCCAGACAGCCGGTGCAGGCACACATGCGTGCACACACGCAGTCCAGAAGGGTCTGGATGTTTCCGGGTTTTCTTCTGATTCCTTAATCTTCTCTTCCCACCTATTCTAGTATTGCTCCATTTTAATCGCTATAGCTCTGTGGTTTATTTGGATAGCAGGAAGGTTTTTCTCATTTACTTAAAACATTTCTTTGTCATGCACTCATTTTTTTTTAATTTTTAAATTTTTTTAATATTTGGTCGCATTGGGTCTTTGTTGCTGCGTGCGCGCTTTCTCTAGTTGTGGCGAGCGGGGGCTACTCTTCGTTGAGGTGCATGGGCTTCTCATTGCAGTGGTTTCTCTTGTTGTGGAGCACGGGCTCTAGGTGCGCGGGCTTCAGTAGTTGTGGTGCGCAGCCTCAGTCGTTGTGGCTCATGGGCTCAGTAGTTGTGGCTCACGGGCTCTAGAGCGCAGGCTCAGTAGTTGTGCATGGGCTTAGTTGCTCCACGGCGTGTGGGATCTTCCTGGACCAGGGCTGGAACCTGTGTCCCCTGCATTTGCAGGTGGGTTCTTAACCACTGTGCCACCAGGGAAGCCCCACTTATTGTTTTTCATAAGAGCTTCAGAATGTTCAAGTTCTGTTTTATAAACGTTCCAAGGGGATTTCGATTGGATCATAGTTTGTCGATTTCTCCTAGGGAGAATTGACATCTGTCTAATCCTTAGCTTTCCCAGTCGGGAACATTTCACTTCTCTCCTCTTAGGAGTCTCAGTTAGGTTTATTTTTTATTCTCCAGAAACATTTAAACCGGCCCAGAGGTAGAGTTTCAAAGTCAGAGGGCATGTGTTCCTGGAGCCTTGTCGCCGGGTCTGACTTTCTCCCCAGGCCCTGTGGGCACAGCTGTCTGCAGTGCACAGGTGTTTTGTCTGGGGCAGTTCTTACTTGTTCTCAGGGACCACCCTCGCTTCACAGTGTAGCACATGCTTAGTCCGCGGGGTGGCTGCCCTGTCTGCACTTTGGAGGGGGTGTCTTAACTTCCACGGTTTCACAGCAGGAGTCGGTGGTGGAGTGGCTGGGCGACTTGTCAGCCTGGGGAGATGGCTCAGAGCGGAGAGGATACCTCTCTGGGTGATTCTTGGTCTTCCGTGCACCGATCAGCACCTAGGGAGCTCTGAAAGTGCGTGTTCCTGTCCTCGGCCCCCTAAACATCAGGTCTGATTCAGAGCCGCTTTAAAATGGGGCTCAGGAGTCTGCATCTGACAGTAACCCCTCCCCACCCCCCTTAGTGACCTTGATCCAGGCGGCCCTGGATCACAGCTGGAGGCCTCGCCTACTGGCGCATCTCATGCATATTTTGAGCACTGTTCACTAATGTGAAAGCGTCGGCTGCCTTTTCAGAAGTAAGAGACTCATGTAAAATGCGTCTTAGATCCTTAACAATGAAAAACGGCGTGGGTATTGCTTTTGTAATTTACTACTTATTCCACAATGAAAGCGTCGCCCCACCGTTGTTTGGCAGGGCTGTGCATGCTTAATTGACGAGGCCCGGTGTAGCGGCGGAAGCAGGCCGACTAATTACTGAAGTTGGTCTATCGATCCCGGGGGCTGGGTTACAGCACGTGGGGTTTTGCCTTGGAGCTGCCGGCACTCGGAACTGGGCTTGGTTATTAATAGGCAGACACAATGGCTGCTGTCTCCTCTGTAATTTTTTCTTACCTAAAAGAAAAGGGAAGGCGCTTCAGCCAAAATGAAGGCTGATTTTGCTATTTCTGGGGAAGATCACTGAGTCTGGGGGAATCCACACGGTGTGAGCTCAAATCATGGGAAAAGTGCAGGAAGAGGTCACTGTGAACCGAACTTATTCAGTCTCCAGGACTTGGCCCGGCACTCTGCATTCTTTTTGCCATGCTGCACGGCTTGCGGGATCTTAGCTCCCTGGCCAGGTTTTGAACCCTCACCCTTGGCAGTGAGAGCACCGAGTCCTAACCAGGGAATTCTGTGCATTCATTTTTTAGGAAACATTCTTCACTCCCGTGGGGGAAGTTTTATGTTTGGGGAGACTGAGACCAAGAAAAGGTTATGTAACAGTAAAGGCCGGCAGAGGCAGAGTTAAATCAGTATGTGGTATGTGTAGTCCCTTTGTGGGCTTTTAAGCAGGTTTTTCTCGTGGGAGGGCAGGGTGATTGATTCCCAGGCATCCGCTTTGTCTTTCAATTTTGCCCTTCTCGGGTTTCATCTGTAGCGCATTTCCAAGGAGCAGACCCTTAGGAGTCTGTATTGTCTTCCTTTATGCACGTTCTCCATTCTTGCAACATTTAATTGACATCATAACAGTTTGAAAATGAGAGGAAAGGTCGTAGTGTTACTAACATCAAGAAGACCAGAGCTTAAATGTCAGCACAGCCTCCTGGTTTACATTGGACGAGTGTGACCAACTTTAACAGATGTTTAGAGATTCCCTGCAGTGTCTGTCTTCGGTGGGATGTGCCTGCACAACTGACGTGATTTAAAAAAAAAAACAAAGGCCTGATTTGGTAACACAGATTCTGTGTACTAATCGTGTTTTTATTTTTATACCATACACAGCCTCTCCCCCCGTTCCCCGCTGCATCTCCTCCAGGAGGTCGGGGAGGAGAGTGGACTGTGCTTAGGTGTATGTGCACCTGTGTGAGTCTGAGGGCAGTTCGACACCAAAGGCAGGACTCAGCATTTGCCTGCCTGCTCAGTCTCTCACAGCGCAGACTCCGCTATGGTAGGGTTATTATTATATAAACACTCCATAAATGGTTTCGTTACTAATAGTAATAGTTAAAGTAGAAGGGCACAGTTTGATAGGCTGCCTGGATTCTAGAGACTGCTACTAGTTGTTCTGTGCAATGTGAGTAAACACTTACTAAGTCCCAAATTTGTTGTCTGGTGGTACTTGGAAAAGCGGCGCTGAATTCTGAAGGTGCCCGGTTTGATGAAGGGAGAGATGCTCTCGCCTGCGTTTCCTGCTCTCCACGTCGGAACCATTCTTGGAGGAGGGCCCTTTCCTTTTCTGAGGATGGGCCACTAGACTGAGTGCCCCATCAGGTCGGCCTGTGTGGCCCTGAATCTCTGGGATGGTGAGAGGAATTTTTCCTTTGCTCAGTAAATATCTCGGGAACAGCATGGTACTATGGTGTATCTTTTGTAAGGTGTAAACTTTCAGATAACTCAGGGAAGCATTTGCATACTGAGTGCTTAACACTCTGTTTGTACCCGAAGCCCATGGAGCTATTGGACGCGTGTGCGTCTTCTGTAAATGTCACCACAGCAGCTGGCTGGAAGGGGCCTGGGTGATGCTGAGTGGCAGTGTGCCCTACCGCAGCGCTGCTCTGCACGCAGTCAGATGCGCTGGAAGCGCTCACTCCCACGACAGTACACATATGTATTTTTGCGCTGCTTATAGAGCTGGCTGAGTAGGACATGTTAATTTTTTAAGACTCCATATTTAGGAGTGACGGCAGTTGAAAAGTGCCTGTTGGAGATTCAAATATAAACAGGCTTTTTTGGGTGGCTTTATTTTCTAAAGGGGTATATGGAGTCTTTTTTTAGAAAACATTTCCCTTTTTGGTTACAAAACACAGTGGTACTTGGCTGCTGCCACAGAAAGTTAATTGAGTCCTTAATGCCTGGCTCACCAAAGGACAGAACACCCATCAGATTTGTGGCCAGAGGCTGCAGGAGGCCCTAACCTGGCCATCTCGGCTCTGGGGAGTCATCTAGAGATCACTTGGCTCGCTGGTGCTGTTTCCATAGGTCACTGGGCCATTCCATTCACGGTTACTGGAGTAACATTGGGAGTGTTTTGGGCTCTCCTGTGTACATTTTTGAAGTAGAATTGGAAGCAAACCTATTAGTTTTTGAAAGAAAACCTGTATCCCAGGTTGTACTTGTAAAGTACTGTAACAGTTTCTCAGAAGGGGGTTCGTTGCTTGCCCGGCACGGTGGTGGTCTTCTCGTTGCCCTTCTCTGTTGTGCAGCTGTACACTGTGGCTTGTCTCCTCGGCACCTGGTCCCGGGACATGGAAAAGTCGTGCCAGCCGCTTCAGCCTGCGGAGTGCGGCCAGCTCCGAGGAGAGCGCTGCTCTCACCGTGCAGAGTGCACAGGCAGGGTCAGTGCCCAGTGATGGCGTGAACCTGCGGTGGTGATGTCGTGGCGCGGTGCAGACCCTCCTGAACCTTGTCCGTCTGGGATTTTTATCATGAATTTGGAAAGAAAACATGCTTACTAGATTTGTGGGTGATAAACAGCTAGGAAAAGACTTCCCGGTGGCACAGTGGTTAAGAATCCACCTGCCAAGGCAGGGGACGCGGGTTCGATCCCTGGTCTGGGAAGATCCCACATGCTGTGGAGCAACTAAGCCCGTGCGCCACAGCTACTGAAGCCCGTGTGCCTAGAGCCCGTGCGCCTAGAGCCCGTGCTCTGCAACAAGAGAAGCCACCGCAATGAGAAGAAGCACGTGTCCCACAAGGAAGAGTAGCCCCCGCTCACCGCAACTAGAGAAAGCCTGCGCGCAGCAATGAAGACCCAAGGCAGCCAAAAGAATTTAAAAAATAAATAATAAATAAATTCAAAAAAAAAACAAAACTAGGAAGAAAAGCAAATAAATTGGTTGGCAGTTCAGCATCCAAAATTCTCTTTGTGGAGCAGATCTAGCAAGATGAAATTGAAGTGGGGTAAGTTTTCCTTGTAGGTTGCATATAAATGTAGCATTTAAAGAAGCTGCCCTTGCTAGTAGAAGAGAAGTATTTAGTAAGTTGAAACGCCGGTAGTCATCTACATATGGTGAGGCTACTCCAAGACTGATGCTTAAAGATGAGATTAGCAGGATGTAGTCTTCAGGAATAGGAACTGGTGATTTTTGGTTGACTTTCCATGGATGAGTACCATGGTTGGTTTGAATGACACATTAAAAGGGAAGTTAATAAGCTGAGGGCATTAGGGGAGAGAGACTAGGATGTTTAAGCATTTCAAGAAAGGTGAGAAGAATGGAATTTTTTCTAGGTTGGAATAAGGGAAGATCCTGGAGGTCCTCACAGCAGTGTGTGATGAAATGTTCATCTGAGATTTGCTGGTGGGGAGACGCTGGGTTGGGCAGCTCAGGCCTCTCTTTCCTTTTGAGAGTCTTTGTGTTGTATTTCTTTTAGGGCACCTGGTTTGGGGAAAGCGTTGTGGAATAAATGGAGAATAATGCCTTGTACAGAGAAGTACTGGACTGGGCAGCTCAGGTTGTAACCATCTTCTGCAGCCTTGACGTCATGGTTGGATTGTGTAGGTGGGAGAGCCAGATTGAGATAGCACCAGCGCAAAACAAGGTGGGCAGGGGTACCTGGTGAGTGTGCCCGGGTGACCACGTCAGCTCTTTTTACATCAGGCTGTTTCCTTACTGTTGAGTTTTAAGAGTTGTTTGTGTATGTTGGATAATAGTCCTTTATCAGATGTGTTTTTTGCAAATATTTTCTCCCAGACTGTGACTTTTAATTCTCTTGACGCTATCTTCTGCAGAGCAGAAGTTTTACATTTATAGGTCCAGCTTATCTATCAGTTACTTTACACGTAGGCCTGTGATCCATTTTGAGTATGTTTTGCGAAAGGTCTGTGGTCAGGTTCATTCTTTTGCGCGTGGATGTTCAGTTGTTGCAGCGCCATTTGTTGAAGAGACTGTCTTTGCTCCGTTGTATTGCCTTTGCTCTTTTGTCAGAGATCAGTTGACTATATTTATGGAACTCTGTTTCTGGGCTGTCTATTCTCTTCCATTGATCTCCCTGTTTACTCGTTCAACACCACACTGTCATGATTACTGTAGCTTTATAGTAAGTCTTGAAGTCAGGTAACATCAGTCCTCCAACTTTGTTCTTCAAGATCGTGTTGACTATTCTGTGTCTTTTGGCTTTCCATATAAACTTTAGAATTCGTGTGTTGATATCCATGAAATAATTTACTGGGATTTTGATTGGGACTGTTGAATCTATAGATCAAGTTGGGAAGTACTGACACCTTGACAATACTGAGTCTTCTTATCCATGAACGTGGAATGTCCCTCCATTTACTTAGTTCTTCTTTGGTTTTCTTCATCAGAATTTTGCAGTTTTCCCCATATAGATTTTATATATATTTTGTTAGGTTCGTACCTAAGTATTTCATGTTGTAGTGCTAATGTAAACAATACTGCTTTTAATTTCAAATTTCACTTGTTCATTGCTGGTTTATAGGAAAGCAATTGACTTTTGCATATTAACTTTGTTGCCTACAACCTTGCTATAAATGCTTACTAGTTCCAGAAGTTTTCCTGTCAATTCTTAAGTATTTTCCACATAGATGATCATGTCATTTGTGAACAAAGAGAGTTTTTATGTTCCCAATGTGTATACATTTTATTTCCATTTCTTGCCGTATTGTGTTAGCAAGAGCTTTTCAGTACGAAGTTGAAAAGGAGTGGTGAGAGAGAATATCCTTACCATGTACCTGCTGTTAGTGGGAAAGCCTCAAGTTTCTCATCATTAAGTATGACTTTAGCTGTAGTTTTTTTGGTAGATCTTTATCAACTTGGAAAAGTTCCCCTTTATTCCAAGTTTACTGAGAGTTTTTATCATGAATGGATATTAGATTTTGTCAAATGCTTTTTTTCAGCTGTTGATATGAGCATGTGATGTTTCATTTGTAGTCTGTCAGATGTGATGGCTTATATTGACTTTCAAACCTTGAACCAGCCCTGCATACCCGGGATAAATTCCACCTGGCCATAGTGTATACTTCTTTTTATATTTTTTGGATTCAGTTTGCTAATATTTTGTCGAGGATTTTTGCATTTATGTTCACAAGAGATATTGGCCTATAGTTTTCTTATAATGTCTTTGTTTGGTTTTGTCATTAGGGTAATGCTGGATAGAGGATAGAAGCTCTCCTCAGAGAGATTGTAGAGGATTAGTATAATTTCTTCCTTAAATGTTTGGTAGATTTCACCAGTGAACCCTTTTGGGCCTTGTGGCTTTCTGTTTTGGAAAGTTATTAATTATTGATTACTTTTACTTAATAGATATAGGTCTATTCAGATTGTTTATTTCTTGTGTGGGTTTTGACACACAATTGTTTGAAGGAGGTCCAATTGTTTGAAGTAGGTCCATTTCATGCAGGCTATCCAATTTGTGGGCATAGAATTGTTCACAGTATTCCTTTATTTTCATTTTCATTTCCATGTGATCTATAGTGATGTCCCCTCTTCCATTTCTTTTTTTTTATAAATTTATAAATTAATTAATTTATGGTT
Source organism: Globicephala melas (assembly GCF_963455315.2). Lineage (NCBI taxonomy): Eukaryota > Metazoa > Chordata > Mammalia > Artiodactyla > Delphinidae > Globicephala > Globicephala melas. Next base: position 61,045,589 of record NC_083332.1, on the reverse strand, counting down.
GCGTTGGGTCTTTGTTTTTGGTTTTTTTTTGCGGTACATGGGCCTCTCACTGTCGTGGCCTCTCCCGTTGCGGAGCACAGGCTCCGGACGCGCAGGCTCAGCGGCCATGGCTCACGGGCCCAGCCGCTCCGTGACATGTGGGATCTTCCCGGACCGGGGCACGAACCGGTGCCCCGTGCATCGGCAGGCGGACTCTCAACCACTGCACCACCAGGGAAGCCTTTTTTTTTTCATTTATTAAATTTATTTATTTTTTGGCTGTGTTGGGTCTTCATTGTTGCACGCGGGCTTTCTCTAGTTGCAGCAAGTGGCCGTGCGTGGGCTTCTCATTGTGGTGGCTTCTCTTGTTGTGGAGCATGGGCTCTAGGCACACGGGCTTCAGTAGTTGTGGCATGTGGGCTCAGTAGTTGTGGCACACGGGCTGTAGAGCACAGGCTCAGTAGTTGTGGCACATGGGCTTAGTTCCTCCGTGGCATGTAGAATCTTCCTGGACCAGGGCTCGAACCCATGTCCCCTGCCTGGGCAGGCGGATTCATAACCACTGCGCCACCAAGGAAGCCCTCATTTCTGATATTAGTGCTTTGTATCCTGTCCCTTTTTTTCTTAACTTGGCTAGGGATTTATTGATTTTATCCATCTTTTCAAAGAACCAGCTTTTCGTTTTGTTCATTTTTTCTCTATTCATTTCCTGTTTTCAATTTCATTAATTTCTTTTTTTTAAATTTCTTTTTTTTCTTCTTCTGCTTCCTTTGGGTTTAATTTCCTCTTCTTTCTCTAGTTTCCTAAGGTGGAAACTTAGATTATTGATTTTAGATCTTCTTATATGTGCATTCAACCCTATAAGTTTCCCTTAAGCACTGCTATCACGGCATCCCACAAATTTTGGTAAGTTGTCTTTTCATTTCCATCTGACTTAAAATATTTAATAATTTCCCTTGATAATTATTCTTTGGCCCATGTGTTATTTAGAAGTGTGTTGTTTAATTTCTACCTTTTTTGGGATTTTCCAGTTATTTTTTTCGTTACTGATTTCTAGTTTAATTCTATCATGGTCTAAGAGTAGACTTTATATGATTTCTATACTTTTAATGTCGTTACAATGTGTTTTATGGCCCAGAATGGAGTCTGACTTGGTGAATGATCTTTTTTGAGCTTGAGAAAAATGTGTGTTCTGCTGTTGCTGGACGAAGTAGTCTGTAGATGTCAATTTTATCCACTTGATTGATGGTTGTTGAGTTCAGGCATATCCTTATTGATTTCTGCTTGCTGTATCTTATCTGTCCATTTTTGAGAGGGCGGCATTGAATTCTCTAGCAATGATAATGGATTCATCTGTTTTTCCTTGCACTTCGGTTAGTTTTTGCCTCACGTAGTTTGACATTCTGTTCTTAGGTGCATACCTGTTAAAAATTGTTATGTATTCTTAGAGAATTGACTCCTTTATTGTTATGTAATGCCCCTTTTATCCCTGACACCTTTCCTTGCTTTGAAGTCGGCCCCATCTGAAATTAATATAGCTACTGTTACTTTCCTTTGATCATTGTTAGCATGGTATATCTTTCTTCATCCATTTCCTTTTTTAAAAAAATTATTTATTTTAATTTATTTATTTTTGGCTGCATTGGGTCTTTGTTGCTGTGTGCAGGCTTCCTCTAGTTGTGGCAAGTGGGGGTTGCTCAGTAGCTGTGGCTCACGGGCTTAGCTGCTCTGCAGCATGTGGGATCTTCCCAGACCAGGGCTTGAACCCGTGTCCCCTGTATTGGCAGGTGGACTCTTTACCACTGTGCCACCAGGGAAGTCCCCATTCCATTTACTTTTAATCCATATATGTCTTTATGGTTAAAGTGTGTTTCTTGTAGATAACACGTAATTGGGTCTTGTGTTTTGATCCACTCCGATAGTCTCTGTGTTTTAATTGGTGCATTTAAACCATTGACATTCAAAGTGATTACTGATATAGTATCTACCATGTTTGTTATAGTTTTCCGTTTGTTGCCCTTGTTATTTGTTCCTGTTTTTATCCTCCACTCTTTTTTCTGCCTTTTATGGTCTTAATAGAGCATTTTATAATTCCATTTTTTTCTCCTTTCTTAGCATATCAGTTATACTTCTTTTTTTACTTTTTTAAGTGGTTGCCGTATAGTTTGCAGTATACATTTATAACTAATCCAAGTCCACTTTCAAATAACACTATACCACTTCACAGGTGGTGTGAGTACCTTGTAAGAACAAGATAATCCTGATTTCTTTTTCCAATCCCTTGTATCATTGTGTCATTCATTTCACTTATATGTACACATATGTGAGTATGTATACACACACAAATATATATTCCTTAGAGGCATACACATATATACACACACACTCACGCACACAGGCACAAAAGCAAACATAACTGAATACACTGTTGCCATTATTATTTTAAACAAACTGTTACCTGTATGATCAGTTAAGTTTCTGACCTATATTGTTTTCCTTTTCTCTGAAGAACTTCCTTAAACATTTCTTGTAAGGCAGGTCTACTGGCAACAAATTCTCTCAATTTTTATTTGTCTCATAAAGGCTTTATTTCTCCTTCACTTTTGACGGATACTCTCATAGAGTACAGAATTCTAGGTGATGGGGTTTTTTCTCTCAGCACTTTAAATATTTCCAGTCTCTTCCTGCTTGCGTGGATTCTGGGGAGTAGCTGGATGTAATTGTTATCTGTGTTCCTCTGTAGGTGAGGTGTTTTTTCCCTTGGTTTCTTTCAGGATACTTTCTTTATCTTTGATTTTCTGTAATTTAAAAATGATATATATACCAAGGTGTAGTTTTTGGCATTTATCCTGCTTGGCATCCTCTGAGCTTCCTGGGTCTGTAGTTTGGTGTCTGAATTTAACTTGGGGAAATTCTCAGTAAGTGTTACTTCAAATATTTCTTCTGTTCCTTGCTCTCTTCTCCTTTTAATAGTCCCATTACATGTACATTACACCTTGTGTAGTTGTCCCACAGCCCTTATATATTCTGTTCTTTTTTTCCGCCCAGTCTCTTTCTCCTTGCTTCTTGGTTTTCAGGAATTCTATTGAGATATCCTCTAGCTCGGTGATTCTTTCCTCAGCTGTGTCCAGTCTAACTACAAGCCCATCAAAGGCATTCTTCATTTCTGTCACTGTGGTTTTCATGTCTAGGCTTTCTTTTTGGTTCTTCCTTAGGACTTCCATCTCCGCTTACATTGCCCATGTGTCCCCGCATGCTGTCTGCTTTGTCCATTTGAACCCTTAGCATATTAAACTTAGTTTCAAATTTCTGGTCTGAGAATTCCAGCATTCCTGCCATGTCTGGTTCTGACACTTGTCTCTTCAAATTGTGTTTTTTGCCTTTAGTATGCCTTGTAATTTTTTCTCAACTGCCGGACATGATGTATCTGTTAAAGGAACTGCTGTAAATAGGTCGCTGGGGATGAGGGGGGACTGGAAGCGTTCGCTTGTTCTTTGATTGGGTTTAGGTCTTCTAGTGAAGCCTGTGCCTCTGGACCATGAACTTCTCCAGTGTTTCTCAGTTTTTTCCATCCCTTTAGGTGAGACAGGCTGCCTGGAGTGGGCTGGAGTTGGGTATTTCTCTTCCTCCAGGTCATTTTGGCCCTGATAATACACAGCAGCTTAGATTGTGGTTAACTAGTTTCCCTCGAGGGCCGGCCTCGTTAAGAACAGGGCTCTGTTGTCTCTCAAAGTGGTTCCTTTTCCTCTCCCCCTGCCAGAGGCTCGAGGGGGGTTTTCTCTGATATTTACTGTGGGACTTTGGTCGAGCCCCTGGCGGTACATCTTACAATATTGTGGGTACCCTGGTGATGAGGTCCACCTGGGGCTTCCCACGCTCAGAGTTGTCTGCACTGGGCCTCCAGCTGAGCTAGGGTTTCTACCTGGTTTCTACCCCAGCACTGGTTCCTTCCGGGGTTTCTGCTTGTGTATGTCCCCCCTGCCACGAGCACAACTCTGTGTCACTGCCCGTCTCTCCAGTCTGTGGGCAGCAGTGTTCCCTGTGTCCTCACCTCTCTTACAGATCAAGAACTGTGGATTTTTCAGTCTGTTTAGCTTTTTATAGGACGGGGTAGCAACTTCCAGGCTCCTTATATGCTGAACCAGAAGCTGGGACGTCCCTTTTCCTGTTTTTTTATTGCTGTGTATTTTTATATCCATTTTATTGAGATACAGTTACATTCTATAAAATGTATACCTTTTATGTGTACAGTTAGCTGAATTTCAGCAACTATATATACCTGTGTAGCCACCCCCATACCTGAAACAGAACATTCCATCACCCTGCAAAGTTCCTTTCTGCCCCTTTGCAGTCAGTTCCCTCCTAAGCTTGGGCCCCAGGCAGCTGCTGTCACCAGGGATTCCTTTTGCCTTTTTATAATCTCATACAAGTGGAATCACCCAGTCCACGCTCCTCCATCTCCCTGCTTCCCTCGTCTGTGGTGTATTTGAGACCGTCCACGTCGTGGTGTGTGTCAGTAGGTGGCTCCTTTCCATGGCAGACGCGTGTTGTCTGATGAACACACCACACCTTGTGTATCTGTGTACTCGGAGCACTTTCCACCGCTTCCAGCCTTGGACAGCCGTTGGTAAGACTTCTCTGAACACGTGGAGGTGTCTGTGAACCTGTGCTCTCATTTCTCTTGAGTAAATGTCTGGTGTCACATCGCTAGGTTGTGCGCTGAGTCTCTGTGTGGCAGTTGTGAGGAGCTGTTGTCCCGTTCTCACCCTCCCCACAGCTCCAGCGCTTCCTGGCCTCACAGCTCTGGGTGCCCTCTCTTGTCTCAGGCCCCCCGGGGGGTGCAGGGAGGAGCTCACTTCTGGTATTAAACAGCTGACATCTAATGGCCTTGACCACCTTTCATATTTTTGTTAGTCGTCTGTATGTCTATACATAATTTTTCTATCTTTTGTGAATTTTGTTTTCATATCTTTTGTGAACTTTCTGTTCAGATCTTTTGTCTGTGGTTTTTTTTTTTTTTTTTTTTTAATGCGGTACGCAGGCCTCTCACCGCCGCGGCCTCTCCCGCCGCGGAGCACAGGCTCCGGACGCACAGGCCCAGCGGCCATGGCTCACGGGCCCAGCCGCTCTGCGGCATGTGGGATCTTCCCGGACCGGGGCACGAACCCGCGTCCCCTGCATCGGCAGGCGGACCCCCAACCACTGCGCCACCAGGGAAGCCCTTGCCTGTGTTTTTATTGGGTTGTTTATCTTACTGATAAGATAGTAAGGGTTCTTTATATATTCTGGATACAGGTCAGTTGCAGATGTATATTTGCAGATACTTCTCCCAGTCCATCACTTGCCTTTTTATTTTTTAATGGTTTATTTTGAAGAGCTGAAGATGTTTATTTGGATGGAGTCCAGTTTGTTAGCTTCTATCTATATCTATGCCAAGGTCATAGAGATTTTCTCCTGTTTTATTCTAGAGTTTATAATAGTTAGTTATACTCAGGATGGTTTTGGTAGCTTGTGGTCAAATTTGATGGTACCCAGTAAGTGCTTACAGAATAAATTGGTGTAAAAAGTGGTTCTTTTTTATTTTTAATTTTTCTTTTATAGTGGAGTATAGTTGATTTACAGTGCTGTGTTAGTTTCAGGTGTCCAGCTAAGTGATTCAGTTATACATATATCCATTCTTTTTCAGATTCTTTTCCTGTATAGGTTATTACAGAATATTGAGTAGAGTTTCCTGTGCTATGCAGTAGGTCCTTGTTGATTATGTATTTTACATATAGTAGTGTGTATATGTTAATTGCAAACTCCTAATTTATCCCTCCCCCCTCCACGTTTCCCCTTTGTAACCATCACTTTTTTTTGAAGTCTGTGAGTGTTTCTGCTTCGTAGATAAGTTCATTTGTATTATTATTTTATTTTTAGATTCCACATATAAGTGGTATCATATGATATTTGTCTTTGTCTGACTTACTTAGTATGATAATTTCTAGGTCCATCCATGTTGCTGCAACTGACATTATTTTATTCTTTTTTTATGGCTGAGTAATATTCCATTGTATATACATACCACATCTTCTTTATCTATTTCTCTGTCAGTGGATTTTTAGGTTGCTTCCATGTCTTGGGTATTGTAAATAGAGCTGCAGTGAACGCTGGGGTGCATGTATCTTTTTGAATTATTGTTTTCTCTGGATATATGCCCAGGAGTGGGATTGCTGGGTCATATGGTAGCTCTATTTTTAGTTATTTGATGAACTTCCATACTGTTCTCCATAGTGGCTGCACCAATTTACATTCTCACCAACAGTGTAGGAGGGTTCCCTTTTCCCCACACCCTCTCCAGCATTCATTCTTTGTAGATATTTTGAGGATGGCTGTCTGGCAGGTGTGAGGTGTACCTCACTGTAGTTTTGATTTTCATTTCTCTAGTAATTAATGATGTTGAGCATCTTTTCATGTGCTTTTTGGCCATCTGTTTCTCTTCTTTGGAGAAATGTCTGTTTAGGTCTTCTGCCCTTTTTTTTTTTTTTTTTTTTTGCAGTACGTGGGCCTCTCACTGTTTTGGCCCCTGCTGTTGCGGAGCGCAGGCTCTGGACGCGCAGGCTTAGTGGCCATGGCTCACGGGCCCAGCCGCTCCGCGGCATGTGGGATCTTCCGGACCGGGGCAAACCCGTGTCCCCTGCATCGGCAGGTGGACTCTCAACCACTGCGCCACCAGGGAAGCCCCTTCTGCCCATTTTTTGATTGGGTTGTTTGGGGTTTTTTTGATATTAAGCTGCATGAGCTGTGTATATATTTTGGAGATTAATCCCTTGTCAGTCACTTCATTTGCAAATATTTTCTCCCATTCTGTGGGTTGTCTTTTTGTTTTCTATGGTTTCCTTTGCTGTGCAAAAGCTTTTAAGTTTCATTAGGTCCCATTTGTTTGTTTATTTTTGTTTTTATTTTCATTACTCTCTAGGAGGTGGATCCAAAAAAAATATTGCTGTGATTTATGTCAGAGTGTTCTGCCTATGTTTTCCTCTAAGAGTTTTATCATATCCAGCCTTACAGTAGATCTTTAATCCATTTTGAGTTTATTTTTGTGTATGGTGTTAGAGAATGTTCTCATTTCATTCTTTTACATGTAGTTGCCTAGTTTTCCTAGCACCACTTATTGAAGAGAATGTCTTTTCTCCATTGTATATTCTTGCCTCCTTTGTCATAGATTAATTGATCGTAGGTGTATGGGTTTATTTTGGGGCTTCCTATCCTGTCCCATTGATCTATATTTCTGTTTTTGTGCCAGTACCATACTGTTTTGATTACTATAGCTTTGTAGCATAGTGGGAAGTCAGGGAGTCTGATTCTTCCAGCTCCGTTTTTCTTTCGCAGGATTGCTTTGGCTATTTGGGGTCTTCTGTGTTTCCATAGAAATTAAAAAAAATTTTTTTCTAGTTCTGTGAAAAATACCATTGGTAATTTGATAGGGATTACCCTGAATCTGTAGATTGCTTTGGGTAGTATAGTCATTTTGACAGTGTTGATTCTTCCAATCCAAGAACATGGTATATCTTTCCATCTGTTTGTGTCATCTTCGATTTTTTCATCAGTGTCTTATAGTTTTCAGGGTATGGGTCTTTTTTCCTCCTTAGGTAGGTTTATTCCTAGGTGTTTTGTTCTTTTTCATGCGGTGGTAAATGGGATTGTTTTCTTAATTTCTCTTTCTGATCTTTCATTGTTAGTGTATAGGAATGCAAGAGATTTCTGTGCATTAATTTTGTGTCCTGGAACTTTTCCGAATTCATTGATGAGCTCTAGTAGTTTTCTGGTAGCATCTTTAGGATTTTCTATGTATAGTATCACGTCATCTGCAAACAGTGACAGTTTTACTTCTTCTTTTCCAATTTGAATTCCTTTTATTTCTTTTTCTTCTCTGATTGCCATGGCTAGGACTTCCAAAACTATGTTGAATAAAAGTGGTGAGAGTGGACATATTTGTCTTGTTCCTGATCTTAGAGGAAATACTTCCAGCTTTTCACCATTGAGAATGATGTTAGCTGTGGGTTGGTCATCTATGGCCTATGGCCTTTATTATGTTGAGGTACGTTCCCTCTTTGCCCACTTTCTGGAGAGTTTTTATCATTACTGGGTGTTGAACTTTGTCAAAAGCTTTTTCTGCATCTATTGAGATGATCATACGGTTTTTATTTTTCACTTTGTTAATGTGTATCATACTGGTTGATTTGCGTATATTGAAGAATTTTTGCATCCCTGGGATAAATGCCACTGGATCGCAGTGTATGATCCTTTTAATGTATTGTTGTATTTGGTTTGCTAGTATTCTTTTGAGAATTTTTGCATCTATATTCATCAGTGATATTGGCCTGTAATTTTCTTTTTTTGTGGTATTTTTGTCTGGTTTTGGTATCAGGGTGATGGTGGACTCATAGAATTGAGTTTGGGAATGTTTATTCCTGTGCAGTTTTGGGGAAGAGTTTCAGAAGGATAGGTGTTAACTCTTCTTTAAATGTTTGATAGAATTCCTCTGTGAAGCCATGTGGTCTTGGACTTTGGTTTGTCACAAGTTTTTTACTCACAGTTTCAATTTCAGTACTTGTGATTGGTCTGTTCATATTTTCTATTTCTTCCTGATTCCATCTTGGAAGGTTGTACCTTTCTCAGAATTTGTCCATTTCTTCTAGGTTGTCTATTTCATTGGCATATAGTTGCTTGTAGTAGTCTCTTATGATCCTTTGTATTTTTTGTGGTGTCAGTAGTGACTTCTCCTTTTTCATTTCTAATTTTATTGATTTGACCCCTCTCCCTTTTTTTCTTGATGAGTCTGGCTAAAGGTTTATCAATTTTATCTTTTCAAAGAACCAGCTTTTAGTTTCATTGATCTTTGCTATTGTTTTCTGTCTCTGTTTTATTTATTTCTGCTCAGACCTTTATGATTTTTTTTTTCTACTAACTTTGTGTTTCCTTCTTCTTTCTCTAGTTGTTTTAGGTGTAAGTTAGGTTGTTTGAGATTTTTCTTGTTTCCTGAGGTAAGATTGTATTGCTGTAAATTTCCTTCTTAGAGCTGCTTTTGCCACATCCTATAGGTTTTGGATTCCCGTGTTTTCATTGTCTTTTATTCCTAGTTATTTATTTATTCACTCTTTGATTTATTCAGTGATCCATTGGTTGTTTAACAACATGTTTAGCCTCCACGTGTTTGTATTGTTATTTTTTTTTTAATTCTTTCTGTTATTGATTTCTAATCTCATAGTGTTGTGGTCGGAAAAGATGCTTGATATGATTTCAGTTTTCTTAAATCCACCAAGACTTGCTTTGTGGCCCAGCATGTGACCTGTCCTGGAGAATGTTCCATGTGCACTTGAGAAGAATGTGTATTCTGCTGGCTTTTGGATGGTCTAACGTGTTACTTATGGCCTGGGTTTTCTTACTGATTTTCTGTCTGGATGATCTGTCATTGATGTAAGTGGGATGTTAAAGCCCCCTACTATTACTGTGTTACTGTCAATTTCTCCTTTTATGGCTGTTTGCATTTGCCTTACATGTTGAGGTGCTCCTATGTTGGGTGTATATATATGTTTACAATTGTTATATTTTCCTCTTGGATTTACCCCTTGATCATTAGGTAGTGTCCTTCTTTGTTTCTTGTAACAGTCTTTATTTTAAAGTCTATTTTGTCTGATATGAGTATTGCTACTCCAGCTTTCTTTTGATTTCTATTTGCATGGGATACCTTTTTCCATCCCCTCACTTTCAAACTGTATGTGTCCCTAGATCTGAAGTGGGTCTCTTGTAGACAGCGTATGTATGGGTCTTGTTTTTGTATCCATTCAGGCAGTCTTTGTCTTTTGTTTGGAGCCTTTAAACCATTTCCACATAAGGTAATTCTCGATATGTATGTTCTTATTGCCATTTTGTTAATTGTTTTGTTTTTGTAGGTCTTTTTTCTTGCCTTCTTCTTCTGTTCTCTTGTGATTTGATGGCTATCTTAGTCTTGTGTTTGGATTGCTTTGTGTGTGTGTGTCTGTTGTATCTATTGTAGATTTTTGGTTTGCGGTTCCCATGAGGTTTTGGTAAAGCAGTCTGTGTATTGAGTATATACAAGATTGTTTTAAGTTGCTGGTCTCTTAGTTTCAAACACACTTCCTATATCCTGCATCTGTACTTTCCTCTTCTCACGATGGCTGGTTTTGATATCATATTTGTGTGTGGGTGATTTCCTACGTTTTCTGTGTGTTTGCCTTTACTGGTGAGCTTTCCCATTCATAATTTTCTTGTTTCTAGTTGTGGCCTTTTCCACCTAGAGAAGTTCCTTTAGCATTTGTTGTAAAGCTGGTTTGGTGGTGCTGAATTATCTTAGCTTTTGCTTGTCTGTAAAACTTCCGATTTCTCTTTCGAATCTGAACGAGAGCCTTGCTGGGTAGAGTATTCTTGGTTGTAGCTTTTCCCTTTCATTACTTTAAGTGTATCATGCCACTCACTCCTGGCCTGCAGAGTTTCTGCTGAAAAAACCTTATGGGGATTCCCTTGTATGATACTTGTTGCTTTTCCCTTGTTGCTTTTAATATTTTCTCTTTGTCTTTAATTTTTGTCAGTTTCGTTAATATGTGTCTTGGCATGTTCCTCCTTGGGTTTATCCTGTATGGGACTCTCTGCACTTACTGGACTTGAGTGAGTGTTTCCTTTCCCATGTTAGGGAAGTTTTCGGCTATAATATCTTCAACTATTTTCTTGGACCCTTTCTCTCTCTCTTCTTCTAGGAGTTCTATATTGTGAATGTTGATGTGTTTCATGTTGTCTCAAAGGTCTGTGAGGCTGTCCTTATTTCTTTTCATTCTTTTTTCTTTATTCTGGTCTGTGGCAATAATTTCCACCACTCTGTTGTCCAGCTCATTTATTCATTCTTCTGCCTCATTTATTCTGCTGTCGATTCTTTTCAATGTAGTTTTCATTTCAGTTATTGTGTTGTTCGTCTGTTTGTTCTTTAAATCTTCTAGCTCTTTATTAAACATTTCTTGTGTCTTCTCGGTCTGTGCCTCCATTCTTTTTCTGAGATCTTGGGTCATCTTTACTATAATTACTTTGAATTCTTTTTCAGGTAGCTTGCCTATCTCCACTTCACTTAGTTCTTCTGGGTTTTTATCTTGTTCCTTCATCTGGCACATATTTCTTTGTCATCTCTTTTTGTCTAACTTTCTGTGTTTGTGGTCTCCTTTCTGCAGGCTGCAGGATTGTAGTTCCTCTTGTTTTTGGTGTCTGCCCTTGGTAGGTGAGGTTGGTGCTGGGCTTGTGCTGGCTTCCTGGTGGGAGGGACTGGAGCCAGCCCTCTGGTGGGTGGAGCTGGGTCTTGTCCCTCTGGTGGACAGACCCATGTCAGGGGGTGTGCTTAGAGGTAACTGTGAGCTCATTACAACTTTAGGCAGCCTGTCTGCTGATGGGTGGGGCTGTGTTTCCCCTGCTGGTTGTTTGGCCTGAGGCATCCCAGCACTAGAGCCTGCTGGCTGTTGGGTGGGGCCAGGTCTTGGTGCCAAGATGGTGACCTGCAGGAGAGCTCACGTTGATCATATTCTCTGGGGCCTCTGTCACCAGTGTCCTTGCCCCCACAGTGAGCCACAGCTGATCCCTGCCTCCCCAGGAGACCGTCCAAGACCCGCAGATATGTCTGTCCCAGGCTCCTGTGGAGTCACTGCTTTGTGCTGGGTCCCGTTGCCCACGAAATCTTGTGTGTGCCCTCCAGGAGTGGAGTCTCTTGTTTCCCCCAGTCCTGTGGAGCTCCTGCACTCAAGCCCTGCTGGCCTGGAAAGCCAAGAGCTCTGGGGGCTCTTCCTCCTGAGGCCAGACCCTCAGACTGGGGAGCCTGACGTGGGGCTCAGAATTCTCACTCCTGTGGGAGGACCTCTACCATATAATTATTTTCCAGTTTGTTGGTCACCCACCTGGAGGGTATGGAATTTGATTATATTGTGAAAGTGCCCCTCCTACCATCTCGTTGTGGCTTCTTCTTTGTCTTTGGGTGTAAAATATCTTTTTTCGTAGGTTCCGGTCTTTTTAAAAAAAATTTGCTTGCTTGTTTGTTTGTTTACTTATGGCTGAGTTGGGTCTTTGTTGCTGCGCACAGGCTTTCTCCAGTTGTGGTGAGTGGGGGCTACCTTTCATTGCGGTGTGCGGGCTTGTCATTGTGGTGGCTTCTCTTGTAGCGGAGCATGGGCTCTAGGTGTGCGGGCTTCAGTAGTTGTGGTTCACGGGCTTTAGTAGTCGTGGCTTGTGGGCTTCAGTAGTTGTGGCACGAGGGCTCAGTAGTTGTGGCTCGCGGGCTCTAGAGCGCAGGCTCAGTAGTTGTGGCACACGGGCTTAGTTGCTCCGCGGCATGTGGGATCTTGCCAGACCAGGGCCCAAACCCGTGTCCCCTGCATTGGCAGGTGGATTCTTAACCACTGCACTACCAGGGAAGCCCTCCAGTCTTTTTTGTTGATAGTTGTTTAGCAGTTAGCTGTGATTTTGGAGTTTTCTTGAGAGGAGGGGAGCGCGACCCTCTACTCTGCCATCTTGTCTGGCTTTGAGGGGTTGCTTTCAGTCTGGATGCTTGCTGCCTCCGTCCTCAGTGTGTGCTGGACGTTATCCCCTGGATACGGGGTGTGCAGGTGCGGGGGCCCGTGCGCTCCTGCTGTGGCGGGGACGGCGATCAGCCCCTCTTGGTCTCCCTGCAGTGGCCGTGGCCCCTGAGCCTTTTGGGCAGTGGCGGCAGCGATTGGCCCCTGCTCCCAGTTCTCGTAGTGGCGGTGGCAGCCCGCATGCTCCCACGAGGGCACAGTGACTGGCGCCTGCTGGCGGGTCTCTTGGTGGTGGTGGCCCATGCCCTCTGGAGACAGTGCAGGCAGCACTTGGCACCTCTTCATGGGTCTTGTGGTGGCAGCGGCAGCCCGTGCACTCCTGGGGCAGCAGGGGCAGCGCTTGGGGCCTGCTCGCGGGCTTCGTGGTCGTGGCCTGTGCACTCCCAGGACAGCAGGGGGCAGCGCTTCGGGTCTGCTTGTGTGTGTCTTAGCAGTGGCGATGGCCCATGCCCGCCTCTAGAGCCCATGATGGTGGTGGCGGCTAACACCCAGCTCAGAGCTCGTGTAGGTGGTATCCCGTTGACTGAGAGCACGTGTACAAGGAAGGAAGCTTTTATGGTGGTCCGGCTTCTCTCCTTACATGCCCCCCAGCAATGGCGCCTTGGCTCTCTGACAGGCCCAGGCTTCTTCCGAGCACACCCCCAGTTGCCACAGTGCAGCCTCTTCAGGCTGTCTCCGTGTGCCAGCTCTGGGCCTCTCCCTGGGTCTGACCTCCGAAGCCCAAGCTTCAGCACCCAGCCGCCCCCCGTGCCTGTGGATGAGTGTCTCAGGCTGGGGAGTGCAGGGCAGCTGTACCGACTGTCTGTGCAGGGCACTCTCCGTGTTGCCTTCCGCGAACTGGCTGTTAGCTCCCCTCAGGCTTCAGAGCTCCCCGTCTGTCCAGGCTGATCTCCCTGACGATGAGTGGACTTCCCACGGTGCAGCAACCTTTCCTCCCTCACAGCTCCCTCTCTGGGGTGTAGGTCCCGTCCCAACTCCTTTCACTTTTTTTTCTTTTTCCTTTTGTTCTACCCAGTCATGTGGAGGTTTTCTTGTGCTTTCGGGGGTCTGAGGTCTTGTGCCAGCGTTCCGTAGATGTTCTGTGCAAGTCGTTCCCCTTGTACATGTATTTTGGTGTTTGTGGGAGGAGGTGAGCTCCACGTCCTACTCTTCCGCCATCTGCCAAGCTCCTCTTTTTTTGTTGTTCAATTTTAGATCACCAGGCGGTCCTTCAGGACGGAGTGGACATCGGATGGTGGCCTGGAAGAGACAGTTAATCCTTTTTGGTGGCTTCCATGAGAGTACAAGGTCAGTACAAACAGGAGGACCATGTCTCCTGGAGCTGTAAGGAGCGGGCTCCTTATGTGAAGAACCGTTCTGAATACACGTGGAAAATGCTGCCCATCCCTTAAACCAGGGCCAGCGGCCTGGGCAGCTGCAGAGGCGGGCCCTGGGCTTGGTTTAATGCTCTGTTGTCACTGTCGTGGGATTCTTCATAATTACTGAACAGAGGTTCCCACAGTTTTATTTTGCACCAGGGCCTGCAAGTAATGTGGCCAATCCTATCTAAGATGGGCTCTCAAACTTCAGCCTATTGAGAATCCTCTGAAAGGCTTGTTCAGACTGATCTGTGACTCCATTGGCCTGGGATTGGGCTGAGAATCTGCATTTCTTCAGCCTCCAGGTGATGCTGCTGGCCAGGGAACCCCACTTTGAGAAGCACGAGGCTAAAATAACTTGAAAATCCGCCCGATGGGGAGCATGTGGCAGCTTGCATCCTGCAGAGGGACCTGAGGGGACATCCAGGTCTGCTGTGCCTGGTTGTGTCGCCACAGTGCTTATGTGCCTAGCCTGGCGGCATGTTCTCCGGGGGTTTTTAGCCCATCATCTATACTGATACTTTCTTGAATGTCCTTATTAGTTCAGTCCAGAAAAAGAAGACACTTGGTGAACAGGTTAGTTCCTGCCACTGTCGTAAAACGCTAAGGCTCTGGGTGAGACATCCAGACCGCTCTGATGCCTGGTGCAGGCCCCGCAGGTGGTGCGTTTCCTCTGACCTCGGGCCGTGTCAGACAAGGTGGGTGGATGGCTTTCTCGCTGGTGCCTCGTTTCACAAGCTCCTCTGTTCCCTACTCCTTTAAAAAATAACATACTCGTCAACTCGTTGTGGTGGCAGCACACACACTTTTTTCAGTGTGACTCCATTGGCACACTTTTTTTGTTTTTTTTTTGCGGTACGCGGGCCTCTCACTGTCGCGGCCTCTCCCGTTGCGGAGCACAGGCTCCGGACGCGCAGGCTCAGCGGCCATGGCTCACGGGCCCAGTCGCTCCGCGGCACGTGGGATCCTCCCGGACCGGGGCACGAACCCGCGTCCCCTGCATCGGCAGGCGGACTCCCAACCACTGCGCCACCAGGGAAGCCCGGCACACATTTTTTATGATACTCACTGGCTCGTGAAAATAAGTCCTTGCACGTATATGTGGAGAGGGTGGCGCTCGGTACGTTAACGGCAGCGAGCGTTTCTGTGTTCACTGTTCCCTACCCGAGCTGAGGCATCCTGGTGTCGATCTGGCTCAGTTAAGGTTTCAGGTTTCTTTCACGAACAAAAAAAATATTTTCATTAGTTGAGAAAAGGGGATAGAATTCTTTTTTCTTTTAATTCTTTTTTATTTTTTAACGTCTTTATTGGAGTTTAATTGCTTTACAATGGTGTGTTAGTTTCTGCTGTATAACAAAGTGAATCAGCTATACATATATCCCCATATCTCCTTCCTCTTGCGTCTCCCTCCCAACCTCCCTACCCCACCCCTCTAGGTGGTCACAAAGCACCGAGCTGATCTCCCTGTGCTATGCAACTGATGCCCACTAGCTATCTGTTTTACATTTGGTAGTGTATATAAGTCCATGCCACTCTCTCGCTTCATTCCAGCTTACCCTTCCCCCTCACCGTGTCCTCAAGTCCATTCTCTATGTCTGCATCTTTATTCCTGTCCTGCCCCTAGGTTCTTCATAACTTTTTTTTTTTAGGTTCGATATATATGTGTTAGCATGCAGTATTTGTTTTTCTCTTTCTGACTTACTGCACTCTTGAGTGACAGACTCTAGGTACATCCACCTCACTACAGATAACTCAGTTTCGTTTGTTTTTATGGCTGAGTAATATTCCATTGTATATATGTGCCACATCATCTTTATCCTTTCATCTGTTGATGGACACTTAGGTTGCTTCCATGTTGCTTCCATGTTGATTCTTGGATTGGAAGAATCAACATTGTGAAAATGACTCTACTACCTAAAACAATCTACAGATTCAGTGCAATCCCTATCAAACTACCACTAGCATTTTTCACAGAACTAGAACAAAAAATTTCACAATTTGTATGGAAACACAAAAGACCCCGAATAGCCAAAGCAATCTTGAGAAAGAAAAACAGACCTGGAGGAACCAGGCTCCCTGACTCTGGACTATACTACAAAGCTACAGTAATCAAGACAGTCCGGTACTGGCACAAAACCAGAAATATACATCAACAGAAATCCCAGAGATCAACCCACACACATATGGTCACCTTATTTTTGATAAAGGAGGCAAGATGCAGATTTCCTGGTGATTGTAAATAGTGCTGCAGTGAACATTGTGGTACATGTCTCTTTCTGAATTATGGTTTTCTCAGGGTATATGCCCAGTAGTAGGATTGCTGTGTCATACGGTAGTTCTATTTTTAGATCCTCCATACTGTTCTCCATAGTGGCTGTATCAATTTACATTCCCACCAACAGTGCAAGAGGGTTCCCTCTTCTCCACACCCTCTCCAGCATTTATTGTTTGTAGATTTTTTGATGATGGCCATTCTGACTGGTGTGAGGTGATACCTCATTTGTAGTTTTGATTTGCATTTCTCTAGTGATGAATGATGTTGAGCATTCTTTCATGTGTTTGTTGGCAATCTGTATATCTTCTTTGGAGAAATGTCTATTTAGGTCTTATGCCCATTTTTGGATTGGGTTATTTTTTTGATATTGAGCTGCATGAGCTGCTTATAAATTTTGGAGATTAATCCTTTGTCAGTTGCTTCATTTGCAAATATTTTCTCCCATTCTGAGGGTTGTCTTTTCGTCTTATTTATGGTTTCCTTTGCTGTGCAAAAGATTTTAAGTTTCATTAGGTCCCATTTGTTTATTTTTGTTTTTATTTCCATTTCTCTAGGAGGTGGGTCAGAAAGCATCTTGCTGTGATTTATGTCATAGAGTGTTCTGCCTATGTTTTCCTCTTAAGAGTTTGATAGTTTCTGGCCTTACATTTAGGTCTTTAATCCATTTTGAGCTTATTTTTGTGTATGTTATTAGGGAGTGTTCTAATTTCATTCTTTTACATGTAGCTGTCCAGTTTTCCCAGCACCACTTAAAGACGGTCTTTTCTCCATTGTATATTCTTGCCTCCTTTATCAAAAATAAGGTGACCATATGTGTGTGGGTTGATCTCTGGGATTTCTGTTGATGTATATTTCTGGTTTTGTGCCAGTACCGGACTGTCTTGATTACTGTAGCTTTGTAGTATAGTCCAGAGTCAGGGAGCCTGGTTCCTCCAGGTCTGTTTTTCTTTCTCAAGATTGCTTTGGCTATTCGGGGTCTTTTGTGTTTCCATACAAATTGTGAAATTTTTTGTTCTAGTTCTGTGAAAAATGCTAGTGGTAGTTTGATAGGGATTGCACTGAATCTGTAGATTGTTTTAGGTAGTAGAGTCATTTTCACAATGTTGATTCTTCCAATCCAAGAACACGGTATATCTCTCCATCTGTTTGTATCATCTTTAATTTCTTTCATCAGTGTCTTATAGTTTTCTGCATACAGGTCTTTTGTCTCCTTAGGTACGTTTATTCCTAGGTATTTTATTCTCTTTGTTGCAGTGGTAAATGGGAGTGTTTCCTTAATTTCTCTTTCAGATTTTTCAAAATTAGTGTATAGGAATGCAAGAGATTTCTGTGCATTAATTTTGTCTCCTGCTACTTTACCAAATTCATTGATTAGCTCTACTAGTTTTCTGGTAGAGTCTTTAGGATTCTCTATTTATAGTATCATGTTATCTGCAAACAGTGACAGCTTTACTTCTTTTCTGATTTGGATTCCTTTTATTTCTTTTTCTTCTCTGATTGCTGTGGCTAAAACTTCCAAAACAATGTTGAATAATAGTGGTGAGAGCAGGCAACCTTGCCTTGTTCCTGATCTTAGTGGAAATGGTTTCAGTTTTTCACATTGAGAACGATGTTGGCTGTGGGTTTGTCATATATGGCCTTTATTATGTTGAGATAAGTTTCCTCTATGCCTACTTTTTGGAGGGTTTTTATCATAAATGGGTGTTGAATTTTTTCAAAAGCCTTTTCAGCATCTATTGAGATGATCATGTGGTTTTTATCCTTCAATTTGTTAATATGGTGTATCACATTGATTGATTTGCGAATATTGAAGAATCCTTGCATTCCTGGAATAAATCCCACTTGATCATGGTGTACGATCCTTTTAATGTGCTGTTGGATTCTGTTTGCTGGTATTTTGTTGAGGATTTTTGCACCTATGTTCCTCAGTGATATTGGCCTGTAGTTTTCTTTCTTTGTGACATCTTTGTCTGGTTTTGGTATCAGGGTGATGGTGGCCTCGTAGAATGAGTTTGGGAGTGTTCCTCCCTCTGCTATATTTTGGAAGAGTTTGAGAAGGATAGGTGTTGCTCTTCTCTAAATGTTTGATAGAATTCACCTGTAATCCATCTGGTCCTGGGCTTTTGTTTGTTGGAAGGTTTTTAATCACAGTTTCAATTTCAGTGTTTGTGATTGGTCTGTTCATATTTTCTATTTCTTCCTGGTTTAGTCTCGGAAGGTTGTGCTTTTCTAAGAATTTGTCCATTTCTTCCAGGTTGTCCATTTTATTGGCATACAGTTGCTTGTAGTAATCTCTCATGATCCTTTGTATTTCTGCAGTGTCAGTTGTTACTTCTCCTTTTTCATTTCTAATTCTATTGATTTGAGTTTTCTCCCTTTTTTTCTTGCTGAGTCTGGCTAGTGGTTTATCAATTTTGTTTATCTTCTCAAAGAGCCAGCTTTTAGTTTTATTGATCTTTGCTATTATTTCCTTCATTTCTTTTTCATTTATTTCTGATCTGATCTTTATGATTTTTTTCCTGCTGCTATCTTTGGGGTTTCTTTGCTCTTCTTTCTCTAATTGCTTTAGGTGTAAGGTTGGGTTTATTTGAGATGTTTCTTGTTTCTTAAGGTAGCATTGTATTGCTATAAACTTCCCTCTTAGAACTACTTTTGCTGCATCCCATAGGTTTTGGGTCGTCGTGTTTTCATTGTCATTTGTTTCTAGGTATTTTTTGATTTCCTCAGTGATCTCTTGGTTATTAAGTAGTGTATTGTTTAGCCTCCATGTGTTTGTATTTTTTACAGATTTTTTCCTGTAATTGATATCTAGTCTCATAGTGTTGTCATCGGAAAAGATACTTGATACGATTTCAGTTTTCTTAAATTTATCAAGGCTTGATTTGTGACCCAGGATATGATCTATCCTGGAGAATGTTCCATGAGCACTTGAGAAGAAAGTGTATTCTGTTGTTTTTGGATGGAATGTCCTATAAGTATCAATTAAGTCCGTCTTGTTTAATGTATCATTTGAAGCTTGTGTTTCCTTATTTATTTTCATTTTGGATGATCTATTGGTGAAAGTGGGGTGTTAAAGTCCCCTACTGTGCTTCTGTTACTGTCGCTTTCCCTTTTTATGGCTGTTAGCATTTGCCTTATGTATTGAGGTGCTCCTGTGTTGGGTGCATAAATGTTTACAGTTGTTATATCTTCTTCTTGGATTGATCCCTTGATCATTATGTAACATCTAAAATAAAATAGACCTTATTTTATTTTTTTTGTTTTTGTTTTGGCGGTATGCGGGCCTCTCACTGCTGTGGCCTCTCCCGTTGTGGAGCACAGGCTCCGGATGCGCAGGCCCAGCGGCCATGGCTCACGGGCCCAGCCGCTCCGCGGCATGTGGGATCTTCCCGGACCGGGGCATGAACCCGTGTCCCCTGCATCGGCAGGCGGACTCTCAACCACTGCGCCACCAGGGTAGCCCTAGACTTTATTTTAAAGTCTATTTTGTCTGATATGAGTATTGGTACTGCAGCTTTCTTTTGATTTCCATTTGCATGGAATATCTTTTTCCATCCCCTCACTTTCAGTCTGTATGTGTCCCTAGGTCTGAAGTGGGTCTCTTACAGACAGCATATATATGGGTCTTGTATTTGTATCCATTCAGCCAGTCTGTGTCTTTTGGTTGGAGTATTTAATGCATTTATGTTTAAGGTAATTATCGATATGTATGTTCCTATTACCATTTTCTTAGTTGTTTTGGGTTTGTTATCGTAGGTCTCTACCTTCTCTTGTGTTTCCTGCCTAGACAAGTTCCTGTAGCATTTCTTGTAAAGCTGGTTTGGTGGTGCTGAATTCTCTTAGCTTTTGCTTGTCTGTAAAGGTTTTAATTTCTCTGTCAAATCTGAGTGAGATCCTTGCTGGGTAGAGTAATCTCGGTTGTAGGTTTTTCCCTTTCATCACTTTCAATATGTCCTGCCACTCCCTTCTGGCTTGCAGAGTTTCTGCTGAAAGATCAGCTGTTAACCTTATGGGGACTCCCTCGCATGTTATTTGTTGTTTTTCCCTTGCTGCTTTTAATATGTTTTCTTTGTATTTAATTTTTGATAGTTTGATTAATATGTGTCTTGGTGTTTTTCTCCTTGGAGTTATCCTGTATGGGACTCTCTGTGCTTCCTGGACTTGATTAACTATTTCCTTTCCCATATTAGGGAAGTTTTCAGCTATAATCTCTTCAGATATTTTCTCAGTCCCTTTCTTTTTCTCCTCTTCTTTTGGGACCCCTAATGTTGGTGGGGTTATTTGAATGTTGGTGCGTTGGTGCGTTTAATGTTGTTCCAGAGGTCTCTGAGACTGTCCTCAATTCTTTTTTTTTTATAAATTTATTTTATTTTATTTATTTTTGGCTGTGTTGGGTCCTCGTTGCTGTGCGTGGGCTTTCTCTAGTTGTTGCACGCGGGGGCTACTCTTTGTTGCAGTGTGCAGGCTTCTCATTGTGGTGGCTTCTCTTGTTGGGAGCATGGGCTCTAGGTGCACGGCCTTCAGCACTTGTGGTACACGGGCTCAGTAGTTGTGGCTCGGTGGCTCTAGGGCGCAGTCTCAGTAGTTGTGGTGCATGGGCTTAGTTGCTCCGCGGCATGTGGGATCTTCCCAGACCAGGGCTTGAACCCATGTCTCCCGCACTGGCAGGCAGATTCTTAACCACTGTGCCACCAGGGAAGCCTCTGTCCTCAATTCTTTTCATTCTTTTTTCTTTATTCTGCTCTGCAGCAGTTATTTCCACTATTTTATCTTCCAGGTCACTTATCCGTTCTTCTGCCTCAGTTAGTCTGCTATTGATTCCTTCTAGAGAATTTTTAATTTCATTTATTGTGTTGTTCATTGTTTGCTTGCTCTTTAGTTCTTCTAGTTCCTTGTTAAACGTTTATTGTATTTTCTCCATTCTATTTCCAAGAGTTTGGATCATCTTTACTGTCGTTACTCTGAATTCTTTTTCAGGTAGACTGCCAGTTTCCTCTTCATTTGTTAGGTCTGGTGGGTTTTTACCTTGCTCCTTCATCTGCTGTGTGTTTCTCTGTCTTCTCATTTTGCTTCACTTACTATGTTTGGGGTCTCCTTTTCGCAGGCTGCAGGTTCGTAGTTCCTGTTGTTACTGCTGTCTGCCCCTAGTGGCTAAGGTTGGTTCAGTGAGTTGTGTAGGCTTCCTGGTGGAGGGGACTAGTGCCTGTGTTCTGGTGGATGAGGCTGGACCTTGTCTTTCTCTCGGGCAGGTCTGCGTCCGGTGGTGTCTTTTGGGGTGTCTGTGACCTTATGATTTTAGGCAGCCTCTCTGCTAATGGGTGGGGTTGTGTTCCTGTCTTGCTAGTTGTTTGGCGTAGGGTGTCCAGCACTGTAGCTTGCTGGTTGTTGAGTGGAGCTGGGTCTTAGCGTGGAGATGGAGATCTCCGGGAGATTTTCGCTGTTTGATATTACGTGGAGTTGGGAGGTCTCTGGTGGACCAATGTCCTGACCTAGGCTCTCCCACCTCAGAGGCACAACCCTGACACCCGGCTGGAGCACCAAGACCCTATATCATCCACATGGCTCAGAATAAAAGGGAGAAAAAAAGAAGGAAAGAAAGAAAAATAAATAAAATAAAGTTATTAAAATAAAAAAATAATTATTTAAAATTAAAAAGTAATTTAAAAAAAGAAAGAAGAGGGCAACCAAACCAAAAAACAAATCCACCACTGATAACAAGCACTAAAATCTATACTAAACAAACCAAAAAAAACCCTGACAGACAAAACCCTAGGATAAATGGTAAAAGCAAAGCTATACAGAGAAAATCACACACAGAAGCATACACATACACACCCGCAAAAGAGAAAAAGGAAAAAAATACAAATATCGTTGCTCCCAAAGTCCACCTCCTCGATTTGGGATGACTTGCTGTCTATTCATGTATTCCACCGATGCAGGTACATCAAGTTGACTGTGGAGCTTTAATCCGCTGCTCCTGAGGCTGCTGGGAGAGATTTCCCTTTCTCTTCTTTGTTCTCACAGCTCCCAGGGGCTCAGCTTTGGATGTGGCCCCGCCTTTGCGTGTAGGGCGTCTGTTCTTCGCTCAGACAGGACGGGGTTAAAGGAGCCGCTGATTCGGGGGCTCTGGCTCACTCAGGCCGGGGGGGTGGGGGAGGGAGGGGCACGGAGTGCGGGGCAGGCCTGCGGCATCAGAGGCGCCGTGACGTTGCACCAACCTGAGGCCCGCCGTGCGTTCTCCCGGGGAAGTTGTCCCTGGATCCCGGGACCCTGGCAGTGGCGGGGCTCCCCGGAAGGGGGGTGTGGAGAGTGACCTGTGCTCGCACACAGGCTTCTTGGCGGCGACAGCAGCAGCCTTAGCGTCTCATGCCCGTCTCTGGGGTCCGCGCTGATAGCCGTGGCTTGCGCCCATCTCTGGAGCTCGTTTAGGCGGTGCTCTGAACCCCCTCTCTTCGTGCACCTTGAAACAATGGTCTCTTGCCTCCTAGGCAGTTCCAGACTTTTTCCCGGACTCCGTCCTGGCTAGCTGTGGCACACTAGCCCCCTTCAGGCTGTGTTCACGCCGCCAACCCCCGTCCTCTCCCTGGGATCTGACCTCCGAAGCCCGAGCCTCAGCCCCCAGCCCCCGCCCGCCCCGGCGGGTGAGCACAAGCCTCTCGGGCTGGTGAGTGCAGGTCGGCACCGATCCTCTGTGCAGGCATCTCTCCGCCTTGCCCTCCGCACCCTTGTTGCTGCGCTCTCCTCCGTGGCTCCGAAGCTCCCCCCCGCCATCCCCCCGTCTCCGCCAGTGAAGGGGCTTCTAGTGTGTGGAAACCTTTCCTCCTTCACAGCTCCCTCCCACTGGTGCAGGTCCCGTTCCTATTCTTCTGTCTCTGTTTTTTCTTTTGCCCTACCCAGGTACGTGGGGAGTTTCTTGCCTTTTGGGAGGTCTGAGGTCTTCTGCCAGCGTTCAGTAGGTGTTCTGTAGGAGTTGTTCCACATGTAGATGTATTTCTGGTGTATCTGTGGGGAGGAAGGTGATCTCCACGTCTTACTCTTCTGCCATCTTGAAGGTCTCCCAGGGTATAATTCTTAAGTGCTTTGGGAGGAGATTTTTAAAGTCAAATTCACATAAAACAAGGAATGATTGTGTATCTTAAAGACGTAATCTGGGTATAATAGTGCTTAAATTTTATGTCTCGTCACAGAGTTCACCAAGTGGTTTTTACAGAATTCACTTAAAAACCAAGCTATAGGGAGAGTAGGTTATATTATCTCAAGTTAAAGATGAGGAAACCAAGGTAACTGTTAGGTAGTAGAACTTGTCCTCGACCAAAGATTGCAGATGTTCAGTTACTCCCATAGTCTGTCGCGCTGCACCCCTCGGCTCCCTGCCCCTGGTAACGTCTCCTGCTCCTGGTTTGTCTCTTGCCTACACCCTGGTTTTCTGTCCTGGTTAATCTCCTACCCCTGGTCCGTCTCCTGCCTCCACCCCGGCTCCCTGCCCTGTCCTGGTCCGTCTCCTGCCCATGGTCCGTTTCCTGACCTGCACGTGTTCGGTTTCTTGCCATTTAGGAGAAGAGAGCCTATTCTGCTTTTTAAAATTCTTATTTAAAGGACTGTTGTTTACATTTAAAACCCTGAGCAAAGCACATAATCGTTTGCCATCGCAGACACGGGGGTTCATGCGACGTCAGTGTGCTAATTCAGCACCTGTCGTGTGCGGGACAGTGAGTGGGGTCTACGCAGGCCCTTCTCCTGAAACTCACAGGTTACGAAATGACTCAGGTTTTACGGTGGTTGTAACTTGGAACCATTTCAAACTCAGAACGTTTTTCAAAAGCTATTATCTGTTACTTTGTTTAAAATTATTTTTTATGAAGTATTTCAAACATATAGAAAAGTTGAAGTTCCTCAAACAGGTATCTGTGTGGTCACCATCCATATTAAACAAAGTACAGTTTGACCTTTAAAACCCAATGACAGTTGTTGTTTACCCTACGTGCAGAATAGAATATTTTTTTTCCTGGAAATTTGCAACGTGAAATCTGAGAAAACTGTGGAATGTGGTGAAGTCTTTTAAAAACTGTGCCCCTGGTTCCTCACTTCATCTACTTGAAAGCCCTCCTCCCACGGAAGGGTGTGTTCGGTGGAGCGGTCACGTGGCTCACCCTGTTCCCAGTGCCCTGCTTTGGACAGCACTCCGGGGAGCTCAGTGACCTGCACGTTGGCTGCAGGGCGCCAGGCGTGGGTGACCTGAGTGCAGCAGGGGAGTCAGGAATCACGTCTGACCGGTGGGGCTGCTCAGTCCTTCCGTGCATCCATGCTTTCTTCCTGCGAACATCGGGCCCAGCTCTCCGTGTGGAGTAGCTGGGGGGCATCTCTCATTCTTCCGTGTAATTCTGACCCAAGGCCCCTTGGCTTTGCCCGTGGCCACCTGTGAAATTCCCGTCAGGACACACGGTTGCCTCTGTGTCTCTGGCAGAACTGCTGCTTTCCTCACACACGTGCTCCCTCCTCAAGGCCCCATGTGTGTTTTGAGTCCTTTGCCACTGAAGCCCCAGGAGCTTTGAGCAGGGCAAGGCCACTGTGCCTCTTGGATGCCTCAGCCATGGCCTCTGGGCTTTGGCTCGGGCTTGTGGGCTCCAGGAGTTCTCTCTCAGTTCCAGGAACGCTTTGCCCCGTCTCTGCCCAGCCCGGGGTCTCCACAGCGCTTGCCAAGCTGTAATATCTCCCTTCTGAGGACGCAGGGTATTGGTGCATAGTTCATTGTCCCGCTTAAGGTTACACATACAGAAAACTAATGGAGTTGTTTTGCAAGACTGTGATTGTATAAGCTGTGTAAGGATGTATCACGTAACTTTCAGAAGGAAAAGACTTTCGGATCCAGGCATGTTACAGTGCTTCTCTGGGCCAGCGTTATTTCTGGCTTCAAGTGCAAACCCACATAGGCTTGCTGTCCTTTCCTATGAATTTAAACTTTAATTAAACCGATAACTTAGTCCATACGGTAGCAAACGTACCTTTATTTTAGATCAAGTTCACTTTTTCACGTCACCGCCTTTTTGTGTTCCTATATTATAACAGAGATTACATCTATTACAATGACCTGTATGCCTTCAACCTGGACGCTTTCACGTGGAGCAGGCTGTCCCCGTCCGGGACTGGGCCCACACCCAGGTCAGGCTGCCAGATGACCGTCACCGCCCAGGGCAGCATCGTCATCTACGGGGGCTACTCGAAGCAGGTAAGACGCGTGTGTGGGGTGCAGAGTGACTTCTGTCTGCTGCCTTTTCAGTTTCACCAGCGATGAAAACTTCCAATAATAGTTCATTAGATTAATATGAACAGTCCTTTCTGTGGAATGAGAAGTGGACAGAGGTGGTGTTGATCTGCTCCTGTGTGAACACACTAAGGTTCTTTACGGTCACGTTGCGCTCTTATCCACACGCCCCCGAAACATGCAGCGTAAGTGATGGCTGTGGCAGGGAGGTGCCCCGGCCACCTCCGTCCACCCTGCCACACCCCCACCCAGCCAGCGGCCAGCCCTTGTTCTGGAAAGGAAAACTGACTTGGGATTTGTGGTTGTGACCTGCCTGGGGTGTGGCTAGACGCGTGACAGCTGGGAGGGCCCTGCGAAACAGGCGGCTGTCGCCAGCTGTGTGCAGTGCCCAGAACTGATGCTTTATCGCAGTAGATGCTCCTCAAACCCGGTGATGAACAGCAAGCCCTCGTCAGGCTGATGCCACTTCAGTCCAAGCAGCGCCTGACTCCCAAATGCGGCTTTTCTGCAGCCACGCGGACAGCTGGGGGGTGATCCGAGTCCCTTTGATTCAGGGCCACTCACGCCAGGCCTTCGGCATTTGATGGCAGTGAGAAGCTGCTCTGTTGGCGCTCACGGGGGATTTACCAGAGTTGGTGGTAAAGGCGTGGGTGTGACACTGGGGTTCTTCTGGGTGGGAACGCCCTCCACAGGAGCAGCGTAGTGTTGTGACCCTTGGTACACGGCTCTCTCAGATGTCTTTGGGCTCCATTAATACCGTACGAGACAGAGATTTGCGAGCAGCGGAAGGAAAGCTGTCAGGTGCACGCCCAAGTCACTGCTCCATGGCGTTAGCGTCCACTCCCCCTTGGGGACGAGCTGAGACCCCGTGCGGAGCCTTGCACGTCCTGGGGGAAGTTTGACAGCTCCAGGGCTTCACGCACATTCTGCGTTCTCCTCTAGTCCAGTGAGGAGAGTGAGTGTCCGGCCAGTGTGATTCGCGTTACTGGAAGGACGGCGCAGGCCACTGGGTGAGGGACTAGCGCACGGGCCTCTCATCACCCCTGTCAGGAAGGGGAGGTGGAGTGGGAGTTACATGCTTCATGGGGAGCAGCCTCCTCGCCTCCCCAGCCCCGGGCTCTGCCACGCCGGCCACTGTGTGGAAGCTGTGGCCCCGGGCGGGCAGAGCGGCGTTCTCAGGGAGGGCTCTGGCGTACAGGCCTCGGGGGGTGTATTGAAATGTGACAGCATGAAAGTTCTCCTCAGCTCGTTGGTTCTAAGGAAGGAAGGTTGCTGTCGGCGGAGCAGTGCCGTGGATGCCCGCAGGTGCAGGAGGGCAAGGGGCTGAGAGGGAAGGGCTGGAGCCCGGCTGTGGTCAAGTTTGCGACACAAGCAGACGGCACTGCATTCCTGCAGTGTGCGGCCAGTGGGCAAGGCCTCGTGTGGATTTATTTTTTTTAATTTATTTTATTTATTTATTTTTGGCTGTGTTGGGTCTTCGTTGCTGCGTGTGGGTTTTCTCTGGTTGCGGTGAGCGGGGGCTGCTCTTTGTTGCGGTGCGTGGGCATCTCATTGTGGTGGCTTCTCTTGTTGTGGAGCACAGGCTCTAGGTGCATGGGCTTCAGTAGTTGTGGCACGCAGGCTCAGTAGTTGCAGCACGCGAGCTCTAGAGCGCAGGCTCAGTAGTTGTGGCGCATGCGCTTAGTTGCTCCGCGACATGTGGGATTTTCCCGGACCAGGGCTCGAACCCGTGTCCCCTGGATTGGCAGGCGGATTCTTAACCAGTGTACCACCAGGGAAGCCCCTCGTGTGGATTTGGTTCCTGAGGGTGCTGGGCTTTTGGCCTGGAAGGTGGGCATGGAAGTGGCAGCCGCTTCCCCTGCTGCCTGCTGGAAGAGAGGAACATGCCGTCTCAGTGCAGCTGCTCGGGA
Organism: Globicephala melas; assembly: GCF_963455315.2. NCBI lineage: Eukaryota > Metazoa > Chordata > Mammalia > Artiodactyla > Delphinidae > Globicephala > Globicephala melas. The sequence goes on along the minus strand of NC_083332.1, from coordinate 61,018,197 downwards.
GAGTGAAGGGTGTGGTCTGCCCGGCGCCGTAAGCCTGGTGTGAAGCAGCAGGCCCGGTGTCTGCAGCTCAGGAAAGCTCTTTGAATGGCTGTGCCGGCTTCTGCACAGAGCGTTTGATCCTCGCACCGAAGCTTGAAGCCCATTACTGGGAAGGCGATGGGAATTGAGGGCACAGGCGTTGGAGATGGAGGGTGGCTGTGTGATGATAGGAGGGTCCCTGCGGCGACCCCGCCCATCCAGAGCAGGGCTCGGCTCACAGCCACAGGAAGCTCTGAGAGGAGAGCTCTGGGGTGTCCCCAGCCTGTGGTCATCTATTCTGTCTGCTCAGAGGCGGTCTGGATGGAACCTGTTGTGTTTCAGATTTTGAGGCTGGTCTGAAGGCTAGCGAGTCACCTCCACGGGAGACGGGACCACAAGCCTGGGGGGCCTTGCGTGGCTTCGCACAGCACGTGGCATTTGTCACGGCTCCCTTTTCCTTTTGCAGAGAGTCAGGAAGGATGTGGACAGAGGTACCCAGCACTCCGACATGTTCCTGCTGAAGGCTGAGGAGGGAAGAGAAGGTACATGCGCCGTGCAGGTGACAGACCACGCGGGTGGTCAGTGTGTCGCTGGGGGAAGCGGGCAGGGGGTCGCGGGGCTGGTGGGGCACTCCATGAACAGCCCCCGTGTCCTCTCTGGGGCGTTGAGGACGCACTGAGTTAGAAACACAGGTGATGTCAGTCCATCCACAGCTCCCTTCTTGGGGGCGGGGCCACGGCATCTGTGTCATCTCTCATTTGTTCTTGCTTAATGTTAGGACGTAGACTTTTGGAAGGCATCTTGTGGGGTTGAAATGCCCACTGTTTGTTTGTTTTATTTGAAGTATAGTTAATGTACAATGTTGTGTTAGTTTTAGGTGTACAGCAAAATGATTCAGTCATACATACGTGTATGTGTTGTTTTTTAGATTCTTTTCCCTTATAGGTTATTATAAAATATTGAGTAGAGTTTCCTGTACTATAGAGAAGGTCGTTTGTTAATTATTTTATATATAGTAGTGTGTACCTGTTAATCCCATACTCCTAATTTATCCCTCCCTGCTTTTCCGCTTTGGTAAGCATAAGTTTGTTTTCTTTGTCTGTGAGTCAGTTTCTCCTGTGAATAAGTTCATTTGTATCATCTTTTTAGATTCCACATACAAGTGATCTCATATGGTATTTGTCTTTCTCTGTCTGACTTCACTTAGTATGATAATCTCTAGGTCCCTCCAGGTTGCTGCAAATGGCATCGTTTCATTCTTTTTCATGGCTGAGTGATATTCCAGTGTGTGTGTGTGTGTGTGTGTGTGCGCGTGTGTGTGCGTGTGCGTGCGTGTGCGTGTGTGCGTGTGTGTGTGTGTACGTACACACACACATCTTCTATATCCGTTCCTCTGTTGATGGACACCAGGGTGGCTTCCCAGTGCTCATTTTTCAAGCTCAGAAGTCGGGAGGTGGTTAGTTTGCATGGTGCACGTGATGGGAGAGGGGCCTAAGTGGATGGGGCCCGTGTGGTCCTGGCTGCCCCTTGGCCCCTGTGAGACCCGTCTCCGTAAGACAAGAGGCCTGCTGGGCAGGAACGTTTCCTCTTTCCTGCTGTGACGTTCTTCAAGCAGAGGCTGCAGAAACGTCACATACAAGGCGTTTCTCAGGTCCCAACCACGCCGGATTGCGGTGACTGATGGGGACGTGGGAGCCAAGGTTTAGAGCCCCTTTTACATGTCAGCGCACTTGAACTTGAAAGTGGACTGTGTTCTAGGCAGTGGGACCCCAGCCCTTGTGTTCAGCTCCCGCGTCTGGCCGTCAGGCCCTTGGCCCCCAGTGAAAAGTACATGGCGTGTCCTGAGACGCATCCGGCACAGCCGGGAAAGCGACTCCCGCAGCCACGTGCACGGCACGCTGATGCTTCTCTTCTCTTTAAGCGTTAGATGCTGGTTGTTGTGAGTGACCTTGTGGCCCACTAGTGCCGCTAGGGCTGCGCCTCCAGGGGGCTTGCTCTTGGCTGCTTCTCTAGCTTCTTCTAAATGTTCATTAAAGAAAACACACCCCAGTTCCTCCTTCTGGGCGCGTTGGGAAGACTCCCCCGTGCTTTGTGCCAGGCCACATGTTGAGGGTTGCTGCGTAAACACGGCGCCCTCCTAGAAGGAAGGACCACAGTGCCTGGCCCACGGGAGGTTCTGGGGGTGTCTGAGGTCGGAGGGCCCCGCCCGAGGGCACAGTGTACGGGGTCCCCCGGAGCTGGTGCGCCCGCCTCTCCCTCACCCTTCACATCACAGCCGCACGGCGCCCCTGGGCAAGTGTTGGGAGGCTGTGTGGACAGGTTCCCTACCTCAGTGCAGACTGACCCTCGAGGAGGAGGCATGGCCTCCAGGGTGTGCCGGACCCGCAGGCACAGAACGACGGCCATGGCATTCTGCAGGCCCCCCGTCCTTATTTCCTCTCCTCATCAGGCAGATGGGCCTGGACTCGGGTCAACCCTTCCGGAGCCAAGCCCACCCCAAGGTCCGGCTTCTCGGTGGCTGTGGCCCCGAACCATCAGACGCTGCTGTTTGGGGGTGTGTGTGACGATGAGGAGGACGAGAGCCTGGAGGGCCACTTCCTCAGTGACCTGCACTTCTACGACCCCGTCAGGAACCGCTGGTTCGCGGGGCAGCTGAAGGTACCTGGGCCCCAGACCTGCAGCCAGCGCAGGGCCTGCCCGGCTGTCACCTCTGTCAGTGATGCCCAGGGCCTCCCCGGTCCCTCTGTCTGTGAGGCTCTGTGGAGCTGCCACCATCTTTACTGTCCCCGTAAGCAGGGACTGGGTCGCCTCTGCCCCTCCTGCCGGCACCAGCCTGAGAGACGCGGCATAGTGGCTGCTCTCCCGGGAATGACATCCCTGGGGGCTTCATCAGGTCAGGGGCCTCAGAAGCAGGGCCCTGTGGCCGAAGGAGGGCGGCTGGTCCACTGTGTGGCAAAGGCTGGCTCCGGTTGAAGTGCCTGGGCGCCTCTGAGGGGAGTCGGGCAGCGTGTGAGGGCTGGTATCTGCTGCCCGTTCCCCTCAGAGGGCACACCAGGCAGGGGTGGTGTGCTCCCCGGGGAGGGCCAGCAAGAGGACGGGGCTCCTCTGGCTGTCGGGCGCTCGCTGACCCCCGTCCTGAGTCGCGGTGCCTTTGCTCTTTATCACCAGGGGCCCAAGGTGGAGAAGAGGAGGCGCAGGCGGGGCAGAAGAGGGGAGCCCGGGGATTCCAGCAAGCAGGAACTGAGGGGGACCCGGGCGCAGGAGCCCCTGCAGGTGGCCAGAGAGCTGGTGGCAGAGGACGGGACCGTGGCCACCATCCAGCAGGGGCTCGCTGCCCGGGGCCCGGCGGGACAGCCCGAGTCCGACGACAGCGACGATGGCCCCAGCGAGGCGGCGGTCCCTGCGGTGGAGCCGAGCGCCCGCTCCAGCGCCATGCTGGCCGTGAAGCACGGGCGCCTCTACCTCTATGGGGGCATGTTTGAGGCTGGCGACCGCCAGGTCACCCTCAGCGACCTGTACTGCCTCGACCTCCACAAGATGGAGGAGTGGACCGTCCTGGTGGAGATGGATCCAGGTGAGGGGGTAGCACCTCTGGAGTTGCCTCGGGAGCCCCCCAGCTTGTCTGCCGTGCACCCGCAGAGTGCTGCACGCCTCTGCCCCCTCTCGCCCCCGTGCCCTCAGCCCCGGGGGGAGGGCCCTGTTGCCCAGGGGCATGTCTGTGCACGGCCATCCCTGCAGGGGGCCTGGGGGAGGGAGCGGCCTCACCCCGACGCCACTCGTAAGCCTCGGACCTGCCCCGGCAGAGCGGACGGGACGCGCGTTTTCCCCGCGGTGCGCGTGTGTGCCCGGGAGCAGACTGGCGGCCCACCCGTCTCCGCTGCCGTGTTGCACCACAGGCTGCGCTGGACTCGGTCACTGCTCGGTCCTTGGGTCTGAGGCTGAAATCCCTTACAATCCACACGTCTGGGCAGAGGCCCTGAGCGGCTGTGCGAGACGACTGCTGTCTTGGAGCGCAGCTTCTCACTCTGCTTGTCTCTGCCTCGACACGTGGGGATGTGATGTTTGCCGTGAGCTCCAGACGTGCTGGGGTCGGGGCCCCCGCACTCACATCCGCGTGTCCAGGCAGAAGGTGGGCTCCTGGGGGCGGCCGCGGCTCGCCTGCAGTTTCCCCGGTGCCCTGGTCGTGTTGACACTGTGGTTTTTGCTTTTGCTTAAAGAATCTCAGGAGTGGCTGGAGGAGACCGACTCGGAGGAGGACAGCGACGAGGTCAAGGGCGCCGAGGGCGGCGGGGAGAGTGAAGAGGACGAGGACAGCGGTGAGGAGGCCAGGGGTGAGTGTGCCACGGGGGCCGCGCGGCCACAGCCGGTGCTGAGGAGGGGCCCCAGGGCTCACCGCTCAGGTCACTTCTCTGCCGGAGCCCTCATTTTTGTCGGTGACAAGGGTACGTAAAATTTTACCAAGTTTCTGTTAAAATTTGACTTTGCTGTGTAGGTGCGCTCCTGAGGTCAGCTGAAGTGTTTTTTCTAATTGTGTCTGGAGTACGTTTGAGCACTCGCTGTCTAAGCAGGGTCGTGACGGCCTCGTGACGTCCTCCATGTAAATCCGGGTGCTCGCAGCACGTTTGCTCCTTCCCCGACTGAACCCGTTTCTTTCTTATTCCCCTTTCCCCACGAAAGAGCAACGCCCCTCGGCGGCGCCCGGTGAGCCGTTCGCAGACTCCCTGCCCAGGACCGAGCAGTAGTGGGCGAAGCTGGCGCGGACAACGCCGGGCCCCGGAGAGGAGAGCGCTGAGAGCCGCCCGGGCTGTGGCCGTGGCTTTCTCTGATGACTCAGCCGCAGCCGCACACCCGCCAGAGCCTAGACTGAGGGGGTGGGGTTCCCTGCCCTCAGCGCGCTGCGTGCGGTTTAAAATAAACTGGACTTGGCAGGGGGCTGCTGCCGCGAGGGTGGTCTTTCGTGCAGCCTCCGGGCCCCGGTGGTTCTGGCGGGGCCTCGGGCTGGGTCGGGCCGAGCTGATGGTGAGGGGGAGCCGCCTACACGGCAGGCGGCACCTTGATCATGAAGTGGAACGCTGCGGGCTTTGCGGGGTTCCCCTCTGCAAAACTAGGAGACGGGTTCTGCCCGCCTGCACGTTCAGCCGACTCCTTCCTTTTTAAAAATGATCGGTGGCCGCCCACCGCCTCCTGTACGCGTTTTCTCGGTTCTCTGGAGAATAAAGCCTGTTGTGGGCTGGTCTGCTCGCTCTGCCACGTGGCTGTGCCTGGGGTCTCTTGGAGTGCCGTGTGCCCAGCTCCTCTGGCTGCTCCCCACCTTTGGGGAGGAGGTGGTGGAGCTGTGCTCTGCCCTCTCCCCTTCGGGCTCAAGGTCGTCCTTCGCACAGCAGCAGAAGAGGGCAGGAAACCGGAGGGCGGGCCCCACTGTCCCCACACGGCCTCGCCGTCCCCTACCGGGCACGCTCACTGGTGCCTGCTCCAGGGTTAATGGCAGGAGGCTGCTCTTCGTTTATGTAATTGGGGCAGAGCTTGGGCTTTGAATTCACACCAGGTGAATTCATCTTCATCTAAAGTATCATCAGTAACGAGAAAGCAGGGTTCTTAGTTTTCAGTGACGGCCGAACAACCCATCGTTACCTTGAACGGGCCATCCTGCTCATGACCTGGAAGTTAGAAGTGGAGAGTGGGCGCACCCACCCAGCAGAGCGGGCCCGGGCCCGGGCAGGCTTCCGTGGAAGGTCGAGGCCAGCTTGCCCAGAAGCAGCCCCTCACCCCAAGCAGCACTTATCTTCTCGCCGTGCTCGGCCCCCGCACCTCCGGCCGTGTGACCTCACTCGTCAGACTTCTCCCGCCTGACTGCACGCGGATCAGGAGTAGGAAGCGCTCTCCTCGCCTCTGCCCACCAGAGCCTCCCTCTGGTTCGGGGCCTGGCAGAGCCCATGGGGGTCCCGGTCACAGGGCTTGGGCAGGCGCTCCGGCTTCAGCGTCTTGCTTGCGGCTCCCCGTGGGTGCCGGGGCAGGCGGGCAGGGCTCAAAGCCAGGCTGGATGCCACGGCAGGCCCGCGGGGGCCGCAGAGGCCCTCCCGGTACCTGCCTTGTGTGCTCGCGGTGCGAGGCCCAGGCGTACAGCTCCCGCTCTCTGGGCTGCTGCCTTGGGAGAAGGTGGCTGGGAGAGCGTCGGCCCCAGCGCAGGCTTCTGTTCCCGGGGCCGTTGTTATTACAGAGGAAGGAGCCTGCAAGCGGGTGAGACTCCAGGGAAGGTAGTTTGGAATCAAAGAAGTAGAAAAAGATGACAGCCCCCGGAAGAAACTTCTCTTTTGCTCTTGGCTCTGCTGTCCTGTCCACGGGGTTATTGCTGAGGACGCCGTTTGAGGGACAGGAAGACAAGCACACGCTCCACACGGGGAGCTGCCTCTGCTGTGTCACCCCCGTGATCAGAGCGTCCCTTCGGTGGGGCAGTTGCAAGGAGAGGTGGGTGTACGGTGCAGGACTGCGGGGTCCCCAGGGAGGGCAGCGGCCAGCTCACCGTTCCCCCTTCTGCCTGCCGGCAGCTGGTTTGCCGAACTGAATGCTTCTGGCGCCTGGACGGCCAGCACAGAGCCCTAGGCCTCTGTTCCCTGCATTGCTGGAGCCAGAACAGCATGGTGACAGCTGTATTCAGGGTCAGCGAGGGCCCTGAGTGGACATTTGTCTTGCCTGCTCCTGGGTCTGCTGACCTGTTGGTAAGACCCCCTCACTGGCCCGCCTTTGGACGGGTTCTGCCTCTGTCTGTCGCTGGTGCCCACCAGCTGGCCCCGTCACTCCTGCGGACACCACTCCAGAGCCCCTGGAGGGCTTTGTGGGGTTTGAGTGTGAATAGCTGTGCTGCTTTCTCCCCGCTTCCCAGGAGCAGCTCAGCTGGCTGACGGCGTCGGGCTTCGATAATTTGAGAGGGTTGGTCTGAGGCGGTGGATTCCTTGGGGTTGGACTGAATTGAGCAGAAATCAAGGGAAACACACAGCGAGCTCGGAGATCCTTGTCGTTCACAGAGTCGTCTGTGGCGTGTTTGTTAGCATGTGACAGCGGTGTTTATTGCAGCGTGACATCCGGTTTTTGTACCAAGTCGGTGCAGGTAGGAAGTCAGTGCTCCGTGACAGTAGAAACGTGCTGGGGGACCACACGCTGGGCGGGGCTGCCGGGGAAACGGCTGCTTTGCTGTCCACGCTGGGTAGAGGAGGCCCTCCTGAGGCCTCGCTCAGGCACTGGCCACGTGACACGAGAGAGACGTGTGCTTAGGGACCCCCCCCCCACCGTGTGTGGGGATGAGAATGTGACAGTGTGCCTGGAGCTTCCACTGGAGGAGTGTGGCCAGGGAGGGGCAGTAGGTCCTGCCTGGAGGAGCGCGGTGGCTGCAGCTCGGGTGGGCGTGCGATGCCTCTGCTCGCTGCTGTCTTCCCAGGTGTCTTAGGTCAGAAAGCAAAGCTGCGTGGAAGCTGTTGGTCCAGAGCTTAGACCACGGTCACCTGCGCTTCTGTGGAAGATCCGTCCGAGGCCAGGCCTGGTCATCAGGGCTCTGAACACAGCCTCCAGTGGAAGCTGAGGCACCGACGGGCGCAGCTGGTGGCCACGGGGCCAGGGCCGAGGTGATCTAGGCTCTGGCCAGCCCAGCCATTCACCTCGGAGCCCCCTGGATGTGTGCCGTCTGGGGCCGAGGAACCGCGCAGTGCAGCCAGGGCCAGGCCTGGTCGGCAGGCTGTGCGGGGGCAGAGCGGGGGCTCTCTGTGATCCTGGACCTGGGTCAGGACCGGGACCAGGGCAGCTCGTGGAGCGCAGGACCCTGAGCCGAGAACGCAGGAGAGGCGGTTTCCTCCCGGCCTTGGGGCAGGGATGGGGGTGCGGGGAGGGTGTGGAGGTCAGAGAGACTCCAGTCGGAAGGAAACAGTAACCGCCCCAAGAGACACAAGGCTGTCGAAGTTTCAGAAAGTTGAGGTAGGTTTGGAGCAACGCTGCTGGGCGGTCCCTCAGCAGAGCGTGCCTCTGCCAGCTGCCTCTGTGTCCTCCGTTGGCTGGCGGAGGGGAGCGGGCGCGAGGTGGGCTCCCGGGTCGGTGAGGGGCTGGCGCCCAGTGGGGCAGCGCTGGCGAGGGAAGGGGCGCATTTCAGATCCCTGCTCTCAGAGCTGTGCTGCTCAGCGTCCTGAGACCCTCCAAACACGATAGACGGACGCCGTCAGGTAACATACACCTGGTTCCGTGAGGAGTTTGTGTGTGTGCATCTCAAAGCGTGGGCAATAGAAGGGATCTGCAGTGAAGACGCTGACTTACACCGAGATGATGCAAGTTACCGAGCTCTCAGATGGTGGCGTTTATTACCAAAAGGAGGGAAAGTTTTCTTTAATCTCGACAGCGTCCCTCACTTGCAGGTAGTGAAGAACGTAGTAGCGGTACGATTTAAACAGTTACATTCGTTAAGGAAAGTTATTTTCATTTGGTAAGTAACTAAGCCATTTTTCCAGCTGAAAGAAGAGAAGAAAGGCAAAGGGTAACGTTTTCACCGCTTCATCAATGAGAAGAATCAACGCAGTCGACATTGCCTTTCTGTCAGTGTGCAAAACGATTGCCTGTATTAACAGTTTACACGCACCAGGACATAAGGAGGGAGAAGAGAAAGTGCAGGTTGAGACTGATGTGTGAGAGAATCACAGGAGGGCATCCGTGTCAGGTTAGTGGCTTCAGCACGTGAGTGAGGGCTCACCCGCACGGAACGGACCGTGTGGGTTTACTTCAGTCAGGCTGCGTCGGGTGGCATTTCTTTGGAGGTGGTGCGTGGTACCCATAAGCAGGGTCCCGCTGGAGGACGTTGTCAGAGAAGCACCAGGTCAGCATCAGGGGCTCATCTGCCCACACGTGAGCCACAGCTCTGCAGCGCGGGGCAGACCGCCACGCGGCAGGCCCGGCGGTGAGCGCAGGCCACATTGCTGTCACTGGAGCTGGGCTCCCCGAGAGGCCCAGTGGGAAGAGCTGGGGGTCCCAGGGGTGCAGGAGCAGCACGGGGGGAGGCTGTACCCTGCTCCCCTGCATTCATGCCCGTCTCCTCGCCGTACCAGCTCCCAGCGTTGGGAAGCCCTTGCTAGGGCGGTGGAGCGCGGCCCCTCCTGCCCCGTCTCTGCCCTCTGCGGGCTTGGTGTGGGGTGGGAGTCACCCACTGAGTGGCAGTTGGCTGCCTGATGGTCCTGTTGATGGCGCTCAGAGCGGGGCACCCTTGGGCCAGGCCCGTCTCTTGGTCACGGCTGAACACAATACCTGCCGGAAAACCCTCGGTCTGTTCTGTGGTCCACACGCAGGAGGCCCTGGGATACCAGTGTGCTCTGCTCTGAAGGGACCAGGAATTCTCACGCCTACCTTGGGTGTGTCTAGCGCTGCCCTCTCAGGAGGAGCCTGGTGCCTGTCTGAGCGTCCTGGCAGGCGTGGAGTGAGCTACTGAAATGGGCTGAACGAGGAACCGCCAGGGGGTGGAGGGCAGAGTCCAGCCGAGGCCCATCTCGGCCACTCCTTGGGGCCTCCAGGGCTAGGGTTGTGCTGTCACCGTGTTGCCAGGCAGCAGCTGCACAGCTGGAGACCTGCATCCACCTGTGACAGGACGGGAAGGGTGTGCACATGTGATAGCCGTGTGAGCCTCAGCGTACTGTGAGAGGTGTGTGTTGGGGGCAGCGAGGTGGGCGCGAGAGGGGTGCTGCCCCAGATCCAGGCCTGGGCCTGGCCGCGTCCACACTGTGATCCACCCCCGGGGGTGCCTGCTTCCCTGAGGTGGGGGGCGATCTGGAACAAAGTGTGTTGCCTGTTTGCATCCCAGGCTCTTCCACGTTGGGGTGGAAGCGGACTCCAGAAGCTCCGTCTGTGCTAACGCACGTGCCGTGTCTGGGGAGCGTTAGGCATTGCTTCCGTCGCCCTCGGGTGTCCGCCTGCTTTGGGCCCCCCCCTTGCGGCCGCCTCCTTCCTGCTGGGCGCCTGGCGGCCCCTGCTGGAGGACGGGCCCCGGCATCTCGGTGCCTGGCGCCTCGTACCCACCCTGGAGGGTGGTCCACATCCTTGAGGTCATGTTGCCCGGGCTCATGGGCGTGCTGTACAGGAGCGGCTTCGTTCTCTGGTCTTACACGAAGGCAGCTGCACTTTTTCTTCTTTTAAGGCTGCGTTAGTGACACTGGTCGGCACTTGGGGCCGGTGGTTTTTCACTGTTTGCTTCCTGCCCGTTTCCTGACACCTGGACAGCCCTGGGCAGGAGAGCGAGACTGACCAGGCCCCGAGCCCGGCCCCCCCCTCACTCCTGCACCCTCATCTGGACTCTCGATCCTCCTCCTTCGCTGACCAGCAGCAAATCCTCGTCCCTGGAAAGATCAACAGTGACTCTGTCGTGGTGCTGACTCGATGTCACGACGGGACAAGCTGGATGCCGTCGGTGGGTGGGCGGCCCGCGTGTTAGTGAGGAGAGAGGTCGTGACGCCTGGGAGGCCCCTTCACGGTAAGTTTCTGAGACGAAAGGCATGGAGCGTTGGAGACAAGACCTGTAAGGCTGAGCTGAGCTCGGTCCAGAGTGGGTGGGCCTCCACCCAGGACGCCTGGAGGACCCAGGGGGATGGTACCCGAGCTCAGAAAAGGGTGAAAACCGGAAACAGTTCATTTCATTCACTTTCCCGAACGTTCGTCTGCTCCAGCGGTCCAGAGCGTCTTGGGCTTGTTGCCTGGGTCTCTCCCTTGGGCTCGGGAACGCCCTTCGGTTTTTATGTGGGGCGGCTGTGTAACTTCCTGTCCAAAGTGGGGCTCTTGAGATGAAAGGGAGCACTCTGATGGCCAGGCTGGGCGTTGGATGTTTGCCGGGTCCGGCGGGAGTCTGTGGGACCCGCACCGCGTTCTCCGTGCAGCCCGGGGGAGCCGTGGGCTTCGTGCGTGTAGGAGAGCGCCTGTCATCCTCCCACGCCCCACCCAGAGGGCGTCTAACAGAGAAATGGGCTTATGGCTGTTAGACGGGGTGTGGGAAGTCCTTGTGTTTGGAGCCCTCTCCGCCCTCCCCTGGAGTGGCCTCAGCCGCGGGCGTTGTGTTCTCGTGGCCGTGCTGAGCTTTTCTGCATGGGCAGCGTCTTCCCCGTCAGTCGTTTGGGTGCGGGTGTCGCATACCCTGTGCAGCGTCCTCTCCCGCTCTCGCAGGTGAGATGCGGGTGCAGCTTCCCAGCCTGGGGGTGGGGGATGGCTGGGCAGCAGGGGGTGGCCTGTGCCCCCGCTCCCCGGCTCAGCTCAGGTAACTCAGTTTCTCTGCCTCTGGTTTTCACATCTCAAGCACGGGAGCAGCTGTTAGGAGAGAAGATGACTCTCACGAGGTTGCTCTGGGATTAATTGAAACCCGTCAGCGCTCCGCGCCACTAGGGCCTCGCGACGGCATCTGTTCTTGCCCTGCCCCGCGTGTCCACCAGGAAGGCGCCCGGCAGAAGCGGGGTCAGCCAGCCTGGCCCAGAGGGGCTCACGGGCACGCCTGCCGGGAACCCCGGCCTCCGGCAGGTAGGAAAGACTGGCCAGGCTGAGCGAAAGCGTTAGGCCTGTGTGCAGGGCAGCCTGCTCTGGAAACCAGGTAAAAACTAGCTTTCAGGGCCTCTCAGACCCAGTGCATCGTGGTCTCGGTGGAATCCACTCGGAATTCACCGGGTGTAGGGAAGTGGCAGTAACGTGGGTGCTGCTCTGGGTTTCAGTTGTGTTACTGGCAGCCAGACAAGTGGTGGGACGCTGGCCAGCCCCCCCGTGAGCCCCAGCCCCGAAACCACTGCTTGCCTCGCACGATGGGCATCTGTGCTGTTGCTTTTCTGCGTAGCTACGTTACGTCACGGTGTGTGCTCACATGGGAGGATGCAACCTGCCTGTGTAGGTACCATTTTGTGTTGCAGTTACTGGAATGCACAGAAGTCTTTCTGATCTTCACAGCGCGTTGCAGACAGAATCACAAGCCACACACCCAGCACGGACGACGCAGAGAGCTGCGAGGAGCAGGCATGTTTATTTGGTTCACTCCAGGGCTGCGGCAACCACGCAGTTGTAAAAAAGGAACGGGAAGTAAGGTGTACAAAAACGTGAAACACCCCTTTAGAAAGCATCATCGCCAGAGACGGATTTCCCGTGGCTCCTCCCTCCCTCTCCTGTGTCCCCACTCCCTGAAAGAAGACCCCCAACGCAACCCAACTGTGAGAAGGGACGGGGGGTGAGTATGTAACAGAAGAAAAACTGAATTTAACGGGAACATGCTCTAATCTTTAGTTTATTTCTGGTTAAAAATATAGCAATCCAGTGCAGTGTAGTAAAGAAATCTGCTCGAAAGGTAGCAGAGAAACAGCTGAACATAAGCAAAGCAAGGCAGGGTCCGCGGACGGCCGCGCCCAGGACCTTCCCAGGCGTGGGTGCAGGGGCCCCACAGACACCTCCATGCGCGTGGCCGCGGCTGCTCCATGGCTGGGACCACGGGGCATCCAGACAGTCCGGGACCTTATTCTGTTGTTTGGACGGTGGGACAACGCTGGCAGGAAGGGCAGACACACCAGGAACCTGGTTTTGTTGGATTGAAACAAGGTACGTTGCATATTTTGGAGATGGATATGCCATGATTTCTCAGGAATTGTCAAGCCACCGGGTTTCAAACACATTCCTGTCCTGGGACCCGACCAGCTCCCGAGTGTGGGCGAGGCATCTGGAAGAATATGCATATCTGTGAGGGAAGTCGAGGCAGGCACAGGACAAGAATGTGCAAACCCGTGGCTCAGTGACACACTGAGAGGACGACATCGTGTGGGGGCCGTCGGGGCCGCGGACATCTGACAGCCTGGACGCACAGCCTGCATCCTCAGTGCAGAAACGCCACGTGCTCTGAGCCCAGGCCCAACGGCAGGCTGTCCAAGTGAGGCCCTCCCCATGCCCGCAGTGCTCCCTGGCCCTGGTGCCAGCCCCCTGGATGCCCACAGCACAGCAGCCCTGGGGTCTGGGGTTGGGGGGGGGACAGTGGGGAAAAGAAGGACTTTGCCATAAGACTCAGTGTCGGGGCTGCAGGAGGGCCGGGTTGTGGTCGTTTCATGGGCAGAAGAGAAAGCAGGTCTCTGCTTCCCTAAGTAAGTGTGCAGCACAGATTTAAAACAGAAAAAGGCCCAGGCCACTAGCAGCTGGAGCGGGCGCCCTCTCCCGTGCCTCACGCTAGGGCTTGCCACCCGCTAGCTGCTGGGCGCTCCAGGGGCTCTGCCTCTGGTTGCCTCCTTTTCCACGGCCCAGACGGGGGTGTGATGACGGTGGTGACTGTATTTTTTGCCATTGATTTGCCGGGATCCCTTCTCTTTCCACGTCAAGCTGGAGGGTCGGCGTGCTGGCCTCCTTCTGCCATGCCACACAGCAGAGTGTTATACAAGCAAAGAATTTTGGCTAAAATCCAAAAAACATGACCCAGAAAAAAAGGCAAACTGTGAGTAATACCCAATCACGTGGTTCTGTGAGAAGACCAGGAAGTTGTCGTTGGGTGTCCGAGCTACGAGCCTTCCCTTCTGTCGTTCTGCTTTTAATGTCCCCCGTGTGTACACCAGCTGCTTTTGCTAATGCGACAGTCTCCTCAGATGAAAAAGTTAATAAACAAAATGGCGACTCCGATGTTCAGCAAGATCACCATGGCCACCAGGATAGGCGCCGAGCCCTGGAACGGAAGCGGAAGAGGAGTGAGCCCCAGGCCACACCCCCTCCTCCTGAGCGAAACTTTCCCCCAGCATAACCACCCGAGCTCTGCACACCTGGGACGCCAGGTGCAGCCCACCCAGCGTGGCCCCAGACCTGGCGACGGGAGAGCCCTCTCGGTTCAGTGAACAACTGCCCAGGAGCTGCGCAGCCGCCGGGAGCCCCTCGCTCTCCTGGGGCACGAGCCCACCTGGCCCTTGGACCACAGCCTCTCCCCCACCCCGACCCCGCCGTCCTTGAGCCTCTGCGGTGACGGTGCCGAGGCCACGGTGCTGGACAAGGATGAGGGGCACCAGCTGCCCCGACCACCCTGGGCCTCTGCTGGAAGCCCCCTCCCGTGGAACCACTCAGGGGTGAGTACATGCCCGGCTGGAGGTGGCCACGTGCTCGTGCTGCTGCCCGAAGCAGCGTTGTTTTAAAGCACCCAAGACGCGCCTGAAGAGGTCTTAAAGCCACAACGCGGTTCAGTGGGCTAAATATAGAACCCCTTCCTGCATCTCCCACCCTGCCCATCATTCAGCTTCCTAAAATACCCACATGCGCGCACACACCACACGTGTTTCTGGAATAGAGCTGGTATCTAGGTCCCAGCGGGAGCACCTGGGTTCAGAGAGGGCAGGCGCGTCACAGGAGCTAGCCCGCCGCCCAGACGGATGCTCACAGTGGCCTCGAGGGCCACCTTCCAACAGAAAGCTTCTCGGCCCCGGGGTCCGCCTGGCAGGTGCTGAGTCCCAGAGGGCCCCGTGGGGATGCCCCGCAAGGCAGGCCCTCTGGTTTCCTCGTGTTCACATGGGGCCGAGCACGCTGTGCCCCACCAGCGGGTGAGGGGCCTGATGGCCGTTAGCACGGCGTCAGCGCTGCGCCGTGGGGCTGAGAAGGCGTTTCACGGGCCATTCCCGCTGCCATTCGGTCCAGGGAGCGGGGAGTGCTTACGGGTGGGAGCCGGTAGGCCAGGGGTCAGGAGGTGTCCCCTGGGTGCAAGAGCCCCAGCCCGCAGCCTGGCCCAGGATCTCTGTTCTTTCCTCAACAGCACCCGCCCTCCATGGGAGGAGTGCGCCAAGGGCGGGTCTCACCCACGAGGCGTGGTCCTCACCCGTGAGCGAGACCCAGCGCCCACCACGGGGCCTGAGGAACCCAAGTCACGGCCCCACCCCGCGCGTCTGATCCCACCTGGGGGACTCTGTCCCTCTCACCCACATGGGAGCCAGACCCGTGTGTGTCCTGCCTGCTCTGGCCTCTGTGTTTCCCTCCAGGATGCAGGACGTTCCTCCAAGGTGAGGACCGTCCTGATGAGCAGGAGGAGGTCTGGGGGCAAGGGTGGGGTCCCATGCTGCCCCGTGTCTCTTGGAGAGCTTCCAAAACCACCCAAGTGCCCTTGCTGAAAGGACGGCGCCTGGGAGTAGCCCTCACAGGGACCCGTCCAAGGCAGTGCAGCCCGCACCCGTGTGGGCTTCCTACAGAGGAGGGTCGGGGAAGACCCAGGGGGCCAGGCTCTCAGGCCCCGGACCGCTAGCGTCCACTCACCGTGCTGGCCTTGAGCTCATCCCCGTTCTCCTCGTCCGATTCCAGCGCCACCGGTGAGGACCTCTGGGGCGGAGAGAAGGTCAAGTCCCAGCGCAGCAGCCGGGGCTCCGCCCGGTCCCCCAGCCGCAGGCTCTCCAGCCTCTGAACCGCGGGCTCCGCGCACGAGGCCGGCCTGGCATGCTCCTTGTTCTGGGACTTGGACCGCAGTCTCTGGGCCCCGAAGCCCCGGTCGTCGGTGCCCCCCTTGCTGTAGCGTCTTTTCGGGGGGTGCACCTCCTGCGTGTACGAGTCCATCCTCAGCAGGGGCTTCATCTCCATCTCGTAGTTGCTCAGCTTCTCCTCGTCCAGCTCCAGCAGCTTGGTGCTCCCCGGGCCGGGGTTGCCAGCCCGGTGGTGGGAAGTCCAGGAGAATGTGGTGGGGGACCCCGTCCGTCGCTCCCGGGGCTTGGGGTTGCTGGGCTGCCTGTGGCCTGGGCCCCGGGCCCGGAAGGCTTCCGCGGGCTGGCCACTGCGGAGGGCGCCGCTGCGGACGCCCCTGGAGCCCCCGGCCTTCTCCTCTCCCCAGCTGTTCCGGGCGCAGTCCCCTCCCCGGCCCTCCAGGAGCATCTGGATGTCCCCACCCCGCTCCTCGTCCACCGAGACCTGCCGGGAGAAGTGGGCCACCTTGTTCCTCGAGGCGGGGGCCGGTGGAGGGGTGGCCGTGGGGCTGGCGGGGAAGCTCTGCAGGGGGCTGTCGTCGGGGGTGGTGCCCTTGCGGTACAGCTCTGGGCTCTCCTGCTGTAAGGGTGTCCCGGCGGAGATGACCTCGATGTCGTCACTGGAACGCTGCCGCTTCGGCCGCTGGTACTCGAGCCCTGGGTCAGGGACCAGATGGGGAGCACAGAGGGGGGTTACTTGGATGTTCCGTGTGGAGGCCCAGTCTCACCTGAGGATGGCAGGGGACCAGGACCGGGCTATGGTGGCGGGCAGCCAGGGCCCTCGCTGCCCACCCGCGGGCTATGGGGCGAAGGAAGGGGGAGGGCAGTGCTCCCAAAGCCCCTAATAGACCCTCCAGTTCTCCTCTGTGGGCACTTCAAGGATGACCAGAGTGGGACGGGCAGGGTGGACAGTCATTCTGGTCCATGCCCCCGGCTGCAGGGGTGACCCAAGGCCCGAGAGCGTGCTGGCCTGGCCTGCTCGGGGATTCTGAGGTCCCACGCCCGCGGACCCCTCCTGACGATAAAAAAAACATCTCGTGCTAGGTGACCTTCTACAAGGCAGGACATGGAGTGTTTGTGGCTGAATTCCAACGCTTCTGTTCCCTATCTTGGGTCCTGTGGTTCTCAAGGCTGCGCCAAAGCCCAGGGATCCTACCGGCGGGGCCAAGAACTGCAGGCTCTGGGAGGAGAGCTCAGGGCGTGGTCCCGGGACACACTCCACCCCAAACCTCGCGAGGCTTCCACTCGCTCTGGGAAGCCTGACCCAGGTGGGGCGACGCGTCGGGCTGGGAGGATCGCGGCCTCAGCGGGCCTCTCCGATCGATGACGTCCCTGCTGCAGCCTCCCTGCCTCCCTCAGGCCCGTCCCCCAAGGGGGGACGAGGGCCTCGGGTCTGGCTGACTCTCAGTGGCTTCTAGCTCCTTCCAGCCCCACCCCTTGGACAGGCGGGAGGCCCGCCCCCCAGCGTCCCAGAGCTGTGCTGACCAACTTGGCCACTGCTAGTCACGCGTGGCTGCTGATGGATCAGGTGAGACGAGGTGAAGCTAAGGATGGATGCAGACCCGTGGCCGCAGTCCTGGCCTGGCGGGCAGCAGCCTCGTCAGACAGAGCAGTCACACAGGTTCTAGCATAACCCTAGGGGGAGGAGTGCACACACAGTCTCGGGGGAGAAGCAGACCGAGGGAGGCAGTGGGCTGATGGCGGCTGCGGGGCAGAACCGTCGGATGTGCCTTGGGACACCCCCCACCCCGGCTGCCCTGCCCCCAGCGGCACCGGGACTCACCGTTTTCCCTGTGCTGGAAGGAAGGGGAGAACTCTTTGGCAGTGATCCTGGCGATGCGCGCTTCCTCCTGGGCCTTCTGAGCCGCGGTGAGGGCCGCCTCGGCCTTGGCCCGGGAGTGGGAGGTCCTGGGCAGGAGAGACAGGGAGGGTGGTGAAGGCACGGGGTGGGGGGTGGCTGCAGCAGAGGGGCCGGGACAGGATGCCCGAGACCTCACTCACTCGGCAAACGTCCCCGGGCACCGCCCAGGCCAGGGTGCCCGCCAGCTGTTCTGAGCATGGAGCAGACCGCACCAGAGCGAGAGCAGGACCTGCCTAGCCTGGGCTGTCTTCATCCGGGGTGAGCCCAGATCCTGCCGCCAGGAGGCTCCCTCCGTCCCCTAGCCCGGCTACAGGCTAGAGACCGCAACCCGTGACTGACTCATCTGTGAACCTCCGGGGGCGGGCAGGTACTCCGTGTGGACCCGACCAGAGATGACCGTCTGGGGGCGGCTGTGCCCCCCCACCCCACTGTGGGCAGAGCGGGCCACCCTCCAGGGTGAGCAACTGGCCAGCTTCGGGCAGGAAGGGGAGGGCTCGACAGCAGGACCAGCCCGCCCTCAGAAGAGGGCACAGGGCACGAGGAGTACGGCGCGCACGGCCCGCCCTGGCCTGCCCAGCCTCCCCCTGGCCTGCCCAGCCTCCCCCTGTCCTGTGTGAAGGGGCCTCGCTCGTCCCAGTGCCCTGCACCTGGGCCCCCGGCCAAGCAGTTCTTCAGCCCAAACCCTGTCCCCTGGAAGCTGGTGTCACCAGTCCGGTGTGCGCAGAGAAGTCTGAGCCCTAGTCTGCAGGTGCCGAGAGAAGGCAAGTCTGTGGCCCGGGATGAGGCCCGACGCCGCTTAGCAGCTGGGGGGGCGATGGACAGAACCAGTGGTGGCACTGCCCTCGGGCGGGGCACACCCCAGGGTGGACACGGGGCCGCGAATCCAAATGAGCCGATGACACCGCCCTTACGCTTCCAGCAGCACAACCTCCCGCCCGGCGCTCAGCTGCCCCTCCCCAGCTGAGTCCGTGTGAGGCCCTTCGGGGGCAGGACTGGGTGCCCGAAGCAGGACAGCACCCAGCTCCTGAGGGTCTCCCCTGCCTGCAGTTTCCATTTCTTCCTGCTTGGTGTCCTGGCTCCAGAGGCCCTGCTTCCCACCGGGGAAGCCAAGGCAACAACGACTGATCCCCCGAGACGAGGGCAGCCTGCCCCCGTTACGCACTCCACGGGCTTAACCTGGAGACCCCTCACCCCTCGTGCGCCACTGGGTTCTGTTTTTTCAAAATGCCACTGTGCTAACCGAGAAGAATTTACAAGAAGAAAACCAACGTGCGACGTACACACACGTACAACATGTACGTCATCATGTGAACCTGGGTCCAGGACGCGGAGCAGCGAGTAGCCTCCAGGCTTCTGCCACCCGCCACCTGCCGCGTCACCTGGGAGCAGGACCCATAGACGGAAGAAACCTATGTGCAAAAGCGCAGCATTGAGAAAATTCTATCTTTTGCGTGGTTTCTGTCACTCACTGTAGCTGCGTCCCATGCCCCTCGGAGTGAAAGCTGGGAAGCACCGCCTTGTAGAAGATTCCTTGGGAACTCCGCGGTTATAATTCCAGCAGAAGAGGGGGAGGAACCTCAGGGGGGCAAAGCCAGGAATAAAACACAAATTATGAATACTTAGTTTATCAGTTGTTATCACATCAGTTGGTAAACCACGGCTGCAGCCCGCAGGCTCCCACGCGGTGCCCCCCACCTGTGTGGCCAGTGCATTCCGCTACGTTCCTAACGGCACAGCCACGAGTTTACGGCACAGACAGGCTTTCCTGTCCAGCCCCGAGTTGGAGGCTGGTAGAGGCACGTACGTATCCCAGGAACTGGCAGTGTCACGTCAGCAATGAGGGTGCAGGTCAGACCTGGTGACGGCCAGTGTGAGGCCACGGTCATCCAAGGCCCATCGGGGGGTCAGAACATTGGGGACAGAGAGGAAAGGACAGATAGCAGGGTGTCTGGCTGCGCGGGGGTCCCATCGGGTGACCCTACTCCCCACCCTTTCTCCCACTCCTGCCCCACCTGCTGGGCTGGGACCCCGGTGAGCAGCCCCAGCACAGACACCCCGACTTGGAGACCCAGGGCACCCCCTGAAATTGTACCCAAGGTGCTCTGCGTGCTTTTCTCCTTCCCCCGCAAGCAGGGGGTCCACGGCTTTCATCAGACCCCATGAGGCCCCAAAGCCTAAACACGCTGCTCTGGACGTGGCCAGTCCCGGACGGGTCGACCTGGTTCCCTTCCCGCAGGGCGGCTTCCGCAGCCCAGAGGCGCTCTGTCACGGCACGGCCCCAGCTCGGCCCAGAACCAGCTCGTGGGCCCGAGCTCGCCTCTGCTGGATGACGTGGCTTCTCCAGAACGTGCCATGGGTTTGGCTTTGGTAGTAACGGTTTATTGAGATATAACTCACAGAGCATACAGCTCACCCCTCTCAAGCGTACAATTCAGGGGTTTTTAGTCTGTTCGCGGAGCTGTACCGCCATCACCCTGGCCGATTTTAGAACTTTCCATCACCCCAAAGGACCCCATTTCCCCCAAAGCCTCCCCACCAGCCCTAGGCACTCAGTAGAGCTGCCTGTTGTGGACATTTCATGCACGACGGAGTTGACTGGGGTGACATGCACATCACAAGGCGCACCACCTGGGGGCCCCGGGTCCGAGGCATCCAGCACGTCCACACGCCATGCAGCCGCCACCTCTGTCCAGCTCTCACACTTCCCACCACCCCAGGGCGGTCACTCCCTCCTGCGCCCCCGGCACCAGGGGTCTGAGCCACAGTTCAGCGCTGACAAAGCCCCTCCCGTTGCTGCACGGAGACGGCGCCCACCCCGCTTCCCAGCCACGCGGCGGGGCCAGTCCTGGGGCTGCTTCTGGGGTCTGAGCCGAGTGCCCCGCCACGCTGTGCTGTCCGATCCCGGGACCCAGGGTCGTCGGCTGGCGGACGAGCATCACGGCTGACCAGACGGGGCGTCCCCAAAGCTGGTGACATCCACCCTGAGCCTCCAGCAGGCCCTCGGAGACCGTGTCTGGGACGGGCCCAGCCCTCGGGATGCAGTGTGCTTCCCTCACAGACAACGGAACCCCGAGAAGTAAACGTGTCAGGGCCGTGCACCTAGCGGTGGAGGCACCCCGAGTGAGGAGGCTGAGGACGGGAGGTCCGGGGAGGCTGAGGGGGACAGGGCTGTCGCGTCCCCAGCACACCCGTCATCAGAGCAGTTGTCTCGTAGCCCTAAGAGTGGCACGGAACAGAGTAAAGGGACGAAGCAGGTGATTAAATAGTTAATCCCACTAGGGGATTATGAGTAAAGAAAAAAGTACGGGAGACCCCTGTGAGTTAATGATCACTCAAGAAAGCAGGTTTGCTTAGCAACAAAACTATGCAACAGGAGCACGAGACATGCCCCCAAACAGTAATACAGTGGCGCCGCGAGACCCACATCCTGCCCAGTGAGCTCAGTGAGGTAATGATTCCTAGGACACGCTCCTCCGTGTGCACTAAAAACAAAGATACAAGGAAAAGGTGACATTATACTAACACCTGAGATGATTTACCATTTTTAGCATAGAGGTTACCACCTTTTTGCTCATTTTCATTGTGCCGTGACAGTCCCGGCTTGACCATGTAGAGATGAGGAAAGTCCCCTGCTGGACGTGGGAGAGGATGGGACTGTGACATCAAGAATGAGGAAGAAGGTGGTCTTCACCCTCCCTGCCGCCTCCCTCACTTTTCCTTTGATTATAAAACTAGCCCACTGAGTTCTGGGTACAGCACCCTCCTGCCCGCCCGCCTGTAAGCCTCACAAGTGTCTTATTCTACTAAATCACTTCCTATCTATCGCTTTGCCTCTCGCTGAATTCCTTCTGCCCTGAGACATAAAAAACGAGCTGCTCAGAGCCCCCTCCAAAACGCCACCTCGCGGTCTCAAGAGCAGGCCGACGCGTGCACTGACAGTGGAGTATCTTAAGGTCAGGCGGGAGGATGGAAGCCAGGGGTGAGTACAGAGTGGGTGCTGGAGGGCCCAGGGCACCAGGAGGGCTCTGAGCTCCCCAGGGGCCAAGGCAAGCACGGAACGGCGTTGATGCCATTCAGGGCACTTGCCAGACAAAATCAAACCCTTGGCTCAGGAGAGAGGTGGCCGGGCCGGGCTGTGGGCCTGGAGGAAGTTTCTGGGCCTCAAGGTTTCGGGGGCGGCGGGGAGGGGGGTGCTTCCCGTAAAGACCCCCAGTGCAGGACGTGGGGCCCTGCAGGGTGAGTTCAGCGCCAAATGCAAAAGGCTGGAACGACCCAGAGACCAGCACTGTGGGCCTGGGAGGGGCCAGCGCGGCTCCATGTAGGTTGGGTGGCTTGGGGCCGACACCCCTTCCCACCCCCCTACACCCCCGGGAGAGTTCCCTGGCGCCTGCTAACAGCAGGTCCCTACACCTGTTACTGTTCCGAAAGCGCAAGTGCTGATGGTTGTGGAGCCCAGATGGGGCTCTGGACCAAGAGGTAGGAAGGACCGACCCCCCCAGAGGGATGGGGTGGCAGGAACGTGACCGGCAGAGGCGGGGCCGGACTGCAGGGACGCTGGGGGGCCGGCGGGTAGTCAGAGCCTTCAGAGCGACGGCCAAGTGCAGCGCGCCGGACGGAGTGACGGGGACGGGGACGTGAGCGAGGGTCTGTGTGTTCTGAAGTAGTGGGTTTGATGGCTCCTCGCTCAGAGGAATGACATGAACATTCCCTAAAGAAGCGCCCATCTCGAAGGACCCAGCTTAAATCCCTTCAAAGGTCAGGCTAACAGGCATCGTTCCAGCGCAATTCTGCACACACGTCCCAATGGCACGCATGTAAACACGTGTGCCGTCCCCTCTGTCCCTGATGGACACGTGGCTCAGACACAGCAGTCCCTCCAGGGAGGGGTTCGTCCAAAAGGCCAACAGAGGCCCAGCTTTCACAGCACGTGCTTCCCTGTTTGTCCCGAACCCTCGGAAATGAAAACAAAGGCGCCTCCTGCCCAGCTGACTGCCCTGGACGGGGCTGGTCTGCTCCTAGGGAGGCCCTGCTGGACAGTGAGAGCCGGGTCGCCGCCCTCAGATGGCTGCGTGGACGCCTGACTTGGGCCCGGTCCTCAAAGCCAGCGTGGTGGGTGTGGCCGAGCCCCAACCCCCAGATCTGGTCCCCATTTGGTCGACCGTCGGCTCCCAGAGAGGAGGGCGCACTGCGCCCGCCTGCTCGGGACGCCCCCTCATACACACACACGCGCGCGCACACACGTGCGTGCACACACACACACACACACACACACACACAGCCAGAGGGATCGAAGGGGCCACGATCTGGTTCCCGCAGCTTTGCTTAGTAAAAACACACGGACGTTAATTCCCCAACATCATACGTATATTTACACATATACGTTCACACGTATATAAAAAGAACATGCTGCAGCAACCCTGAAATAAAATTAAATCAAGGCGACTGCATTTAATAGAGAAGAAACCTCCCGAGGCTTCGCGAACGCTCCCCTGAAGTGAGACTCGCAGGACTTGGCCGGCAGCCAGGTAACGGCTCCCCTGGGCCCCGGTCCCTCTGGGGACACCGAGGAGGGTCGGGCCAGCGTTGTGAGCCGGCCTGCGAGCCCCCGGCCCCCACCTCCTGACAGCAGCTCCACCCGCGTGCCCGGCAGTGCCTGCACCCCCGGCTCCCCGAGAGGAGGGCCCTGCGTTCCTGCCGACCAGGGGCCAAGGCGGGCAGGGCCCCCTCCAACGTGAGACACCATCTCCCATAGACGGCGCAGGGGACGGATAGCCAACCACAGGGCTGCACGAGACAAAGCCACAGGCGTGTCAGATGGGTGGACGGGTGGGCTGTGCGGTGACCTGCCTGTATCCCTCCCAAACTTTGTCCATCTGGGAACCTGGGAATGTGACCTTATTTGGCAACGGGTGTGATAAAACCCTAGATGGCCTGGCCCCTCCAAGTGTCTGACTCGGCAGGTCTGGGGCGGAGCCCGGGAACCTGCATTCCTAGCACCCCTGGGTAAAGCTGCTGGTGGTCTGGGGGCCCCACTCAGAGAACCACTGCAGGAAAGTGGGAGCCTAGGTCTTTCCTGACCGCTCCTGCCCAGCGGCTACTGCACGTCTGCAGCCAGTCCTCTGCACTCTGCCGACACGCGGTGAACCCACTCAACGCGCTCCTGCCCCCGGATCGAGGTGTGCCCGCCCCCAGTGCCGCCCCGGGCCCTCCAGCTCTCCTCTGCCCCAGTCGGGGCGTGCCGTCCCACTCGTGGCCGCCACCTTCCCTGACCCAATCCACACTTGACTTTCTCCGCTCACCCCGTTCCTTGTTTCTCCTCCAGCCTGAGCCCACGCCTCCAGCCGGGTCTGTGATACCCCATCCTGGTTTTCAGGGGACGCAGCCTCCAGGCAGCTGTCACCAGTGCTGGTCACCAAGGGGCTGAAACAGTCCCTGGGATCTCCGCAGAGAGGCCCCCTTCCCGCCCATTCACGTCCAGATTCAGTTCAGCACTCGCTGAGCGCCTGCTGTATGCATGCGGGGACGCCGGGGTTAGGAGTTGTCACATGCTGCGTCGTGACCCCTGCTGGCGGCCAGCAGTCCGGCTCGTTTCCACGTCCGTGACGACCCTGAGGTCGGCGTGGGGATCGCTTCTCGCTGACAAGTGAGGAAACCGAGGCACAGGGTCTGGGCATCCACGTCCCTTCGCTGGTTCGGCCCAATCGAGGATCCAAGTTCTCTTCCAGCTCGAAAAGGTGCCCCGAGTCCACAACAAGTGATCGATCCAGAGGGTGAGTGACACGGGCTGTCGTGAGCATCTGCCTGGGAAGGGCCTGTACTGGGGTGAAGAGCATTCCCAGCAAACTCACGTCCACCCAGAGCCTGCGAACGTGGCCTCATCTGGAAATAGGGTCTGTGCAGATGCAATTAGTTAAGATGGGGTCATGCTGGATAAGAGCGGCCCTGAATCCAATGACACACGTCCTTCTGTGGGGAAGAGGCCATATGAAGGCAGAGGCAGAGATCGGGGGGGATACGCCGGGGCGCCCAGGAGCTGGAAGAGGCAGGAGGGACGCTCCCCCGGGGCCTCTGCAGGGAGCACGGCCCCGCCCACACGCGGGCCTCAGACCCCTGACCTCCAGACTGCGGGCCGCCGGCTTGCAGCTGTTAGTTGCAGCGGCCCCAGGTCAAGACCACAGGCAGCTAGGGGTAGTGCTTGCGCTGCGGGGAAGGGACGGGGCTCCCAGGGAGCGGGAGGCACAGGCACAGCTGGGGAGGTTTCCTCTGCTCGGGAAGCAGCGGTTCTGCACACCTGCCTGGGTGGCGCTGTAGGGCCAGGGCTGGGGCTGAGGGTGGGACAGGTACACACATTTCTCTGGCCACATGAACGGCCGTCTTTCAGAGGTGCAGATGGGCCTTGGGCACATGTAGGGGGAAAGGCTCCGAACGGAAGTCAGGTGTTGTGGGGTCCCACCTGCCCTGTTCCGCCTCCCGCCGGCCCTGCAGGGTCCCGCAGCAGCCCCGGGAACCCCACGTGTGGTTCCAGCTGGGGCCGTCAGGCTGGGCTTCACGCCCAGGTCTCCTCGACAGGCCCAGAGGTTCTTGGGGCCCCAAGGAAGGAGGGACGAGGCCCAGTCTGCCCGACGGCCCGCAGCCCTGCCCCTGCTGCCCAAGGCTGTGACCCGGCTCCACGTCCATCTCTCGTGCCCACGGCCCCCGTCCTCCGGAGCTCATGCTGTCTTCCTGTCAGGTCATGCTGGAGATATGGTATCTGGACCTCACAACCACCGCCTGTTCCCTCTGTTTTTATAACAGCTTAATTGAGGGTGATCCACACTGTTCTAAGACCCCATCTTCACGTGGCCATCTTCTCTGGTACAGTGGTCCCCTGCCTCTGTAAGGGCACCAGTCGTTGGACTCAGGGCCACCCTCATCCAGGACGACTGCATCTCCAGATCCTTCATTCACTTCCATCTGCAAAGACCGTCTTCCCAGGAGGGCTGCTCTCAGTTTCCGGGTGGACGTGTCTTCTAGGGGGTGCTGTTCAGCCCACTTGAGGGGGGATGGAGGCTGGCACTGTTTGGGCTGAGGGGCAGCCCAGCCCCGCCCACCCCTGCTGAAGGGTCCTTTCACTCTGTTGTTTGCAAGGCTGCCTCGAAGGCAGTGCCAGACGTGTTACTGTCCCGGACCCCGCACGGGGCTTGTGAAGGGCAGGCGTCTCTAGGGCAGACTCGAGAGCTGTACTTCCCCTGAAGAGAAGCTGAGGGATCGGAGCCAGGACTGAGGGGAAACAGAGGCGGGAATAGCACACAAGCCTTCCTTTCGCAGGCAGGGCTCGTGCGTTAGCCCTTTGCTTTCACATCGTTAGATCCTCGCTAAGGGCTGCCTTCCAGCCGAGGAGCCGTGCGTCCCAGTAAACGGTGCATAAACGGAAATGTACGAGACCACCGAGTGAGTGAGTGAGAGTACGGTCATGGTCACGGCGGCTCCCCCAAGATGACAAGGCTACCGGCAACCCGGTCAGCCCCGAGCCCCTCACGTGGGCGGGAGTGGCAGAGTGGGACCCCTGCGCGGTCTCGCCTTGAGACAGGAGAGAGTTGGGCCCCAGGTGAGCAGCTGGGCTCTGTCTCCTGTTGACACTGCACGATAGTGGCAAGGCAGGCAGGAGGGAGGAGCTGGGCTCATGCTTAGGGTCAAGGAGGCCTCCCACGCTACACATGCGCAGAGACGTTCCTCAGGGGTCGGAGGAGGGAGCGGGTGCCACCATAACACGTCCTGCCAACCTCCCAGAAACCCTCACGCTGGAACCCATCGTGGGTAAAACATGGGTGCACACGTGGCAGGGCCCTTGGTCAGACCAAATATGGACACAAAGCCAGACAAAGCAAGACGATTGGCCAGAGAAAACCCGGAAGGCTGCCCCACGTGAGCGATGTGCGCCGCCCCCAAAGCACGCGGCTCTCTCTCCGAGCCCACCCTTGTGTATTTCTGTGTGTACTTTGCTTCTAATAAACATTCTGTTTCACAAATTTTCTGTCTGTTTGCTGACTTCTTTCTTCAAAGAAGACAAGAACCGGGGTCCCACCTGCAGCCCCTGGCTGTCTAGCGAGTAGGATTTGGTGCTCTCACCGCAGTAGCCTGGGTTCAGTCCCCGATCAGGGAACTAAGACTCCACTTCAAGCCACCGCACGCTGTGGCCACCGGAGATCGGCCTCACGGGCACCCTCCCTTCAGCCCCAGGGCCCCACGAGGTGGACAAGGCCCCCATCTTGCAGACAAGACAACTTGGGGCCCAAGGGGTGGAGCGACTTGCCCGGGGCCCTGGGAGGTGGTGGCAGAGCCCGGGGCTCTTGGGGCAGGTCCGGGGGGAGGACACAGCCTCCTGACACCACTGAACAGGAGCTGCCTCCCAGGGCCTCGTGTGGCCCTGTCAGCTGCTCCCTGGGTTCCCCGTTCAGGACCTCCTGTCGTCCCCCCCCACCCCCCGCCCCACCGCCATGTCATCTCTCCCTGTCCACACCTTCGGGCCGCGGAGGAGAGCAGAGATGGGGCAGGAAACGGGCAGCTGTGGAATCGAGGCCTTTTCATTAGGAGAGGCGCCGACCAGAGCCCGCTGACCGATGGGGACGTTGATGACGCAGGACAGGAGGGGGCTGCGGTGAGCACCAGAGCGGGGGTGGGGGTGTCAACTCTCCACATGGTCCAATTCACAGGTGAGAGAACCAAGGCCCAAGGACGAAGGGACAGACCCAGCATCGCCCCAGGGAACGCGGGGCTTCCGGCCCCCAAGGGCAGGTGGACTCTCCTCCCGCCTGAAAAGTGTGGTTTTTTCCTTTCTCAATTCTGGGAAGATCTTTAAGCATCACCGAAAATACATGTATGTTACAGGCTGATTTGGGTTCCCCCAAATACACACGTTGGAGTTCTAACCCTGGTACCCCCGAACATGACCTTATTTGGAAGTAGAGTCTCTTTATGGAGGTAATCAAGTTAAAATGAGGTCATTGGGTGGGCCCTGATCCACTGTGACCAGTGACCTCGGAAGAAGACAGACCAGGACACAGACACACAGCGGGGAGACCACATGAGGACACGGGGAGGACAGAGCCGTCTACGTGCCGGGTGAGAGAGTCTCTGAAACCAACCTGGCGACACCTTGATGTCAGCCATCCAGCCTCCAGGGCTGGGAGGAAACACATCTGTTGTCCGCGCGCCCGTCCACTGCCTCAGCCCATCCACACAAGTAAGGCAGGCGACTGGCAACATCTTCCAAAATGATTAAAGTCAAAAAACAACAGCAGAATACAAAACAAGTCCCTTGTTGCAACCATTTCAATGGGGTTTCCTACCGGAGCCAGGAAACTCGGGGTCGGGGGGAAGGGGTCTGTAGTGCCTGAACCCCACCTGAGTCCCTGAAAAGGGTATTTCATCTGGTCAGACCCAGTTTGAACATCAAAGACTGGAGCAGCCCAGAGAGCCGGAGAACGTTCTGGATCAAACCACGACAGCCAGCCTCCTGCCAGGCCTCCCCCACCTCCTCCCCCCTTTTCTTTTCCTACTAAAACATCTTCAAAGACAGAGGAAGAAAAACTCAAAGTAAAGAAGGAAATGGTGTCCAGTGTACCGGCGGGTCCAGCGAGGCTGACTCACAGCACAGAAACAGACGGGGGTCAAAGGCTGTCACAGAGGGACGCGCAGCCTCCAGTGCTCTGCCCACCAGCTGGAGATGAGCAAGGCCCCGGCTGCCGGGGGCGTGGGGCACGATCTGCGGCCAGGAGGCACCTGTGCCCGACACCGAGACCCCGCCCGGGAGCAGCCTCGGATCTGCAGAAGGGTCCTGGGGCTGCCGCAATGAACGACCGCAAACTGGGGGCTTAAAAGAGAAACTTATTCGCTCCCAGCTCTGGAGGTGGGAAGTCCAACCCTCCCCCCGCCCCGAAGGCCCAGGGGAGACTCTGTCCCGGGCCTGCCTCCCAGCTCCGGTGGGGCTGGCAGTCCTTGGCGTTCCTTGTGGGGCTGCAGCCAGCCTCTGCCGCCGTCTTCCTGTGGCCTCTCCCTGTGTCTCTTCGCTCTTCCTCTTCTGTCTCTTGTAAGGACACTCATCACTGCATTTAGAGCACCCTGATCCAGGATGATCTCATGTCAAGAGCTTTAATTACATCTGCAAAGACTCTTACTCCAAATAAGGGCATAGTCTGAGGTTCCAGCTGGACAGATCTTTTGGGGTCCACCATTTAACCTACTATGGGGTATTAATGCTCCATTTCTTTGGGACCTTTGATCCCAGGCCAAATATCATGCTCGGGAAGCAGTCCTGAGCCCCTCCCACCCCCAGGAGCATTCTGGGCTTCCCAGGACCAGTGTCACTGCCCAGGAAGGTGTGATGGGGGTGAAGGGGCGAGTGCTGACATCCAGCCTCTTGATCACTGGCTGCTCCGTCTGGGGCAGCTCATGCCTCTTTGGGCCTTAGAGTCCTCAGCTGAAGAAGCTGTAGTACAAGGATCCTCGTGGGATCTTGGTAAAGATTCCTGAGATGAGGCACAGACAGCACACAGCCCAGTTTTCCATATTAGTGGACGCTCTGTAGAGGAGGCTTTCTAACAAGCAGCCTCACTGAGGTGGAAGCCACACACCAGCACATCCTCCTGTTAAGGGAGCTGGTGGCATTTAGTACATTTAGGCTGTGGCGGTGGCTGCACGACTC
Organism: Globicephala melas; assembly: GCF_963455315.2. NCBI lineage: Eukaryota > Metazoa > Chordata > Mammalia > Artiodactyla > Delphinidae > Globicephala > Globicephala melas. The sequence continues at coordinate 60,989,198 of NC_083332.1, read as the reverse complement.
TCGTTCTACGTCCTCGTCACCTTTAAGACACCTCATGTCCATCAGCGTCACTCCCTCCCTGTTCCCTGGCAGCCCGCTGCCAGCCTGCTTTCTGTTTCCTTGCTGTTCTGATGGAAGTATTTCTCTCAGGGAGGAATTAAGGGCCAAGGGCTGGCAGGGGAGAGGCAGCTGCATTTGAATCGGGTGCAGCAGGGGTGGTGCTGGGAAAGGTGGGACAGGTGACCTGGGGGCAGGCCAGCACCGCAGCCCCCTCCCTGCTCTCCGCGCTGCCCTGGCCATCTCTGAACTTCCTTTGTCGTGCTGTTCTTTTCTGAGTTAAAAGAAACCCTTTTCCATGAAAATACATAAAAGTCTAGAAAACCACCCTCCTGGAACAAAACAGCAAACGACAGAGAGGAGGGTAGAAAACTCAACCCAAACACGGAAACGCCTTCCCGCAGCAGGGCTCAGTCACCACCGACACCCACTGGGAGAGCAGGTCTGTTGGGCTCACCTGTCCACTTGCTCCTGGTGTCCTGACCTGGTGTGACCATGCGCTGGACACGTGGGGACACCACGGACCCAGCGCACAGGGGCAGGTCCTGCCCCGACCGGGCGGAAGTCCTGATGAGGAGGCCGGTCTGGACCTGACCACGGAGCAGCGAGCACTGGCCACGCTCTGGAGGGGACACGGGCCTCCCTGAGGCCCGAGAGGAGAGGAGGAGCTGGCCCGCCAAGAGCCCTGGGGTGAAGAGGCAGCGAGCGCCAAGGCCCAGGGCAGGGGGGAGCGGCGTGCCGGGGCCCTGGGGCGGCGGTGGGGACGACCCTGAAGAGGGGGGCTTGAAACCTTCCACTTTCCGGCTAGTGTGGCTTTTAAAAAATATATTTTATATATACACGAGTGTTGTGTGTGTGTACACGTGTGTTCTTTAAAAAAAGGTTCAAAAATAAATAAATAAATAACAGGGGCTTCTCCAGTGGCGCAGTGGTTGAGAATCTGCCTGCCAATGCAGGAGACACGGGTTTGAGCCCTGTTCCAGGAAGATCCCACATGCCGCGGAGCAACTAAGACTGTGCGCCACAACTACTGAGCCTGTACTCTAGAGCCCACGAGCCACAACTACTGAGCCCGTGTGCCACAACTACCGAAGCCCATGCGCCTAGAGCCTGTGCTCCCAACAAGAGAAGCCACTGCAATGAGAAGCTCGTGCACCGCAATGAAGAGTAGCCCCAGCTTGCTGCAACTAGAGAAAGCCCATGCGCAGCAACGAAGACCCAACACAGCCATTAAGAAAGAGAGAGGAAGGGAGGAAGGAAAGAGAGAGAGATATACCCAGCTAAACAGACCATTAAAAATAGATATGATGGGGACTTCCCTGGTGGTCCAGTGGTTCAGAATCTGCCTTCGAATGCAGAGGACATGGGTTTGAGCCCTGTTCCGGGAAGATCCCACATGCCGTGGAGCAACTAAACCTGTGCGCCACAACTACTGAGCCTGCGCTCTAGAGCCCGCAAGCCACAACTACTGAGCCTGCGCTCTAGAGCCCGCGAGCCACAACTACTGAGCCCACGTGCCACAACTACTGAGCCCACATGCCTCGAGCCCATGCTCCGCGACAAGAAGCCACCACAATGAGAAGCCCACGCACCGCAACAAAGAGTAGCCCCCGCTCGCCGCAACTAGAGAAAGCCCGGGCGCAGCAATGAAGACCCAACGCAGCCAAAAATAAAATAAATTTTTTTTTAAAAAAAAAGTTTAAATAAAAACTGTGGAGAATGAATGTAAATTCCCCTTCCAAGCTTTCCCTCATCTACTCAACACCCCACAGTAGCTACTCTTAATTCTGGTTGACGCCCTTCCAGCTCTTTTTCTACATACGGGAATCCCTTGCTTCTCAAAAGTTCACTTTACGCCACTTTGCTTTTACAAAAGACCTACACTCATCCCTGTTTCCCATAACTGAAAGAAGATTTTCGTGCTTTTGAGAAGAAGAGAAAATCGAAAACAGTGTTCAGTGTTTGTTTTGCAGCGAGAGGGCCCCCGTCAAGCTCCTTCCCGGAGGACCACGTTCAGCATCTCAGCATCAGGCCGCCAGAGCTGTGAAGTGTGTCAGCATCTGTGCTGCGTCTGGACTTTTTTGGGCATCCGACAGCCAGATGTGTCCTGAGGCCGTTGCTTCTTCACCTATGCCATTCCGGCGCAGGAGAAGTTTCACAGAAGCGCTCTGCTTTCGGGTAGCCGGGGAGGTTTGTACTGACATGCATGCTCATCTGATTTCTGAAGTACGAACGGGGTCATACTCTACATACTTCTTCCTGTGACTCGTTTTTGCCTTTAATATGTCCTGAACACCTCTGCTTATGACTTCCCCACTGTTTTCCATACTGTTTCCGATGCCGGCATGAACCTGCACTGCGTGTACGACACTGGCCGTCACACACTCACACGCTAGAGAGTCTGGACGCGGCTGTCAGCTCACCCCAGTGGGCTCTACCTCTTGCCGTCTCTGTTGTTTTCACCTAACACTGTACCTTGGAGATTGTTCCACACCAGCAAACAGGCCTTTCTTGTTCTTTTTAATGGATTTTGTGCCAAAATATATTAAGCCTGCCCTGCTGACAGACATGTAGGTTTTTCTCCATTTTCTGCTTTTACAAATCAAGGTCCAATGACATCCTTGTGCATTTGGTATCTCACACACAAATCCATCTTCAGGACACGTTTCCAGGACTGCGGGTGCCCGTTTCCCCACATCTCCAATTCAGCGGGAATCCATTTTTTGTTCCTTTCCAAGCTGACAGGTGAAACAGTATTATATCCGTGTAGTTTTCTCTCTCTTTTGTTAAATATCCTTGTAGTTTTGGGACTTCCCTGGTGGCGTAGTGGTTAGGAATCCGCCTGCCAATGCAGGGGACACAGGTTCGAGCCCTGGTCCGGGAAGATACCACATGCCACGGAGCAACGAAGCCCGTGCACCACAACTACTGAGCCTGTGCTCTAGAGCCCGTGACCCACAACTCCTAAGCCCGCGCACCACAACTACTGAGCCCACGAGCCACAACTACTGAAGCCCGCAAGCCTAGAGGCCGCGCTCTGCAACAAGAGAAGCCACCGCAATGAGAAGCCCGCACACCGCAACGAAGAGTAGCCCCCGCTCGCCGCAACTAGAGAAAGCCCGCGCGCAGCAACGAAGACCCAACGCAGCCAAATAAACAAATAAATAAATACACTTATTAAGAAGAAAATATTTTAAAAATGTATATATATCCTTGTAGTTTTAATTTGCACTTTGGGAGTGGGTCTCCTTGTTGATCTGTAGCACTGCTCATAAAGAAACTCTGAGGCCGCCACAGCCACCCCCCACCCCATTTCGCAGGTGAGAACACTGAGGCCTCTGCAGGCAGGGCCCTGCCGGGGGCACGGCTGGTGCGTTGACCACCTCCAGCCAGAAGCCCAGCCACAGTCGGAGCCGGGCAAGCCCACAGAGAAGGGCCTGTGATCAGGCGGGTGGGCGTGGGCATGGGCGTGGGGGGGAGGCACACCCCAGTTGCCATGGCAACCCACAGGCTCCCGCTCATTAGAAACCCAAGTCTCTTAAAGGGTTGACTTTCCAACATCACTCCTCCCTCCCTCCCGCCGCCTCCCCCCCGCTGTGGTCTATGTTTAGACCCAGCGCCCCCCCCTCACCCCACACCCCGAGCCCCCGCACACCAGGAATAGCAGGCGAGCTGCCGCCCCGCGAGTAGCCTATATACCCACTGAGCGAGTGGGAGACGGCCGATCCCAGCACCGCGTCTCCCCGGGTTGTCTGTGCGCCCAGACAGGGTGGGTGTCGGGAGGGGCCGGGGCAGGGGTGGGCACTGTCTCTCTCCAGCATGTAAGGCCCCTCCCCATCGAGTCCCTGTTACTTAGAAGCCAGCTGGAAGTGCGTCCCTGTCCTCTGGTTTGCCTACATAATGCCCTGCTTGAAACCTGGACTTTGAAATAACTCAGCTGTATTCAGTTTAATAAGGCACCAGTCTGTCCACGACGTGTGGACTGGGCCCAGGACTGCCGGACTCCTAGGCTCTCCAGGAACCTCGAGGTGGCCTGCCCCCCATCTCCCACCAAACTGCCGTGACCCGGCCGGCTCAGGACAGCCCTGTGCACCCGGCCTGACGCACCAGGCCCCGCGGAGCAGAGGGCAGTGGTGGGACGAGGGTGCCCTCACTGACGAGACCGGCCACGCTGCAGGTGGGGGGCGTGCGGGGGCCAGGAGAGGTCAGGGGCCAGCGGCTGCAAACCCGCCCCTTGTGGTCAAGGCAAGGCCCTGCTCGCTGCCCCACTGCACCTCCCTCGACACAGATGCAAAGGGTCAGGCATTTCAAGATGGTGACACCGAGTATCGGGGCCCCTTGGGGCAGGGGACGCGGGCAACCCCTTTGCCCGCAGCCCACCCAGCGTCCTGCCCACCCCCACTGCGCCTTCTGGTGATGACAACGCTGCCCCTAGACTCCAGGACCCATTCCTGCTGGCCCCTGGATCTCTGACCGAGGTCACTTCTCCGGGAAGTCCTTCCTGCGCCCTCAGTCTGCCCTTCCCCCTCAACGCTCAGAACCCTGGGACATTCATCCCAGTTCCTGTTCCCGCCTTAGAGCATAAGCCCCCAAGCAGCATCTTCCTCCCAAGTACCAAGGACAGCGGCAGGGGGCAGGATGGGCCCCATAGAGGCAACTGGTGAATGGACAACTCAGTGTATTTCTGGGGCTCTCCGGGAACGCCCACCTGCCCCCACCCCATCCCAGTCCCTTGAGAATGTGCTGCGACCGACCCCCGGTGCCCAGGGCACAGAGGCTGCTCAGGAGACACTCGCCTGATGAATGAGCGGATGGAAAGGAGGACAGACCGGCGCGAGCCACAGGAGGAGTGCGGGGGGTGGGGGAGAGGCCGGGGGATGGCGCCGTGGGTGAGGGACGGACCCCCACCCGGGGTCCGCCCGCGGATCCCAGCACCTGGCTGTTCCCACAGCAGAAGCAACAGGTGCTGGTTGATGGAATAAACAACATCAGGCCAGGCCGGGCCCTGGGGGACCTTGGACAGCGGCGCGGGCCGTGCTCCGTGCCCCCAGGCCTGCGGGGAGGGCCCTGCACTGCCGACACCCCGCGGACGCTACACGCGGGCTCGCTTCTGCCAGGGTCTCAGTGACAGGAGCAGTGGAGACAAAGGCCACTCAGAGGCAGTGCCACCTTCCTGGCAGACCCCCTGAGGCCGCCGCCCTGCAGCTGCGCAGCCGTGGGTGCAGCCGCCACCCACCCGTGCCCGTCCAAACCCCTCCTCACAACCCTGTCCTGTTGTCCCTTCTGCCCCTGCAGGGTGACAGCGAGCTCGCTCAGGGCCTCGGGCTCCTGGGAACCAGCTGCCGGCCGTGGGAGGGGCCTCGCTCCATCCCTGACCTGCTGCAGAAAGGCTCCACACCTCCACCCCGGAAGGGCTGAGATGCGCTAAAGGAACGACTCCCATGGCCTCCCGGACACGGGGCTGGGTTCCGCACGCAGCCGAACCCTTGCTGTGGGGCGCCGGCACGTGGCTCCAGCCTGTCCGAGCCCCAGAGCCCTACACGTAAGGTCCTGATCAAGAGATGAGCACACGCAGGCCCTCCGCAGGGCCAGGCCCCAGAGCCGTGCCCTGGACTAGCGGCTCCTGTTGCCGCGACCCTTGCTGCTCCTTTCCCTCTGCCTGATCCAGCTGGGCCCCCCCTCTACCCGGGCTGGTGGCTCTCACACATCCTGCCTACTGGTACCAGCAGCCCGACGCCCTGCACTTCCCCATCCCAGCACCTGGGGCTAGGAGGACCCACTTTACAGAAGAGGACGCCGAGGCACAGGGGAGGTTCAACAACCTGCCTCAGGTGACACACAAGCAGCTGGGCGGGGAGGAAGAGATCCTGCCGGTCCAGCTCAGGTGCCCGCCTTCTCACGCGGATACGGCACCAGTCTGGGCGCAAGCTTTAGCCTTCAGGTAACCAGTCTCTCCTTTTCTCAGCCTCTCCCGAGTCAGGTGTTGGGGAGACGAGACACCCGCTCTGGGCGCTGAGCCCCACTCTGCAGGGGGGCTCCTGGATCAGGAATCCTCTACCCACTGACCTGACCAGGTTTCCCGCAGGTGCGGAGGGGAGACCAGCGGCTTTCAGTCGACTCCACCCCTGCACCTCCTGCTTCCCGCACCCCCCGCTGCAGACGATGGCACTCCTGGGAGGGCCCAGAGCAGACCTCCCCCGACTACAGATATCCCTTGTCCCATCTGGCATGAGATGGCAGAGGCCAGCAGCGTCTCAACACTCCTGCGTCCAGCTGGAGAGGCTGGGAGAGATGTCCTTACTAATTTCCTTCAGTTCTCCGAAGGCAGGGCGGCATGAGCTTAACCTCACGGGACCTCAGAGAGGATTAATGAGATGTTTGTAAGGTGTTTGGAGCTCCCTGGAGGCCAGATCTGGGCGGGTGCAAGGAGCCGGCTGGCGGCGAAGAGGTCCCGGTCCCAGCCGGCGCTCCCTGTGGAGGAGGGCCAGGTGGCGGCACTGGAGTCCAGCTGCTTGGTCAGTAATGTTGAGGGCACGAGGGGCTCAGAGCCAGCCACGCAAGGACCTCTGTAGAGACTGAGCAGCCATCACGCCAGGGAGGGAGGGGCCGGGACCCGTCCTGTCTGGAGCCTCACCTGCCTTGATCCGCTCCTCTGACTGTCCCTGGACACCGGGCAGGGCCAGCCTGATGGGCCGCTCTGCACGGAGTCAAGCTCCCCCGACCCTCGCACGACAGACGGGAGATGGTATCGCCTCCTCTGTGGATCCGAGTGGGATCAAGGCTCAGCCGTGCTCACCCACCATTTGAGAAGAACCGGAAAGGGTGTTCCTGAAAAGTGTGTGAGCGTGGGACCCGCCTTCAAGCGCTTGTATGAGGGACGGGCCTCGGTGGAACCGCAAGTCCAGGTCAGTTCCACACCGGAGAACGCCACACTGCAGAGCAAGGCCAGCTCCAAGTGCCAGGGCAGCTCCACCGGAGGCCAAGCTCTCGAGTGTTCAGGCAGCAAATGTGCTGAGGCTGGGACGGAGATCTGGAGGACTTCCTGGAGGAGGTGCCGCTGAAGGCAGAGGGGCCCGGAGCAGACGGAGGAAGGACAAGGAACCAACGTCGGAGGAAACGGGGGGCCGGCATGCTCTGCTCGCTGATGCACAGCCAAAGAAAAGGAACCCCCAAAGCAGGACGGATGAGCCCGAAAACCCCACCTGTGGCCCAGTGCCTGTCGAGCTGGAGTCCAGCACGACGCCTACAGACAGAGGCAGGGGGCTGCCACCTACAGCCCACCGCCAAATGTGGCCGACACCTGGAGCTGAGAGTGGGTTTTGCATTTTTAAGGATTTTACAAAAAAGAGAAGATTCTATGACAGCGACCACAGGGCCGGCAGAGCCCAAGATACTTGCTGTCTTGCTCTTTACAGGAAAGGCGTGATGACACTGATCTAGGGGAACTTTGTGGGTCAAAGTCTCACCCCTTTATCTCCGAGGCTCTGAGATGGGGGTACCTTGTCCTAGATCCTCAGCTGTCACCACCAAGCACTAGGACCCGGTTCTCCACGCAGGTGTCGGGACACTGGTTCTGCACAGGCTGCCTGGGGTCAGGGTCAACCGTTAGATCCGACTTCAAAGCCCAGGACGGAGCCAATGATGACCAACGTGCCAACTGGGGACGGGACATTCTGGAGAACAGACGAGGCGCTTTGTCTAAATGGCCTCATCAAAGGGAGGAACGTGGACGTGGTGGGCAGGTGCCAGCTGGGTGGGGCGGGACATGGGCACAAGCTGGACTCGGGCAGGGGACAGTTTTAGAGGTCGGCGAGCTGCGGGGGCCCCGAGTCCCGCTTGGTGAGCCTCTCCCGCCCCTCCCCTCCGCCCCCAGCTTCCGGCCCCTGCCGCCACCAGCCCGTGGGCGGGGTCCAGGCCTCAGAGCCACAAGGGAAGGCGCGGTGAAGGCTCCATGCCACGGGCTCACGGGACACCATTCCCACAGCCTGCAGGAAGAACGGGGTCTCCACACAGACGGGCAGGTGGGAGACACCAGAGCCCCTGCCGGCCCTGGCCTGCGGGACCAGCTCCCAAGATGAGACAGGAGGTCCCAGGCAGCGCTGGCCCAGGGTCCGGGGCGGGGGTCCCTGAGCGCTCCCCAGGGAAGGAGGTTCCAGTCCAGCCACTTGCAATGAGCCCATTACTTCCTGTCGGTTCCTCACGCGCCCACACGTCAAAGGGATGAGCTTGGGGTGACAGCTCCCAGGTTTATCTTGCAAAAAACGACCACTGCATGCTGACTGTTTGCAGGAGGGAGCTAGGTGAGCAGAGATGGGACGGTTCCCGCTCATGAGATGCTCAAATTCTGAGCAGTGGAGGCTTGGGGACAGACATCCGAGCCGGGCAGGGGGCAAGGCTGACCCTGCCATGACCTGGGCCTCACAGAGCTATGCTGGCTACTAGGTGGGACCCTGGACCAATCACAGGGCCCCCGGGGCCTCAGTTTCCCCACGTGTGAAGCACGGCCCATGACACCCCTGTCACCAAGGCATCGTGAGGACAGCAAGGGCGGGCGGCCCTCGCTTAGGGGGTTTGAGTCTGGCGTTCCCTCTCCACCGAGGTCACTTATTCAGTGACGGCCGTCTGTCCACTAGGCGGCCCCAGAGGCGACAGTCTCACCCTGCTGCACCTGCAGCTCTGAACCAGCGGCTCCAGTGACCTGTCTCCAGCCCCACCCGGGGCCCTCAGGAAGGACCTGCTGGTCCATCTCGTTGTGTCTTCAGGTGGAGGCACCGAGCCAGACACCTGGGGACAGACGGTGAAGGAGACTCAGGCTCGGCTTCAGCCACGGAGCACCACCCACCATCCTCCCATCTGTGAAGTGGGACGGTTACCGGGTAGGTGAGTCACCCACACGAGGCCCTGGGACACAGCCAGGCTCGGTGAGACCGAGGCAATTATACCCAGACGCCCAGGGCCACGGAGCGAGGACGGAGGAGGGGCTTCTGCCAGACCAGCTGAGGGAGCACGTGAAGATGGGAGCAGTACGCACGGCACCGTCTCCCACGTTCGGTGGGCAACACATACCCACTACAGGGCCTCTGCACTCGACAAACGCGGGAGTGTGGACGGGGCGTGGGTGGGATGGGTGTGCCCAAAGCGGGGCCGGGGGCCTCACACCCGGGAGCACCGACACGGTGGGCTTGGCGTGTCTACGTGTTTGCATTCCCTCGTGGCTCGGTTCAGCGGGATGTCCGCATTCACCAGGGCTTCTAGTGGATGAAACTGTGAGAAAACAGGTGATCTGTCTTATGTTCAGACTGTTCCCTACTGTATCAATCATGTTAAGCAAATTCATGTTTTCATTGCAAACGCTGGGGGCAGGGCTGAATGTACAAATACTCTTCACCCACTAGCCGACCTTGACCCCGGAGACAGCTGTGCACGGCCCAACCCTCAGTGGGCTCGGCGCACCCTGGGCCAGCCCCAGGTGGACCACAGAGAGGCCGCTGGGGGGTCGGCAAAGGAGGGTCTGAGGCCCCTGAGCCTCCTGCTGTACCCACCCCACAGGAGCCCCCAAAGACGCCAGCGCCCAATTCCACCACCAACAGCCGTAAAATTAACCCAGGCCTGTTAGCCGACGGTACCAGAAATCAGACGCGAGCCTGGCAAAATCAGGCAGTGGGGCAAAAATCTAACTCTTCCCATGGTTTCTGTTTCACGGGGATGCAGAGTCCACTGCCAACAAAACCCACTGGCCCCCGGGGTCCTCGAAGGTGGACGGAGCACCTCAAGGCCAGGCACCTCCCAGTGACACGGCGTAGCCGTCTGCAACTCCTCTGGGCCAGCGCTGGGCAGGGGAAGCCCACGGCCTGTTTCAGGATGGTTTTAAACACACAAAATTAAAGACGTGATGTTACGAAGAAACCGATTGTTCTGTGGTGTAAAGTCATTTGTGTTACGTTTGTGACAGTCACACATCCTGCCGGCTCTTTGATGAGCACGTGACAGATCAAGACCTAAAACCACCAGAATTTAGGCATCTGAAACCTCCACACATGATGAACCATCTGAGGCTCCCCTGGCAGCAAAGCCCGGGCTCCGCCGCCTCGGGGGCCAAAAGCCTACGTTCACACATGGGGAAATGGGGAAACGCGCATCTCCTCTAGAAGCCAGCGCGACGCAGATGTAACTGTCCCCATCCCACCGCACTCTGAGCCGTTGTGCTGATGGGGGCCGGGGGGATGAGACAGCATTTTTGTCAGTCCGCTCCGTGCCCGGCACTGTTCTAAGCTCTGAAAGGCAGGTACTATTATTATCCCATTCGACAGATGGGAAAACTAGGCTCAGAAAAACTACGGTGAGTTCCAGGAGATCCATCGGGTCTGTCCAAGGAGGACGTGGGATTCCCCCAAAGCTGACATCCAGCCGGGCGACTGCAGACCAGATGTCTCCCTCCAGCTTTATGAGGACTCGCCACTGAGTGCCCAGGACGCCCCATGGGGGGGTCCCGCCGTCCCATCTTGTGGGCAAGGACAGAGAGGCTCAGAGAGGTGACCTGACGTGATCATGGGTGTATCCAGGAAGAGGTGACTGCAGGGGGCATGGAGACCCTCCTGGGAGCTGGTGGTCTCCCCTCCAGGACCCAGGGAGACTGAGGGCTGCAGGGAAACAGGAGGACAAGTGCAGGGCCGAGGGGCCAGTTCTGCAGGGAGCACGGGGGCGGGTGAGTGGACAGTCATCCAGCCACCTCCAGAGCAGAGTCCTGGGAACGACTCCCGGGGCCCCTTAACTACAGACCCTGAAGACCTCCATCCATCGGAGAAGGCACCCAGGTCTGCTCTGGGGAAAGGCTCAGTCGCCCGAATCAGGCTCCAGGGAGAGCCCTTCTAGGAGGGAACTCGCTGGTCTAGAAAGCTCTCCCGGGAAACACTAACAACTCAGCCCCCGCCTCCTGGGAGCTGAGGGCTCGACTAGCCATGTGGCACCGCCCCCTCGGTCCCTACCACTGCCTCTCTATGGGTCCTGCGGCAGCTTCACTTCACAGACGGGGAACCGAGGCTCAGAGATGTGCGGGCGCTTGCCCCGTGTCTCAGAGCAGTGAGTGCAGGGGGCCTGGGCGCCCACACACCCCTGGGGGTCTCGGGAAGGCCTCTCCTCCACAGGGGCCACGGCACACCTGTGACCTCTCACCAGGCCAGCCTGGCTGACCCCCTATAGCGTGAAGTATGGGGGACCCTGTCCTACCCAAGACCCCAAGACTTGACCCCCACCCAAGGCCATTCACACACCAGGACGGACGGGCAGTGGCGACTCTGAGAGGGGGCACCTCATTTGGCGTGGAGAGGGTTCAGAAGGCTCTGGAGAAGGGGCGCTGGGGCTCAGGTAAAGGACAGCAGGCAGGGGCCCTGCAGATAGATGCACAGAACCCGAGAGTCTGGCTGCAGGGGCCAGTGTGGCTGCAGCGTGGGGAAAGAGGTGTCAAGAGAAGAGACCTTGGAGAGCTGGATGGGGCTGCCACCTTTGGGACCAGATGGGACCCAGGGAGGAGGGGCTTGGGGAGGAGGAGGGGCTGGGGGAAAGGGAGGAGGAGGGGCTGGGGGAGGGGGAGGAGGAGGGGCGGGGGAGGGGGAGGAGGGGCTGGGAGAAGGGGAGGAGGGGCTAGAAGAGGGGGAGGAGGAGGGGCTGGGGGAAGGGGAGGAGGAGGGGCTGGGGAAGGGGAGGAGGAGGGGCTGGGGAAGGGGAGGAGGAGGGGCTGGGGAAGGGGAGGAGGGGCTAGAAGAGGGAGAGGAGGAGGGTCTGGGGGAGGGGGAGGAGGGGCTGGGGGAGGAGGAGGGGCTGGGGAAGGGGAGGAGGAGGGGCTGGGGGAAGGGAGGAGGGGTGTTGGGGGAGGGAGGGGGAGGGGAAGGGGAAGGGGAGGGTGAGGGGAAGGGGAGGGGGAGGGGAAGGGGAAGGGGAGGGGGAGGGGAGGGGGAAGGGGAGGGGAAGGGGAGGGGAGGGGGAGGGGAGGGGAAGGGGAGGGGAGGGGGAGGGGAAGGGGAGGGGAGGGGGAGGGGGAGGGGAGGGGAGGGGAGGGGGAGGGGGAGGGGAGGGGAGGGGGGAGGGGAAGGGGAGGGGAGGGGGAGGGGAAGGGGAGGGGAGGGGAGGGGGAGGGGAAGGGGAGGGGGAGGGGAGGGGAGGGGGAGGGGAGGGGGAGGGGAAGGGGGAAGGTGAAGGACTGGGCCTGGGGGCCCTGCAAACCAGCGCCAATCCCCAGACGCAGGGCGGGCTGTCTACGGCCTGGGCTGGGGCCCCCTGACTGGCCGGGAGTCTCGGCCAGCACCAGTGCTGACCGAGGTTGCAGACACGGTGGCACCCTGCCGGTGATCGTGCCCTTGTTCAGCCACTTCACGTAATTATTCCGCAGTCAAGCCTCCTGCCGGGAACAGCTAACAAGGGCGCATTCAGTCGGAAAGGCAGGAGCCGGGCTGAGGGGGCAGACGCTGTTGCTCCAGGCCCTCACCCAGCCCGGCTCCCAGCCGCCCGTCCGCCCCCTGTCCACCAGGCTGGGGTTCAGACTCCCTCACATAAACCCTGCCAGCAGGCCCCACGCAGAGGGCCTGAGAAGGAAGACAGTCGGGAAGGCCGGCTGCTTGTTCAGCTTTCCCAGGGCAGGAGCACAGCCCCGCACGCCACCTCCCCGCCACCGCTGCCCACACGTGGGGTCAGCTGCAAGGCTTCTTTCTCTCTGTCCTCCCTTGCCCGTTATGCCCTGGGTCTGTGTCAGAGTCCACAGGTGGAGAGAGGGAGACAGAGAGATGGAACCCTTGTCCTAATGCTCTTCCCCAAAGGCAAACACAGAAGTCTCCACCGGATGCTGCATTGGGGGTTCACATCCTGGCTCGGCTATTGAACGGCTATGGCCCCAGGAACGGACTTTCACTTGCTCTCACTCATGCGTAAAGTATTTGCTGAGCGTCTCCAAGGTGCCAGGTTCTCATCTGACCCCGGAGACACCAGTCAACAAACGGGCAGCACCCTGCACCCAAAGAGTGAGGGGTCTAGGGCAGGTGGGGTGGACAAAGCCAGGTCCCACAGCCCCAAGACAGGGCAGCACAGGCCACGCTGCAGGACCCTGGCCCCCAGGGCTCACCTAGGTCATCAAGAATGGCCATTCTGTGGCCAGGTGTGGCAGGAACAGCTGTTGCCCTTCCAGTAACCACTGGCCCCACTCCCCTGTAGCAGTGCATGGCCACCTGGAATAAGGACTACATTTCCCAGCCTCCCTTGCAGCTGGTTGGTCATGTGACTACATTCTGGCCAATGGGGTGTGAGCACAGTGCCATGTGCTCCTTGGAGGGGACAGCATGGATGTTACACATAAGAAATAAGCATCTCGTCTATGGCGATACCACCCTGAACGCGCCCGATCTCGTCTGATCTCGGAAGAAATAAGCATCTCCTTTGCGCTGCTGTGAGCGTCTTTATTGTAGCAAACTACACATAACATCTGCTACGTCGACCGTCTGGAGTGTGCAGCTCAGCGGCGGTGGTGCCATCCGCAGTGTCGTGCGACTGCCACCACGATCTATTTCAAACCCCTTTTCACCGCCCCACACAGAAACCCTATACCAGTAACAGGCAGTCACTGCCCACCCTGCTGCACGGCCCCTGGGAACCTCTACTTTCCTTTCTGTCTCTATGAATTCGCCTCTTCTAGGTATTTCACATGAATGGAGTCAGACAGGATTTGTCCTTTCGTGTCTGGCTTCTGTCACTCAGCACCATGTCCTCGGGGTTCATCCGTGTTGCAGCCTGTATCAGACCTTAAATTACTGTTATTTGGGGTCTTGTCAATCTGGCCTCCTTCCTAACACACCAGGTGCCATGGACGGAACTTTGTATCCCTTGAAATTTAAATGTGAAGCCCTACCCCCCAAATGTGACTATATTTGGAAACAGGACTTATAGGAGGTACCTAAGGATAAATGAGGTCATAAGGGTGGGGCCCCAATCCAATAGGACTGGTGTCCTTATGAGAAGGAGAAGAGAGACAGCTCTCTGCATGCGTGGAGGGCGGGCCACGTAAGGACACAGTGAGACGGTACCGCCTGCCCCAAGGAGAGAGGCTCAGAGCCAACCCCGCAGGCACCTTCACCTTGCACTCTGCAGACTCCAGAACTGGGAGAAACTGCGTCTTGTGTAAACCCTCAGGCTGTGAGATTCTGTCACGCATTCTGAGCTAAGACACCAGGCAAAGAGGAGGACAAAGATGCCAGGAGTGGGGAGAGACGCACAAGGCACGGAAGGTGCTCGGCTTCCTCAGCTGTGGAACAGGCGCACGGGCTCCCGTGCTACCCTGAGGGCCTTTGAGGACGGGGCATAGAGACCCCAGGGCACCCGGCTGCGTCCCGCTCAGCTGACCAGCTCGGGGAAGCAAGGTCACGGTCAGGGCACCCCGACAGGTTAACTCGGTATTGCTGGCAACCCTGGAGAGACCCACTCTCCAGGCTCCACTGTCATGGGTGACACCCCGACCTTGGCGGCCCCTACTCAAGTCAGCTTGCAGAGATTGGCCAAGCGGTGGCAGAAGGGAATGCGAGGGGGGCAGTGACGGCAGCAGAGCCGCAGAGATTCCAGGTGCGCTTGGGCCAGCGCACTGTGTGCACTTGCCCCCCTCCTCATTTAACCCAGAACTGCCTCAGAGGCGGGCCGAGTAGGAGCGTGGACAGGGACAGGTGCCTGGTTCTCCATGCAGCTGTAGGGATGCTGGCTGGTGCTGTGCTGATTGGTTGACAAGTATTTTGACTATCACCCCTGGGAATTGTTATGAAGAGAAATGGGAAATGAAAATCCAAACAAAAATAGCAAATGATTCCTGTCCTACAGACAGAGAAACTAGCTCAGCAAGGAGAGGCAAGATTGCCAAGGTGGCTGGCGGGCCTGAGGCCAGGTCTGCACCTGTGCGTGATGGGTTTGTGTCGAAGCTCACGTGCCCGGCAGGGGGGATGGGCAGGGGATGTTGCGATGGGGGTCCCCACCTCCTGCCTCGAACAGAATAGTGAGACTTTGAAGAAGAAAGAGCAGGGCCACAACGAGGCCAGAGACGCGAGGCCACAAGCCCTTTCTAGCCCCAAGGCGCCACCCCTCGGACCCCCGAGGCAAGCTGGCGGCACACGGCCTTTGTCCAAGGTGGGCGACAGGAACCCGCTCGCCACGCCCTTTGGGCGCTCGGCAACAAAGAACAGCCCGCCTGCAGCGACAGTGTCTTCCTGGAGCCAAACCAGGGCAGGGATTTCTCTGAAATCCTTGCTGGGATATCCCAGGTGACCAGTCTACGCGTGTGGTCACCCTTCCACAAGGAGAGGGCGGGGCAGTGACCAGGACCTGAGGAACAGTGTCTGTGGGCGGTGAGAGGACCAGAGCCTGGCAGGAGAATTCCTCTGATTCCTGAGTTAGTGTTCAGTGAGCTTGTTGTGAGTTCCAACTGCCCCGAGGATCTCAAGGTAGAAATGCAATCCCTGAGGGCTTCCTGGGGGCAAGAATGTGCTGAGCATTCCACAGGCATGCTCCTGGTCCATCCCAGCTGCCCCAGGAGTGGGTCTATCATCATGCCTGACATACAGATGGGGAAACAACCTCAGAGTGAAGGCTCACATGAGGTCGGACTACCACGGCTGGTCCGACCCTACAGCCCCCGACACGTATTACTCTGACGCGTTCCTCTTTATTAAAGAGATCCCCTCCTTCCCCTCCTCGCTCCTGTACCTACTGGGTACTGAGAAGGATATGGTCATAACTTCAGGGAACTCACAATTCCAACAAAGAGATAAAAACTCCTCTCAGAGTTGGGGATGTGTTCAGAAAGGTGCGTCTGAACTGGGTCTTGAGGGATGCATAGGAGGTGGCTGGGTGGAGCTAAGGCATTCCAAGCAGAAGGAACAGCGTGTGCAAAGAGGAAGGCTGCCCAGAGGGTGGTGGGGCTGCAGCGCAGGACTGCAGTCCGGGTGGCGGGTCACAGGGCCAGAATACAAGGAGGGCTGCCATCCCGCTGGAGATCTGGACTTTATCCCAAGGCTTGGAAGCACTGGGACAGACAGAGCAGGCTGTGATGTGCCCCTCTGTCCACTGCAGAGATGACCCAACACAAGGCACTAGGGACGGGCCGCTGTGCCCGGTCCCAGAGGCGGGGGTCCTGCGCCCCCGCCCCGATATCCCCTCTCTGCACTGGTGGAGACCTTCCAGGGAGCTGGGTCAGTCTCCACGCAGGCGACACTGGCCACCACACTTGGTCCCACGAGACTAGCCTCCCGGCTGGTTGAGCGGGACCTCTGTGGGTATCAGGGGGGCCGTCTGACAAGCAAGCCTGAGGTTACAGAGAACCCCGCCGGGGCTTGGACCCGACTGCCAGATCCCTCCACTCCCCGCGATTCCCTCTGAGAAGGGCAGGCCCCACAGACCTCACATCAAAGCCTCACTGCGGAGCTGCTGCCAGTGTCACAGCCTCGAGTCCCAGGAGGGGACGGGTGGCCAACTCAAGGGGGCTTGTGGCTGCAGACTTGAGCCCTCCCTATGGGCTTCCTGGGTCCCTACCCGTGCCGGGAGGATAGGGGACCCTGCTCTGTACCGCCTGCTCTGAGCCGTCAGCCGGCAGATCTCAGCCCCACCCCCGTCTCAGGGGAGTCCCAGGGGCGGTAAGGGGCTTGTCAAAGTTAGAGGCATCGAGCCACACGGCCAAGAGCCAAGCATCTAACTGTATACTCTCAGTATACGTGCATGAATGCATACTTTTCGTCTTCCTTTCTTTGTGAAGATAGGACACTATCCACACACGATTTTAAAGAAGAACACCCTAGAAGGCAGCTTCCTCCGGAGAAGAAGTACCTCTAGCGGGTGTGCGTATCACACAGAAATGTTCAAAAAGGGTCTGTGAATAAAGAGTGACTCTGGAACTACAGAAGCGACATGACATGCCTCCTCTACGCACGCACGTGCATTGTGTGAACGGGAAGAAAGACCCTGGGCAGTGGCCCCCGTGGGCGGTGGGGCTTAGAGGCGGTGTTTCCATCTGACTCTTTAGTTGAGTAAAAAGAAGAAGAAAGTGTATTGTAACATCACGAGTGGCTGAGGGAAGAGTGAGGGAAGGCTCCCCCCCAGGCCGGAGCGGGAGGAGAGTCTTGTCTCAGAGTCTGGGGGCGCAGAGCCCCACCTCCCTCCTCCCAGCAGCTGCCTCTCTGGGCAGGCGGAAGCCAGGCAATCACTTCACCCACGCGCAGGGCTGCAGTGCTGCAGAGGGACCAGTACCAGGCTTGCCTGGAGATGAGCCACGCGGGGAGGGGCCCTCATCGCCTGGGGCTCTGGGGTCCAGCCAGCTGCCTGCGCAGGGCCGGAACCACCCTCCCCCACACACATGCTGCAGCAGGAGAGGCACCAGCTCAGCACTCAATGCATCGGTCAGGCTGGGCTGAGTGCTGTAACAAACAGGCCCAACGATGGGTAACAGCTTGGATGCAACCCATGCTTATATCTTGTTCATTTAAAGCCAAAACCAGGTGTTCCTGAAACATGACCCAGCAATGGCCACAACTGACCAGTGACCTCACCCAGAGGCAGGACGGCCTTTAAGTCCTGCTATCTTCAGAGCTGCTCAGAGCACCCAGCAAATATTCTTACACAAACAAGCAAGCAGAACCAGATCACACCCCTCGGTCTAACTACCGGTTTCAGAAATCCTCGGGACGGAGGGACCTATTAAGCCCACCCCCAGAGGCGCTCAGCAAAGCCCAGACTGTGGGAAATTCTACAGGACAAACAACTTGGTTTTCTCAACAAACAAACTGCAGGGGAAAAAATGCAGCGAGGACTAACGCACATTAGAAATCAACTATACTCCAATAAAAATTAAAAACCTAAAAAAGGAAAGGCAGTGAGGGAACCTGCAGCTTAAGAGACCAGGGACATATCAGCCAATTACAGTGCATGGTATTATTTCAGTCCTGATTTAAATAAATAAACTAATTAAGAATGAGGCAGCCAGCAGAATGAGAACCGCAGCTGGATTTTAATATTAGATATTGGTGTTATTTCGGGGGGGATGATATTGAGGTTACGTTTTCTTAAATTATTTTAATTTTCATAGATGAAAGGGTATGATGCCTGGAATTCTCTTCAGAAGGAACCTTGGGGGAGGGGCGGGTCAGAGTTCAGGTCAACACCGGCTCTGGGCCACACTGTGGTGAAGCCGAGTGACAGGGAAGGAACCAAGCGCCCGGAGCAGAGGGTCATTTGCACAGGCTCTCCGGCTCCCGCCTGGCTTGCGGCCACCCCGCTGCAGGGGGAGCCCAGAGACGCCCCCAGCTGTGCACCCAGGGAGGAGGGGACCTGCCTCTGCAGAGAGCCAGCCCTGCACAGTCAGGCTGGACAGCAGCGGTAGGATGGGGAGGGGACGAAGCCTTGTTTTGCTTAAGTTTCCTCATTTCCTCAGGAAAATTCCTACTCAAGGCAGTTTTCCAAATGGAGAGGAAGTGATGAATGGGCCCAAGTCAAAAGGGGAAGGCTGCCGGGCAGCCCCTGGGTCCCCGTGAAGGTGGGAGAGCTCCTCTTACAGCGGAGGAGACGACACACAGGCGGTATGGGCAGGTACAGCGTCCTGGGGCTGCTGCACACGCCGGGTGGGTCAAAACGATAGGATTTACTCTCTCACAGTCTGGAGGCCAGAATCCGAAACCCAGGGGTCACAAGGCCACCCTCCCTCCGGAGGCTCTGGGGGAGGGTCCTTCCTGCCCCTCCAGCTCCTGGGGGTCCCGGTGACACTTGGTTTGTGGCTGTGTCCCTCCATCTCAGTCTCTGTCCTCACATGGCCTCCTATAAGGACACGTGCCATTGGATTTAGGGCCCACCCAGTGTGACCTTATCTTAAACTACACCTGCAAAGACCCTATTTCCAGACAAGCGCACGTCTGAGGTTCTGGGTGGACATGGATTCTGGGGGGGCACTGCTCACCCCAGCGCAAGCCCCCCACAATAGGTACTGTGCTACACTTTCCATATTCGTGGCCTCTCACCAGTCCCTGGGGTTGGGGTGTGGCACTGAGGCCTGAGACGCACAGCTGGGGCTCTACTGCCTCCACCTCCCCTTCCCGCATCCTAGGAGCCCAGGGCAGGGATGGGGGCTCAAGGGAGAGGGTGCGGGAGCCAAAGAGGCCAAGCGACAAACACCCTCCAGCGTCCCTGATGCTCCTGCGAGGTCCCAGGAGCTTGGCGGCACCTGAGGTTCAGGGAGGGGGCAGTGTCTTAAGCAGCTTCAGTCTCGACCCCGTCCCCATCCCCGAGGAATCCAAGCTGGGCAGGGGTGGGGGTAGGGCCCTGCTTCCTCTAGAAGATGAGCTCACCAGGGCTTCGGGGCAGGAGGGACCTGGTCTCCCTGGTGACAACTGCAGAAGAGTCAGGTCTGTCCCCAGGGTGGCCCTGCTGCTCCCCCAGGACAGCACTGCCGGCCGAGGGCTCCGAGTCAGGCGGGTCAGTGCAGAGCAGGCTGCTGGGGAAGGGGTCCCTCCCTCAGTGCCGGCCGAACCCAGCCCACCCTGCAGAGGCCCCGCCAGAGCCCAGGGCAGCTCGGCCCCATGGGCTGGGTGCCTCCGACTAGCAAACACAGCCCACAGGCAAGACGACACAAATATTTATTAAAAATCCAAGCTGCTGACGGTTCTGCCAGGAAGACGCACAGATGGCCGACAAGCGCAGGGAAAGACGCTCGAAATGCGATCAGAAGGAGATCCGCTCCACGCCCAGGATCACGGCTAGAATCAGAGACGCACGGTAACGAGTGTCAGCGAGGACGCAGAGCCGCGGGAACCCTCGTGCGGTGCTGAGGGAACGTGGAAGAGGCAGACCGTGCGGAGGAGTGGGGCAGCTCCTCAGAAAGTTCAACCTGGAATGGCCATACGACCCAGCAGCTCCTCTCCCAGGTATCCACCCACGAGAACTGAAAACAGACATCCACCCCAAAATTTGTGCACAAACGTTCTCAGCAGCACTATTCATAATAGACAAAAGTAGAAACAACCCAAATGTCCCTCAACTTGTGAGTGGATCGACAAAATGGGGTCCATCTGTACCACGAATGTTACTCAGCCGTAGAAAGAAGGAAGCGCAGACACAGACGACAAAAGGGATGAACGCGGACAGCACTGCACTGAATGAAGAAGCCAGAAATGGAAGACCACGTATTCCACATATCGTACGATTCCCCTTATATGAAGTGTCCAGGACAGGCAAATCCACAGACAGATTGTAGATTTGTGGCTGCCAGGGACTGGGGGGGAGGCTGGCACAGGGGTGCAGGTTCCTTTTGGGGCGATGGAAATGTTCTGAAAGCAGCAGTGACGGTTGTACGACTCTGAACACACTGGAGACGACTGAGTTGCGCACCTTAAAAGGGGAATTTTTATGGTATGTGAATATGTCTCCGTAGAAAGAAGAGTGGCGGAGGCACTGTTACTTTCCACGTGGACATGACAACATGAGCCGGTACTGCTCCCTGCTGAAGCTGGATGGTTTGTTTGCCCAGCGCCCCCCATTAGGGACCATCCCTCCCCCACTACACGTCCTGGTGGGGTATCAGGATGTCCATCCTCTGACCGCTGTCACATTGGAGGTGGGCACATGACCCAGCCTGGCCAATCAGGAAATTCCATCCCTTGTGGGTAGTAAGTAGGCAGGTGAGTCCAGCAGAGCCAATCCGAGCCATTCCAGACCATCACTGGATGGACCCTGGGGGAAAACAGTCTCTCTTTCCCGCCGGGATCGAGAACTCTAAGGGTTATGTGAACGCAGACCTGGTGGCCTTTCCCACCACACACGGAAAACCTGCTGGAGAATGAAATTATCACACAGGGGAAAGCAAAACCAAGAGAGACAGAGCGCTGACCTTATCTGAACTCCTGAATCCAGCTCTGCCTGAAGCCAACACAGGAAATGGGAGCCAATACGGTCCCTTTCTTTCTTTTTTTTTTTATACAAATTTTATCCATCTATCTATTTATTTATTTATTTATGGCTGCATTGGGTCTTTGTTGCTGCACGTGGGCTTTCTCTAGTTGTGGCCAGCGGGGGCTATTCTTTGTTGCAGTGCATGGGCTTCTCACTGCAGTGGCTTCTCTTGTGTGGAGCACGGGCTCTAGGCGCGCGGGCTTCAGTAGTTGTGGTGCACGGGCTCAGCAGTTGTGGCCCACGGGCTCTAGAGTACAGGCTCAGTAGTTGTGGCGCACGGGCTTAGTTGCTCCACGGCGTGTGGGATCTTTCCGGATCAGGGCTCGAACCCATGTCCACTGCATTGGCAGGCGGATTCTTAACCACTGCGCCACCAGGGAAGTCCCCTACAGTCCCCTTCTGCTTCAGCTAATTTGAGCTACGATTCTATTGCTTGCAGCAGAGTCCTGATTAACAGGGCCAAGCCACGTTTTACACAGACTTTAGGTTTCGAGAAAACCTCAAGTGGTCAAGATGACTATTCAAAATCCCCTAAAATATATACATTTAGGAGCTCCATTATGCAAAACGCATAGGTCTTTTCACAATGGAAACTAAGTTCAGAGAGGTGCTTACGCGTGAGATGTTCCCATTTCCGATCTTGTTCTGTTCCTCCCTCCGTTTCTCCCTCCTGACTCACTGCCGTTACGGTCAAATCCGTAACTTCCATGCTCACGTGGTGTGACTTCTCCGGGTGCCAGACAGGCTGGGAGAAGATGACCCCCCGCCTGGCAGAGCCCACTAATAGGTCTTGGGAGAGGCAAAGGGAGGCCGGGACAGAGTCTGAGGTGGCGGCGGGGATGGGGGAAGCTGACAGCAGACAAAGCCTGAAGCTCCTGCTGGAGCAGAGGCTGGGCACTGTGCAAACAGCCTGGTCGGCAAACAGCGACCAAAGAAACCCCCTTCCATTCCGCCAAACCATCTGCAAAGTCCACACACACACACACACACACACACACACACACACACACACACACACACACACCCCTTAGATGAGGATACGGTAGCCTCTCACGGAAGATGTTCATGGTTAGAAAAAGTTGGGGAAGCACAAGCAGTGCCTCTGAGCTTGGGGCACACGACCCAGGAGCACATAAGACCCTGAGACCCAAAGACACAACTACTGGGGGCGGGGGAGGGGCTACCCAGGAGAGGAGTAAGTTCTGCTCCAAGCCCTCTAGAGGGCAGGCCTGGCGCCAGAGGCAGGAGGTCAAGGTGAAGCAGGAGGAAGAAAGGCATCCATGACCACGGGAGCAGCGGCCGTGGTGCAGCTGTGCAGAGCGCAGACCCCCAAGTTCACATCCGCTTGCAACCTCAGACTGTGACCTTATTTGCAATGGGGTCTTGGTGGATGTAATTAGGATAAGGTCACACTGGATGAAGGTGTCCCTAAATCCAGTGACGTGTCTTTATAAGAAGGAAGGACAGACACAGAGGCAGGGATTGGAGGGATGCAGACACCAGCCAAGGACACCTGGAGCCCCCAGGAGCTGGAAGAGGCAGGAAGGACCCTCCCCTAGAGCCTCCAGAGGGATTGCAACCCTACAACACCCTGACTTTGGACTTCCGGCTCCAGGACTGGGAGAGAACATTTCTGTGGTTTTAGGCCACCCAGTTTGAGGCGCTTTGATACAGCAGCCCCAGGACACTCATATAAAGGACCGGGAGTGTTTCCAAAAAGGACCAATAGGTCCAGTGTGGCCCAGAGCCCATGGTGTGTGCAGACAGGCACAGTGAAGACACTCCTTTCTTCCCTCCAGAACCACCCACTGAAGGCTGTAGAGCCAGTGATGCCAAACATCGCTGTTTAACAACCCCGCCCCCCCAAAGTAGGTGGCTTAAAATAATCACTTATTCTTGCTCGTGCATCAGGTCTTCCCAAGTGTCCCTCACCCCCAGGGATGGGGGCTCCCAGGGCGTGTTGTCATGGCGATGGCAGAATTACAAGGCGGGTGAGCAGAAACACACCGAGCGTCCCAGGGCCTCAGCCTGGGATGGACCCTCCGTCACTCCAGGCCGGTCCCACAGACCAAACAAAGCCCGTGGCCGAGCCTCCAGTGGGAAGGGACCACAGTCACATGGCCAAGGGCATGGGGAATGCGGAACAAACATGTAACCTACCACAGGCTGGACTGAACTTCCATCTGATGAAACGCCTCAGTTTAAACTCAAATTAGGGGCTTCCCTGGTGGTCCAGTGGTAAAGAATCCTCCTTCCAATGCAGGGGACGCAGGTTCGATCCCTGGTCAGGGAACTAAGACCTCACATGCCGCGGGACAGCTAGAGCCCGAGTGCCGCCGGCTACAGAGCCCACGCGTTCTGGAGCCCGCACGCCACAACTACAGAGCTCACACGCCCTGGGGCCCACACACCGCAGCTAGAAAAGAGAAAACCTGCACACCACAACTAGAGAGAAGCCCGCATGCCACAAAGAAAGATCCTGCGTGCCTCAATGAAGATCCCGTGTGCCGCAACTAAGACCCGACGTAGCCAAAAAAAAAAAGAAAAAAACCCCTCAAATTAAACTCCTCAGATCTGACCAGTGTGGATATGGCAGTCCCCGCGCCTAGGGAGCCCCTTCACTCAGGTGGGGAGACTGAGGCTCCACGGCTGCCCAGGAGTCAAGGGCAGGGGAGTCTTCCCTATATCCCCCACCCCCGCCTGCTCTGACAAAGGCAGCCTGGTGTCCCGTCTTTCCTGGTGATGTGTCACTCTTCACAATGACCCTGCCAGGCACACGCTCTCTTCAACCCATTTTACAGAGTTGAAAGTGAAGGCCCAGGGAGTTTATGCACCTTGCCTGAGGCCACAGCACTACTAACAGTGGAATCGTTTACCATTTCCCTCCAAGATGGCAAAGAAACCGGCTCCAGCTGTAACAGGAGGGTTTGGGTTTAGATTTAGAGGAAAAAAATCCCTACTGTCTCCAAGCCTGGGGACAGCTCACCAAGACCATTTGGCAACCCCTTTCTCCAGGGCCGTGTGAGAGACAACAGCTTCTCTTGTGAAGGGGTGAGTTCAGTGGAAGGTAGGTTCAACTGCCCCAGAACCCCAGGCCAGGGCCAGGGCATCTCACCCCATGTGCCCTTCTGATGCCAGGTGGGAAAGCTGCCTGCAGGTGAGTAAGAGGCCCCGTGCGTCCTGTCTGACAAGTGGCACAGAGCAAGGCGGGCAACGATCCTAATCCCATCTGACAGCCCGAATCCCCAAGCCCACGCGTGCTGACCGGAGGTGACAGAGGTGTGGGCAGAAGCTGGCACCCCAAGACGACACCTGCCAGGCCCCGGGAAGCACCTTACAGACGCGAGACACAGGCCCAAGGCCAAGGGTTCCTGGATCTCCGGGACGGAGCCCAAGTTTGGGGCACACGTGGCCCCAGAGGCAGCAGCCTCTCACCCCCAGGGAGCCCTCGGGCTGGTCCCCAATGCAGGCATTTCTCAGGACCTAGCAGCCCACTCCCCCAGTCTCTCCTGTTCCTTTTTTTTTTAATGTTGGGAGGGCAGAGCCGGAACAGATGGCTGTCGCCCACCAGAAGGCCTGTCCTGGCACATGGCCGGCCCTCCCCCGGAGGCAGGAAGCCGCAGAGAGCCCAATTCTGCAGGACCTGGAAGCACGGCTGCAGAGCAGGCCGCCTGGTGGGAGCGAGAAGGGGACAGGCATGCCCGCTCCAGAAGGGGGACACCGGGGATATACCCCACCCTCGGCTACGGCCGGGAGCCTATGGGTTCCTACGGAGCTGCAGCAATTCACCACATACGCAGTGGCTTAGGGCACGGTGCATTTATTCCCTTATAGATCCGGGGTCAGAAGTCCAAAACGAGCCTGTCTTATGGGCCGAAATCAAGGTGTCGCAGGGCTGGTTCCCTCTGGAGGCTCCAGAGGAGAATCTGTTTCCTGGCCTCTTCCAGAGTCTGGAGGCGCCTGTATCCCTTGGCTCGTGGCCACATCACCGTAACCTCCACTTCCATCATCACAGCTCTGGCTCTGACCTCCTGCCACCCGCTACTAAGGACCCCTGTGACGATACTGGGCCCCCCACCCAGGTAATCCTGCAGAATCTCTTCATCTCAAGATCCCAATGTAACCGTATCTGCCAGGTCCCCTTTGCCGCAGACGGTCACACACCCACAGGTTCCAGGAATTATCATCATGGGGATGCTTTGGGGGGCTGTTATCGGCCTACTGCAGGGAGAAACCCCTCGATGACAGAGCAGTCACTCAAGGCCACCCCACCTCCCCCTCCCGGAGCCTTCCCACCCAGCCAAGGTAAACTGCTGCAGCCTTTGGCCAGGCAACGTGGCAGCGGCTTCTACAATCTTTAAATGCACACGTCACTCAGCCATGCCTGCTCTGTGGCATCATGGTGAGAAAGACCCCTGCCAGCAGCTAGGGGGGTGCGGCGCGGAGGACAGGGGCCAGTCTCTGCAGCCTTGTGTGTAAGACTGAGAGATGGGGCGCATCTGAAACATTTGTTAGCAGAGTAAGTTGGACCGCGGTGGTACCTCCACACCATGGAATATGATGCAGCTGCTAAGGAAACATACCTGACATGGAAAGCGGTCCCGGATAAAAGTGAGGGGAAAAGAAAAACAAGCTATAAAACAAGTCGAGTACAATTCCATCACCGTAACCGGGAATCATGTAGGTGTGACACACCTACCTGTACACGTGTTGAAAAAACCGTGATTCCCTCTAAGGAGATGGACAGCCCACGGTGCGACACGGTTACTTGATACCGGTCTGCCTCGTTGCGTTAACATTTTTTACAGGGATATATGACTCTTAACGTTTTAACAAGGAATGATAGGTACATATTTTAAAACAATAATACACCACTACCCGCCCCCCACTTTCAGATCCTCCGATATTTTGTTTCCTTTAAGATGGAAAGATGCCCCAGTTAGAGAGCCCCAGGCAATCTCCGGGCAATAATCCACCCTCCGGGTCTGGGAGACCCCACAGGGGGTCTTGTGCGCTGTCCCCCTGCACCCAGGGCTCTGGGGACAGCCTGGTGGAGATCCATAACTCAGGGGCAGAGACGCCACAGCAGAAAGTTTAACGCGAACAGGTCGCCCTGAGGCCCAGACAGATGCCAACGCAGGGCCGGGCATAAAATAAGCGACTGCGCACAGCAACGTTACAGTAAGAAAAAGAATGACATCGTTTTTATTTCTTTTTTTTAAAAACCAAGACAAGACCTTCTTGAAGTCAGCAGAATATCTGCTAATATAAATGTTAAACTTGTGGACTAAGTTCCCTAAATGGCTGGAACCACGTCTTACTTATCTTTGTATTCAATGCTTCAGGTAGTTCCTGACATTCAGTACATTTATGTGGAATAATTGGGGGGGAAAAAAAAAGCGACTGGGGATTTGGAAGCCCTTCCCCGTGTAGGCCTCACCCGAGGTTTCATACGCCAAACCCTGCCTGGCCCAGGGGCAGGGCTGTATCTGGACAGCACTTTAAGGAAGCCAGCCAGCACCCCCCTATTCACAGTTAGGGTCCCCAGAATCTGGTGCAGGTCTGAAGGGGCCGAGAACAGGAACAGGGCAGTAGGCAGCGCCCGAGATGTGAGCTCTAGTCCCGCCTGGGCCACTGCCTGGCTCTGAGACCCAGGCGCTGCCTTGCTGGCACGGGGGCCCGGCTCTCAGGCACGCTGCCTGCAGGGTCCACTCTCCAACCATGCTGCCAGGGATGACCTCCGACCTTCAGAAGGGCTGGACTGCCTGGCGTGAGGATTCTGAGCGCAGCCGTCAATTAGCCACGTCTGCCGTGGGTGCGGGAGAGAGGAACGGCTGCCCGCGTGCCAAGAACTGTCATCTTCCACACCTAAACGTCTGGTCAAGGTCCCTCCCAGCTCCCCCCACCGCGATTCTGCTCACTCAGCAAAGCATCACAAGACCGGGGCGTCAGCTGACGGCCGCACGCGGGCCTGGGGCCACGATGCCGTCCACCGCCCCGACCGCCCAGCAGCCTCAACGTGCAGAAGCGGGTGCCCCGGCTGCCCCCACCTCCTGCCCCCGTACCCGGGCCGTCCAGGGCTGCCCGCCCCTCGGGGAGCAAGAGATCCTGGAGCAGCACAGCCGCCCTGCCTGCAGCTGCTCCCCACTCAGCCCCAAGCACAGAGGTCACTCCCGGGAAGCAGAGGTGGCTCCCAGCTCCAGGCTGCGGGTGTAGCACCAGAGGGCACCAGGCCAAGAGGCGGGGTGGGGTGGGGGGGTACACGAGCGCCTGTTCTACCATCCAGCCCCTGCCCCTCTGAAAGGGCACGTTCGGGCGCGGACCTGGTACCTGCAGGGTGTCCAGGTGGGACAGCGAGTTGTCACATAATCCCCACAACGCAGGACCCTGGGGCGGTGGATTTCTCTCTCCTCCCCTCCGTGGAGCCAGGGGACCCGCGAGGCGCAGCAGCGCGCCCGGATCAGGACTGGCCCGTGTTTGCGGGAGGGCGGGCCCGGCCCCGAGACAGACTAAACCCACAGGAACTCGCAGTTCTCTCCCGTGAACTTTACCAGCAGACGCTGCCTTGCTGGACCCCGGGGTGGGGGGCGGGGTTGCCTCGTACCCTGGAGAACCTGCGGGCACCGAGAAGCAAGAAGGGACCCTCAGCCCTCTCGGGAGCCTGGCCTGGTGGTCCCCTGTCCCACCGTGGCCAGGGCCACACGTGCAGGACCCAGAACCAAAGGAGGTGGCCGGGGCCCCTGACAACGTGAGGGGGTGGGGCCTGAGCAGTTATTCACTCATTCATTCAAAACGAGCTCCTGCGCAGACACGACGCTGAGAAGTCACAGCTGGGGCACGGCAGGGCCTCTGATGCCGTCTGCCTCGCCCAGACCGACCTGTCTGGCACACCTTCCCCTCAGCCCCGGCTCCCACTTTGACCCTGACGGGGCAGGGACCTCCTCCACCTCCCGCCTTTGCTCACAGGCATGTCTGCGCACATCTCCTCTTCCCTGGGGCCTCCTGGAGATACAAGAGCGGCAGGCCTGCCCGACCAGCATCCCGGGAGCTCCTCAGGAATGCAGGTTCTCAGGCCCCACCCAGATCTGCTAAGGCAGAAGCTCTGGGGGTGGGGCCCGGCCATCTGCATGTTATACACCTCCTGAGGGTGCCGAGGGCACCTGAGAATCACCTGGAGAGCTTTCGAAGGGCTCTGAAGCCCAGGTGGCAGCCCCAGCAAGGAGCTCAGCATCTCGGGGGTGGGCCGCCTGTGCGTCTGCCCCCAGGTGATCCCAGCGCACACCGGGGGCAGGGATGCTGGAAACCATGCTGGGAACCCATCTCAGTGGCGGGGCCAGGGCCCAGCCCTTAGAAGCTACAGGTGCGGTCCGCCCTGAAACGGACGTAACGGGACCCCCTCTCAGACCCCGAGCTCCGTGCCACCGCCGTTTCCCAGGAAAGCCTGCGCCCCTGTCCTCACTGCAGGCGCCCTCCAGGGAAGGTCCCAGGCATCACGACGAGGACACACCAAACCGCTTCTCACTGACGCGGCTTAGCGACCGAGCCCGGCTGGGGCCCGAGGACGCAGCTCCCCGCGCCTGGCCAGAACCTGGCTGTGACAGTGACCGCAGCCCGACCGGGCCCAGCCGCCCCACAGCCCCAGGCGGCTGCCGTGGCCACTGTCACACTGCGGTGGCGGGTGGGCACCGACCCGCCCGCATCCGCTGGCTTCACTCTCCAGGACAGCCGCCGCTGGTCCTTCTCCTCCTTTTCTCTTCTTTCTTTTTTTTCAAATCTAAGCTCATCGAGAAACACGGCAAGTGCAGCTCCCAACACAGCCTGGGACGGAGGCTCGTCCTCAATCCTGTCGTGGTGACCGAGGACACTGTCCCCTCCCACCTCCGAGACGTGACCCCGGGCACCACAGAGCCACAAGGCTGAGATCACACCACGGGTGGCATTCACACCCACCTCCCCACAAGGCCTGGGGCGGGAGGGGAGGGGCCAGCCCAGCTCAGGGGACGCCTGGGAGGCTGACAGCGGCGCACGCCAGGCCCCACACACGCTGAGGGCACCGCATGTCGCTCCATCCCATCCTTCCGCAAGGAACCTGTGGCCCAGAGAGAGCGAGCACCTCCCCCGGGCTGCTCAGCAGTGATGGGCCCAGGCTGGACGTCTCAGCGAGCCAGCACCCGATACACGGAGCCGTTGTCAGGGAAGTTCCCAGGCCTCTGCGGCAGGCGGGCAGCCGCCGCTCTCATCTCACAGGTGAGAGGTGGGAAGCCTGTCCCAGGTGGGGCTCCTTAGGGAGCTGGCTCTGAGCTCCACCCACACCACCACCACCTCCACGGACTCCTTCGTGAAGACCAGCCCCCCCGCAGTTTCCGTGGGAGGTGTCAGAAAACACCTCCCACAGATATGTGCTCTGTCCCCAGTCTCAAGAAATTCGCCCGGGTGTCGGACTTTAAAGTCAGTTCCGGGGAACACTGTCCATGAAATCCTAGTTCTGCCTCACAGGCACCTCAATGTCTGACGACACTGTCCCCCTGCCCTGGAAAGTGCCTTGGGTCCACTGAGGTCAATGAGGCAACCAAACACAAAGATGACAGACGAACTACTGGAAGGAAGGAAATACGCCAAGCGCCAGCTGGAGTCTCTGGGTGACGCGTGAGACCCGCCCTGCGGCTGCGGCTCCCTGCCTTTTCCATACCGAGCAAGTGTTACATGTATAATGGAAAAAGTAACTATGGAACCAAATTTGATCTTAAAATACCAGATGAGCGGTCATAAATGCTGCTTCTGTTCATGCGGCCTGAACACTTCTGGGGGAGTAGGAAGGGTGAACAGAGCGGTGCGGGACCCCGACATTCAAGGTAGTAATTCCATCTCCCCTTCAGCTTCTTGGAATGGGTTTCATTTCCAAGACCTCAGATAGTCTGCCAACAACCGACAGCCACCTTTTCTGTTCTTTCAGTGTGGATCAAAGGTCACTGGAGACCAGAACCGAACGAGCTTAAGTTTTATTAGTGACAAGGCTGGGAAGGCCTGAACTGTAACTGAGCTGGGCGTCTCCCTGGAATAACTCCAGGCCTGCCCCTTGCCGGGAATACAGAATCATCCAGAAAGACTCAGCGTCTGTCCTCCTGAACACCTCCTGCCCGGGCAGCCTAAGGCATTTAGAGCAACACCAGATCCCCGTCCCAGGCCCCACGACTCTCAGCGCGGACCCGAGGGCCTTACCTGGACCCAGGAAAGGGGACGGCGGTGGGAAGCTCTCGATGAACTCAAGTTAGGAACTGTTTCCTTAGAACCCAGGAGCATGGCCACCTGGGGGCCTTGGCTTGCAATAGGGCAGCTTCCTTCAAGCTGTGGCTGGAGGTTCCCGCTGCCCACAGCCGAGGGGGGCAGACCCAGGCTCACACACTCACCTCTGTGCTTCCCAGGGGGACCCAGGGCCCCTTCTTCCAGCTCTGAAGCCCCCACCCCTGTACCAACACCAAAGACACCTCAACATCCAACACGGAGCCAATGTCAGCTCTGGGGCCACTGCTTAGGGCCTGGTGGCCCCGCTGAACCCTAAATGCAGTGAGTCCTGCATCCCATTCAGAACAGCTATTGGCCTACAGCGCCAAGCCTCAAGTGAGCCCCAGGCCAGTGCCCACAGCCGGTCTGTCCAGCTGGTGCCGAATCCAGGGCCCATGGGCAATCGGGGGGGTGGCCGGGACAGCTGCCACCCTGCTCCCACGTCCCCGCAGCAGTGGGCACTCCGTGCCCACCTGGGAGTGCGGCCGCGGAGGCAGGACGTGTTTCTCTCAGCCCGCAGCCGTCCTATGCATGTTACCAAGCAGAACGGCCACCATCTTTATCCATCAGTGTTTTACATTAAACACCAGCATATAGAACAAGTAAAAGAGAGGAAGGGAGGTCTGCTCCCTTTGAGGGGAGGCTGTAAGACCCAGAACCCCCTCAGATCAACCATTTCCTTGCTGCACCTCTGGGACCCTCTGAGGAACCCCAGGGCTCCGCAGGGCACAGCTTGAGAAACACCAGTGTAGCCCTCAACCCGGGCAGCGCAACCAAGCAAACCAGGCCGCGTGACGCAGAACCGCCCCGCGCCTCCCCGCGCCGCCCCCGCCCTCCTACCTGGAGGCCGCGATCTCCGCCTTCTGCTTGGCGATGGTGGCCGCCCGCTCGGCCGCCTCCACGGCCCGGTCCACCTTCTCGCGGATCTTGCTGGCGCGCAGCGGGATGAGGTTCTTGCGCTTGCCGCTCACGAGGATGTTCTGCTTGTACTTGCCCTCCTCCTTGGTGCCGTCGGGGAAGGTCATGCAGCCGTAGCCGTGCCGCCGGTTGCCAGCCCACTCGCCCTCGTACTTGAGCCCGTCCGAGCGCTGGCTCACGCCGAAGCCCGAGCGCTTGTCGCTCTTCCACTCGCCCACGTACGTCTCGGTGGTGGTGGCGTCGGTGTCGTCCTCGATGGCCGACAGCTCGGCCTCGCCCTCGCCCAGGCTGATGGTGGAGTGGATGTCGCTGGCCGTGGAGCTGACGGTGCTCATGCCGGCCTCGCTGCGGAAGGAGCTCTGCTTGCTGCGCTGGCTGGCCAGGCTGCTCTTGGACTCCGACTTGCGCAGCTTCAGCCCGCTCAGCAGCGAGCGCCGGAACAGCCCCTTCTTCTTGCTCTTGAGGATCTCAGAGTCGCTGTGCACCACGAGCACGAAGCCCCCCCGGGACACGGCTGGGCTACTGGCCACGGCGGGGCAGGCGTCGGGGTGCAGCGCAGCGCCGTTGGTGTGCTCGCTGCGCAGGGAGTTGATGGAGGTCCTCAGGGGCGAGCGGATGACTGCTGCCATGCCGTAGGGGACGCTCTGCCGCACGCCATAGCCCTGACGCATGCCGCCGACCCACTGGCCCTGGTAGGTCCCTGCGGAGACACAGGAGAGGGTGAGCTTGAGTGCGGGCGGGCAACGCAGCCGCCACGGTCTGCCCGGTCTTGGGGCAACTCGGCGAGGTTTACATCGAGGTAGACAGACCATCAGACCACAGGTGATTTTATGATTCCTGCCACTGGTAGTGTGTTTAAAGACCCTTCCCTCCTGCTTCCCACGGTTGGATTTTGTTCTCTCTCTCTTAGAGGTCGCGGACGGCGATGGGAGGAGTAAGAGGCTGAGGCAGTCAGGAGTGACCTGCAGGGCTCCCTAGGCCACGTGGGCAGAAGGCCCAACCTGGGAAGACACGCAGCGGGGGTGGAAGAGAAGAAGGAAGAAACACGTCCTGGGTGAGCAGCTCCAAACAGGGCTCATGGGGCCCATAAGGGGCAGCTACAAGGACACAGATCCAGGCTACAAATTGGCTACTGACGAGGCTGCCTTGGAAGATAGTGAGATCCCCATTGCTGGAGGCATCCAAGAAGAGTTGGGAAGACCACTCATGAAAACTGGCAGGCCTGGTATCTCCAAAAGAATCAACATTGCACACCCATGTGCACAGCAGCATTATTCACAATAGCCAAAGACAATGTGGTCCATCCAAACAATGAAACATTATTCAGCCTTCAAAAGGACGGGCAGTTCCGCTATTTGCTACAATGTGGACGAACCTTGAGGACACTCTGCTAGGTGAGATAAACCAGGCACAAAAGGACACACACTATTTGATTTCACTTACATGAGATACCTAGGAGTCAAACTCAGAGACACTGGAAAGTAGATGGTGGGGATGGGGCGGGGGGAGGGGAGCAGGGAATTATTGCTTAATGGGTACAGAGTTTCTGTCTGCAGTGACGCGAAAGTCTTGAAAATAGATAGAGGTGATGGTTGTACGACATTCTGAGCATGACTAATGCCACTGAACTGTGCACCGAAAAATGGTTCAAGTGGCAAGTTTTATGTTATCTATGTATCTTTTTTAAAAAAATAAAATGTATTTATTTTATTTTATTTTTGGCTGCATTGGGTCTTCATTGCTGCACGCGGGCTTTCTCTAGTTGTGGCGAGCGGGGGTCACTCTTTGTTGCGGTGCGAGGGCTTCTCACTCCGGTGGCTTCTCTTGTTGCGGAGCACGGGCTCTAGGCGCACGGGCTTCAGTAGCTGTG
This sequence comes from Globicephala melas, assembly GCF_963455315.2. Lineage (NCBI taxonomy): Eukaryota > Metazoa > Chordata > Mammalia > Artiodactyla > Delphinidae > Globicephala > Globicephala melas. Next base: position 60,956,143 of record NC_083332.1, on the reverse strand, counting down.
CCACGCGGGCTCAGTAGTTGTGGTGCACGGGCTTAGCTGCTCCGCGGTATGTGGGATCCTCCCAGACCAGGGCTCAAACCCGTGTCCCCTGCGTTGGCAGGCGGATTCTTAACCACTGCGCCAGCGGGAAGCCCAGTTATCTATGTATTTTACATAATAAAATAAACTCAGCAGCACTGGGCCCATATTCTTGCTCTACTTATAGGCTGTGTGACTCCCATGGGATGGGTCTAAATTTCTCCTGCCATAGGTAGTTATGCAAATTAAATGACACTCCACAGGGTGCGGCTCCCCACCCTCTTCCCTCCTCCCCCCCCACCCCTCGCCCCACCCCACACCTTTCCTTTTCTCAGGTTGCAGCTGCCCACGCTGGGGCAGAGACCCAGGGCTTGCACCTGGGGTTGTGAGAAGGAACCTAGACTAGCCTCTTGGTCCTGGACGGCCCCTCCCCTGCCTGGGGTGGGTGGCCTGCGGGAAGCTGGCCCTTTAAGGCCAGACCCGTCTGCCTGGACAGTGGTCTCCCTGTGGCCAGTGCAAGCTGGGCGTAGGCTGCTGTTGCAGGGACCTCTCACCCCCAGCTTACTGCCACTCCCACTTGTGGGTTGGCGACAGGTCTGTCAGATAAAACACAGGACGCCCAGTTCAATCTGAATTTCACATGAACAAGTAATTTTTAGAGACATATTACATGGGACATACTTATACTAGAAATGATCTGACTGACGATCTGAAATTCAAGTTTAACTGGTGTCCCTTGTTTATTTGCTGAATGAATCCAGATGCCCCAGCTGGGACCTCCCAAGATGTCACCCTGGGTTTCACTGGTGCCCCCCCCGACCAAAGCTAAGGATGCTCCTTCATGAAGAGACTCAGCCCACCGCCCTGCCAGCACCCCTGCATCCCTTCAAGGCAGGCTGGGCTTTCAGCTAAGGACGCACAGGAGCTCCACAGACAGCCTTGTGGAGGCCGTGGATATGGGGGCACGGGGAGGAGTCAGGAGTGGAGCAGACACGGGGTCAAATCCAAGCTCCACTCCTTCTGGATCTGTGCCCTTGGGAATGTCTGCTTTAACTCTCTGTGCCTCGGTTTCCTCATTTGTAAAATGGGGATGGTGGCTGTGCTGCTTAAACGCGGTAATCCATGTAATCCGTGTAAAGTGCTGGGAGGTCGTTAATGCTCAGTTAACGGTAACTAATATTCATCATCATCATCAAAACCTTAGGGATAGGACTTCCCTGGTGGTGCAGTGGTTAAGAATCCGCGTGCCAATGCGGGGGACACGGGTTCGAGCCCTGGTCTGGGAAGATCTCACATGCCGCGGAGCAACTAAGCCCGTGTGCCACAACTACTGAGCCTGTGCTCTAGAGCCCGCGAGCCACAACTACTGAGCCTGCATGCCACAACTACTGAAGCCCGCACGTGTAGAGCCCGTGCTCCACAACAAGAGAAGCCACCGCAACGAGAAGCCCATGCACCACAACGAAGAGTAGCCCCCGCTCGCCACAACTAGAGAAAGCCTGTGCGCCGCAACGAAGACCCAACACAGCCAAAAATAAATAAGTAATTTTAAAAAACAACAACAACAAACAACCCTTAGGGGTGAACAGCATTTTACCTCCCAGATGAGGAAACTGAGGCTCAGAGAGGGGCCAGGCAGCCAAAGCGGAGGGATTCAAACCCAGGGCTCGCGGTCGTACCCGCGTTCTGCACCCAGTGAGCCCCTGCCCACCTCGTCCTGAGGGTGCCAGACTGGGAGCAACGGTGCGGCGGACCCCACGCCTGAGAAAATGAGTGCCCACGTTCCCGCCCTCAGATAAAGCGGTGGCAACGGGGAGGTGCTGGGAAGCGGGCCGCCCTGCCCCATCACGGAATCCTCCCCACGTCTCTACAGGCTGGACAGCATCGTTCCCACCTTCCAGACGTGAACGCACAGTCTAACATAAACGGAGACAAAGGCAAACACCAGCTTTCTCTGAGAGACGAGCAGGCAGCACAAGGGTCCCACGTGGGCGCTGGAGCCTCCCTCCCACTCCGAGCTCCCGGGTCCTGCCACCCTGGCCTTCCACAAGCCTCGACACTGCGCCCCTGCAGACCTGAGTGACCAGAACCAACCACGGCCTCCGAGTCTGTTTCCACATCAGCGAAAAGAACTGCTCGGCATATTAGTCCTCAATTCCGTGACTCCAGGGGTCCCCGAACAGATTAGCAGAGGCTGGAGGGGTGCGGCCAGACAAGAGCGAACGGTGAGGAAAAGGGAGCTAATAGCTACCCAGCCAGCCTTTGCTCTAAAACACACACACACTCCAGGCCCTCAACAGATAGATCCGTGGGGCAGAAAGCAGGCCGGCGGCTGCCAGGGGCTGGGGCGGGGGAACAGGAGTGATGCTAACGGGGTCGGGGTTTCCTTTTGGGGTGACGAAGATGACGGCCTGGAATTAGAGCAAGTGGTGGGTGCACAACGTTGTGAACGTGCCATATCCCACTGAACTGTTCACTTGAAAACGGTGAGTTGTGCGTTACGTGAAATTTCAGGTCACTTGAAAAAGACAAGATGGTTAATGAGTGGTGCACAGAAATGAGCGGAAGCAGTGAGAAATACATAATTTCAAATCCCAAAGCAAGCCAGAAGGTGAGCGGGACCCGTTCCAGGCGCTTTCAGAGTAGAGTGAGGGACACGGGGCTTTGAAACAAACTCCTGAGGCCAACGGGGCCCTGCTGGACCCGCCTGCCGGGCGGTTCCGGAGCCTCGGGAGAGGAGAGCCAGAAGTGAGGAGCCCTGAGTCCAGAGCTGGGCCCTTCCGCCCACCCACGACCGGGGGGACCTCACTCCACCTCTCAGATCTCAGTTTATTCACCTGTGAAATGGGGGTGATAACTGTACCCACCCCCCAGGCGCACACAGCAGTGGGCATGGCCTCCTGCACGTGGCGTGACCCCCCAGGCACACACAGCAGTGGGCATGGCCTCCTGCATATGGCGTGACCCCCCAGGCACACACAGCAGTGGGCATGGCCTCCTGCACGTGGCGTGACCCCCCAGGCACACACAGCAGTGGGCATGGCCTCCTGCACGTGGCGTGACCCCCCAGGCACATACAGCAGTGGGCATGGCCTCCTGCACGTGGCGTGACCCCCCAGGCACACACAGCAGTGGGCATGGCCTCCTGCACGTGGCGTGACCCCCCAGGCACACACAGCAGTGGGCATGGCCTCCTGCACGTGGCGTGACCCCCCAGGCACATACAGCAGTGGGCATGGCCTCCTGCACATGGCGTGACAGGGCAGCTGAGCTGGCCTTGCAGCTTGCAGTTTTTATCGTATTTGCGGTTCTGCTCCCGGTCGGAACACACCTCTGATTTTAGAGCTGAAGTCGGTAAGAATCATGGACGTTGCTATTACAGAAATACGCTCCAGATCAGCTCTGCTGCGACCTGCCGGGGTAGCTGGGCCCCGCCGCTTGAGAGCAAAGGGCTGGCGCAGAGCAGGAGAGAGAACGCGGGCCCTCAGCGAGGAGACAGCTTCTCCCAAAGGGAGGCTCTGGGCCGGCCTCCACTGGGCCAGAGTCTTTTCTCCTCCCCCTCTTGCTTTCTTGTTTGGGGCCACCAGACAAAAGGTTGAATTCAAGGCCCTGATTCCCCATGGTGGTTCCACTGAATCCGGCTGGTTATTTGCAAAAGACTAAATCCACTGCTTTGTTTTATACCCCAAGCAGATTGTATGTGGAAAGACAGAAGCCAGCCTCGCGCAAAGAGAAGACTACGCACGGCCCGACAGGGCACCACCCTTGCGGTGCTGTGGGGTCTGTCTGGGCCGGTGCAGCCCCCAGGGCAGGGGCAACTTCCTGCCTGCACTCTGCACTCCGCCGACCCCGGGCCCCGCAGCCGTGGCTGCCCCTCTCAGGGAGGCACCCAGATGCGGACAGATCGTCAAGGGGACACCCCTGCTTCTTTCCAGGTAAGCTTGGGAGGGCAGGGTTGCACGCAGGTGACCCTCTCAGGGACTCTGCCACTTCCACTGCCACCTCACGTGCCCATCGCCATGAAGATGAGGGACGACCCCTCTGTCCCCATCACTCGGAACCCAGAATCAGGAGTTCTGAGTGGGCCTTAGGGAGGCCCAACCTCCCTAAACATGGCCTGTAAGATGCCAACTTGAGTGACCCAGGCTCGTAGGGAAGAGCAAATGAGATGTGACCACCGGCGGGTCTCAGGCTTGGGTGGTGGCAGTGTCCCTGATCGCAGGGCGAGTTAACACCCCCCGAACTCCTGACCCAGCCGGGTGGGCATGGCCAGAGCCTCTGCATTCCTGACAAGCTCCCCGGTGAAGCCAACACGGTGCTCGGGGACCCACTCTGAGGGCCACCGAGACCATCGCTCCAGGCACACTGCGGGCACCGGCGCTGTCTGTCTTAGGACACCACCGGGTCCAAGTCCGAAAGCCGACTCCACCCCGCGCCCTCAGCCAGCAGAGATCTGGGCCTCGACCCCTGCAGCCGGCATCCTGGGCAGTGTGGGCAGTTGGCTCTAGCCAAGTCACTCGTGCCTCCCCAGGGCCCCGCACGCCTCTCGCACGCTTTTATTTTCTTCCTCTGAAGCCCCCGCCTGCCCGCTGAAGTTATCCCAACGCGTTCACCACAGAGCCCAGGGGACCAGCCTGGGGACAACGCAGCCTCTGCCATACGTCCAGGAGAGGGCCAGGTCAGTGTGGCCAGATGCGGTGACCTCCAGAGGCCAAGCCCTGGACGGGGGAGCTCTTCCTGGGAGCGGCTTGGAGCCCGCAGCAGACGGGGGCTCAGGCCTGGAGGTGGCTGAACCACCCCTTCTCCTGGTTGGCCCTACACGGCGCTCACACACCCAGGTGCCGATGCCACGGCCCAAGCCTTCCCGTCCAGAAACCTCCCATCCAACTGGACTGACCTGGCTTGGCCTGGGGGCACAGATGACTAGACCCTGGCCAGACTCTGCCCCTGGCCAGCATGTTCTCCCCCTGGGTCGCTGGGACCCTGACAAGGTGATGCCATTGGACTCCTAGGAGGGAGGAGGTGAAGGTCACATGACTACTACCTGCCCAAAGATGCAGAGAAAGAAACGAGACAGGGGCTGTGGACAGAAGCAGCTGGGCCTCTTCCCTCTGAGCAAGGAGAAGGGGCTGCTCCTCGGCCCTGGCACCCGATACACCCCTCCCTCCTTCCCTGAACCCATGTGTCACTTGACGGCTCCTTCTGGGCATGTATGTGCCCATATGAACTGAAAGCAGGGTCTCAAGAAGATACGTGTACACCCACGTTCACAGCAGCATTACTCAAAATAGCCAAGACGTGGAAGCAACCCAAGTGCCCATCAAAAGATGATGGATAAACCAAATGCAGTCCATCCACACAATGGAATATTACTCAGCCTTAACAAGGAGGAGGGGGCTTCCCTGGTGGCGCAGTGGTTAAGAATCCACCTGCCAACGCAGGGGACACGGGTTCGAGCCCTGGTCCGGGAAGATCCCACATGCCACGGAGTGGCTAAGCCCGTGTGCCACAACTACGGAGCCTGCGCTCTACAGCCCACGAGCCACAGCTACTGAGCCTGCGAGCCACAACTACTGAAACCTGTGCACCACAACTACTGAAGCCCGCACGCCTAGAGCCTGTGCTCTGCAACAAAAGAAGCCACCTCAATGAGAAGCCCGCACGCCACAACGAAGAGTAGCCCCCACTCGCCGCAACTAGAGAGAGCCTGCAGGCAGCAACGAAGACCCAATGCAACCAAAAATAAAAATAAATAAAAATTTAAAAATAAAAAAGGGAGGAGATTCTGACACAGGCTACAACCTGGATGAAACTTGAAGACCTTATGCTAAGTGAGATTAAGTCAGTCATAAAGCGATAGATACTGTATGATTCTACATTTGAGATTCTTAGAGTAGTTAAAAATCGGACAGAAAGCACAGTGGTGGGTGCTGGGGGGCAGGGCGGTTATTGTTTAACGGGTGTGGAGAGGTACAGTTTTACAAGATGAAAGCTTTCTGGAGGTGGATGGTGGTGGCACAACATTATAAACATATTGAATATCAGTCAGCCACATACTTAAGAACAGTGAATATAATAAGGTTTTTTTTGTTTGCTTTGTTTCTGCGGTACGCGGGCCTCTCACTGTTGTGGCCTCTCCCGTTGCGGAGCACAGGCTCCGGACGCGCAGGCTCAGCGGCCATGGCTCACGGGCCCAGCCGCTCCGCGGCATGTGGGATCCTCCCGGACCGGGGCACGAACCCGTGTCCCCTGCATCGGCAGGCGGGCTCTCAACCACTGCGCCACCAGGGAAGCCCCAATAAGTTTTATGTTACGTGTATTTTACCATATTTTAAAAAATGAGACCATGGCGGGGGGAAGGGGCGGGCTTAATCCAGTATGACTGGTGTTCCTGTAAGTGACGCCAGGAGTGCACTCAGAGGGACAGCTATGTGCAGAAGAAGCAAGAGGGTGGCCGTCTGCAAGCCAAGGAGAGAGGCCTCAGAAGAGCCCGAACGAACCCAGCCTCCAGAGCTGCTAGAGGATAAGTAGCTGCTGGTTAAGCCCCCTGTCTGTGACATTCTGTTACGGCAGCCCTAGCAAACTAATACAGGATTCTCAGTCTCCAGCCAGGCGACCTACAAACTATATAAATAAGAACTAAAAGTTAGGAGAAATCTAGAGAAAAGATAGAAAGCCAGGTGCCAAGAACATATCAATCGTGAATTAAAAAGAGAGACTTCTCCCCTCCTGCGTGACACAGGAAGTTTCTGCGTGAACCAGGAAACCATGCCCCAGGGGACCCAGGCAGGTGAGGAGCATGGGGGGAGGCATGGGACCAGACCCGGGACTATTAGGAGGAAGTCTTCACTCTGAACAGAGACCCTGCCCGCTTCCCCGGCCCACCCAGGTGCTGGCGGCTGGAATTCCTACACCCAGGCAGGGTGGGGAGAATTTCTCTGGAGAAACGGGATCAGGCCAGCAGTGAAGCCTGCACAGAGCTTTCAGTCAGCTTTCTGGTACCTTACTGCAATAAGTGAACAGCCCAGGGTCATCAGACACTTGGAGAAAGCCTCCAAGAGGAAAGAGACCAAAACATACAAGTAAATGCGGAAAAAATTGGAGGGAATCATGAAAAATGCAGGGTGTGGAAGACATAGATACCAAACATTAAATCCTCATAGAGATAAGGCACTGTATCCTCAAAATGAGAATCAAAGGCAATAAAAAGGAAAAAGAGAAAAGAAACAGAGAAAAAGAGCTCCTGGAAGTTAAAAATGTGATGGCTAAAATAAAAATTTTGATAAGTGAGTTGGAAGATAAATCCAAGGAAACCTTTCAGAAACTAGAACAAAAAGAGGTGGGCAAAGTAGTGAGAAATAGTGAGAAGAAAATTAGAGTCATTCATGAGTCATCCAGAGGGCCCCAAATCTATAAATTAGGAGTTCCAGAAAGCAAGGAAGGAAAATTACCAAAGATGTAAGACAGGAAAGCATCCCAGAATTGGAGGATGTGAGCGTCCAGGCTGAAGGGGCTCACAGACACCCTGCACAACGGAGGAAAGATTCTCATACAAAGTCATGAGAAACTTCAGAACCTCAGTGAGCAAAGATCCCAAATGCTTCCAGAGAAGACAGACTTCACACGAAGGACTGAGGGTCAGCAGGGCATGAGACCTCTTGACAGCAACACCGAGACCTAGACCTCAGCGGGAAATGGCCCCCACCCAAATTCTGAACAAAAATGATTTTCAATCTAGAATGACATATACAACCAACTTATCAACTCATTAAGCCACAAAAACTATCTATCTTCCATGCATCCTTTCTCAGGAAGCTACTGCAGGATGTACTCCACCAAAATGAGGGAGAAAATCACAGAAGAGGAAAGACATGGGGGGGGGGGCGTGGTTGTCCAACGAACATGAGGTGGCGAAGGGAATTTCCAGGAGCAATTTTATATATGTTTACACAAAAATACCACGGATTTGAACTGTGAGGGTCCGCTTATACATGGATTTTTTCCGTAGTAAAGACTACAGTACTACATGACTCATGGTTGAATCCACAGATGTATCCACAGATACAGCAGAACCACACATACTCAGGGCTGACTATCAATTACACGTGGATTTTCAAACGTGTGGAGGGTCGGAGCCCCTAATCCCAACACCGATCAAGGGTCCACTGTATATATCTTCCAGCAAACACTGAAGGAAAATATATAAATCTAAAAAAATGTGCATATACTGTATATAGAGAGAGAGAATCTGGTGGATGTTTCATGCAAAACGCAGCACTGAGAGATATTTTTCTGAGCATTTGGAAGTTGGGCAACAAATTAACCACTGTTTTAAAGAAAACTACGTATTTGAAAAAATGAGGCGATTACTAACTCAAGCTGCACGTGAAAAGTATCAATACATGCGTGTATACAGAATCAGTGCGTTGCTTGCCTCGATACCCCAGTCTTTTAATAATGAGAGCTATCGATTTAACAGAATTGACCTAACAATGCTGGAATGGTTAAGAAAGGGAAGAGAAAGGTGGTTCTAAAAGACTGAGAATCTTCACCTACCATAGTAGGGAGTCAGTACATAACAGCTGAAAGTGATCGTAAACCAAGAAAGCAGTAAGCACAGATGTAGAGACTTGGAGGTAAGTGCCTGGAGACACAGCTGAAGGAGTTTAAAGTTGTACATCTGGAAGCAGTAGAGGGAAGGGGGCTTTGTCCTAAACACTGTTGTTTTTAACATTAATTGACATCTTAAACTGTGGGCACATCGTCTTGATAAAAATTAAAATTTTTCAAGAGGGATGGGAGGAAAGATTTTCATGAGAAAATTCTCACAATAGTGACGTTATGCTTGCTTTTCCAGCTGTAGAAACTAAGACTCAGGATTTGTGCCTCATGGGGGCCGGGATCCGAACCCGGGTGTTGGGGGAAAGTCCTGCTCCTCACAGAGGATGCTGGCCTGGTAGGTGCCCAGCCCGAGTATTTAGCACGTTGGTGGGAAAGCCAGAAAGGGGGCCCAAGTGGCAGGTCAGTGGCCTTCTTGCGGGGACGGAGGGGGCAAGCTTCCCTGAGAAGGCACCAGATATGTCAGACTGGAAGCAGGAAAGTGACCGGAGAGGCCATGAGCATCGCATGCAGATGACGGCTATTCCCACGCCGAGACCAGGTCACCAGCCAGGAAGCCACCCCAAGGCCGGGAGGGGTCGAGAGCAAAAACAGACACCACGGAGGCCAGCAAACACGGGCCCCACATTCATCCTTGTGCTGCCCAGAGGGGAGGGGATTCAGGCGCAGTTGGCCTCAAACCAGGGAGCCACCCAGGTGTGCCCACCTCCACGGTGCGGGCAGGGGGTCCCCAATGGCCGGGGAAGGACCAGACTCAAAAAACAAGCTCAACCAGCACCCTAGGCCGTGCCCACCTGGCCGACTTCATGCCAGCATTGCTCCTTCTGCTTTCCTCACCCGTTCATCCTGGGAAGGTTTCGCGGGGTTGTTTTGTTTTTTTAAGTTTAGACGTTATAGCTTTAGCTTCACAGAAAAACTGAGTGCAAGTACAGACACACATGAGTGCGGGGCACTTGTTACCGTCGATCAACCAATGCTGATACATCATCACTCCTGGTGTCGCCCATCCCGTGATTTTGGACAGATGTAACGCCCTGTACCTACCATTACTGTGTCACACAGAATAGTTTCCTGCCCTAAAATTCCTCTGCACTCCACCTATTCATCCTTCCTTCCCCCAACCCCTGGCAACCAGTGTTCCTTGACTGTCTCCATAGTTCTGCTTTCTCCAGAAAGTCGCAGAGTGGGACTCATACAGTACGAAGGCTTTTCAGGTTGGTTTCTCTGACTTTGTCGTACGCACTTAAGGCCTCCGCGTCTTCTGTGGACCTGAACCATACTGTGTCATCCACTCCCACTCAAGAGCATCTTTGTTGCTTAAGTTTTGGTAATTATGAATAAAGGGAAGGTCTTTTCCACGTCAGGAAAAAAAAAAAAAAAAAAGAGATGGACCTAACTTCTGAAGAATGAACCCTGTTAAGTTTACCTTGAGAATTTCCCCACACTGGCTGCCTTCTCAGTTGCAGGCACCCAGAAAACCTTCCAGGGCAGCCCAGTCAGAAACCACGGCCACGGTGTCCAGGGACACCATCGGCTGACATCTGCTGAGCTCTCACCATCCATGGAGGGCCAGGAGCTGTCATCAAAACAGGGGGCTCAGAGAGGTAAGGTGACTTGTCCAAGGCCACACAGCAGGAAGGGGCGAAGATCTGAACCTCCCCACTCAGCTGTCCCCAGAACTGGAAGGAGCCACGGGGATGTGGGGGCCAGCCCCAATGCCACCTGTTCCCCATCAGAGGAGAGGCCCACACCTGGCACCATCGGCTGACGCGTGCACATCGAGGATGAGTCAGAGAAGTGGCTGGTCTGTAGACCCCAAGTCAGCGTCCTCTCCCCTGGGAGCCTGGCTCCCTCTGAGCTGCACTCCCTGAGGAGACGCCCTCTGCTCGCCTGTTGCCCTGACCTCCCGGGGACGACAGAGGCTCCTCTCCCCACTGCCAAGTGCTCACGGCAGGTCCAAGCCAGTCAGTTCCCACAGAGAGCCCATGAGGGAGACACTGTACCCATTTTACAGACAGAAAAAAACTGAGGCGTGATAAGGTTAAGTCACTTGCCCGAAGTCCTGACGGAAGCGGCTCAGCTAGGACCCCCGCCATGTGTGCCAGGTTCCCAGGCCCACGTTTGGGACGATCCCTCTCCACTGCCCACCGAAAAACAGGGGGTCAGCATCGAAGAGCGCAGCCTGCAGTTCCAACTACACCAGGTCCCCCTGGACTGGGGGTCCTCACTCAGAATGGCAGGATGACTCATCCTGAAGGAGGGTCCCTTCAGGACGCAGCTCTGCACCCAGCACCCAGGAGCTGCCCCGGGCGTCAGGAGAACCCTGGGTTTCGCTCAGGGGAGGCCGGCTGCTGCTTCGGACGCCACTGACATCAAGCACTGTCTTCTCTGTGGTGTGAACGGTTTCAAGGTGCAGGCTCTGGAGACCTGGGCATCCCTGACTCCAGCTTCCAAGTTTCAGCCCCATATCCTGTCGGGCCTCAGTGAGCAGGGACCACCCTTGTTCACCCTTCATGCCCCTCCCTCTGGGCCTGAACAGGGGAGACAGGAATAGACGCAGGGTTCCCAATCCCGCCATCCGGGGAGCACCCTTCCCGGACCCGTGCTCCCCTCTCTGGTCACCCAGCAGGCACTGAGGCTCAGCTGCCCGAGGCCCGCGGGGCTGGCCTCTCACAGGTCAGGGGTTCATGGACATAACTGTGAGGTGGGGCAGCAGGGGGTGCAGGGCAGGGATGGGAGGAAGAATCGAGGGAGCCCCCTCACGGGAGAGGGTCCTTGACCAGAGTGGCCGGAAGTCAGGCAGGTCTGAGCTCGGATCCTGGACAGGTGACCTGACCCGAGCCTCTACTTCCCTATCTGCAAAATGGGGGTCAAAGTTACTTCTCTCTCGGAGCCACAGAAGAGGAGAACAGCGTGGGGGTGAAGAGCCAGGAGCTGGGGTCAGACCGACACTGCACTGCCCTCAGAGCGGGCCCGAGTCACCTAACTTTGCTGGGTCTCCGTGTCCCCTGCTGTGACGAGTGACAGTGACAATACCCACCCCGTGGGATGCTCGTGGCGAGTAAGAGGAGTCACACTTGCAAAGCACCTCAGGATGGTGCAGGGCGCGTGGCAGGCGCTGCGTTAAGTACGTCACATCAGAAGCCGCGATGGTCTAGCCCGTGACCAGGCGGAGGACCTGGGGGGCCGTAATGGACGCGGGTGGCCATGGCTGCTCTGTGCTGCAGCTCTCCATCACTGCGGCGGCAACAGCATCGCTTGGGACCTTGATGAGATGCAGATTCTCGGGCTCCCCCGGGCCCACTGAAGCAGAAACTCTGGGGGTGGGCAGACCACCGGGGCTGTAATGCCCACCAGGTAACTCACATGCCACTCAAGATCAAGAACCCAGGTTGTCCTGTTAGAACCACCTGCAGGACCTTGAAAACTAGTAACTGACACCCAGTCCTCCCAGGGACGATTCAGTGGGTCAGAGGCGAGGCCTGAGCAGCAGAGGGTTTTAAAAGCTCACAGGTGATTCTTATTTCAGGACCAACAATCGTTTTCTTTTTTATGTTATGTTTTTTGACGACCACCGATCTTGTTGCTGAAAATCTGCCCGATGGTCAAGCTCCCAGCTTCACCCCAGGCAGCAGCCTCTGTCTCACACTCTCCGGGGAGCCCCGCCAGCTCTTCCCAGGGCGGGCGCTCTATACACACACACCAAACACTCCAGGAAGGCGGCCCAGGCCGCAGGCCGAGCACCCAGATTAAGATGGAGGATTTGGGGGCTTCCCTGGTGGCGCAGTGGTTGAGAGTCCGCCTGTCGATGCAGGGGACACGGGTTCGTGCCCCGGTCCGGGAGGATCCCACCTGCCGCGGAGCGGCTGGGCCCGTGAGCCATGGCTGCTGAGCCTGCACGTCCGGAGCCTGTGCTCCGCAACGGGAGAGGCCACGACAGTGAGAGGCCCACGTACCGCAAAAAAAACCCCACAAAAAACAAAAACAAAACAAAAAAAAAATGGAGGATTTGGGCTCAGGTGGGTCACCGAGCCGTCTGAGATGTGACATGAGCTATGAGCCGTTATCGCAGGAAAACACTAACACCCACAACCGCACGCAGGGGTTCCACACCACGGGCCCGCCTGGGCCCCAGTGAGACCCCCCCACAGGCCCCAGTTCCTGGAGCGCAGGACCCCCAGGGGGGAGAGGGGATGGCTGAGGCCCACGTGGGGCTCCTGTTGCAGGGGGACCAGCTCCACCACCACTAAGCCGTGAGGCCAGGCAAGTGACTTATCTGCAGCTTCCACGCCTGTAAAATGGGGATAAAATAGCTCCTAACGCGCTGGGCTGCAGCTCCTAACCGACCGGGTACCAGCACCGGGAGCAGCTTGTGAGCTCTTTTATCCCCGAGGAGGCCGCCCAGGTGCGTTATAGCTCCACGGAGGCCACCGAGGTGCCTGATGCATCCCCACGCAGCCCTTCCCCCAGCTGCCTGCTGCGTCCCCACGCAGCCCCTCCCCCAGGTGCCTGAAGCATCCCCATGGAGCCCCCGCCCAGGTGCCCGATCCACCCTCAGGTCTCTGCCATCTCCTCACGGACGTCCTCCCCTCCCGTCCACCCTCTCTGAGAAGAAGGAGAGCGTGCTTGGGGACCAGCTGGCCCTGCACCGTCTCTTTTTCCAAAGCCCCGAAACACAGAGAGCAGGACTGCTGGTCACTCTCTGCTCTGAGAACCTCCTCGGGGCCCCTCCCACCTCCCCCGAGCGCCCGCTTCCCGTGGCGTGGGGACACCCCCCTACTCTAAATGACTGTTTATCTACCAGGTACCTTCCGAGTGCCAGGGGCTGAGGGTACAGAGAGCAAAGAACCTCCCGGACCTGAGATGTAGGGGGACAGAGAGACACTAGGTGAACCCCACCATGAAGGAAACTAGAGTCGCACTTGGTGGGGAGGGGCAGGAACGCGGGCAGGGCCACCTGCAGGGGGCGAAACTGAGCAGGTCCTGCGCCCCGCACAGACGGTGTGCTTGAGAAATTAGGAGTTTCTCCAAACATAGACTTCACCGCGTCCAGGAATAAATCCCCAGGTTTGGGTGAGGGGTAGAGGGCCTGTAAGGACATCTCAACTTCCAGAAGATTCTTTAAAAAGAAGCTGAATGGAAATGTAAAATGGTGCAGACATTCTGGAAAACAGCCCAGCAGTTCCTCAGTTAAACCTAGAGACCCCGCCTGACCCAGCAATTCCACTCCTCGGTTTATACCCCCAAATGCAAAGAACGAAATGAAAACACACGTCCATACGCAAACCTGTGCACGAATGTTCACAGCAAAAGGGGGGAACAAAAGGGGAACAAGCCAAAGGTCCATCAATGATGATGGATAAACCAAAGATGGTCCACCCGTAGCCTGGAACACTACTGTCTTCATATTCACACGGCACGTAGTCAAGCTACAACATGGATGAACCTTGAAAACATTACAGGGAGTGAAAGAAGCCAGACAGTGCAGGACTCCATCTGCGTGAAATGTCCACGATGGACAGATCCATAAGACAGAAACCAGATTCGCGGTTGCCAGGGGCTGGGGGAGGGGGGATGACAGGGGGAGGGGGAGGGGGGATGACAGGGCTTCTTTTTGAGGTGATAAAAATGTTCTAGAATTGACTGGTGATGCTGCACAGCTCTGTGAATATACTAGAAATCGTGGAAGTGTGTGCTTTAAATGGGTGAATTGTATGGTGTGTGAACTGCACCTCAAACTATTAAAAAGAGAGCCTCAGCTTAGTGGGGCCCCTGCAGTCTGAGTGGGCCTGGGGGTGAGGCGGGTCCACCCTTCCTTTGCCCTGGGGGGGGGGTCTGGGGGTCTCTGCCCACTCCTGACAGACATCACAGCTACCCTGACCACCCCAGTGGGGACACCTCCACTTCCTGTGAAGGCCAGAAACAATCCCCCTGATTACTGGGCTCCATGGGGACCCCACAGGGCACCCCCAAGTCCACCCACAGGCCCCAGTGGCCCAGGGGGTGGAGAAGGCTCCCGTCAGGACTCCACCCAGGACACGGAGGAGGAGACTCTGACTTCAGACGTGACATTTGCTCCCAAAGGGCGGGGCCGGTGCAGGGGCCCCCCAACCTGGGGTCTGCGGACTCCCAGGGGTAGGACAGACTTGGGGATCGTGAGGGAAGAAATTACATCCTTATATTCACCAGCCTCCACCTGGGACCGAGGCAGGCAGCAAACCACGGCGGCGTTTGCCAAACCCGTGACCCCGTCACCCATGGAAACAGCACGTCCAGTGAGGGTGGCTGCAAACGCCCTGGGACAGCGTTACGCCCAGGCCTGCCGGCCCCAGAGCTGAGGATGAAGCTCACGCCCACCCTGCCGGATGCCAGAGCGGCCAGCCGAGGACACACCGTGCCAGGGCCCCACGCTGCCCCTGTGGCCCCCACGGACGCAGCTCCAAGCTGTGCTGGGCCCAGTGGGGGGACACCTGGCCCCACACCCCGCTGCCCCAGGGTAAGGAGGGACGTCGCGGGCTCCACAGGCGTCTCTGGAGAGAGCGGCTCTGAGAAGGGACCCCGAGCGCAGAGGGAGGAGCCCTGCACCACCCGGGAGGACTCAATGTTCAGGGGGCCTGGGGCAGGGCAGGTCTCTGGCCAAACCGTGTCCCCCAGCCCCACCCCGACTCCCGGTCAGCCCCGGGGCTGCAGCGGGGTTGGGCATCTCCAGGCGGGCTCTGAGAGAGGGTGGGGACCCTGACTCACTCTGGGTGCTCCCAGCAAGCCCTCACCCGGCTCCTTCAGCTCCCAGCACCCTGTGCCTCAGGGAACCTGGCCAGGCCACACCCCCGTCGCTCCCACCCAGGGCCCACGCTCCTTCTAGGCCCTGCACGGTCCCCGGCCACACAGGCAGGACGGCCTGCGCCCCTGGCAGACAGGCCCCTGAGGTTGGGTTTTCCGGAAACTTCCCTCAGCCATCGCCCAGGATCCTCGAGGCACGGCGGCCAGAACGGCGGCTCTGAGGGCAGAAGGCGGCTGGGAGAGGCGGTCTGATGGTGTGAAGACCTGAGGGGCTCCCATCCCTCCCCCAGAGGCCCCCGGACACCTGGGCACTGGCCTGGCTCCCAGCCGGCCAGGCTGGGCTGTCCTTCCGTTGGACGTAAACAGGACCTCAGACGAGGCTGCTCTGACCACCACGGAGTGACACAGGTCACCCGGCCACCCACACAGTGCCAAACCCTCAAGGAGGCCAAGGCACCCTTCACCATTTCAGCTGCATCCTCGCCTCCCTCCGGAGATGAGTCAGACCCCCATCAGAGGACTGTCCCCCTTTCCGACAGCACCCACTCCAGGGTGAACCCCCTTCCTCAGACCCTCCCCAAACGGCCCACCCAAAGCCCACTCCCACAGCAGGCTCTTTCTAACACCCTCTCGCTCCAGGGCTCCCCACTGTTCCAAGCAAGTGCTCCTGGGGGGCTGGCCTCTGCGCCCTGAGGGAGTTCTGGGCGTTTCCACAGGAACTCCTCCCTGCTGGCCACTGTGGGTGGGCGGGGAAGCTTGGAGGCACAGGTCTGCCTTCCCCAGGGGGGGGGCGGGTGCTGAGGGAACTCAGAAGCCCCCAGGCTGACCGTGCAGCCTGACTGGCTCCGGCTCAGAACCAGCCCTGACAACCCCCCCCCCCCCCCCCGCGGCTTGCTGGGCAGTGGGCTTGGGCCGGGGCCACTCCTGCAGGATGACGCAGGGGGCATCTCCAAGCAGATGGAGAGCTGTCCCCAGGCGGGGGGTCCTGCTCCGTGGGCAGCTGAGGCAGACCCGCATTTTCATCTCAGGACTTCGGGCCAAACTGAGAGCACCTCAAGTGGGATCAAGCCCTGGGCTGCCGGGTGGCTGGGCAGCACTGCTGGGCATCACCTAGAGACCCCCGTGCCCTGGGGACCCAGATCTACTTAGCGCCCCTCAGTGTCCCGAGACGGGGGCACATGGCTGCCCACTGAGGCAGGGGTTCCTGCCTGGGGCACAGCAACAGCCGGGGTGGCCCTGCTCTGGGTGGGTTCCGGCTGCTCTGGGCTAGAGGACAGCCATCCTCAGGGGCTGCTGCTGGGACTTTATGGGAAGGTATGTGGAAGGGGCTGGGCTCTGGGCTTAGAAACAAGGGGCGAAGTGAGACATAACACACGTGTGCCCCTGAGAGCAGGAAGGGCTCATTCTCCCTCCCCTCCCCTCCCCTCCATAACCCACCCCCAACTCTGTCTCTTCCTCCCCAGCCCTGCCTCTCCCCGTCCCTGTCTCTCTCCCTCCACTGTCTCTGTCTCCTCTGTCTCTGTCTCTATCTGCCCCCTTCCCTCCCTCTCCGTCTCTCCACTAACACTCCTGTCCTTTCCTCCTCCTGCCTGGCCTCGAGCTAGCAGGACACTCTCCGCCTGTCGATTCATGGTCACTGTCAACATGGCAGCCTGGATCCAGCCCCGAGAAAACCCTGACTTCTGCTATATTTCTGCCGCATTCTCTCTGGGACCCACGATTAATTTCTTCCACATTGAGCCCGGCACCATGGACACAGGTGCCATCCGGGCAGCGTGGCACACCAGGGCCCAGGGACACTCCGGCCCAGCTGTTGCCTGGGACCTCGGTCCCTGGTGGGTTACCTCCTGGCTCTTGTTTCTCCTGACAATCAGGTTGGTTCTGTGCAGACCCAAAGGGTCAGGCCGTGGCCCCACGGCCGTGCTTGCGGGGCGGCCCTGTTCCCTCTGCCTCTGGGTGCTTAAAAATGCTCCTCCTGGCGTGCCTCGGACACCCGCCTCACTCCTGCCATCCTCGGGTCTCTGCGGGAAAGTCGCTCCCCTAGAAGGCTTTCCCGGACGCCCCAGACACCCGCCAGCGCCCATGTTAGCATGGACCCAGCTTCCTCCATCCCGGATTCACTGACACGGTCCCCAGCCTGTGCAAATGCACACACCGCCCTGGGGCTCTCGGTTCCCTGCTCTCCCTGGGGCCAGCTCATTGCCCGGCACAGCCCCTGCTCAATAAATACCTGTGTGGGTCCCAGCTTCCCTGCAGATACCACTGCTGTTCTCTCGCCGTTGGTAAAACAGACCCTAAATGCAGCCCATCAAAGCCACCTCGCTGAGAACTGGACAGGACCACCTGGCCGCTTAGCTGGTGGGCTGAGGTCCCGACGTTTACTGAGCCCCTGTCTGGCACCGTGCTAGGTACTCTGGGGGCAAGAGGAAGGCACCCACGATTTATTTCAAGGAATCCACCATCCAATGGGGGGGGCAGCATGCCAACGGGCACCCTGGGGGTGGCTAGGACTCAGGCGCTGCAGTTTAAGTCACCGTGGTTATCTACAATACATAGAAAAGCTTTAGAACTCAACAGTAAGAGGGCAATCTTGAAGTGGGCAAGGACCTGAACAGACATTTCTCCAAAAGCACACGCATGGCCAAGAAGCGCATGAAAAGTTCCTCAGTGTCACTGGTTATGAGGGAAACGCAAACTGAAACCACAGTGAGATACTACTTCACACCCACCAGGATGGCTATAATCAAAAAGGCAGACTAACAGGTGTGGAGAGGACGTGGAAAAACTGGAGCCCTCAAACCCCGTTGATGGGAATGTAAAACGGTGCAGCTGCTCTGGAAGAGAGGGCGGCAGCGCCTCAAAAGGTGAAACACAAGAGTCACAATGCGACCTGGCAATTCCACTTGTGGGTGTTCACCCAAGAGAATGGAAAACACACTTCCACACAAAACCGCGTCCACAATGTTCACAGCAGCACTACTCACGAGAGTCAAAAGGTGGAACCGCCCCAAATGTCCATCAATGAATGGACGGATAAACAAACTGAGGTCTGTCCATACAGTGGACTGTTATTCAGTCTTAAAAACGGATGAAGTTCTGATACGCGGGACGTGGATGAACCTTGAAGACACTGCGTAGAAGAAGCCAGACACAGAAGCCCACGTAGTGTAGGATTTCATCTGTTTGACATGTCCAGAACAGGCAAATGCAGAGACAGAAAGCAAATTAGGGGTTGTCAAGGGGGGGGGGGGGGTGGGGAGGAGGGTGGGGGGGTGGGGGCGGGGGCGGCAATGGTGACTGACTGCTTAATGCATAACGAGGTTTCTCTTGTGGGTGACAAAAAAAAAGTTCTAAAATTAGGGTGTGGTGATAGCTGCACAACCTCATGAACTTCTCAAAGCAGTGAATTGTACACTTTAAAAGGATGGATTTTATGTAAATTATGTCTCAGTAAAACAATACCATTTGTCTCCTCTCAGGGCGCAGGCTTGATACCACCTCTAGGATGTAGCAAGGACAGGAGGGGAAAACGGGCAGCGCAGAAGCGGGACCAGTAGCCACCACTGGTGTCTGTGAACGGTTTACAACAGTCACACTAGCTTATTTATGCAGCATCTGTGCATCCAGGCGCCAGCTCAGAAATCTCTGCCTGGGCTCGCATGCAACGTTCAGGACGCCCCACGCAGGCTCGTAACCGAGGATCTGGGGTCTGAACTCAGCCCTGTGCTGCGTGATTCTGTGGCTTCCAGAACCCAAATCTCCCACGTGACTTTCGCAAGTCACTCTATCCCCTGGCCTTGGTTTCCTCGTCTGTAAAATGGGCATAGTAACTGTGTGGGCCTGGCCTCACAGGGTGTGGGGCAATCAGATTTCCTAACGGACGAAAATGGTGGCCACGTGGCCGGGACAAGTGAGGGCTGGGTCCCCATCCCGTCTCTGCTCCTGCTGACCCACCCCCGCCCCCGGGCCTGTCTCCACCCTCCTCCCTTCCCTGCCCCCCTCCTCAGCCGATTCTGAGTCCTGGGGCCCCTCCAGGGACAACCTCTCTCCTGCCTTTTGCTATCAACTCCCAGAGTATGATGCCCCACTGAGATCCGGACTCACAACCTCCACCGCAGCCTCACCATCTTCACCTGGCTCCACACCTACCCCTCCCCCAGGGGCCCCTGTGTCCCCGGTGCCTGGGTGCTGACCGTCCCTGACTCTGCCTGCCTGCTCTGCTCACCTCTGAGCTCTCAGGGTTCTGGTTCTCCCCAGCCCACTGTCACCACCTGGACCCAGGCCATCATCCCTTCCCCCCTAGACACCTGCACCGCCTCCCAGGGGCCCCCAGCCTCCTCTCTGGCCCCCCTTTCCTTCCCCACCCAGCAGCCAGAGTGATTATCCAAACACAACTGTACAACTGCCACACGGCCCAGCAAACGTACTCCTGGGCATTTATCCCAGAGAAATGAAGACTCAGGTTCACACAGAGCCTCTGCGTCAAAGTTAGCAGCGGCGGGTATTCCCAACAGCCCCACGCGGGAACTATCCCAGACGCCCCGGACGGTGACGGGGCAGCACCCCATCCGCTCTGCGGGGCACAGTTGAGCAGTAAAAGGAACCGACCGTCGACGGGAACAAGGGCCTGGACGGGCTCCAGAGAAGCACGGCGAGTGGCAAAGGTGCTCCCAGAGGCTACATTTGTAGAACACTCTTGAAATGAGAAATGGAACGCAGATCAGCGGTTGCGGGAGGCTGAGGAGACACGGGGGTGAAGGGGGAGTGGGTGTGGCCATAAAAGGAGGACGGGGGTCCCTGCGGTGATGGGATATTCTGCATCGGACGGTATCAACGTTGGCATTTGGGCTATAACACTACTAGAGTTTTGCAAGATGTTACCCTTGGGGCAGGCACGGTGGAGGGCTCGGGGACGTCCCTGGATTATTCCTACAACTGGACGTGAATCTACAATTATCTGGAAACAAAATGTTTAATTACAAGAGGACAAACATCAGATCGCATTGCTGTCCTGCTTAAACCTTTCAGAGCCCTTCCTGGCCTCTGGACAAAATCTAACGTCCTTCCCATGGCCCGGAAGCTGTGCTCAGACCCCTTACCCTCTGCCCCCACTCTGCTGCAGCCTACGCCTCTGCCTCTGGGCCTTTGCACGTGCTGTTCTCCCTACCTGCTCGTTCTCCCACTCTCCACACGACTGCCCCTTCACATCCTCAGCTCTCTGCTGGTGTGTCATTCATGCATCGTCCAACCACGGTCCCCCGAGCTTCCCCCTGCTGCAGGTGCTGCGGCCGTACCGGGGGCCGCAGTCAGGAACCTGACAGACGGGCCTCTGCCCTCCAGAGCGTGGAGGCCACGGGAGCCAGCGCACAGGCGTGTGTGCACACGGGGCGCCCAGAGGGGACAGCAGAGGGGCACCACGCCTGGTGCCACACACCGCCCTCACCAAAGTGGACGTCAACCACTGCGGCTGCGTCTCTGAACTCAGCAGTAAGCAACCCAATGGCTGGGGGTGGGGCTGTGAAAAGGCCATGCACACAGGTTGGCTGCATGGCCCACAGCCACTCAGCTTGGCTCCTACAACCAGCCTCCGACAAAGCCTGCCTGGCTTTGTGACACCGGCCTACCAGGTAAGATCCTGCCTGGTACTCCTGGGAGGGGTCCCCTGGCCACCCTTGGTTCCTGAAACCCTCCCCCACTGACCTGCCCACAGTGTGGCTGCCACCCACCCCCACCTGGAAATGCCTCCCCTCCTCCCATCTGCCGTCCTCAGCCCTGATGCAGAGGCTGGCTCGCGGGGTGCGAGGGACAGGTGCTTCTCAAGGCGTGGTCCCTGGGACTGCCTGTGTCAGACGGCCCCACTGCAGGCCCCTGGGCTCTCCCCTGGGAGCCTGTCCAGGTGGCCGGGGTTAGGCGATCAGCCCAGAGACTGCAAGGTCAGCCCTGTTGCAGCATTTCCCGTCTCCACTGCCTGCCTGAGCCTCAGCTCCCCACCTGTAAAACGGGGGAGTCATGCTTCTCTCACAGGGAGACCACAGGAGAGAAGCCTGCGCAGCTCCCCAGCTCAAGGCCAGACACTCGCCAGGCCTGAGAGTGACAGCAGTGAGCTGGGGGGAGTGGGATGGGAGGAAGGTCAGAGCGTCAGATGTTGGCTGCAAGGGCGGACCCAGGAGTCCCCCAGGAGAAGCTACCGAGCACCCTCACAGGAGAGGAGGGACAGGGAGAGGCCCACTGCCCGCTCCAGGCCTCCGCCGTGGACTCCGCAGGCCCTGCTCCCACTTCCCACTGGCTGTGGGATCTTGGCCCATTTGGACATCCGTGGAGGATGGAAGGGCTCTTATCCGGGGTCCATGGAGAAGTCTCAGGGAATCTTCGACCCAGAGGTGCCCACAAAACATCGCATGAGTACAGGGACTTGCCTGCCACCTGGGAGAGGACCACAGCTTCCAAATGCTCTCAGAGGGGTCTGGGAGACCCCACAAGTTTATGCATGGCTGGGCAAAGGCCCAGCAAAGGCTCAGGTTCAGAAGAATGTGTCTTCCTTCCCTTTCTCTGCTTCACTGTTAGACCTTGGACTCCTCTGGGCCTCAGCTTCCTCAACAGTAAGGTATGGGGTGGGGTCAGGGGTGGGCGCTGAAATGATTGCTCCATTGGGAAATGCCATCGCTAGGTGCCACGGGCGGCTCTGGGCCAGCCGAGGCCCACTGCCCCCGGCCGTGCGACCTCGTCAAGCCACGGAACCCGCCACGCTTCACTTTCTCATCATCCCTTAAATGACAGCACACGCTCTACCCCAAAGCACTGATTTAAGGACTAAAAGAAGGAACATCTATGGTAAGTGCACAGCCCAGTACTTGGGACAAAGTGGATGTTAAAAACAGTGATTATCCTTCTTCCAAAGGAATCTCCTGGCTTTAGGATTCTAGTTAACACGTATGCACCCCGGAGCACGTTCAAACCGAAGCCCGTAGGGCATGGTAGTGGGTTGAAGAGTGTCCCCCAAAAGATATGTCCATGTCCTAAACCGTGGTACCCGGGAATGTGCCCTTATTTAGAAAAAGGGTCTCTGCAGATTCAATGAACTTAAAGTTCTTGAGATGAGATCACGCTGGATTTGGGCTGGGCCTGAAATCCAATGAGAGGCATCCTTACAAGAAACAAAGGGGAGGGACTTCCCTGGTGGCGCAGTGGATAAGACTCTGTGCTCCCAATGCAGGGGGCCCGGGTTCGATCCCTGGTCAGGGAACTAGATCCCACATGCATGCCACAACTAGGAGTTCGCATGCCACAACTGAGGAGCCCACGTGCCACAACTAGGGAGCTGGCGAGCTGCAACTAAGGAGCCCTGGAGCTGCAACTAAGGAGCCCACCTGCCACAACTAAGACCTAGTGCAACCAAATAGATATTAAAAAAAGAAACAAAGGGCAGACACAGACACAGAGGAGGAAGCCACTGCTGACAGAGCAGAAACGTAACAGCACTCACATGTGGCGCTTGCGAACGTTACCGTCTCTTTCATTTTCATGAGCCACTTGGCCCAGAGTTTTAAAAAACTCTGTCCAGAGCAGCGACTCTCAGCCCTGCCTGCTTTTATCACACACCCAAGCCAGAAGCCACCGTCCGAGATCCTGGCTGGAGCAGTGCTGGGTGGAACCCAGACGGACCCCTCCCTGAAACCGTCCCAGTGGTTCCAACGTGTGGCTGAGGCTGCTCTGGGCAAGAGGCCGTCAACCTGAGACACGTGTCAGAATCACCTGGACACTCTGAAAAAGAATCTCAGGCCACACCCAGACCACCTTGTCAGCATGTGTGGGTGGGGCCCAGGCACTAGCATTTCCCAAAGGACCCAAGATGACTCCGTGAGCAGCCAAGATCGGGACAAGCGTGCTACAACGGAGCCGCCCACGTGAGAACCACCCGGGGCGTCCCGCAAGCATGTGGATTCTAACCCTGCAGGTCTGCGGGTGCCTGAGATTCTGCGTTTCTAACAGTCTCCAGGGATAACCATCCTTGGTGGTCCCAGTGTGCAGCCAGGGTGAAGAGGCACCGCCCAGCACTGTGGTTCTAAAAGTGGGGTCCTCAGACCAGCAGCAGCAGCATCAACTGAAACTTGTAAGAAATGTAAATTCTTGGGCGACACCTCAGACCCAGAACTTCAGCAGGGGGCCAGCAACCTGTTGTAGCACACCTCCCAGGCAACTCTCACACACACTCACGTGTGGGACGCACTGGCCCGAGTAACAGACAGTGGCGGGACGGCACCAGCCGTGGAGACTGCCCCTCGATTCGCTCAGAGGTCTCCAAAAGCACCAGGGAGCCCTCCCTGCATTCCAATCAACACCTCTGACATTCCCGCGAAGGTGGGAGATGGAGATGGAAGAAACTGTTATGACTCCATCGCAGAGATGAGAAAACCAAGGCCGAGAACAAGCCTCCTTCAAAGTCAGCAACTTCAGCCCTGGGGTAACAGCCACCCTGCCCGCCGTCGTTCAGACACAGCTCAGGGGCCCTCCAGGGACGTCTCTGCTGTCACTCAAGGACACACACGTCTCTCCCACCCCTTCTCAGAACTCTCACCTGTGGTGCTTCCATTTGGGACGCCCAAAGTCTGGCATAAGAAACCCGTAATTATTTCACATAGTTTAGTTTTGCATACAGGCTACATTCTTCTTGGTAAAACTCATGTCCTCCTGTTTCTTGTGTTTTATTTTATTTTTATTTTTTTTGCAGTACACGGGCCTCTAACTGTTGTGGCCTCTCCCGTTGCGGAGCACAGGCTCCGGACGCACAGGCTCAGCGGCCATGGCTCACGGGCCCAGCCGCTCCGCGGCACGTGGGATCTTCCCGGACCGGGGCACGAACCCGCGTCCCCTGCATCGGCAGGCGGACTCTCAACCACTGCGCCACCAGGGAAGCCCCTAGACTGCATTTCTGTGTCCTCCCCCCACCAAACCATACGTTGAAATCCTAACCCCCAAAGTGATGGAGTTAGGAGGTACAGGCTTTGGGAGGTGATTAGGTCATGAGGGTGGAGCCCTCATGATAGGATCAGTGCCTTTATGAAAGAGACCCCACAGAGCTCCTTTGTCCCTCCCCTCAGGTAAGGACACAGAGAAGGTGGCAGTCTGCAACCCAGAAGGCCCTCACCAAACACCAAATCTGCCAGGGCCTTGATCTGGGACTTCTCAGCCTCCAGAACAGTGAGAAATGAATGTTGTTGTTTAAAACCCCCCAAACCCTGCCCCGTCCATGGTATTCCGTTACAGCAGCCCAAATGAACTAAGACACAGAGTCAGGCTCGGCAAAGACTGCCAGGTGGATTCATCAAAAGTGGACCTGAGCTTCTCAGTCTTTATGGCTTGAACACTGTAGGAACTAGTAAATGCTTCTCAGTGAATGAATGAATCAAACAGGAAAAGGGATCTTTAGAAAGTGTGCAAATGAAAGGGTGCTTATTTTTCTGCTTGTCTTTCCTAGCACTTTACAACGAAAGCTGCTCATTAGACAGTGCTCCAAAAATGTCTTCTGGGGCTTCCCTGGTGGCGCAGTGCTTGAGAGTCCGCCTGCCGATGCAGGGGACACGGGTTCGTGCCCCGGTCCGCGAAGATCCCACATGCCGCAGAGCGGCTGGGCCCGTGAGCCATGGCCGCTGAGCCTGCGCGTCCGGAGCCTGTGCTCCGCAACGGGAGAGGCCACAACAGTGAGAAGCCCGCATACCGCAAAAAAAAAAAAAAAAAAAAACTCTTCTGGCCATGAATGCCTCACAGCATTAGGACATTATCTCTATTATGCACCATATTCAACACCATCTGCCTTACTCATGTAACACACTGTCAGTCTCTATAAGCAACGACAGAGCTGATAACAAAACAAAACCGACCAGGGAATTACAATGGCAATGCTTTAAAGAGCTTTAAAATTCCCCTTTAACTGTCTACATCCAGTTCTGAGTCCTTGCAACAACATGGATGTGTGAAATGATGACAGTGGATGAAATCACGAAACACTACTACATTGGCACAGGTGATTCATTCCACAAGTATTTATTGAGTGACCACTGTATGTTGGTACCACTTTAGTTACTGGACATTCAACAGTGACCGGCACAGACACACAGCCCTTCCTGCATGACTCTTACACTCCACACCAGTGCTGTCCAACAGGACTTTGTGTGATGACAGAAATGTTCTGTCTCCGCACTGTCCAGGGTGGTGGTCACGAGTCACAGTGGCACTTGAGCGCTTGCAATGTGGCTTAGTGTGACGGAAGCGCCGAGTCTCTAAATTTCATTTCATTGTAATTAATTTAAATTCAAATTCAAATAGCCACATACAGATTGGGCAGGGTTGGTGTAGATGACTAATCCGTTGATGCCCGTTTAAAGAGAACAGAAGCAAAACAGTCTTTCATTCGCTGCTACAGACAAAATCGTTCCTTTGCTGCCTTTGGTGTGCCCTTTTTTTTTTTTTTTTTGCCACACTGCGTGGCATGCGGGATCTTAGTTCTCTGACCAGGGGTCGAACCCATGCCCCCTGCAGTGGAAGCACGAAGTCTTAACCACTGGACCGCCAGGGATGTCCCTGGTGTGCACTTATAACCCCTGTACACCCACAGGAACTGAGCACACACAACCCAAGGCGGAAATAAACCTCAGGTCTTATTTCCATGAGTCCTAATAAAGGACCCCACCCCAAAGCTGCCTCCCCTAGCTGGGAAATGCTCTCTTGGTTCACCAGGAGACATCTAGAAGGCACTCAACTTTTTCAGAAAAGACTGATAGGATTGGGGTGAAAAACAAACACCCCCAGTAGTGGTGTTTCATGGAGCACGGAACCCACACACTGAAAGAGCGGGAGCAGGAAGACTTCTGGTGGCCGAGTGTGGAGGGGTCAGGGCCAGGTGGTCACTGGCCGGTACTGGCGGGAAGAGATGCCCGGAGGAATTAGAGCAAGGCGGGCTCCCTGGCAGCCCAGGCAGTTTGCGGGGGGCGCTCTCCAAGGTGCTGAAGGGACAGCTCCTCTCCGGAATGATGGGAGAGCCGGTCCCTTCCTCCAGTCCACAGGGCTTGTTCGGCGGGGCCAGGACCCCTTGCAGTGCCACCTTCATTGACCACGTGACCTTTCACAAGTCAGGAAAGTACAAATTGGGGAGTGGCTAATCCAAGAAGGGATGGACCACGGCAGAAAATTCAAGCAAACATCATCCTCTCTTCCAGGGCTCACAAATCTAATCTCTTGCTGACATTTAAGGACTAAGGAATGTTTTATACAGAATTATCAGCTCATGGTTGATAGCTAGCCGGTCTTTCGAGCTGTGGAGGCCTGGCAGAAGATGAGGAAGAAACAGTCTTGAAGAGAAAGGGCAGACGTTCCTGGCCCACCCCCTACTGCCACCATCACCATTTTCCCCCAGGGGCGTCCTCTCTCCACGGCATCCTCAGGGAAGATGGGCGCACGGCCCCCTTTCCCCAGGTTTGCTGCGCGAACTGTTAGCGTCAGCGAGGGCTACTCACTAGCCAGCCGGCGGAGGGCTATTTTCGGAGGATGCTGATACTTAGTTCCTCACCAGCCCAGTTAGGCTTCCTAATATAAGGCTCGTTACATCGCCCCGGGGCTGTGCTGGATGGGGGGAGCTTTCAGCTACACTCCTTTCTCAGCTATTTCTGGCTACAAAGAACTAGTTACTTGCTTTCCCCTCTCCTTTCACCTCATGGAGACTTTTCCCTCCCCAAAGGGGCTGAAAGGCTCTCTGAGGAGATGCTTTTATCTCCAACTGCCTTTTGTTTCTGAAATGAGTTCCTATTGGCGTAATACCCGTGTCCATGGACCTGCTTCCTCCTAAATTGAGCATTTGGATTAAAAAAAAAAACAAAACAGTTTACTTTTCACATATTCCTGGCCAAGCACCCAAAACACGACCAGTGGTCACTGACTTTGGATGAGGGTTTTTCCCCCTTCAACGAGGCATTAACTGCCTAAACGTGTATTTAAAGTGGAAGCAAAGCCGCGAGTCATCTGTATCTGAGCCCTGCTCCGCGGCTGGCACCCTCCCTTTACAGGGAGAGCTGCTTCTCAGGAGCTGGAGCTGGGAGGGATCTGGAGTACCTGGCAATCGAACAAAGCTGGAGGATGCACATGGCTGTGTTTTGGAAGACAGGGTGGAACCCATCTCTGGATGACAGGTGTACTGTGTGTGCGCGCAGGCACCGGGGAATCTGAATTTTGACTGTGGGCGTGTGTGATTCGTGTGTGGGCTGAGGGATCTGGGCCGGTGAACGGAATCTGTAACTGAGGGGGAGCGGCCGGGTGTGTGCAATGACTCATATCTTTCGGGCTGTGGGAGGGTTTTATTTGTGGGGGGGGTAACTTTTGGTCCGTGGGATCCTGTGTGCATGGCACCCAGCAGGAAATATTTACCTGTACAGCAAAGCAGGGGTCCAGCGAGCAGACAAGAGGGCCTGGGTGTGGTGTCTGCCCGTGTGCATCTGCCTCCAACTCCTCTGCTGCACCCAGAGGAGAACGGGTACGGAGGAAGAGGAAGGAACAAGGAGGGAGTTTTGCACGAGGGAGTTTAGAGACAGGTGTTCCACACAGGAGCACGGGATCTGGAACCGCTGCCCCGAGCGTGAATCCGGGTGCCGCCCAGCGTTCACCAGCCAACTCATCTGGCTCCTCTGAGACTCAGCTTCCCAATGTGGGAAATGAGAGGACGGAGAAAACCAAGCCCGGAGAGGTACAGGGATTGAGTGCTGTAATTATACATACACCAGCCCCATGCTCGGCACACAGCAAGTGCTGAACATTGCCTTTTATTATCATTTTCATTATCATCATCGTCATGTCTGGCTGTTGGTTCTAATAACGATCACTGTAAGTGACATTCATCACATATGAACTGTAATAATAAAACAGGGTTAAATAATAACGAATGCTTACTCTATTCCTGGCATTGACGTGTACACCGCCTCAATTAATCTCCACCTACTTCACAGTTATTATCAGCCCTTTGTACAGCTTCAGAAACAGAAGCGCAGAGAAGTTAAGTAACTTCCCCAAGGTCACAGAGCAGAGCAAAGGCACCCCTGGGATTCAAGCCCAACGGATGCCAACCCCACAGCATGTGCTCTTGCCACCCTGGGCCCTCAGGCCTCACCGTCAATGCGGGGTCACCTGACAGACAGTGAAGGCCGCTCAGCTCACTTTAGTGAGCAATGCATGCCTTGCGCCCGGGGGAGGAGGAACCTGGAGGAGGGGGAGTTGGCAGAAGTGTCCCCAGCTGAAATGGATTCCGTACCAATTCCAGCTAAATGCAGACTACATTTGCCGTCGGTGCATTATTCATGAAAATCACCACTTCCCCAAGTCAGCACTGGGAGCTGGGCTGAAGTTCGGGAGCTCTGCTGATGCGGGCCCAACATTCCCACTCCTTGTGCAAAGGAAGAGTAGGACTGGAGTCAGGACCGTGAACTCATGAAGGCTCTACGTGCCCTCTCCGAAACACGGCCACCCCCGCCCACCAGCTGACTTGGGAGCAGGCGAGGAGGCCCGCCGTTCCGTTCTGGCAGACTACGACACCCCATGTCGGCTCTGCTCACCCCACGCGCTGCTTGAGGGCAAACGTTCTCAACAGTCCCCTCCTTCCTCATGAGGAGCGGGGACCACGTTCCAGAAAAGTGGCCCCAGATGTCTGGGCCTGATTATTCCAGGCCAGGAAGGTCAATTCGACTTTCCATCATGCCCTGTTGCCAACCACAAGGCAGCAGTCGGCCGGGCGCCCTGCATCTGTGTGCCTGCCTCGGCTGGCATACAGGTGGTGTGATGTGAGGAAAGAGGGCCCCACCCTGGACAGATCAGGGGTTCAAACCCTCGACTCTGCCACCAAAGGCTGGGGGTTCTATCCTGTCTCGGGGGCTCCGGGGCCTCCCTGGCTCTGTCTGTGATGGATATGACCCTTGCCCCTCCAACGTGTGAGACTCAAGCAACACAGTGCAGACGGAAGTGCTTTAGGGAGTGGACACGGCGTAGCCGGTTGAATGGCGGGTAGAGACCCAAGGATGTCCACCCAACGAAGGCAGCACTCCTCACAACGACGCATCTGCTCCTACGCTCACGCCCAGCCCCAGAATCAGACCCTCCCCTCCCAGCCGTCACAGCGAAATTACCACCCTTCCTTCTGAAATGGAAGTTCCGCGAGGGTACGGCCTTCCGCCTGCTGTTTTCCCAGAGCCCCGACCACCTGCTCAGAGTAGGCACTCAGTAGATGTCTGTGGAACGGAGCATAGAATTCTGTTGGCCACTGAAGATTTCTGGGGAAGGTGGGCCGACTGGGGTGCTGGACCTCACTCTCAGACACTCTGCTGAGCTCCAGAGGGACCGGGGCTCCTCTCCTCCCAGGCTCCAGTCTCTAGGCACAGGCACAGCTGGGAGCACCTCTGGAGGGACGGATCTGCCTAGCGGCCAGACCAGAGCCCCTGGGTGACCACGGTCCCCGGGTTCCCAAAGAGCCCAGCTGGGAGCGCCAAGCTGCTCGGCCGCCCACCTCAGCCACCCACATCTGCGCCTGGGCCTTGCCGTGCCTGCGAGTGCGTGCGCGCGCACACACACACACACACACGCACAGGCACGCACACACACACGCGGCCTAGAACCCAGGGAGGGCCGTCTGCTCAGCCTGCCCCAGCGCCCCAGGGTCAGGGAAGCTCTCCAACCCACTCCAGGAAAACAACAGCACAGAAGAGGCCGCCTGGGACGGGGCGCCACGGCTTTGACAGGCAAGAGCGTTATATAAGTAACTGCCCCCCACGCCTCCTCCCCTCGGGCGAATAACGAACCCTGCCTCTCGGCTGTATAAGCCAAAGTAATAATTACTCTCCAGCCCTCCGTCACTTGTGGATGTGGCCGGGGAGCAGGTGTTTAACTCGGAGGCAGCGAGCAGGAGACCACACGTACGCTCGTGATCTCTGTGCCGAAGCACGCAAGTCCCCCCTGGGCCCCACTGCTTTCCCAGGCGTGCCTGAAAAATTCCTGGGGAGCCATGGAGCCACTTCTGGGGAGGAGCTCCTACGTGGGGGAGGGAGCCTCTAGAGAGCAGGCTCGTTTGGGGTCTGGCTTGCAGAAACAGTAAATTCTCCACGCCTCTCAGACGCCCCGAGGAGTGGACACCGGACCGTCTGGGACGGGGGGAGGGGGGGACAGCCGCAAAGCTGGCCAGGGCTCCCCGCACAGAAACCATCCTACAGCCGCGGCGGCGGGTGGGCAGGCGGGCAGAGCTCTGGCTTCCAGCCGGGAATGTGGTGGCATCTTAGGATGAAGGCACAGAGCGCCCCTAAACTAATGGTGAAAATGATTCAGCCACTGAAAGCCGAGCTTCCTGGGCTCGCGCTAAACAGATGGGCCTCCCTCCCTCCTCCCCTCAGCAGCCTGCTCCGGCAGTGCTAGCCCGCGTCCAACCACCTAGAAGTTTATTGCCTTGTTGTGATGGTTTGGGTTTGCAGCCCCCGCCTCTAGCTCTCCCAGCCACTCTCTTTCCATTGGCTTGGGTTGATCAGGACTCAGGGAGGCCCGTCGGCACCGCAGGAAAACAAGCAGCAGAGCTGGGGCCTGACTCCTAGAGGCCGACACCCAGGGAGCTTTGCCAACAAGGGGAGGGGGCCCTCTCCCAGCCCCCCTGCGCCCTTGCTGGGTCCCGGAGGAGGCCGCGGGCCCAGTCTGGCCTTTCCGGCCTCCTCTTGGACGATGCACTGACACTGCTCAGCTCCGCGGCTCCCGGGCCTGGCACTGCTCCTGGAAAGCCCCCAACACCCTTCAGCTAGCACAGGGGCACTGTCCCCGCCAGGCAGTGGGGCAACCTGTAGCCAAGGCCGCTGTGGCCTCCAGGGAGCCCCAGGAAATGCCCCAGGTGCCCACGGCCCTCTGGAGGGAAAAGCTGGACTTCCCCAGAGATAAACAGAAGAGGCAAGAGAAGAAGGTCCCTCCTCCGCCAGCCCCCGCGCGCCCAGCGCACCTACCTCCATCGGAGTAGGTCTCGGTGCCGTAGCCGTCCTGCAGCCCGTTGCTCCAGGTCCCTTCGTACTTGGCCCCGTTGCCCGTGCACTCCCGCACCCCGTAGCGCCCCTTAAATCCGTGCGTCCACTCGCCCTTGTACACCCACTTCCCCTTGCTCTCCAGGCCGATGCCGTGGCGCTTGCCCTGCGCCCAAGTGCCCTGGTACGTGTTGCCGCTGGGCCAGGTGTAGACGCCCAGTACCTCGAAGCCGTGGCTCCACGAGCCGGTGTATTCGCCTTGGCCCTTGGGGCCGGTGCAGACGCCATGGCCGTGCGCCTTGCCGTCCTCCCAGCCTCCACAGTAGGACCCTCCATCGTCAAAATTAAACCTACCCCCACTGGACATGCATGTAACTCGGTTTGCAAATCCCGCAAACGGTGAAAAAAAAAAAAAAGGCGATCAACAAACCGGAGTCTTGGTTGGCTGGCTGGCTGGTTTTGTTTTGCTTTTTTTTTTTTTTTTTTTTAAAAGGAAGAATGGAGAAAGCAAAAAACACAGCGAGCAGGTCCCGGTCGGCGGGCGGCCGCGGCGCCGGCTTCGGTGGAATTTAAGTCAATTGGGGGCGATTATTCATTTTCGAGCTGCGCCGCGGAGCCTGACCAGCGTCTCGCGCTCCCGCTGGAGACAGGACCGGAGGGGAGGAGGGCGGGGGAGGGGAGGGGAGGGGAGGGGGAGGGAGGGGGCAGGAGCAGGAGCGTCTGGTGCAAACGGCTCCACCTCAGCTGCAAGTGCCCCTCGGAGGCGAGCCCGCCGGGCTGGCCGCGCAGGCCGGGCGAGGACAGCGGAGCTCAGGCCTGGGGTGCAGTCCCCCACCTGCGGCTGCCGCGCTGCGGGCGCCCGAGGGCGGCGGCGGGGCCCGCGGGCGGCGGCGGCACGGGCGGCGGCGCGGGCGGCTGCACCATATTGGGGGCCGCGGGCCGGGCCGGGCGGCAGCGGCAGCAGCAATGCGGCTGGTCGGGCGGCGGCGGCGGCGGCGGCGGCGGCGGGCGGCGGGCGGCGGGCGGCAGCGGCGGCGTGCGCTCCGGGGCCGGCTCGCGCGCTCGGGCCGGCGCGGCGCGCGCCCGTAGCCCGCGCCCCGCCCGCGCGCGCGCCCCCGCACCCCGCCGCCCGCGCGCCCCCGCCCGGCCCCCAGCCCCCAGCGCGCCGGCTGCCTGGAGAGGGGAGCTGCTCCTCCTGGTCTAGGGCGCGTGGCGCAGGCGGAGGCCCCAGGCGCCCCGCCCGCCCGCCTTCCCCTCTTGCTCAGGCCAGCCTGGAAATAGGGGTCCAGCCGGGGCGCCCCAGCCCCCCCTTTCCCGGGACTTGGATTTAAAGGGACAGGAACTGCGTAACGGGAAGGTGCCCAGCACCCAGGGCGCTCTCTGCCCCCTCCCGGGAGCTGCGAGGTGAAGCCCTGCACAGCACGCCCAGGGTGGGCCGGGGGCGCCCCGCATGTTTCGGCTCCCCCACCCCGAGCCTCGCCCCTCGCGCCCGGTTCCCGCCTGCGACGCCTGGCCCTGACTTGACTGAAGAGGCTTTTGGCGGACCACAGGTGGTTTTCTCTACGACAAATGATCCGTCCTTTTTCCTTACAGGCAGTTCGGGTCCACATTTGGGGGAAGGGTGATGCTCGCCTTAGAAAACTGGTATTTGGAGATTAGCCCCGCCCCATAAATTAAGAGAAAGTCCGGCTACACGCACATACCTTGGAGTAAAGACACCCAAATTCCGTCCCTCCCCCGCGCCCTGGCCAACAGGTAGCCCCCCCATCCCAGGAGCGGTTGTGCTTTGGGGGAGCAAGTGGGATCGCCACTCGGGCGTTATTAGGTCTCTCTCCACACATACTCCCATCCCACCCCCAAGAGATGGTGTCTGATTGCTGGATCCGAGTATCCTGGGACCAATTTGAAATGCATTTCCTGGCCCATAAATCCGTAGGCAGGAGCCCGAGTTCCCAGCTCTCCCGGAACGTGTTGGGCAAACGGCAGCACCCGAGTGCTGCGGGGGGAGACTGCACAGGGTCGGGGCTCGTTGGAGTGCAGGGGTGACTCGGGCCGAGCAGAGTCAGGAATTGCAAGACAGGCCTTGGAGCTGAGATTTAGGACGCCAAAAGAGCTACACTTTGAAGTCACCACTAGCCAGGGGCCCTGCTCACACCGCCTGCCAGAACTGTTCCCACCTTTGGCCAAACGGGCTCTCACTGGAAAACTAGCCCCTCCTCCTTCTCCCAGAGTTCACGCTCAACTTCTTGTCTTGACCTGAGCACCAAAGCCCCCTCCCTAAAGGGCCACCAGCCTGCAGGGCAGTCCTCTCTTTACCAGCCCCCTGCTGAGGGACAATTAGGGAGTTTTCAGTTTTGCTTTGTGACTTTGCAGTTACAGTGATTCAATGCACCTTCTAGGTGGCGCCTCCCTGTACTCTCCGGAAGGTTTTGCTAAACTCCTAGGGGTGGAATTCTTGGGGAGAGCACATCTTGGACTTAATGGACGTTGCCAAATGGCTCTCCGGAACACCTGGAGCAATTTCCTTCTCACCCTGCAGTGCACTGCACTTCTGGTTCTCCACTTTCTGGCTAAAACTCGGTGTTATCAGACTTAGGTCTGCATTTTTTTTTTCTCTCTAAATGGATGTAAAATAGTATCTCACGGCTGTTCGGTGTAAATGAAAAATAAGATATCATGAATGTGTAAGGGAAAGGGCTGCAGACTTTCCTCAAGATTCAGATTCAAATCCTGCCTCCATGGCCCAGCAGCTGTGTGGCTTTGGGCAATTCCCATCAGGTCGCTGTGAGAACTCAGCTCAGCTGAGCGCCCAGTGCCCGGTAGGCGCTCAAGAAGTGGGAAGTAGTGTTATTAGAAGCCCAGCCCCCAGCAAAGGTCACGGCTTTCTACATGGGATGCCCAGCCTTCAGCCTGCTTCCCTCGACACTGCTGACATAAAATTGCCGTTTCTCTTGGACAGTCTGCACTTTCTTTCATTTTATTTCCAAGCTCTCTTTTGCTGATTCAGCAGCCCTTCCTCACACAAGCAGTGGATTGCAACTGAGATCTCGCTGGGAAATGGTGATTGGTTCCGAGCAATTACTGGTCAGCACCTTCTACCTCTGGCTAATGCATACCCTTCCCCCAGGCAATTCCAAACACGCCCCCCCCCATGACCCTGCCTCCTCTCAGATTAGCTCCAACAGTGACAGACTCTCTTCCCTGTAATGCAGATAGTAGAGGCATTCATTTTGTGCAATTTGGAAATCATTCTCCCACAAAGTAGGGCTGGCGGTATTGATTTCATTTTGGAGGAAACTGTCCAAGGCTATAAACACAGTACCACCCAGCAATCTCAAAACACAAGCCAGGGAGAAGGAACAAAAAGCCAGACCACCATGAGGAATTTCACGGTTCTGTGCACCAGGCTCTGGGGTGAACAGCTCACGTTAGTGACTCCACGGGCAACTCCTCAGGTGACCTGGGCTTCCACAATGACCAGGTTAAAGCCCGCTCTGGGAAGTGCCCGGCCAAAGGGAAGACATTGATTAAGCAGGATTCCAGCCCAAGCTGTCTGCTTTGCCAGCCTCCAGGGTGTGCATTGCCATTTCCTATGCCCACTCCCTCTTCCTGGGACCGGGAAGTTTTCCGGTTTCAGCTCCAGAAAGGCTTCCTGTTTTCCCTATATAAAGAATGCCTCCCTCTCACCTCCACAGAAGCCCATGTGTCTCCTTCAGAGATCTGAGCTGCAATCTATAGTTTCCCCTTTGTCTCCTTGAAGGTGCCTATGTTTACCCTACACAGTGAGACATCTGCATCGGGAGCTCCCTTTCTTCATGCTCTCTTATAACGTGATACTGACGCTCTATCTACTGGGAGGTGGGCCGGCTGGTGAGTATAGCAGAAGTGGCACAATGTGATTTCGAAGGTTAGGGTGTAAACGGTGACACAGCTTCTGTCTCATGCTCTTGAGATCTGGGAGCATGGGCCCATCTCACCATGCTGTCAGGAAGCCCAAGCAGCCCGTGAAGAGGCTCATCAGGAGAGAAATGGGCCCTCCAGCCCTCAGCCCCAGCTGGACTCCCCGCCAGCAGCCAGCCCCAGTTGACAGCTCTGTAAGCACACCATTTTGAAAGTCAGTCCACCAGCTCCTGTCCGGCCACACCAGCAAATGCCACGTGGATCAGAGACCCCATCCATGGGGCTTTCCCCCCCATGCCTTGTCATAATTCCAATTTCTCTTTTTCCCTTTTGAGGTGTAACTGACACACAACATTATACTAGTTTCAGATGTACAACAATGATTTGATATTTGTATATATTGCAAAATGATCACCACAATAAGTCTAATTAACATCCATCACCATACAGAGTTACAGAATCATTTTTTTCTTGTGATGAGAACATTTAAGATTTACTCTCTTAGGGCTTCCCTGGTGGCGCAGTGGTTAAGAATCCACCTGCCAATGCAGGGGACATGGGTTCGAGCCCTGGTCCGGGAAGATCCCACGTGCCACGGAGCAGCTAAGCCCATGCACCACAACTGCTGAGCCTGCGCTCTAGAGCCTGCGAGCCATAACTACTGAACCCACATGCCACAACTACTGAAGCCTGCGCGCCTAGAGCCCGTGCTCCACAACAAGAGAAACCACCACAGTGAGAAGCCCCCGCTCGCCGCAACTAGAGAAAGCCCGTGCGCAGCAACGAAGACCCAATGCAGCTAAAAATAAAATAAATTTATTAAAAAGAAAAAATGATCTGCTCTCTTAGCAGCTTTCAAATCTGCAACACAGTACTGTTAACTAAAGTCACCATGCTGTGCATTACATCCTGGGACTTATTTACTTTATAAGTGGAAGTTTGTACTTTTTGACCCCTTCACCCATTTTGCCTACCCCCCTCCCCTGCAACCTCCAGTCCAATCTGTTCTCTGTATCTGTGGGCTTTTGGGTTTTTTTGTTTTAGATTCCACAAGTAAGTGAGATGAAATTATATTTGTCTTTCTCTGACTTATTTCACTTAGCATAATGCCCTCAAGGTCCATCTAGGTTGTTGCAAATGGCAGGGTTTCCTTCATTTTTATGGCTGAGTGATATTCCATTATTTCTATATCTACCTCATTTTCTTTATTCATTCGTCCAGCAACGGACACTTAGGTTGTTTCCATCATAATTTCAATTTCTGAACAAAATAGATGATTATTGCTTTGTGAGGTCAGGCAGAGGTCACGTCAACTACAGCTCAGGGGCCACTGCCTGCTTTAATAAACAAAGTCTGGTTGGAACACACCATGCCCATTTATTACACGTGGCCACAGCTGCTTTTACACTCAGTGGTGGAGGTGAATAATTTGGACAGAAACCACGTGGCCATAAAGCCTAAAATATTTACCAGCTTGCCCTTTACGGAGAAAGTTTGCCAAGCCCTGTGTATTAGTCTGTTGAGGCTTCCATTACAGAGTAACAGAGACTGAGCGGCTTACACAACGAAAATTTATTTTCTGGAGGCTGGAAGTCCTAGATCATGGTGCCAGCATGGTCAGGTTCTAGAGAGGGCCCCTTCCTGACTTGCAGATGGCTGCCTTCTCATGGGTCCTCCCATGGCAGAGAGAGAGAGAGAGCAAGAGAGAGAGCAAGAAGGAGAAAGAGAGAGAGCTCTCTGGTGTCTTTTCTTATAAGGACACTAATCCTAAGGGATCAGAGCCCCACCCTTATGACCTCATTTAACTTTACTTCATTAGAGGCCCTGTCTACAAACACAGTCACACTGGGGGGTAGGGCTTCAATATATGAACTGGGGGGGGGGGGAAACAAGTGTTCAGTCCATAACAGCCTGTTTTATGCCACTAAATTTGGGGGATATTTGTTACACAGCAGTAGCAACCAGAATGGACTGCATGCTTCATGCAGATGTAGCCACATCTGTGTCACTCACTCTCATGTCCCCCAAGCTGGAACACAGTCAGTGTACAGTACACTTCTGTTGCATGAATATGCTGACCTAAGAGTTAGTGTTAAGTAGGGTGATGAGAGGGACAAATACCCTATCAGGCATTGGGGAACCTGGATTCTGGTCTCAGTTCTGACACTAACTTGTGTGACACTGGGCAAGTCTCCCAGAGCTTCCGGAGGCCGAGTGGCTTTACCTATAAAGTGGGGAGCAAGATGGTTTCCCTGGTCCCTCGGCTCTCAGGCTGCAGGACTTCCCCTAGCAGTCCCCGCCTACTCTTCCTACACTTCAGTGTGACCCTGCCCTGCCGTGCCATGGATTACTTATCAGGACTGTGGCCGTAGTAAGCAATGAGCAAACCTCTTCAGAAGGGCTTATCTTTTTAGGGTCACCCAGGCCAGCTTCCAAGGCTTGATCTCTCCACCCCAAAACTGGGCCCACTACACAAACTCATGCAAACGTGGGAATTCTGCCTGGCTACAGCTCCAGGAGCAGCTGTTAAGACAGGCATCCGTGATCTCATCTGCGCAGTCCCCTTTGCTGCCGGGGTGTGAAAACCAGCTCAGCTGTTTCTTCGCTGGGAGCCCATTATGGGATGGCTCTGTGCCTCTCTCTCTTCATCTGTAAAATGACACCAACACCTGTTCCTATTTTGTAGGGTTGGGGCAAAGAGCAAAGGACTCAACCCAGGTAAGTAAGGTGTTTGTACGGTCCCCACCGCCTCATTGGTCCTCAATAACTCATAACTGTTATTAGTATTATTCCTGCCCCTTTCCAGGGATAATTTTCCCAAGAATGAGGATGATCTTGTTACAGGAGCTGCCTCTGCCCCGAGCAGGTGGAGAGGTGCAGGAGGCCCCCGGGTCCTCCCCCTCCCATTCTCTCCTTCTCCCAAACCACCATCATTCATCTTCCAGTTGTAACTCTCTGCCTGTCCCTGCTCAGGGCCCAGAGAAGAGAAGATAATTGCTTGGAGGTGCCCATGAGGGTCTACACCTCGAGACTGTCCTGGGCTCTTCCTTCTCCCCAAACCAGAGGCAGGGAAAGACGCCAGCCCTGGATGGGAGCACAGTGAGGAGTAGACAGGCTTCCTGGATGTCCTTGGCCCATTTCTGTTGCCAGGACCCTGAGCACCTGATTTCATCTAATTCCTGGCAGGACCCTTTGGGGTCCAGACTGTGACCATCACTTCCTCCTTAAAGATGGGGAAACTGAGGCTCAAGCAGGTAAAGTGAGTGACCCGAGGCCACATATGGCTAGCAAGTGTCAGCTCCAGAAAGGCAAGGAGGGGACTTCCCTGGTGGCCCAGTGGTAAAGAATCTGCCTTCCAATTCAGGGGACCCGCGTTCGATCCCTGGTCAGGGAACTAAGATCCCACATGCCACGGGGCAACTAAGCCTGCGCGCCACAACTACTGACCCCGTGTGCCTTGACTAGAGAGCCGTGTGCCGCGAACTACAGAGCCCATGTGCCCTGGAGCCCGCGAGCCACAACTAGAGAGAGAAAACCCGCACACCACAACTAGAGAGAAGCCCGCATGCTGCAACGAAGATCCCGTGTGCTGCAACTAAGACCCAACACAGCCAAAAATAATTTTAAAATTAATTAATTAAATATTTTTTAAAAAACGAAAGGCAAGGAGAACTCTTTGGGGCATCTCACTCCTGGTCTGCTCTGGGATGCCGGCACCCAGGCTTCAGGGCAAGCATCCCATCCCCAGGGGTTGATCTGTGTGGAGATGATAACAAAGGAATCCTTTGTTTTTGATTAACTGCTGACCAGCTCCAGGGTC
This sequence comes from Globicephala melas, assembly GCF_963455315.2. Taxonomy (NCBI): domain Eukaryota; kingdom Metazoa; phylum Chordata; class Mammalia; order Artiodactyla; family Delphinidae; genus Globicephala; species Globicephala melas. The sequence continues at coordinate 60,916,987 of NC_083332.1, read as the reverse complement.
AAAAGTCTGCTCAGGAGAAAAGTTGAGAACTTAAGCTGAGCTTTGAAATGCTACCCTAAGACACCCTGCTGGGTGCTTCTTCTCTCCACCCTGTGGCTGCAAGGCCCACATCTTAGTCCCAGGAAATGCTGGTCCCCAGGTCACAGATAAGGCACTGAGGCAGAGAGCAGATAAGCAATTTGCCTAAGATAGGCAAGTAAATCCTGTAGGAGCTGGTTCTCCAAGCTTGACACTCCAAGTTCAAGTGTTTCCAGACTCATTCAAACTGTCCTCTCTGCCAGGAGGGTCAGGAACCCTCATCCTTGACCATCCCTCATTAGGACAGCCAGTGGGTGCTTGCAGCAAGCTGGGCTCAGTGCCCTGAAACCCCCAAGCCACATCAGCCCCCAGATGGTGTCACTTTACGGATGAGGAAAGTCTCGGGCACATGAGCTAACCTGCCAGTGAGGGGCAGAGTCTAGATTCGGAGCAAGCACGCGGGCACCCCCCCTCCCTGCTGCCCGGCAACATCCCCGCCATCCTTCTCCCGCTTCCTGCTGGGATCACGCCATCAGGAGCTGGCAGCAATAGCGGCAGTAATAGTACCCTGATGCGAGGTGGCCACTCTGCTCTGCCCGGTACCCACCCCTCACGGTAACGAGATACATGCACCACGTGGCTCAAGATACAGGACGTTTCCCTGAGCACCTCCCACCCATCGCCCCTCCACCCACTGCAGGGAACAGCTATTCTGAACTGTATCACCCCAAATTCGTTTTGCCTTACCTTGGAACTTCATGTTAATGGAATCACACGTGTGTGTATGGCTTCTTTCACCCAACGTTATGTCTCAGATTCATCTGTTTTGTACGTGCACCTGCACTTTGTTCTTTTCAGTGCTGTTCCTGTTCCATTGCATGAATGTACTACAATTTATTTCTCTGCTCTCCTGTTGATACACAGGTGTGTTGTTTCCAGTGTGGCGTTATTTTGAATAAAGCTGGTATGAGCACGCCTATGTGTCTTCTGGGGGGCACTCATTTCTCTTGGGTATACACCTAGGCATGAACTTACTGGGACTAGAGGAGAAGTATACAGTTGACCCTTGAACAACGAGGGGAGTAGGGGCACCCACCCTCCGTGCGGTCAAAAATTCACATATAACTTATAATCGTCCCTCTGTATCTGCAGGTTCTCTGCATCCACGTTTCTGCATCCATGGATTCAACCTACCACAAATCGTTTAGTGCTGTAGTATTTACTGTTGAAAAACATCTGTCTATTTTTAAGTGGACCCACACAGTTCAAACCTGTGTTGTTCAAGTGTCAAATGCATTTAAGTTTAGTCTTTAGTTTCCCAAAGTGGTTGAATCAGTTAGCATGCCCCCAGCAGAAGGTGAGAGTTCCAGTAGCTCCACAGCATCACCGACACTTGGTAATGTCAGTCTTTTTAATTTTAGCCATTCTAGTGAATGTGTAGTGGTATCTCATTATGATTTTAATGTGCATTTCTCAGATAAACACTTTGTAAATTAATTGGGCTTATTTTTTCCTTGTATTCACTATTTAATTTTTGATGTTTATATCTATTATTATTTATTGTTTATATCTAGTTTTACAGTTTCCTTCTGAGAATATCATATGCTACTGATTTTCTGTTTAGATCGCGAATGTAAAGTTTTCTTTGAAAATAAATCTATCCATGTTTTTAAAAAGGGGGCCAGAGGAAGATCTATTTAAAGAAAAATATTATGCAAACCACAGGCCATCAGGGATAAGAATGTGCAATTTAGTGGAACAGAGGAGGATCTCTCTGATCTTAAAGATGGAGGCAAAATCAGGCTCTGGACAGAAACCAGAACCCAAGTCCCTCTCTTTTCCTGAGCTCCACTGTCTCTCCTGCTGTTTGCTCTGCGTTTCCACTCCCCACAGACCAGCTTTCTCTGCTGCGGGGTGCTCTTCTCATCACCTCTCAGTCCAACACCCTGGCAGTCAATAACCTTGACTCTCTGGATCCTGACTCCCTGGAGAGATGCAGCTTAGGTCAGCTAGAGTCAGGTGTCCATCCCTGACCCAATCAGCTGTGGTCAGGGAGTGGGGTCCTGCCTTGTGACAGCAAGAAGAAGATATGATTGGCATTTCTAGTGCAAGTTAGAGGAAGCAGATTCTGAGGCAAAAACTGGGATGTGTGTTCATGAAAAAAATGCTCAACATCGCTAATTATTAGAGAAATGCAAATCAAAATACCAATCAAAATCATCTCACTCCCGTCAGAATGGCCATCATCAAAAAGCCTAAATATATGAGAATTCCCTGGCAGTCCAGTGGTTAGGACAGTGGTGGCCCAGGTTCAATCACTAGTTGGGCAACTAAGATCCCACAAGTGGTGCGGCCAAAAAAAAAAGTCTACAAATAATAAATGCTGGAGAGGGTGTGGAGAAAAGGCAACCCTCCTACACTGTTGGCAGGAATGTAAATTGGTGCAGCCACCATGGAGAACAGTAAGGAGGTTCCTTAAAAAACTAAAAGCAGAGTTGGCATATAATCCCATACTCCCACCCCTGGGCGTATATCCAGAGAGAACTATAATTCAAAAAGATACATCTACGCCAATGTCCACTGCAGCACTATCTACAATAGCCAAGACATTGAAGCAACCTAAATGTCCATCGACAGATGAATGGATAAAGAAGATGTGGTACATATACACAGTGGAATACTACTCAGCCATAAAAAATAAATAATGCCATTTGCAGCAACATGGATGGACCTTGAGATTATCATACTAAGTGAAGTCAGAGAAAGACAAATATTGTATGATACCACTTATATGTGGAACAAAAAAAAAAAGAGACACAAATGAACTTATTTACAAAACAGAACCAGACCTACAGACATAGAAAACAAGCTTTATGGGGACTTCCCTGGTGGTCCAGTGGTTAAGACTCTGCGCTCCCAATGCAGGAGGCCCAGGTTCGACCCCTGGTCAGGGAACTAGATCCCACACACCACAAGTGAAAGATCCTGTGTGCCAAAACTAAAGATCCCACATGCGGCAACGAAGATCCCACATGCTGCAACTAAGACCTGGCACAGCTAAATAAATAAATATTTTTTTAAAAAGAAAACAAGCTTATGGTTGCCAAAGTGGATGGGGCGGAGAGGGATAAGTGAGGAGGTTGGGATTAACACACACGTACTACTATATATAAAATAGATAACCAACAAGGACCTACTGCATAGCACAGGGAACTCTACATAATATTCTGTAATAACCTATAAGGGAAAAGAATCTGAAAAAGAATATATATTTATAATCTCAATCACTTTGCTGTACACCTAAAACTAACATGACATTGTAAATGAACCATACATAAATAAAATTTAAAAATAAAATAAATTGGGATGTGTGTTCTGTCAATGGGACAGATGATTTGAAACTGAGAATGAAAGAGCTTTGAAAAATGGCAGGTATAATTTTACTTCCTTATTTACCAAGATCTAGACCTATTTATGACTCCAGGGGGCGCTGTCACCGGGTCATTCAATTTCTAGATGAAGACAATTATGAAGAAGAGAGTGCCAGAGGAATAAAGAAGGAAGAGAAGGATAAGAAAGAAGTGATTTGGATGGATTAGCAAGAAGGAAAAAGAGAGGCTTTGGTGGTGTAGGTGATGATAGTGGTGATGCTGTGCTGATGGTGTTGGTGATGGTGATGATGGTGATGGTGAGGAAGATGATGGTGATGTTGGTGATGATGGTGGTGATGCTGATGGTGATGATGATGGTGATGATGAGGAAGATGATGATGGTGATGGTGGTGATGGTGATGTTGGTGATGATGGTGATGTTGGTGGTGATGATGATGGTGATGGTGAGGAAGATGATGGTGATGATGGTGGTAATGCTGATGGTGTTGGTGATGATGATGGTGATGGTGAGGAAGATGATGGTGATGTTGGTGATGATGATGGTGATGGTGGTGATGGTGATGTTGGTGATGATGGTGATGTTGGTGGTGATGATGATGGTGATGGTGATGATGGTGATGTTGGTGGTGATGATGGTGATGGTGATGTTGGTGATGATGATGGTGATGGTGATGATGGTGATGTTGGTGGTGATGATGATGGTGATGGTGATGTTGGTGATGATGATGGTGATGGTGGTGATGGTGATGTTGGTGATGATGGTGATGTTGGTGATGATGGTGGTGATGGTGATGTTGGTGATGATGGTGATGTTGGTGGTGATGATGGTGATGTTGGTGATGATGATGGTGATGGTGGTGATGGTGATGTTGGTGATGATGATGGTGATGGTGGTGATGGTGATGTTGGTGATGTTGGTGATGATGGTGGTGATGGTGATGATGGTGATGTTGGTGGTGATGATGGTGATGTTGGTGATGATGATGGTGATGGTGGTGATGGTGATGTTGGTGATTATGATGGTGATGGTGGTGATGGTGATGTTGGTGATGATGGTGATGTTGGTGGTGATGATGATGGTGATGTTGGTGATGATGATGATGATGGTGATGGTGATGTTGGTGATGATGGTGATGGTGGTGATGATGATGGTGATGGTGATGGTGATGGTGATGGTGATGTTGGTGATGATGATGGTGATGGTGGTGATTATGATGGTGATGGTGGTGATGGTGATGTTGGTGATGGTGGTGATGTTGGTGGTGATGATGATGGTGATGTTGGTGATGATGATGATGATGGTGATGGTGATGTAGGTGATGATGGTGATGTTGGTGGTGATGATGATGATGGTGATGGTGATGATGGTGATCATGATTAATTATTACATCTGTGTGCCTGGCTCTGTGCCAAGCACTTGACATTTGCCATCACATTTAATCCTACAACAACTTTATGAGGCTGGTACTATCATTAACCCCATTTTACAGATGAGGAAACCTGAGGCTCGGACAGGTCAAGTCACTTGCGCAAGGTGAAAATGAACCCAATCAGCCAACAGCAAAGAATGCGCTTGCAACTACCACACTTTTCTGTCTCAAGTGTGTAAACGTCCCCTCACCGGGGAACACAAGCTATTATCTGTGGTCAAGCCACATATTCAGACATTTTAATGAATGGTTATATAGCGTTGTACATGAATAACCACCCAGGCCAAGGAGTTGAACGTTATCGTCACCCCAAACCCCACAGTGTGTCCCTCCCCAATCATAACCTCTCCTCTCCTAAACAGAGCCATTAATCTGAATTTATAAATATCATTTTTCCTTTATAGTTTGCCACCTGTGTATATGTATCCCTAAACCCTGTAGTTTAGTTTCGTCTGTTTGGAACTTTATGTGACTAGAATTATACTACATGCATTTTTTTTGCCCAACATTCCGCTGAGGGTCCTTCATGTGGTTGTATGTCTCTGGGATTCATTCATTCTCTTAACTGTATAATATTCCATTGTATGAATACATCAAATGTTACTCAGCTGTTCTACTGTAACTAGACATTCAGGCTGGTTGTTTCCAGTTTAGGGCTATTAAAAACAATGACTCTTGCTTTCTGATCTATGTGTTCTGGAATGTGTGCACTCATCTCTGTCCCAGGAGCACTTACTCAGTCACAGGACCCACCATCAGCATCCGTCTCCAGGGATCCCAGGTTAGGCAGGTGCCTCTTCTCCGAGCCTTGTCAGCACCTGTGCTCCTCTGGCTTTAGCACATGCCACTCTGCCATGTAGTTAGCTTTTAATTCATGGTCTCACCCACTCACATGGCAGGGGGAGCCCTGCAAGGTGGGATCCCATCCAATTCCTCTCGTCCCCCTCTGCGCCCGGCACGGTGGCTGGCACACATCAGGAATGCGATCGTTGCATTTTGAGTCAATGATGAATGAAGAAACCAAGGAATGAATGAACGGTGGGTGTTCCCTAAACATCTGTTGAACCGAAGCGTGTCACATAAGGGAACGGTGGAGCCCGGAGGTGCTGTTAGCTGGGGCTGCTTTCGATCTGTGTTTGACCTTGCTTGACACTGATGTCACGGCGGTGGCACTGGGGACACAGTCCATGGGCAGAGGGGTGGGAGGATTAGGACGCCTCACTCACGCTTTCTGCTCAGCAGGTGGGATGTCGGAGACAGAGACACATCCAGGGAAACCCTTCCCAGCCGGATTGCTTTTCTCTGTTCCCTCCTTCTCTGCCTCCCAGGGCTAATGAGTGTGATTAGACCTCATTAGAACAAGGCAGCCAGTGGCTTTCTCCTGCCTTTCATCTACTGTGTATCCGGAGGGGTGAGCTGGATGACTGTGCGGGTGTGTGCGTGTGCCTGTGCGTGTGCGTGTGCATGTGCGCACGTGTGTGTTGGGGGTCTGGCCTGAAGATGCTTGTGAATTTGCTGGCTCGTCAAAGAGGAAGATGAAAGTCGTGGAGTCTGGGTGAGGGCTGTGGGCAGGGGCTGAGCTGCCATAGGTGGTGGGTGTATCAAGGATCAAAGCCAGTGTAGACCGGCTCAGAGGCCGGGGGAGGGGAAGTCACGGTAGTGGATGGGAGCCCCGACCAGCGCAGACCAGCTTCCTTAGGTGTGCGGGCCAGGCCAGGTGAGTTCAAGCCGGTCCTATCAACGATGGGTCTTGTCAGTGCCCGCTGGCCTTGGGATTACACCCAGCCCTCTTAACACGGTTTAGAAGGCCTCCCTGACCAGCGCCGGGCTCTGCCTCCCACCTCCTCCCTTCCTACTCCCTTCCCTGCTCCTAGTTCCCCTGCTGGTTCTGCCTTCACCTGTTCTGTTTGCCCTCCTGCTGCATCCTGTCCCATCTCTGCTTAGTAACGCTTTCCAGGAAGTCTGCCTGACCCCCTACCGCTTCCAAGGCCAGGACGGGTGGCCCTGCCTGTGCTGCCGTAGCTCCTTGGACCCTCCAAATCGTGGCAGTTGGTGTACCGTGGGGTCCAGGCTTGCTCCCCATCTGTATTCTCTGCCAGATGATTACAAGCAGGGACCATGTTTGCTGGGTTCCCATTCTAACCCAACTCAGTGTCCATCCACAGTAGATGCTCAACAAGTACGTGTTGGGGGTGATGAAATGAAGAAGGTGGGCAAGTATTTGCCGAGGACCATGGGGTGACTCAGGGCTACCTGGGCCTGGGGACAGCTCCTCCCCTCGTCCAGCTCTGCCCCACACCTCGCCTTCCACATGGACGCAGCCCCCCTTTCCTCCTCTTGAGCAGCTGTGTCCTGTGCCAACTTGAGCCTGCAGTGGACACAGGGTTGCTAAGAACCCACTCCCCTTTGCTCAGGCAAAAGCACTCAGATTCTCCCCGATTCTCAGCCTACGTGTTGGGCGTCTTCACTCAGGTGCAGAGGACCTGATTCAGTCCCTGAATGAGGCGGTACCTGAGGGCAGATGGATGTCTGAACTTACCCACTTACTGATACAGAAGCAAACAGATCTCTTTTTGTGTACACCACTCTGAGCTGGGCTTTCTGGCACTGGCAAAAAGACCTTTTTAAACACTCCCATTTACCACTGCAACAAAAAGAATAAAATATCTAGGAATAAACCTACCTAAGGAGACAAAAGATCTGTATGCAGAACATTATAAGACACTGATGAAAGAAATCAAAGATGACACAAACAGATGGAGAGATATACCATGTTCTTGGATTGGAAGAATCAACATTGTGAAAATGACTCTACTACCCAAAGCAATCTACAGATTCAATGCAATCCCTCTCAAACTACCACTGGCATTTTTCACAGAACTAGAACAAAAAATTGCACAATCTGTATGGAAACACAAAAGACCCCGAATACCCAAAGCAAACTTGAGGTATTTGAGAACGAAAAACGGAGCTGGAGGAATCTGGTTCCCCGACTTCAGACTATACTACAAAGCTACAGTAATCAAGGCAGTATGGTACTGGCACAAAAACAGAAAGATAGATCGATGGAACAGGATAGAAAGCCCAGAGATAAACCCATGCACATATGGTCACCTTATCTTTTATAAAGGAGGCAGGAATGTACAGTGGAGAAAGGACAGCCTCTTTTCAATAAGTGGTGCTGGGAAAACTGGACAGGTACATGTAAAAGTATGAGATTAGACCACTCCCTAACACCATACACAAAAATAAGCTCAAAATGGATTAAAGACCTAAATGTAAGGCCAGAAACTATCAAACTCTTAGAGGAAAACATAGGCAGGACACTCTACGACATAAATCACAGCAAGATGCTTTTTGATCCACCTCCTAGAGTAATGGAAATAAAAACAAAAATAAACAAATGGGACCTAATGAAACTTCAAAGCTTTTGCACAGCAAAGGAAACCATAAACAAGACCAAAAGACAACCCTCAGAATGGGAGAAAATATTTGCAAATGAAGAAACTGACAAAGGATTAATCTCCAAAATTTATAAGCAGCTCATGCAGCTCAATAACAAAAAAAACAAACAACACAATCCAAAAATGGGCAGAAGACCTAAATAGACATTTCTCCAAAGAAGATATACAGAGTGCCAACAAACACATGAAAGAATGCTCAACATCACTAATCATTAGAGAAATGCAAATCAAAACTACAATGAGATATCATCTCACACCAGTCAGAATGGCCATCATCAAAAAATCTACAAACAGTAAATGCTGGAAAGGGTGTGGAGAAAAGGGAACCCTCTTGCACTGCTGGTGGGAATGTGAATTGGTACAGCCACTATGGAGAACAGTATGGAGGTTCCTTAAAAAACTACAAATAGAACTACCATATGACCCAGCAAGCCCACTACTGGGCCTATACCCTGAGAAAACCATAATTCAAAAAGAGTCATGTACCAAAATGTTCATTGCAGCTCTATTTACCATAGCCCGGAGATGGAAACAACCTAAGTGTCCATCGTTGGATGAATGGATAAAGAAGATGTGGCACATATATACAATGGAATATTACTCAGCCATAAAAAGAAACGAAATTATGCTATTTGTAATGAGGTGGATGGACCTAGAGTCTGTCATACAGAGTGAAGTAAGTCAGAAAGAAAAAGACAAATACCGTATGCTAACACATATATATGGAATTTAAGAAAAAAATGTCATGAAGAACCTAGGGGTAAGACAGGACTAAAGACACAGACCTACTAGAGAACGGACTTGAGGATATGGGGAGGGGGAAGGGTAAGCTGGGACAAAGTGAGAGAGTAGCATGGACATATATACACTACCAAACGTAAAACAGATAGCTAGTGGGAAGCAGCCGCATAGCACAGGGAGATCAGCTCGGTGCTTTGTGACCCCCTAGAGGGGTGGGATAGGGAGGGTGGGAGGGAGGGAGACGCAAGAGGGAAGAGATATGGGAACATATGTATATGTATAACTGATTCACTTTGTTTTAAAGCAGAAACTAACACACCATTGTAAAGCAATTATACTCCAATAAAGATGTAAAAAAAAAAAAAAAATCTTTACTGGGGCTTCCCTGGTGGCACAGTGGTTGAGAGTCCGCCTGCCGACGCAGGGGACACGGGTTCGTGCCCCGGTCCGGGAGGATCCCACGTGCCGTGGAGCGGCTGGGCCCGTGAGCCATGGCCACTGAGCCTGCGTGTCCGGAGCCTGTGCTCCGCAACGGGAGAGGCCACAGCAGTGAGAGGCCTGCGTACCTCAAAAAAAAAAAAAAATCTTTACTGAGATATACTTCACATACCATATAATACACTTAAAAGTGTATAATTCAATGTTTTTAGTATAAAGTTATAAACTACCACTACAGTGTAATTTTACCTTCCCATCACCCCCCAAAAGAAGCCCCATATCTATCAGCAGTCACTCGTTATCCTCCCCCCTGCAGCGCAGCCCCTGGCAAGCACTCATCTGCCTTCTGTCTGCATGGATTTGCCTGTCCTGGACATTCCACAGAGAAGAGAATCATACAATAAGGTCCCTTTGTGACTGGCTTCTTTCACTCAGCAGAATGTCCTGAAGGTTCATTCATGTTTTAGCACCAGTACCTCGTGCCTCTTCATGGTTGAGTAACATTCCATTATGTACATGGACCACATTTGGTTTATCCATTCATCAGCTGATGGACGTTTGGGTTCCTTCTATTTTTGGCAACTGTGAACAATGCTGCTGTGAACATTTGTTTTCAAGTGTTCTCTGCACCTATGTTTTCGTTTCTCTTGGGTATAAACCTAGGAGCGGAATCGCTAGGTCACATGGTGACTCTGTTTCACCTCTGGAGGAGATGCCAGACTGTTTTCCAGGCCAGCTGCACTACTTTCCTGGTGACTAGTGACGCTGAGAATCTTTCCACGTGCTTATTGGCCATTCGCATGTCTTCTTCTGGAGAAACGTGTATTCAAACCCTTTGCCCTTTTCTAAATGTGTACTTCTATTATTGAGTTGTAGGAGTGCTTTGCATATTCTGGACACAAATCCCTGATCAGATAGATGACTTGCAAATATTTTCTTCCATTCTGTGGGTTGTCTTTTCACTTTCTTCATGGTTCTATCATTTGCAGCACAAAAGTTTTTAATTTTGATGAAGTCCTTTGTATCTGCTTTTTCTTTTATCACTCATGCTTTTGGTGTCACTGCTAAAGGATCTTAACTAACACACCTGACTCCTTTGAGACAACTGGTCACTCCTCATCAACCTACCCCAACTGGTCACTCCTCATCAACCTACCCCTGCTTATGTCCTAAGAGCATGGCAGCCTTTCCTCCTAAAGAGAGCCTCGTGCCCTAGGGATGGGGCGGGGGGCGTTTGAGCCAATGATGTCAGAGTCATCTGCCCCCCAGCAACGTGGAAATCATCTCAGATGCCCAAACAGACCAGGTTCTGAGCCACACACTCCTGTCCCCCACCGTGGCCAGAGCTGATCTGACACGGGAGGCCTTCCTGGAGGAAGGGCCAGTGAGAAGTGAAAGACACAGGGAGGGGGACAATTACAGAGCGTGAGCACCCTCTGGGGGCCACCCTCTGGGGGCCAAGACCCTGGAGTGTGCTTGAGTCTGGTGATCGCAGCCCATCACAGCCTCCGCGAGACCCACGTGTCAGAGAACAGACCTCGCCCTGAGCTGGCAGGACCTGCTCTGCACGTGGCCGTGTGAAGAGCTGAGCAGACCGGCTTCTTCTCCACCTTCCTCCCAAACACAGGCCCTTCACCCCGAACCCTCAACGGCTCACACAACATTCGTTCCAGAAACCCCAGGCCAGGGCTGGGGGTGTGGCCGAGAACAAGACAGGTGTGGCCTTTGCCCACGTGGCCACAAAGCTGTCTGTAGAAGCTCAGCGCGTTCTGCTGACGAATGGCAGTTACAGTTACTGACGACAGGGAGGCCAGACTTGGCTGGTAAATAGTGTCAGTTCAGGAATCACCGACTGAATAAAGAACTCCCAGAAGCCTGGAGTGCACTCAGAGGACGTGTGTTCTGTCCTAAGTCAGCCCCTCGCTAGCTGTGTGGCCTTGGGCGAGTCACTCAGCCTCTCTGAGCCTCAGAGTCATCCCATGTCGCATGGGAAGGAGAATCAGCCCCTCCTCCCTGCAGAGAACGAGGTCACGTGTGCCTGTCAGCGTTGACCTGGCTGCAGGCGGTGACACTCCCTCTGTTTATGAAGATCTGTGTGTCAGGACCTGGCCTCGGTGTTACCCACTGAATCCATACAACAACCCCACGTGGGAGGCACGCCCAGGAAAGGAAACAGGAGGCCAGGAGCGGGGAGGGGCTGAGCCTATTGGCCCAGTGTCTCTGCGTTCCCTGCAGAGCTGGGGAAGGAGAGAGGATTCCCTTAACTTCTCACCAGTCCATCCCCCCATACCTTCACCCTGCAGCAGGGCCACAGCTTTGGGAAAGGAAAGGTGGCTCCCCGTCATGACAAGGGTCAGGGCCTCCCGAACTGTAGCTTTCTCCTTTGAGAGCAGTTTTTAAATGTACTTGGTTCACGTTATAACAACTACACTTACTGTACACGCTTTGGAAAATACAGCAAAGCACACACAAGAAATGAAAGTCATCATCATCCCAGCGCCCAGCGGTCACACCGTTAACAACGGATTTCTTTGAGATATATTTTACAAAATTAGGAAGAGGTTCTTTTGTACTTCCTTTTTTTTTTCCACTTAGCACACGTCCTGACTATTTTCTCATTTCATTAAACTGTCTTCTACAGCCCAACCTAATGGTTGCTAGTATCTGTCTATAGCTGTCAGTAACAGCAAACGTTATATGCAAATATAGTTTATATCCCTTTAGAACTTTATAACGGCTACATCGTGCTCATGTGTTCTCAATGCTTTCCAAGTATTAACTCATTTAATCCTCACAACAACTGCATGAGCTAAGTGTAGTATTATGACCCCATTTTACAGAGGGGGAGGCTGAGGCACAGAGAGGTGCGGCCACTCGCCCAAGGTCACACAGCTGCTAAGGGGCAGGGCCAGGATTTGAACCCAGGCAGGCTGGCTCCAGAGTCCACACTGCCTCTGAATTGCCCTCATTACGGGCAGAAATGGAATGGGAAGAGCAGTGGGGGGACGGAGGGTGGGGGACAAGGGGCAAGCTTCCTTCTCTCTTGGGCTCTGGCAGACAGACGGAGAGGTGTCTCTGGGTCCAGCGTGTAACTGATGGTGGGCTGCCTGTGACCCTGTCTCGCCGTCCCCAGATGGTGGGGAAGCCACCGTGCCTGTCTGTGTGGACATGTGCATCCGCCAGCACCTTCAAGAACCCTGGGAACCCACTTACTGTGGAGCTCCCAGAGCTGCGGTGACGGGAGGCCCCTGATTCCCGCCCTCCCCTTGGTCTTAAGCACCATGTTCTAGAATGACGGCTGCCCAGGCTGCCCGTGGCAATGCCAGCATGAGTCACTGCAGACAAGGGCTTCACTGGCCACTGGCAGCCTCGGCAGCAAGAGCTGATCATAGGCCTTGGCTGGGAGGACAGGCGTGTCCCCACCCCCAGGAAGCCACGCCAGTGGGATTCTGGGATGTTTTACAGGAGCAGGAAGAAAGGAGGAAAGCACGGACGTCAGCCCAGTTTGGAGGGGTGTTGTTCAAGTGTATGTGACGTCCCTACCACGGGCTGGTATCCATGCCCCCAAACCAGAGAGCAGGATGCCCCGTTACAGAGACAGACCACGTCCCCCTTGGCCACCCCAGCGGGGTGGGTGCCCCCTTACTTGTAAAGGACACCAGGATGGCCACGCTCACCCAGGGAGGCAGCGGGACTGCTGCCAGGCAGCCCAAACTTGGAGGGACCCTGGGACCCCTCACTTTTGTGGGCTCAGCCCCCTCTTTGTCAGCCGCCCCTCCCAGGGTCGTGCCCGAGGACGTGAAATGAACGGTGTGCCCGCTCTGCCTGGAGCAGGACGTCGCGGTAAGTGCTGTGTCCCCAGGTCAAATATTTCCCTATGTGCATCCCTGACCGCGTCCTTGGGGTAAATTCCAAAACGCAGACCGGCCAGCCCAAAGGGCACATGCCTTTTGCGACGGCCGCTGCTGCTTCTGCTGCCTGGTGGCCCTCCCGGTTACGGCACTGCTCAACCTCCCATGCACAGAATGTCCTGGCTCTGATTCTCATTTGGCAGGACTGGGCGGGGCCTGAGACTGCATTTCTAAGGCAGGTGGTGTGATGCCCCTGGTCCAGGACACACCCCCGCCCCCCCCCCGCCCCCACCACTCCCTGCCCCTGTGCGGGGGGGGGGGGGTGCTCAGGTGCTCAAGAGGGGCTGTTCTCTGCCAGACCCTCTTGTAGGAAGCTGGGTGCTCGGTGGGGCAGGGCAGACCACAGCCTCAGGCAGTGTTAGTGGCGGGGCTGGAAGGCCGTCCTGGCATGCTGCCTGCGTATCCCCATGAGGCCTGAATCTCTGCCATCAGCCGCCAGTCCAGCTGGGCTGTTTATGCAGCCAATTCCAGCAAATCCAATCCACCCAGAGAAGCCGAGAGAGACCAGCTCTGTGCACCGAGGCCAGGCGGCTGGGGTCCAGCCCTGCGAAGGGAGGGCCTTTCCTGCAGCCTCCGGCCTGCGGGCTTCGGTCCCTGCAGCGGCACTGCGGGCAGGCCCGGAGCGGACGGGCGAGCAGAGGGAGACCCCATCTGGACGGGAGCGTCCGTGCAGCCCTTCTCGCGCTCTCCCCGTAAGATGCAGTGTGCTCCGCTGGGTTCCCGCTCCAGCCCAAGGGGCTGAAAAGCCTGGGCATTTCTTGGGCTCAGGGGTCAAACAAACGACTCTACTCCAGGTAAAGGTAGGGGGGAGGGCACAAAACACGTAGGGGGTTTTTGCTTTCTGAATGAGCCACATGAAATTGCAGATCTGGGGCCATTTTTGCCCTCCAAAAGGGCAATTTCATGTGGTTCAATGTTAAGCTCACAGCAAACCTTTGGGGTCGTTTTTATACCCGGCCCATTCTCAGGATGCACGATGTTGACAGACAGGTACACGTTTCACACACGTTGCCACCAACACTGACCATATTTCATGGAATCTAAGATGCCAGGCGTAGGGTGCTCTGGGCCCCTCCATCCCCGACAGCTGAGTTCCACTGTCAGTGCTTTGGGGAACTTTGGAGGGTCAGTGCCCCCCATCTTCTCTTTCCAGCTTCCTGGAGCCACACACCCATGAAGACTGATGGCCAAGGAGGAAGAAAGAGGTCCCACAGGCTAGCGTCTGCTTCACACCTGTGGGAGCTGCCCTCCTTTTCTCTCCCACAAAGACTCTGAGGGCCCATCCCAGGGAGGAGCTGTGGGAAGGGAGGGGAGAGGGAGGCGGGACAGAGCTCCGAGCTGGAGATGCCAACCTCTGTCTGATCCCGGGAAAGAAAGATGTCAATGTGTGCGTGGATTAGGGACTCACCTGGCCCTGACCTTCCTGAATCAGGAGGTGAGAGCTCCCAGGTGTCAGTGTGCTGTGGCCAGGCTGAAGGGATGGGGTTGGACCCAGTCCCCCGCCAAGTGGGGGTCTCACGTCGGGAGTGATGAGCGGCACATGCTCTCACGATGAGGCTCTCTGGGTAGAGCAGGGCGGCCTCCGAAGTTGGTCCAAATGGAAAGGAGACTGACCTGGTCTTGCTGCAGTTGGGGGCGGGGCCAGGTGAGGGGTCCTGCTCTCAGAAAGGAGTGTCCAGCAGCTCCGAAGGACGGAGCACCCACCGTCTACCAGCCTGCCTGGATGCAGGGCCTAAGCCTGGAGAAGGTGGGTGGAGGAAAGCTGCCAGCACCCCGACATCCAAGATGGAGTCAGACTCTACTACACGCTGACATGACCGTTTCCTGTATCACAACTCAGTGACACGTGCGACCTGCACGTGGTACAAGCGTGAGCGTCCGTGCACATCACAGGGAGTGTGACGACCCTGGAAGTCTCCAGCACGTTAGTGTCTATGGGGGTGCATTCAACCCACCTCCCCCCAGAACAGCTTCAGGCAGCTCCACTGTCAAAGCACACTCAAGGGGCTTCCCTGGTGGCGCAGTGGTTGGGAGTCCGCCTGCCGATGCAGGGGACACGGGTTCAAGCCCTGGTCTGGGAGGATCCCACATGCCGCGGAGCAACTGGGCCCGTGAGCCATGGCCGCTGAGCCTGCGCATCTGGAGCTTGCGCTCCACAACGGGAGAGGCCGCGACAGTGAGAGGCCCGCGCACCGCGATGAAGAGTGGCCCCCGCTCGCCGCAACTGGAGAAGGCGCACACACGGAGACGAAGACCCAACATAGCCAAAAAGAAATAAATAAATAAAATTAAAAAAAAAAAACCACACTCAAGATTTAAAATTACGACTAGCTCAGCCTGTACCACACACCCATGTACCACCACCCAGATGAACAAATGTTTATCTTTTTCATATTTGCTCTGGAGAGTTTTTTAAGCAGTTCAAGTTAGAGTGGAAGCTCTACCTCCCCTCTCACCAGGCCCAGAGGTGACCTCTTGCAGAGTTACTGTGTGTCCTTCCCACCGTCTGCCATCATGTGTGTCCTACAGAATGTCCACGAAGATTACCACACTGTTCACATCCTTTAGCAGTTCTTTTCCCCTCCACCAGATATAACGTTTTAGGTTCATCTCTGTTGATTCCTGCAGCTCTCATTCATTTTAAAGGTAGGATAGAGGTTATTCCGCTGTGAGAATGAACCCCAGCTGAGTTAACTAGCCCACGTCCTGGTAAGCCTATGGGGGGTTCTTGATTTTTGCTTCTAGTCATTGTTTTCAGACAAAGAGGACAAAATGCTCAGAGGGGAAGCAGCAGAGGCGGGAGACGGGCACAAGTCTGCAGACTCCAAATCCACCGTGTCCTCTGCTTCCCCAGCAGAAGATCACAGCAGGGTCAGAGCTCCGGTTGAACCGCACACCCTAGCAGGGTGAGGCCACCCGTCGTGGTGGTTTAAAGGTATGTCCACAAATTCCTGGACCCTCTGCCCCTTGAGAGGTGGAGCTTAATTCTCCTGCCCTAAGCATGGGCCGCACACACCCCTAACAAATAGAACAGGCGGGAGTGGTGTGGCATCATCAGGTTATAAGAGGACTGGGGCTTCTGTCTTTGTCTGTCTCTCTCCCTCTCTCTGTGATCACTCACTCTGTGGGAAGCCAGCTGCCCTCTGCAGAGACAAGGCAAGGAATGGAGGCCTCCCGTGATCAGCCAGCGAGGCCCTGAGGGCTGCTGACGACCGCAGTTAGCTTGGAACTGGATCCTTGACACCCTGCACAACCACCTTGACTGCAGCCACTCAGGCAGCTCCTGGACTCCTGCCCCACAAAAGCCATGAGCTAATACACATGTGCTACTCTAAGCCCCTGAGTTTGGGGATATTTGTTATGCAGCAGCAGATAACTGACACACCTATTCAGCCTCCCTCAGAGGCCAGGAGGCGGGACGCAGGCAGACTTGGGAGTCCAGCTGGCTTCACCACCCACACCTCACAGCATCCTGGCCTCAGAAGGAGTGTGATGGCCCAGGAGCCACCAGCGTGGAACCATCAGCACATGGGGCTGAGCACGGTGGTAAACGCCTCCTCCTCTTTCTCCTCCGACTCCACCCTTCTCTGCCAATTCCCTCGCAGCCCTGACCGGCTGCCCCTCCAGGGATTGTAATACTACAAAATAAACTCAGACCCAGCTCCCAGCTGCAGGCAACTAGCTCCCTGTTGAGTGTTCTTCCTGAGGTACATTACTGACACAGAATCCAGCAACTTCTGCCACAGGCAGTGTTCTGGGATTTCCCCCATGGCAAGAAGTTTTGGAGTCAGACGGACCTGGGTTTTCAATCCCCTACCGCCACCTCTTCTCCTCCCCAAGCCTCACTCTCTTCATCTGTAAAGCAGGGTCAAAACTGCACCCATCTCCAGGACCATCCCCAGGACAGCAGAGAGAATTCAGGCAGGTGAAGGGAGCCGCTGGATCGGGGAGAGCCCTCAGCAAACAGGGCTGTGGCTTAGCATTCACCTTATTCATACCAAGACAGCAGGAGCTGGCGATGTTGAGCATCTTCGCATGTACCTGTTGGCCATCTGTATGTCTTCTTTGGGAAAATGTCTATTCAGATACTCTATTTTCAAATTGGAGGGACTTCCCTGGTGGTCCAGTGGCTAAGACTCCGTGCTCCCAAAGCAGGGGACACGGGTTCGCTCTCTGGTCGGTGAACTAGATCCCACGTGCCGCAACTAAGACCCAGTGCAGCCAAATAAATAAATAAATATTTAAAAATAAATAAATAAAATAAATTGGATTGTTTGTTTTTGTGATATAGAGTTGTATGAGTTCTTTATGTATTTTGGAAACTAACCCCTTATCAGATACATGATTTGCAAATATCTTCTCCCATTCGGTAGGTTGCCTTCATTCCTTTTTACAACTGAACAATACCCTACTGCGTGGACTATGTGTGTATACATGTGTTTGCACACCTAATAACAGTTACTGACCACTCATCATGGGTCCAGCGCCGTCCTAAGAGCTTTACCCTTATTACCCTTTCAAACCTCACAAGAGCCCTGTAAATGGGTCCTACTATTATCCTCATTTTGCAGATGAGAGAACTGAGGCTCAGAGAGGCAAAGCGGTTTTCGTAAAACCACACAGCTGGTACATGGTGGGGCCAGGATGCCAAGCCAGACAGCCTGACTCCGCAGCCCACATTCTGAGCCTCTAAGGCTTGTATCTGGAGACGTAAACAAGCCTCTTTTCCCTTCTGAGCCACACAGTGGAGTGATGCCTCCACCCACCACCCTTCCTTTTGTTCCGGCTCCTTCTCAGCCTAGGTGCATATCTAGAGTGTATCTGGTCTGCATGTTCACTTTAAAGTCGGGATAAAAGACTCCAGGGAGAGAAGTGTGACTCCCCCAACCTCACACGGCCTGAAGTGACAGGTGTGGGTCTGGACCCACCTGGACCCTGAGGGCCCAGATGGGAGGCGAGACCCCGTGTGTCCTCCAAATTGCAGAACCGTCACCAAGAGCCTGTGCGAGCTCCTGTGTCCTTTCTGCGACAGCCACCAGGAGGGAGTGAGCGTCCGCCCGCAGCATGCTGGGCCGTGTGCACTCCCCACGGCACCTCCCGCCTGACCATTCATTCTTCCGAGGGTGGTTTCCTTTTCTCCCTACTGCAAGCTTTAGTGGGAAAGAAAAAGGCTAGAGACCAAAAGGCTAGGAGCGGTGTGCCCGCAAGCAGAGGAGCTCATCACCTCCTCCCTGGCTTCTGGCCTCAAACGCTTGCTCCGGGCGGGCGGGGTCACGGGACCAGAGGACGACGTCGCCTGTGGTGACCGCTGCCTGCGCTCCCCCCACTTGGCCGACAGACAGGCTGGCCTTGGCCAGAAATTATATGTTTTGAAGCTGTCCCTGAACCAGAAGCCCCAGGACTCTGCCTTTTTTGTGGTTAATGTTTGAATTCTCCTTGCAATTCCTTGAATTCTCCTAGCTTTTCTTTTCCCCCTTTGATTTTTTTAAAAATACGTTTCATTATGGAATATATATTTGCTGTAGAAAAATGAGAAAATATAAATAAGCATAAGAAGAGTTTAAAACATCCCAATTGCACTACATGGCGAGGAAATGAACCAACTTGATCTGGCACAAGGATGACCCTCACAGGCAAGAAGCCGGACCCTCTCAGGTGCCCTGACTGACCTGTGAATTAGAAGCCAGGAGGGCGGCCAGCCTGGAGGAGGTGCCGGGCCTGGAAGGGAGGCTGGGCTTCTGCTGCTTGGACTCTACATGGTGTCTGCGTCTGTGAAAAGGCCCAGAGCTGTGTGTGTATGATGCACATGTAGGTCCAACACCATCTTTACTAAATACTTGCCCTTTCTATTCCCAAGGGATCACCACTATTAACATTTTGGGGTGTTTCCTTGCGGACAGTTTCCCACGCATATACGCAATTTTCCCCATAGATCTGCTAAATCTATGTTAATTTTCTTGCTAAATGTATGTTATTTTTTGTGTCCTTTTTTATTGCTTCCCTCCAGTCCCCCTATAAGGACCCATATCATTTGAGGTCGTTTCAGAACAAGGAGGCTAATTTTATCACAACCATGTCCCCAGCACAGTGCCTGGCACGCAGTAGGTGCACCGCGGAGGGATAGGGTGGGAGGGGGGAGGAGGAAGGGGCCAGGGAGGGCAGAAGCATGGGGCAAAAACATAAAACGCATCGTGCGACCCATGTTGGGTCCTAATTATAAGAAACTGCAGTCTAACACAACATAGTAAACCAAATATACTCCAATAAAAATTAAGTATACAGCAAAACTAACACAACACTGTAAAGCAATTATACTCCAATAAAGATGTTAAAAGAAATTACATAAAGATATCATTGGCACATTGGAGAAATTTGAACACGACGTGGTTATTGATGATATTAAGGAAATACTAATCATCGTGTCAGGTGTCCTAATGGTACAATGCGCACTTCTTCTTTTTAACGTCTTTATCAGAGAGCATACTAACATACTTAGGTGTGGCACGACGAAATGTCTGGAATTTGCTTGGACATTTTGGGGCAAAAAAAAAAAGAGCGGCAGGCAGCTAAAACAGGATTGGCAAAACGTTGAAATTGGGAGATGGCTCCGTGGGGGGTTACTATGGTATTCTCTCTACTTTTGTGTATGTTCCAAATGGTCCATAATAAAAAGTGGAAACTAATTTTTCTAAAAAAAAAAAAAAAAAAAGCATTGGTCAATACATTTTGGAGATATACTGCATGACATGGTGCCTATAGTCAACAATTCTGTTTGGGCACATTGAAATTTGTTGAGAGGGTAGATTTCATGTTAAGTGTTCCTGCCACCAAAAACCCCCAAACCAAAAACAATGGCAAAGGGGCATGAGGCAACTTCTGGAGGTGATGGGTGGGTATGTCTATCACTCGACTGCAGTGACGATTTCATGGGTATATGCAGACGTCCAAACTCATCAAATTGTACACACTAACTGGTTGCAGGTTTTTGTATATCAATTATACCTCGATAAAGTTGTTTTTTAAAAAAAGAGCAAGCGGCAGAGCTAGAAAAGAAAAGCAACATTGGCACAACCACTAGGGTTAGTACCCTCAGTGAAGGGCACCCAATCCAACAGACCAACGCCCTTCCTCATAGCACACAATTTTATACCCCCATTGCTATCCTGAAATGAAACTCGTAGAATCCTGAACAACATTTTCAACTCCACATAATGCCCCAGCTGTAATATGCAGCAGCTCTAGAAGGAATAGACAAAAACATAAAATAACAGGGTTTTCAATGTGTCCACGATCAGCCCAGCCTCCCTGGACCTCAGCTGCTTGCACTGGCGCACAGGCTCATGTGAGCGCAACAGTGACAGATGGCACCTGACCCGGGTGTGACAGTGGGACCCACCTGCCAGCCACATGGCTTTCCAATGTGGCGGAAACCTCTTGGCAAAGTTCTGAACCTGACGCAGTGTCCCCTCCATTTGCAAAACGGCTGCATTCTTGCCAACGGTGCAAACTCGTGCAAAACCGTGCTTCCCACGGGTGTGTAAAATAGCGTTTGGTCCTAAACGAGCACAGTTACAAACAGGCTTTTCCCCTGCAGGACTGTCCCAAAGGATGTCCTAGAACCAGGTGAGATGTCAGAAGCTGCTCCGGTGGTGTGTCTGAGACCCCTGTCCACACCCTTAAGTGCGAGTGGCACCCTATCACTGTGACAAACGACTTCCTTCCAGAAACTTCCAACTCGGCCTCTAGGGGAGGCAGTGCCCACTCTGCTGGGCAGTCCGCCAGGACTCAGGGGAGCCGGCTTGGATGCATCCCACGAATGGCCCACTTTTCGCCATTCCCGGGAATGATGGCAGCCTCGAAGCAGCAGTGGGTGGGGACCACAGCAGTGACCCAGACTAGGGTCCCCCATGTGGCAAGGGCAGAGAACCAGGTGGACCAGGCTTCTCAGGGCTGTCTTCCCAGGCGGGGAGGCAAGTGGGGACCCGGAGTGGGGCAATACCAGGGCCTGGCAGAGGAAGGTGGAGTTCTGGAATGAGACTGAAGTGAGATCTGGGCGGCCCCACCTCGGCCTGGGTGTGCTGGTCACTGTGATCGATTGGAGGCAGGGGAGGGCAGAGGGCAGAGAGAAGAGGCCACGGCGAGGACTCACAGATCTCGTGGGTCAGGCAGGAAAACGCCAGAAAGAGAGACCTCAGAGCGCCACTCATCTAAATTTTTTTTAATTAATTAATTAATTTGTTTATTTTTATCTGCGTTGGGTCTTGGTTGCTGTGCGCGGGCTTTCTCTAGTTGTGGCGAGCAAGGGCTACTCTTTGTTGCAGTGCGCGGGCTTCTCATTGCGGTGGCTTCTCCTGTTGCGGAGCACGGGCTCCAGGCACGCGGGCTTCAGTAGTTGGCTTGAGGGCTTCAGTAGTTGTGGCTCGCGGGCTTCAGTAGTTGTGGCATGCGGGCTTCAGTAGCTATGGCTCGCGGGCTTCAGTAGTTGTGGCACATGGGCTTCAGTAGTTGTGGCTCACGGGCTTCAGTAGTTGTGGCATGCAGGCTTCAGTAGCTGTGGCTTGCGGGCTTCAGTAGTTGTGGCACATGGCTTCAGTAGTTGTGGCTTGCGGGTTTCAGTAGTTGTGGCTCGTGGGTTTCAGTAGTTGTGGCACGCGGGCTTCAGTAGTTGTGGCTAGCGTGCTCTAGAGCGCAGGCTCAGTAGTTGTGGCGCACGGGCCTAGTTGCTCCGTGGCATGTGGGATCTTCCCGGACCAGGGCTCGAACCCATGTCCCCTGCATTGGCAGGTGGATTCCCAACCACTGTGCCCCCAAGGAGGCCCCCACTCGTCTAAATCTTGAATTGAGCCATTACTGTGGGATAAGAAGGCAGTGCGGCCCCCACTCTCGGTCTCCCTCTGACAAATGACCTGGACCAGGGCTCCCCAGGCTGTCCCCCTAGCCCTGCCTCATCTGCCTTTTCCCCACAGGGACCACTCTGCCCGCCACTGCTGCTGGTTTGCAGTGATCCTGTCCTTAGGCTTGAAGAGGCTGTGAACTCTGCTGAGAAGTGAATGGATATCCCGTTACCAGGAAGGGGCCTTCAGGGAAGAGAGAGGGCCAGAGGGGAGGCTGTGGGGTCCTTCCCGCAGATGCTCAGCTCACCCTGACTTTATATTTCCCCCTCCACCGCGTCCAGAGATGGACTGCTGACTCGGCGACGCGGCCTCTGCGGTGGCTGTGCTGCCTCTGTGGCCACCATTTCTGAATAAGACTTTAATATTTTTCATTGAGTAAATAAGCAAATGAATGAATCGCTCACTCACATGTATTTGTTAAATGCCCAAAGCTAAAAGCTGAGTGAATGAGAGAGAGGAAAAGAGCCTCCTGGTCCGAGCAAGCCCCTGGGCTGGTCAGATGTGGAAACTCTGGGTCCCCACCAACTGTCCTTTCTCCCTCCTCGCCACTGGGAGGCCCAAGGGCTCTGCGGATGCCGGTCTCCAGGAACCAGGCATTCCTCTGCTCCGGAATATAAACACATTCCACTCAGCCTCCAGGAAAGCACG
Source organism: Globicephala melas (assembly GCF_963455315.2). Classification (NCBI taxonomy): domain Eukaryota; kingdom Metazoa; phylum Chordata; class Mammalia; order Artiodactyla; family Delphinidae; genus Globicephala; species Globicephala melas. Next base: position 60,894,051 of record NC_083332.1, on the reverse strand, counting down.
GGAGTTCTTAATATATTTTGGATATTAACCCCTTATGAGACATCATTTGCAAATATCTTCTCCCTTCTGTAGGCGGCCCCTTTGTTCTGCTGATGGTTTCCTTTGCTGTGCAAAAGCTTTTTAGTGTAATGTGATCCCATTTGTTTATTTTTGCTTTCGTTGCCCTTGCCTGAGGAGACAGTCAAAAAACTGTTGCTAAGACCGATGTCAAAGAGCGTACTGCTTACGTTTTCTTTTAGGAGTTTTATGATTTCAGGTCTTATATTTAACTCTTTAATCTATTTGAGTCTGATAATATATAAAGAAAATACAGAAAGTCCAAAATATATCAACAACTCATATGACTCAATATCAAAGAAACACACAATCCAATTAAAAAATGGACAGAAGATCTGAATAGACATTTTTCCAAAGGGGACGTATGCAACAGGCACGTGAAAAGATGCTCAACATCATTAATTACCAGGGAATACAAATCAAAACCACAATGAGATATCACCTCACACCTGTCAGAATGGCTACTATCAAAAAGACAGCAAATAACAAGTGTTAGTGAGGATGTGGAGAAAAGGGAGCCCTGGTGCACTGTTGGTGGGAAGGTAAATTGGAGCAGCCACTATGGAAAACAGTACAGACATTCCTCAAAAAATTAACAATAGAACTACCACGTGATCCAGCAATTCGACTTCTGGATATTTATCCAAAGAAAATGAAAGCACTAACTGGCAAAGACATATACACTCCCTTGTTTGTTGCAGCGCTATTCACAATAGCACAGATACGGAAGCAACCTACGTGTCCATCAATGGGTGAATGGATAAAGAAGATATGGCATATATATACAGTGGAATATTACTCAGCCTTAAAAAAAAGAATGAAATCTTGACATCTGTGACAACGTGGATGGACCTGGAGGTGTTATGCTAAGCGAAATATGCCAGAGAGAGAAACACAAATACTGTATGATTTCACTTATATGTGGAATACAAACAACAAAGCAAATGAGCAAACAAAATAAAACAGAAAGAGACTCGTAGACACAGAGAATAAACGAGTGGTTGCCAGAGGAGAGGGGGGTGGGGGAAGGGGTGAAATGGGTGAAGGGGATTAAAAGGCACAAAATTCCAGCTATAGGGCTTCCCTGGTGGTGCAGTGGTTGAGAGTCCGCCTGCCGATGCAGGGGACGCAGGTTCGTGCCCCGGTCCGGGAAGATCCCACATGCCGCAGAGCGGCTGGGCCCGTGAGCCATGGCCGCTGAGCCTGCGCGTCCGGAGCCTGTGCTCCACAACGGGAGAGGCCACAACAGTGAGAGGCCCGCGTACCGTGAAAAAAAAAAAAATTCCAGCTATAAAATAAATAAGTCACGGGAACGTAATATCCAGCCGACTGTTGTAATAATGCTATAATAACTTTGTATGGTGACAGATGGTAACTGGACTTATTATGGTGACCATTTCAAAATGTATGTAATCATTATGTTGTACACCTGAAACTAATGTAATATTGTAAGCAATTATAGTTGAATTTTAAAAGTCTACTAATAAAATATGTTAAAAAAGTTACTCAAAGGAAACAACCCAAATGTCCATCAACTTGCAAATAGATAAACACCGTACTACAACGCACTATTATCCAGCCACAGAAAGGAATGAAGTGCTGACACAGGCTGTAACATGGATGGACCTTGAAAACATGCTGCGCGGAAACAGCCAGACACAGATCACATACTGTCTGATTGCGTTGATATGGACTGTCCAGAGTGGGTAAATCCTTAGAGACAGGAAGCAGATTCACGGTTGCCGAGAGCTGGGAAAGGGGAAACAGGGAATGCCTGCTAAAGGGAATAGCGTTTCTTTTGGGGGTGACGAAAATGTCCTGGAATTAGATGGTGGTGATGGTTGTAACAATGCTGAGAATGGACTAAATGCCACTGAACTGTACACTTTAAAAGAGTTCAGTGGTGAATTTTATGTCAACAAGAGTGGTGGTATCAAGAGGCTGGCCAGGTATAAACAGAGCTGGTATCCCGAATGAACGTGGCCCTGTAAACTACACCTTAGTATGTATTTTGAGTACTTGCTATGTGCCAAGATCTAGGATGAGCCCTGTTCCTACAAGATCTCATTGCATTTTCAAAACCACCTAGGAAGCATCATCACCCCTATTTTACAGATGAGGAATTGGATGCCCCAAGAGGCCGGGCTTCCTGTCCGGTTGAGGGTGGCAGAATGGGGCTTGAGCGGTTCTGTCTAAGGCCACACTTGTAGGCAGGTAGGCGGCTGCCTCTCCCGGGCTGTGTGAGGACCCACTTCCGGAGATCTAGGCAAAGGCGGGCCGAGGTTCCTCACTCACAGTCGGCCTGATGGGACTGGCAGGTAGGATGTTTATGGTGGAGAGTAGATGAGGGACGTGTGGCTGGTGGACCACCACCTCCCCTCCCCAAGCATCCACTCTCTGGTAGGGCTGGAACTCAGAGTGGTGACCCAGCCCCTAAGGCCCCAGTCTGCCCACCTGTTAAAGGGGAGTAGCAATGCCAGATCTTCGAGTATGTTGTGAGCCTACACCAGACAACGTACGTGCTAGGCTCAGTCAGAGAACAAGGCTGTCTGCCAGGAGGGAGGCTCCTCCTGGACAAGTTTGTGACCCTGACAGAGATTTCACGTCCTGGGTTTCATTTCCTTGTCCGTGAAATGGACTACTGACACTTTGCGGGCAGTGATTGCCCCCACCCCCCCTCCGTGAGGATTAAACAGAACCTCACGTAGATAAAAGGAATTGTGCCCAGTCCATAGCGGGTGCTCAACAAGCCGCATCTGGGTGTGGCTCTGGAACTGAGCCAGGGACTCGACTGTCTGAAAATCACCGGGAGCTTGTCTCAGACAGCAGGTTGCTGGGCCCCTCTGACCCACTGGCTCTTCCTCTGTGGGCGGGGGAGCCCAGGATCTGCATGTGAAGCATATCTGTTTCCAGGTGGCAGATCTGGGAGCCCTGGCCCATCACGGAGGGGTGACAAAGGACGCTGTGCAGGCAGACAGGGCTGTGCCTTCTCTGGACAGGCAGCGCAGGCCCAGAGCTCAGCTTCCTGGGCTGAGTAGGCTGGACGGCAGCTGGGCTCTCCACCACCAACAAAAATGGCCTGACACTGAGCTACCTCATTACCTCGCAGACTGTCACTCCCCTCAGCCACCATCTGCCACCTCACCTGTCACCTGGCATGTCCCCATCCCAGGCTGCCTTGAGCCTTCTCCCTCCATATTGTGCCTGCATCCTGCTGCCGTGGGGGGCCGAGGCCCAGGCTGTGCACCTCCTCAGGAAGTGTTGGAGCTCTCTGTTTGTCCTAGACAAGTAACAGCAATCCCTAGGACATAATTTAAAAGGCACATGGGGTGCCAGCCCTGTCTCCGTGCCTCCCTTCCTTTTTCCTACCAGAGCTGCAACTTTGCCCAGGGCGTCAAGGTCCGGGGCTGAAAATGCCTGTGGCCCAGCCCTCCCTGCAGGTGTGGGCCCAGCACCGCCAATGGCACATGGGTGTCAGGGAGGGGCTTCTGGAAAAGTCCTTCCCACTCAGCTGGTGTCTGCCCTCCTTCCCGCCTGAAGGCCAGGATGTTGGCAGTGCAGCTGCTGTCTTGTGGCCACGAGGATAGGAGCTGGGTGAGGTCACTGTTGCCAGCGTGGAGCTACTGCTCCAGCCAGGACACCTACGTCTGGATGCCTCAGGGCCCCAGGACGAAACACGCTTACTCCACGGTCTGAGTCTGGTTCTGTTCCCTGCAGCCACGTGCAGTTCCCAACAGGCTCGGGGATAAAATGAGAACAAAGTGAGGAGTCTCCTTCTCAGCCCTGTCCCAGCACCCAGCTCCCCTGGAGGCAAGCAGCTGACCGGATTCTTGAGGTCTCCCCAGGAATATGGATGCACATACAAGCACCGTGATCACAGGTTGTTCTTTTCCCCAAGAGGCAGCGGGGAGCACACTGCTCTGTACGTGTCCACTCTGCAGGAAAGCTCAGGCTCCCCCAGGGACGGGGTGCGGCGTCACGGGGGTGGTGCATGCGTCCTTCACTGTGTGCTGTGACTGGGGGGGGCGTCACCACTCCCCCACTGATGGACACTAGTCTGTTTCAAATCCTTCTAGGCACATGCTTTGTCAGTGATCTCTAAAGATACTGTTTGTCTGCCTTCTCCATCCGGTCAATGGCCTGGCCCCGCCCCCAGACCTGGCCCCGCCCCCAGTCTCCAGCCCAGGCTACATGGCACCGCCCCCAGAAAAGCGTGGTCCCACCTCCAGGAGGCCTGGCTCCACCCCTAGGAGGTCTGGTTTCATCCCAGGAGGTCTGGCCCCACCCCCAGGAGGCCTGGCTCCGCCCTTAGGAAGTCTGCCTCACCCTCAGGAGACCTCGCCCCATCCTTGGCTTTTTCCTTTTTCTTAGTACCTGCGTCCCCGCTGCGTTCCTCCTACCCAGCCCCTCCTCTGGACATCACCACTGGGACCAGCCCTCACCATCTAGTTCCCGGGCTGCTGTAACTGCCTCCCGCCAGCCTCCCAGTCCCCTCCCTGCCCCTTTCTCACCCCCAATAGATGTATTCACCCCCTGCTTAAAAGCCTTCGGAGGGCTTGTTGCCTCCAGGGGCAAGGACCTCCCCCAGACTAGTCTCTTCTGCATCGAGAGCACCCTGTCCAGCCCCGCCACACCTCTGCTCTTGCAAACCACGGCTCTCCTCTCCGCGCAAAATCCTTCCTTCAACCTCAGGTCGGGTGTCCGCCCCCTGCCCGCCCAGCGAGACCTGGGCACTCTCCTTTGCTGCGGCCGCCCCCGCCGACTTTCATCCCAGTTCTACCGGCTGCCGTGCCCTGTGCCTGCCGCACCTTGCTGTACTTCTCCCGGCACCTCTCGCTCAATCCTCAATCCGCCCCGGGAGGTCTGGCTACAACTGCTCCTGTCTGACACGACAGCAAACAGGGCTGTGTGTTAGTGTCCCCTGGGCTCCACACATGGGTTTGTCGGTAGAAAGGCGGCACAAAGGAGTGGGGCAAAGAGAAATAGAAGAGGCAAGATAATCCCCAGTTTCCATAGCAACAGAAAGGATGCAGCACTATGCGGGGGGTGGGGCGGGGGGCAGGGAACATCCTGGGAGCAGGATAAATCATGGAGTTTCAAGACAGAAGGGACGGACCTTCAATGTCCTCTAGTCCAGGAGTTCTCAACGGGGGCGAGTTCCCCCTGGGGGACGTTTGGCAATGGCTGGAGGCATTTTTGGTTGCTATTCTGGTTGGGTGGGAGGTGCTACTGGCATGCAGTGGACAGAGACCAGGGAGGCTGCAAACCATCCAGCAGTGCACAGGGCGCCCCACGGCAGGTATCCAGCCCAGAGCATCAACAGTGCCAAGGCTGAGAAACCCTGATGTAGTTCAACCTCTGTTGTGGCTTTGAATCCTCTCTCTGGCATCCTCCCACCCCCTCCAGAGCCGTTTCAGTCTTTGCTTAACCCCAGTGATGGGGGGCTCGCTACCTCTAGGAGCAGCTGGTCCAAGGTGACGAGCTTTGCGTCAGAACCAGAGATGGCAGGACGTCTAGGGGGAGAATTTGCACATATGTCTCCATAGCGGAAAAGCAGCACACAGCTCACGCTGAAGCCTTGGAGAGAAACGAGCCTCCAGTGAGCTAAGGCACCAGCTCCTGTCTGTCCTCAGGTTTTCCATGGAAGAGGGTCTGCCAGGAACCAGGGGTCTGGGTGGGAATTAAGAGGGTCCTGCTGGTCCTTGGCTCAGGGTCTCTCAGCCTGCGGCTGCAGGATGGAAGTGGGGAGAAGCAGGTCTTGGTCATCTGCGTATCCAGAAGTAAGATTAAGCTTCTGAAATATTAAAGCCTTGTTAATGATATTCATGTTGAAGTATTTAGGAAGAGATGTACATACCCTGAAATACAGAAAAGTAAGATGCATGGATGGAAGGCTGGGTGGATGGATGAGTGGACAGGTGGATGGACAGACGGGGGATGGATGGACGGACGCACAGATATGTGTGAGCGAGTACAGAACACTTCTATTAAAGTTTGATTAAATCATGTTACAGATGAGGAAACCAAGGGTTCAAAAGATTAGAGACATTACTCAAGGTCACCCAGTAAATTGTGGGGGCCAGGATTTGAACCCAGGCTAGTCTGGCCCAGAGCTGTGCTGTGTCCACCCTGTAGGACTCATCCCTTCCTCGGGAGGGCATCAAGGGTCACAGCCGCCCCAGGGTTTCTGCAGGAGAGGAGCCCTGGCAGCACCCTGACCAGAAGGGGGGTGGTTCCCAGCGAGTCTGTCTATAGGGATAACGGGGTGGGGGCTGGTTAAAAGCTGTAAGTTTCCCCGAGGCGCCCTTGGCGCTCCCCGGAGTGGGAGCTCACTTAGATGCTGAAATAGAGCAGTGAACTGAAGAGGCAAATCCCTGCCTCGGAAAACTGGCAATTTTCCTCCTCACTGCCATCATTTTCCAGGCATGCTCTAAAGCATCTTCTTAGCCTTTTTTGTGCCATAGACCCTTTTGGCATTCTGGTGAAAGCTATGGATCCCTGCTCAGAATAATGTTTTAAAAGCACAAACTAAAATGCATAGGGTAGGGCTTCCCTGGTGGCGCAGTGGTTGAGAGTCCGCCTGCTGATGCAGGGGACGCGGGTTCGTGCCCCGGTCCGGGAAGATCCCACATGCCGCACAGCGGCTGGGCCCGTGAGCCATGGCCGCTGAGCCTGTGTGTCCAGAGCCTGTGCTCCGCAACGGGAGAGGCCGCAACAGTGAGAGGCCCGCGTACCGCAAAAAAAAAAAAAAAAAAAAAAAAAAAAAATCATAGGGTATAAACAAAAGAGTTATATAAAAGTATTATTTTAGATTGAGATCTAGTGATGTGTATATCTTTATTAGCACATTAAATAACAAGCTCTAATGTGACTGTCCCTCCTTCTGGGGGTGGGACCTTGGGGGGGCCACCAGAAGCTGTGGGATGGTATGTTCTGGTGCACGGGTCCAGGGCGTGAGCACTGAGATCAGATGGACCTGGGCTTGAATCCTGATCCACTATTCACAAGCAGAACCTTGAGTAATGACGTCACCCTACCCATCCTCGGTTCTCTCATCTGTAAAGTGGGGATAAGGCTGGAGGCGAGGATGGTGTTGCTCTGAGATGCCTGCCCTGACTCGGGCTGATATAACCCCACCTGAGGTCTACTCCCACACTGAGTCCGGGGCCTGTGTGCATCAGGGAAAGGTTGGTGAAAACAAGGATGTAATTTTCCCTTCCTGTCTAAGTTCATCGACCTCTGAAGTCCCTCCGTGAGCCCCATGGGAGCCCACGGGCATTCGCCCTTGGCTGCGGCTGGCAGGGGCTCTGGGCCCACCCTGAGCGGTGGGAATTTTTTAACCTCTTGAGCCCCAGTGGCAGTAAGCAAGCATGTCGAGGCTGTCAGATGGCCATGGCCTCTGCACCTCCAGCCTGAGCCCCCCCACCCGCCAGCCTGGAAACCCTTGGGCCTAAAGGTTGAGGTTTTGCTTTTTATTCCTCCTGGAAGGGAAACAAGGCCAGCCCTGAGCCAGGGACAGGCCTGTCAGGGTCACGCAGACCTTGAGCCTGCAGCCAGGCTCCCCTCTGGGCAGCTGGGGAGGACCAAGGCTGTTTCTGTGCCTGGCATGGCCCTGGGCCCAGCCAGCCAGGAAGGCCACTCAGAGCCAGACCCCTCAGGTCACCAGCCATCCCAGCTGTATTCCTGAAAGTCTTGGCAGGATGGGAAAGCGCTGGCCGGCCAGGAAGCAGAGACATCACCCAGCTGTGAGTAACCAGCTGCCACGGCTGGGATTTGGGGGTGGGTGGTGCAGCCTGAGGCTGCTGGCAGGTCTCCGTGGGTGGAAAGGGACTCTGCCCACACAGCAGCCCAGCCACTCCTCCCACCCCAGGCAGAGTGGAGAAGTGAGGGCATTTCACATCAGGGGCAAAGGCAGGGCAGTGGCGTCCAGCAAGGACTGTGCCCTGGCCCAGGAGAAGCCCTTGCAGGAGACGGTAAGCATCACATCATCTCGGGGGTCAGGCTCCAGGAGCCAAACCTGCTCTGCAGGAGGCCCTGGGAAGGAATGTTGGCTGCAGTTCACAGTAGAGACCTCTCTGGCCCATCCTACAGAACTGTCTAGACCTGACCTGATCCCTCCTGTCACCCGGAAATGGAGTCCAGCTCCCTTCCTCGCCACTGACCCTCCCTGTCCTCTTTTAAAAGCCCGTTTGGTTAATTTTGGGGTGTGGATCTTAAAGAAAACCTGAGCGTAGAGGAAGGGCAGAGCAGGCCCTCCCACGCAGCCCTGACGGGGAGGCCCCAGGGGCCTCGTGTCCCCAGGCGGGCAGCTCTGTCTGCTGGGTCGCGGGCACACGTGTGGGCAGCCTGTCCTCCTCGTCCACTTCACAGTGTGTCAGTAAGCATCTGTCCACGCGATTTCGTAATCCTGGCAAACACCGCTTATCCTTGCAACATTTATTTATGCATTTATTGCAAAATCGCCATCTTTCTGGTTGTAAGAATAGTACATACTTGTTGCAAAACATTCAGAGACCGAAAAGTGGGATGAGAGAGAAGATAAAAAGATCACCCTCAACCCCAATGCCTGGGGTTGTCACCGTCACCGCTGGACGCTCACTTGGCCAGACTGTGATTAAAAAAAAAAAAAACCCTCTACATATCAATATATTTGTTCCCTTACAAACTTAAGATCATACCTACATATGTGCTTGCTATTATATATTTTTTTCATTTTATATACACACACGTATTCACATATATACATACATTCATACGATGTTTTTTATTTCATTTTATAGTCTTATACCTCCACTGAGATTAGGAGAGCAAGGACACTGAAATCTACTGTATTTAGGATTTTTGAATGTACACATATACTTTTGGGGGGGGGCGGTGTTGGGTCTTCGTTGCTGCGCGCAGGCTCTCTCTAGTTGCGGCAAGCCGGGGCTACTCTTCGTTGCGGTGCGTGGGCTTCTCATTGCGGTGGATTCTCTTGTTGCAGAGCACAGGCTCTAGGGCGCACAGGCTTCAGTAGTTGTGGCACGTGGGCTCAGTAGTTGTGGCTCGTGGGCTCTAGAGCGCAGGCTCAGTAGTTGTGGCGCACGGGCTTAGTTGCTCCGCAGCATGTGGGATCTTCCTGGACCACGGCTCGAACCCGTGTCCCCTGCATTGGCAGGCAGATTCTTAACCACTGAACCACCAGGGAAGTCCCACATATACATTTTTAAATGCGGTGGCCCAATTTCTAACATGACTGCCGTTCCCCTGGCCCCTCCACATCCGGCTCTGCCTGGGCAGGGGCTGCATTCCCGCCTGGAAGCCTAGGGGGCTAACAGCTACCCCGACCCAGACCGGGGCTGCTTCTGTCTCCCATGTGAATCTCCTTTAACCCCACCAGCACCTTCTACATTGTCCCTTCGCTAAACTCCTTGAATTTGCTCATCTGTTTCTACCCTAAAACTGCATTCCACTCTGTTCTATCCAAGTTCAGCAGTTTATTCAACCAAGTCTCTGTTGGGTGACAGTGGTTTCCAATTTTTCACAATAATTGTGAAACTCTGGCACACTTTCCAAGTATGTCTTTGAGATGAATTCGGGGAAGTGAAATTGCTGGATCATAGGACAGGCCCCTTTTAATATTTCTAACCCTCTTTTCTGATGATCCCATAATGTTTCATCTCAGGAAAGCAGCAGCATTTATTTTGCCAGCTGCTATGATGGGACATGTCAGTTGTTTCCAGTATTTTCTATGGTAACTAACACCGAGAGCAACATCTTCATGCACAAGGCGCCTTGTGTATCTGGGACTGTGCTCTCGCCTGCCTTGCCTGAGAATCTGAATCGGCTACAGAGAAGATGTACAGGGACCTTTGGGCCCACGTTTCATTTAAAACAGCCACACCCACCAAGCTGAAGTTTGAGTGAGTGACCAATCTAACAAGAATCACAGCTTTATTTTGAGAGGCTCTGTGTCCACTCACATCCAGGCTGTAGCACCCCCCTTAGGAGGCAGCCCATGGACTCCCATGGAAAGACCTAACCTGAAAATAAAGCAACAAAAATCTAACCTCAACCTTCTCTCATAACCAGGGCTTCAGCTCCCTATTCCTCCTACAAACAGAAGCAAATACTTCGGGCCGCAGGGGATGCTCCGGAGGGCTGGACGGGGCAGGCCCACGATGCGGAGGGAGACCTCGGCCCCTCTGTCTCCTTTTGGCACCCTTGTCCTCAGGCCCCCAGGCCCTCTGCGCTCCCCTGCCTGCAGGTGCTGTTGTGATCCTTGTGAGTGAATTTTAAGGCAGGGAGCACTGAAAAGCGTAGTCTCTGAAGCTGGATTTCCAACCTGCGTTGCCACAAAACTACACAATCCGACGTGTGCCTTGCGTCCCACCCTACTTCAGAGATCTTCCAGGTGTATCCAAGGCTTCCGAAGCTCTCATGTTCCACCCGGGAAACTCACAGCATCCTGTTCATGTGTTTCCAACACTCTTCCAGCGGAACCTCTGTTTTCCCTTAAATACCTGAGTTTTAACCCCCAAACAGCACAGGAACTTCAGGAGTCTTTTGAGGGTGAATCTTACACATGGACGGGCTTTCTCCTCGCTGCTCTCCAGTGAAACCCTCTCTGAGTAAGGGCCCAGCCAGAGACAAATGCTCTGACCCTCCCACCTGACCCACCCCCAGCTTCCCCAGTCCGGGGCCGGTCACACTGCCCAGTGGAGATCAAGGAGCTGGCCGTCTCTTGTCTGTTCCCTCGTCCATCGTTTTGAGAAGCATTTGATACTTACAGTAGCTATGGGGCATTTACTGAGCACCTGCTACGCATGTGCTTCAGTGTCTGGTTCTGTCCTTACAACAGCATGATGAGCTGTGTGTAACCAGCCCCTTTTACGGATGAAAAAACTGAGCTCAGAGGTAAAGCCCCCTGCTCACACTTATAAGCAGCAGAGGCAGGATTCTTGACCATGCCTCATCCTGGAGCACGACGCAGCCATGTCCTCAGAGCACACACGGGGCCAGGGAGGGAGAAGGACACAAGGGACACGTGTACACAAAGCACTGGCCGAGAGGTCTGCCCCTGAACAGAGAGCTGTGCTGAGCCTGGGGAGGAACCACCTCCCCACGTGTGGCCACTGCCCAGCAGAGAACGGGCAGCCCGGGAGCCAGCCCGCCCCAGGGCTGCTGTGAGCCGGGTGCTGGACCAGGCCTGTCCCCCTCCTGCTCCGGTGCACGCCCTCTGCACCAGCTTCCTGGGCTACCATGACAAAGGACCACAAACCACGGGGCTTAAAACAACAGAAACCTATTCTCCCACATTCTGGGGCCAGAAGCCTGAGATCGAGGTGTGGGCAGGGCCGCGCTCTCTGGAGGCTCCAGGGGAGGGTCCTTCCTGCCCCTCCCAGATCCCGGTGTCGCTGGCCATCCTTGGTGCTCCTTGGCTTGAGGACGCATCCCTCCAGTCTCTGCCGTGATGTGTGTCTGTCTCTGTGTCTTTTCTTATAAGGACACTTGACATTGGATTTGGGGCTCCAAAATTTGGAGCCCCGTCCTACGCCAGCATGCCCTCGTCTTAACTTGGGGACATTTGCAAAGATCCTGTTTCCAAGTAAGGCCACATCCATAAGTAATGGGGTTAGAACTCAAACACATCTCCGGGGGAACACAATTCCATGGACACTGTGCTGGGTGTGGGATGAGGGCAATGTTTCAGGGCCAGGCACTTCCCATCAGGCATACACCTGTTCCCCTCTCAGGGATGCAAACTCCAGAGGGAGCCCCCGGCACAGAACAAGGGCCATGAACACGTGGCACTTACAGCAACAACCCCCCTGGTGTGGAAGGAAGATTCTGGGAGTAGGAAAGCCAGCAGAGGTAGGAAGAACTCAGGCCTCAGTGTCCCCAGCTTGCATACAGGGGGTTGGGAGGGCTCCCCCCGCACCCCGACCCTGCTGCAAACTGCCTGGTGCCGCCACCTGCTGGACGGTGGGGGTAGTGCATGGGTGGGAACATTCCAGAAAAAGCTCTTGGCCGTGAGGCCCTCACACCAGGGCCCCTGTCACTGTCACTGGGTTCCTCCCTTGCAGCCACAAACCCTAGGGCGGTCACGGACCTCGTTCTTCGTGTGTTCCCCGCTCCTGGCCCGGTGACAGGAGGGTGGCGAGGAGAGAAGAGACCTTGGTGGTGACCCCGAAGTCACTTGACTCCTGCTCCCGCTGACGGAAGCTTCCAGCCTGCTTCTACTACAAGGGATTCCACTGCGAACGTTCGTGTGTCTCTACACGTTTGTGAGCATTTCCTGTGGCCGCACTTGGAAGGTCACTGTGGGGTCTCCGGCGGGCGTGGCCTCTGCCCCTGCACACTGCACACGGGGACCTTCTCCGCAGCAAAGGACCAGCCGCCTGTGGTCTCATCCTTGGCATCACCTGGTGTGCTCGGGTTCTTTGAGTTTTGCCAACCTGCCAGCGAGGAGAGGGCCACACCGTGACTGGTGTGCACGCCCTGCTGCCTGGCCGGGACCTGCGTTTTGCCCACGAGGCACGTCTCTCCTCTTCCACTTGCCTGTTCATTTTGACGTCAAAGTCAACAATCTTTTCTTCTACAGTTTGTGCTTTGGGGATTTTGTTAAAGAAATCCTTCCCGGGATTTCCCTGGTGGCGCAGGGAATCTGCCTGCCAATGCAGGGGACACGGGTTTGATCCCTGGTCCTGGAAGATCCCACCTGCCACAAAGCAACTAAGCCCATTTGCCAGAACTACTAAGCCAGTGCTCTAGAGCCTGTGAGCCACAACTACTGAGCCCACGTGCCACAACTACTGAAGCCGGTGCGCCTAGAGCCCGTGCTCCGCCACAAGAGAAGCCACCACAATGAGAAGCCCGCGCACCGCAACTAGAGAAAGCCTGTGCACAGCAACAAAGATCCAACGCAGCCAAAAATAAAAATAAGTAAATTTATTAAAGAAAAGAAAGAAATCCTTCCTTACTTTAATGTCATAAGATACAGCTTTTCCCTGCAAAAGTTTTATGCATTTTGCTTTTATGCCATTATAGACCGTTCTACTGCCAAAAGCCAACCTGCTGTCAAAGAATCATCAGAGACAGTGCCCCCCACTTGGTCCCACCTGGTGTCCTGCCCTCTCACTGGGCCCTTCTCCTCTCTGCACCCTGGCTCTCCTCACTTCCGCCGCCTGGCCCACACGCCCCAACTCCAAATTCTCCTCGGTCGATGGCACAGAACAATTCCGCTCTCCCCAGGCCCCTGCCGCCCCCTGCTCTTGCTCGCTGCTGACGCAGCAGCTCTGATAACTTGCTCACCGTGTGATCTTGGCCACGTTTCTCAGCCTGCCACACACACCTGCCACAGAGCTTGACAGGAATGCCCAGCCACGAATGCCTGCTCCACCCTCAGCCTCCACACCGGAACCACGCTGCACCCTATGCACCCTGCTCCTGCCCCAGGAGCTGGCCTGTGCCTTCAGTGGAAGGGTACACCCTTGCTCTCTGGCCTCTGGCTGCCCCCGGGGGCCCTGGTGCAGTCAGCATGAAGGTGCAGAGTGAGGGCCGGGTGTTCAGTCTCTGGATCCCTTCCTGTAGGACTGCCTCGGGCCGGGGTATCCCTTGACGGTCAAGGCGGTGGGCTCCACACACCTCCCCCTCCCGGTTCCAGCAATGCCCGCCTTCCTACCCCAAGGCCCTGCTCCCCCAAGGTAGCAGCTCTGCAGCTTTACTGCATTATTCCTGCTGGCCCCCTGCCTGCCCACACCTCTGGGAATCACACCCCATCAGTGCCCTCCTCAGGTTACCCTGATGTGAGTGTGCCGTGCGTCTCCTGACGGACGGAGAAAGGGCCACCCTTTCTTCTTTAGAACCCGCTGAGGCCCATCACTCGAGATAGGAACCCCTGTAAAAGTCAGGAAGGCCCTGGCAGGCAAATGCGCTAGCAGGTTCCAGTGATGATCAATTTCACTGGTGAGTACTGTGTCTGGGTCAGATCATTGTTTTCCTCGAGATGAGATGTCATAAAGATTTACGAAGATGGTCGGCACACTCGAGGGCCAACCTTGCTGCCGGAAAGTCAAACCATCCCCATGCCTCCCCTGGCTCTGCCCTGAGCTCTGATGGAAGCAGCAAGGTGGAGGGAGGGGGCGGGAAGGCGAGGCGAGGCCCAGGTTTTCCCAAGCACTTTATCAAGGTCAAGGGAGGCAGCCTCCTCCCTTCCCACCCCTCCTGCTGAAAGTTAAATTCCATCAGAGAGAGGAGACAGCTGCCAATAAGGGACAGAGGGCGTTAGCGGGAAGGGCAGGTGATTTGAAGTCAGACCTGCCTACGCCCAGCGCCCATTTGCTAGTTGGGTGTCCAGGGCAGGCCCCTCGGCAACTCCAGAGTGAGGACAGCAATACCTCAGTGTAGAACCGTTGAGAGGATCACAGATGTGAACGGGGAACATTCCACCAACAGCAAGTTCTCTGTTACCATTGGCTCTTGTAGCCACAGTTGGGAGCATTCGTATAATTAACACGAAAAATAGAACTGCTAAACATGTTCTCTGAATATAAGAAAAAAGTGCATCTGTTTCAACGTTGAAGCTAAAGACCGTTGGCCTCTACTGCTTTGCCATCCAGATGACCACACTGAGGCCCAGAGAAGGTGAGTGGCTTGACTGAGGTCACACAGCAGTAGCAGAACCGGATCTGGAGCCCAGGCCTCCTGAATGTGTTTTCACAACTTCGTGCTGTGGCAGACACATCCTAGGGTGGCCCCCTCCCCGCGAGTGTGGGCAGGACCTGTGACTTTGCTTCCAACCATGAGAATATGGGATGTTACTCTCATGGTTATGTTTCATTATACAAGACTCTGTCTTAGCAGAGGGAGTGAGAGAGAAGGAAAGAGCCAGGCTATGAACTGCCATGGGGAGGGCCCAAGAGCAGCCTCCAGCTGACACCCAGGGACAAAGCAGGGCCCTCGGTCCTTTAGCCACGAGGAAATAAATCCTGCCGACAGCCAGAGCGAGCTGCGAAGCTGGGCCCTCCCAGTCGAACCTCCGAATGAGCACGCAACCCGGCTGACACCTTGATCATAGCCCAAGACGCCCTGAGCAGAGACCCGGCCCAGCTGAGCCTGGACTCCTGACCCTCAGAAACTGCGAGACGGTACTGGGGGTTGCTTCCGGCTGCTAAGTTTGTGCAATTTATTATGCAGCACAGGAAACTAACACACACATGATCCCTCCGAGTCCTCCTGAACCATGAGAAAACACCCCCTTTTCCTATATACAGTGGGCGGCCAGATCCTTCTTTGCTCGCTCAAGGATGTACTGAGCACCTGGGCTCTGGGTGGGCTGCATCTGTGCCAGGTACTATGCTCTGCCCATCTCTCTCTCGGATGGAGACCTCTGGCTTCCAACAGAAACGTGGGTGCCCATCGTCAACACTGCAACTCCCAGCAGGGGGATGCAGCCATGTGAGCGAGTTCTGGCCAGGGACCTGCGAGGAGGGGAGGTGTGAAGCTTCTGAACCATGTCCTTGAAGACCAGGGCCCGCCTTCCCTCCCTCCCTCCCTGCCGGCTGGAACGCAGCCCATGTGAGCCCACTAGGTACGCACTGTGTACCTGATTGACTGTGTGTCCAGCAGCCGGGCCACCCTTCTGGACTGGAGAGCTCATACCTGCTCTTCTGGGACACAGCCTTTCCAGAAATACCCTCAGCTGAAGACAGCTGCCTTGCCTGGAGCCATACCCACTCTGGTCCAAGACGCAAAGGCCCAGCCCCTCGCCTTGCTTAGGACACCCCTGAAGGGCCACCCAGCCTCGGAGCTCCCTGCGGGGTGAGGCCTGTGGAGGCTGTATCACAGTGAGGGTCTCCCTTGGCCAGGCAGGACCCCAGGACCCTCCTCCTGCAGATCTCCCCCGGGGGACCCGACCTGCACCCGGAGAAAGGCAGCACCACAGGACAGGGGAGCCACCGGTGAGGAGTTGCACCAAGTCAGCTTGACCTTGACGTGAAAGAGACAGACAGAGACGCTTCCGGCTCTGCTCTTTTGGCTTCCTTTGCTAGGGCACTGCAGTCGATACCTTAATTACTATACCAGGCTGCTCGGATGCACGAGCAGCCCGAAAGGATTGAGCCCCTACAATCTTCCTCCACCCAGAAGGCCATGCCTTTTTAAACTTAGTCCAGATAGGGGTACCTTTCTTCTGATTTGCACAGACATCCCACGGACTGCCTCAGGTCCCACCTGCAGCGTGGGCTTGATGACTCGCTCGGGAGAAAATGAGGGTCCCTTCCTGCCAAAGGCGAGATCCACGCGGGGTTGGGAACGCTGTACAAACGGGTGGCCAAGGAAGGGTCGGAAACCCTTCTGAGGAACTCCTTGCAGAAACGCCTCTGGTCCGCGAAACACGTGGCTTCCGCAGGACCACACGGCCCCTTCCTGAGATCCAGCCTCCGCGCGCGGGGTGATTTACGGACCGCACGAGGCAGGCCTAGGTGGGAAGCGGCAGCAAGTGATTACGAGGCTGTTAAGAGACCTCGGGGAACGTGATCTCTGCCAGCACTTACAAGGATTTTCTGCTTATCTCCCAGGCCTTGGACTTTAGTATCAAATGTCAGAATCAATTACCAAGTAATTACCAATGAACGTATTTTACGCCGACTCCATGAACAGATAAATAAGATGAGCTGAGGACCAAGTGATGTTGACAGCGGGGCTCGGCACACACCAAGGCTGGGCAGTGCAGCCGGCAGCCTCTTCCTGAGAATCTGCCGTGAGGACGCAGGGCCGCCCCACTGATGGAAACTGTGCCCACAGGTCTGATGCTCCCGCTGGGGGCCAGGCCTCCAGGACCCCTCACAATGTCTTGTTCATGGGGGTGCTATGTAAACAGAGGATGACTTGGTCATTTATGGTCCCTAAACTAGGTAAGTGCCTTTGCATCCTGCTTTCCAGCTGCTGAGAAGCTGCCAGTCTGAACCACAGACAATGGAAGCAGCTTCGGTTTCAGCAGTGGGGCGGATACCGTCAGGATCCGCCAGGGATCTCTGGAGCCCTTCGTACCGTCTCCATGTACCCAGCGTGCGGGTGTGTCCACACCTCCAGCGGCTGGCACCTGCGCTATGTCTGGACAACCGCCTTGCCTCTTGCAGGGCACCTGCCTGCATAAGCGAGATGCCTGTGATTTGTATCACTCCAGGAAGCCCTTCACCAAGATGGTGGGCTTGGGCAGGAGTGTGAAAGCCTGCTCCCTAGGCATCCTCACGTGGCCTCCGTCCCTCCTGTCCAGATTCCCTCACTCCCTAATTGTCGCTTCAAAACAAATCATCATGGTAGGCTCTGCTTCTGGGCAACCTGTCCCAGGAAACAGATCTGGGTTAACGATTCCTTAGTCATCGACACAAAGGAAACGGCACAGCTGTGGTTGGAAAAAGGAGGGAGCAGCAGCTACTGCTTCAGGGACACCTTTAGAATCGACTGTTAAATATATACACCACTATAGATGAAACAGATAACCAACAAGGACCTACTGTGTAGCACAGGGAACTCTACTCAATATTTTGTAATCACCTATAAGGGAAAAGAATCTGAAAGGGAATATATATATTATACTATACATATGGAATATATATATAACTGAATCACTGTGCTATACATCTGAAACGAACACAGTATTGTACATCAACTATAGTTCAACTAAAAAAAAGTACATGCATTTAGAGTGGGGAAAAAAAAAAGAACAGACTGTTAACAGTAGATGCGGTATCCTTGTTTTTTGAAGGGGGAAGGATAAGAACGTGTATTATATACATGCTTGCACCTCCATCAAGAAGGAGATACATGGGGACTTCGCTGGCGGTCCAGTGGTTAAGAACCCACCTTGCTGTGCAGGGGATGCCGGTTCGATCCCTGGTCAGGGAACTAAAATCCCACATGCTGTGGGGCAACTAAGCCCGTGCGCCCCGACTAGAGAGAAGCCGCGCACCACAACGAGAGATCCCGTGTGCCACGACTAAGACCCAACGCAGCAAAAAATAAATATTTAAAAATTTTTTAAAAAGAAGGAAATACATGAAGGTAATGAAAGCAGATATTCAGGGTGCAGGAAGTCACAAGCCCTCTGCATGTTTAGACTGCCGATGCCACCAATCCAGAAAATTAAACACAGTTCCTGGGCCCCGCCCCCCGGGAGCCTGATGCAGCTGGCCTGGGGTGAGAAGTCAGGGTCTGAGAGGCTCCTGGGCTGGCCGCAGCTCAGCCAGGCTGGGGGACGTCATTCTGGGTGGTTTCATCAAGAGGTCTGATGAAACCTAACAGGCAGCCGGCAGCTCCACACCCAGGTGGTGCTGCTTCTGGGACATGAACCAGCCCCTATGGGACGTGCGACGGAAAACCTCCTCTCATTCCCGGATGACCCCTGATAACACCTGTGAGCCGGGCTGCGGGGTAGACGTCAACCGCCTTCGCCTGGCGCCCGCTTCTCATCCCGTTGCCACAGCAACAGCAGACACAATGGTTTCCGTGGAGTTCGGGTCTATAAATAATGTCTAGATCAGTCGTTGGGGTGGGAATGGGTGGACTCTGCAGAGTGGTTCGTGGTGACCAGCAGGCCAGGCCACTGTCCACCAGAAGCGTGGCCCTCGGGGAAGGGAGGTCCGTCTTAAACCTGACTCCGTCCAGCGGTAAGGGCGGTCTCCTCCGATTCTGCAGCCATTTCTTCTTCAGAGAACGTAGCTGGGAGTGTTCCACCTCTGTGAATCTGACATGCGTGCACCCAGCTGGCTACGCTGAGCCGGGGCTGGGCGGGCAGGTGGGCTCCGAGTCCCTTCTGGGGACTCGGAGACCGAGGAGGGTGCAGAGGGGCTGTTTCTGTGCTGGCGAGGATGGTGCCTATTTCATGTCTTGGTCTTGCTGGGTGAGCTCTGGCGGGACGGAAGGGTGGGGTCTGCGGATCCGGATCCCAGTCTATCTGGCTCCCCTGGTGCAGGCAGCAATTCTGTCTGTGTCCTAAGGACAGCTTTTTGTGTTTTTTAATATCAGTGTTTCCAGGGAAGGCTCACATTCCCAATCCAAGGGTGAAGGAGGTGATCTGTGGTGAAGTCATTTGAAAATCAAGCCGATGGACGCTGTTGCTCTCTGATGAGGGTGAGTTCTCTGGTGGGAGGCCCGCAGGGCCCCTGGCACGTGGCGCGCTGCATGGTGTCGAGAGAAGGGCTGGGCATTGCTTTGACATATGGTGGGTGGGCATGGGAGTGGGGCAGCCTCTTTGGAAGGCAGTGAAATGACAGCTGTCAGCACTGACTGGGCGGGTCCCTCCGTGCAGCCGTCCTGCCTCTAGGGGTACTTTCTGACCAGCGCCTGGCTTGTGTGTGCCGAGGCATATGGCATAGGCGTGCGAGCAGCCACGTCCATGAGGCTGTGTTTACTACAGCAAAGATGGGGACCGATGTCTGCCGGGAGGGTGGCTGGATACATACAGCTTGACACCCACATACCAACAACAAACACACAGTCAGACAAAAAGAAGTGCTGGGTTATCTGAGCCGATGCACAACAGTCTCTAGGATAAACTGATGAAAAAATGCAAGATGTAGAGATGCTCCTGCTTCCGTAAGAAATGATGCACTGCGAACATGAACGTCCACGTGTGTACACACGTCCATGGGATACGGACACATACACACATCGCTGAGTGAACGGATGTGGATAGAGACGATTTCTGAAAACATACACAAGAACCAGACGACTCTGCTTCGCTGCGTGAAGGCAGGTCTGGCGCCCTGAAGAGGTAGGCTGGAGGGAGACTTACTTTCATTGCACACTTTTCTCTAGGGTTTGGGTTTGGTTTCATCATCTGCATACATTAATTTTTCAGTTAAAAACAGATGAGTGGACTCACGCCCTGGAGCCCATATGTCACAACTAGAGAGTAGAGAGCCTGCGCGCCGCGATGAAGACCCAGCGCAGCCAAAAAAACAGATAAATGGGGGAAAAGGAAGGGAGAAAGAGGAAACAAGGCAGGAGGAAGGGAGAGAGCCAGGAATGGAGGCTGGAACCTTCTCTTCTTCTAATCCTAGCGCTGCCAAGGTCAGAGGACGCAGGGACTCAGCCAGAGGTAATGGAAATGCAAACCAGATTCCAGAGTGTTTTGCTCCAACGCTGCACCAACTCCTGGGAAACCCGTGAATTTGTTTTCCCCGACCCAAAGGACGGCAGGGGTTTCAAATTCTCCGAGAAGCAGCCCTCAGGGTGTAGCTTCACTGACCCTCAGCCCAGCTGCTGTCCACCTCGTGGGCAACTGAGAAAAGGGGGGGAAATGCATGAGAAGGAGTTGGGAAATAAGTTTTTCACATTTCCAAATGAATCCAGGTCTCATGCAATTGGGCCTCAAGACTCGTATCTCCAGAGGGTCACTGTGCTAACGGTGGGGGGAGGCTGGCACCGGTGGTGAAGGTCAAAGGGCATCCCCCCTTAAACAGAGTGGTGGCCTGGGTGTGACATAAGAGTCTCAAACAAAAAAAAATGGTTTTTCATCTCAAGGGAAGAAGACGGGAACTGCGGGCTGGGGAATGTGGGTGTTGGTGTGGTGACTTTGACCTCGTGAATATAAGAACTCCATGTCGTCAGCTATGGTGTCAGGCTCAGCAGGTGGGGTGACCTTGACTTGGGAGCCTGTGTTAGGAGGGATGTAAGCAGGTCTTCAGCGTTTCCCCACACTTCACTCGAGCATTTTCTCAAACACCAAGATCATGTCTGGAAAACGCAGACACTGGGAAGCCCAAGGCATATATATGAAAGAAGGTCTGTTAAAAGTATGGGAAGAAACTATTATCATTTCAACTTCAATTCACCTCATCCTTTTAAAATTTCTCTTTGGTGTTTGATGATGTGCATTAAATGGTGGCAGCAGAGTACAGATGCAGGCTTTATGCATAATCATAATAATACCTAGCTGGGACTTCCCTGTTGGCCCAGTGGTAAAGAATCTGCCTTCTGGGGGCTTCCCTGGTGGCGCAGTGGTTGAGAGTCCGCCTGCCGATGCAGGGGACACGGGTGCGTGCCCCGGTCCGGGAAGATCCCACATGCCGCGGAGTGGCTGGGCCCGTGAGCCATGGCCACTGAGCCTGCGCGTCCAGAGCCTGTGCTCTGCCACGGGAGAGGCCACAACAGTGAGAGGCCCGCGTACCACAAAAAAAAAAAAAAAGAATCCGCCTTCCAACGCAGGGGACATGGGTTGGATCCCTGGTCAGGGAACTAACATCCCACATGCCAAGGGGCAACTAAGCCCGCACGCTGCAACTACTGAGCCCGTGCGCCTCAATGAGAGAGTCCATGTGCTGCAAACTACAGAGCCCATGTGCTCTGGAGCCTGTGTGCCACAACTAGAGAGAGAAAACCCCACACACCACAACTAGAGAGAAGCCGGAGCACCACAATGAAAGATCCCGCATGCCTCAACTAAGACCAAACGCAGCCAAAAAAAAAAAAAAGAAAAGAAAAGAAATATTTAAAAATAAATAAATAAAAAGGAAGCACTTAACTTGACCTTTGATTTAAAAATAATACTAATAATAGCTAGCCCTCGTACTGCCCGTGTGCCACAGCCCTGCTCCAAGCTCTTTACGGGTATTCATTCATTTACTCCTCACAGCTCTGCAAGGTACCATTACCTCCTGCTATGGACTGAATTGTGTCCCCCCCACTAGATTCACAAGCTGATTTGATGATGTGCATTAAATGGTGGCAGCAGAGCACAGATGCAGGCTTTATGCATAATCATAATAATAGTTAGCTGGGACTTCCCTGTCGGCCCAGTGGTAAAGAATCTGCCTTCTGGGGGCTTCCCTGGTGGCACAGTGGAACAAGGCATGGCTGCATTTGGAACAAGGAAGTAATAAAGAGGAAATGAGGTCCTAAGGGTGGGGCCCTGGTCCCACTGGATTAGTGAGATCCCATAGGATTAGCTGGCCTCTCTCCCCTCCATGTGAGGATACAGAGAAAAGGCGGCAGTCTGCAAGCCGGAAGGAGAGTCTTCTCCAGACACCGAATCACTAGAACCTTGACCTTGGGCCTCTGGCTTCCAAAACGGTAAGACAATGTCTGTGGCTTAAACCACCGAGTCTGTGCCCGTCTGTTGAGGCCCCCGCAGGATACCACCACCCGCCTCATGCAGGTGAGGAGGTGGAAGTATGGGGAAGTTAAGGAGTCTGGACAAGGCAGCACGGCCAGGAGGTGGGACCAGGGCTTGAATCCAGGTGTTTGGCTGCAAAGCCCAGGGCTTTCATTACATATGTTAGGCCACGCTCTTTTTTTTAACTTGTATTGGAATATGTTTGAAAAAGTCTGGAAACTACCAGATTAGAAAGAAAGGGTGAGCCTCTGGCAGAGAGGACAACAGCCCCCAACAACCTCCGTGTCCGAATCCTCAGAAGCTGTATTTACCTTACTTGGCAGAAGAAACTTTGCAGATGTGACTAACTTAAGCATGCTGAGAGGAGGGGATTACCCTGGAGTATCCGAGTGGGCCCCACGTGCAATGCCAGTGTCCTTACAGGAGGGAGGCGCGAGGTCAGAGAGGAGAGGAGGTGCCGGGCCCCTGGCCTTGAAGACAGAGGAGCCGCGAGCCAGGGATGCAGCACCTCTAGAGGCTGGAAAAAGCAAGAGGACGGGTTTGCTTCCAGAGCCTCCAGGAGGAATGCAGCCTGCAGACCATTTTAGACTTCTGACCTCAGATGATACACTTGTGCTGTTTCAAGTCACCAAGTTTGTGGTGATTTGTGACAACAGCAGTAGGAAATCGTACAGAGGAAAAAACTGCAGATTTGGGGGGTAAATTGCCAAAGGAGATGATACGGCTGGGGAGCTGAGATGCAGTGGTGATGCCGTGTGACTTGTGATCTCAGTCCCGAGAGACCCTGCCGTGCCCACTCTCACCCTCTGGAGGCCGCCAAGATGCCCAACCTGTCCACCGAGGATGAGGCCACGTAGAGCAGAGAAGAGCCACGCTAGCTGCACTCACAGTTGGCACCAACCGCAGAAAAGCCCTGCTCCCCACCCTCCCATGCCTTCCCTCCAACCAGCCAGAACCACAGAGCTACGCCTGGGCTCAGACCCACCCACATTCCGGAAGCAGCTCTGTCCTTGGGCAGAACCTCTTCTGGGGACCAGCGGCTCTGTGATGGGCTCAGCTCTTGCAGATAGAACCCTGTGCCTCTCACCTGTCATGTTCCCTGTTGCTCTGTTTGTACGCTGGGCTCTTAGATTTTAATTTTCAATGACTGGACACTACCTTGCTAAACTCTTTTTTCATTTCTAATAATTTTTTCTGTAGATTCTAGTTTTCCAATGTAGTCATATTATCTGACAGGCAATGATAGTTTTGTTTCTTCCCTTCCAACCCTGATAAATATTACTTTTCCTATTTTCCTATGCTGGTAGCTCCTCCAATACAATGTTAAACAGAAGCAAAGAGACACCCATCCTTTCCTTGTTCCTGATTTTAAAGACACTATTTTGGGCTTCCCTGGTGGCGCAGTGGTTAAGAATCCGCCTGCCAGTGCAGGGGACACGGGTTTGAGCCCCAGTACGCGAAGATCCCACATGCCGCAGAGCAACTAAGCCCATGCGTCACAACTACTGAGCCCGTGTTCTAGAGCCCACGAGTCACAGCTACTGAGCCTGTGAGCCACAACTACTGAAGCTCGCATGCCTAGGGCCCGTGCTCCGCAACAAGAGAAGCCACCACGATGAGAAGCCCGTGAACCGCAACGAAGAGTAGCCCCTGATCGCCACAACTAGAGAAAGCCTGCACGCAGCAATGAAGACCCAACAAAGCCAAAAATAAATAAATAAAATAAATTTTTTTAAATGTATTAAAAAAAAAACTATTTTGTGCACCATTAAGAATTATGTGTACTGTAGCATTTTGGTAGATAGGCTTAAGATATTAAGAAAATTTAATTTTGTTCTTTTAAAAAATTTTATTTAATTTTTCACTGCTTTGGGTCTTCGTTGCTGTGCGTGGGCTTTCTCTAGCTGCGGCGAGCAGGGGCTACTCTTTGTTGCAGTGCACGGGCTTCTCATTATCGTGGCTTCTTCTGTTGTGGAGCATGGGCTCTAGGTGTGCGGGCTTCAGTAGCTGTGGCTCACGGGCCTAGCTGCTCCGCAGCATGTGGGATCTTCCAGGACCAGGGCTCGAACCCATGTCCCCTGCACTGGCAGGCGGATTCCTAACCACTGCACCACCAGGGAAGCACCAGGGAAGCCCTTAATTTTGTTCTTACTCTTTCAAGACTTCTTATAATAAAAGGATGCTGAGTTTTAGCCATTGCTCTTTCTGCATCTGTATGAATGATGGAATGGTTTTTCTCCTTTGACCTGTTAATGTGATGAATGACATTTATAGATTCTCTAATGTTATTTCACTCTTCAGACTTTCTATTTCTTTGGGGGCCAGTTTTAGTCAATTACATTTTTTTCTAAGAATTTTCCTGTTTCTCTGCCACTCCTTGAATTGGAAAAATCCTTACCTGGCTACCCCGAGGTTTCTACCTTCTAAATCTTAGGCAGATCACTCTGAATTTGCCCTCATCTCTTTGAAATTCCAGCCTTCTCCTATGTTGGCATCGGTGTCAGTACTGTTTGGGCTGCAGGTAGTAGAATATGTGACCAAAAATGGCTTAAATGGAGAAGTATTTTTACCAATGCTTGTGAGCAGTCCAAAGGCAGGCAGTCCCAGGGCTGGTCCAGGGGCACAATGATGTCACTGGGGACCAAAACTCTCTCTTTCTGCTCCTCCCATCCTTAGCACATTGGCCTGCTTTTCACATGATCACTGCTGTAGTTCCAGGCATCTGTGTGTGGACATGAAAGCTCCCAGGAATAGGGACCTCTCATACTTTGCATCACTTTTTTAAAAAAATTTAACTATAGTTGAGTTACACTGTTGTGTTAGTTTCAGGTATACAGCTTCAGATTCTTTTCCATTATAGGTTATTACAAGATATTGACTATAGTTCTCTGCTATGCAGTAAATCCTTATTGTTTATCTGTTTTATACATACAGTAGTGTGTATCTGTTAATCCCAAACTCCTAATTTATCCCTCTCTTCTCCTTTCCCCTTTGGCAACCATATGTTTGTTTTCTATGTCTTTGAGTCTGCTTCAGTTTTGTAAATAAGTTGATTTGTATTTTTTTTAGATTCCACATATAAGTGATAGCATATAATATTTGTCTTTCTCTGTCTGACTTACTTCGTATGATAATCTCTAGGTCCATCCATCTTGCTGCAAATGGCATTATTTCATTTTTTATGACTGAGTAGTATTCCTGTGTGTGTGTGTGTACGTGTGTTTATACCACATCTTCTTTATCCATTCATTTGTTGATGGACATTTAGGTTGGTTCCAAGTCTTGGCTACTGTAAATAGTGCTGCAATGAACACTGGGGTGTATGTGTCTCTATGAAGTAGAGTTTTCTCCGGATATACGCCCAGGAGTGGAATTGCAGGATCATATGATAGCTCTATTTTCAGTTTTTTAAGGAATCTTCATACTGTTCTCCATAGTCGCTGCACCAATTTACATTCCCACCAACAGTGTAGGAGGGTTCCCTTTTCTCCACGCCCTCTCCAGCATTTATTATTTGTAGACTTTTTGATGATGGCCATTCTGACCAGTGTGAGGTGATATCTCATTGCAGTTTTGTTTTTCTCTAATAATTAGCAATGTTGAGCATCTTTTCATGTGCCTGTTGGCCATCTGTATATCTTCTCTGGAGAAATGTCTATTTAGGTCTTCATTTTTGGATTAAGTTTTTTGTTTGTTTGTTTGTTTTTGTTTTTGTGATACGCGGGCCTCTCACCGTTGTGGCCTCTCCCGTTGCGGAGCACAGGCTCCGGACGCGCAGTCTCAGCGGCCATGGCTCACGGGCCCAGCCGCTCCGCAGCATGTGCGATCCTCCCGGACCGGGGCACGAACCCGTGTCCCCTATATCAGCAGGTGGACTCCCAACCACTGCGCCACCAGGGAAGCCCTGGATTAAGTTTTGCATTACTTTTTACTGGGGAGGAAAGCTTTCCCAGAAGTACCCCCCCATACACCCAACAGACCTTCCTGCAGGTCCTACTGGCTGTGCTGGGCTCCAGGGAAATTCTGGGGCAGTGAGGGTGTGGAGGTCTCCACCTCTGGAGTGGGTGGCAGCCCCGCAGGAGTGGGCAGGGCTGGGGTGCAGAAAACCACGTCCGCTTCAGCACCTTAGGGTTTAAGCCCTGATTGTCCCGTCTGACCCCCTCCTGATTTCTCTGGCCTGTTGCCACCCGGGCCAGCTTGACAGAAAGTATTAGAACCTGTGGTGTGCTTGTTAATGTTAATAGCAGGCTCTCGGGTTGGGGGAATCCCTGATTTGAAGGTTTGAGTTCCAGGGTGTAAACACTCCCATTTCGGTTGATTTCAAGCCATCAACATGACATCATTGACTACACAGCTGGGAGGAGACTTGCAAGGCAGGCTCTCACGAGCCAGCATGGGCCAGCTCCCACGCAGCCCAGACCAGAACCCGCTAAATCCTGTTAATTAAGGCATCAAGGGACTTCCTTTGTGCCGCAGTGGTTAAGAATCCACCTGCCAATGCAGGAGACGTGGGTTTGAGCCCTGGTCCAGGAAGATGCCACATGCCGCGGAGCAACTAAGCCCGTGTGCCACAACTACTGAGCCCGCATGCCACAACTACTGAAGCCCTCGTGCCTAGAGCCTGTGCTCTGCAACAAGAGAAGCTACCGCAATAAGAAGCTCGTGTCCCGCAATAAAGACCCAATGCAGCTAAGTTAATTAATTAATTTAAAATAAAGGCATCAAAAGGGCTGGCTGAGATGATGGAGAGAGGGTTGATGTACAAACACCATGCTGATTCCTCATGACCACACACTTGCATAGTGAGGAAACTGAAATTCAGAAAGGCTAAGGCGCACAGTGACTTATGTGGAATCAGAGTCCAAATCCAGCCTGTCTTGTTCATGTCCTTTCATTCAAACCAAGGCCCAGATGCAGAATAGATGCCATTAGCTCTCATTCTGCACCTGTGACGTGTCAGGGGCTGGCTGGTGCCCTCATTCTGCACCTACGATGTGCCAGGGGCTGGCTGGTGCCCTAAAAGTGGAGCATTACTCATAACGCCAAGAAGTGGGAAAAAACCAAATGTCCATCAACGGAAAAAATGAATAAGTAAACTGCAGTCCATCCAAACAGTGGAATATTATTTCTCCATCAAAGGGAATGAAGTCCTGCTACATGCTACAGTATAGATGAGCCTGGAAAACACCATGCTAAGTGGAAGAAGCTACTCACAGAGGACCACTTCTGTGAATGTCCAGAGTGGGCACATCTACAGTGACAGGGTTGCCAGGGCCTGAAGGGAGGAGGGAACGGGGAGTGACCGCTAACGGGTAGGGGCTTCTTTTTGGGGCTGATAAAAATGTTCCGGACCTAGGTAGTGATGAGGGTTGCCTAACTCTGTGGACATCCTACAAAGCACTGAATTGTAAAACAGAACAACAACAACAAAAAGTGGATAATTAAAAAAAAAAAAAAAAAGTGGAGAATTAATTGAAAAGGGATTTTCTTTGCTCTCCTCTCCCCCAGGCTGAGGCCTTCGTATAAATGTCTCATCATCGTTGAGCAGGACTTTTCAGGTCACCGTGTACTGTGCTAAGTGAGCATCTTATATGCATCTTTCTTATTAAGTACTCTCAACCACCTGATAATGGGGTCATATTATTAACGCTATATCACAGATGAGAAAACTGAGGCTCAGAGAGCAAGTAAGCAACTGGCCAAGAGCACACAGTCAGTTGACGGCAGAGCCAGGACTTGGATGCAGGTCCATCTGACCCCAAAGCATGTGCTCTAAACCCTCCACTGTCAAGTGAGGTCCAGGTCACTGGAGGCTTCCTTTTCCTCCCTCCAGGATGCAAGGTCAGGTGACTCTGCAGCTCGTAGGGCTACTTAGCCTAGAAGCTTCTGTCTTCCATCTCTCAGCCTCATTCTGTTTACCTTAAAAATTGAGGGGCCCTGAAAATCTGGGGTCCTCAACAGGGGCAGTGCTGCCTCCTAGGGGGTGTTCTGAAAACTTGCAGGCATTCCACGAGCGGGACAGTCCCCCAAAATGAAGAATTCCTCCAATCCCTCCACTTTGCGATGTCCCACCAGACCTTCATGTAAATGAAAAGTCCTCTTGTAATTAACGGGTCTAGAACCAGCTCTGTTTTCTGTTTATGTGTCTTTAGCAGAGCTGGAATATACATTGGAAGCTCTGGGAAGGCAACTACAATATCATGTGGTCAAGGGCAGATGGTCATTTCCTCTGTTCAGAGCTTGACTGAAAGCTGTTCACCATTTTGGAAAAGCCCATCAGCGGCAGCGATGCTTCACGGTGTCTGAGCCGCCATATGATGCACCTGTGTCACCGCGAGTCCCTCTGGGCCAAGCGTCTACCACTTCACTGTGTCGTCCAGGATGATCAGACCTGAACATTTACCTTTTGAAATTCCACATTGTTTTATTTTAAATGACTTTTCCTTTATGTTGCAGTTAGGGCATTGTATGAATTTTTTTTTTTTTTTTTGCAATTAGTATGTAGGTAGGTTACAAATTCTATGAATTTCATTTCAGAATAAGAAAAGCAGCATTACAAAATATTTGTTATCTTCTTTAAAAGGTGTTAATTAGGGCTGAGAGAGATCTGGGAACCACTGAGCTACATCATTTCTGCAGGTCCCTTCCAGATTTTAAATAATTAAACCTGACCTCCGAAAACTTTTTCCGTAATCCTAATGAAACCAAGTGCACAACGTCTTTCCAATAATCCCCAAAGCGTCATTGCACCAGCGTGGCCCAAGTGCAGCCAGCAGCTGATTTCAACAAGCTGGGCCTGTGGACTCTTAAGAGGCTGCCTTCTGACCCTGCTAGAAAAACCACCTGGCTTGTAACATAACACTCGCCTTATTTCCTTTTCACCTCAAAAAAGAGAAAAGTCGACACCTCAAACGAAAAATCTTCCTTATGCCGTCTCTTTCTGCTTCGACAAGTGCAGCACTTACCTAGAACGTTTTACTGAAGGGGAGAAAATAAGCGGAGATCTGAGGAGGTCGATGGTAACAAATTTTGATGTGCTTGAGTGAGGTCACGCCATGTGACATTCCTTCCTGTTAATTATTTCTCCCAGGCTTATCTTCCCCCATCTTCTCGAACTTATTATATTTTAACGGCAGCTAGCGGAACGGTTGGGGCACTGCCTTCCCCATCTGCGTGGAACAGAATGTTCAAAACGGTCGGAATCAGGGATGCTGCATGGAACTGGCAGATGTGCCAGGGAGTGAAAGACGGCAAAAAAAACCCACAGCAGAATCACGCAAAGCCAGAGAGGGAACAGACTGCAGTGAGGGATGTTCCGCATGGAACAGTGCCCCGCAAGGAGTCACATCCCCCCCAAACCTCAGAACACGCCCTTACGTGTAAAGAACAGGGTCTTCGCAGATATACAGGTAGGTTATGAGGAGGTCATCTAGCATTAGGGTGGGCCCTCTTCTTGTAAAGAAAGGACACGATCCAGAGAGAGACAGAGCGGAAGGCCAGGTGACAACGGAGGCAGAGGCTGGAGTGAGTGATGCACCACCGGAAGAGGCAGGAAGGACCCGCCTCTCGAGCCTCCCGAGGGAGCACGTCCCTGCCCACACCTTGATTTCAGACTTCTGGCTTCTGGAATGGTGAGAGAATACATTTCTATTGTCTGAAGCCCTCCAGCTTGCGGCAGTTTGTTATGGCAGCCCCAGGGCTTACGAAGGAAAACCTCAGAAGGTAAGTGTTAGGGGCTGAACGTTTGTGTCCTGCCCAAAATTCGTATGTTGAAACTCTACCCTTAATATGACGGTATTAGGAGGTGGAGCCTTTGCGAGGCGATTAGGATTGGTGGATGGCTTGGGGTGGAGCCCCCATGAATGGGATCAGGGTCCTTCTAGGGAGCTGGCTGCCCGGGCTCTGCTCTCTGCCACGTGAGGATACAATGAGAAGTTGGCAGCCCACGACCCGGAAGAGGGCTCTCACCAGAACCCGACCACGCTGCACCCTGATCTCGGACTCCAGCCTCCAGAGCTGTGAGAAATACATTTCTGCTATCTGCAGGCACTGCCCCCCCAACCCAGTTCATGGTATTTTGTTATAGCATCTTGAGCTAAGACAGTAAGTGAGCTGGTCCCCACCCCTTCCCACATAACCCCCATCCCCACCATGCAGCCATCAGTTGCAAAATTGATTTTATAATCAGTGGTGCGTGGGATGAAGGACCTGCCTGTCTCCTGTCTTGACGACAGCTGGGTGGTTTATACTCTCTGAGCCCTGGGTATTATTTTAGCCCCAGCGGAATGAGCCACTTCCTTCTACCCTCTGAAGATCCTGGCATTTATTGAGTTCTTACTATGATCCTGGAACTATTCAAGTGGAAAACATCAGTGTAAACATTCTATATATTCTATTGATAATTCTATTAATAAACAGAATATGTATATTCCATATTTTATCCTCAAAACAATATTTCATTGAATATTAGACACTACTAGTTGTAAGATAGACCATTATGGTATACACTATTTAGAATAAAAACAAATGGGAATTCCCTGGCAGTCCAGTGGTTAGGACTCCGCACTTCCACTGCAGGGGGCATGGGTTCCATCCCTGGTCAGGGAACTAAGATCCTGCAAGCCGCACAGTGCAGCCAAAAAAAGAAAAAGAAAAAAGAACGAAAAAGCCTGTCATTACTTGTAAACACATCCCAATGTGTGAATCTTAGAATCAATGAAATATAGTTTTATCATCACCCCTGTTTTATGGGTGAGAAAATTGAGGCTAACATCACATCGCTATTAAAGGGTAGAACCGAGATAAAATCCTCTGGAAGCTTGCCTGGGGCCTGAGCCCTTAATCAGTGTACACACTGCCTCTCTCATTACGAATACCGCTTCGAGTGTTTTAGGCCAAGACTGCTGGTTATCACCCAATACCCATTCTCTCCTTTCTTTCTTTAGCAATGCAGCCCTTGAGTTTCAGTGGGCACATGGTTGCTGGCTAGAAACTACATTTCCCAGCAACCCTTGCAGCTAGATGTGGCCATGTGACTAAGTTCTGACCAATGGGATGTAAGCAGAAGAGAGGGCTAACACTTCTGGGCCAGTCCTTACAAGGAGGAAGCGGCACCCTGCGTCTTCTCTTCCCTTGTTGCCCTGGCTGGAATGGACATGTGCTGGCGGGACCTGGAGCAGCCATCTTAGATCTGAAGATGGAAGTCACATATTGGGGTTGGCAGATCACCAAGATCTTATATTTATAAGAGCAGCTAGCATTGCCACATGGGCCTTATTTGCTTAATCTTGGGCAATTGTGACAGAAAAAAAGAAACTCCTATTTTATTTAAACCACTGTTACTTTGGCCTTTGTTACAGCAGCCAAGATGTAATCCTAATTAAAACACACTATTACATGCCAGATACTGCCCTGGAGGCTCAGTTCCTCCCCTCCAAGAGTACAGGCTCATTCAGTGAGAATGCATATAAAACACCCAATGCGAGGCTGGGCAAAGAATATTAGTTCCTCACACAGACAAGGGTAACTCAGGCATTCGTTGCCTGCATATCTTGACATTCTCCTATTTTCTCCAAATCCTACCCATGCATGGCAGGAGAAACAACATGAATGTTATTTTTCTGGGTTCCTTTTCCCAACTCCCCATCACCTCTGCCTTAACAAACATTTTCTTCACTGGTAGAGCAATTCACAAGTCAGCTTGGACCTGCCTTTACAGGCTAGAATGGTTCCTGCTTCATCTAACAGCTCCATCCCCATTTTCCCGGCTGGGGTCCTGACCAGGTTTGGCTATCTCTGTCCCCACTCTTCACCAGGCCAGACCATGACTCACGGTCCAGCCTCACCAGCCAGAGTTTTCCATCCCTTTGGCCACAAGAGGTGGTTCAGAGATGAGACTCACCCATGCCAAACTGATCTGCATCTTTACTAAGAACTGATGATGTGGATGTTGGGAGAAAGAAGATCTATCTCAACAAACATTTTCAGCTATAGGGATCACGAAATCTATTGCAGTTGCTAAGGCTGTATAACCAATTACCCCAAAACCTAGGGACAGAAAACAGACATATACTATGCTTACAGATTCTGTGGGCCGGGCCAAGACAAGGGCACGGTGTGGATAACCTTTCTGCTCTACACTGTCTGGGGCCTCAGCTGGAAGACTCCAAAGCTGGAGGTTGATGCTGGCTGTCAGCAAAGGGCCTCTGTTCCTCTCCATGTGGGCCGTCTCTCTGCACAGGCCAGCTTGGGCTTCCTTATAGCATGGTGGCTGGCTTCCAAGTGTCCAGAAAGAGAACAGGCCAGGCAGCAGCTGTATGCCTTTTAAGATCTAGCCTTGGAAGTTACCTAACATCATTTCTACAATTTTCTATTTGTTGAGGTGGTTACAAAGGGCATTCAAGGTCAAGAGGAGAGAACATAAACCCTCCCTATCATTTTAAAAAATTTATTTATTTTAGGGCTTCCCTGGCGGCGCAGTGGTTGAGAGTCCGCCTGCCGATGCAGGGAATGTGGGTTTGTGCCCCGGTCCGGGAAGATCCCACATGCCGCGGAGCGGCTGGGCCCGTGAGCCATGGCCGCTGAGCCTGCGCGTCCAGAGGCTGTGCTCCGCAACGGGAGAGGCCACAACAGTGAGAGGCCCGCGTACCGCAAAACAAAAATAAATAAATAAACTTAAAAATATATATATTTATTTTATTTATTTATTTCTGGCTGCGTTGGGTCTTTGTTGCTCCATGCGGGCTTTCTCTAGTTGTGGTCAGTGGGGGTTACTCTTCGTTGGGTGCACGGGCTTCTCATTGCGGTGGCTTCTCTTGTTGTGGAGCACGGCCTCTAGAGTGCAGGCTCAGTAGTTGTAGCTCACGGGCTCTAGAGCGCAGGCTTAGTAGTTGTCACGCATGGGCTTAGTTGCTCCGCGGCATGTGGGATCTTCCCGGACCAGGATTCGAACCCGTGTCCCCTGCACTGGCAGGCGGATTCTTAACCACCGCGCCACCAGGGAAGCCCAAACCCTCCCTTTTGATGGGAGTATGTCGACATTACATTTTAGAAGAGCATGTGGGATGGGACATATGTAGATGTGGCCAAATTTGGAATATACAACCTGACACAGAAACCTAGAGCTACCATCACCCTTCGTCAAACAAATGAGGGTATCTACAAAACGAGGCCAACACACAGAAGAAAGCAGAATAAAGAGAAGGAAAGACACCATTTGAGCCCCTGGATACAGCTGTACCCGAGCTACGCACACCTATAGATTCTGTTTTCCATTTAGTGAACCAATAAATATTATTTTTCCTTTAGAGATTTGGGTTGAATATCTGTCATTCACAGCGAAAAGAGCCCTGAGTAGTATACAAGGTCACTAAGCTGCTCGGGTAAGCCAGGACTCCAGCAGTTAGTAGCACAAAGCACTAGCTGGTGCTTTGAAATGACACGTTTTCCTCTGCTCTTGGCTAACCAGAATCCCGAGGCCAGCATCCCCAGTATGATTTGCCACTTTTGAAGGCAAGAACTGATGACAGTGAGTTTTTTGTGTGGCTTGGTTTTAAGCAGCCAGAATGTTCCCTTCTGCCACGAGGACAGTACAGGGTGGCATTTGGGAAGTGCTACAAAAACGACCCAGATCGGGCTTCCCTGGTGGTGCAGTGGTTGAGAGTCCGCCTGAGCCATGGCTGCTGAGCCTGCGCGTCCGGAGCCTGTGCTCCGCAATGGGAGAGGCCACAGCAGTGAGAGGCCTGCGTACCGCAAAAAAAAAAAAAAAAAAAACAACAACAACAAATAAAAACGACCCAGATCAAGGTGAGAGGCAGCACAAGGGAGAGCGACCCTGCGGCCTAGAGCATTCCTCCAGCCTGGGTCCCAGAGGGAGATGCCGGGCCTTGGAATGAGAAAAACAGCCATCATCTCTAGGATCTATTGTGTGCCAGAGTTCGGCGTCTGCACACCCTACCCCTCATCTTTACAGCAAACTTGCAGGGGAGATCTTATCTTCATGTTACAAAGGAGGAAACTGACGTGGAGACAAGCTAGGCAGCTTGCTGAAGACCCACACCAGGAAGTTGTGACGGCGCCGTGGTTTTCTGACTGCACAGCCCGAATTCTTTCACATGCCAAGTTAGTGGGCTGGGAGGAACACGGTGGGGGGCGGGGGGGCGGTGGCGTTCCGGGTGAGGTGATAATGGGTGGGGAGTGGGTAGGGATGGGCGAGATGTCTGGTGTGTCCGAAGCCCGAAGGGCGGGACTCGTCATGGCAGTGGACACCGACGGGGTGGGCTTGCTGGTGGTCAGAGAGGCAGGGCCTGGAATCCTGCCAAGGCCGTGCTTCTGTGGCCTCTGCAAACTGAGGCCACCGAGCAGGATTCCGGCAGCTGCTTAGCGGCTGCGCACGGGCTCCTGCTGGCCAGCCTCCCCACTTGGGGCTTGGCTGGGTAGGCAGAAATGAGTCACACCCCGGTCCTGCCTGAGCCCCCCTCCCTCTGCCTGGGGCACAGCCTGCCCGCCAATCCCAAGAAAGCAACGCCCAGGGGTCAGGACCCAGGAGGGGAGGCAGCCCTGGAATAAGCACTCCCTTTGCCGGAAGGACCTGCTGGCTTTGGATTTCTTTGGGGACCTGCGCTGGTCCCACCGCACCACGTCAGGGGTCTGAGCTCAGGGCTGGCTGTGCCTCCAATGAGCCACGTGACCCTGGGCAAGTCCCCTCCCCTCTGACTTCGGATTGTAAAATGGGGCAAATTGAGCCCCCCCTGCCTCCAGGCTGTTGACCGTGCCTCTCCCACATCCCTGGTACTGTGCCTCTCCTCTCTGTCCTGTAATCTGCTGTCCATCCTTCCTCTCTATTCTGTAAACTAGCTCACCTCCTTCCAGTAACCCCCTCCCCCAACCACTTCTGTTGCTTGCAACCCCAAAACCCTGGCTGCAAGTGACCGCGCTGGGCCTCACACCCTGCCTGTGAGCCTGCCCCACACAACCGCTGACATTCCAAAGGGGACAGGCGTCCTCCCGTCAAAGAGCCTGCTGTACAAAGCGCTTTATCAGCTTCTCGTGGTCGCCCAGGGCCCACCCAGCCTCCAGAGCCAGCAGCAGGATCCGTGGGGGGGGCGGGGGGGGGAGGGACCCAACAGGGGAAGCGTGGCCAAGAAGCACCCTTAGAGTCTGAGCGGAGCTTTCCAGAAGCGGGGTGTGGCCTCCTGTGTCAGAGCTGCTGGGGAAGGCAAGGCAGGATGTGATTAACATCGGCAGTGGGTGTGACAGCCCGCCAACCCCAGCCCCATTGTTAGCACAGCACACAGGCAGCGCCCCCTTGCCCACCCCTGCACGGTGTCAATCCCCTCTCCTCCCTTCCCGTGTACAAATCCACAGAGCCAGGCGCTTAAGAATAGCATCCTACCCAAGACGCAGGCATGAGCCAGAACTGCAGAACAGGAGAAAGCATCCCCGCTCTTGACTCGGAGCATGTGGGCTCCCCAGTCTGTGCCTGGCGCTGGTGGGGGCCATGCTCGGTTTGCGCCTTCTGTTCCACGGGAAGGGAAAGCCCGCGCGGTAAGCTCCCAGCCTAAAGGCAGATGTGCGCTGGGCATCATATCTGCACATCTGGGGTGCCTCCCCACGGTGCCCGGGGGGTGACCTGAAGAACTGTGCCCCCCTTCCTCGCCAGCAGGGAGCCCTGGCATGAGATTGGAGGGAGGAAGGAAGGGGAAGGGGGCCGGTACTTATCTCCCACCTTCTTCCCTACAAGGTCACCACAGGCTGGCTGTGCCCTTGACCTCTCCACCCACCTCCGTCCCACTGGGTCAGCAACCCACCAGACTGTACTTCCTGCCATACGTTTTCTTTGGCAGCATTGTTGATGATAGTTAAAAAAAAAAAAAAAAAACCGAAGGAGCTGAAATGTCCAAAATTAGAAGTGGGTTACGTTAATTATGGCAAAGACACCCAAGAATACTATATGGTTTTTAAGAAGTGTTTTTCTGAAAGCGCCGTTATTTTGAGTCTGCGATACCATCATTCCTTACGTGTAACACCCATTTCATAACCCCCTCTTCAGGGGAAAAAGAGAAAGAGAAGGAATAGCTGGCCTGTTTCTTTTGACATTGATTCTAAAACACATCTTTACTTCAGGAACATCAAAGTGTGGGAAAATATGCAATATGGTAAAATGTAACGATCTGGGGAAAATGTTCTCGATATATTTTTAAGTTTAAAAAAAGTGGGTTAAGAAACATCATGCCTGGAATTAAGAAAAGTTAGCACGTATATACGTATGTAAGCTGTACTCATTCCACAGTGAGAGGAGTCTATGAAATACACATGCACAGAAAATAGACTGGGAATCAACTATATTTCAATGAAAGAAAAAAAAGAGAAAGAAAGAAAATAGACTGAACGGCAACCTAACCAGAAGCCAGCAGTGTTTGCCTCCAGAGCGTGGGGTCACGAGTGCTTTTGGTTTTCTTCTTTGAACTTTTTTGTGTTTTGCCACTTTCGGATTTTATAATCAGACAACTGAAATAACACTAGCTACCCTTTGCGACCTCCTTTCCACATGTCTGCGTTTACCTATACTGAACGCTTTATTACGATGACCACATTCAGGTCTCGAAACCACCCGTTGTGGTGAGAATGCTTGTTATTGCCATTTTGCAGATTAGAAAACTAAGGCTCAGAAGGATGGAGTAATTTTCCCAAGGCCACACAGCTCTTCAGTGGTGGAGCCAGGATTCAAACCCCGGTCAATGTGATTACAGAACTGAGGCCCTTAACCATTATGTGATCAGCACGAACCTTGCCAAGAGCCCTGCTTCTTCACGCAAGAGGGCACCTAAGGACAGGACGGGATGCCGAGATATCAACCACAGTATAGGGCCCCTCACATTGCCTACAGGCTGAAAGCTGGAGTTGAGGACCAGTCTCTTTGGTCTGAGACATCAGTGTGTTTTGTGACATGAAACGACCATGATTGGGCCAAGAAAGCCAATGTCTCCAGCTCCACTGACAGCCTCTCTTGGAAGCACTGTTAGCCGAGGCAGAACAAAGGAAACGGATATTCCCAGAGTGCCACGCTAGGACGCTTTGGCAAGCCCCGCTGCACCCCTCCTGTGGTTTCTGCTCGTTCTGCTAAAAGGTGCTCTTCGGCTTCCTCAAGAGATAAACATTCCTAACATCACTTTTTCTCAGCTGGGGGGCCAAGGGAGCAGCTGGGAGACCTGCAAGCGGGGAGGAGCGTGTTTGTTTTCTGGAACTCGGGTGAGAATCTTTTCTCCAGGAGACCCCAGGAGCTTGTTCCAAACAAACAAAACGCCTGCTGGGGAACCTGGTAGCCAGGAACCCAGGGAGGCCAGCGCAGCCCTGGGAAGCAGGACAGGGTCAGCAAAGGCTGGTGTTGCTGGTACAGGGCATCACTACTCTGCGTGTCCATGGCAACAACTGGGGGTGGGGAGGTGCGGGCAGGATTGTCCCATCGTCCAGATGAGGAAAGCAGAGGCTCAGAAAGGTGATGTGACGGTCCGCGGCCAGAACCCAGTCTGAGCTCAGAGCGATGTTTTCCCAACTCTTGTCAACCTCCCTTGGGTCTCAGGCTTATCTGGGAATACGGTGAAAGTTATGGACCCTTTGCTGTAAAAAGTGGGTACAGACATTTACATGCAAATGTTGTGTGTAATTTCAGGGAGGTCAAGTTCTCCTTGAAAGACTTGGATAAGAATCCCTACCAACCATCCAAATGCATATGTCTCCACACTCCATCGCCAAGCCAGGCGTGGGCTCTGGGTGAAGCGGGGGAGGGACACTGGTCTCTACTTCCTGCCCCTGGAAGTCTTGAAGGGGAGAAAGGTCCACAACTGTGTTTTCTCTGTAAGGTCCTGTGCACTTAGGACTGGCACCCACGTGCGGTAGGGGAGCCAGAGCCATCCCCCCATTTCTGGTTATTAGATGCTCTAGTCTCCCCGCCACCCAACCCTCACTCTGCTGAGAAGTAAGAACGACACGGAGCGGGGAAGGGGCTCCTTAGTCCAGTTCTAATAAATCAGTAGACAAACGAACAGACAGACAAAATCCTCTAGCAAACGCCTTCTCTGTACAGCGGGCTCTCCCCACCAATAAAAAAACACATCTAGGCCCTCACCATTTGCCTGCAGCCATCCCCGTTACAGAGTTCTCGACTACATAGTGCATAAAGCTAAAATGTTGCCTACCATCGGTCACTGTTTGATATGGGGTTTTTGTTTCCATTTTTGTTTTGACAGCTAATAGACATGAATTCTTTAGGGCAAAAACTTTCCAGCACAATATATGTGTGTTTTAAAATTTATGAATTATACACATGTGCCTCTGTTCTCATATTTTATGCAAAAATCATGAGACCCATATCAACACGGAAATTTGGTGGGGGGCACGGACCGTGTGGCTTGTGGGACTGACCAGGGATTGAACCCTGGCGAATCCTAACCATTGGACCATCAGGGAATTCCCTCAACAGGGAAATTTTTAAGGCCTGAGTAAAAGATGAAATGATGTTTCTTAATGTCCTGCTAATTGTCAGCTTCTATCATCACTGACTTAAGGCAGAAAGATGCCTTTGGGTGAGGATTTTTGCCAATAATCATGGCTTTTTGAATACGTGTTTCAAAGGGACTTCTTGATCATCTGGAATCTGGGGTTGTCTTTGAGGTCAGATTGGATGACCGTCTTTGTTTTCTCCATGGGACACGTCTGATAAAGAGCTTGGGCAGGAATAGGACAGTTGCCTCTGCCGCTTTCTGGCTCTTACTTGTGTTCAAGTTTCGTAGTATTTGCTTCAATCCTCAGTTTCTTTGCAGGAATCTTTCTAAGGCACGTGTTTAATTTAGTTAGGACTAGACGAGGTGGGTATAGAACCTGCAAATCCACTTTGTGAAGCCAACATGTCACAACTTTATGTTGCAGTAGGCTAAGAGCTAGCAAACCAGCCAATGGGACTTTGCAGGGGAATTCTCGCTCTTTCCAAAGGATACGCGTTGGGAGACGGGTGAGGAGTGACCATGTGCAGCATCACCCTTCCGGGGGCCGAGCTTGTGTTGCCCTCTGCTACTGCATGTTACCTCTCTGCCCCTCCAGCCTTCCACACCTGTTCCACCAGTGCCCTGTGTTGAATTCTCCTGCCAAAAGAGCTGGGGTGGGCTGTTTTCCTGTCTGGACTCCCGTGGATACAGAGGGCCAATGTCAATCCAGAGCCAGATCTCTTAGTCTTCAGAAATGACCTAGGATCTCTTTCTGGTGCTCAGCAGATGGTGTCACCCCAGGAGTGTGGTCACAGCCTGGAGCATTGAGCACACTGCACTTTTTTCTTTTTTATGTGGACCGTTTTTAAAGTCTTTATTGAATTTGTTACAATATTGCTTCTGTTTTATGTTTTGGTTTTTTGGCGGCAAGGCATGTGGGATCTTAGCTCTCTGAGCAGGGATCGAACCCTCACCCCCTACATTGGAAGGCGAAGTCTTAACCACGGGACGGCCAGGGAAGTCCCGAGCACACTGCACTTTTAATGCACGCGTTTTAAACTTGTAAGACTAATTTCAGGGACTTCCCTTGGCGGTCCAGTGGGTAAGACTCCACACTCCCAATGCAGGGGCCCAGGTTCGATCCCTGGTCGGGGAACTAGATCGCACATGCATGCCGCAACTAAGACACGGCACAGCCTAAATAAATAAAAAAATAATAAATATTTTTTAAAAAGACTAATTTCTGACCTCCAGAACTGTAAGATAATAAATACATGTCAAGGTACCAAGCAGCCAGAGGGAGCTGGTACACTCACCCGGAAGGAAACATAAATCCATGGAATGTTTCTTTCGGAGTTCCCTGGACAAAGTGAGGAAGCTCACGAGACTTTGAAGTCTGCCTTCACAGGAAAATTTAAACTCTCATTTCAGAGTCTGCCAAGATGTCAGGTGACTACCGGATCAATTCACTTCATTTGAATCCAACTCGGCCACACCCAAGTGTGGTAAGAAATTGGCCCATAGTTTATAAAACTCAACAGTTTCATGGAGGAGCCCTGACTTCGTCCCAAGTTTTACTGGCCCGAGTCCAGTGATAATGGCACTCATGGCCGCTGCCCCTGGGTGCCAGCCTCTTGTCAAGTCTCAGTATCCTTGGTCCCTGAGCTACATAGCAGCCCTGCAATGCGGCGCCCCATTACACAGATAAGAAAACTGGGGTACAGAGGGCATAAGTGGCACGCCCAAAGCCAAGGTAGGAAAGACAGAACCCAAGTTTCCAAAGCTCTGGGCTTTCCCAGCTGTCCCGCTTCTGACGTCGCTGACTGTTCATGAACCCAGATGGCAGGAAGGTTTTAGCCCCTATCAGCTCAGGACCAAGGCAGGGCATAGCCCGTTTCCATGCCAGTGGCACCCACTCCCCACTTAGCCGCGGCAGTGGACCATAAATGGGTTAGACAGCAAATCCAGGGGTGCTCCAGCCTCATGATGCACAGCCACTCGAACCTCCTCCCTCGTCAAACTTCCCAGGGATGCTAATGAGTGATGCAGGCAGACACAACAACTTCCTTCCCAGTCCTAGCATGGCGCTCATTCAGAGAACTAGCTGAGGGGTGGACAAGGAGGAAGAAAGCACGAGAGGCTGCAGAGTCCATCTCCAGAGAAGTGGAGGTGATTAAGCTGGCAGACTTGACCTTCACACTATGTTGGAATGAGCTATGGGATTATCTGGGGCTAGACTCTATCTGCCCAGCTATAAGAATAATGATTACGGAGCACCCACACACACATAAGCTGGCTCTAATGGAGTACGATGGTCACCATGATTATGACCGTAAAAAAGGTAATAACAGCCCTGTAATGATATAAGCCCTTCCCTATCCAATCTTGCCACCTCGTGTAAAGAACCAGGGTTGTCTGGTGGAGAGAGATTTGGGGTGAGACACATCTGCGTTAGAAGTCTGGCATACAGTATACCAGATGTGACCTCCTGCAAGTTATATAACCTCTGTGAGCCCCAGTGTACTCATTTGCAAGCAGAGCCCTGACATTGTTCTGCCTTCCACACTCTCTGCACATCCATGGGCTTCAGGAGAGGCTGGCTCCAGCCCCAGAAGGCATATCCTGATTGGTCAAGGGCCACCATGATGACTCTCTTCCTCTTGTCTGTGATTAATTTAAGCATGGGCATATGATACAACCTAAGTTAAGGGGCTTCAGTAAAAGATTTTTGTTTTGTTTGTTTTTATTTTTTTGCCCTTAAAATTGTTACACAAAGAAAGATAATCTTTCTTCTTCTTCTGGATGCCAGATGTGATGTCTGGAACAGCTGCAGCCACTTGTGAGCATGAGGAGAGCCAAACTAAGGTCAAGGCTGACACACTGAGGAGGGCAGAAGAAGCTTGGGTCCTCAATGGTGTCCTTGAGCCAATACATTCACCAACTCCAGAATCTTCACACCTCAGGACTTTTTGACAATGAATTTCTTTTTTGTTTAAGCCCCTTTGGGTTGGATTTTCCAGTACATGTAGTCAAGAGCATCCATTCTATTGAAGGGCCGTGCTGAGAATTAAATATATAAAGTGCCCACTATAATCCCTGGTAGCCGGCAGCTTTCATTGCCTTGTGAGGTGATAATATATGAAGCAAGCACAGCAAACCTCCATGATTCCGAGGGCTTTCTTCATTCATGTGTGTACATTATGCTCCCTGGCTAGAGATGTAGACTCCCTAAGAGAGACAGTGCCTTGGACCTCTGTGCTATGCTCCAGTGTCTGCTTAATGAATGCTCTCCTACTACCCCAGGGGTAAACAATGAGGTTTGCCTACTGTATCAGGTAACCATGGCCCCAACAATGCTGAATAAAATGTCATCACAAACAGCAATCGATGTTGATCAAAGGGTACAAACATTCAGTTACAAGATGAATAAGTTCTGGGGATCTAATATACAGCATGGTGACTAGAGTTAATACTGTATAGTGCCCCTGAAATTTGCTAAGACAGTAGACTTTTAAGTGTTCTCATCACAGACCAAAAAAGGTAACTATAAGACACTGATGAAAGAAACTGAAGACAATACAAACAAATGGAAAGATTTATAGTACTCATGGATAGGAAGAATTAATGTTGCTGAAATGACCATACTCCCTGAAGCAGTCTACAGATTCAATGCAATCTCTATCAAAATACCAATGGTATTTTTCACAGAACTAGAACAAATAATTCTGAAATTTGTATGTAAACACAAAAGACCCCAAATAGGCAAAACAATCTTGAGAAAGAAGAACAAAGCTGGAGGCACTGTACTTCCTGACTTTAGACTATACTACAAAGCTAAAGTGATCAAAACAGTGTGGTACTGGCACAAAACCAGACACATAGATAAATGCAACAGAATAGAGAGCCCGGGAATAAACCCACACACATATGGTCAATTAATCTATGACAAAGGAGGCAAGAATATACAATGGGGGAAAGACATCTTCTTCAATAAATCGTGTTCGGAAAACTGGACAGCTACATGTGAAAGAATCAAACTGGACTACTTTCTTAACCATATATAAAAATAAACTGAAATGGATTAAAGACTTACACGTAAGACCTGAAACCATAAAAATCCTTGAAGAAAACATAGGCAGTACATTCTTTGACAGTGGTTTTAGCAGTATTTTCTTTTTTTTTATACCTGTCTGCTCAGGCAAGGGACAAATGCAAAAATAAACAAATGCTACTATATCAAACTAAAAATCTTTTGTACAGCACAGGAAATTATCAACAAAACGAAAAGGCAGCCTACTGAATGGGAGACAGATATTTGCAAATGAGATTTCTGACAAGAGGTTAATATCCAAATATACAAACCACTCATACAACTCAACATAAAAAAAAATAACCTGCTTGAAAAATGGGCAGAGGATCTGAATAGACATTTTTCCAGGCAGACATACAGATGGCCAACATTACGTGAAAAGATGCTCAACATCACTAATCATCAGGGAAATACAAATCAAAACCACCATGAGTTATCACCTCACACCTATCAGAATGGCTGTTATCAAAAAGACTACAAATAAGAAGTATTGGCGAGGATGTGGAGAAAAAGGAACCCTCATACACTGTTGGTGGGAACGTAAATTGGTGCAGCCACTCTGAAAACAACATGGAGCTTCCTTTAAAAATTAAAAATAGAACTACCGTATGATCCAGCAATTCCACTTCTGAGTATTTTTCTGAAGAACACAAAAACATTAATTTGAAAAGATATATGCACCCCTATGTTCACTGCAGCATTATTTACAATAGCCAAGATAGTGAAGCAACCCAACTGTTCATTGCTGGATAAATGGATAAAGAAAATGCGGTATGCATAGTCAAGGACTATTACTCAGCCGTAATAAAGAATAAAATCTTGCCATTTGTGACAACATGGATGGACCTGGAGGGTATTATGCTGAGTGAAATAAGTCAGGCAGAGAAAGACAAATATAATGATTTCACTTATATGTGGAATCTAAAAATCAAAACAAATGAACAAACATAACAAAACAGAAACAGACTTATACACGGTTGCCAGAGGGGATGGGGGTGGGAGGAATGAATGAAATAGGTGAGGGAGATTAACAGGTACAAACTTCCAGTTACAAAATAAATGAGTCATGGGGATGGAATTGTACAGCATGGGGAATACAAACAATAATATTGTAGTAACTTTGTATGGTGACAG
This sequence comes from Globicephala melas, assembly GCF_963455315.2. NCBI lineage: Eukaryota > Metazoa > Chordata > Mammalia > Artiodactyla > Delphinidae > Globicephala > Globicephala melas. The sequence continues at coordinate 60,850,190 of NC_083332.1, read as the reverse complement.
ATGGTAACTAGACTTATGGCGGGGACCATTTTGTTATGTATAGAAACACTGAGTCACTGTGTTGTGCACCTGGAACCAACGTAGTGACGTAGGTCAATTACACTTCAATTAATAAAAAAAAGAAGCTAACTATGTGAGGTGATGGAAATGTTAATTAGCTTGATTGCGGTAATCACTTCACAGTATATGTGTACATCAAATCATCAGGTTGTACACCTTAAATGTATTTAATTTTATTTGTCAGTTATACCTCAAAAAGATGGGGGAAGCTGACACATGCTACAACATGGACGAACCTTGTAAACATCACGCTAACTTAAAGCAGTCAGTAGCAGAAGACCAAATATTGTACAATTGCATCTATATGAAATGCCCAGAAGAGGCAAATCCACAGAGGTGGAAAATAGATCAGTGGTTGCCAGGGCTGGGGTTGTTGTGGATAACTGAGGAGTGATAGTAATAGGTACAGGGTTTCTTTTTTTTTGCAGTATGCGGGCCTCTCACTGTTGTGGCCTCTCCCGTTGCGGAGCACAGGCTCTGGACGCACAGGCTCAATGGCCATGGCTCACGGGAGGGTTTCTTTTGGGGTGGTTAAAATGTTCTAAAATTGTAGTGATGGTTGTAATCTTTTAATTTTTAACTAAAAACTATTGAATTGTACACTGCTGATTTCTTCCCTTCCTCCGATTTTCCTGCATTTAGTGTAGGATGTGATGCCTGGAGCGGTGGCAGCCATATTGGTACCATGAGGAAAGGCCAAAAAGAATCATGGATGCTGTCCCTGATGTCACTGAGCATCATTGCTGGAGCAGCACCACCAACACTACCCATCTCTGGATTTCTTGTCATGTGAGAAAAACAAACCCTAAATGTTTAACATCACTGTCCATTGCAACCAAAGATATTTCTCACTAAAACCCAGCAGCAATTAGACAGGATGGTCTAGGATGCCTGCTGAGTGGGCCATCAGACTTAATGAGAAAGTCATATGGAACATTTCAATCCAAGTTTCATCAATCATTCAGTCGATTACCTCACATGTACTAGTCACCGTGAGCAAGCAGAGCTGCTCTTGGGAGCTGCTAGTTAGCAGGGTACATGGATAAAGTCAAATCTGATGTCAGAAGCATGGATCGATAGTGACTAGCACATGTTATTGCAAAATGTTAACACATATGAAAATCAGAGAAATTTGGTCAAACATGTAGTTGATCCGGACTTCCCGGGTGGTGCAGTGGTTAAGAATCCGCCTGCCAATGCAGGGGACACGGGTTCGAGCCCTGGTCCGGGAGGATCCCACACGCCACGGAGCAACTAAGCCCGTGCACCACAACTACTGAGCCTGCGCTCTACAGCATGCGAGCCACAACTACTGAGCCCACGTGCCACGACTACTGAAGCCCACAGGCCTAGAGCCCGTGCTCCACAGCAAGAGAAGTCACCACAATGAGAAGCCCGCGCACCGCAACGAAGAGTAGTAGCTCCTGCTCGCCGCAACTACAGAAAGCCCACGTGCAGCAATGAAGACACAATGCAGCCAAATAAATAAATAAAATTATAAAAAAAAACATGTAGTTGATCAAAAATCTGAAAAGGTTGTAAATCACTTCAATTACTTTCTGCACCAGCAATCGCTCCCCAACGCGGGTGATAAGTGGGTTGGCTGGGTGATCCCTGGTAGCCCTTTACCTCTTTTCTTCATCTGCTAGTTAAGAAGTTAACCTGCCTGACTGCTAAATTCTCTTTCAGCTCAAGTCTTTCCCATCCTGGGATTGATGCTATGTTATAAGGAAATATCAACAATATTTTTGAAAACATTCCACTTTGCAAGCACTTGGGTAGAACCATAATTATACACAAGAGATCATAATTGACAAGCTATCCCACTAATTGGAGAAATTAGCACAGTACCACGATCTTTACAGAAGAAAATGTTTCTGTTTGGGAGAAACATCACAAAAACTTATTTGGGAATTCAGAATGACCATCTCAAACATTTAATAAATGCCTACTATGTACAAGGCAACTGTCTAGAGCTGGAAACCCAAAGTGACAAAAAAGTATCAGACCTGGTCCCTGCTCTCAGGGAACTCAGAATTTAATTAAGCCACCAGCACATGTGTTTTGACAGTACTAACCTTCACCTGGGACATCCCAGCATGGCCTTGCTGTATATTGTAGCCAGGAATGGTTCTGAATGCTCTGTCCAGAAGTTCTTGAGGAATACTGTCCCTGCAGGAAAGAAAATAAGTCTCATCACCAAGAATCACACGTGGGATAGGTGGACCAACGGTTAAAAACATTAGCCACAGGACATCCTCTTCACACAAAATCTTAAGCAGAAGCCAAATACATATTAATATATAAACATACATCATACATACGTATCAGACCGGCTCTGGTGAAAACGCTGGGCAAAGGTCCCTACTTGGTCAGGAAACCCCCATGGTGATTAGCGTCACACAGCGGGGAGGATATGGGGTCTGTCCTTGCTGGCTGTCTGCGTGGGCAAGTGGCCTCTCTGAGTCCAAAGAGAGCCGAGCAAGATTATGAAGCAAAGCACCCAGCCTCCAGTAGGTCTCGACAGGTGTTAGCTCCTTGACACCAGGGTCACCTGAGCCCCAGTGACCCTCCTCGCCCACAGAGGTGTCATCCTGACCCGGGCTTGATCTTCTGCCTTTCTGGAGGGCACAGGGCAGTAGGATTTGGGGTCAGGAATCGTTTGTTCTAGGCTGAGCTCCGCTGGTATCTGTTCTCCTTCCCCCAGGCCTGATCGCCTCCTTTACCAGCTGAGGATAAGGATCTATTGATTTCAAAGCATGTTACAAGGTTAAATGAGGCATGAAAGTGCTCTGTCCCCTGGCACTTCTGCCCTTCCTGCTCTCGGTGCCAAAACCCTTAGCTTGGCCAGAGGCACCAGGAGCTGCCAGCCTCGAGGCCTAGCTCTGTCACTTGCTGTCTGTCTTCTGGCAGGTGACTCCCCGGCGCCGTGCTCTGTGCACAGAACCCACGCCCTTGGTGGCAATGACCATGATGATACAGGGCTGTTCTTGTTCTCTGACGTGGGCGTCTGTAATGTAAACACGCCCACGCACTGAGGATAGGGGACCCATATGGTGTCAAGTGCTTGTTCAAATTCCCGGTGAGATGGACCAGTCCTCGCCCTAGCCCTGTCTACAGCATTTCCGGTGCTGGGGCTTTTGTGGAGCCCCTACGTACATTAGAACCTGGGGCTGAAGATGCTCCTGGAAGTGGTGGCAGCCGCTACTTGTCAACCATCTGCCACGCACTTGCATCATCTCAACTATCTAGCCACCTTCCCAAGTCGATATCTTTATCTCCATATCGAGGGGGCTGAGGCGCTGGGAGGAGGGGGCGAATTGCAAGCTGGGGGTGAGGGAGCCGCGGCTAGAGTTTGCTCGTCTGACGTCCGGAGCGCCTGCCCTTACCCCTCTGGTCCACCGGAGGGAAGACAGGTTTGGGAAGGCTCCCCGGGGGAGACCACAGTGTCGAGGAAGGCATGCAATCGGCAGCAGGTAGCAGAAAACCCGAGTAACCTGACAGATGTGGTTTTATTTTTCTCGTGGGAGAAGCTGAGTTGAGCACCTGGGTGACGTCCCAGCATTACTGGCAGCATGGTCCCCAGTGCCGTGCCCCCCCTACACTGCGGCCATGCTGTGCTCAAGGAAGCCCCGTCGGGGAGGGTAAAGAGGGATGCCTGACACACTTCTTCTATTAAAGAAGCAGAAGTGTTCTAGAAACTTCTCAGCAGACGTACTTGGGTCTTGTTGGCCAGAACAGGATTATACAGTGACTCCTGGATGCAAGGGAAGCTGGGCACATGAAAATTTGTTTTCCCACGTTTGTAGTCTGAGACAGCAAGACAGAACAGGTTGGGATGGGTCTCAGGTAGTTCATGGGCAGTGTTGCACATTCACCAATCGGCCATCCCCGCCCTGGCCTGGGAGACTGGAGCAGTGTCCTGGGGCGGCCACAACAAAGGACCATGAACTGGGGGCGGGGTGGGGGGGGCGTTAAAACAACAGCAATGGATTCTCTCACAGTTTGGAGACCTAAAGTCTGAAGTCCATGTGTGGGCAGGGCCGTGCTCCCTCTTGGGGCTCTAGGGAGGGTCCTTCCTGCCTCTTCCAGTTTCTGGGGATCCAGGTATCCTTGGCTTGGGGCTGCCTCCCCCCAGTCTCCGCCTCCGTCTTCACATGGCCTCTCGCCTTTGTATTTCCTCTTCGTATAAGGACACCAGGCCTAATGGATTAAGATCCACCCTAACGATTTGATCTCAACCTGATTATATCTGCAAAGACCCTATTTCTAATAAGGCCACATTCCCATGTAACAGGGTTCAGGACTTAAACACATCTTCTGGGAGGAAGCAATTCAGCTCAGAACAGAGACCACATCGGCCTTCTGTCTTCTTCGAGAGGGGAGGTAAGGGCCACACCTGTGCCGTCTTCCTCCAAGATCAGACCCCCTACCCCTGCTCCCATGCCTGGGGTCATTCTTGCCTGAGCAAGGGCCGTCCCCAACCCCCTCTCCTGCCTCACGCCCACCTCCTCAGGAAACCTTCCAGCATCCTCTGATTATTCCTCCTCACGCGTGAGGGTTGTCTCAGACATGCCTGAAACACTGGTTTTCAAAGCCCTAACTGGTCCGCTCGGCACCGACCCCTCCTCCCACCCACACCTGACACTGCCATTCAGTGATGCTCAGGGGTCTGGGTCATCTTCCCAGGCAGAGGCTCAGCTCCTCCCTAGACCAGGGGATGCTCCGGTGCAGGCAGGGCTGCAAGTCCCCCCTCTAGTCTCACCTTTGTGACGGGACGAGGAGACCCGCCCTGGGTCACGCAGCTTCACAATGGTGATATCCAGGATGGGTGGTGCGATCAGCCTTCCACCTCAGGGTCATCATCCCCACTGCTAACGTTAACTGAGCATCTGCTGGACGCCAAGTGCCCCACACCTACCACCTCAACTCTACGAGGGAGGAGAGCAGCAAGGCACAGCGTACCCAGAGCTGTGACATGCCCAACACTCTGCCGCCTACTTATTTTTTGTTTTTTCAGTGGGGGGACGGGAATGCAACTTTCTGGGCTGTTACCCTAAAGGGGGAATTGATTGTGTTAAGGGACTTTATCAAGGTTCTTTGGTTCTAGGAAGGTCTAAAACACCTGGATAAAAGGTGGTTAGACTCACCTGGTTCCCGGGTCTTCAGTAACGGGTTGACCACAAGAGGGGCGCTTGGCTGTTTTCCATCAGCCTCTGGAGCAGAGGACCCCCACAGCCAGCTCATCGTAGTGTCTTTACATCGCGTGCAGGGACCAGGAGCTCTGGTAGATCCCACGGATGAACACAGGATGGAGGTGTGCCAGTGGAAGAGATGGAGTTGCCTGACCCCAATCTCTGCGTCCTCCCCGACCTGCATCAAGAGCAGAGGCGGGTTAGCATCTCCTGCTGCACAAGTTACCACAAACTTAGTGGCTTAAAATAACACCCACTTATCACCTGACAGTTCCGTGGGCCAGAAATCTGAACAGGCTCTACTGGGTTCTCTGTTCAGGTCTCACAGCCGAAAAGCCCCGTGTCCCCCAGCTGGGCTCCCATCTGCGGGAGAATCTGCTTCCCCGAGGCTGTGGGTCGGAGGTCCCGTGTCCTTGCTGGCTGTGGGCTGGGGCCACGCTCTGCCCTGGAGGCCACCCGCATTCTTTCCCACGTGGCCCCAGCGGTCTTCAGAGCAGAAACGGCGGCGTGTCACAGCCTCCCGATTCTTCTACCATCTCTGTCAGCCCCCTCAGCCTCCAGCCAGAGAAAACGCTCTGCTTTTATAAGACTCACCTGAATGAGTCAGGGCCGCCCAGATAATCTGCGTATTTTAAGATCACCTGACCTGGGACGTTAATCTGCAAAATCACTTCACAGCAGCACCTGGGTTAGTGTTTGGATAACGAGGGACTGGGGCTGGGGTGGAGGCTGGGGGCATCCTTAGAATTCTACCTACCCTGGTGGGGTCTTTAGGGGGGATTAGCTGCAAAGACAGCCCTCCCCTGGATCTCCGGGTGGAGACACCACCCCTCTCCTTCTCTGGTACAAACTGGGCCGACTTTTGGCACAGAGGGATTTATAATATGAATTCACCCCTTACATTGAAGGAAAAAGCATAACAGAGGCCAGGCCTCCAGGGGGAAACCCAAATATTTATATCAAACAAGCCTGTCTTCTGTAAGGCTCTGGGGCAGGCCAACTATTCGTTCACACTTAGGAGACTTGGCCTCTGGTTTCTTTTTCCTTTTCTCAGAACATTTTATTTAAAATTTTTTTACAATTAATTAATTTTTATTATTTATTTATTTATTTTTGGCTGCGTTGGGTCACTGTCACTGCGCGCGGGCTTTCTCTAGTTGTGGCGAGCGGGGGCTCTTCGTTGCAGTGCGCGGGCTTCTCATTGCGGTGGCTTCTCTTGTTGAGGAGCACAGGCTCTAGGCACGTGGGCTTCAGTAGTTGTGGCACGTGGGCTCAGTAGCTATGGCTCGTGGGCTTAGTTGCTCTGTGGCATGTGGGATCTTCCCGGACCAGGGATCGAACCCGTGTCCCCTGCATTGGCAGGCAGATTCTTAACCACTGGACCACCAGGGAAGTCCCTTTCTCAGAACATTTTAAAGTGACCACCTGTCAGTGCTTTTCAAAACTGATTCTCAGAGTAAAGTCTGATGAGTTTCCCAATTCAGCAGACTCTTTGTCACTCCTGAACGACTTCAACAGCAGCATAAGGCATCCATGGAGGGCCCCCAGGCTCTCAGCACACAGGCTGCAGGGGCTCCGGATAGCTCTGCTTTTCCCTCTCTGTCCCCCCAGAATTCATGTCTACCTCGAACCTATGAAGGAGACCTTATTTGGAAATAGGGTCTTTGGAGATGTAATCAAGTTAAATGGGGTCATCTGGATAAGGGTGGTCCCTGAATCCAACTGGTGTCCTCATGAAAAGACGGAAGTCTGGACACAGACACACAGGGAGGAAGCCACGTGAAGACAGAGGCAGAGATTAGAGTGATGTGGCCGTAAGGCAAGGAAAGCCAGGGATTGCTGTGAATCACAGAAGCTGGGAGAGTGGCCTGGATCAGGTTCTCCCTCAGAGACATCAGAAGGAACCAACCCTGCTGACACCTTGATTTCAAACTTCTGGCCTCCAGAGCTGTGAGAGAATAAATTTCTGTTGTTTTAAGCCACCGAGTTTGTGATCATTCGTTTCCGGCAGCCCTAGGAAACTAATATACCCGCTGTGTGGTTGTGTTTTTTAAATGTAATCTCTGGTTGGCCGTAGACCTCACCACGCCCTATTTTATTCTACCCTCTATAGCTTTGCTCATTAGCTTTCTGCCTGGCTCTTCAAAGCATTTTAAAACCCAAAAAACAGATGGTTTAATGAGTACATCTAATAGAACTGGGTTTCAAAAGCAAATACCTCATATTTTACGTAAGAGTAAACGCCAAGCAGATCAGGGATCTAAATATGACAAAACGAAACCGTATACATAGTAGAAGAGAACATGGGTCAATTTCTTTATAAGCTGGGTGTAAGGAAAGGTTTTCTAACCACAATTCCAAATCCCCATGCAATAAGAGATGAATAAATTTAACTACATAAAACTAAAAGAAATCTTTTCAAGGTAAAAACACCATAAACGAAGTCAAAGGCAATTGACAAATTGAGAGAGAATATTTACAACATAAATCACAGAGAAAGGGCTAATATCCCTAATATACTAAAAAAAAATCTTAAAAATGGACAGAAACAAAGACCCAAAACTTGATAGAAAAATGGGCAAAAAACATGAACAGGCAATTCGTTTACAAAAAGACACAAGAATGGCAACCACACCTGGTTCTCCGACCCTGCCAGATTCTCACTTCTCTGCTATAATTTAATAAACCTGTTTCTGCTCAAACTAGACATAGCAAATTCTGGGTTTGCAATTTATTTGGTGAACACAGGCTATTCCCAGATCTCAATGTACCTAGAAGCATGAAGACTTTTCAGCCTACGGTACATCCAGACATTATTTACACAAGACTCTGGGGACAGTTTTAAAAGAGTTCACGGATGTATTTTCAAGCAATCACAGTTTTCTTTCAGTAAGAGGACTGCATTCCGGGGTGACTACTTTGAAGGAGGGAGAGTTACTGTGTTGGGTGAGCTCTGGTATGATTGTTTGAAAAGAAACTTTCCGTACTTTGGAGTTACACCACCTTGTCACCCAAACAACACGTTCTCTCCCTTTGGAAGGTGGTTTTCACCCACACTTGGGTCTGGGTGTGTCTTGTGTCTTGAGACTTCAAACCAAGAACTGAAGACTTGGCTGGGGAGGCACTGGGAACTACCCAGTGCCTCTGTCTCTGCCCCTGCCTGACACTTCTCAGAAACCCACGCAGGATCTAGAGGAGGCGGGTCAGGCTTCAGCCTAGGGCAAAGTCCAGGACAAGCAGAACTGCCTTTTCAAACTCAGCAGATCACAGAAACAACCTGAATGCCTGACAACAGGGGATTAGTTGAATAAATCATGATACATTCAAACAAGATTCTGGGCCGCCCTTGAAAATCAGGGTTTGGAAGACATTCCATGACATGGATAGACATCTGGGGTATACTGTTAGGTGGACAAAACAGATGGCAAAAAGGGGAGCACAGTCCTAATTTCGAGAAATATACCATTTTTGTAAAAATAGGTGTGCATGTGTATATATGAATACAATAGTGTCTAGAAAAATATATTTTAAAATGTTAATGTCGGTTATGATTGACAAGTGACATTATTTGACTTTTAAGTTGTTTTAAGTGAGATAATCTCTTTACAAGGAGCATGTATTATCTTGCAATCAGACAAAATAAGTGTTTTTTAAATATAGATATATATAACCCCCAATTTATTTGCTTTAAAATACTGCAGAAAGAAAATATATGTATTTCTCCCACTCCAGAGAGAAATAGATGAAATAAAAGTGGTAAACTGTCATCTCTGTTGGACCTGGGGAACGACTATGCTATTCTCTCGACTTTTGGGTATGTTTGAAAACTTCCATTGTAAAAAGGTAAACAAAAGAAACCCAAAACACTCAAAACCGAGAGCAGCAGTGAACAGTTAGCTTTCAGAGGATATCATTCTTTCGGCGTAAGAAACATAGAAATGTAAATAACAAGCAAATATACAACAGAAATAAGGCTGCAGAACTTAATGATGAGAATTATTAATTATTAATGAATCACTAATCATTGGATGGCCTCTTTAAGCCTCAGTCTCCCCAACTGTAAAATAGGGAGATCCAGGACTTCCCTGGCGGTCCAGTGGTTAAGACTCCGTGTTCCCAATGCAGGGGGCACGGGTTCCATCCTTGGTCGGGCAACTAAGATCCCACATGCTGCACAGCACAGCCAAAATAAAAATAAAATAAAATAAAACAAAAAATAAACTAAAATAGGGAGATCCTTGCAGAATGGTAGGCCTGTAACACGGACTTCACTCTGATTATGACTGCAGTTGTCGACCCAGGGACGCACACTAGAAGCCTGAGAGCAAGAACGCCTTGCCCGAGGGGGGTCGTCCAACTTCCGTGTGCCCCAGGGAGCTCGCCACATGCAGATTCCAAGGCCCCGCCCCACAGAGTCTGACTCAACACCTGGGGTCCGGTTTGGGAATCTGCATCTTAAGTAAGAGCCCAGGTAACTCCCACTGGGGAAACACTGCCTCCAGCCCAAGGTCAAAGACACCCTGGAAAGCAGATCTGCCCTGGAGGAGAACGTGTGGTCACGCAGAAACAGGGCCAGATGTGGCTGGGGTCAACTGCCCATTTATGACCCCAGGTGGACTCTGGCAGCAGTTAGGGCTAGGAAGAAGTGGCATGCCACAGATACCTTTGGAATCTCCAGTTTGCAGAAACAGAGAATAATGACTTGTCACCTTTGTGCTTTCCTCCCTGAGGGACAGAGTCCTGGCAGTTGACTTAGGTCAGGATCTGGTTCCAACGTATCTGAACCGCGTGCCCCCAGGCCCACAACTGACTGCTCTGCATCTGTAGAATGGGAACAACGACAGCACTATCAGGATTCCTCACACCGGCTCGTGGCCATCACTGCCTCATGGCCATCACTGAGGCTATCGGGAGCCGAGGCACCGAGCAAGGATCCCGCAGTAGGATTTAGGGAGGCACTGCTTAAGTCCTGCACATTAGGGGTCCCTTTCCTTTCTCAATCACAGGAAGGCAGGGCCTAGGACAAACAAAAGCATCTAAGTGGAGACCACACACATCCTGGCCACACATCTCAGGGAAAAATAAGTGGTGGGTCCAGGCACGGAGCCTGTGTTTTTAAGGCACCCTCATCTTAATCAGAGTCTCAATCTTAATTCTGTTTTCATTTGCCTAACCACAACCTGGCCTCCAGGCTCTTCCTCTCTGGCCGGGATTCTAAGTGAGAGGAGAAGCAAGGCCATGGGGTGGGGGAGATGGAGAGCCGTACTCCAGCTGGCTGACCTCTTGTCTCAGCCTGGTCCCTGCCTACTGAAGTAATTCAACAGTGTCACTGATTCAGATGCAAGAAGTCATCCCTCGCACATCACAGCTTCATTGCAAAATCATTTGGGGAATTTTGGGTGAATCGCAAATCTTTCTCTTTCTCAAAGATAATATTAATTTCTGCTCCACCCCAGCTCTATGGAAAATGCAGACAGACACATTGTCCTACTGTAGACCGAGAGCTCTCCTAGACTGCACTGTCATCCCCGGGCCCTGTGTCAGGCACAGGTATGTGGCAGGTATGGCCTGAAGGAGCAAGTGAGCCTGCTGTCCTGCTCAGCGTTGTGTGGGGAATCTCTCCCTGCTGAACACACAGCCCCACCTCCCTGTTACCTGCAGCCCCCTTTCTCTCACATGGAGGGATGCCCCTTCAATCTCCTCCCATGGGTCCCCAGCCTCTCTACTTTGTAGCAGCTGGAGAAACACTCAAGTCCCAGTGGAAGCCAGGGGTCACCTGCTGCAGAGCAAGGGAAAGTGAGAAGCTCCAAATAGCCCAGGGCTGGAGGCTGTTTCAGGGAAGGATCCCCGGGTGGCTGGGAGAGCAAGGAGAGCAGAGAAAACAGAGAAAACTGCAGCCTCAGGGCCGGCTGGGAGTCAGTGCCCACCAGCTCCGCTCCCAGGAGGCCCCTGGGGAAGGGAACAGTGTGCGGAAGGGAAAGCTCCCTTGTGGACTGGTGGCCCAGCTGCTTCACAGCAGGGACTCCAGGCTGTCAGTTCCTTAGAGTCGGAGGGCCTGGGTCTCATTTCTCCTTGGAAGCCCCAAACCCTTAGTGGGGTCTGGTCCAGCAGGGCAGGGATTTAATATCTGTTGAATTAAATTGAGCTAGACTGAAGTTGAGGGGGAAACAACACTGTATGAGTTTCCTGGGGCTGCTGTGACAAACAGCCACAAACTTGCTTAACACAACAGAAATGTATTCTTTTACAGTTCTGGAGGCCAGAAGCTCAAAGTCAACATGTCTGCTGGGCCATGCTCCCTCTGAAGGCTCCAGGGAGGGTCCTTCCTGCCTCTTCCGGCTCCTGGTGTCTCCAGGTGTCCCTTGGCTCCAAAGCTCTGCCTCTGTCTTTGCATGGCTTTTTCTTCCCGAGTCTCTGGGTTTTTTCTGTCTCTTACAAGGACACTCTCCTTTAGGGCCCACTCTAGTCCATGATCTCATCTTGATTCTCATCTGAATTATAATTACAAAGACCCTATTTCCAAATAAAGTCACGGTCTGAGGTTCTGGGTGAACAAGACCTTTTGGTGGACACCCTTCACCCCAGTGCATACATTAAATAGCAAATAGCACAGGCAGAAGTGGCAAGAAGGCGGCTGGGAGCTGGGAGACCTTGATCCAGTTACTTGTGGCTCAGTTGTCCCAGCTGTCAAGGGCTCCCATTAGCATCTCTGACCTCCACTGCCAGCTGGGAGGCGGGGCTCCCGGCTGCTTTTTACAAATGAGGAAACTGAGGCTCAGAGGGGTTGAATGTACAGCCAAGGTCACACAGCCTGCTAGAGCTGGGAGTAGAATCCAGGTCGACTGGCACTGGAGCTTAGGGATTTCACAGCCATGAAGGGCTGGGTTTGAGGAAAACCCCAGCACCGATAAGGTCTCAAGATCTTTCCATTCCAAGGAACTTAATTTATCAAAAGAAAGCAACAGTGAACTGTTTTGGTTTTCATGTTCCTTCACTTCCTCATGTCGTAGATTTTGGAATGCGGCTACTTCCCTGGAATCACTTGAGAAGGTGAGGTCGAAGAGAACAAGGATTAAATTATTCGCAGAAATTAGTCTGTACTGGAGAAGTAAGGTGCGGAGACCCAGCTGGACCCAGCCTTGCCCCTGTTGCCTATGAGGACCTAATACACTTGGGAAGCTACACTGACCTTCACCTGGATGCCTGCTCCTTCCCACGATGGCCAAGAACACCAGGTGGTTCAGGGAAGATTTGTCCCAGGAGTGGAGGGGGTGGGGGATTGGGAAGCAAATCTTCTCCCCCCACCCCAAGTATGGCTCTGCAATGTCTGTTCAACTTTGAAGTCCAGAGGTTGCAGAACGTCTTGTTAGGAAGTTTCTAGTACCTTGGACCATGTCCTGAAGAAATGCATTCATTTATTCAATCAATCTCTATTGTGTACTGCCCAGGACCAGGTTGTCAGCTCCAAAGGCGGGAGGGCAGGCTTTGTTCGCAAGGGGCCCCCCAGGGCTCAGAACCTGGCGTCCACCAGGCCCCCGTCGAGCTGCTGAACAAATGCAGGAACAGGCCCCGTCCTAGACCACAGGACGTCAGAAGAAAGGTTCTACTGAACGGGCAGGGAAGAATGAATTTCTTGCTCCCGGGCCTCGGTTTCCTTATCTGGAGATGGCGGACCGCTGCCTGCAGCTGTAGGGTTATAGGTGGCTGGGCCACCAGCTTCTCCCCCGCCTGTCCCCAACCCAGAATCCGTGCCAATGCAAATGCTCCCTGACCCTGGCCGGTGTGCTTGCATCCTCTCGGTTCCCAGAGCTGAGGAAGTAACCCGCTGAAAGGAGGCCGACTTAATGGCTCAATTTGGATGAGGTTTTCGTACATAGCTTGTTCCCGTCACATCTCAAGGCAGGCCAGCCGCCTCAGAGGTGAGGGCGCCGGGCCTCTGTGAGCTCACGACCTTCTCACGGGCCCCGGGTGCGGTTGTCATCACCCTCATTTTCGGGGGAGGCGCCCAGGACTCAGAGAGGCCAAGCGACTCGCCCAAGGTCACACAGCTTCGCAGAGACAGAGGGGGGATGGGGACGCGGGTCTCTGGAGTCCCGCTCCAGCGACTTTTCGAAGACACTCGCTGCCTTCCTACTGTGACGCTCAGGAATAAAACGGGAAGCCCGGACTCCCGCTTCCACCTAAAACAATGCTCCACGCACATCTGTGTGAACAAAAGCAACCAGAAATCCGCCTCGGGTTTTCGGCCCGCCCGGCCCGCCGGCCAATTGACTCCGCCGGCAGCCGCGGGGCGGGCCGGGGCGGTTCCAACGTGATCGACAGCCCCACGGAGGCGTGGCCGGGTCAGGGGCGAATCGGATTGGGAACCCGGAACAATCATGGGTAGAGAAAGCGCAGCCCGAGCCAATCAGCTCGGGGGGCGGGCCCGGCCGCCTGGCTGTCGTGAGAGGCGGCCTCCCCGCCCACTTGCGCCTTGTCCCGGCGCCCGTCAGCTGCGAACGCGGCGCTCGGCCCGGATCCGTCCGCGGCGCTGGGAGCAAAGGCGCGAGGCCGTGGCAAGTGCCGGCGCAGATCCCTCCGCCGCCCGCTCCCGAGCCCGCTCCGAGCGCCGCTCCCGAGCCGCCGCGGCCTCCGTCCCGGGTAACGGCCGTCGGCCCAGCGCGGCGGCGCGGCGGCATGGCCCGGGCGGCTCCGTCGGGGGGCGGCCCGCAGTGACAGACCCTGCGGCGCGGGGGGAGATGGGGGCGGCCGCCTCCCGGGCGACGACGACGACGACGAGGAGCAGCCGCCGCCGCCGCCGCGCACCGGCCGCCGCCGGGGACGGGCGCGGGCCAGGAGCCCGCCCGTGAGCGGGGGGCCCGAGGCCGATCGCCGCCCCCGGCCGCCCCGGCCGCCCCGGGCCCCCCCGGCGCCCCGCGCGCGCCCGCCCGCCGGCCCCTGGCGGGGGTCTCGCCCGCGCCGCGCGCCCCCGGCCCCGGCGCGGCCCTCGGCGCCCGGCCGCCCTCGCCCTCGCCCGGCCCCGGCCGCGCCCCCGGCCGCGCCCGCCCGCGCCCCCGGCCCCGGCCCCGGCCCCGGGCGGCGGCCCCCGGCCCCGCGTGGCGGCGCGGCGCGGGCGGCAGCATGGTGGAGAAGCGCTGCCCGTTGCAGAGGGACGGCGTGTACCGCTGGTTCTCGGAGCTGCCGTCGCCGCAGCGCGTAGAGTTCCTCTGCGGCCTGCTGGACCTGTGCATCCCGCTCGAGCTGCGCTTCCTCGGCTCGTGCCTCGAGGACCTGGCCCGCAAGGACTACCACTCGCTGCGCGACTCGGAGATCAAGGCCAACAACCCGGCCGACCTGGGCAGCCTCACCAACCTGACAGACGAGGTGGTGCGCAGCAAACTGCTCGTGTCGCTGGCGCTGCTGGGCTCGGAGCAGCGCGAGGCGGCGGGCGTGCTCTACCGCACGCTCACGCACATCGACTCCATCATCCACAACTACGGGCTGCAGCTCAACGAGGGCCGCACAGGCGATGAGTTCCTGCTGCTCTTCACCATGGCCTCCAACCACCCGGCCTTCAGCTTCCACCAGAAGCAGGTGCTGCGCCAGGAGCTCACGCAGATCCAGAGCAGCCTGAGCGGCGGCGGCGGCGGCGGCGGGGGCCCCGGGGGCAAGAGCGCGCTGCCCACATGCCCGTCCTGCCACAAGGTGCGTGCCCGCGCCCCAAGCCCCCGCCTGAACCCCAAACCTCACACCTCGCTCCCCAAGCCCCCACTGGCACCCCACATCACCGCAAACCCCTACCCGCACCCCAGGCTTCCGCCCCACCGTCTCCTCGCCACCCCAATCTTCCACTCCGCACTTCACTCCGTGTCCCACGTCTCCCTCCTGCACTTCAGACCCCACCCTCACCTCAACCCCCTATTCCCTCCTTGCACTCCAAACCCGCACCCCTAGACCCCGCCCGGCACCCCACGCCCCCTGGGGCCCGTCGCACCCGCCTTGCTCGGGGCCCGGGGGAGGGGGCTCCGAGACTGGGGAAGGGCGCACCGGGCAGAGTTCGCGGCCCGCCGGGCCTTCGGTACACGTCTTCCGCGGGAAGCTGGAAGCGCGATAAGGCCTTTGTCCCCTTCATCGGGCTCTTGGGCGACAGATAACTGTTACACATTGTGTCCTCTTGGTTTCTCCAAATCTGGTGTTTATTATCAGAAAAGGAAGCCGCTAGTGAGGTGGAGATTAGAAGGCGCTGTAACGATAGGAGACGTTCGCGGGGTGCTGTGCTGGGGCTCCCACGGCCTAGGTGTCCATTTCCCGGGAGTGGTGGGGTCGGCGTCGCCCCGAGAAGGTTAGGGTCGGCGTGGGCCGCAGGCCGCCATGGGCCGCAGGCCGCCGTGTGCACGTGTGTCAGTGTGTGCGTGTACGTGAGTACACGTCTGCTTGAGTGTATGTGCATTTTGTGTATACGTGAGTGTGTGCTCACGTATATATGTGTATAGAGTGTATATGTGTATTTCTGAATGTGTACGTGTGTCTGTATTTATATTGTGTGTAAGAACAGGGCTGTTGTAACAGACGGAAAAGCAGGTTTGGAGCCTTCAACGCATGTGAAACAGTTATTTCTCCGTGACCCGCCTTCCTTTTTAGAAACAAATCCTAGGCTGATTGAGAGTCCAACTAGGATGAGTTAAAAGATCTCCTGTCTCCAAATTAAACAGGAAGGGCAGAGTGGTCATTCAGTTAGAAATGTGAACTTTTGTCTAGATGTTTAAAAATTATGTAAACACAAAGCATTTGGGGCTCCAGTGTCTTTTTAACAGCCCCCTGGGACCCTGTGCCAGAATTGTGCTCCAAGCAAAAGGATTTATCTTTGACCACGTGTGTTGTGTGATTTAGGATTAAAACTGACTTTCTTTGGTAGTAAAAGATTGCAGTCATACCAGTAGTCTAAGTGCTTTTTGATAGTGTCTGTGCTGTCTGAAACTAAAGCTTTGTTTCTCTGGTTTGCTAGTGGTGGTTTTTAAGCTCTTTCAACTGTGGATTGTGGCTTTTAATGATTTCCTTTGAGACGGGGTTGTGATACCTACATTGGTTGGTTTTTTTTTTTTAGCTGCATTGGGTCTCCATTGCTGCGCGCGGGCTTTCTCTAGTTTCCGCAATCAGGGGCTACTCTTACTTGTGGTGCGTGGGCTTCTCATTGCGGTGTCTTGTTGTGGAGCACAGGCTCTAGGCGCTCAGGCTTCAGGAGTTGTGGCACGCAGGCTCAGTAGTTGTGGCTCGCAGGCTTTAGACTGCAGGCTCAGTAGTTGTGTTGCACGGGCTTAGTTGCTCCGTGGCATTTGGGATCTTCCCGGACCAGGGCTCGAGCCCGTGTCCCCTGCATTGGCAGGCAGATTCTTAAACACTGTGCCACCAGGAAAGCCCCCCTACATTGGTTTTTAACGTGTCGTATCTTTTTTGAGATATGAACCACCTCTGAGACTTTGGTTTCCTGTTTTAAGCGTGTGTTCAAATCCCATCCTAAAAATGTTTTTCCAGCTATGACAAAGGGAAAGCAGGGCCCTATAAGATGTCATTGTCCACAGGGCACTCAGTAGGCTCTGGGGTGCTGGTGTTCATGGGGTTTCAGTCCCTGGTGGCCGGTTTCATGAGGTCTCAGTCCTCTGTTCGTGTTGGTAAACACTGGTAGTGTCGTACTCCCCTCTTGAAGCGGATTCCTGTGTGTGTACGGATGAATCACTTTATAAAAGCAGAAGGTGCCGATTATTCTGGCGGGGCAGCGAGCTAAAGCTAGAACCAAAATACCTTTTTTAAGAGAGACTTTTTGTCAAGCCAGAAACCCCTTTGATGAGATGCAGGGGCTGGGAATTGACCAGCTGTGTGACCTTGGCCAGAATCCTCTCTCCTCCTGGTTTTCCCTTTTGGGGTGGAAGGCAGGTTACCTGTCTCATGGGCTCGTTTGGAGGGTTCCATGAGGTCCCATGTGAAGCGCCCAGGAGATGTTCTATGAGTGCTGTCTTGGCCCTGTCCTCTCTGGCTTTCCATAGAGGAGTGCTAACTTTGTTTTTGGCTGCAATGCTGGGCTTGTAGGATCTTAGTTCCCCGACCAGGGATGGAACCCCGGCCCCTGACAGTGAGAACGCCAAGTCCTAACCACAGGACCGCCAGAGAATTCCCTAGGAGTACTAACTTAAGCAAGGCACGTTGTCAGGGAGTGACATATTTATGTTTTGGAGTTTTGGTGTTTTCTAAGTTGATTTTTGAATGTGTAGTTACTTGGAGCTGGCTTTTTTTTTGTTGTTCTGTTCATCCGTGGGAAATTGGAGAATTTTGCCTGACATTTAATAATGAGGTTATAATGAGGAACCTTGGGGCCATTGCTTCCATGTTTCAGAAACAATCATGGTGTCTAGTTTTTTTTTTTATAAATTTATTTATTTTATTTTATTATTTACTTTTGGCCGCATTGGGTCTTTGTTGCTGTGCGCGGGCTTTCTCTAGTTGCAGCGAGCAGGGGCTACTCTTCGTTGTGGTGCACAGGCTTCTCATTGCGGTGCCTTCTCATTGCGGAGCACGGGCTCTAGGCACGTGGGCTTCAGTAGTTGTGGCACACAGGCTCAGTAGTTGTGGCTCGCGGGCTCTAGAGCACAGGCTCAGTAGTTGTGGCACATGGGCTTAGTTGCTCCACGGTATGTGGGATCTTCCTGGACCAGGACTTGAACCCATGTCTCCTGCATTGGCAGGTGGATTCTTAACCATTGCGCCACCAGGGAAGCCCATGGTGTCTAGTTTTACCTGGTACATCCCCTGTGTCACTGCTGAACTTAACTTCGCTCATATTCATTTAACTTTCTGTTCCTTTGCTGCTTTCAAATTTATGCCTGACACTGATGCACAAGTCCTGTGAAATCTAACAAGTAAGCCTTTTGCCTTGTTAGTATCCCTAAATCTAATATTTAGTGCAGTCCTGAAAAAGCAGCCCCTTAAAGCTGTGTTTGCATTTCTTTTGTAAGACGTTGTGTTTTGTTTTGAACTCTTTGAGCTTAGAGACTTTGTGTTTATCTTTTAGAGATAAAGATGTTGATTGTTTTTTATTCTTTATCCTATTTAAAGGGACATACTTCTTGTAATTAAATTTTCTGATATAGTATTTGCAGTTCCTTCTCCAAAGTCTCACTGGGTTATTTTAAAATTCTTCTTGCTCCAAGGACTTGTAGAAGAAGTTTAAAAGTGTGAAGAATGTAAAATAGACCTTTTTACTTTCAGAAAGGAAGGTGTTCATAGGCTGGAGGGCGAGTGGGTGGCCTCACTGCGCTCGTAGCTGGGTGCTGCAGGTGTGCAGTGCGAAAAACGGTCTTTCCCTTTTATTTAATTATAAAGCCATAGTTTTGGGAAAAGTTTAAATTTATCCTTTACCATCTTTTCTACGTATAAGTGACAAAGTGCTGTGGCATATGCTTATTTATTTATTGAGACTTAATTCGTATATCATGAAATTCACTCCTCTGAAGTGTATAATTCAGTGGTTTCTAGTATATTCACAGAGCTGTGCAGCCATCACCACTGTCAGATTCCAGAACATTTTCATCACCCCTAAGAGAAACCTGTACCTATTTGCAGTCACTTCCATTCACCCTCCCCCACCGGTGGCAACCACTAATCCACTTTCTGTCTGTGGATTTGCCTGTTGTGGGCATTTCATGGAAATGGGATCACACACTAGGTGGCTTTTTGCGGTTGGCTGCTTTCACTTAGCTTCCTGTTCTCAAGGTTCACTCATGTTCTGTGTAGCCTGTGTCAGCACTTCACTCCTTTCAGGTTGAATAATTTCTGTTGTGTGGCTCTACCCCGTTTTGTCTGTCCATCCATCAGTTGATGGGTTTGTGAGTTGTCTCCGGTGCTTGCTTCTAGACTTTTTCATTCACGGCTAGTAGGCTCGTGTCTTAATCCCTTCCACCTAACGCTTGCTCAGTCGTCTCCGGAGCGTCGCCCACACACGGCCGTCCGGAGGGACCTGGCTCTCACGTTAAGAGTCCACCCGGCGGATTGCTGGGCGTCGGCGCGGCGCCCGGCAGGTCTGTCCCTGGCCTCCCAGAGGAACTGCAGTGAGAGGTGGCGGAGGCCACTCTGCTCTCAGGACTGATGGTCAGCTCCGTGGTCACGCTGTGAGCCCCTCCTGCCCTCCCGTTCCGGAATCCTCGTGATCAGGATCCTCACGGACCTATTTCCAGAGGGCGTCGAGACTGTGTCTAAAGTGCTTAGTGCAGGAGTGTGGTGGGTGGTGGCCCTTCTCTGGGTGTGTGTCCTCCTCTGGGGGCTGAGTGCCCGAGAAACTTGGGGTCCACGCAGATACGGTGAACAAACCTGCTAATAATCTCTTGCCCAAGGCAGGCGAGAGCTTGCTTTGTCTCGTTGCTTTTCGTAAGCTGTTGGAAATCGTTGCAGTTCAGAGGTGAGACACCTGGTGGTTTGTCACGTGCTGTAGAAATGGCTTCCTCTGGTTTCTCCTTTAACCCTAAACCCTGGACTGTTGGAGCTGAAAGTCGTCTGAAACCACAAGAAGAGACTTTGCCTGGAGCTGCTGTTGTTCCCACTCAGGTTAAAGGAAGAGCTGTGCCTGGAAGGCCAGTGCGGCTCCCTGTTCACACTTGTTCCAGGCAGCTGAGGTCCAAGGTCACCAGTCTCCACGCAAGTCTGGCTTCCTTCATCACACTGCAGGAGAGGGCGTCCTGAGAGAGCTTGGAGTGGTTTTTTTTTGGCCAGCTTTTATAGGTCCCAAAGAGTGTCCTCTTTTTGTAGTGAAGTACATGATAAGGAATTGAGACATCCTGGGGTACAGTTTTAATTGCTTTTCTGCTGCTGGTGTGTTCATTGAAAATGAAGACCCCTCACCTGTCCTTGGAGTCGCAGTCCTGCTGTTTTTCTCCTGTATAATGGCTCAGATTGTGTGGCACTTTAATGACTGTCTTTTGCCCTCAGGTTAATTTAAGGCTGTTTACTTTGACACGAGCTAGTTAGCATTTGCTTTATTTAACTCAGCAAACATTTTTGAGTTCCTGTTCCACCTGTGTTCTGGAGTATAGTTGTAGAAGCTGGAAGTGTCATGTCATATTAGGGTGTGATGAGCGATGGGGTAGCATTACTGATACAAGTTAGAACGTAATTGCAGATGAACATCAACATTAGCCTCGTTTCTGCAGTTTTTGAAGTTCATTGTTCACTTAGTCTTTATTGTGCCCATCTTTCTTCTCAGTCCTGTATACTTTATTTACCTTCCTTTTGGATTGAGGACGTTTTGGATTAGTATACGTATTTTCCCAACAAATTCACTTCCGAGTTTTACAACTTGAAAGGAAGCTAGGAGAAGGGACCCGAGCTGGTACATCCTTTCTGTTTGCTAAATCGTTGACTGCTGACCTCCTTAGAGGCTGTTAGTAAATCAGAGGAAAAATTTTATCACATCTAGGAAAAACAGTCTCTACTTCAGTATTCTTTTTACTTTTCCTGCCTTAGATGGATTGGATTTTAGAAAAAAAGATCCTTTGGGTATCTTTTTTTTTTTTGAGAACCCTCCTCAGAACACTACTTGTCTCATTAGTTTGAGTAGGAACTGTTGCCCCAAGTTCACTAACTGGTTTACAGATTATTGAAGGGTTTCTGATGTTTGACTTTACCCTTGACATATACAGTTTAGAAATCAGTTTCAACCAGGCAGCTTTTCTCCAGTCTCTGTAGCGGTTTTGTGGGAGCCTCCCTATTTATAATAGCCACTCTATTTTATAGCTGCCCTGTGAGACCTAACATATTATAGCAGCGTTTCCTGTCAAAAGCGAAAAGCAATTATCAAGAACTAATAAAATATTTGGTTAATTCTTAAGCAGTCTGTTTTGTTTTGGGTTAGAAGGCCTGACGTTATTTAGAGTGAAGAGAAGACAAAGGCAAGACCCACTATCTTTCAAGTAATTGCTCATTTCACATAATCTCTTTGGCACAGTATATGGCCAGGACCTCAGAGGCAGGGCCAGTGGACGCGCCTCTGGGGGTTGGAGCTTCGGGTGGACGTTTTGGGGTAGAGGTTGCCTTTCTGTCCCAGGCAGTCCCTCTGTCTCTGTTCTGGTCACATCTGCCTGTTTCCTCAGGGACATCGTTAGGTCACGTGCTGCGCTTTGCTATTTCCTGACCTCCCCACCTCCCCACAGCAACCTTTGACCTCCACTGTTTTCCCACTTGGAGCATCAGCCCTTTCGTGGAAACAGCGAGACCCTTCCTTCCACGTGTCCCCTCCGTCATCCGCTCACTTCTTGGTTCCTTTGTGACCAAGTCCTGCCCCAGAGCAGTCAGCAGGCCTGCGCTCCAGGGAGAGCCCATTTTTAACAGTTTGGTGTGAATCCTTCTGATGTTCTAATGCCTATATAAATGTATACTTATGTATTCTTTGAAAACATCATATATACATAATTAAATACAAATAGGATCTCCCATACATGCTATTCTGCCCGTGTGTGCGTGCGCGCGCGCACACACACACACACACGCACACGCACACGCACACGCACACGCACACACACACAAACCCAGTGGTAGAGAATACAGCCAGCCTCCTGGAACCTGGCTTCTGCCCCCAGCCTCTTCAACTAGAACAGTTTTTATTAAAGGGAACCCAATAAATCTTTTAAATTAAAAATATTTTAATAGATAATGAGAAGTAAAAAGAAAATTGAAAAGCTACAAAAGAATATTCAACGAAACATCCCCTTCTTGCCCCTCCCCCATCCCCCATGCAATCAGGGGAGGACACACAGGACGTTTCAAGGTTCCTTTCCTTTACCTGGTTGTTGATACCTTTTATATCACATTAAAAAGACAAGTTTTTGGTTTTTTGTTTTTTTTTACCCAGGAACCCATGCAGTTCCGTTCCCCTCTTTATTCCTTGTAGAACCTTCTAGAAAGACTCTCTGTGTTTACAAATAGGTAACTGGTGTCTTGCTGCACACACAGGTCTGTCCCTTGTTTGCTTCTCTCGGCGACTTTCTTGATGAGCACTCTCATGTCAGTCCACAGAGCTGCTTCATTCTATTTCGTGGCTGCCCTGTGTGTCTCTACTGATGAGCACTGTTCCCATCTTACTGTTACAGACAACGTGTGTCACTTCCATATCATGTACACGTCACCTGCATATGGCCTTTCACATGTTGGTAAGTGTGTCTCCAGAGCAGAAGCCTGGACGTGGCGTTGGTGGCAGGTCACATGGTCTGCGCTTATGTAGTTATTTGGGGTGTCGCCGAGCTGCACCTTGTGGGACCTCCACAGCGTGTGTGAGCACCTGTCTGCGTCCCTCCCCTCCTGCGAGGCGTCAGCGCACCGCTGGCTGCTGCCGGACACTTAGGCGAGGAATGCTGCTCAGTGCAGGGACATGTTTGCAGGTGATCCATTTTATTTATCTTTGTTGAGCTCTCCGTATCCTTTGCCCCTTTCTGTTGGGTTGTTGATCTTTTCTTTATTGTTTTTTAGGAACTCTTTAAGTTTCAAGGAAATTGTCCTTTTGTCTTTAGTGGAAGTTGTAGGTATTTGTTTTCCAGGTTTGGGTTTTTTCCAAAAGACTTTACTGTGCAGTTCTTGTTGTTTGTTTGTTTGTTTTTAATGTCATTCTTACCAGTCTCGTTTGGCTTCTGGGTGTTGTGTCCCAATTAGAAATGCAGTGTACACAATGTGTCGTGCCTAGTACTAGACATATGCATAGATTGTGCTCATACACACATCATGCATTATACATGATAACCGTTCCCGGTGGTGTCTCCTTACGAAACTCGTGTGGTTTCTCATTTTACATTTAACAGATCCATCTGGAGTTTATTTGGTGTAAGGTACAAAGCTGAGTCTATATTTTCCAGATGACCACCTAGTTGTCCCAGTGCCATTTGTTGAATGATGCATCCTTTCCCTCTCAGAGTTGAAGTGCTGTCTCTTACGGTATGGCGTGTTTCCCAAGTATGTTTCGGTTTACTTCTAGACTCTCTATTGGGTCTCTCTGATGTCTCTATCTTGATGACCTCTTATTTGCCAGATTCGTTGGCTACTTTTCAGCCCTTATCCTTCTCATCTCTCATTTGTTCTGTGGGTTCCCTGCGCAGTGAAATTCCCCAGGGGATGGTGTTATTTATTTTATTTTTTTTTTAAACAAATGGGGCTGCTGAGATGCTGGGTTAAAGGGTCTGGGCGGGGCCTAGTCACCCGCTGCCTGGGAGCCGGGCCCCCTCCCTTACTTCTCTGGCGCCGCCGACTTCCTCCTGCTTCTATGAGCGTTTGTTTTCCGTTTCTCTCCTGCCCTTTTGATGATGGTATTCCTCAGGCTTCTCTCCTCCTCTCTCTTCTCTTGTTACTTTATAATTCATGACATATTCAGCTGTGATTTTGCCACTCTCTCTGGTTACCCCCAAATCTCTAACTAACTGGGACTGAGCTGCAGCTGGGTGTCCCAGGGAGCTCAGCGTGTCCAGAGGCAGGGTCCTCTCTTCCCACCCTTTACTGCTGCGCCCTTGTCCTGATCCCCAGCCAGGCGCCCACGCCTGCTTTCTCGTTTTCAACCAGCTTGTTCTCGGGTCCCAAGCATCTCCACAGACTTACTGTTCTCCATCGGCCCTGCCGCAGCCCGGGTCAGCGTTGGTTCTGTCTGTCTGTCCCTTGCTCTCTCCCCACCTCACCTCTCCCTAACACACTTGGCATGATGGTTACATCTGTGGGACACTCCTTAGTAGGTGGATTTGGGGTGGTTTATCAGGGATTCAGGGTACAGATTAAAGCCATCTTCTGGGGACAAGCACAGCCCTAGCCCCACACGGCCCCGCCTCATCCCAAGTCAAGAAGCAGACGGGAATGTGAGTGAGTGACGACCTCTTTGTAGAATTAACTGATGCCATTGTTTTAAGTCTACAAGAGGCAACTTTATAACTTCTCTCTTTTGTTTGTTGATTAAATTTAAAACAGAAATTTCGGTACCTTAACTCCTTTTAGAAATAACAGTGACATGTTCAGGTGCCGACCTTTAACCTGGTTGTAGTCTAGTACCACACCTACTTGTCTCCCTGGCCTGGGTCTGTGTACTGTAGCACCCCGTAGTCCCCCTGGGCCCCTCTGAGCCTCTAACGGCAGTTCCCAGGGTGGCACAGGAACGGTCCTGGTAAGATGCCCGTAGGAGGGTTGTTCTCTGGCACGTAGCTCTCAGCATGGTGTGCTGCGTCCTTTGTGATCTGCCCCTTGCCTGGCTATATTCAGCTTTTATATTGCTCCTGTTCACTGTGTTGCCTCGTTGCCCTGAGCCTTTGCAGATGCTGTCCTCTCAGATGGGACACCTGCTGGCAGGGGCACCCTAGCCCACACTTCCTGGTGCACACGTATTAAATAAGCCTTCTTCTGGCTCCTGCTGACCTAGTCCTTACCCTACTATGGTAGGGTTCTTTAAGTTTTCATCACCAAACTTTGCCTTATTGGAGGGCAGAGACTGTGTCTCTGTCTTTCAATCCCAGAGGCCAGCGGTCCCTGCCACCTAGTAGGAGCTGTGTCCTGAGAGTCTGTGAAAACCCAGTGGAAGGGACTTGTTGGTGTTTATGAAAGGCCCCCCCCAGTGAAAACCTTTTCTTCCTTAGTGCTTTTCTTCTCTGTGGCCTTAGTAGTAATATCTGTTACCATCTCACACTCTCCGTAGCCTTTATCCAATGGCTGTTTCTCTTACGCATTACACAGCCGTAGATTCTAGCGAAATTTTAACATCTGTATCCTACTTGGTTTTTTTTCAAAAGCCAGCATGCAAAAGCTTCTGTTGAGAGAAACTCTCTGAGTGGGATGGTTTGGCTTTATGTTACGCTGTGACAAAACTAAGTTTATGGACAAGTACACCCAGAGCTGGGGAGGAGGTGAGAGCTGGGGACAGGGCGTGTGGTCGTCCGGTGCTCTGGTGGGCTGGCCACTTGTGGAGCCGTGCATGTGGATCAAGTCGTCTTGGAGAGGTGGCTTAGAGCTCGTATCTCTAAACATAAGGCTCTTTCGCTGTTTTCCTTTAGTGTTTGCAGAATTGTAAATCATGGTAAGCCTAGATGTTTTTTAATGCGCTATAGAACGGCAGTAAACCGAGCGACTGTTATCATCCCAGTTGTTAGTTTGTATGTCTTTTATACTTTAAACATTGACACCAGATTCATCATAAGAAGGGAGCATTACAGCATCATTTCCTAGTTATTTGGGACTTTACATAAGAACTTCAGTAGAATTACTAGAAAGAAATTGTATCCTCAATTTTCTTACTGATTCACAGTGAATCTAATTAAAACATGTATATGTAGGAACCACTTCTAGAAATATTATAGTCTAGGCTAGAAAAAATAACTGAAAAAGGAGGAGAGTTAATTTGTGGGGAAGAGAAACAGTCCCTTCTCCCATCACATTTGGGCATTTTAATAAAAATTAAAAGCTTGGGAATAATGGTAACAACCTAGCTATAATAAAGTCAATTAAATTAATGACATACTTTGAACGTACTGGGGGTTGAGGTTGTGTGGGAAGCGCTGGGTGGTGCGTGTACTCCACCTGGACGCAATTAAGTATTAAAGTACTCTCCGGAACTCCGCTCTTCCCTGTGGGAGGATGATCCTCCTGTCGCCAGCTTCCTGACAGAGCATGTTTCTGGTACGGGTACTTTGCAGGCTGGGATTTTTCTGAAAACACTTATTTTGTGTGGGTTTTTTCCTGTACTTTAAAGACTGGGTGTGAAGCTCGTGAACCAGTGTGCTGTTCATATTCGTGTTGGGGAGGCTGATTTACCAATCACAATGACTCTCTTTCTTTCAGAATTGTTAGGAAAGAGATGAGCAGAGGACAGGTAGCACGCACACAAGAGGGGTACGTGCCCTGTGCGGGGCACTCTGCGGGCTGCTTCTCGTGTGTGCGCGGTCTTCCCAGTGAGCCTGTGAGGGAGGTTCCATCCCATCCCGTCCTGTCCCCATTCTGGCAGCAAGGAGACAGACACAGGGCTTAAGGATGCGTAACTTCAGAGGTGACATGAGTAAGGGGCTGTGTGTATTATGTGACACCAAAATTATGTTAAAAGTGGTGGGGTTTTTTACTTCATCATTAAAAGTGAGAGGAAAATCCTGAAGAATATGAAATGAGAAGACAAAGGAGGCTAAGCTCTGTGGCTCGTGGAGTAGGAAGTGGGAGGCATTGGCAGTTGTATGAGCTGCGGGCGCCCAGCCACCTCTGGGCGGCTCTGATTGCTCCTCGGAACCTTTTGTCATAGTGATGTGGTTCTTCTTCCAGCCACCCCACCCCTACTCATTCATTTTTATTCTTTCAGTAGCCTGTCGTTGATATCCTCAGTATTACAGCTCAGTGTATGTATAGTTTAGTTTAAAGGTAAAACTTACATTCTGTGACTTGCACACTTTTTTTTTTCTGTTTTAACCTTTTTTTTTTTTTTCCGGTACGCGTGTCTCTCACTGTTGTGGCCTCTCCCACTGCAGAGCACAGGCTCCGGACGCGCAGGCTCAGCGGCCATGGCTCACGGGCCCAGCCGCTCCACGGCACGTGGGATCTTCCCGGACCGGGGCACGAACCCGTGTCCCCTGCATCGGCAGGCGGACTCTCAACCACTGCGCCACCAGGGAAGCCCTAACCATTTTTTAATTTAATTTAACTGATTTATTTTTTATCATCTTTACTGGAGTATAGTTGCTTTACAATGCTGTGTTAGTTTCTGCTGTATAACAAAGTGGATCAGCTATACGTATACATATATCCTCATATCCCCACCCTCTTGCGTCTCCCTCCCACCCTCCCTATTCCACCCCTCTAGGTAGTCACAAAGCACTGAGCTGATCTCCCTGTGCTATGCGGCTGCTTCCCACTAGCTAGGTATTTTATATTTGCTAACCATTTTTTAAAATTATAGTTAATGGACAATGTTTTGTTAGTTTCAGGTGTACAGCATAGCGATTCACTTATACATACATATATTCTTTTTCAGATTCTTTTCCATTATAGATTATTACAAGATACTGAACATAGTTCCCTGTGCTATACAGTAGGCCCTTGTTGTTTACCTATTTTATATATAGTAGTGTGTGTATGTTAATCCCAACCTCCTAGTTTATCTATACCGTCCCCCTGTCCCCCCGCCCCGCTATCCCCTTTGGTAATCATAAGTCTATTTCTGTTTTGTAAGTAAGTTCGTTTGTACCATTTTTTAGATTCCACATATAAGTGATATCATACGATGTTTGTCTTTCTTTGTCTGACTTCACTTAGTATGATAATCTCTGGGTCCACCATGTTGCTGCACGTGGCATTATTTCATTCTTTTTATGGCTGAGTAATACTCCATTGTGTGTGTGTACCGTATCTTCTTTACCCATTCATCTGTTGGTGGACATTCCATGTCTTGGGTATTGTAAATAGTGCTGCTATGAACATTGGGGTGCGTGTATCTTTTTGAATTAGAGTCTTCATCTTTTCTGGGTATATGCCCAGGAGTGGGATTGCTGGATCATATGATAGCTCTGTTTTTAGTTTTTAAGGAACCTCCATACCGTTCTGCATAGTGGCTGCACCAATTTACATTCCCACCAACAGTGTAGGAGGGTTCCCTTTTCTCCACACCCTCTCCAGCATTTGGTGTTTGTAGACTTTTTGATGATGACCATTCTGACGGGTGTGAGATGATACCTCATTGTAGTTTTGTTTTGCATTTCTCTAATAATTAGTGATGTGGAGCATCTTTTCATGTGTCCGTTGGCCATCTGTATATCTTCTTTGGAGAAATGCTTATTCAGGTTTTCTGCCCATTTTTTAAAAAAATAAATTTATTTATTTTTGGCTGTGTTGGGTCTTTGTTGCTTTACACGGGCTTTCTCTGAGTTGTGGCGAGCAGGGGCTACTCTTCGCTGTGGTGTGTGGGCTTCTCATTGCAGTGGCTTTCTTGTTGCGGAGCACGGGCTCTTAGGTGCACGGGCTCCAGTAGTTGTGGTGCACAGGCTTAGTTGCACAGCAGCATGTGGGATCTTCCCAGACCAGGGCTTGAACCTGTGTCCTCTGCATTTTCGGGTGGATTCTTAACCACTGCGCCATCAGGGGAGTCCTTCTGCCCATTTTTTTGATTCGGTCGTTTGCTTTTTGGATATTAAGCCACATGAGCTGTTTGTATATTTTGGAAATTCATCCCTCATTGGTCGCACTGTTTGCAAATATTTTCTTCCATTCCATAGGTTGTCTTTTCGTTTTGTTTATGGTTTTCTGTGCTGTGTAAAAAGCTTTTAAGTTTAATTAGATCCCATTTGTTTATTTTTGTTTTTATTTCCATTATTCTAGGAGACAAATCAAAAGAATACTGCTATGATTTACGTCAAAGAGTGTTTTGCCTATGTTTTCCTCTAGGAGTTTTATAGTATCTGGTCTTAACATTTAGGTCTTTAATCCATTTTGAGTTTATTTTTGTGTATGGTGTTAGAGAAAGTTCTAGTCTCATTCTTTCACGTGTAGCTGTCCAGTTTTCCCAGCACCACTTATTGAAGAGACTGTCTTTTCTCCATTGTATATTCTTGCCTCCTGACTGTAAGTGTGTGGGTTTATTTCTGGGCCTTTTGTTCTGTTCCGTTGATCTATATTTCTATTTTTGTGCTAATACCATTGCTGTTTTGTAGTATACTCTGAAGTCAGGGAGCGTGATTCCTCCAGCTGCATTCTTCTTTCTCAAGGTTGTTTTGGCTATTGAGGGTCTTTTTTGCTTCCATACAAATTAAAAAGTGTTTTGTTCTATTTCTGTGAAAAATGCCATTGATAATTTGATAGGGATTGCATTGATTCTGTAGATTGCCTTGGGTGGTGTGGTCATTTTAACAATGTTAATCCTTCCAATCTGAGAACATGGTATATGTTTCCACCTGTTTGTGTCGACTTCAGTTTCTTTCATCTTGTAATTTTCAGAGTACAGGTCTTTTGCCTCCTTTGGTAGGTTTATTCCTAGGTATTTTATTCTTTGTGATGAGATGGTGAATGGGATTGTTTCCTTAATTTCTCTTTCTGATCTTTCATTGTTAGTGTATAGAAATGCAACAGATTTCTGTGCATTAATTTTGTATCCAGCAACTTTACCAAATTCATTCATAAGCTCTAGCAGTTTCCTGGTGGCATCTTTAGGATTTTCTATGTATAGTATCCTGTCATCTGCAAAGAGTGACAGTTTTACTTCTTTTCCAATTTGGATTCCTTTTATTTCTTTTTTGTCTCTGATTGCCATGGCTAGGACTTCCAAAACTACACTGAATAAAAGTGGTGAGAGTGGGCATCCTTGTCTTACTCCTGATCTTAGAGGAAACGCTTTCAGCTTTTCACTGTTGAGAATGATGTTGGCTGTGGGTTTGTCATCTATGGTCTTTATTATGTTGAGGTATATTCCTTCTTTGCCCACTTTCTGAAGAGTTTCTATCATAAATGGATGTTGAATTTTATCAAAAACTTTTTCTTCATCTATTGAGATGATAATATGGTTTTTATTCTTCAATTTGTTAAGGTGGTATATCACAAAATGCACACACTTTAAGTGTATCATGTGAGTGAGTGAGTGTTTTTCACCACTTGAGTTTTGGTAAATGAATGAACCCCTACCAAGATACAGAACATTACTATCACCCCAGAAAATGTCCTCATTCTTTTTTGGGTCAGTTCCCACCTTTACTGCCACCAAACCCTGCTATCTCCTACCTCCTGCCTTTTTTCTTGTTTTTCTCTTCTATTTTTCCCCCGCCATTGATTAGTCCCACCTTCTCTGGAGCTTCGTTTAAGGGGACTCATAGACTCCATTTGAGCTGTGGGCTTGCTTCGTTGCGCGATTTTTAGCGGCTGGTCCAGGGGCTCCTGAAGTTTCACAGTCTGCCCTCCAGGGGTCCATGTGGAGACTGAGAGCCTTGCAGTTGTATTGTGCCCAGAAGGTTTCTCTGTCCTTCATGCTGTGGTTAAATACGTGTTGCTTCTATATAGGCTGTTTAGTCCTACAATATATTTTTTGCTTTAATAGGAGTATATATTTTTTAAGTTAAGATAAAATATAGTCTTTTACGTTTACCCACGTATTTGCCATTTCTTACAGAAGAACCGGTTTGTTACTATGTCCCTTCAGTCTGGAAATCTTTTCTTCAGCATGTTTTGGAGTGCAGGGCTGATGGCAAGAGATTCTCTGTTTTCTTTTATCCAAAAATGTTTTGTTTTGCCCTGTATTGTTAATGGGTGTTTTCACTGGATGTAGGATTCTTTGTTGACTGTTCTTTTTCTTCTAGCTTTTAAAAGCGTTGAGACATGTCTCCTGGCCATCATTCGGTTTATGGTTCTGTATCCAAAGTGCTCTTTCCCTCCGGCTGGTTTCAAGATCACCTCTGGCTTTGGTATTGGAGCAGCTTGACCGTGTTGTTTTCTTGAATTTATCTCGTTTGCTGTTCTTTGAACTTCCTGGATCTGTAAATTTATGTCTTTTACTAAATTGGGGAGATTTTCAGCCATAATTTCTCCACGGTTTTCCTGTCTCCATCTCTCTTTCCTTCTGGGACTCTAGCTGCAGGTATGTTAAACCTTTTGATATTATTCCACAGGTCCTGGAAGCTTTGTTCTTCTCCCCCCCCCCCCAAAATATTTCTCTCTCTCTGTGTTTTGGATTGGACGCTTTCTGCTGATCTGACTTGAAGTTCACTGACTTTTCTATTAATTCCAAACTGCTGTTAAGGCCATCCAGTGGATTTTTTATTTCAGAAATAGCACTTTTTGTTTTAGAATTTCCATAAAAATTTTTTTGTTATTTTAGGACGATTTTTAGAGCACTTTTAGGCTCCCAGAAAAATTGATCATGATCACCCGAAGTCCACAGTTCACGTTAGGGCTCACTCTCGGTGTTGTATATTTTATATGTCTGGACAAATGTGTAATGACGTATATCCACTGTTACAGTGTAACAGAGTATTTTCACTGTCATTAAAATCCTCTGTGCTCCACCCATTCATACCCGCCCCCCCCAACCCCTGGCCACCACTGATCTTTTGACTGTCTCCATAGTTTTGCCTTTTCCAGATGTCACATGGTTGGGATCAGATGGGCTTCTTCACTTAGGAACATGGATTTAAGCTTCCCCCACGTCTTTTCATGGCTGCAGAGCCCATTTTTCTGCAGAGCTGGGTCATAGTTCATTGTCTGGAAGTTCACAGTTGATTTATCCATTCACTTACTGAAGGAGATTGGTTGCTTCCTGAGTTTCCATTTTTAGAAACAGTTTCTGTTTGTCTCCTGAGATCTCCCTTTGGTTCGTATACCATGGGCATATTTTCCCTCCCGTCCTGGAGCCTCGTTACAGCAGCCGCTTCTCGCCCCTTGCCTCGGGCCCCAGCTCCGGCTCGTCTTGTGCCTGCCCTCCTTTTCTCTCTTTGTGGGTCTCGTTTTCGTTTCTTTATGTGGCCAGTAATTACGGATCGCTTCTTGGACTTTGTGTGGGAGGCGTTGTAGAAACTCTGGATTTTGTTCTGTCCTCCTGAAGGGTGTTGGCGCCGAGTTGCGTTTGTTTGGTGTAGTGGACCTGGCTGGGCTCCTCCCAGGCCCTCTCCGGTGTCCGCTGGCTGCTGCGGTCTGTGCGGCTGATTGGTCCTGGGGTGACCGCCAGGAGCCTGCCCTTGGCGCCCGGCTCAGGGCTCACGCGGAGCGTGGGCAGGAGTCATATGCAGGATTTGCCGTTCCCCTTCCGGGCGCTGTCCTTTCGGGGTTTCCCTCTCGCTTTCCAGCTGCTGGAGTCCACCAGCATTCCGATCTCTGGCTTTCTGAGTTGGTGAGGCTTGGGGCCCTCCCTGAGCTTCAGCTGCTCTTCTCTCTGGTGCGGCCTAGGCCTGCTGCACAGGAGCTCACCCGTGCACGTCTCACTTCCAAGCTGAGACCTCCCCCTGGTTTCTCCTGTGTTTGGTTGTGTTGGTTCATTGTTTTATATGCTTTCTCCAGAGCTTATGCTTATCTGCAAAATATTGCTCTGACTACTCAGCTGTTACTGAATGGAGAACCACCTGTGTTTTGTAATCCAAGCATTGTGGTCAGTGTAGACCATGGGTCCAAGAAGGAGTAACGCTCCCCGAGGAAGTATAGCTGTGAAGGAGTGCTTCCCGCTTGCTGGGACTCGCGTCACTGTCAAGGTGAGGCTCTGGGCAGAGGCGGAGAAATGGGCTGGCCCGGTGCCTTGAGATCAGCGTGTCCTTTGGAGACAGCACATAAGATGCTTGCTGAGGTGTTCTGGCACTCAGGGTGCTGAGGAGGGTCTGGTGTGTGAAAGGGCAGGCCCAGCGCCCATACCCGTGTGCCTCTCAGGTGCAGGGTCTGCTGCCATCTGCGGCTGGAGGTGCCTCTTGAATTTCTTGACCTGAGTGTCTTCTCTGATCACGCGTTGGGCCCTTTCCGGCCTGATCGTTCCCTGAGCAGCTACCTGGCCCTGAGCGGCTGAGCAGCTTGGCCGTGCTCGTCACAGGCGTCTGCTCAGGTGGCTCCTGTAGAAGCAACGCCCCAGGGCCCGTGTTACTCACGCTCTCTGGACCTTCGGTGCGTCCTCGTCTGCAGCTGGGCAGCTGCTGCTCGTTTCCAGCTGCTTTGGGTGCCTGTTGTCCCCCATCCCGGATGCCCCAGTGTTCTGCACTGAACCCGTATCGTGGCTCGCACCCCGGGGGGTCCAACAGCAACCACCGGAACGTGTGCTGCTCTGCGAGGTTCATCTCTGGTGCTTGAATGTTAAATCTAGAACCAAAATGGTCATTAGAGCCCAGTTTACTCGTTATGACTAGACTTTGACTCATGTTCTCAAAGAAAACCCCAATATTTAAGCACACTTCTGGCCATAAGGCGCACGCTAACAATATGGTGTGTAGTATGCACTTAATGTCAAAAGTCCTGAGGGTAAAAAGGACCGACTTTGGCTGTGATGTCCACGAGAAGAAACTCTACCTGAAATTGACACTGCCGTGCAGAAGACCACAGCCCTGCATTTGAAGTGGTTTCCACGAGTACACCGGTCACACGCCTTACCTTTTTCCTAAAGGGGGAGGGGCTGCCTTCCTGAATGTATTTTACATTCAGTGTTGTCTTCAGAGTTTATTGAGATCCCACGTGGCTGTGCCTTTCGAAGTTCTGGGTTTAATAATACTCCTGTGTGACTCCTTGCGTCATTCATGGTCCTCACCACTAACATTGCACCTTTCTTTCGACACCACTGTTTTTAATGCTCTCCCGCCCCTGCCTTAAATTTGCTGCCTGTTGTCTGTTCAGTTCTAGGAGAACACACCTAAGCTGTTGACATTGCTTAAAATAAACCTCTGAATGAGAGGCTGGCAGTGCGGCTGTCCAGACGAAGCCTGTCCTGCTACGCCCTGAGCCTCGGCCATGTCACCAGCTGGACGATGGTGGCCCCTGCTAGGTGTCAGGCTCCGGGCGCCTTCCGCCACCGCCAGGCTCTGGTTTAACTGCCGGCTGCCGGCTGCATGGTGGCCTGGAGTTGAATTTCTGAGCTTCCCGGTGTGCACAGTGAGGCTGGGTGCGCGGTGGGGCTGCACCGCCCTGAAGGCTGCTAGGGAAGAGCATGCTTTCGAGCCGCTTTGCTGGAGCTCATCTGGTTACATACTTGCTACCTTGTGCTGAGATTTTTGAGTGGTAATCGTTTTTTTCTCCCTCCTTTTCTCTTTTTTAATGAGCAGAGCCCTAGGGTAAGAAATATTAAAAGCAGTGTTTTTATGTGGAAAACGGTTTTTGGTTAGCTCTGGCTTCCGCTTGTCCTAAGTCAGCAAATAGCTTTCACTATTAAACTATCTATTTTCTTGTTCTGGGTTTTAGAGACACATAATCACTATTTTAGTAAAATGCTTACAAATCACTTTTCTTTTTGATTTTATGTATTTTTTTTCCCATTGACTTAGAAGTATTTAACATGTTGTTCTTTCCAGTATAGAGGTGGTACTTGGAAAACACGTTGAAAATCAGGGACTCTGTAGTTGCTGGAGTTCATGCTTGTGCTTGGAGGTCCCTGGCGTTCATGAGCTTCGGCCAAGGAGGCCTTGCTGTCCAGCTCTTGGAGACTCGGGGCCCCAACCCATCTGTCCCTGCTCCTGGAAGCCCTTCCTGCAGGTGTTTGCTTGGCTGACTCCCGGTCCCACGAGGCCTCAGCTCCGCCGTCCTCCCTAGACCACGGGGTTTCCTGTCCTGCCGGTGCTGCTCAGCACCTCCGACAGCTCCCAGACCGCTCCAGGCCTGGGGGGGGCAGGACAGCCGCGCGCAAGGGATGAGCAGCTGCGGCTTTAGAACTTGCTTTTGTTGGACTTTTTCGTGCTGTTTGCATCTTGTAGGAAGGTGCTCTCATTTAGACTTAGTATCTTTAACTTTTTCCCTAATTCTAATAGTGATTGTTCCTTCCAGAAAAATTGAAAAACAGAAGAGTATATTTTTAATCACTCAGATAGTAAATACTATTAAAATTATGGCGTGTTTTCTTCTTTTTTCAATGCCTGTGGTATATGTATCTACACAATTTATATATTACAAAATTCACACATCTAAGTGTGCGTGTTCTCCGTGCCTTTCATTTTCTGAAATTATTTTTTAAAGGCTGCGTAATATTTAATCATATGGATGTAAATTTATTTATTTATTTGGCTGTGTTGGGTGTTCGTTGCTGTGCACGGGCTTTCTCTAATTGTGGCGAAGGGGTGTGCGGGCTTCTCGTTGTGGTGGCTTCTCTTGTTGCGGAGCACGGGCTATATGTGTGAGGGCTTCTGTAGTTGTGCCTCGTGGGCTCTAGAGCTCAGGCTCAGTAGTTGTGGTTCGCGGGCTCTAGAGCGCAGGCTCAGTAGTTGTGGCTCACGGGCTTAGTTGCTCTGCGGCATGTGGGATCTTCCCAGACCAGGGCTCGAACCTGTGTCCCCTGCATTGGCAGGTGGATTCTTAACCACTGCGCCACCAGGGAAGCCCCTGGATGTAAATTTATTTACGTACTTAAATATTAATCTTGCTGGATATTTATGTCATTTTTTTTTTTTTTCGGCCGTGCTGCACGGCTTGCGGGATCTTAGTTTACCAGGGATTGAACCCACACCCTCAGCGGTGAAAGCTCGAAGTCCTGACCCCTGGACTGCCAGGGAATTCCCTATTTTTGTCCTTCTGAAGCTAAGATGAACCTTCTTGCACACAAACCTTTGTATCGCTGGCTGTATTCTTAGGATAGATTCCTCCCCGCGGGATTAGTGGGTCCAAAGGTACAGATGTAATAAAAGTCTGTTACATGCACCTAATTGCTGTTGGGACACTTGCACCGATTTGCACTTGCTGGTTGGGGATGAGACTGCTCGCCTGTGACATGTGATCATTGCTCGTAAGGGCATTTGTCTACCTGTAGTTGCAGTGCGCTGATCGCTTGTCACGGAAGAGTCCATCTGTAGGTGGAGTGTCTATTTAGAGGGGGAGGCAGCCCCCAGATTCCAGGGACGGGGATGTGGAAACCGTGGGGCTCCCTGGACCTGGACCCTGGGCGTGGTCAGCAGTGCAGCTTTGCGTGCTGCACTCGGGGTGCGGACAGTGGGGTCGAGCACGGACGCTGCCCCCGGATTCGAGGCTGCCCAGGGGAGCTTCTCTGCGGGACCTCGTGGGCATTTGTCGCCTCCACGTGTCCTCACAGCGCCGTGTGTTGGCACTTGAGCCTGTGTAATGGCCTTCATGGCTGGCCGGCACGTGCAATGGTCATAGCAGCCGCTAACATCTCACTGAATCCTGGCTGTTTTTCCAGCACACTTAGCTACTTTAAATGCTTTTCATTTAATTCTCACAAAAACCCTACGAGCTAGGTGCAGTGGAGGAAGCTGCACGTTGCCAGACGAAGTTTTGGCCATGGTGGCATGGTCAGCAGGCTGCGGCCGCAGCTGTGGAGCCGGAGCCGTGCACGAGATGGGGTCGAGGGGCTCCCGGCTGAGGGCACAGCTGGGGCAAAGGCCTCCCGGCCATCGGTCCCACCCCCGGTGGCCGCAGTGGATGGAGCGGAGGGGAGCCGTGGGGGATGTCAGGGCCGTGACAGGAGCCAGACCCCGTGGGCCGTAGGAGAGGCCAGCTGTGAAGGTGAAACGGGAGGTGAGCTGGCCGGCAAGCACGTCGGGCGTCGTTTAGAAATAGAGCCGGCTGCTTGCAGGAAAAGGGACTTTGAGCCTAATGGGAAACATCCGTCCAGGTTGAGCTGGGCTCTGTCATTGGAGAGCATCTTCTCAGCGCCTGCCCAGCAGCAGCAGAAGGCGACACTGGGAACCGAGCGAGTCTTTATTCTCGTGTCCACCAAGCTGCTGACTGGGCCCTGCTTGTGAGCCTGAGTCAGAGAGCACTTGAGCTGAACTGCATAGGTCACGTGGGGCAAATTAACTTGACCAGAAATAACCCCAAACAGCATTTCTGGGAAATGCAAGTGAAGACAGCTTTCAATGTAAACAAAGGAGCAAAGGAAAGATAAAGGCTTGGTTGGAAAAAGTGAACATTTGGAAGAGTAGGAGGAAATGCTTTGCGGAAAAAGTACCAAGGAGAACAAATATTTTTTTCCCAGTAGTTACAGTTTTAAAGAGTTTTCTTTCATGTATTTATGTCAGATGCAGTGCATACATTTCGATGGGGAACTCACAGATTCACCCCTTTCTGTTCGTAGCCACGGCACGTTGACCTACACCCTGTAGCTTTTCCTGTGAATCCAGGGAAGGAGCTCGCTGTTCTCCTCTGGGGACAGTCAGACATCTGGACGTGGGGCCCTGGGAGCTTCACGCACAAAACAAAAGAACCACCCCAGTGTCCCGGCCGCAGTCCAGAAGTCCCGGTTGGGTTGGTGGGGTGTCGGCCTGCATTCTTTTAGTGCCCCAGGGTTCCCCGTGCAGTCAGGGCTGAGAACCCCGTGTGGGTCTGCTTCCCCTGCTTCACAAGCTGCGTTCTCCAACCACAGTGTTAACCAGAGGGACTGGAGGGCACTTGGTCCACTCTTGCATCCACCTCCCCACAGGCTGAGTCTGGAGGATGGCGTTCTGCTCTCGCCGTTTGGGCTGTTGCAGGGTGGGCAGGGGCATGTGTGTCTCTGCTTGGGGCGGAGAGGTTCCTCACTGGCCAGCAGGCCCAGTGTTTCCGTTGTCGGTTGTTGAGACAGCTCAGCCTCTCTCTTCTTAGGACCAGGACCTAGAATTACTTGCCGGGGCAGCTAAGAGAACACAGGGGTTCCTAGGAGTCAGGTCAGATGCGGGGAGTCTGCTGCCGTTATGTTCAGTGTGTAGCTGAAAATAGTAACCTCCTGAGTTGTTTCCCAAAGTAATATTTACTGTTTGGAATTTAAAATCTTGCTCTTTGAGTAATTACTTGTACCTGTTAGTGCTATTATCTTATTTAATAGGAGAGAAGTTCATTTCTGGAATACTCTGACCATTGGATGATGAGAGAAACTTTGCCACACCTAAGGAAATAATCCAATTTAGTTAAATTATAAATATAAGTAACTGAAAAATGTAGCTGTCTTGATAACATCTTGGTAAATGTTATCAAATGAATTGACCTTTTGGAGGAATACTGGGTGGGGAGGAGTTCTTTCCTCGAGCTACATAAACTTGCAGACTAACCAGACCTGCGGTGAGTTGCTGTCCTTGCGTGGGGTCCTTGCGTGTCCCCGTGCACAGCAGGAGGCCTTCCTGGCCAGAGGCTGGCAGGGAGAGCAGGCGGAGCTTGTTGCGGGCAGCCTGTGGTGTCGCTGCGGCTCCGTCTGTGCAGGGTTGG
Organism: Globicephala melas; assembly: GCF_963455315.2. NCBI lineage: Eukaryota > Metazoa > Chordata > Mammalia > Artiodactyla > Delphinidae > Globicephala > Globicephala melas. The sequence goes on along the minus strand of NC_083332.1, from coordinate 60,812,139 downwards.
GTGTCCTGTCTCCGAGATGGCATGTACCGTCCTGCCCTGCAGGAGTGGTGCCACCTCCGCCTGCTCCACGCCCTCTGCCTCTGCCTGATGCCGTGGGCCCGGGCTTTACACAGCAGGGCATGGGGCTGTGCTGCCGCCCACCTGCTGTCCAGGTAACAAGGAGAACCAGGGACAGTGAAGGCCGGAGAGCTTCCTGACACGGGTCAGGGTTGGGACCAGAAGGCATGCTCCACTTTTTCCCAGATCTTCTCCTTTGTTGTGTATGTAGCATGGTGTTTCTCCACCTTTTTTTTTTAAATTCATTCATTCATTCATTCATTTTTGGCTGCGTTGGGTCTTCGTTGCTGGGTGCGGGCTTTCTCTAGTTGCAGCGAGTGGAGGCTACTCCTTCGTTGCGGCGCGCGGCCTTCTCATTGCAGTGGCTTTTCTTGTTGTGGAGCACGGGCTCTAGCACACGGGCTTCAGTAGTTGTGGCACGTGGGCTCAGTAGTTGTGGCTCACGGGCTCTAGAGCGCAGGCTCAGTAGTTGTGGCACACGGGCTTAGTTGCTCCACGGCATGTGGGATCTTCCCGGACCAGGGCTCGAACCCGTGTCCCTTGCATTGGCAGGCGGATTCTTAACCACTGCGCCACCAAGGGAAGCCCCTCTCCACCTTTTAAAACTCACCTCTTTTGATAAACTTTAAAATTTTAATTTTTCTCTACTGTCCTTTGAAATTTTGATGTACATTAAATTGTGAATATGAAGACATTAAAGCATTGGTCATTTTTATTCTTCTAAATCCTACAAGTAGTAAATATATTTGGCTATAAAATTTTCAAATACTGGTCATTATTACGGGGAAAAAAAGAAAGTTATTGCACCCTCCCCACCCTGCCCAAGAGAGCCTCCTCTCATGTCTTGAAATCACTTACGGTTACGAGTTTGCCGTATCCTTCCGGGCCCTGACTGTTTATTTACACATGGACACGTTCACTGTAACCCTAAGACGGGAGGGGGCAGGGAACACTCCTTCTGGCTTCTTTTGGACACTTGGTCTAGGTGAGCTTTCCTTACCGTGCAGAGTGGGGATCTGTGGGCAGCAGTCCTTTATTTATTGGGCCTCTATCAGTAGCTGTTTAAGGTGTTTTCAGTGTCTTACTAGTACAAATGCTGCAGTGAGCGTCCCGCCCCACATCTTTCTCACGTGTAAGTACTTCGTATGACAGATTCCCAGAAATGGAATTGTAATTTTAGAATCTGCTTTTTAGAAATGTACCCCCCCAATACATCAAGTTGTATTCTGTTCTTTACTGGGGTTTTTTTAGAGCATTTTATTATTTTTTTTCAAGATTTATAGAAGGACTGTATTAAGTTCTGCTGTGTAATTAATTTTATAGGAAACTCTATGATTTAAAGAAATAAAAAATCAGGTTGTACCTCACATATAGGTATATGATTCCTGATGGCTTGGCTAACAGTTTCTATCCAGCGAGTGAACCACTGGCACAAGACATGAACTTCCACGTTTGCTCAAACTGGGGATGTTTTTAAGTTTCAGTGGTGAGGACTGGGTTGGTGAAATTTTTGTCTTTTGCTGGAAGTGCTTTCTAGTTGCACTAGCAATACACATTTTATAGAAAAGTTTGAAGATACAATAAACTTAAATGTCTTTTAAATAAAAATGGAAATCATTCCATATGAACTACATGGAAGAAAATAAGATGTTTCTATTTTTGTCCCCTGAGGTCACTCCCAGGACGGAGACCCCCGTCAGCAGTGTCGGTAACAGTTTGGAGAACGCCCTGCACACATCCGCGCATTCCACTGAGGAGTCGCTGCCCAAGAGGCCTGGAGGGAAGCACTCCAGAGGTGAGCGCTTGGTCTGCAGGGTCAGAGGGGAGCAGCGTCGGATGTAGGGGGAGACGTTCGCAGTGGCGTTTGGTTAAATGCTCTCACATCTTTGGGGATGCTAGTCTTAGTGAGATGTACTGTTTTTCTAAATTCTGCAAGTTACACACGAGTGGATCTCGGCTGTAAACATCTCACATCTTGATGTTTATTAAGGGGGAAAAAGTGAAAGTTGTTGTGCCTTTCCCCGCCCCACACGGCAGTGGGTCCTGAATTGTAGGGCAGCGCCGCCCTGTAGCGCTCTGTGTAGTAACGGTATGTTCTCTCTGCACTGAGGCAGTTGCCACCAGCCACACGTGCCTTCCGAGCCTGGAAAATGTGGCTCACGCGAGTAAGGACCTGAACTTTTAGATTTATTTCATGCAGTTGCACTAGCTCAGTGTGGACAGTGCACCTCTGGAGACGGCAGGGCACGTCTGGGAGGAGGCCGAGCTCCCTGGTTCTTGAAGGTCTGGCTTTGTGCAGCCACACTAGACAGAGTCGGGCTGGCTGTCCCCCGGCCAGCTGTGCGGGGTTTGGGGGGCTCGCTGGGGAGAGACAGGGCTCTCTGGGCCTCCTGGTCTAGAGCCAGGCGCGGGTGCCTGGAAACGCGCTCGGTGTGTGTGGGGGGAAGATTGCGCTCCTAGCAGCCCTGGGAGCGCATGGTCGGCTCACCTCTGGCTCAGCTGGAGGGTCAGTCTTTCTGAAGACACAGCAGGACCTCAGTTTCCGGGTGGGTGGTTGTCGCTCACTCGCTCCGAGGGACTTCTTCCTTGCATGTGTCGCCCAGGGAGGAGCGCCTCCCGATGGAGCGTTGCTTCCTTTGTCCCCAGCCCGTCCCCGCACCTTTGGAGCCTGTGTCCTACACCCTCGCAGTCTTAAGGGGAAGGCCTTTCCTTCACCATTGTGCTTTTTCCTGTAGGCACAATTATCAAGACCCCCTCGTTCCTGTTTTTTAATATAATTGCCAGTTGAACGGCTGTGTCTGTCACTCTCTTGCCGACGTGCCTGGGTGCGGGAAGGCAGATCTGTGGTAGGACCGTTATTGTCTGCGCTCAGACATCGTAATCCTTAGAGAATAGGCAGACCTTGCTAATTATCTATGGTATTCTCCAGCCAGTGGTCATGGGGATGATGATCTCCTCCGCCCAGAAATTGACCAGCAGGTAAACCTGGTTTTGTCGTTCGCACTTTCCCCGGTGCCCTGTTACTGCTCTTCGGAAAGTCTGAAGCCACTCTGAGTGTTATTAAAGTTTTCTTGCTGTCTTTTCTGTATCCCACTTCTGTTGTGGGTTGTCTCTGCTTCTTAGAAGTTTTCAGTGACACAATTTAGCTTGTAAAGAGGTCAGATTTTTGTATTTCTTCAGTACTGAAGCTCAGGGGACAGCAGTAAGGACAATCTGAAACCCTGACTGCTCTTGTCAGGTGGTGTCCAAGCTCGTTACATACATTAACTCATCTGATCTTCCTAAGAACCTGTGGGGCTCAGGTATGAGCTGGTTCATTCTAACAACAGTCCCCATTTCACAGACAGGAGAACTGAGTCACAGATAAGCAGTGTTCCTAAGATAAGCTGGGATCCCAACACTTGTGTTAGAAGAGAGTAGAAAAGGAAACTCAAGTACACATGAAGTGAAAGCATTACCTTTTTCTCTGTACTATTGATTGTGAAGATTTTCAGGTACAGCCTTCCTCGGGAAGCCACTTGGAGTTTGTGGAAGCCCGCCAGGTGATGCCGCAGTCCCACAGAGCACGTTTTGTTCAGGGATTAAATAACTGCGCCCAAGGTCACGGAGCTGGAAAGTGTCATGTTTCAGACAGCCTGTCTGACTGCAGAGCCCCTTGGCTTCCCTGGCCCTGCCGAGTGGGTTGTGGGTCTGTCCTCTCTGCCCTGGCCTCCTGTCACCCGTCTCCGCCACGGCACAGCTTCGTCCAGCACAGGTGCTGTCATCCCTGGGCCTTGACCCCCGTGTCGCTCTGCCCACTGGGCCCTTCCCTTTGAGGTCTAGCCCCACAGCACTGCTGTGAACTGTGTCCTTTTCCATCACTTACGGCTGCTCCTGTGCCTCGTGCGTACTAAGGCTGAATAAAACGTTTGCCTTAATACGTAAGCAAGTGAATTCCTCAGGCCCTGGGTTCAAGTGCGTGTCACTAACCGCTCCAATGGCATGTGTGTTCATCTCCTACTTTTGCTGCTTTAGAAATATGTTCTGTCAGCTTTATGTTTTCTGGATCATGTACTGCTTTTGTTTCTATATTTCTGGAGAACTAACAAATCAAATTAATGCAAGGTAGCTAGATGATTAAAAAAATCAAAGAAAAATAAGTTACAGAGTTCTTAAATATAACATGACCTAAAAAGATGTAGGAAAGAGGATCAGTTTAATCAGCATAGTAGTGTATGTTTGAATTTTAAGGACAGTTAAAAGAAGCAGTGTTTTTAGAAAATTATTCCCATCAACACAGACAACTAAATGAAAGTGAGAAAGTAACTTGATATTTTAGGAACGTCATTATTCACCTGAGACTTTTAAGAATACAGGTTTTCAAGTTTTAGATGAAAACTGGATTTCAGTAATAACGATTGTAAAGCTGGAGGCATCTCAAATATTAGTCTTTAAGTATGAAGACACTGAGTACTGTTGTATACAACTCGAGAGAAGACGGTGTTGTGCTGGAACATGACTGTCTCCATCTTTGCCTTTCCTCGTGAATAATACCCTCTTTACTCTGCTTTCTTTTGGCACAGTTTTGGTAATTTGTGGTTTCTTGTTATTGAGTGTACAGAATTAAGCTGTTTCATAAAGATACTTTGAAATCAAGTAAAACACATAATTGGCAGAAAACTACCAACCACCCGGTTTTTTCCAGAAGACTTTAGGGAAAATGTTCCAAAAGAGGGCCGCATTCTTGGGACATATTAAAGCCATCATCTCTAGGTGTCGTGTTCTCTCAGTGTGAGGTGGCCGGCCATCAGCTCCTGTAGATCGTTTGAAGGCCTTTGGAGGCCCTTAGGCTGTGGCGGTTTTCGCAGGAGCTCCCCTGGCTGAGGTCCGGGGAGTGGTTTTCTGGTCCATCTGTGAGTCCGCCAGACCCCGCTCAGGCCTTTGGGGATGCTTGCCTGGGCTCTTACTGCGGGGCCTTTTACAGTCTCTTCTACGCACATCTCCCTCCCTCCCTCCTTTTTCAGTTACGTTAGTGTTCTGGTTTTTAAATTAGGCATTGATCCAATTATAAAAATGGTAGTTCAGTGCAATTACACATCTTAGTGAAGGCGGTGTGCTCTAACTTGTAAGATTTGAGGAGAATTCCTAGTGTACGTCGTGAATAAGAAAAGAAGAAAGGTTTGAACACACGAAATGTTAAAAGCAGACAGCACACCACCTTGCTCTTTGCACCTCTACGTGAGAGCAGGCTGGTGGCCTCGAGTCCCGGGTTCCCAGCTCTGGGTGCCCTGCCCTGAGCCTCTGCACAGTCTGGACCCCAGCGAGGCTCACGTCCTTCCCAGCCCCCTAGCGCTCTTCCCATCGCGCCCGTTTGGGCTCAGGGTCTTTCCAGTTGGTGCTAATCCTGTCTTCGGATGTGTTCTCTCCCTGCAGGTGATGGTTTGGTATCTAGCCCCTCAAGTTGACACAAGTTTGCTGGCCCTTTTCAGAAAGTACTGAGACTTCGTGTGTGACAGATGACACAGTCTGCAGGGCTCACGAGGGTGGTGGGAGGGAGGGAGGCCGCATTATCTACCAGTAGACTTTAAGTGGGTCGTCAACAAATTTATATGCGTGTAGGTAAACACTCTAAAATTATGAAACCGCATTACAGAAATTTGGCAGGGAAACTACCCATAATTCCACAACCAAACACAATTAACCGTATCATTTTTTTTTTTTTTCCAGTACGTGGGCCTCTCACTGTTGTGGCCTCTCCCATTGCGGAGCACAGGCTCCGGACACGCAGGCCCAGTGGCCATAGCTCACGGGCCCAGCCGCTCCGCGGCATGTGGGATCTTCCCGGACCGGGGCACGAACCCGCGTCCCCTGCATCGGCAGGCGGACTCTCAACTACTGCACCACCAGGGAAGCCCAACCCTATCATTTTTGATAATTTATTTTTAGTCTTCCTTTAACATTTTAAACAACTATAATCATGTTATACATACAGTTTATAATTTTTCAGGTAATATTATAAGCATTTTTCATGTTTTAATTTTTATAAACATAGTCTTTAATAGTTCCAAAATCGAGAGTATGCTTACACACCTTTGAAGCCCGCCCGGTTCAGCACCCCCCAGCTGCCCCTTGTGTTAGCCACCGTCGCCACTCGCATCTGCTACAGAAGTCCGTCTGCACGATCTCTCCCACCCGCCTTGCCCCCGCCCCAGCAGGCCGTCCTCCCACCCTCAGAGCCCCGAGTGGCCACACAGTGGGCGCAGCACCAAGAGAAAAGCAGCAGAACTCGTCAGCCGGCCGTGTATGTGGTCCAGAGCCATCCTGGCAGTGCCGGGGCTGCTGCAGCTGCCTGCAGAGGGCCGATGGCGCGGACACAGAACACCGCGTCAGGTGGGCTGGTGATTCTGAAGAGGTCTCACAAGCATTTCGGTCCTGTGGTCCAAAATGCCTCTTTTATTTGAAAACAGCTGAGTAACATTCATCTGCTTTTCACATTTTCCTGTCCAGATATGAGTCACTTCCTGCTTTCAGTCCAGTTGGGGTTTTTTTCTTTTTTTTCATAAATCCTCATACTCAGTCCTGGAACTTTTAGGTACACGTTGGTGTTCTGTGGCCTGGGAAAATGCCGAATAACATTTTTCTGTATTCATTGACTTTGTATATTCTGTTGTTTAAAAAAGTAAAGGATCTGGATTAGGGTGAGGTCATTGTGGGTAAGTTTTTAAAAATAGTGATTGGGAAAACATAAGAGCTGTTTATTTGCTGACAATCTGACTGGGGAAGTCAGACAGGAACAGTGAGTAGTTTCACTGAGTGAGGTCGGGCAGTGCACAGCTGCTAAATGTAGTGTTTTCTTTGTTTTGCCAGAAAGGAAGAAAACATTCTTATTTTTTTTTTTAGAGTAATTCCTTCCTGTGAGCTATTTTAAGCTAAAACTACTCTAAACCAAATGGGTTCTAGTGTCTCCCAAGATCCATATCAACCCCGATGCAACTTTATAAAATTAGGGAGACTCGTGAGGAAAGTTGAGGGCGTGAAAGCGCTTTTCCCCAACAGGCCGTAACCTCTGTGAGTGCGAGAACCCATGGACGGTGCTGATCGCTGTGTGCCCAGCCCTTGGAACACAGCCCGGGACACAGCAGGAGCTTTGTAAGACGAGTTGGTGAATGAACAGTTGTTGGTTTAGGGCAGGGATTGGCACCCTTTTTTCTGCAAAGATCCAGAAAGTCAGTATTTCTGGCTCTGGGAAGCGTGCGGAGTCTGGCACCGCCGCCGGGCTCTGCCGTCGCGGGGTGGAGAGCACCCATTGACGGTACGTCGGCCCACGGCGTGGCTGTGTGCCCCGGAGCCTGTTTACACAGGCAGACAGGCCGAGGGCAGCCTGCAGCCTGCCTGCCCCTCGCTTAGAACAGTGCCGCCCAGTAGAGCTCCCTGGGATGACCGGGCTTCTGTGTCTGCTGCAGTATGGTATAGCTGCTAGCCACGTGTGGGAACGCTTAAAATGCGGTTAGTGCAACCGAGGAGTGAGATTTTTAATTTTACTCAATTGTAATTAGTACCAACTTAAGTGGTCCCGTGTGGTCAGTGGCTGCAGCCGTGGGCAGTGCAGGGTTAGAACCTTCCCCGAAGCCCGGTGCACAGAGCTGCTCGCTGCTCTCTGGGGTGCTCAGACGTGTTAGGGGAGGAGAGAGTTCTGTGGCCAAAGAAATTGAGGAATTGTGGTTTAAAAATGTAGATTTATTTGTTGCAGGACTTCTCAGAGCCTTTAATATGCTAATGTACATGGGCATCCTACAAAAAGGAGTTTCTCAGATTTTCCCTCCAAACTTTTGAGCACAAAGCTTTCTGGGGGTGGCCCGGAGAAAACTATGGAAGGTATGGCCGACCAGGAGATGGGGCGTCTGCAGAAAGTGTAACTTACTAGCTTTAATAAGTTATGTTGAGTGTGTCATGCTAGACATGTTTTGAAGCTTTGTAGAAATCCCCATAGTGCACAGCCAAGGGACCTCTGGAAATGTCGGTGAGAAATAGTGCAAGAAGGTGCGTGTGCTGTTCAGAAAGTAAAGCCTCCCTCATTTGCCAGGGTCTTTGCATAAGAGCTGACTGCCCGTGTGCCTGCCCAAGGTTCATAAGCTTGAAGAATCAGTTAACTCGGTACTTGAGAAACTTTAGTATTTGAATCAGAAATAGGACATACGTACCTTAATGTGGTTTGGGAGTTTGGAAACTACATCATGTTTGATAAGTGCTGTTTTATTTTCAACAAATATTTGTGCTCAGATATTTGCATCTTAAAGCTTAAGGGCTTAGAAGCTTAATTGTATCATTTTCTTTTTTGAGGAGAAAAAAATGCACCCTTGCGTGTGAAAAGGGAGGTATGCAGAGGTGATGGCTTTGGAACTCTAACGGTGACGACCTTTTCTCATCCCTGTCCACCTGTGCAACTGCGGCCTCTGCCCGTCCTTGCTCTGTTTTGCAGAGGCAGTGCTGGGGGTCTGAAGGGTCTCCTCCGCAGCTGCTCTCCTCACACCTCCAGCCTGGCTTTGTCCTAGAAGGAGGAGATGAGGAGATGCCAGTGAGAGGTTCTGGGCAACTGTGTCTCTAAATAATCACTGTGGAAAACGTTGAGCATTAGTTTTTCAGAAATGAGAACAGATCATAACTAATCTTCAGTTATAATTATGGCCTGTGCACTTGTGCATTTTCAAGCACCGATCTCTTTCTTCTCTATGATTTGTTTTTATTTTTTGCCTGTTTTTTCTGTGTCACTTTCAACTTCGCCTTCCATTCCCGCGCGAGCAGCCTCCTCGTTCCTGGCGAGCTCACCCACCACGGAGGAGACGGGGCCGGGTGTTGGGAGCCGTACTGTGAAAAGTTGCTAATGTATCAATGCAAACTAATCATATGTACTTCAAGCTCTTACTTCATTTTTATAATTTTGTTTGTTGTTGTTTTGTTTTGTTTTGTTTACCTTTACAGTGAGTGTTGAAAAGATAGACCTGAAGGGATTATCACACAAAAAAAATGAAAGAAATGTTGAATGTTCCTTTGAGGTAAGATGCTAAGTTTTTTTTTCCTTTTCTCCTCTAAGGGATAGGAAGGAAACATTTACCATGAAGTGGTACTTTTATGTCTCTAAATAAAAGACGAGTCTTTTGCAAAGCACTGTGCCACTGCTGCGGGAGACAGAAGTGGGGACTGGGCCCTGTGGGTGGACCGTCTCCACGGTGGGCTTGTTGGGCCTGGGGGGCTGCTCCCCCTGGACCTCAGCAGGCTCCACGAGGGGGAGGGGCTGGGCTCGGCCACAGCCTGGAGTGCGCAGTCCTGTTGTGTTCCTGTTCGCCGTGTGACCGAGGACAATGCTGGACTCCTCTGTGCCCCAGCACCTCCATTCAGTCGAACAGGATGGAGTTTGGGGGAGAATTAAATGTGACAGTTCATTCAAAGCACTCAGTACAGGGTCTGCATATAGTAAGTGGCTGCAAAGATGAGCTGTTGTTCTTCTGTGCCTCCTGGATGACAGAAACTCCTTGGTGTGTGTGGGGAACATTCTCTAGACTGACATGCTCAGCTGCTGGTGGCTGGTCACCAGAGTTGGCTAAAGTAGAGAACTGTGAAAATTGAGGCATACTGTTCATTAGAATCTCAGATCTACGATAACAGTGGCTTAAACAACATCGGAGTGTACAAGGAGTCGGCCCTGGGGCTGGAATGGCATCTGTGCTCCATAAAATACGTAGGGAGCCAGGTTCCCTCCAGCTGACTGCTTTGACATCTCTAGGAGGTGGCCCTTAGCCTCATGGTCCAAGATGGCAGCTAGGACTCCAGCCCTCACGTTTTCATTCCAAGCAACAGGACATGGGATGAAGAGGAGAGTGAAAGGTTACTTTTACCTCTTTTTCATGGAGCATTCTTAAAAACAGCCACTAGAGGGACTTCCCTGGCAGTCCTGTGGTTAGGGCTCCTCGCTTCCACTGCCAGGAGCGTGGGTTCGATCCCTGGTCGGGGAACTAAGATCCCAAATGCCACGAGGCGTGGCAAAAAAAAAAGCCACTAGACACTTCCACTTATGTCTTACTGGCCAGACTGAGTTTCCTGGTCCCGCTTAGTTGCGTGTGCGTGGCTGGCTGTGTCACCAGGGTTCTGCTACTACCCCATTGTTGTGCGAGGTTCTCCTTTGACCACATGCATCGTAGGAAACTGATTGATGAGGAGAATCTGCTTCCAGCTTTACTGGAGAGTGTTCTCAGGCATAGCAGCTTCTGGTTAGTGTCTAGTACTTACACTGTGGAGCTTACTAACCTTTCCAAGAGTGTAGCTACATCAGAATACTTCAGGTACTTTTAATACCACAAGGGTAAAACCCTCATTTGATTTGGGAAGTCCTGCATCGTGCAAATCACTTGTCACTCCATAGATGTACGGGAAAGGCTTCCCTTCGGTTTTGGAGGTTGTCAGAGCTTGCGACCAGCAGCCAAGTGTCAGCAACCAGAGAACCTCAGGACCCCAGCATCATCAAGGCCTGCTGGGGTTGGGGAGCCCAGCGAGGCCCTGAAACGCTGGGTGTGTTGGCTCCTCTCCTCTGCAGTCAGCCTCTGGCTGGCGGATATCGCCTGAGGGGCTGGTGGCGGGCGTGGTCCCCGTGCACAGGGCCTGCGTGTGTGGGAACTGCTGAGCGTCAAGCCCTTCAGGTCCCACTCACAGCCCTTCAGGTCCCACTCACAGCCCTTCAGGTCCCACTCACAGCCCTTCAGATCCCACTCACAGCCCTTCAGGTCCCACTCACAGCCCTTCAGATCCCACTCACAGCCCGTCTGATCAAACTGGGCTTGGACTCGGCCCCAGTCCACAGCCTCTCTGCAAAGAAATGAGCCTTGGCAGGGTAGACACTTGGCCTCTCGTGGCCTTTCCCCAGAGGAGGGCCTTGTGATCAGGGTGGGGAGGCGGCAGGCTGGCAGGATAGGGCGCCGTGAGTCTTCTGAAAGCAGAGCGGACAGCTGGGTTGAAGTTCAGTTTAAGACGCTTCGAACCCCAAATGGTTAAGCTGAATGAAGTGTTTTGGTACTTAAAGAAAAAGGTTTGGTTATCGGAAAAACTTGCTTTTCCTGATGCGATAACTGATAAAAGGATTCTTGTGTTTAGGAAAGTGATAATCCTTCACTAGCCAGCAGTCCGACTCATTTTCTTTTGGGATACTAACTTGATACGCCCTGAGGGATTTACTGCCCACACTACATTTGTTGATGGTAATTTGAGGCACAAAGGAAAGATACAAGGAAGATTTAAAAAAAACACAACCATCTTATTTATAAAGCACACGGTTCATTTGCGCAGCTTAAACTGTGTGCTTGTTCTCTGCAGGTGAGTTGCACTCTCCTACCCGTAAATAAGTGGCTGCTTGTAGGGTACGACTGTGTGATATGCGTGTGCTTAGGTTTGGGACTCCTGTCACACTCGAAAAGTGAAGCGCCTTGTAGTTACATAGCTTCGGGCGTTTAACCGCCATCTCTCTAGCTTGTCGTGGTCAGGACTACAGTTCTGTAAGAGAGAGAACCTGTGGACAGTGGGAGAACATCTTTCCATGTACCTTTAAACTTACAAACTTTCTGTCATCTTACATGACCACCCGGCAAAAGTAAGTCCCAGTAGCATTTTTCTGTTTTAGAAATCAACAAGACGAGGGGCTTCTCTGGTGGCGCAGTGGTTGAGAATCCGCCTGCCAATGCAGGGGACACGGGTTCGAGCCCTGGTCTGGGAAGATCCCACATTGCCGCGGAGCAACTGGGCCTGTGAGCCACAACTGCTGAGCCTTTGCGTCTGGAGCCTGTGCTCTGCAACAAGAGAGGCCACGACAGTGAGAGGCCCGCGCACCGCGATGAAGAGTGGTCCCCACTCGCCGCAACTAGAGAAAGCCTTCTCACAGAAACGAAGACCCAACACAGCCAAAAATAAATAAATAAATTTCAAAGAAAAAAATCAATAAGACGATTCTAAAATTTATATGGAGGGAATTCCCTGGTGGTCCAGTGGTTAGGACTCCGCGCTTTCACTGCCGAGGGCACGGGTTCAGTCCCTGGTCAGGGAGTTAAGATTCCTCAAGCCTCACAGCGCAGCCTGAGTAAATAAATAAATAGTAAATAAAATAAAATAAAGTTTATATGGAGAACACTATAGAGCAGTCCAAACAATTCTGAAACGAAGAAAACACTGGAAGACTCACGGTACCCGATTTCAGCACCTGTGTTAAAGGTGCTGCTGAGAGGGAGGAGACGCCGTGCCCCGGGGCAGTGGAGCCCTAGCTAGACTCACATGTAAAGCGCTCAGTTGGTTGTTTTGAAGACTTTAGGAGAATATCCTTGGTGGCGTTTTTAAAGATTAGACGGTTTTAAAATTTTCTAATTGACTTTCTTCTTTACACCTCTGATGCGATAGATTTCACATAACATAAAATGCATCCATTTAAACTGTTCAGTGGCTTTTTTTAATTTATTCAGAATTTTGTAACCATCACCACGATTTAAATTTAATACTTCCATCATCCCAGGAAGAAGCCCCATACCCATTAGCAGTCATTCCCCACTTCTCCTCCCCAAGTCCCTGGCAAATACTAACCTACTTTCTGCCTCAGTGGATTTGCCTGTGCTGAATATTTCACATAAATGGAATCATACAATATGTGATCCTTCGTGATTGGTTTCTTTCATGCAAATAATGTTTTCAAGGCTTCTCTATGTTATATCATGCATAAGTGCTTCCCTTTTTATGGCTGAGTGAAATTCCACCGTGTGGATGGACCACATTTAGTGCATCCACTCAGCAGTTAGTTGATGCACTTCTGGGTTGTTTCCACTTTTTGCCTCTTATGAGTAATGCTGCTGTGAACATTTACATACAAGTTTTTGTGTGGACAAGTGCTTCCATTTCTCTTGGATACACACCTGGGACTGGAATTACTGGGTTGCAGATATTTTCTTCCATTGGGTGGGAATTTTCTTCATTTTCTTGATGCTGTCCTTTGACACACAAAAGTTTTAAATTTTGATAAAGTCCAGTTTCCCTACTTCTTCTTTCATTCCTCGTGCTTTTGGTATTGTATTTAAGAAGTCGTTGCCTAAGCCAAGGTCGCAGAGATTCACTCCTGTGTTTTCTGCTAAGAATTGTATTGTTTGTGCTTTTGCATTTAGGTCTTTGATTCATTTTGAATTGATGTTTTGTGTATGGTGTGAGGTAGGGGTTCGAATGTGTCCTTTTGCATGTGGACGTCCTGTTGTCCAGCACCCTTTGTTTGTTTGTTTATTTTACAGTTTTTTTAACATCTTTATTGGACAGCACCATTTGTTGAAAAGACCATTCTTTCCCCCACTGAAGGGTCTTCACACCATTGCTGAGAATCCGTTGAGCGAAATTGTGAGGGGTTGTTTCTGGACTCTCAGTTCCATTCATCTCTCTTGTTGTTAGGCCAGCACTGCTCTGTCTTGAGTACTGTGGCTTTGACGTTGGAATTGGGAAGTGTGAGTCCTCTTAGGTTTGGTCTTCCTTTTCAGGATTGTCTTGGCTCTTCTGGGGATGCTGCATTTCCATGTGAATTTTAGGAGCAGCTTGTCAGTTTTGGTGCCAGCACTGGCAGCAACTCAGGCTCCCGCTGCCCGCGGCTCCTTGCAGGGTGGCCCTGGGGTCGGCTCGGGGCCTGGCGGTGGCGACTGCTCTATCCCGCGGGCCAGGCCACGTCTGCTTCGGGCTAAGGGCCCCGGACGCCACACCACCCTGGTCAACTGATTATTGACAAAGGTATAAAGGCATTTCAGTGAAGAAAAGACGGTCTTTTCAGCAAATGGTTCAGAAGCAGATAACCATATGCCAAAAAAAGGAACCTTCATCAAACCTCACCCTTTATATAGAAATTAACTCAAAACTGATCACAGACCTAAATGTACAACGTAAAACCATAAAACTTCTAGAAGAAAGCATAGGAGAAAAGTTTGTGACTTAAACAGGCGAAGATTTCTTAGGTAGGATACCAAAAACATGAGCCATAAAAGACAAAATGAATTAAACTTCATCAGAGTTTAAACTTGCTCTTTGACAGGCGCTGTGGAGAAAGTTAAGCCAAGCCACAGAACCGGGAGAAAAACATTTGCAAATTGCATGTTTGATAGAGGATTTGTATTCAAACTAGAAAAAGAACTCTCAAAACTCAATGGTGAGAAAATAACCCAATAAAAAAGTGAACATTTTACCAAGAAAGATATATGGATGGCAAATAGCACACGTGACAGATGTTCAGCACCGGGAGCCATTAGGAGAACACCGATTAAAGCCGCGGCGAGCTCATCCTGCACGCCCGTCACAGTGGCTGCAGTTGACAGCTGCCGGCAGGTGTGTGGAAGGACTGCCATGGGAGTGTAAGATGGTGAGATTACTTTGGAAGACAGTTTGGCAGTTTTTAAAAAGTCAAACATATCCCTAAAATCTGATTCATCGGTCCCGCTTCTAGGTCAATGACCAAAGGAAATGAAAGTACACGTTCGTACAAAGGTTTGTACACGAATGTTCATAACAGCTTTGTTTGTAACGCCCCAAATATCCATTATCAGGAGACTGGATGTACACTGTGGTATCGCAGCCACACAGTTCAGCGTTCAGAATAGAGGAGTGAATTACTGATACACTTGGCAGTGTGGGGGAAAGTGCGTAATCGTGCTGTGTGAAAGAAACCAGAAAAAAGGAGCATACACTGTATGCGTTTATTTATGTAAATTGAGAAAATGCAAAATAACTGCAGTGATAGAACGCAGATCAATAGCTTCCTGGGGAGGGACTGGTGGGTATGTTCATTATATAGATCGGAGTGATGGTGTCATGGGTGTATACGTACGTCCAAACTGGTCAGATTGTACACTTTAAGTATGTGCATTTCATTGTCAGTTATACTCAATAAAACCTTTAAAACATCACCTGAGGATTGGGACTTCCCTGGTGGCACAGTGGTTAAGAGTCTGCCTGCCAGGGCTTCCCTGGTGGCACAGTGGTTAGGAATCCGCCTGCCGATGCAGGGGACGCATGGTCCGGGAAGATCCCACATGTTGCAGAGAAACTAAGCCCATGCGCCACAACTACTGAGCCTGTGCTCTAGAGCCCACGGGCCACAACTACTGAGCCCGCGTGCCACAACTACTGAAGCCCACGTGCCTAGAGCCCATGCTCCGCAATAAGAGAAGCCACCACAATGAGAAGCCCGCGTGCCTGGAGCGCATGCTCCACAATAAGAGAAGCCACCACCATGAGAAGCCCGCATGCCACAACTTTTGAAGCCCACGTGCCTGGAGCCCGTGCTCCACAATAAGAGAAGCCACCACCATGAGAAGCCCGTGCACCGCAGTGAAGAGTAGCCCCCATTTGCCGCAAGTAGAGAAAAGCCCGCACACAGCAACGAAGACCCAATGCAGCCAAAGAAAGAAAGAAAGAAAGAAGTTTACCTGAGGATTAATTTTTGTCCACAGAGCCCTAAATAATTAGGATAAATTGTCCTTTAAATAGGTTGTCTTTTGAACATGGATATAAATAGCTATCGTGCTGTGGCCAGAACAATAAAGAACTTTATTAGGAGTCTTTGCCTTAACCACGGTGAGATGTACCCTCTACTGCTAACAGTATAGGAAGACTCGAGAAGCGGTTTCTTCTGAAAGCTTTCACTCATTCAAGGAGAAGTCAGCGACTTCCCCCTCCCCTTTTTCTCAGCTTTGTTTATCTCTACTTTTAGTTTTTATGTGTCATTGTTTTCCAGGAGACAAATGAAAGGTTGTTATTTTATAGGAAGATATAAGTAACAAATGGACTGCAAGCAGGAGTTTGAGTTTCCTGTTCTTTTTTTTCATGGAGTTGGTTTTGTTTTTGCTGAAGTTGTAATTACTAGTTACTGAGGAAAGCAAATACAGGAAGAAAATGACAGAATCTTTGAAAATACAAAAATTATTTTGTATCTGTGTACATGTGACATGTCCAAATTTTACCAGCTTTTCCAAATTCACTGTTGAATAACTAAAACTTCTTTAAAGTATACTTATTACACATGAAGGACAGGGTGGGAAAAAAACATCAGAAGATTACGCGAACACTTGAAACGCCTGTAGATGGGAGAGCTGTATTGACTTAAAAGGAACTGTGGAGCAATACTCATTAAAACACCCATTCTTTTTATGCCAGTCTTTGTTAAGAACCCAGACATTACATTTTATTTTAGTGCTGTATCTTTTCTTTAGAAGTTTTTCATCTTGAAACAGTCTTAACTGCTCTGAACATTTTATCACTATTAGCTAAGGATGAGTCTTGAAAACTATTTTTCTTTTCTTTAGTTGTTTTCATCAGCTCTCTGTGTGCAGAGAGTCCAGTAATTGTGCCTACACACCCGGAGGAGCAGGGAACTGTTTCTTGTGATAGTACACCTCATTGCTTGTATGATAATTAGCCTGACTGTGTGAACGTTGTTGCTACCCAAGCCGTGTGGTATATGCTTATTTAGTACCTTTCCTTTCCGATACTTTATTCTACCGGGAGTTAATTGTCTCTTGTTGTTTGTTTGTTGCTTGTGAACAAGTACTTAGAAAACAAAGTCACCCCTAAAGTTTTCCCTGGTTGTGTTCAAATGCATCCCGCATTCCATCGGTTTCGTCTCTGGAGCTACGGCCCTGCTCCGACCTGGACTCGGCCTGGTGCAGTCTCATGGCGGGGCCCCCGTACCATCACCCGCGGGGTCCCTTCCTCCCTCCTGGCTCTGATACCCTGTTCTCAGCTCTTAACTCATCTATTGCCTTGGGTTAGTTCTAGGTTTTAATAGCTGTTCTAGTAGCTTCTTAGAAAGGGTCCCGGGGAGGTACGTTTTCTGGCTTTCATGTTTGGCAGTGTCTTCATCCATCTGACCTGACATGTGACTGGGAATACAGTTCTAGAGCAGGCGTCATTTTTCCTTAGGAACTCGGAAGCACTTCTTATTTACTGTCTTGCAGTGTTGCTGTTGAGAAGCATGGATCTGCTCTGACTCCTGATCCAGTGTTGGCCCTGTTTTATAATTTCTAAAGGCTTTAGGATCTTCTCTTAGTCCCCAGCCTTTGCACATTTCTCAGAGCCAGGCTTGGGTGTAGGTTATCATCCACTGTGCTGAGATGCAAGTCAGCCCTTTTAACTTAAGTCCATTAATTTGAGTTCCTTTTCTGGAATCATTCCTTTTGATTTCCTCTGTCCTGTTTTTCTCAGTTTTCTTGTTTTGGAACTCCTGCTGTCTGCCTGTTGGACCTCAAGACTGGTCCTCTGTTTTATTTTTTTTCCCTCTATTTTCTTTCCCTTTGACTTTGATCTATCCTGTGGAAGATTCCCTCATCTTCCATCTCTTGAAGTGAACGTTTCACTTCTGCTGTCCTGTTTTTAACAACAGAGACCTCTGTTCCCTGGCGATTCTTTTTTTGTAGCATCCTGTTCTTGGCGATGCTGTCTGCTCTCAGTTCACTGAGAATCTCGTTGATAGTTTTTAGTTTTAAAAGCGAGTTTTGAGTGCATGGTCCGTGCCACCTCCAGGCTGCCTTGTTCTTTGTGACTGCTTTGCCTGTCCTTGTATTCGACTTCAGCGCTCCTCAGAGGTCTGGTGGCAGGTCTGGTGGCACTGGGTTGCTTGCTCACGTGAGGGCTGTGGCCTGAGCAGTGGCAGGGCCTTTGCCTGAGCTGCTGCCTGTGTGAGTGAAGAAGACGCTGCCCCTTCTCCAGAGGGTGCTGAGAGCTGAGACGGACAGTGGGTCAGAGGAGTTAGACTCTGAGTGTGAAGAAATCCTCAGTACCCTTATGTACTCTGTGCATACCGTGCTTTTCTTTTTTTGGCTGCGTTGGGTCTTTGTTGCGGTGCGTGGGCTTCTCATTGCGGTGGCTTCTCTTGTTGCAGAGCACAGGCTCTAGGCGTGTGGGCTCAGTAGTTGTGGCTCACGGGCTCTAGAGGGCAGGCTCAGTAGTTGTGGCGCACGGGCTTAGTTGCTCCACGGCGTGTGGGTCTTCCCAGAACAGGGTTCGAACCCGTGTCCCCTGCGTTGGCAGGCGGATTCTTAACCACTGTGCCACAGGGAAGTCCCCATGCTTTTTTGTGTATGTTTAAGATACATTAAAATCCATCTCAGCAGGTCTCAGTGGCTCTTTGAGCGACTATGGGTGGTAGAAAAACACTGTGGCGTCATTTGATTGGCAGTGTTTCTTCTTGGTGGTACATCAGCAGTGGGGTAGCTTATGATCGATGCTGTCTTGGACGTGGTAGATCACGTGTCTCTAGCACGTGGCACAGTGCGAGGCTGCTCTCCCGTGTCCATGCCCCTCCAGGGGCCCGCCCTCTCAGGGGACTGGGTCAGGCCAGCCTGCGTCAGGGGGTTTCCTCAGGGGACTGGGTCAGGCCAGCCTGCGTCACCTGCAGAGCAGAGTGCTGCTGAGGTCTGCTGGTTTCCAGTCCTTGCCCCTGGTTGGAGCAGCAAGTCCTTTTGGAAGTCAGAGAAAAACGTACCGGGAGCAGACAACCTAGAATGGTTGCGCCTATATAAAATATGTAATTGTCGGGGAAGCAGATTGTCTGTTTCAGCATAGAATGGTGTGTCCATGCCGTGCTCCCCATTTGGGTGTTGGACTTCACGCTTTAGTTGGGTTAGGGTGCGTTCGTGCCACGTGACATGCGGCATATTTTACTGAGAAAACCACGTCAGCTGTACTTTGGGTCCTACATGTAATGCTAGAAAGTTCTCACCTTTAATCCTGGATGTTACTGGTGTTTTATGTGCGGAGCAGCTCACTCTCCCCCAAACTTCCTTTTAGTGTTGTTAAAAGATTTAATTATTTTAGACAGAAAAAATGGCGTAGGTGCTTTGATTTTAGTGTAGGTAGATTTGGGATGGTACAGCACGTTCATTCAGAAATGCCAGCACTTGCCTTGATAAATTCTGGGAGGCATAGGGAATTCAGAGATGAAGAAGAGAGGTCCCTTTCCTTGATTGGCTTGTATTTTGTGGGGGCTTGAAAAACATACCTTAGTAATTGTTATGTGATGTGACAGCCACCAGAGCAGAGAGGAACTCACGTGAATTTCAACAGAGAGGAGAGACGGCCAGCGCTTCAGGCCCCGGAGACCGTCAGCAAACATGCTGGGCTGCTTCTCAGAAGATGAAGGCCAGCACGGGGTGGGAGGAGAGCATGAGAGTTGTTTGGTGTCTCCAGCCTGTTTTCTCTAAATCAGTGTAAATACAACGCTTTCCTATTGGTGATAAAATACACTCAGTCATTTTATTTCCCGACTTGAAATCCTCCAACGCTCCTTCTGGATTTTAGGGTAAACGTCCTTGTTCGTGGTTTAACCCTTCTTGTTATGGACCCTGCTTCCCTCCCATCTCATCCTGTCCCCTCTGTCCTTCTCGCGCCTTCTGAGTTCAGCTCACGCTTTCCTCGGTGCAGGAAAGCCCTCTGCCCCGGGGAACAGTCCATTTGTGGAGTCATGAACTAAAACTGCTGCTGTCGTAGGTGCAGGAAGGGAAAACAGACACACCGGGCTTTGTAGAACTTCCGGAAAGACGTTTCTGATGTTTTCTCCCCGAATTCTTACCCCGCCCCCTGCAATGGAGGATGTTCCCCGCTATTCTGGTACTGACTGCCCTGGCCTGTGTCACACACACCCCCCCCCCCCCCCCGCAGTTCTGTCAGATTCCTGAGGGCTGGGACCTGGCCTCCTCCCGTCAGCATGCCCCCAGCACTGAAATGTATGGAGTACTTACTGTTTGGATGGGCTCGTTTCTGGTAATTTCTTGATTCCACACCCACAGTTGCGTAGACTGACCTGAACGGAGGAGGTCCCCGTGAGGATGCTGTGCTCACACACATGCTTGCAGTCGGGGTCGTCAGGGACTTTCTGACGCTTTGAGGAGCAGCCTTAGACTCCACACTTGAGTGATAACACTGCTCTTTGAATAATTGCGCAAAACAGGAAGCTAAGCTTTAATGCACTTGAGTTACGTGAACATTCTTTCTGTAACAAGCCAAGGGGTATATAAACGCTCCAGGCAAGAGGCGCACTAGGGCTCGTCCCACTACTGCGCCTGTACCGGCCACGAATCCCTGGACAAGTGTGTTGGGAATTAAGTATGTGGCGTCTGTTTTTAAGGTTTGTTTGTTTATTTGTTTTTAAGGTCTTGTGGTCTGATTCTTCAGTAACATCAGTAACCAAATCTTCCTCTGAAGTGACTGAATTTATTTCAAAGGTAAGGTGATTTAAGGGCTCTTACAAAAATTAAAAGGGTCTCATTCCCCACGGTCCACTGGACTGCCAGGTAATTTCCGTGGTTGCAGCCTTCAGCGGGTGCAGTGAGTGCAGTGCCGGGGATTCGTGCTCCAACAGGGCGAGTGGCCCTCAGGGCCACGGTCCACATTCCTTCCGGTTGTGGAGAACGAGATGGGACAGAAAGATGTGAGTGTGAAGGTGCCCAAGGGGTGTTTTGTTACAGCTCAGCCGAAGCTGAGTGAGGGGCTCACGTGGCGGCAGTGGGCAGACAGGTCACCTTTTTCCACCTTATTCCGTTTACATATTGAATTTTCCTGTTTGTTTTTATTTTTTAAAGTTGAAATACAGATGATGTACAACCTGTTTGGCTTAAAATTGATTCAAAAACTACCATTTGAACAAGCTGCACTACTAAAGAATTACCTCTTTACCCCCATGTACACGTGTTATATACGTACACACCTGTGTGTCTAAAGTCCCCTGGCCTGGCCTGTGCCGGAGCAGTGAACCACTGTCTTTGCCGCAGTTGTTCAGCTGAAGTAGTCACCTTTGTTGTGTGGAATAACATAGCTGAAGTGTCTCCAAGGTGTGGCTTGCAATTTGATTATAAAATTAAGGCTATAATCCCGTAGGAGAGAATCGAGTGGATGGATCCTGTGTGAGAAGCCTGGGCAGAAGTTGTTTGCGTGTGCCTCTTACTCAGGCCTGCCATACGCTGAAGGACGCCCCAGTGCCGTGCTTTCTAGGATTGATTAGTGATCCTCCCCGGGGGTTCCCTGTTTCCTCTGCACCACTTAGAACACTGAATTTCCTCTCCTTTGTGCCTATCCTCTTGTCTTGTGAAAAAGCGCTTCTCTGGACTCCGCTGATGCCGGCCGACTTTGCCACCCTTTTGTCTGGGTGTTTGCAGTGGCTGATACTCACCTGGCTTTGGGTTCTCTGCCCTGCCTGGTCTCTGCCTTGCTGTCTGCCAGTAATTTTGGAAACTTCTTGTCCATTATCTCTTCAGATATTTCTCCTGCCCCACTCTCTCTTCTTCCGGGCCTTGAATCATGTGTACGTGACCCCGTCTTCAAGTTTACTTACGTTTCTCCTCAGCTCTGCCCAGGTTGCTGACGAGCTGAATTCTTCATCTCTAGTACCATGATTTTGGGGGTTTTTGTTCTTTTGTTTTCTGTAGCTTTTCCGTTTGATGACGTCTTTTAATAGAAAGTTTCCATCTCTCTGATGAAATTTCCCACTCGTTAATGCATGTTGTTCATTTTTTGAAACGAAGTCCTTTAGTATGTTCAGCATAGTTATTTTCAAGTCCTCGTGTGATAGTGCCAACATCTGGGTTATTTTCCAGTCTGGTTCCGATGATTATCTTGATGATAGATTGCCCCCTCTTTTTTATCTTATAATTTTTGACTGAACATGAGACGTCACATCTAGAAACCAGCCTGGAGACGGGCCTGCTGCTGCGTCTGTCGGGCCGGCGGTGGGGCTTCAGGTTGATGTCATCAGGAGCGGAGCTGGGTTTGGGTTTTGCTGTTGCACCACAGGCCTCAGGTTCCTCCAGGGAGGCCTGCTGGTCCCTTGAGCCTTGAGAGGAGCCTGGCGTGGTCTTGCTTCACCTGTGGCACAGAGGGGTCTCCCTGCTCCGCTGACTCCTCCCTCCCTGGGAGACTGCTGTCACCTGTTGCGTGGTGATGCATGCGTGGTGAGGGTGGAGCGGTTCCCCGTCCTGCTGGTGCAGCCTCAGCTCTAGCCACAGGGTCGTGGGGGGCCTTTCTCAGCATCCCTGCCCCTTCCTTCCCCAGCAGCAGCTGACTCGGCTCAGGAGGGCTTTCTTGCCCCTTCCTTGGGGCCAGAGGGGTTTTGTTTTCATCTTCCCTGAGAAGCAGGGTATCTCTGCCTGTGACCTGGTGCCGGGAGGACTTTCCCCTCCTCCTCCAGAGGCATGAAGGCATTTCAGCCCCCAGAAACGGGGGGTTTTGCTTGAGCTCTGGGAGCACGAGCAATCTCGTCCCTCCCCCAGCGGGTTACGGGCTTTTTGCTTTGGATTGAGAGCAGGCTCCAGGGAAAGGCATGGGGTTTCCAGCCTCACCCCCAGGGGCAGCTGCCTCACCCCTGTGCCACCTGTGCAGACTCTCTCCAGCCTCCCCGCCTGTGGAAGGGAGCTCGGGAATGAGGACACAGGCCCCCTGTGTCTGGGCTCCGGGCTGACTGCTGACTGACGCACACTCAGCCTGTGGGGATGTGTTCATCCCAGCCGATCTCTTCTACCTGCTTGTATGGCAGCCACCTCTCCCGCGGGCTCTGCCACGGCTGAGACAGTTCACGTGCCCTGTGTCCTCAGAGGGGCAGGTCCGTCTTGGAATTCGGTTCACCTGGTGGCCTTGCAGCTCAGCCCTCTGCTAGGCTCAAGAGCAGGCACAGCGGTGTGGGGTGTCGAGCTTCTTCTTGATGTTGTGGTGGGTCGTTGCTTCCTGCGTCCCAAGTGGACGCAGAAGCCCAGGTGGCTCCCAGAATCACAGCAGCAGGTGTCAGCAGCCAGGACCTGCCCAAGTGTTTCCCGCAGTGAGGAGTTCTGGTTCCGTAAGATGAATTGTGACATACTTCCCATGCCTTTTCGTCTTTCAGTTATCTCAGCTGTGTCCTGAAGAAAATTTGGAGAAATTCATTCCTTGCTTAGCTGGCCCAGATGCATTCTATGTAGAGCGAAACCACATGGATCTGGAAGCGGACCTGAGGTAATGCTCGTCACCCCACCCAAGGCCACGGCCAGCGGCCCCCCTGCGGCGCTGTGGCCGCCGATGGCCCTGTGCAGTGCGGGCCGCCGCCGATGGCCCTGTGCAGTGCGGGTGGGGCCTGACGTGAGCTGCCTATAGGCATCTGAGGGGCTCCTCAGGTGACATGCGGTCTGGATGGTTCAGGTCTCCTGTTTGCCTCTAGGGGTTTTCATCAGTTATGGAGAATTTGAAGGATTTTAATAATCTAGGCATGATTTTGAGAATATATAAGTGAAGGAATTTCAAAGTGTATGCCACCATTTAATATAATTTTGACAGTCTCAATGAAATAAAATCTGCTTCTGTCCTATAGTTGAAAGGATAAAATGAGGACCTAATAAAAAGTCTCTTGGGCCCGGTGGCTCTGGACCCTTGATGACGTCCTGGCGCGTTGGTCTTGTACGTGCGCACAGAGGGCCCCGGGGACTGGGGCCAACATCAGAGTGCCACACAGCAGCTGTGACGGCCCCAGCTGTGCTCATGGCCCGGGTCGTGGGCCCTGAGAGACTCAATTCATACAGCGTAGTACAGTGTAAATAAGGAAAAGGGGCACCAGGAAACAGTATGAATCATACCAAGAATGAAACTGAATAAAGCAGGAAGAATATAGGTTAAGGCACTTCTGTTTAGTTTTTCTCTGCTATATATATCTCTTAATTGAAAGTTAAAATTTCTCTGCCAGTTACTTTTTGGTAACACGTTTTGATGCTGATAAAACCACTCTGTTTCATTTCTAGGTATTTGGCTTCATTACCTTCTCACATATTAAAAAATGACCATGTTAAGAAATTTTTCAGCACTTCATCTCCCACCCAACAGCTTCAAAGTCCAGGTGAGTTTGTAAAACATAATTCAATAAAAGTAGAAACATTTTTATGGTCTGTAAATAAATTATATCTATTTTAACTTGTAGGTCCTGGCAACCCTTCCCTGTCTAAAGTCGGTACCATGATGGGCGTGTCTGGAAGGTGAGACTTCTACCATGTAACCAACACATTTCCAGTCAGCCTTGTTGCAGAGCTAGCTTTTCATTTTGTGTAAATAGTTGTTTCTAGAGTTAAGTCACTCTTGATCTTAGTCTTGAATAAAAATATTGAGAGAAGAATTGGATAGAGATAATCCACTTTTTGATTTCTTAAAAAAAAAAAAAAGTGGTTCTCAGAGCCCCTGGAATTAAAATTCCCAAAGACCCTTATTGCAAATGCCAGTTTCTGGGCCCTGCACATTCTAGGAAACCAAAATTTCTGAGAATCTTCATTTTTACAAGCTCCTGGGGAGTGATTAAGCCCACGAAGGGCCAGAGTCGCTGCTCTGGAGGCCCCTCTGCCAGCACAGGGCCCGACAGTGATGGTGGCAGTGCACGGGTGACAGACAGACTGCACATCTGGACTGACAGCCAGCATTAAGATGGGCTAGCATCACAGACGGTGTGTGCACGCGTGCGCGCGCACACACACACACACGGTTCTGTGAGCTCTAGTCAGGTAATGAGGTCTTTGAAGGTGCTGACTTTCTTCACCCTCTGCCTGGAGTGTGTAAACATGTAATATGTCAGTTTGCAGTTTAGTGTGGAAGGGGCAGGGACAGAGGGTGATGCTTTGGTCCTTCAGCTTTCTAGAATTTACTTTTCAAAAAAAAAATTTAGTTTGAACATTAAAGATTTTGGAGTTTTAATATATGATTATCAGTATCATCCTGTGATAGAAGCAACAGAAAGAAACTAGTCAGCAAAGCCACAAGTCTGGTGGTGACACACAGACGTGTACATATACATAACATGTACACACGTACAAGCGCAGCATCTAGATGGGTACATACACGTCCGTGCACGCACATGTCCACGCCTTCAGACGTTCACCCCAGGGTGGTGGTGGCTGTAGCTCTGGCGCCAGCAGTGGACGTGGCTGCAGATGCAGTCCAGGCTGTAGGAGCTGGTCCTCGGTGGAGGCCGTGGTCTTTTGAAAACTACCTGTCTGCTGTCCTCGCAGGCCTGTGTGCGGAGTGGCCGGCATCCCGTCGTCTCAGGGCGGCACCCAGCATCACGTGCAGCACTCGGCCAGCACGTCCGCCTTGCCCCACTGCTCGCATGCGGGGGGTGCAGGCTCAGCTCTGGCCTACCGGACCCCGATGGACAGCTCGCCCGCTATCTTGATGCCTTCCAGCCTGCAGGCCCCGCAGACCCAGGAGCAAAATGGGATTTTAGACTGGCTTCGGAAACTGCGTTTGCACAAGTACTACCCCGTCTTTAAACAGCTCACGATGGAGAAGGTACGTTGGTTACTAGCAGGCAGCAAGAACGTGCTTGTTGTCTCAGGTCACCCGTCAATTTCTTTGGACCTCATTCCTAGAGGAACTGAGTTGGGTTTCTGCAGCGTGTGTGTCGTGGAGGTCATACCACCTGGTCCTTAACACCTGCAGATGCGTGTCCCCGCAAGTCCTGTGAGCTTGCTGGAGGGGCCGTGGATTTGAATTTGGAGGCGACCTGCAGCTGAAGCAAAAACTGGATCACAGTTGTCTGTAAACAGCTTTCTTAGGATAGTTTGGGGTCTTCCCAAACGAGACACTCACTGTCTGTGACTGAGGGCTATGTCTCCAGCAGCCCTTCAGTGGGTAGAGGTAGTGAATTGTGGGCCCCGCGTCCCCCTTTCTTAGACGCCCCTCAGCGTAGCCTTTTACAAGAGCCCAGTGCAAAAGGGTTGTCTGATGACCTGCCTTCATGTAGGCTCTTAGAGCTAAAGGAATAGATGAATTTTATGTCTTTCAAGAAATCCTACATAGCAGTTATCTTTTACAATACAGTTTTGACAAGGAGCATTTTTTCACTGTTAAAAAAATTCTGAAATTTCTTAAGTTTCAGTGTCAATGGTAAAAGTAAATTGGACCTGTGTGTGATGTTTGAACTCTGAGCTCCCCCTGCTGGATAAAGTGACTTGGTGCCTTTTATCTCTGCAAACGTTTCGTTTGTCCAAAAATCTGCAATTGAAGAATCTAGAAATCAAGCTTTTACTGCTAATAAAAAATACATTTTAAGTACATTTTCAATACTCTCAGTTTAGGTTTCACAAGTCTTAAAAACAACAGATTTTACTAACCTTGGTCATGATCAGTTTAAAAAGTTTTAGCGTAATGTATGAGTTGAAAAGGCTAAGATCACAAATCATGTTATGGACCGTTGTGAGAACCAAGTATCATCTTTTTTCTTAGTATGAGGCCAGTGAGTTAGGGCGCCGTTCAGTTTGGATGGCATCTACTTTTCTGGATCATTGGCTACCCAACAAAGTTGCTGTTGTCCCTAAAATGACCATGATCTCAAGAAAAAAGAGCCACTAAAGAAGACTGCTCCTGTCGCTGGCGGGAGAGCCCCGGGAGGGGAGACACTTCCACCAGCTGCATCTCTGCAGCAGTTGAGACGCAGACACTGTTTCAGTCTCCTGCCCGCATAGCACGGACCTTCCAGGTGCCCAGTCTTCACCCACCTGTCACTCGCACGCCTGTGCTGAAGGCTCAGTGGGCACAGCCCGTGACCCTCAGACGCACAATGAGCGTCTTATATTTTGGACCCTGGACACCAAGTCATTTAGCAAGTAAATGTTTGACAGCGATCCCCAGTCTTTTATTATCTACTTAAGTTTGATCTGTTTACATATCCTAGAGGTAGAATACATTTATGAAATTAAACTCCAAGTTCTTTGTCTTCAGAATCCTAATTAATTCTCACACTTTGTAATTTGTTTCTTCTGTGGAAGTTTCTGAGCCTTACGGAAGAAGATCTAAATAAATTTGAATCCCTCACCATGGGAGCAAAGAAGAAGCTCAAGACTCAGCTGGAGTTGGAGAAGTGAGTGTGAGATTGTTTACAGAATGTGTCTTCATTTTAGTTTCTAACATGCGGAACAGACGCTAGGACTTATTACTGCTGATTGCTTATCAAACCTTAATTAATGCTCTTAAGATTCTACAAATGTGGCTTTGGTTTGCTAGGAAGGACCCTTTAGAGTGAATCTGAGAAGTCAGAATGCATTATCTTCCACCCTGGAGATTATTTTGGCAGAAATCAGCCTTCTTAAGTAGAGACTGAAACACGGAGAGGCCCTGCATTAAGTAGAGACTGAAACACGGAGAGGCTCTGCATTAAGCAGAGACTGAAACACGGAGAGGCTCTGCAGCAGAACTGAACGCTCGCTTGTTGCTGTGCTTTCCTGTCGCACAGGGAGAAGTCAGAGAAACGGTGCCTGAACCCCTCGGCCCCTCCCCCAGTCAGCAGCAGCGGAGTGGCCCGCGTTCCCCCCACCAGCCACGTGGGGCCTGTGCAGCCGGTGCGAAGCAGCCATGCTGCAGGTGGGTGGGGCCGGGCGCGCCTGGACCTGGGACCCTTCGGAGGAGGGCCAGGCCACAGGTCACGCCCCTTTTCCCTTTCTGTTTTCTAGTGCTTAGAGTTACTTTTCATTATTTTAGTTTATTTTATTTTTAAATTAATTAATTTAACTTTTGGCTGCGTTGGGTCTTTGTTGCTGTGCGTGGGCTTTCTCTAGTTGCGGCGAGTGGGGGCCACTCTTCATTGTGGTGTGCAGGCTTCTCATTGCAGTGGCTTCTCTTGTTGCAGAGCATGGGCTCTAGGTTCGTGGGCTCAGTAGTTGGGGCGCACGGGCTTAGTTGCTCCACGGTATGTGGGATCTTAGTTCCCTGACCAGGGCTTGAACCCGTGTCCCCTGCATTGGCAGGTGGATTCTTGACCACTGAGCCACCACGGAAGTCCCAAAATTGGGACTTTGCTGTTTCCATTTTCTCATACTTAAGAGTTACTTTTCATTATTTTAGCTTTTATAGTTTATGCGACAGGAAAATAGAAGGGACGTTTGTGTTAGAAGCTGGAGACTGGTGACTCGCCTGAAGTGGTTTGGGCAAAAGCATTAGACCCAGAAACTGCTCTGGTGAAAGGGAGAGAGTAGGAAGTATGCAAAATAGATGACAGCCTCGCCCCCCCTCCCCCCCCCCCCCCGCCCCACCACGGCAGGTGTGGAGGCGGCTTCAGGCCGTTGCCCTGCAGGTCCATCCTGAAGTCCCTGATGCCGCGCCACCAGCCTTCCTCCTCTTCTCCCTGCCGTCCTCTCCTCGGCAGGAGGGGGAGGGTCACGGTAACAGCTGTTCTGCTGTTTTCCTCATGCACTAGAAATATCAAGAGTGACAGTAAACCAGGAAGAAAAAATGTCAGTGCATCTTTTCAGTGCTTATTTGACTGAAAAGGTCTTATGTCCCCGGTCCTCAGAAAACGGAGGTGTCTGTTTGTGGAGTGTGGCTGTTGTAGCACCCGGTGGTTTGGGGGTCCTTTTCCTGTCCTGCAGCGTCTGCTTGGGGAGGCTGAGAGCACGGCCACGTGTGCGTCCGCCGCCTGGCGAGCTTGTGAGCCTCAGCCCTGTATGAATAGGGACAGGATAGAAAATGAGCCCGATAGGCATGCATGCGGGTGGGAGAGGGCGCGGTCGGCGCCGGCTGACACAGCCCCCGTCGGCATCCCGTGGCTCGCGGACCTTGGTGCCACCTCCGGGCTGTCACCTGTGCCTTCTCCGCAGCACTGCGGGTGGAGGTGGCGCAGCCCCCGCACCAGACGGCCCGGGAAGGCAGCTCCTCTGAATGTTCCAGCTCCTCGCCCAGCCCGATGGGCGTGCAGGCCCGGGAAGAGAGCTCGGACAGCGCGGAGGAGAACGACAGACGTAAGCACGCCCCGTGTGGCTCGCGCTGTGCTGCCCCGCCCTGGTCTGCGGAAGCTGTGCTGACGCTGTTTCCACCTCTCTAGGTGTGGAGATCCACTTGGAGGGCTCTGACAAGGAGAAGCCTGTGATGCTGCTGAACCATTTCACTTCAAGTTCCGCCAGGCCCACAGCCCAGGTCCTCCCCGTGCAGAACGAAGCAGGCTCCAATCCGTCAGGCCACCACCCGCTGCCCCCGCAGATGATGACGGCGGCCTCGCACATCGCGCCCATCCGGATGCTGAACTCCGTGCACAAGGCGGAGAGGGGGGGCGCGGACATGAAGCTCCTCTCGTCCTCTGTGCACTCGCTGCTGTCTCTCGAGGAGCGCAGTAAAGTCTCTGGACCAAGAAGCGGCATCAAAGTGGACAAGAACTTTGGCAGCACCATGATGGACATGCTACCCGCGTCCACCCCCCATCAGCCCATGCAGGTCCTTTCTGGACTCAACGACAGCAGCTCTGTGTCGCCCACCGTCTCCTTTGGTCCCCGCACCAAAGTCGTCCACGCGTCCGCCCTCGACAGGGTGATGAAGCCGGCACAGCAGCCGGCCCTGGTGGTGGAGACCAGCACTGCTGCCGCAGGGACGTCCAGCACCGTCTTCCATGTGGCTCGGCCACCCATCAAACTTCTGGTGTCTTCATCTGTCCCTGCAGACTCTGCCGTGTCTGGGCAAACGTCCTGTTCCGGCAACGTGCAAATAAGCGTGCCCCCTGCCATAATAAACCCTCGGACTGCTCTGTACACAGCCAACACCAAAGCTGCCTTCTCTGCGATGAGCAGTGTGCCCGTGGGCCCCCTGCAGGGCAGCTTCTGCGCAAACAGCAACACTGCCTCTGCCGGTAGCCACCCTGCCACGTCCTTTGCGAACATGGCCACCGTGCCCAGCTGCCCCGCCCCCAGCTCCAGCCCCGCACTCTCCTCGGTCCCCGAAAGCAGCTTCTATAGCAGCAGTGGCGGCGGCGGCGGCGGTGGCGGCTCCCCCGGAAACCTCCCCGCCTCGGCCCAGAACCACCACCACCACCACCACCATCAGCAGCAGCCGGCGCCCCAGCAGCCCGCGCCTGCCCCGCCCCCCGGCTGCGTCGTGTGCACGTCCTGCGGCTGCAGCGGGAGCTGCGGCTCGAGCGGCCTAACTGTCAGCTACGCCAACTACTTCCAGCACCCGTTCTCGGGGCCGTCCGTCTTCCCCTTCCCGTTCCTGCCGTTCAGTCCCATGTGCGGCAGTGGCTACGTGGGCGCCCAGCAGTACGGCGGCGGCGCCTTCCCGGTCGTGCACTCGCCCTACAGCAGCGGCGTGGGCCCCGAGCCCGTGCTGGGCGGCCAGTCGGCCTTCACCGTCCCGCCCGTGCAGAACTTCATGGGGGCGGCGGGCGTCTACCAGGCCCAGGGCTTGGTGGGTAGTAGCAACGGCTCCAGTCACAAAAAGAGCGGGAATCTGTCGTGTTACAACTGTGGGGCCACCGGTCACCGCGCTCAGGACTGCAAGCAGCCGTCCATGGACTTCAACCGGCAAGGTAAAGGCCCCCGAGGTGGAGAGCTCCAGACAGGAGCGTCCTTTCTGTGAAAGTAATAGTCAACTTCCTTTTTTTTTTTAAAGCAAGCAAGAAGTGGTTTTTCAAATGCTCTCTGAAAAAGCACGAAACTCTTGATGGGCTGTGCAGCCCCCAGAAGGTCTGCTTTGGTTCTGAGACTGTCTCTGTGATTTCAGCCTGCTTCTCATTTTAGAGTGTGGCTAGCTGGCTGTGGCCCAGTGGCTCCTTGGTCTGTTATTTTTGTGCCACGTGACTGGGGAGGAAGCATGGGTGATTTAGTGCCACCGCCGCCGGTGTTTAACTTAGAACCGAGGGCGTGGCATGTGAGTTCAGGCGCTACAGGTGGAACTCGCTGTCCCCGCTTCTCTTCCCCCGTCTAGAGTGGCAGTGGCCATGGCCGTGGGCGTTGTGTGGCGGCTACGTGGTGTTTTCACTCTCTGTGCTGCATCTTCTTCCTTCCCCCTTTGCTACTCTTTCTTGTCTCCTTTAGTCAAGTGTGTGTCTGCTGTCGTTACCACACCAGGTTTGTTCTTGCTGTTTTCCTTGGAAAGATTAGGCTGGGCGTTGGGAAAACGGGTCCCAGCCTGCGACTGCTCACTGTGCGACCTTGGATAGTCAGCCACTTGCTTTCTGGAGACTTTTGAGGGTTGTTCCAGACCTGCCTGTGCCCCTTAGTCACCTGGAGAGCTTTACAGACAACTTGGAATCAGGTCTGGTGGCAGGTGGAGTGACTGTGGGCTGTGGGCCCCCCCTCCCCCGTTGATAGAGGTGGTGCTGCGTCTCCTGACGCAGCGAGCCCGGAGGCCTGTGGTGGCGGCCAGGCCTCCCTTGCCCTGTCCCAAGGAAGGGGGCCAATTCTGTGCTGTCTGAGCTCCCAAAGAATGAAGAAACAGACTGGGAACTCTTCAGTCTTTTTCACCCCTTCTCTGATTTGATAAACTTGTTAAGATAACGTCCAGTTTGCGGGGTGGAGCCAGGGGAGCTGGGAGTGGTCAGAACAGGTGGTCTGGATTTCCAGCACCCAGATCTTGACCAGTGACTCTGGAAATAACTTTGGACAGATCATGGCAGTAATTCTATGGTGATTCAAATTTGATCTCTTTTTTTTCCCCCTCTCTAGGTACTTTTAGGTTGAAATATGCCCCTCCAGCAGAAAGTCTGGACTCCACAGATTGATATTTTTCTCTGGCAACAGAACACTATTAAGCCATGGAGACCTAAGGAAAATTAAATACAAAACTGAGAAGTCTAGTTGCTGTTGAGCTCAATATTTTTAATCCAAAGGTGCTTTACTTTACTAGACTGGATAGAAAACCTAGCGTAGGAATGCATCAAACTCAGTTTTATTGCCAAAATCCTAGACGGGAGCTTGATGTCAGGACTGGCCTAGTGGGTATCTCCACTGTGGGTGAAAGTTGGCCACCTCCACCCTTGGTTGCAATGCAGAGACCTCCCGTCTCCTGAAGAGCATTGCCGTAATTGGTCCTTCTAGGCTCACACGTAATTCCAGGGCAGCTACGTGAGGTTGGAATCGAGAACTGAAGGTCGGAGTTCTCCAAGTGGAGTTCTACCAGTCGGACTCTTGACACCCCTGGTGAGGGAAAATGTCGCCTTTGTTTTGTTCTGTTCTGTTCTGTTTCGTTCTTAAAGTGGTTAGGCACTAATCTCTGGGCTTTTTAAGGATTGCACTACTGAAGAATGTAAACCGATGTCCATCTCTGCAGTTCTGGGAGACAAACTCCCTGAGACCAGTCAGTGCAAGACGCTCAGAGAATCCGTTCTTAGAGTCCGCACCAGCAGGCTACACGATTTAGTACACAACAGAGATTTTAGTATTTCCTTCCCTCCTTAAAAGCACTTGTAGCAGTTTCAGGGTTTTTTTTTTTCTCTTTTTTTTCCTGCAAATAAATTTAAACTACATTATTAAATAGAAATAGTTACTTGCAACAACTTAATTTCTAAAAGGGTCCAAGTCCCAGAGAATCCCTAGTAGTCAAAGCTTTGAGGACACCTTCCTTCCCAGCCCTTCCGAGCTTTGAGTCCTGTCGTCTTCCACCACGAAGGAACTCTGGCAGAGACGCGATAGCGGCACACCTCGTGAGCGGCACTCATGGATGCTGCACGTCCTTAGCCAAGTTTGCAAGTTCTTTTATCTCCCATGGACTTCCCAAGGACCCCAAGGCTCACTGCTAATGGATTCACACTTGAGACAGACATTTCAACAACAATAATACAGTCCTATAATCTCTGAGCAAACGATTGGAAATTTTCTCCTGTCAACTTCTTTTGTATTAGGCTGTGTATCAATAGTTAGTTCCGTTAAAAATTACCTGGAAAACTACAATAGAAAGTGGTAAGACTCTGAAAGAGAATACACTGACAGGACAGAGCTACAAGATCTGCAGAAGTCTAGTTTTACCAAGGTGGGAAATAAAGTCCACCACACAGCTCTCAATTTCACCCCACTGCAATGAGAGCTTTTGGTCCGAAAGTTAGGGACTTAAAGCTTCCAGGCTAAAGGGAATTTTCTGCTCAAACAATATTGTTTTAAATGCTAAAGCCTTCAATATTAAAATATTGATTGGTAAGGTCTTGCCCAGGGATTTTCCAGTTGAATATTTATTTAAAAAAAGAAAATCACAATACTCAGACCACTCTTAAAATGGGACAATCAGCCTCATGTAAAATTGGTGTAAATCAAAAGAATACCCTAGAATTTGAGGCATTGTGATGTAAGGCTTCAAATTTTGAGATCAGTTTCCTGCTTCATGGAAACTAAAGCAGAAAGTTGTTACATTTTTTTAATGAAAGGCTTTTAGTAGAGTTTTTAAGAGTTTTATTTTAGTAGAGTTTTATTTCTATGCAATGCAGAATTGACAGACCTCTGTATTCTTCTCTCTCTTCCTGGTACACAGTATTACATACAGTTTTGAAGTAATGATGATGCTTACAACAGCATTTTGGGGGAATGTTACATTGATCTCTTAAATTATAAACACTACAAAATGTCAAAATTACGAGAACTGACACAACTTTGCCTTAAAGAGTACTAGACTGGAACTTGTCATATTATGTTTAAGGAAGACTTAGAGTGTTCATTGATGTTTACGATTTTAATATTTCTGAAGGCCCTTACAGTGGCCTGGATATGTGCTGAAAGCCAAACTTTTAAAATTTTTGGTTTTTTAAACAAAGAACTATTTTAAATAAATCCTATTTCAACACAGTGAAACTGTTGAAAACCGTCTCATAACAAAAGAAAAAAATCATATTTAGGTTTTTTGTTTTAGTGGTCAGTATTGGGGAATGAAAGTGTGTCTGTTGTTACCCTTATAACTGTTTTGATAAATATTAGAGGTTAGCGTTAAATACGACAAAAAATTAAAACGAACTTCAATTTGAAGTATGACATTCAAATTGAGGGAAATAAGTTCAGACATTGTGTGGCTGTGTTCCAGTCATCAGAGGTCTTAGAGAAACTTCCAGCTGTCTTTGAAAGTGCATGTGCAGAGTGACGTCTCCAGTGAGGCCGTTCCGAGTTGAGTGGTAAAACGTAAATGTGAGACACCAGGACACAAAGCATTCAGCTGCCGCTCCGTGAGACCTCTTCCCAAGTGAATCCCATACTTGAACTTGGGAATATTTGCTAGCAGTATTCTCTGATGAAATTTCTCTCCAGAAGCAACCACAGTCAGTGAGCCTAAAGAGCATTTGGCATTTCCTCAGAGGACGTCCTCATCAGCTAGAAACACAGATCAGACTGACCCTTGCAACTACTTATTTTCCTGAAATTGTGGGCTCAGTTTCCAAATGCTGTGGCAACCAGGTAGGTGTGGCACCAGCCACTTTGCTCTGTGTAGTCTGTCATATTTTAAAGTTTCTAACCCCATTTTTTATCTCCAAGAATGGGGAAAGTGGAATGTACAGATTGAAGTAGAATACAACGTTGGGATAAAACACTAATCTTTTTTTTTTTTTTAAAGCAGAACACTCAATTTTCTACCTTATTTTCTAATTTTTATTTTATGATTATATTGAACATTGGAAAGTGTATAAATGTTAAAAACTTCTAATTGCTAAAGAGCACTGAGAAAATGGGAGCTAGCACTTAGAATAATAAAGAAAAAGCTATTTTCTTGAAAGCAGACATGTGATTGGGTATTTTAAAAAACCAGCATCATTTATAATCTCCAAAAAATTACACGAGTCAGCTTGTTAATACAGTAGTTAGTAGGTTCAGTATTTTAATTCACTATTTAGAATTCTAGGTCCTTTATCGCAAGAAGTCCACCTAGCTAGTTACACGGCACACTACGTATGGAGATGCATAGCGGGTAGTAACTTTGCCTGACATTATGCAGCTGTAATGCGTTCCTGTTTGAGCACAGGCTGACCGAGGCTTGCATCTGTCCACTCACTGCAGTGTTGCTAGTGAGCACTTGCTGAGCAGGAAGTGGGCCACGCCCTCCTCGCTCCCTGTCGTTGTCACTCCTCCTGCTTCCGTGGTGGCTTATTTGATGCCTTGCTAGTTTTACACACTGATAACTGATGGCGTTACGTGTTGAAGTCTTAAAGGTTGTAAGGGAAACCCTGACCCTGCTCAGCTCGACCACCCGTCCCAGTGGATGGGCCTGTGGAACCTGAGCGGGTTGGCCGTCCTTTCCAAAGTGCAGATGACTCCCAATGAATGAGGCAGGGGACATTTAAAGCCATGGGTTCTGAAGAGGCTCCATTACTGAAAAGCCCCGAGGTTCTGAATCAAAGTGAGTTATCTTTAATCAACACTCGCAAACTATGTACTGTGCTGGTTGAGGCCAAAGGTCAATGTTACTACACTGTTATTGGAGGGAGGGGTGCGCCTGCCAGGTCACCCCGGTGTTAAGAAGCCCCTCACATGCGTAAAGTTCTTAGATGCACAAAGACAGGCTTTGGTACTGAAACTGAAGACCTCGTGTACACTCAAGAATCTTCCCAGCTTCTATTGGACATATTTTCTTTTTAGGAATGAAGGAAAATTCTCCCATTTTTGAGCCATTCTTTTATGTCAATTCTACAAAATTGCATGTAACTTTATAAATATTTTTAAAAGATATAGTTTTGTAAATATTTAATATTCTGCTAATTTGATTTTGAATTGTAAATGTCAAGTATTCTGTTTTTGGGGTTTTTATGTTTTATTATACTTTGTTAAAAAGGAAAAATTGTACATTTTTAGAATGTTTTTATGAGTCAATTTAATGTACTGAAAATAAAAATTAAAAAAAAGAAAGAGCAGTCTCTTTTTATTAGGTCTTTGTCTCATAGAGTATGAAGCACACAGCCTTTCACATCACGATCCTCCAAACTAGGGAGTCTGACCTTTCCGCCTTCTTCCCAGCCTTGCAAAAGGGACACCTGGTCTTAAATCCATTTTCTGTCACGTTTCCTAGGTGTTTAAAAAATGTCCTTGCTGTGAATAGAAATGTGAATTGATTTGGGGTTGGATTAAAGATGTTCCAGCTCTCAGGTACCCGTGAACAATCAAGGTTATTAGCATTACTAGATCAAGTATCATTTGGACGTTTCCAAACTCATGATGAATGTGCCCTGCCACCTAAGGCCACGTCCTCTCTGGACTTGGGCTGGTGCTGTGCTCGCCCAGGACTACGGTGCTGTCCTGAGCAGTGCCAGGCCCCAGAGGGAGAATTCTGGGGCTTTTTCCCCAGCAGGAGTCCCCATTTTCTCTTGGTCTTGTCGTCAGACCTGTCGTCACCCGGAGGAAAACGTGCACACGGTTCTCGGACTAGTCAGGGCCCCTGTCAGGTAAGTAGCATCAGGTGACACAGCTGGCCACTCCTGGCACCTGCTAGCAGCCCCTCTGTTTGGTCACTTCCAGGGCCTCTGAGGGTGGAGGGCATGTGCGCATCTGCTGTTTGTACTGTACGCGGCTCCCCACACGGCCACCTCAGGTCCCATGTGCCGCACAACGCCCCCCACACTCTCAGTACTTTTCGTGTTACACGTTTGTTCATTTAGATCAGGTTTTCAAGTGCCTGTTTCCACAAAACACCTAGGTCGCTCCCCCATCCCGTCTCCCCGTACTTTGTGGCACATCTGTACCTTTAAGAGAATTGAGTTTTTTGAAGTCAGTCAGGACCTTGACCAATGCGAGCCGAGGCGCTTATGACAAGGCAGAGACCTTCAGAGGTGGGTGTCCCTCCACCCTGGCACAGTGAAACCAGCCTCAGCACTCCTCATTGGAAAGGATATGACCCACTTGGCTGTGGATGGTATAGACTGCAAGTCTCAAATGCTAATCCATTAAACTGAACTTTGATGACAGTTTTTAGTTGTGCCTTTATTCACCTTAGTTCGTTAAAAATGTACTTGTTTTAAAGATCCTATAAATAGGGTAACCACCCACTAATGTGGGATATAAGTAAGTCACCCCTCAGCGTGGTACGTTTGTCTTTAAAAAGCATAGTTTCTTAAAGGAATCTTATCGGTCACATAGTAGTTACAAGAATGTCAGATATAATGATGTATACAATCTAAACAAGACAGGCTAATAAAGAATTTACATAATGTAAAAATATACATATTAAAAGTTAGCCACGTGGACAGATGCATGCATCGGGAAGAGTAGTTGATCGGGGTTGAGGGCCCATATGCGGTAATGTTGCTTTTTCTTCCTCAGTTACGATAAGTAACTGCCACTCACTGATACAAGTTGTCCACACACACGTCTAAATGCACAAGGGTTAATGGCGACCTGCCACTGTACAGTCTCAAGGGGGCCTGTGAGCCTTCTGCGACAGCTCTCACAAAAACAGTACATAGTGAACCCCATGCAGGTAGTAGGAAGCACTGGTTATTTATTCTAGTAGGACTCTGAAAATGCTTAACGTTTGACATTAATATCTGTGAAGAACATGTTTCCTTTTGCTATTTTCAAAACTGACATGCACATGGAGTGGGGGAATTCTGAGGACTGCTTGACCTAACTGTGATAACTGAAATACCCTTAAAGATACTTAATAACATATTTTAGTCACATACGTAACATAAAACACGGATCATCTACAGCTTTAAGCCAAAAGGTCGAGGAGGTGTATCTGAATTTTAATGCTTTTTGTTTCAGGATCCTGTAGCTTTCTACCTTTGTCCCGAAGAATGAAACCCATGGAACTGCTTGTTTATTTACCAAAGCAGGCACTATTTTGAGCTCTTAAGAGAATATTCAAAACAAAAAAAAAAATGTCATTCTCTTTCTCTAGGTCTTTTGAGAAACTTGACCAAAATTATAAATTATTCAAGGTTCCTGTTGAGCAGTGGTATTTTTCTGCGTTACTGCCTAGAGAACAAACCAAATGAAAACTTTATGACAAGAGCACTGATGTGAAATACGCTTATTAGCAATCAGGAACCCTGGACAGCAGCTCAGCTTTCTTATTTCCTATACACTCGCATCCACCCTGCTTTCTGCCAGCTATTATGGCAAATGGGCTGGGGGTGGGGGTTGGCTATGCCTGACAATTTAGGCTTAAAGATCCTCTTAAGGAGATCTCTCTAGTTGAGTAGAAACCCTTCTATAAAAAGCTGGCAGGTTCTCTTCTCTAGAGAGAAGACTGAATGTCTCTCTGAATGCTCAAATTGCAAGTTCCTTTTGGGGGAAAAACATTAAAATAACTTGAAGGTCTATTTTATTGGCAACTTAGAATGCAAAGTATTTTATTTTTAAACTTCTAAATGTGAAAACAAGACAGCCTAGGTTAAATAATGAAGTTTCCCAAAGCTGAATGTGCTCATTTGGAGCCCAGCTTTTCTGCCTGAAGTACAAAAAAACAACTTGCTAAAAACTCCTAGGCAGGAACACTACTACTGTTTTGATGATCTGTGATTAGGTGAACTGATCAATCTCAGTTGGTAACATCCCTTTTTTATTCCTTGGTAAGGGTTTAAATTCTAGAACAGACACATTTTCTTTTAGTCTTACACAGACAATTTCATTCCAAAAGTCTCCTGAGAGGCGTATACCATATACAGGAATCCATCTTCATCCTTCTCGCTTTCATACACTTCACAAATTGGCGTGGACACACTCACCATGCTATGTCCATTCACTAACAGGAAGAAGGCTTGATTAGCGTTGAGCTGTAAGCGCCTTCTGTTGAAAGAAAACGTTAAGAAATACTGATACATCAATACCTAGGGAGAATGTGTAAAAAATATCACCCACCCTGGATCAATATAAAAGTATAAAGATTTTGGGCTTCCCTGGTGGCGCAGTGGTTGAGAGTCCACCTGCCGATGCAGGGGAAATGGGTTCGTGCCCCGGTCCGGGAAGATCCCACGTGCCGCGGAGCGGCTGGGCCCGTGAGCCATGGCCGCTGAGCCTGCACGTCCGGAGCCTGTGCTCCGCAACGGGAGAGCCCACAGCAGTGAGAGGCCCGCAAAAAAAAAAAGCGTACCGCCAAAAAAAAAAAAAAAAAAAAGTACAAAGATTTTGTAAATGCTGCTTTTGGCAAAATGAAATATATGCCTTACGATGACTTGAATGTTTCTTCTCATAAGACACAGGATGTTTTCTACGACTATATGCATGGTAAGTATTAATGATAATCCTTGCTAGATCATTCTTACTACTTTCCTGAGGCCAGTTTTATTTATTTATTTTGCTAATTAATTATTTATTTGTTTTTTGGCTGCCTTGGGTCTTTGTTGTGGTGCGCAGGGCTTCTCACTGTGGTGGCTTCTCTTGTTGCGGAGCACAGGCTCTAGGCACGCGGGCTTCAGTAGTTGTGGCTCGTGGGCTCCAGAGCGCGGGCTCAGTAGTTGTGGTGAATGGGCTTAGTTGCTCCACGGCATGTGGGATCTTCCCGGACCAGGGCTTGAACCCGTGTCCCCTGCATTGGCAGGCGGATTCTTAACCACTGCGCCACCAGGGAAGTCCTGAGGCCAGTTTTAAAACTAGTATGCTATCTGAGTAGCCACCAGTGTCTAATGTGATAAAAATATTTCAAAATATAATTTACAAACTAAGATCTAAGCTGATGCAATTTATTACCATTGGACCACGTCTACATTCTCTTAACTTATTTTCCTATATAAAACTTTTCTGATTAAGAGACATCTACATAGATGTTATGATGAAAGGATCAGAAGGGACTTGAGATCCAGCAGGTAAGAAATAGAAAAACTCAGAAGTGAAATGTCTTACAGTTTTATTAAGTTGCATAGATTTTTATCAGAGCTAGACTGAAGATTTATCTGTAAGCCTGATAAAGAATGAGAAGTTACCCAAAGAAATAAAGTAAAAAGATGATAAAATACCTAATTATCTTGATGAGCTCACTCATGTTGACATGATCAGGCACCAGGAACTTTGTTTTATCCAGGACTGGAAGCTGCTTCTCACCTTTGTATCGTTCTATTATTACCTAGAAAAGAAGCCAGAAAAGTGATTTAAAAATAGCCGTTAACAAAGAAAAACCGGTAAGATACGTCCTATGTTGTAGCTGGCACACGCCAAAATGGGGTTTAAAACAGCACTTCTGTTCCTTACGAAATATGGTGCACGAGCCAACATGTCTGCCGTCAGGGAGGGGCAAGGTAGCCCTGAGGTGGGGAAAGAAACTTTGCTATAAATTCTGGTATTTGGAACCATGAAAATATACTACCTAGTCAGAAAAAGACCCCAAGCCTTATAACAGCAGAGACGCTGGGTACCAGCTCTAAGTGTAAAGATCTGAATCTATGCCAGTTCTACATCACCATTTCCTGTGACATGACGAGAGTCTTTTAATAAAACTTTTATTAAAAGCGTAAGTAAGATCTTAACTCTGGTAATAGACTCAAATCCTAAGTAAATATTTGAGAAGCAGAGACCATGATTAGCTGGTCTGGAGATACTTTTTTTTTTTTTTGCAGAAGTCTCGAAGATCCTGCCATTTTGATAAAATATCCTTGATGAACTCTGCAGGGAACAAAAATAGTTCCACATTATGACTTGAAATAAATCCATTAGCTCCTTGCCATGCTTCCTCCTTTCCATAAAGGAAAAAATTTTTTCTAGTTCTAAGCCACTTTATGTAGTCTCTGACAGCAAACTGGTGACTGCCCTTGAGCCTCAATACTACCTGTTTACTGAGCACCAGAGACATCCTTCTCCACGTAGAGCAATTCTTTACCCTGTCATGACAATGAGAAGTTGTAAGATAGGAATGGAAAATCTTCAGAAGAGGGAAAAATGCTTGTATGTATATTGTTGCACTGCACGGGGCCTACATGAGGTTCTGTGTAAGGCCAGGTCAAGCTGTCGTCACCCTCCCTGGTAAGATCAATAGCTTTATCTCTGAGGTGTGTTCAGCACATGGTATCTACAAGTATGAATGTGACTTCTGTAAAAAACCTAAAACTACTAGCAGAAAAGATGACTGTAGATATATGCAGACATTCACATTTCAGAAGGAGGCTATGGAACAAATACTGGCAGACTGTTGGGCTGGCTGTTTGTCTCCAGTGACTGACGAGTACCTGCTAGCAAAGAGACACAGCAGGTACTCAAAAGTGAAGAAAAACCTTGAAAAGGAAATTACCCAGAAGCCTCATCCCCAGGCCGTATGTTGGCCCTGAGTGTGAAGACAGACTGAAATTTCCAACCAGTCCAAGAAACGTATCTTCTAACTACAGAATCCTACAGTCACGGCACTGCTGAGCAGACCCATCCTATTCTCCCTTCTGTGCACCTCACAACCCCAGCCCCACTGATCTTCCCATCTTCTTTTCCCCCACTTTGGTATGAGATGATCAATCAGAAAGCCAACCATGAAAGTTTCTGCAGAATTTAGCAGTGGAGTTTCTTTGGAAGTGGTCTGTAAGAGGTAACAAGCATGTCCCCAGAATTATGCAAAATTTTCCAACCACATGGGTGGATTCTCTTCCCATTGTATAGATGAGGATATGGCAGCTCCTCTCAGAATTTTAGTAATGAGCCCAAGATCACTTAGCAACCTTGAACCTAAGGCCTGAACTCAGCCACTGTCTGAAGCCAAAAGCTCCTTGACCATTTCTCTCTAGACCTAGTGCCTCAGCAGAAACCTATTTAAGGTCCACCACCAAAGGATCCAGGGCACACAGGACACTGTTGGCTGGGCACAGCAATAAGCATCTGAGGTCCCTACACATCACAGGAGCAGCATCTTTCCTCAGTCCTGCAAAGAAATAAAATATAAGGAGAGACTTCTTTCTCTGGGGCATCAAAGTCAGGCAGCCTGGAATGCGCCGTCACATTTAAATCTTGAGGGCTACTGATTTTCCCACAGCAGTAGTCTCTGCTTGCTTCAAAAGAGGGTGGATACCAACTTTCACTGATAAAATACCAACAGATCTAGCCCCTCTATCCCTTCCCCCGCAAGTAAAATACCCTTGATTTGTGAAGTGTGTAACATTAACACAGTAAACTCAGACTTAGGAGGAAACAGAATGTGATTAGATTAAACTGTAGATTAAGGTATCTCCATTCTAGGTCATGAAACTGACACACCAGTTGCATAGCTGAGGATTCCTATAGAAACCCATCAGGTAGGGACTTCCCTGGTGGTGCAGTGGTTAAGAATCTGCCTGCCAAGGCAGGGGACACGGGTTTGATCCCCAGTCCAGGAAGATCCCACGTGCCACGGAGCAACTAAGCCCGTGCACCACAGGTACTGAGCCTGTGTGCCTAGAGCCTGTGCTCCACAACAAGAGAAGCCACCGCATGAGAAGCCTGCACACCTTAACGAAGAGCAGCCCCCCATCACCGCAACTAGAGAAAGCCTGTGTGCAGCAATGAAGACCCAACGCAGCCAAAAATAAATAAATAATCAAACAAATAAAAAATAAATAAATATAAATTAAAAAAAGAAACCCGTCAGTTAGTCGCACATAGCAGCACTGTCCTAAAGTTGTATTTAAGCCGTGCTCTCTCCCGCGTACATTAATAACAACTGAGACAGAGACTACCTACCGGGATTTTGGTAGGATGCTGCTCTCGGATAAGTCGGACATCTTCTACTCTTTGTTCTGCAAAGGAAAGGAAGAAACACAGGCATTATTAAGGGCCAAAAATGCAGCTTCTTTCCTGCATTTTTACCTGGTGACTTCCATATCTGAATCCACCTGTCCTTAGCTGTGGCAGAGCAAAGCAGTAAAGACATCTTCCCTAGAACTGAGAGAAACCAAACACTAACACTTCATACCTGGCAAAGGTTGGTATACAAGATTAACATACAGAAATTGGTTGCATTTCTTTACATTAACAATGAGATATCAGAAAGGGAATGTAAAAAAAACTACCTTTTAAAATCACACCAGGGACTTTCCTGGTGACTCAGAGGTTAAGAATCTGCCTGCCAATGCAGGAGACACGCGTTCGAGCCCTGGTCTGGGAAGATCCCACATGCCGCAGTGCAACTAAGCCCGTGCACCGCAACTACCGAGCCCATGTACCTAGAACCCGTGCTCTGCAACAAGAGAAGCCACCGCAATAAGCCCACATGCTGCAACGAAGAGGAGCCCCCGCTCGCCACAACTAGAGAAAGCCTGTGCGCGGCAACAAAGACCCAACGCAGCCAGAAAAACAAAAAAACAAAAAAACCACACCTTAGGAATAAAGCTGACCAAGGAGGTGAAAGAGTTATACACTGAGAACTATAAAACATTAATAAAAGAAATTAAAGATGATTCAAAGAAACAGAAAGATATCCCATGCCCTTTGATTGGAAGAATATTGGTGTTTGGTTTTCTTTGGCTGCACAGCATGTGGGATCTTAGTTCCCTGACCAGGGACTGAATGTGCACCCCCTGTATTGGAAGGGCAGAGTCTTAACCACTGGACTGCCAGGGAAGTCCCTGGAAAAATATTGTTAAAGTGCCATACTACACAAAGCAATATACAGATTTAATGTGATCCCTATCAAATTACCCATGATATTTTTCACAGAACTAGAACAAATAATCCTAAAGTTTATACGGAACCATAAAAGACCCAGAATTGCCAAAGCAATCCTGAGGAAAAAGAGCAAAGCAGGAGGCATAACCCTCCTAGACCTCAGACAATACTACAAAGCTACAGTAACCAAAAGTGTGGTACTGGCACAAAAGCAGACATATGGATCAACGGAACAGAGCAGAGAGCCCAGAAATAAACCCACACACCTATGGTCAATTAATCTTCAACAAAGGAGGCACGAATATACAATGGAAAAATGACAGTCTCTTCAGCAAGTGGTTCTGGGAAAGTGGGACAGCTGCATGTAAATCAATGAAGTTAGAACACACCTTCACACTACACACAAAAATAAACTCAAAATGGCTTAAAGACCTAAATGTAAGAGAGGACAACCATAAAACTCCTAGCTAGAAGAAAGCAGAGGTAAAACATTCTTTGACATAGATCACTGCAATGTTTTCATAGGTCAGTCTCCCGAGGCAATAAAAATAAAAGCAAAAATAAACAATGTGACCTAATCAAACTTACAAGCTTTTGCACAGCAAAGGAAACATTAAAAAAGAACCGAAAAGACAACCTACAGAATGGGAGAAAATACTTGCAAATGATGCGACCGACAAGGGCTTAATTTCCAAAATACACAAACAGGTCATACAACTCAACAAAACGAAGAACCCAATCAAAAAATGGGCAGAAGACCTAAATAGACATTTCTCCAAAGAAGACATCCACGAAGACATCCAATAGGCACATAAAAAGATGCTCAACATCACTAATTATTAGGGAAATGCAAATCAAAACTACAATGAGGTATCACCTCACACCCATCAGAATGGCCATCATCAAAAAGTCTACAAATAGGGCTTCCCTGGTGGCACAGTGGTTGAGAGTCCGCCCGCCAATGCAGGGAATGCGGGTTTGTGCCCTGGTCCGGGAAGATCCCACATGCCGCGGAGCAGCTAGGCCCGTGAGCCATGGCCGCTGAGCCTGCGCATCCAGAGCCTGTGCTCCGCAACGGGAGAGGCCACAACAGTGAGAGGCCCGTGTACCACAAAAAAAAAAAAAAAAAAAAAAGTCTACAAATAACAAATGCTGGAGAGGGTGTGGAGAAAAGGGAACCTTCCTACACTGTTGGTGGGAATGTTAGCTGGTGCAGCTGCTATGGAGAACAGTACGGAGGTTCCTCAAAAAGCTACAAATAGAGCTACCATATGATCCAGCAATTCCACTCCTGGGCATATATCCGAAGAAAACTCTAACTCAAAAAGATACATGTACCCCTATGTTCACAGCGGCACTATTCACAATAACCAAGGCATGGAAGCAACCTAAATGTCCATCAACAGAGGAATGGATAAAGAAGATGTG
Organism: Globicephala melas; assembly: GCF_963455315.2. Classification (NCBI taxonomy): domain Eukaryota; kingdom Metazoa; phylum Chordata; class Mammalia; order Artiodactyla; family Delphinidae; genus Globicephala; species Globicephala melas. Next base: position 60,767,422 of record NC_083332.1, on the reverse strand, counting down.
TTACATACATACAATGGAATACTACTCAGCCAAAAAGAATGAAATAATGCCATTTGCAGCTACGTGGATGGACCTAGAGATTATCATACAAAGCGAAATAAGTCAGAAAGAGAAAGACAAACACCATATGATATCAGTTGTACATGGAGTCTAAAATATGACACAAATGAATTTATCTATGAAACAGAAATAGACTAACAGACGTAGAGAACAGACTTCTGGTTGCCAAGGCGGACCAGGGTGGGGAGTGCTGGATTGGGAGTTTGGGACAAACAGATGCAAACTACTATATACAGAATGGATAAACAACAAGGTCCTATTTTATAGCACAGGGAACTATATTCAATATTCTGTAATAAACCATAATAGAAAAGAAAAAAGATTCAGTGAGAGTGTTGGTACGCCCCTTGCAAATATCTGGCACATAGTAAATGCTTAATAAATGCTAGGTGTTATTAAATAAAAAATGAGGGGCTTCCCTGGTGGCGCAGTGGTTGGGAGTCCGGCTGCCGATGCAGGGGACACAGGTTCGTGCCCCGGTCCGGGAGGATCCCACATGCCGCGGAGCGGCTGGGCCCGTGAGCCATGGCCACTGAGCCTGTGCTCCGCAGCGGGAGAGGCCACAGCAGTGAGAGGCCCGCGTACCGCAAAAAAAAAAAAAAAAAAGGAAATAATGCCACTTGCAACAACATGGATGGACCTAGAGATCATCATAGTAAGTCAGACAGAGAAAGACAAATATCATATATGGTATCACATGTAAAATCTAAAAAATAATACAAACGAACTTATTTACAGTAAAAGGGTCTGGAGGGCTTCCAGGTGGCAGGAGAGTGCAATCACCAAACCCCATGGAGACAGAAGCTACTGTGCTCAGCACTCTTCCGTACCTTACCCCATGTATCTCTTCATTCAGCTGTTCACCTGCTATGCTTTAATATCCTTTGCAATAATCTGATAATCTAGTAATTAAAGGCTTTTCCTGAGCTCTGGGAGCCACTCTAGTAATTTAATCAAACACAAGGTGGTCTTGTGAAACTGATTTATAGCTAGTCAGAGCAAGGACCTGTACTTGCAATTAGCCTTTGGTGGGGGGCGGGGGGGGCTGTCAGGTGGGACGGAGCCCTTAACCTGCTGGATCTGAGGCTATCACCAGGTAGCGCTAGAATTGAGTTAAACTGGATGACAACTAGCTGAATTGCTTGTCTGGTGTCAGAAGTGAGCCGCAGTGTTTATGGAGTACTGCAGAGTAGAGGGGACACAAAGGAAGAGTTTTCCTTTCTATCATCCTTAGAACCCCGCTCTATTTCTAGGAGTGTCATGGATACTTCAGCATTTCTCTCAGCCCTAAGACCTGTCCCTATGTCTGTGCTACCCCAGAAAAGACGCTCTACCATCTACACTTAGCTATCAGCCATCTTCACAACAAAAACCTCCATCTTGTCAGAGTAGATTTCACAAGCAAGCGGAAATCACAATTTAATTAATTCACTGTAGCCAATAAATAGTAAGTTTAATACACCCCGAAATGTTTCACATTTAAAAGCTCTTCCAAAAAAATTTAAAAGGTTCAAGGAATCATTCAGGCATAAGGGGGAGAGAATTTTTTATGCAAGGAAAACAGGTTTATTTTGGTGAGTGGAGCAGGAAAAAATAAAATGGGCTGTAAATGTGGGGCTTCAAAGTCAAACTACAGCGTCAAAAGTTTTATCTTGATTTATCCCCCAAATTTGATCCAAAAAGGAAGGCAAAAATGATTATTTTCATTAAAGGTGAGACAACAGAGGAAGACAAGTGACTTCCCTAAGGTGAAAAGAGTAGTACCAAAGTCCTGCAGGAATGTCTTTAGCATCCTGGCCAGTTGTAATGAAAATCCAGTGGTGAGCCCAGAGTGATTAAATAAATATGGTATATGCTGAGACCTAACTCTGAATACAAGGCTGTTTTTAGAAGCCAACAGTATATTTAACAAAAGCATTACCAACGCCACTGGATCAAAGGCACACGAGAGCACTTCTTTTACTCAATTATTTTCTTAATGTTGTGATGATCTGTTTATCATTTGCCTTTCTCAACAGACTGCCCCTGGCGGTCAGGGATCCAGCTCTAGTCATGTCTGTATTCCCCAGGGCTCAGGCTTGTACATGGATGATATACTTCCCCAGATTCCTCTTCCTGTCTCTAAGACCGCTTATAAGCCTTACAAAAATAGAAACTAGGAGTCTAAGGTGTCTTATTTGCAAAGATGCTTTGAGATAGATTCCCTAGGGCATTTAAAGTAAGGCTTACATATATTTTCCAGGATTTAGTTCACTGAAGTGGAACCATAAATATTTTCCCCAATACGCCTATAAATAAAAAACATAAAATCCCACCCATCAGTGAGTGACACAGCTTAAGAGCAGGGAGTGTTACCTAGGTGTTGGCATAAATCTCCCTCTCCAGTCTCCCTGTTACATAGCTGGAGCTATTTATTCTAGACCATCACATGAACTTCCGAGACATGCAGACCTTTTGTTATTGATGGTGAAGCTTAAGATCTAGGTTTAACATTGAATCTCAACAAAATGATGTCTAGGAGACAGATGTGTTATTAAACTAGGGCAACCCTAGAAGAAAATGGAGTGAGATTATGACATTTGAGAAGACTGAATCCAAAAATGTTTGCTCAAATACAACTTCTGAAGTTGATAAAAATTTTCAAACCATTTGTAGGGAAACACTATTGCCTCTTGACTCAGAGTGTTGGCCCACTTCATGTACTGGAAATGATGGCTACCTACTGGAGGACAGAATTCCTATCAGAAGGGTACAAGTCCAGACTCTGCCACTAGGTGGACCATGATTTCCACCTCTCAGGGCCCCACCCAGTTTCTTTGGCCACAAAAGTAAGTGGTTGTTTTGGGCGAGCCCTAAGATTCATCTCAACCCTTTTAACCCTTGTAGAATATATCACAGCAGAGATATACTCAATTTTTAATTAACCTAAACTCACTCACTTGGGAACAGTACTGTTCAAGCTAACTGGGGCTGGTCTTAGTGTCTATAAAAAAGGTATCTCCGGGGCTTCCCTGGTGGCGCAGTGGTTGAGAGTTTGCCTGCCGATGCAGAGGACACGGGTTCGTGCCCCGGTCTGGGAAGATCCCACATGCTGCGGAGTGGCTGGGCCCGTGAGCCATGGCCGCTGAGCTTGCGCGTCCGGGCCTGTGCTCCGCAACGGGAGAGGCCACAACAGTGAGAGGCCCGCGTACCGCTAAAGAAAAAAAAAAACAAAAAAAACCAAAAAAGGTATCTCCAGGGCTTCCCTGGTGGCGCAGTGGTTGAGAGTCTGCCTGCCGATGCAGGGGACGCGGGTTCGTGCCCCGGTCCGGGAGGACCCCACATGCCGCGGAGCGGCTGGCCCCGTGAGCCATGGCCACTGAGCCTGCGCGTCTGGAACCTGTGCTCCGCAACGAGAGAGGCCACAACAGTAAGAGGCCCACATACCGCAAAAAAAAAAAAAAAAAAGGTATCTCCAAACAACTTATTTCCCTCATTTACTGTGTTACAAATCTCTGAAAATTGTCAGTGCTGATTACCATAATCAGTAGCAAGGAAAGGCAGTAGCCATTAAATGATGTGATATTTTTCTGCAAAATGACTATTTTTTAAAAAATTATTTTTATTTATTTGGCTGTGTTGGGTCTTCATTGCCGTACGTGGGCTTTCTCTAGTTGCGGCGAGCAGGGGCTACTCTTTGTTGAGGTGTGCGGGCTTCTCACTGTGGTGGCTTCTTGTTACGGACACAGGCTCTAGGCACGCGGGCCTCAGTAGTTGTGGCACGTGAGCTCAGTAGTTGTGGGTCACAGGCTCTAGAGCGCAGCCTCAGTAGTTGTGGCGCACAGGCTTAGCTGCTCCGCGACATGTGGGATCTTCCTGGACCAGGGCTCGAACCTGTGTCCCCTGCATTGGCAGGCGGATTGTTAACCACTGCGCCACCAGGGAAGCCCTGCAAAATGACTATTAAAGAGCGCTTTTAAAAAAAGGGGGGGACGGGGTTAATCCTAGGAGTTCTCTTCACAAGGAGAAAATTTTCCTTTTTTATTTTATCTATGAGAAGATGCATGTTAGCTGAACCTATTATGGTAATCATTTCACAATATATGTAAACCAAGCCATCATGCTGAATACCTTAAATTTATACAGTGATGAATGTCATTTCTCAATAAAAGTAGAAAAAAAAGAATCAGAGTCAGGAGACCAGGGAGAAAAAAAGGAGGAGTGGGAGTAAAGGTGAACAAAGAGGAAACTCCACAAATACACTAATGGAGAAAAAAATGAGGCATACCTGCTGGTCTACCCTCAAGGCCACAGGCACCAGGGGAATTCCTTCTAATTCGCTATTTTATTCTCATTTATTCTCACTTTTATTCTAGTTATTCCTCACCTTTCCTACTCTTACCACCTACTCTTCTTGAGTGATTTTTCTAGATAACCTAAAAATACTCTAAGCAAAAAGAAAGTAACTATAGTATTGGTCATGAGAAAATGGGCATCTTTCCCATACAAATGTCCCCAGTTAGCTTTCAATGCCAGAGTCTGTAAGGACAGAAGCCAGATACAACGGCAAATCTGCTCTAAATGCTGTTCTCATGGCTGCATAAAAAGTAAGCAATATTCATGAGTATCAACTTGAGTTCATGAAAGTCACTAAAGAGAAAATTTCTTTAAAAAAAAAAAAAGACACGTCTAAGTTTTGCTAACCAACCGCTTCAAGAGGCTGAAAGGATATGCTCCACAGGTCAGCGTGAATTTCATCTACTGGAGCTTCCAAGGCACAAGAAACAATTATCAATAACGAGATCTACAAAACCATATCCTAGCTCAAGTGAATGCTCGGCTCTTTCTAGACTCCAGGAAACTAGACAAAAGTAGACGAAAGCGACACTTACTGCTCAAGCTCTTAAAGATTAGAGCAGGAAGGAACGCTGGTGCCGCCCTACTCCACCTGGCCTTCCAGGGCTGAGATAAACAAGCCCTACACGGCGATATGCAAGGAGGCCACGTTGTTACTGCAGAACTGCCTTGCTTAAAGGGAGCACCAATCACTTCCTTCCCATGGGTTTTGTGGAGGAGTAAATATTGTGATGGTGTCACCTCCAGTTTCAACCAAATGCCAGCAAGCTAAGTGGGGATTCTAGCCTGAACTGGGAGAGAACGGATTCGCCGCTGCTCTCAAAGAATGCTGTCGCCCGCCGGTTAGAAGAGCCACCCACCCTAGCTCTTGTGCCACAAATAGGACCAAGACGTCCCGGCCACGCGGGGCTGCAGGGGAAGGGGCAGGCGTGAGGAGGCGCGGCCTCGGAGTCACTCCTCTCCACGGAGGGCCTGACGCGTAAAGGGACCAGGTGTCACCCGGACGACGCACCAGAAGACGACTGCCTTGCACCCCCGCTGCCACCACTTCGGAGAACCTGTCCCAGCCCGACGCCCGGGCCAGCCTCCCCTACAAGGAGGGCACCCCCTGCGCGGCTCGCGCTCGTCTCGTCCTGGGGACCTAACACCCCAGGGCTGGAGGGCTGACGGGCCCCGAGCCCACCACCCGCCCGGCCTCCCGGGGCCAAAAGGTGATTCAGCAGCTCCGCGCCAGTGCGCCCTCGGCCCCTCGGCCCCCGCACTCCGGCCCCTCGGGCCCGCAGTCCCCTGGGCCCGGCAGCCCTCGGCCAGTCAGGCCCCCTCCTCGGCCCTTCGGCCGCCCGGGCCCGGCCCTCCCGCAGCCCCCGCCTCAGCCTGGCTCAGCCCCTCAGCCCTCGGCACCTCGGCCCGTCCGCCCTCTCCGGAGCCCCTCCGCCAGGGCCGGCCCCACCGCCTCGGCCCCTCAGGCCCCCGACCCTCCGTCAGCGGCCGGCCCCGCGGCACCCACCGAAGGTTCGGCGCTGTTTGAAGGTTTTCTCCGACGGCATGGCGCGGCAGGCTGGGCGGGGGCGGCGAGGTGGAGAGTCCCGGCGGCTCCAGGCGGTGGCTGAGACGGTTCCGACTGTGGCGACAGCGACGGCTCTTGTGTCTTCTCAGCCCGCAGCCGCGTCAGGTGACCTGCGCGGCGTCCCGGGAGGCGGGGCCAGGAGCGGGCCGCCGCCGTCGCCATGGCGGGCGTGGCGGAAGCAGGACGAGCGCCGCGCCGGGGGAGGGGTCGGGGCTGGCGGGAGTGGGGGCGGTCGGCGGCCCGCGTGGGGAGCGTGAGCGCTGGATCAGCCTGTGACCCGCGGAAAGGCGCCGCGCAGACACGCACGGTGCTGCCCCTGCGGCCGAGCTTCCGCGACTCGGCCTCGCTCCTGTTCCCGGTGCCGGTTCTGATGCCTGGTGATGTTTGCACCTGAAAATAAAGGGGTGTTGTGCCCCTGCCTCCTTTGGGGCTGCTGGTGCTTTTCCGCCCGCGGCTTTTTGTGTCTTTGTTTTCGTTGGCTTCCACGTCAAGTACGTCTCAGTTTTCTCTTCATTTTTAAGGAAACTGTCCACTGGTAACTTCCGGCACGCATTGTCCCAACTAGGAAAAGAACCGCAACTGTGTTATTTCAGGTTATGGTCGGTAAAGTCCGGCCCTGGAGAAAGTCCGTGCCCTGAGCTCGGCATCCGACCTCAGGTAACTCAGGTGGTCGAATGAGCCCTGGGCATTACCTTCGCTGACAGGGCGCGGGCCTGCCCACACCTGGGCAGGGTTCACTGCCTTTCATTCATCTCTGCTGGTCTCAGATACGGAGTCTTACCGTGTTCACACCGCTCAGTCTTTCAACCACTAACTAGCTGAGCTACCTTGAATACGTAACCATTTTTCTCAGTCTCCGACTCGTGTGTAAGAGGGCAATACTATTTTAGAACTCCAAGTGCTTTCTGAGGAGCAAATGAAAGGGACCTGGTAGAATACAGATACTACGCAACGTTCAGTTATCAAATCAGTCATTGCCCAACTCAGACATCTGATAAACAGGTATCTGAATGAACAGCACGTGATTCTTTGGCTGTTTTTGCTGTTTAATATTTCATACTTTGAAAGTATTTTCCCCTTTTTGAGTTTGTAAAAGCCTTTCTTAAAATGTCTGTTTCATAAAGTAATTGGATTGTGCTAATATACAGTTATTATACAAACATACAAAACCTACTAAAATATATTTCTCAAAGGGGTTCCAATGCACCTGGAATTTCTTCCTTTACAGAGTAGCCAATTATCTTCTATAATTAGCTGCCAGAACAGTGATGTTAGTTGTAGCTCTGTACTGTGCCACTATTTACGAAAGAAAAGTGCATTTGTGCATATGTCACTTTCCCAGGTTTTTTTTTTTTTTCTCCTCTTTCTGTCACAGCTCTTTACCTTGAAAAATCTCTAATAGTGTACAGTTAATAAAGATGACTTAAACATTCTGTCTGTTTTCCAGTGTTCCAAAGGAAGGTTTTAAGCTCCAAGTGTACTATCTTGGTTGTTTTTGATTTATTCTGTGACGATGAGGGGGGCGCGGGGAAATCCAGTAAGTGCACCTACCTTCTGCCAGACACAGAATGATCAGTTTCGAAGTCTTAAATGATTGCGTGGACTGTGTATTGCTTTCTTTTCTGGGTTTTTATGATATTGAGTATTGACTGGTGAGTGCTTTTTTGGCTTAATTGGTAGTTTGTAAGAAATGGACTTTTTGTTCCCTTGCTGGACAACTGTTCCAAATGCAAGAGGAGTGAAAAAAAAAAATCGATATCAGGCATCTGGAGCTGGGGGGAGGGGAAGGAGAGTTTCATATTTCGCCAGTCCCTTAGGCATCCATAAAGCTTTCAAATAACCTCAGGCCTTGGGTTCACTGCCCCAGGGATTACCTCAAGGGCTGTGATAGAGATGGGACAGGATTACTCTTTGTGATTTTCAAGTACTGAAATGCACATTTACAGTGATTGCTATGCTATTATCTCCACTTTCTACTTGAATCTAAAACCACACTTCCCTATAGGGGTCTCAGAAAAATCATCCAGAGCAGTTGGTGTGTAAAGGTGTCTCATGAGCATGTAAGAACAACATATTGAAATAAAATATAAATTATATTTAGTTTACTAATTTAGTCATATGCAAATAAATATCAATCAAGAAGTACCATAACTTCATGTAAAATTTGAAAACAAGTGTGCTTGAGTGTATGTGAAAAATTTCATGTGCCCCCAGATTGCAGTTTTGTTTTTGTTTAGTTTTGGCTGTGCCGTGTGGCACGAGGGATCTTAGTTCCCCGACCAGGGATGGAACCCGTGCCCCCTGCAGTGGAACTGCAGAGTCTTCACCACTGGACCACCAGGGAAATCTCCCCCCAGATTGCAGTTTAATATATGTTCGACGTAGTAAATGATATTCAGAGTGGTAAATTAATATCATGATCTATTTTAAGCTAGTTAATATAAGAATAGTACGGTTTATTTTTAAACGATTAACAAATATTACTCTTCTTTGAAATAATCCACATACGGTAGAAAAGACCGCATCTGTCATGTGAATTTATTCAGTGTTTTCTCCAGAAATCTCATGGTACTCTTAGGCTATTAAATAATCATTCTAGAAAACCAAGCAGTGTCAGTTTTAAGTAACTCTTGCCCTATTTCTTTCTATAAGGTAACAGCTAGAAATTGAATATGATGTCCCAGCATTAGTGAAGTAACATGCTGTAAATCATGCTGTCTCGCTATTTCTAAGAATCTGTTAAACGAGGCATGAAAAAAAAACAAAAACACGAAGCGTGAAACATTAACTGGCGGGGCAGAACACGTTAGGGTTATTTTGCCACACTCAGTATGGAGGGCAAGTCACACTGAGAGTTAGTTCAGCTCTTCAGGCCTGCCCGGCCTGTCCTGCCTCTCTTCTTTCTGATTGGGAAAGATATTCCACCCTCCTTGCTGTCTGGGCCACTATTGGCCAGTGGTCCAATCAGTCTTGTGTCATCTCTGCTCTTTAGCTAAAGTAAACAAACAAGTATTGCTCAAGAGCAGTGTTCCCGCTGTTCTCAGAAAGGACTCAGCCAGGAGGGTTTTGCAGTTGATGCTCCATAGCTTGCAGTCCTCAGGAGTGTCTTCACCAGGTCCAGGAGGGATTGTCCGAAGCGAGAAAGGCACCATGTGGAAGTGCTTCCTCTCCCAGGACGCTCTGGCTCTGGTGTACAACTTCAGAAACCAGCACACTGGTGCATGCAGGAAAGTGATCTCAAATCACTCCTAAAACCTAACATTGTCTCTTAAGTGAGTGTGTAACAACTAATGGAGCTGGCAGGCATTCCACAGGGTTTTCTCTGTTGTAGTTTTTTGCTTGTTTAATTCCAAACAAATTCTGAAGGATTGCTATTTTTCCAGCTTTTTGCCCATGTTGGGACTAAAGGATGTAATCATTGAGACTCTTATTTCACACCTCAAACCTCTTGCTTAGCCTTTGAATATTTTCCCTTCTTTCCATTCACCTTGACTGTTTCTTCTGAGCAGTGGGCAAGATGCCATTTTTTCACATCTGGATTCTGAGAACCAGCATGGGGAAAGTTAACAGGGTTTTCTTAAGTTCGAGAACTACTACTTTCAGGGGCAACCTGAAAGAACGACTACTTTTGAGGCAACCAATTGAGAAATGCCTCGTCCTGTACTCTACTAATTTCCTTAGTTGTTATCAGTTCTCACTAACAAAGACTTCATTCTTATATTCCCGACATACTGTTAAAACAAATGATCTCTTGGTGCAGCCGCTGTGGAGGACAGTATGGAGGTTTCTCAAAAAATTAAAAATAGACCTACCATATGACTCAGCAGTTCCACTCCTGAATATATGTCTGAAAAAAACCCCACTAATTCGAAAAGATATATGCACTCCAATGTTCATAGCAGCATTATTTACAATTGCCAAGATATGGAAGTAACCTAAATGCCCATCAAGAGATGAATGGATAAAGATGTGATATATATATATGTATATATATATATATATATGTATACACACACACACACACACAATGGAATACTACTCAGCCATAAAAAAGAGCAAAATTTTTCCATTTGCAGCAACATGGATGGATTGGAGGGCATTATGCTAAGTGAAATAAGCCAGACAAAGACAAATACTGTATGATATCACTTATACGTGGTATGAGTAAAAAATACAACAAACTAGGCAGCTACTCACCTGAGTCTGCCCACTCTCCCACTGAGATGGTACTTTCGCTTAGTAAATCCTCACTTTGCTTTCTTGAAAAAAAATAATGAAATTAAAAATACAACAAACTAGTGAACATAACAAAAGAGAAGCAGACTCACAGATACAGAGAACAAACTAGTGGTTACCGCTGGGGGGGGCAATATAGGAGTGGGAGAGAGGGAGGCACAAATTTTTGGGTGTCAGACAGGCTCAAGGATGTATTGTACAACATGCGGAATAGAGCCAAAATTTTGTAATAACTGGAAATAAAAAGTAAGCCTTAAAATTGTATAGAATTTTTAAAATTTTCCATAAAAAGGGCCTCTTCTATCTAGGTTTTTCTCATTTATGAATGTATCCTCCTTAGCGTTCTTTGTAAGGGATACAGTTCTATATAAGGGATTGTAAAAGTTCAAAGGACGCAAAGCTTTCAGGGTTCAATGTGTAATAGTTCTCTGCTACAGCCTAACTCTTCGCCTCTGGTCCCTCTCCACCGATATGGATTACCCAAGCTCTCACGGCCATCCTTTTCTTTCTGTTCTGATGGTCAGCACAAATTCCATCCTTTCACACCTTTGTGGGTTATTGTACACAGCGCTCTGTCGTTCCTGCTGTCAAGAATATATAGATTTAGAGGTATCTTTTCACTGAATTATGCATTATTCAAATTATGAACATACGTTAACCATTCTTCTAAAGATGGAAATTTTTGTACATTTTAATGTACTCTAAACTGTATTTTATTAATACTGTATTTTATTAATAGGACCTGAGAATACTCTATTTTATTAATAGGAGAATACTGTATTTTATTAATTGGTGAATACTGTATTTTATTAATAGGACCTAGTAGGGAGTAGATAGATTTAAGAAAACAAACTGATTGAAATATACAACAGCAAAGTTCATGCTTTACAATCTATGGGTCCACAGAGAACATAGCATGTAGGTTAGTCAGGCATTCTATAAATATTTATTACATTAGTTAATGCATTTCTGTTTGCTGGGAGACTTGCTAGCTTGGATGGTTCAGGTGATAAATCCACTAGTCTTCTCTAAATCTGGTTCACGTTCCTCACTTTTTAGCCTTCTAGCCAGTTTATCATTTGTTCCTTTTTCATTGAACATTTAGTCGGTACACATTTGCTGATTACATGATGTGTGTTAGCAGGTCTATCATGTGACAGGAGATACATCTAGTAAGGCTGCTACTAAAGGAAGCAAATGTTTGTAACAAAACAAATGATGGTGCTGTAATAAAGGGACATTCTGAGAAGGGGTGGCTGTTTACTGGCATAGACTGGGGAGAGGGTTCTCCTGGCAGAGGAGACAGCTTGAACAAGGGGCAGACACGGTGAGTTTCAGTAGAGACACAGGAGATGACGCCAGACTGGGAAGTTAGGACAGGATTGTGAGGTACTTTGTGTGATGTCATAAGAAGTCAAATATTTCTAAATAGGTGAGTGAAGTGATGAGTATGCTTTTGTTTATGTGTTGCTATTTGCAGGAAGAGAGTTCTGATAACAGGGTGGAGGACAGTTTGAAAAACCGTTGAGATACAGGGAGGGCAGGTACATGTTTTTCTTTTTTTTTTTGAGTGCGGAGTCTTTTTTTTTTGAAAAATTTATTTATTTTTATTTTTGGCTGTGTTGGGTCTTCATTGCTGCGCGCGGACTTTTCTCTAGTTGCGGCGAGCTGGGGCTACTCTTCGTTGCAGTGCGCGGGCTTCTCATTGGATGGCTTCTCTTGTTGTGGAGCACGGGCTCTAGGCGTGCGGGCTTCAGTAGTTGTGGCACGTGGGCTCAGTGGTTGTGGCTCGCGGGCTCTAGAGCGCAGGTTCAGTAGTTGTGGGGCACGGGCTTAGCTGCTCCGTGGCACGTGGGGTCTTCCCGGACCAGGGATTGAACCCGTGTCCCCTGCATTGGCAGGTGGATTCTTAACCACTGCGCCACCAGGGAAGTCCCTACATGTTGTTTTTCAATTGCCTGGAGTTGAGATGGTCGAGGTTTGAAGTACAGAATGGTTACTTCTGTCAGAAGATGAACTTCCTTGTTTATGGGATTCTGTGGACTGGGGTAGGCAGCCCTCTCTTCTGCTTGGAGACCTCCTTAGGGAGGTAGTGAATAGCCAGGACCTTGTGGAGGCTGGGCCCAGAACTGGCGCGGTCACTATTTTCTATTTGAGTAGAAATAGAAACACTGACCAGAAACACTGGGGTGGGCTGTGGATTCTTAACTTCCTTTCGGGCTCTGCTTAGTCTTCCTTTTGGGCTCCTGAAGGGCTCTCCAGCACTTCAGGGCGTTGAAGTCAGTCTAGACCAGAAAGGATTTGGGCCCACCCAGGCAGAGGCTCCTATAATCCTGTAATCTTGTAATCACATCCATACCCTTGGCCCTCCTCTCTGGACAGTTTCTTGTTATCAGCGCTCCTTAAGGTGAAGCCACTGTCAGGAGAAGGTCTGCACATTCTCCACCCCCGCCCTAGGCCCCAGTCAGCCTCCAGAACCCAATAAATAAGGTAACTAGGGCACAGCAAGATCAGACTGACTACACACCTAGCGCGAGGTTCTTGGGGTCCTCTGGGGAGTTCTGGTGGGCTCCTCCAGACCTTCCTGGGAGGTCCTCGGAGCAGTGTCCTCTGGGCTTTCCTGGAGGATTCTTCATGGAAGGGTGCTCGGGGGGGGTTCTTGGGGGGCAACTTTGGGCCTTCCTGGGGGGTTTTGCGGGGGCCCTTCGGGCCTTCCTGGGGCATTCTGGGTTGGGGGGAGGTGCCCTGTAGGGTGTTCGGGGCTGATCTCGGGAAGAGCGCGTCAGCCACATACTCGGGAGGTGGTAAGTTCAGCCCTCACACCCGACAGCGCGCCATTTGCTGCCCAGGCGCCGATCCCCCCGGGGGTCGTGGGATCGTGGGGCCGCGGGGAGACGGTCTCAATGACACGGGAGGGCGGGGGTAGGCGGGAGGCATTCGGGTTCGGCCCAGGTCTTTGCAGGTTCTCCCTGGTGGGCGGGGCCAAGCCCTAGACCGCGAGGTCGCCTATGCATTCGGGGCGTGGCTTGACAGTAGGGAGAGGTGTGGCTCGAATCCCAGGGGCGTGTCTTGTTTTCCTGGGGCAGGGGCTCGGATCCTCCGGGGGGCGGGGCTAGACTCACTAGGGGGCGGGGCTAGACTATCACCGGGGCGGGGATAGGCTCTCTTGCGGGGTGGGGCGGGGCTCGGCTCTCTGGCGGCGCGTGCGCACCGGCGGCGGCGGCGGCGGCGGCGCGGCGGCCGTCAGTCGCCGGCATGGCGGTGTGCGCTCGCCTCTGCGGCGTGGGCCCGTCGCGGGGATGCCGGCGCCGCCAGCAGCGCCGGGGCCCGGCCGAGGCGGCAGCGGCCGACAGCGAGCCGGACACGGACCCCGAGGAAGAGCGCATCGAGGCGGGCGCGGCGGCGCTGGCCGGGGCGGGGGACGGCCGGAGCGCGGGCCCCTCGTCGCCCCCGCGCTGCTCGCTGCTGGAGCTGCCGCCCGAGCTGCTTGTGGAGATCTTCGCTTCGCTGCCCGGCACCGACCTGCCCAGCCTGGCCCAGGTCTGCACCAAGTTCCGGCGCATCCTGCACACCGACACCATCTGGAGGCGGCGCTGCCGCGAGGGTGAGTGCGTCGGGGCGGGGCCTGGTTGAGGGGGCTTGGCCGGGGGAAGCTCTGGGCGGGGTCACCACGGGCTCTGGAAGGGCACCTACCTCGGAACGATGCTCCAGGAGGGTCCCGGCCGCCGGGGCGTGCTGTGACCCCGGGGGGCCCTGCCACAGACCCGGGACCGCGGGTTCCGGGCGCGGTGGAGTTCCGGGTGGGCGGCGGACCGGGTTCTGCCTGCGTGGGGTGATCAGAGAGGGGTGAGGGGTCCCCCAGCTGCGGGGGCCAGGACGCCGAGGGCAGTGACGCGAGCTGGGGCTGAGTTTAGGCCGGGGAGCAAGCTGACGTCTGTCCTTGGTCCCCAGTCCTTGGGGGCGGAGCTGACGGGAACGATGAGGGTGAACTTGAATAGTTAGGGGAGCCCGAGGGTTTGGAGTGTCTCCTGAGGGCGAGGACCTGGTCTGTGGAGCGGTGGGTGGAGCCGGGCAGTGCTGCAGGGGGCTGATGCCTCCCCTCAGGGATGGTGGTGGCCGAAGTGAGGATAGTGAGTAGTTTTGTAACAAATCTCAGGAAGAAAGCTTTACCTAATCCATAGTTCAAGTCTCTCTGTTCATTTGAACGTTGATAGATCTCGGATGTTCAGTAAGCTCTCATGTTTTGGTAAAAACAATAGGTAAGAAAAAAAATCAAACAGCGAAGGACAACAAAGGGAAGAAAGTAAAATATCTTCCGGGACCCCTGCAATCAAAGATAAGCCATTCTTAAAATTTTGGAAAAATTTAGTATAAAAAAAGCTTCATAGTGTTCCACTGTCTATGTATGCCACAGACTAGTCCCTTACTGATAGACGTTTAAGTTTGCAGTTTTTTCTTTTTGTAAACAGTGCTGTCAAGAGTGCCTTTGTGCCTTTTATAGGAGTTCATGGGACTTACATGGGACTTGCATGTACCTTTTAGAACTTCGGAGATTATCTTCTTGGAGTGTACTTCCCAAAGTGGGGTTGTGGGCAGTGGGGTGTGCACGCTGATAACACCTTAGATACTTACTGCCCAGCTGTTGGTATTTGCACCCCCAGGAAGACTGCATGAGAAGGCCGCTTTCCAGATATCCTTCCCAGCAGGGGATCAGTCAGTCATCTTCTTTCTGCCATAAGGCTCAGTGGTCAAGACTGATTTGTAATCTGTTTATCTGCTCTGAGATCCTGGAGATGCTGCTTCACCTTCCCAAGTGTTATTGGCAAGTGCTGCTCCCATAGGGTGACTTTGAGGGTTAAATGGGATGATGCAGATGAAGCCCTCACCCCCTAAATGGTTATGATGCTTCTTGGCCATTTTAATTTCACCTCTTGTGAATTCCATGTTTGTGTTTTGTTTTGGGTTTTTTGGTCTCATTTTTTCTTAGGGAGTTTATTTTGTCTTACAAATTAGTAAGAGCTTGTTGAATATTAGCAGTGTTTTTTTTTTTTTTTCTGTTGAGGTAAGTTCCCTCTATCCCCACTTACTGGAGAGTTTTTATCATAAATGGGTGTTGAATTTTGTCAAAAGATTTTGCTGCATCTATTGAGATGATCATACGGGTTTTTTGTTTGTTTGTTTTTTAATTTATTTATTTTGTTTATTTATTTTGGGCTGCTTTGGGTCTTTGGTGCTGTGTGCGGTCTTTCTCTAGTTGCGGTGAGCGGGGGCTACCCTTCATTGCGATGCGTGGGCTTCTCATTGCGGTGGCTTCTCTTGTTGCGGAGCACGGGCTCTACGGCGCGCGGGCTCAGTAGTTGTGGCTTGCGGGCTCTAGAGCACAGGCTCAGTAGTTGTGGTGCACGGGCTTAGTTGCTCCGCGGCACGTGGGATCTTCCTGGACCAGGGCTCGAGCCTATGTCCTTTGCATTGGCAGGCGGAGTCTTAACTACTGCGCCACCCGGGAAGCCCGATCATATGGTTTTTATTTTTCAATTTGTTAATGTGGTGTATCACATTGATTGATTTGCATATATTGAAGAATTCTTGCATCTCTGGGATAAATCCCACTTGATCATGGTGTATGATCCTTTTAATGTGTTGTTGGATTCTGTTTGCTAGTATTTTGTTGAGGATTTTTTGCATCTGTACTCATCAGTATATTGGTCTGTAATTTTGTTTTTTGTAGTATCTTTGTCTGGTTTTGGCATCAGGTGGCTTCGTAGAATGAGTGTGGGAGCGTTCCTTCCTCTGCAATTTTTTGGAAGAGTTTGAGAAGGATGGGTGTTAGCTCGTCTCTAAATATTTGATAGAATTCACCTGTGAAGCCATCTGGTCCTGGACTTTTGTTTGTTGGAAGATTTTTAATCACAGTTTCAATTTCATTACTTGTGATTTGTCTCTTCATATTTTCTATTTCTTCCTGGTTCAGTCTTGGAAGGTCATACCTTTCTAAGAATTTGTCCATTTCTTCCAGGTTGTCCATTTTATTGGCAAAGAGTTGCCTGTAGTAGTCTCTTAGGATGCTTTGTATTTCTGTGGTGTCCATTGTAACTTCTCCTTTTTCATTTCTAATTTTATTGATTTGAGTTCTCTCCCTCTTTTTCTTAATGACTCTGACTGAAGGTTTGTCAATTTTGTTTATCTTCTTAAAGAACCAGCTTTTAGTTTTATTGACCTTTGCTATTGCTTTCTTTGTTTCTATTTCATTTATTTCTGCTCTGATCTTTATGATTTCTTTCCTTCTACTAACTTTGGGTTTTGTTTGTTCTTCTTTCTCTAGTTCCTTTAGGTGTGAGGTTAGATTGTTTATTTGAGATTTTTCTTGTTTCTTGAGGTAAGATTGTATTGCTATAAACTTTCCTCTTAGAACTGCTTTTGCTGTATCCCATAGGTTTTGGATCATCGTGCTTTCATTGTCATTTGTCTCGAGGTATTTTTTGATTTCCTCTTTGATTTCTTCAGTGATCTCTTGGTTATCTAGTAATGTATTGTTTAGCCTCCATGTGTTTGTGTTTTTTACATTTTTTTCCCTGTCATTTATTTCTAATCTCATAGCATTGTGGTCAGAAAAGATGCTCGATATGATTTAAATTTCTTAAATTCACTGAGGCTTGATTTGTGACCCAAGATGTGATCTATCCTGGAGAATGTTCCATGTGCACTTGAGAAGAAAGTGTAATCTGCTGTTTTCGGATAGAATGTGCTATAAATATCAATTAAATCTGTCTGGCCTATTGTGTCATTTAAAGCTTGTGCTTCCTAATTAATTTTCTGTCTGTTTTTGTTTTTGTTTTTGCGGTACGCGGGCCTCTCACAGTTGTGGCCTCTCCCGTTGCGGAGCACAGGCTCCGGACGCGCAGGCTCAGCGGCCATGGCTCACGGGCCCAGCCGCTCCGCGGCATGTGGGATCCTCCCGGACCGGGGCACGAACCCGTGTCCCCTGCATCGGCAGGCGGACTCTCAACCACTGCGCCACCAGGGAAGCCCTAATTTTCTGTCTGGATGATCTGTCCATTGGTGTAAGTGAGGTGTTAAAGTCCCCCACTATTATTGTATTCCTGTCGATTTCCTCTTTTTCAGCTGTTAGCATTTGCCTTATGTATTGAGGTGCTCCTTTGTTGGGTGCATATATATTTATAATTGTTATATCTTCTTCTTGGATTGATCCCTTGATCATTATGTAGTGTCCTTCCTTGTCTCTTGTAACTTTCTTTATTTTAAAGTCTATTTTATTTTATATGAGTATTGCTACTCTAGTTTTCTTTTGATTTCCATTTGCTTGGAATATCTTTTTCCATCCCCTCACTTTCAGTCTGTATGTGTCCCTAGGTCTGAAGTGAGTCTCTTGTAGGTAGCATATATATGGGTCTTGTTTTTGTATCCATTCAGTGAGCCTGTGTCTTTTGGTTGGAGCATTTAATCCATTCGCATTTAAGGTAATTATCGATATGTATGTTACTATTACCATTTTCTTAATTTTTTTTTTTTTTTGCGGTACGCGGGCCTCTCACTGTTGTGACCTCTCCTGTTGCAGCACAGGCTCAGACCGGGGCACGAACCCGTGTCCCCTGCCTTGGCAGGCGGACTCTCTACCACTGCGCCACCAGGGAAACCCTTGGGTTTGTTTTTGTAGGTCCTTTTCTTCTCTCTCTCTTTTTTTTACATTAAAAAAATTTTATTTATTTATTTATTTATTTATTTTTGGCTGCATTGGGTCTTTGTTGCTGGGTGCGGGCTTTCTCTAGTTGTGGTGTGTGGGCTTCTCAATGTGGTGGCTTCTGTTGTTGCAGAGCATGGGCTCTAGGCACACGAGCTTCAGTAATTGTAGCATGTGGGCTTAGTAGTTGTGGCTCACGGGCTCTAGAGCGCAGGCTCAGTAGTTGTGGTGCATGGGCTTAGCTGCTCCACGGCATGTGGGATCTTCCCAGACCAGGGCTCGAACCCGTGTCCCCTGCATTGGCAGGTGGATTCTTAACCACTGCGCCACCAGGGAAGTCACTTTTCTTCTCTTGTTTCCCACTTAGAGAAGTTCCTTTAGCATTTGTTGTAGAGCTGGTTTGGTGGTGCTGAATTCTTTTAGCTTTTGCTTGTCTGTAAAGCTTGCTGGGTAGAGTAATCTTGGTTGTAGTTTCTTCTGTTTCATCACTTTTAATATATCGTGCCACTCCCTTCTGGCTTGTAGAGCTTCTGCTGAGAAAGCAGCTGTTCACCTTATGGGAGTTCCCTTGTATGTTATTTGTTGTTTTTCCCTCGTTGCTTTTAATAATTTTTCTTTGTTTTTAATTTTTGTCAATTTGATTACTATGTGTCTTGGTGTGTTTCTCCTTGGATTTATCCTGCCTGGAACTGTCTGTGCTTCCTGCACTTGGGTGGCTGTTTCCTTTCCCATGTTAGGGAAGTTTTCGACTGTAATCTCTTCAAATATTTTCTCAGGTCTTTTCTCTGTCTGTACTCCTTTTGGGACTGAATAATGCGAATGTTGGTGCGTTTAATGTTGTCCCAGAGGTCTCTTAGACTGTCTTCATTTCTTTTCATTCTCTTTTCTTTGAATATTAGCAGTATTAACCTTTTGTCATCTATTTGGCAAGTGAGTTTCTTTTGACATTTTAAAATAGAGGCAAAGAGAGTTCCACCTTTTCATTTGCTTTGTTTTGTATTTTGTACACCTGTGAGACCCAGGTTCATCACAGATGTTCCTTTGTGCTCTGTGGAGTTTCTCCATCAGTCAGCCAAACCTGTGTGGTGGTCTCCGGGTGTTGTCTCTGGGGAAACTGTAAGGTATGTAGCAAGAGAGAGTAACGGAAGACTTCTGTATAATCAGAAAACTCAAAGGTATGCCACATAGTAAAATTAACTGGAGGTACAGCTCAGGGCAAATTCTTAGAATTGCTAGTGGAAGCATAAAAAGTCCTCACGAAGATGTGGAAAGACTTTGGGGGGCAGACAGGGAAGGACTCTTCAGTCCTTCTTTGCCTCCTTCTGTGCTTCTCAGTTCAGCTTTTCTGGGACAGCAGACACTGTGATGGTAGGATCAAGGTCTCTTCTTCACCCAGGTGGCTTAGCAGCTAGGAGAATTTTCACTTTGAGAAATTAAGAAAATGAAAAACAGACATGGTAAAACAGGCATATTCCTAGTCATCCCCAGTAAATAACAGTTAAGTCTTCTGTCATATTTGCTTTTGAATTCTCTACCTTTTTTTGAAAGAAAACCTCTCAGGCAGCATTTAAGTCCCTCCTGATCACCCCTGTCCTTCCCACTCCCAAGAAGCAACCACTATTGTGGGTTGAGTTTACTTGTATATACATACTCCTGTAACATCCCCAATGTGTAACATTGTTTTACGGTACTTTAATTTTAAGAAATATATCATACCATAAGTATTGTGCATCTGCCTTTTCCCCCTGTCAACTTGTGTTTTTAAATTCTGTCCATGTTAATATATTTAAGTCTGGTTCAGTCTTCTTGAACACTATGTGGTGGTTCATAATTTGAAGAGGCCACATGTGTTCTTTGCTCATTTTAATTTTTTTCATACAGTGTACACAGTGTTACAGCAAAGAAGCTCTTACGTGTCTTCAGACGCAGATAAATTTGTAAATTTCTCTAAGGAATATATCCAGAAGTGGTGTTGCCGGGGTAGTGGGCTGTGAGATTTGCAGTTTTACTAGATACTGACCAGTTATTTTTTTGGAGTGATTCTTCACTCCAAATATAACATAGTTGTATTTTCCTCTTTGCACACCTGTCACGAGGGTGTGCACAGGCAAGTCACCGAAAGTGACAGGAATGCTCTGTGTTTGTTTACACAGTAGCTGTCTTTGTGGTCTGGGTTCTTTAAGTTATCTCATTTAATCCAGTGTCCTCTGAATTCTTTCTAGTTTGAATGATTCATTTCTAAAAATCTGTGTCAATCTGGGTGAGAAACAGCATCTCATATTAATTTGCAGACGGCTGATAACTCATGAAGATGCACATTTAAGAAATAAAATTATAGGCGATTTGGATTTCTCTTATTCGCGTATCCTTAATCTTTGCCCTTTTTCTCTATCGTTATTTTTTCTTATTGATTTGCGGGTTTTATTTATTTAACCTGGGTCGATTTCTGTTTAATATACGCAAAACATTTTCTCATAGTCAATAACCCTTTGCTTTTTAACTTCATTTACAGTGACTTTTGCAAAAGTTACTGCATTAGTCAAAGTGACTTCTGCAAAAGCTACAGCGTTAATCAAAGCTACGCACTTTTAACTTCGGGTTTAAGTAATCATTGTTGTCCCGAGGTTATGAAGGTCTTCAGTTTCACTAGTTCATTCTGGTAGCTTTCATTTCCAGCTCATCTGGGTCCAACATTGGATGGTTGGCAGTTCCGTGCGTAATTCATAGGCATCTCGTAGGGTTAGTCTAATTATGACTGGAATATGTATAAGAATAGTCGCATGTGAGACAAGTCTGATCTTATTTCCCTGAGCCCCAGACTTCTTCCATCCTGAACTAGACATTTGGTTATGGTGGGTGTTAAGGCCAAAGTCATGTCCACAGAGGCAAAAACCAGTGCCCTCAGCCTTGGTGAGCAGGAGCTGGGTGGTCCTAGCCCAGCAGGCTTCCTGGCCCAGAAGCTCCAGGTCCGGCCCTGACACGGCACGATGGTGCTTCCATTTGTTAGTGTCTTAGGAAGGTGAGTGAGACGTTAGTGAGTCTGCACGTTTACTACTCAGTGTTTACACGTTTGCTTTCTGTATTTTGATAATTGGGTTTCCCAGAGGAGAAGACAAGCCACAGAAAGGGGCACAGGGAGGAGGGTGCCACGCACCTGTGTTTTATTGTTTCAGAGCGTTTGGGGCTGTGATGGACTTCCAGGGCATGGGCAGGGCGAGCATGTCAGTGGCTCTTCATAAAATGAGAGGATGACTCAGGGGCGGGGGGGCGTAGGGACGCTACAAACTTAAAATGAGAAGGCTTTATAGCGCTTGATGAGAATCTCACAATTTTCAGTGTCCTAGCAATAATAAGTCAACAATAATAATCAGTTGTTTTTATAGAATTTGGTCTTTTGAGCCTCCTGCCTGTTGGAGCTATTTGATTAACTATTTTCAGGTGGTATTTCTGGGGGCGGGTGAAAGAAAGTTGCTACTGAGAAGCCCAATCTGTGTTCCTGTTTTGGGGGCAGATACACCAAGTAGGCGCTATTCCCCCTCCTACAGGAAACCAAACCAGAGCGACCCCAGCCGGCAGCGTGGGCGCGGCGTCGGGAGCCCAGCAATGTTTTGCTGCATCCCTCCTTTGGCTTCAGGCCTCCTGCAGTTACTGGCATGTGGGGCTATAAATAAGCCATCGTTTCTCAGAGCATAGCATAGCAGCCGAGTTCGTTCTTTGTCTTTGACCGAGAGGAGGCTTTTTTTGGTTAACATTTCACTGTTTAGTTGGTGAATTTTTAAATGCTGGCCGGTCTACCTGAGGCTAAGGTGTTTAGAAAATTCAGACCATGGTTCTAAATCAGAACATTCAAATAATAACAAAAGAAGCATTTAAAAGCAAAGGAAATGCAAAGGAAGTGCTCCCACGTGTGTTTTCCCTTCTACACCAAACTCTTAAATATTGAGACATAGAGTGAGGTTTTGAATTTATAATATATATTTGTCCATTTCTCCCCTTGATGGTAAGTGTTTTAATGACACCTGGAATAATATTTGTATAATATTTTGATCACTTGTGAGTCTAAAGTGGGCTTCAATTCCATCATAATTAGAAATACCCTTTTCCCAAAATGTATGAGCTTTATGACAGAAATGGGAAGTTAAAAACCGATATTTAATTTTGTATTTGCATGCAGAAGAAAACGCTTTCTATTCTGTTTGATGTGCTGATGTGAAATGTGAGAAATGCGGCTTTTGTTAACCATGGCTGAAATTGGAAGGGTCGTCTTGGGAAGAGGTGAAATGGGCAAGTCGTAGGCTTTGAAGTCGGCTTTGGGCATATTTTATGATTCTTGTTGAGCCTTCCTGTTTTGGGGCTGGGGTGGGCGGTGTTGAGGTAGGAGAAGCATACCTGCCTCAGCCGTGAGAAGAGGAAAGCAGGCCCCCTCCTGGACGTACAGCAGGATCTCAGAATCGTAGGGGGACATTTATCCTTTTCTTCTCCTGGACGTACAGCAGGATCTCAGAATCGTAGGGCGACATTTATCCTTTTCTTCTCCTGGACGTACAGCAGGATCTCAGAATCGTAGGGGGACATTTATCCTTTTCTTCCGCTTTGCTCTTGTCAGGACTACAGTCTCTGTATTTTTGGAAGTCCAATCTCATGTGCTGCTTCACAGAGAAACCTCATCCGTGCAGTTAGCGAAGTAGGAGAGGGTAAAGGAAAACGGTGCCTCTTGAGGGACATTGCTAACCTTACAAAAGCGAGCTGGAAAATGGACCTGGCCCCCAGAAAGCACCGAGTGAAGATTTCCCCTTGGCCTTGCTTAATTGGGCAGATATGGTTGCCTTGCCAGGAAGAACTGATGGGCCATTTTCACTGTTTCGCTGTGTTTACAAAGTGATTACATAATGCATTTGGTTTGTCTTTCTGGCTGGAAAGAGTGTGCAAATACAAGGGCATCTTTGGGACTTTGGAGGAACAGGTGTCCTGTGAGAAAGCCAGGACCGGTCAGGAGGCGGCCTGGGCTCTAACTCGTGAGTCAGCATCCTTTGCCAGTGACACCCTCACTGTCTGCCCAGTGGTGATGGACAGGGGAGGAAACCCAGAGTAGCCAAGCCTGTATGAGGAGTATTAGTGGGGAGTCGGGAAGTGTCTGAAATCTGAGAAGGGGTCCGGGGCGAGGTGATGGCAGAGTCAGACTCTGCTTACCTCCTGGTCTCACGAGTGGCTGGC
Source organism: Globicephala melas (assembly GCF_963455315.2). Classification (NCBI taxonomy): domain Eukaryota; kingdom Metazoa; phylum Chordata; class Mammalia; order Artiodactyla; family Delphinidae; genus Globicephala; species Globicephala melas. Next base: position 60,744,311 of record NC_083332.1, on the reverse strand, counting down.
GAGACCGAGCAGGTGTGTGTGCACTAGGAAGAAGTGTCCGGGCATGACAGGTGGGCTTCCACTGGAGTGGGGCTCCCTTGGCCAGGGATACCTGTCGTGGAGCTGGACAGGGTCAGCGTCCTCTGGCTGGCAGGGCGAGGCTTCTCGAGGCTGCTGTTGGCACCAAGACTGTTCATCTTTGTAGGGGTGGAGCTGGTTGGGAAGAAGTCGCGTGGAGTATGTAGGTGCTGTCAGCTGTTCTTGGGAACTATTGGTTAGCATCCCGAATATTCTAGGTGTTGAATAGGAGATGCCTATGGGCTGTATCCAGGTTTTGGTTTTTACATTCTTCCCATCCTAAGATGAGCTGGCTGCACAGTGTTTTTCCAGATCTGCTACATTATCAAAAAAAAAAAAAAAAAGGCATTTCATGCAGTTATAGTAATAGCTAAGGAAAGCAGCGAGCTAGGGGACACACAGGGGTTTGGAAGCGGCACTGTGCTGTCACAGGGGTGTCCTCGGAACAGTTGTGTCAGGAAGCCTGGGGGCCAGTTGCCTGACACCCTTGAGCCTGGCAGAGCCCCCTCCCCACCAGCTCCCTCCCCTGCCTCTGCCTCCTTTATCAGCCTCAGAAGTAAAGGTTTTATTTATTTATTTATTTTTTCGGCTGCGTTGGGTCTTAGTTGCGACACGCAGGATCTTTCACTTTGGCGCTGGCTCTTCCTTGCGGCGTGAGGGCTTCTCTCTAGTTGTGGCGTGCAAGTTTTCTCTCTCTAGTTGTGGTGTGCAGGCTCCAGGGCGCGTGGGCTCTCTAGTTTGTGGCCTGTGGGCTCTCTCATCCAGGTGCGCGAGCTCAGTTGTTGTGGTGCGTGGGCTTAGTTGTCCCGTGACATGTGGGATCTTAGTTCCCCCACCAGGGATCAAACCCGAGTCCCCTGCATTGGAAGGCGTATTCTTTACCGCTGGACCACCAGGGAAGTCTCTCGGAAGTAAAGTTTTAACCATATTTTATTAAGGGATATAATTATTCCCTAACTTAGTGCAAACAAAAATGCGCTAAATTTGCAATCAATACTGCCTTTTGGTTTTATTTGGAAAACGGTGTGAGTTTACAGCAGGTGGGAAACAAGCCCGCAGCGCTCCTCCACTCTTCCTTCTCCCACTCTCTCCTGCCTGCCGGAGGCCACAGCTGGGTTCCAGCTGGGTTCCCCCATCCTTTCCTGCCACCTCTGACTTACCTGGTGGTGCAGTGGCCTCCTCACGGGACCCCCCACCTGCATCTCCAGGTGTGTCTCCGCTGGCTCCACCCACAGGTTACCCAGTCCAGGCTGCTTTTCTACCTGAGACTCTTCAGTGCTTCTGCGTTTCCTGTGGACTCCCGGCTCTGGCAGGACCAGGAGACCACCCCCTTTCCAGCCTTATCTTGTGTGCCCACCAGCTTGCTTCAGACACTGTCTTAGTGCTGTGCCCTTCCAACGTGGCAGGGACCCTTATAAGTGGCATTTATGGGGAGCATGGGGCTAAGTTCCCTCTAATTGCAGGTACCAAGGCAGGTGCAGTGCATAGAATTATGATGTTAACTTTGTCATGTTCCATTCCGATGCAGAAAGCGTGCACATCTCAGCCACGGCTGGCACAGATACTGCCTCTGTTAATCTCCGTTAATCTCTTCGAGGGAAGGAACCTCAGGAAGCAGCATGTATTCCTTAGGTACTCCTAAGGAACAAGAGAGTGGAAAAGAGGGAGAGAGAAAACTCTTCTCACCCATTCCCACCCGCAGAGACTGAATAGACTTCCTGCACATTCAGACACATGCTCTGGGTGCAGGGGTTTTCGGTAACGACCGTCACACAGTACTGACCTCACTGGACAGGAAGTGCGCCCCTGGCAGTCAGGTCACCAGAGGATGGAGCTTCAGTGTCGACTTGGCCCAGATTCCTGGGCTCTTTTTCCGTCTTGGCAAAACATTTGTTCAATAGCTTTCTGGAAATTTTCTGATTGGAGTATTTGAAGTGGCAACTTAATTTTTTTATTGTGGTAACATATACACAAAATAAGATTTACCACTTTAACCATTTTTAAGCTACAGTTTAGTGATATTAAGTATGTTCACATTGTTGTGCAGCCGTCACCCCCATCATCTCCAGAACCTTTCCGTCTTATCCAGCTGACACTGAGTCCCCATTAAACACTGACTCCCCGTTTTCCCTTTCTCAGCCCCTGCACTCACCATTCTACTTTCTGTCTCTGTGAAATGTGGCTATTCTATAGGGACGTCATATAAGTGGAGTCATACAATGTTGTCCTTTTGTGACTGCTTATCTCACTCAGCAAAACGTCCTCAAGATTCAGCCAGGCTATAGCAGGTGTCAGACTCTCCTTACTTTTTTTTGTTTGTTTGTTTTTTGGTGGTTTTTTTTTGCGGTACGCGGGCCTCTCACTGTTGTGGCCTCTCCCGTTGCGGAGCACAGGCTCCGGACATGCAGGCTCAGCAGCCATGGCTCACGGGCCCAGCCGCTCCGCAGCATGTGGGATCCTCCCGGACCGGGGCACAAACCCGTGTCCCCTGCATCGGCAGGCGGACTCTCAACCACTGCGCCAGGGAAGCCCTCTCCTTCCTTTTTAAGTCTGGATAATATTCCATCGTGTGGATGGACCCTGTTCTGCTTGCCCATCAACCATCGGTGGGCGCTTGGGTTGCTTCCCCTTCTTGGCTATCGTGAGTAGTGCTGCTGTAAACATGGGTGTACAAACATCTCTGAGTGTCTGCTTTCATCTCTTTTGGGTACGTACCCAGAAATAGGATATAGCTGTATCATATGGTAATTCCATGGTTAATTTAAATTTCCTCAAGTCCAGCTGACCCACTTTTCTCCCCCTTCCCAGCTTTCTTTTTACTTGCTGCCATTTTTGGAGTAGACACTTTGAAAACAGACTTTCACAAGCTACTTTATGTCATAGATTAGCAAGGAAAGTATTTGAATCGGCAGCCTGCAACCCAAATTTGGCACTTAGAAAGCAGCTGTGGGCAGCACGGTTTGCTGTGCTAACTTTAACCATCTTGGGTAGGACGGCGTTAATGCTGGTCTTGGGTAGGATGGCGTTAACACTGGTGAGTTTTTCTAGGGGGAAGGATCCGTGGTTCTGCATGTACACTGGCCTTAATGCTATTTTAAGGGCACTTTCCCTGATGACTTATGGGAAGGTTTATGGAACAGTCAGAGTATGTGGAATTGTTCTGAGCCACTGTTTAAAAAAAAAAGATTTTTCCATCATGTGAAAAATACTGAACATTTCTTGAAGGAGCAGTTGGGTCAGAATGACATTGTTCCGCTTCGGTGAATTTATTATCTTCTGGGAACATTAAGAAAAACCCACTAAGCATTGCTGTATTTATGAGCACTGCATCATGTTTTTGCTGTTCTTCTGATTGCTAGTGGCGTTCCTGTGGATGGTTTGTCTGCTTGTGCAGGGTCATCTCTTGTGTGATATTATCAGCACCTTTTCTTGACACGATGTGCAGAGATTCTTGACAATTTGGTCATCCTGGCTAAAACCCTTAGAATCGCTTGGAAGTCTGAGCGGGTGCTGGGACGTGGTGCGTTGTCTCTAGCAGGTCGGAGGATCGCTGGGCTCAGATGCGAAAGTCACCCACTGGGTCGGCAGATGCTGTGGGGCAACACTGCTGCTTCAGTGTGCTGCAGGCCGCCGGGGCACACTCGGACGCGCCTTGGGTCTGTGCCCTGCATCTCACCGGCAGAGTGTCCACGTGTATCACAAAAGCGCGCAGTTCAGAGAAGACTACCCCGCGCCTCACCTGTACCCCGGCTCCCAAACTGTCTCGTCAACAAGGCAGCAAGAGGTGCATCTCATCTATCCCGTGCGCTGGTCACTGCTGGAACCGGGAGAGGACCTGTCCTTTAGCATGACATAGGAAACAAACCGAGGCACCAGTCTTGTGCGGTGACGGTTTTGGAGTGCCTGGTTGGTGCGAGGGAAGGACACTGTTTATGGAGAGCACACGAGGTGGTGACAGCCACTGTGGTCGTCAGGAGGGCCACCTGGCTGTGGTGGACATCCCAGAGCAGACGGGGAATCATGAAGACAGCTCGTTGTGGAGCAGAGCTCTTCTCAAGAGCACAGGTAGACCAGCTGCAGCTTGGTCGCCAACAAGGGCGGGAGTGGCCCTTCCAGCTGGTCCCTGGCATGGTCTGCAAGGATTTTGACAAACCAGGGCCTCTCAGTTGCTGGTGACTCATGTGACATGCAGGTGTCACCCCGTCCAAGGTCACAAACAAGCACATTTTGTTATCTAGTTCCTGACACGTTCTTGTAGCTTGCATAACACTCCAGAGTGGAGTCCACATTCTTCCTGGCAGGAGGATAAAACGTGTGTTTTTGTCTGGTGACGAGCAAGGCCATGGTCTGCTCATCGGCAGTGGAACAGGGGAAGCAGCACCGTCGGGCAGGCCCATCTCAGGGAGGTTTGCCAGGTGCTAACCGCCTTGCCCCAACTGGTTTCTCCACCGTCTGCATCTTGAGCTTGGCTTGGATATGGTCAAAATCCTCGCAGAAGCGTTGGGTTAGTGTCATCATCCATTCCACTGAAAAGACCAGGCCTTGGGGCCGGGGTGGGGTCTGTGATGTGATGAGGTGGACAGCCTTTTGCTGGCCAGACTGCCGTCCCCCTTCTGGAAGGACTGCTGAGTCACCAACCTCTCCACGCCTGGGTTTCTCTCCCGGAGGTGGGGCAGAGCGCTGGCCGTGGAGGTGGGTGTCAGGGATTTGCTTCAAGGCCGTCCTGGGCAGCCCCAGCTGTGTCTTCGTTTCACAGAATCAGGAGCGGGTTAGGGGGGCCTTCGTGGAACCCTGACACCAGTGATGGTCTCATTTCCATGGGAACTCGCATCGTCTCCAGACTCTGAGTTTCTGCCACACCGTGGTCATAAACCAGGGTGTCTGGTTGTGAGTTTGAGCGATTAGGTTTCTAGAGCTTATCAGAATAGACATGGCAGGTTGCTATTTCATGCGGAGTGGAGTTGCCTAAAAATAGAGTAGTGGCTTCATTGGTGAGTGAGGGTGTTGACTGTGGAGAAGGGCCATGAAACCTCCACAGTGAAAGAAGGGTCAGGCGGAGAAGACAAGGCCAAGGCTGAGGCGTGCCTGCTCCACCCCCACCCGCACGTCTGTCTATTAATATTTCTGCTGCTTTATGACTTCTTGACTGTAATTTCCAGCAAACGTTTCTTGTTGCAGAGTACGGCGTTTGTGAAAACTTGCGGAAGCTGGAGATCACGGGCGTGTCTTGTCGAGACGTCTACGCGAAGTGTAAGTTAATCTGTCACCATCTTCTGTTAACTTGTTCCAGAAGCAGGTGCTCAGAGACATCAGCCACGGAAAATAAAAGTCCATGGCCCTCAGCCCACAGGTGTGTTCTCAGATACGCTTTAAGTTCAGTTTTGACGTTGTAGAGACAGCGCTGGTAGTAACAGCACTGACAAGGTCGGGGGCTCTCGTCTCCCCTTCTGAGTGAATCATGACCCTGATTTTGCAGCGCAGGTGGATGAAGGTGTCTTTCCTCTGGGGAACGTGGCTGCCCTGGAAACAACTCTGGTGTGCTTGGAGGTGCCCGTCTCTCTAGATCCCAGGCCCGCAGCCTGGTTGGAGACGTGGACACCAGGAGCAACTGTGACATGCAGCCGTGACAGCTGCCAGGGCTCCTCCCCGCCACCCTGACCGCACCAGCCCCGGCCCTTCCTTGGCTTGTTTCCTGCAGGCACGTTGAGTCTCCCAGCGCCCCCATTTCTTGTCCCCGCCCCTTTGCTTTCCAGAGTCGCCAGCAATGCTCCGTGATGCCTAGAGCCCCCGACCCCAAGCACCTCTCTGCTGGCCCTTCCTCAGGGCCCTTTGCGTGAGGCTGTGAGGGTGTCCGTTGGCACTGACATCACCCAGGGGCAGTGGGCACACCGTCCCGCGGGGAGCAGCCCGCCTGTCCCTGCCCGGCGGGGTGTGGCGTGTGTTGTTAACACTCGGGGCTGGGTAGTAAAGGACGGGGAAAGAAGGATCACGATGGCCCGCTCCTCTTTGGCCTGAGGTTGACCTGTTGACCTCTCTGAAAAGGACCTTAAGTGTTCATCTTAAAACCAGCTTGGTAGATTCTGGCTTACACATTCTTTATTTTTTTTGTGGTATGCGGGCCTCTCACTGTTGCGGCCTCTCCCGTTGCGGAGCACAGGCTCCAGACGCGCAGACTCAGCGGCCATGGCTCACGGGCCCAGCCGCTCCGCGGCATGTGGGATCTTCCCGGACCGGGGCAAGAACCCGTGTCCCCTGCATCGGCAGGCGGACTCCCAACCACTGCGCCACCAGGGAAGCCCTGGCTTACACATTCTTTTGAACTCTGCACCAGTTCTGCCCTGAACACCTAGACCAGATGATGCTTCTTACTTAAACACCGAGAGGCTGGGGACTGGGCTCCTGCTCGGAAAAACCTGTGATTCAGGATGGAGGGACTTCCCGGGTGCCAGGCTGCTGGGTGGGAGCCAGCGTGCTGGAGGCTTCCTTCCAGTGTCAGGGGCTTGCTCGTTGGTGTCGCTTGCTGTGTTCCCTCTTTTCAGTGGATTTGCTGCTCTCAGAGTCCCCCTGGGAGACGCCTCTCCTCCTGTGTCCCGCATCCCCCGCACAGGTAGAGTGTGGACTTCTGCGGAGCGTCAGCTCTGTGGGGAGACAGCCCAGGGGGGGCGCAGTTGGTCCCTGAATCTGGGCTGATTTCTTCATCCCGTCAGACTTCTCTCCACCTCGAGCCCGTGGCCATTTGGGATGTTGGGTTGGCCAGTGTTCCTGGGTTAGAGTTTGCTCACGAGCGGGGAGATCTCCTGTTGGAGGCTCTAAGTTCTTCGTGGACCTTCCCCGGCCGCCCGGGGCACGTGTGGTTCTCGATGTTGGCGCTTGGCTGTGCCTTCGAGGCTGTTGCCCCTCCCACCTTCTCTGGGAGCCCTGTGTGTCCCAGCCTCACCTCTGCCACCTCCCCGTATCCGCTTGTCCCCACTTGCCGAGGGGCTCGGGCTGCATCCTCAGCCACCCTCAGACGCCATCCCGACCTAGCGCCCCACCCCACCCCCGTGCCGCTGTCCTTGGTCCTGAAGCCCAGGGCAGGGCGTGTCTGCGCAAGGCCTCCCGCGCCTCCTTCCCTGTGCAGCTTCGCATTTTGGTTTCTTCTCTGGCCTCTGCTTCATGTCCCACCCACCCAAGAGCATGCGTGTCTCCAGGGGAAGTGGGTCTTGGGGCCCGAGTGGTCACGTCTCGTGAAAATGTAACTCCTTCCTGTCTTGTGGTCTCAGTGGTGAGAACAGTGCCACTTTGAACCCTGCAGAGCCCGGAGTTCCAGGGCTGGAAAGGTGGTTGTGTCCCCTTCCCTCCCGTCCCGCCCTCCATCCTGGGGTTGCCCCCAGGGCCCCGCTCCACTCTCTGCTTCAGTGTTGCTCCCCAGCGTCCGTGTCTTAAGTCTCCCAGAGCAGAGAATCCAGGAGGCCGCCCTCGCTATGGGCGTCGTGTCCAAGTCAGAGGCACACTCCCCACAGGAGTCCCTGTGAGCGCACAGAAACGAGAGGTTCCTGGCTTTGGGGACGGTCAGCTGTTTCCATGAGGATCTAATATGAGAAGTCCTTATCATCTCACTGCTTTTTGAGTTTGTTAGGCCATTTGATGATATCATCTCAAAGCCACTTGAGTTCTGTCTAAGAGTTGTAAGCCCTCAAAATACTCCTGGAGGGAGGCAGGTGCTCGTACCTGCTAGGTGTTGGGGGCTGAAGCACCCAGAGGAGAACACGTGTGAGAATGAAGGCCCCCACAGAGCTCATCTCAGCTGTGGGCAGAGGGGTTGCCCGGGCCTTGGGGACATCTGTCCTGTGGAGGGGACGTCTGGGCACAGGTGGATGGGCAGGTGAGTAGGAGAGAGGGGGAGGTCCAGGTGGGCCAGGGAGAGGGGACAAGGGCCACGGTGAGGTCACCGTGAGGCAAAGGAGGACGTCTGTAGACTTCTTTGACTGCTGGTTCTTAACCCCTTGAACATGGTTGCCAAATCCAGAGACTGATTCATATTATCTTATTATCAGCACCCCTGAGCGTTTGATCTGCCCCGGCCAAAGCGAGCTTCAGTTTTCATCTTCACAGTGCAGGAACTGTGTTTTTGTGAATTTGCTTTGAAGGCCTTATCCAGGAGAAAATCACTTAGCTTCTGGAATAGGTGGTAGAAGACAGTCGTCCCTAGTTCCTGCTTAGATGGTAGAGTCAGCTACCTCAGTCCAGGGGTGAAGGGGTCTGATTGAGTTAGGAGGCTGGCAAGCACGGTCCTTTGTCAAAAACAAAACACACACGTGCAGCAGGTGAAGGACAATGCCAGGTGTGCAGCGGGGCACAGGGTTCCCTACACAGCCACCCCAAATATCTGTGAGCTGCGACCTCTGCCCTCCCACCTCGGTGAGCCCCGCTGATTGTGGTGGGTGATGGGGAGAGAGCCCGGAGGGGGTCCCGAGCGGGCCGGCCATCATGAGTTCCTGGTGTGGATCACTGACTGACAGGAGCACCTGTCACCACAGTTCCTTCTTGGCCAGACCTGCCTCCTTGGCAACCGCTTGGTTCTGGGGGTCAAGGATGTAGGGAAGCGTGTGATGTCGGTGAGGGACAGGCGTTGAGTCCTGTGAAAATGGTTTCTACAGTCGAGAAGGCAGAACCATCTTCAGCCCTTTCCCTGCTGTGTCTGTTCAGGTATAAACCCTCGTGTGAAGTCGGGCCGTTTCATGAAAATTCTTCCCGATTACGAGCACATGGAATACAGAGATGTTTACACCTGCCGTACGTATCTCCTGCTGGCTTCCGCTTTTGTGGGTGAGCAAGACCGAGAAGCTGCATGGATAGGGCCTCTCACTTACAGCACGAGGCAGCTTCGGCCCTGAGATCGAGCTGACCTCCTTGGCGTTTGCTGGTTTGCACTTCGCTGCAGCGTCCTCCGTGGCTTGGCACAACCAGGGTCACTCTTGAGCGGCGACTCCAGGGCAGCTGCACAGATGGGCTGGGTGTCCGCAGCAGCTTTGGGTTTTTGGGTTGTACCAAGCAAGATCACCATGTTGCTGTGCATTTTAAAATTTATCGCTTCTTGAGGCAGAGTGGAAGCCTCAAAACCTTTCTATTGCAAAATGGAACGTAAGCATTCACATCTGGGCTTTATTAGTCAGTCACGTTTGCACAGCATTTGTCAATTCAAAGTGTACATACACACACACGACAAAAGTGTGTAGAAACAGTTGATTACTTAGGTCCTGATTCCTCCTTCGATTGGCATTACTTGAGCTCTGGAGATTTTCTAAGCCACATTCCATAGGTGATGAATGCTGTCCCTGCCTTTTTTTTTTTTTTTTTTTTTGCGGTACGCGGGCCTCTCACTGCTGTGGCCTCTCCCGTTGCGGAGCACAGGCTCCGGACGCGCAGGCTCAGCGGCCATGGCTCACGGGCCCAGCTGCTCCGTGGCACGTGGGATCTTCCCAGACTGGGGCACGAACCTGTGTCCCCTGCATCGGCAGGCGGACTCTCAACCACTGCGCCACCAGGGAAGCCCGCTGTCCCTGCCTTTTATTGGGTTGAGCCGAGATGCACTGAAAGCTGTTTTTTTTTTCTTTAAGTTATTAATTTTATTTACTTATTTTTGGCTGCGTTGGGTCTTCGTTGCTGCGCGCGGGCTTTCTCTAGTTGCAGCAAGCGGGGGCTACTCTTCATTGCAGTGCGCAGGCTTCTCATTGCGGTGGCTTCTCTTGTTGTGGAGCGTGGGCTCTAGGTGCGCGGCTTCAGTAGTTGCAGCACGTGGGCTCAGTAGTTGCAGCCTGCAGGCTCTAGGGTGCACAGGCTTCAGTTGTTGTGGCTCGTGGGCTTAGTTGCTCTACGGCATGTGGGATCTTCCCGGACCAGGGATCAAACCTGTGTCCCCTGCGTTGGCAGGTAGATTCTTAACCACTGAGCCACCAGGGAAGTCCCGAAAGCTGTTTTTATGTTTCAAGAAGCACAGGGACACCCTTCTGCTCTTTACTCCACCCCTCCGAGTGCTCCTCATGTCGGTGTTGCCACCGTGGGGCAGACCCACTCCTAGGTCTTAGAGGTGCATGGTTTCGGGACTTCCCTGGTAGTCCAGCGGTTAAGACTTCGCCTTCCAATGCAGGGGGCTTGGGTTCAATCCCTGGTCAGAGAGCTAAGATCCCACATGCCTAGTGGCCAAGAAACCCGAAACATAAAGCGGAAGCAATATTGTAACAAAGTTAATAAAGACTTTAAAACTGGTCCACATCAAAAATGATCTTTAAAAAAAAAAAAAAAAAGAAGTGCCCAGTTTCTAACAAAACCTACTCAGAGTAGAGGGAATAGAGTCGTTTGTGGATCTCCTCCTAACCCCCATCAGACTCCAGCCACCTAGCTGCCATGTGCTTGGCTGGCCCCATTTTACTCGGGGTTATCCTGGGGTCCGGACAGCGCTGCCTGGGTGTGGGCAGCATGCTTTGGGGGCGTGTCTGGGCTAACAAACCCACCTTGCGTGTCACCCAGGCCCTGGGGGGATGGGTGTGGGAGCGATCACCACAAGTGTGGGGCTGGGCCGGCTGGCTATGAGGACACAAGTTCCGTTCTTTTCCCTGCCATCTCAGCAGTAGGCTCTCTAGAACATTTTGTCATGGACTGGGCTGCTCTCCCTGCTTAGCAGTCAGTGAGCCCTGGTGCCTTCTCCAGCCCCACGGGAGAGACGGTGACGTAGCGGGTATTGGTGAGAACAGCGGATCAATGACACTGGCTGTGCTGACGGGAACTGGGTGCCGCGGGATTTTCGATACAAGCAGACAAGCACTTAGAGGTCCATTATGTCACACCGCTGTCACAGACTTCTTCTGGAACAACAGCCCATCTGGAACTTAATACCATGGGGCTAGTGTGGAATTCTGACCCACCTCTGGGGGTGGCCAGGACCTAGGAAGCACCTAGAGTTGTTTTGGGGGGTGTTCTTTTTGTCCCCAAGCGGTGGACAGAAGCTTCCTGCAGCTGATGAGGACGAGTTCTGCGTCCAGACTTCCTACCATGCTTCTCGGAGACCACGTCCGACGAGAGCCACATGCCGTGATGCCCCCCAGCTGCTTGTAGCTGTATTGCAGACTTGTTTTAATTGGGGACTACTGTCCCATTGAGGTGTGAGTGTAGTTATAAAAATACAGTAGAAAACTTGAAAGATCTAGAAAACATAATGAAAATAACCAGTTGTCAGCATTGGTTGCCTTTCTCTGTGGACTGGTCTGTTACCTGGATGGTCTCCTAAAACATCAGTGAAAAACTTACGTGTGTGAACAAAAAACCAGTTTCAACTGAATTTGAAACCTCTGTACGCCCAGGTGTTCTGTGTTCCAGCGTCCTAGCGTGTCCTAACCGAGGGCAGCTCGGAATTCATCCTCTGACGCTCACCAAAGCTCCAGAGACGTGTGCTGTGATGACTGGCTTGTAAGGAACAAGGCCCTGGGGCTGTTCCTCATCCACTTGTGCTCTTCCTAGAGCCGTGGGGCCTCGTGTCCCCTCGTCCTCTGAAGTCCTCTGGGCCACGTTCCCTTGGACCCAAGAGATGATATCTCCCCACAGCCTTGTGGCCCAGATCAGCTGCTCTTGGTGTGTGTATGTAGCTTCCTGATGGTCTTGATAATCCATGTCTGTAAGGCGTCGGGAGTGTCCTAGGGGGTATATTGCCTTTACGATGGGTCTAACACGTGTCTGTATGTGCTAATCGATGGTGACTGTCCGAGTGCACTTTGAACTTAAAAATAACGTCGTGTACCTGTAGGGCTCTGGGTTTTGAGGTTCACACCCAGCATCTTAGCAGTGCTTCAGATTGCTCGAGTAGATATGAGGGATTTGGTGGAAACCGCCCCCCTCCACTGGTGAGGAGACAGACAGACCACTTTTAATCCTCAGGTGCAGATAACACAGGGTAGAGTCTTTGGAGGGGAAGGACCAGTCTGCCAACTGGAGCTAAGAGCACATTGCAGGATGGTTACTGAGGAAGGAAGGAGACCATTGGTAAGAATAAAACAGAAGGGGGCTCCTGGAAAGGGCAGTGGGGCACCAATGGTATGTACGTCTGAGAGAGGAGAGACCCTCTGCTACTTACGTGTCTATAGAATGTTTCTCCTGATTTTGTTCTGTGTATTGATTTTGTATCCTGCAATGTTACTGAATTCATTTATTAGCTCTAATAGCTTTTTGGTGGTGTCCTTGGGATTTTCTCTATATAGTATCATGTCATCTGCAAATAGTGACCGTCTTACTTCTTCTCTTTCAATTTGAGTGCCTTTTATTTCTTTTTCTTGCCTAATTGCTCTGGCTGGGACTTCCAATCCTACATCGAATGAAAGTGGGGAGAGCGGGCATCCTTGTCTTTCAAAAGATTTCAGCTTTTCATTTTGAGTGTGATACTGGCTGTGGGTTTGTCATACATGGCCTTTACCGTGTTGAGGTACAGTCTCTCCATACCCGTTTATCATAAATGGATGTTGAATTTTGTCAGAAGCCTTTTCTGCACGGATTAAGATGGTCATGTGACTTGCTAGCCTTCATTTTGTAAATGTGGTGTGCTGCACTGATGGATTAGTGGATGTTGCACATCCTTGCATCCCTGGGATAAATTCCACTTGGTCATGGTGTATGATCCATTTTGGTTTGCCGATATTTTGTTGAGGGTTTTTGCATCTATGTTCATCAGGAATATTGGCCTGTAATTTTGTTTTATCGTGCTGTCTGTGTCTGGTTTTAGTATCAGGGTAATGCCGGCCTCATAGAATGAGTTTGGAAGTGTTCCCTCCTCTGATTTTATTCTAAGTACCAAAAGCTTCTAGCAAGTGGTGGGAGATACCATTAGTTGCATGTATGATTTGGCTTTGGGCAAGAAACCTCAGTTCTGCAGCGACAGATGTGGTGATTCAAGAATGATGTTACGGCCTTGCTGGGTGGTGGGCCGCTGTCCCGAGTGTGGTGGGCAATGACAGCTGCTGGTAGGACAGCAGGGAAGCGACTGCTCAGTATCAGAGCATGCTGTGCAAGGAGAGCTGGATCTTTCGGGTTGGGTGTTGTCCAGTGTACCGGAGTTTCCCACTTGGCCTGTTAAGTGACCCTTCCTGTTGGCAGATGAGAAACCTGCCTAGGACTCTTTTCCTGTTGGCTCCTGAGCTGAGCCGCCCCGTAGCCATCTTGGACTGTTGTTCCTATTTTGGGGAATAGGAGGGTTGTGTTAGAGCCAGGGATGGTTTTCTGAACACAACTATGCTGACCTCGGGGATCAATGGTTGGAAGAGTCTCTGAGCTGGTGTTCGTTCTGGAAGGCCCAAGTCCTGCTTCGTGGGGCTCAGAGCAGGAGTGTTGTCGTTATTCTGACTGAGTTTAAGTGTGGTTCTCTGGTGTTTGGGTCCCCTTGCCCACGAATGCCTGTCTTCTGTGGTCTCCTAAGAGCTGGGCCCTTTCAGCACACCTGTCTCTGACAGGAAAGCACCCGAAGGGTCTGACCCAGTCCACTTGCTGTCCTAGGTCCCAAGCCCGCCGTCTGCACCTGAGCCGGTGTCATTGGGACTTAATCCCGTTTACTCTCCTGCACGGTCAGTGGTTGTTTGGAAACAGCGTCGGGAGGACTTGTTGAGCTGGAATCTTCTTCCAGGCGAGGAGCCCTGGGGTGTGGTCAGCGCCTGGGCCAGGAGGTGCTGTGGATTCTGTCTTAAGCCCGCAGGCCCCTTGTGTGCCCTAGGCAGGGTCCGGGTGCGGGTCAGAGGAGAGCACAGGGGCTGGTGCCTGAGCTCATCGTGCTCCGTACCTCCTGTGGTGGTGACGCCTTAGAGCTGCCCTGCCCGGCAGGCCCCGGGCACACAAGGTTGCTGTGGGGACAGGCTGCCCTCCCACTCCTGACACCTAGAGTTTCATGTGACTCAAGTGGACTCCTTCTGTCTGAGTGCTGCCTGGACTTGCTGAGTCTTTCAGGTCACTTCTGCCAGACTAACTGAGACTTCTTAAAGAACACGTTATAGAACACAGGTGTCACGTGGCCTGAGGAAACCCCGTGCCTCACGGTCCACATGACGACGTTGGTCTCTGACCTCCCCTCGGATTGTCCTGGGTGGGCCCAGGCTGGGCGAGCCAGCGTCGTGTCAGCGGGGGCGAGGGGCACACCTGAGTCTTCTAATGGGCACAGAGCTTAAAATCCAGAGACAGTTGCTGCTCTAAGCACACATGGGAGGCTGAACTTTTATTTCAAAGAGATGTTGCTTTTAAAGCAAAACAAGGAACTCCCCTTTGGGAATTGCTGAGTCTGGGGCACATTCTTTGAACAGTCTTTCCAGGGGCTTCGAGATCAGATTGATTGATCTTGGAAAGAACCAGACGTTGTCAGCAGTCAAGTTGGGAGATGAGGGGAGGGGAGACAAGAGAAGACCATGCTGTATGGGCGCATTTAATTTTTTATCCACTATTTTGTCGTGAAATTTTAAAAACACACAGAAAAGTAGAAAGAATTGTGCAGTGAACACCCATTTACCCGATTCCATAGCACCCTGCTCCACTTCACTCCCACACACCCGCCCCTCCGTCCATCCTGTTTGCGATGCATTTCAAGGTAACTGGCAGCCATCAGTCAATTTCACCCCTAAACACCTGAGTGTGTGTTGCACTGTCTGAGTTCAGTATTTGTTTATGGCTCCTGACCCTGCTTATTATTGCTTGTTTAACAAACACAAAACCCATCAGGGTATGGCCATAAAATAACCACTGACTTTAATGTGTGTCTTGTAAACCGACTCAGAGGATTGCACGCGGCATGAGTGGCAGGCGCCGTGCAGACCACCGAGGCTCATTTAGAGAAGTGTGTCTTTAGGCTGAAACCTAGGGAACGGTTGGTATTTTCCCACCAGCCGTCGGCATGCCCTGCAGGCTTGGGATGGTTCTGGCCTCATGTTCCTCTTCTCTGTTCCCCAGACCAAGTGGTGGCTGGAGAACTGCTGTCTGGGCTCAGGTCCCTCTGGGCTCTGCTGCTTGGTCTTCCTTCCTGAAGTCGGTTGTGATGATGCAGCTCCAGCACTTGGAGACCGTCCATGGCTCCCACTGAGTATTAGCCAGGGTTTTCAGACACACAACCAATTTCTTCATGTATAAAGAGATTATTATAAGGAATTAGATCGCACAGCTATGGAGGCTGACAAGTCCCAGGATCTCCAGTCAGCAGGCTGGAGACCCACAGGAGCTGATGGTGTGGTTCCAGTCCGAAATCCGGCAGCCTCCAGACCCAGGAAGAGCCCATGTTTCAGTTCGAATCCAGAGGCTGGAGAAGACCAATGTCCCAGCTCAACGCAGTCGGGCAGGAGAAAATTCCCCTGTGTTTGTGGGAGGGTTAGCCTTTTTGTCCTCTTCAGGAAGAGCCCATGATTTAGTTAGAGTTCGAAGTTAGAAAAGGCTGATATCCCAGCCTGCAGCCAGGCAGCAGGAGTGTCTCCTTACTGGTGGGAGCACCAGCCTTCTTCTGCTCGGGCCTTCAACTGATTGGACAAGGCCCACCACGCTAGGGGGGGCAATCTGCTTTCTCTGTCCACAGATTTAAATGTTAATCTCATCCGGGAACACAGACATACCAGAATAATGTTTGACTACGAATGTCTGGCCCCCCCATGGCCAAGTCCAGTTGACATATAAACTTTACCACCACACACTGGCTGCAGAGAGACCCCAGACCCTGAAGCGGGCAGGCAGGGCCCTGCATGAGCTGGTTGTCTTCTTTGTGCAGTTTGCTCATTCTTTCACTTGTTCACTGTTCACTCAACAAATACACATGCAGAGGAAATGGAAGCGAAGGACTCTTCCCAGGGCATTTACTGTGCTGGCCATGGCCGTGCAGTGGGGTCTCAGGTCGGCATCAGGTGTCCTTTTCTCCCGTTGCCCTCAGTGAATATACATGCGCTGCTTTTGAAATAAGGGGGAATGTGTGTGTGTGTGTGTGTGTTTAAAAGAAAGACAGCTGATCCAATTAAATCTTACTCTACAGCCCCATGATGTTTTGGACTCTGCCCCTGGTAAAGAGTCCCACATCTCCGTTGTGTAGACTGATGGGAGGGGAGGTTCATTGCTTCACAAGGGCGCCCACTGCACGTCCTTCGAGGCAGCAGTTCCTTGTCATTGGAGCTGATACACAGAGGCTGGGTTTCAAAATGACCCAGTTGTCTGTTACATTTTTACTCTTAGAATGATTTAGACACTTGTAATATTTGCTTGAATCCACATTTGTTTGGAAGGCTCTGTTACGAGCCTCCGTTAGGGATTTCTTCACACGTCCCTCCTCTTCCTCACGCTCTTTCCTCCGATTATTGACTGTAAAGTGAAGATCAGCTGGCTCTGATGAAGTCCTGTCCTCTCTCTCTCCCTGTAGTGCTTCACCGATACAGACACATTTTGGGACTGTGGCAGCCAGATATCGGGCCGTATGGAGGACTGCTGAACGTGGTGGTAAGTCCCAGAGCGTCGGGCCTGGGTTCTTGCGGACGGGACTGCGTCCTCCCTCCAAGGGGCAGGCCAGTTGTTCACAAAGACTCATTGGGCCAGGTTTTATTTTCCTAGCGAGCAGAGATTCATTTTAAGTAGCTCTTGGCTTCTGCCACACCTACGAACTTCGTGGTGACGGGATGCCTTCCCTGGTCCCTGCCTCTTGGACACTCGGGGCCATCGGCCTTCACACCCCCGGGGCACTCCAGTGTTGGCTTGTGCACTGGTTCGTTGCCCTAAATCGGGTCTGCAGGCTAAAAGAAAAGGAGGCCATGTGGGGCCCTCGGAGGCTGGCCCTAGACAGAAAGCCCACTCCAGGCCCGCCCCACCCAGGGACCAAGTGGCATAGGCTTGGTGTCATGGCAGGTGTCTGTCCCTTCTCTTCAGGCTTGCCCCCTGAGGTCTACAAGCAGCATTTTAACTTTACTTTATTCAGGCTTTATAGCTGATCTCAGCAGGAGGGGCTGTTTGATACAAGCTCCTTGGTCGTAGCCAGGAGAAGAGTCTTCTGGTTTTAATTTTTATATGCTTCTAGGTCACTTGCCTAGAAGCATATAATAGCTGCTCATTTTTGGGTCCATTTGAGAAACTCAGATCTGACTTTTCTTGGGCTTAACTGGTGTCGGTGTCTAGCAGGATGCAGCCCTCGCCGGTGCTCTTGCCAGGCACGAGTGGTGCCTCTGGGACAGAAGCCGGGACCTGAGTGGGGCCATTGTACTTGCTGAGCTCTGGGCAGGGGCCTGGCCTCGATGTTGCCGCAGCTGATGGTGCAGGGAAAACACAGCCAGGTGCCCTTTGGCCGGCGCTGCACACGCGCTTGGCAGGCCAGAAGCCAAGTCCAGGGGACTGGCCGCAGCTCGTGTCACGGCTCACGGGTCTGCCTCGCTGTGGTCTTTGGGGCCCCCAGGGAGCCTCCTCGTGGCCTCCTCCGAGCCTGGTTCACGTAGGCCACGGGGTGACTGGTTACTTCGTCACTCTGTATTTTGCTCACCAGGTGGGGTTTGGGCAGGGATAAATATTGCTTCATATTTTTTATAATTTGATGGAAACATCTGTTAAGAAACTTGCTTTATATTTGTTCTGTTTAATATCACTGGGGAAGCCTTGCTTTTAGAACATTCTCACAGGGGCCAAGACAGACAGCTCCCAGCGTGGGCAGGTTCTTTCCTTTCTTTTAGTCGGGGAGGGTGATAATTGTTTGTCTTACTGGCAGTGAGTAATAGAGTTAAAAAAAAAAAAAAAGACTTCTGAAAGCAGGGGATAATTAGGGGAAAATGGAGCCTATGACAGAACACCGCCAATTGGCTCTTGTCTCAGATGGTTAGCGATTAAGTTCTCTCCTCTGTCGCTAGAGCCGGAAGCTGTGGACCCAGGCTCCGCCAGGAAGGCAGGAGCGACTGCTGGGCCATCCCCAGTGGGCTACAGAGGCCACCCCCTCCCCTCCACTGAGAACGTGCCTGGAGACTGCCCCCTCCTTTGACCTGATCACCACTTTTATCATTTGCCATTTTGAACACATACAAGGGTAGTGGGAATGGCTGGGTGAACGCCCACAGACGCCCACCTCCTGGACTCAGAGGTTGGCCGTAGTGCGCCAGGTTCATGGTGTCTGTCTCTGCCCCTTTGCCTTTTCTTTTCCGTACTTTAAAGCAGATCCCAGGCCCGTGTCAGTTCATGTCTGTACTTCAGTGTGGATCTCTAACCATGTGGGTGTTTCGCACGTTCCCACACATGTGAGGTCCTGACCACGCCTCACAGCAGTGGCAGTAGTTCCTGGATTACCTGAGGCCCAGTCCACGCTCGAGGCTCCCTGACGGTCTCAGAACCGCCTTCGACAGCTGGCTTGTTCACGAGGATCTAAGCAGGCCCTCGTGCTGCCTGCTTTGTTTTGCCTCCTGAGTCTCTTCTGTGGAAAGCAGCACTCCCGTTTTCCTCTGGTCAGTTGCCCTACTGGGTGTCGCACTTCTGGATCATTCCTGCTTCTTTCTTATGTCTTTTAGCTTGTGCTCCCGGCACCTTCCCACCCCCACTTCATAGCGGAAGTTCTCTCTAAAAGGTTTGCTCGGATTTGGGGCTAACCACTATATTTTCTATTAAAACATTTAGTTACTTTTTCAGCTTTATTTAGGTATAATTGACAAAACTGTAAGATATATAAAACGTACATTGTGGTGATCTGATTTGATGTACAAGTACACTGTGGAAGGATTCTCCCGTCTAGTTAATTAACGTACCCATCACCTCACATTTTTATTTTTTTTTGAGGGGTGGGGAGAGCACTGAGTTCTATTTCTTAGTATATTTCAGTGATATAGCAACGTTATCAACTTTAGTCACCATGTTTCATGTTGCATAAACCACTTTTCGATGAACACACACTGGTGGGCGGGGCCGTGCTCGTCCTGCTGCGCTAGGTGAGGCCCCAGGGTCCCTGCGGGACCGGAGTGTGAAGACAAGAATGGTCCTCGTGGTGATCTGGGGGGTGCGGATACTGAGCCTCTGCCTCCCCCTCAGCCGTGTGTGGACCTCTGCACAGGTGGATGGCTTGTTCATCATTGGCTGGATGTACCTGCCTCCCCACGACCCACATGTGGACGACCCGATGCGGTTCAAGCCCTTGTTCCGAATCCACCTGATGGAGAGGAAGTCGGCCACGGTGGAGTGCATGTACGGCCACAGGGGGCCCCACAATGGCCACGTCCAGGTGAGCACGCGGGGCAGCGTGTGCAGGTAAGGGGCTGGGTCTCCTCACTTCGTCCCGGGCCTGCTGCCAGCTGTTTGCCAGGGTCTTCCCAGCTGTGCACCACGCCCATGCCGGCCAGCAGGACCGGGAAGCGGGCCCTGGCCCGGCCCTTCTGTGCGCTATGCCGCTGTTGCTCCTCAGAGATTCACTTGCTGGAGCCTCCCCTGATTCTGCCTCTGGTTAGAGCCAATTGTCCTTCCAAGAGAGATTCCTCACTGTTCCTTTTTCTCCTCTTCGCAAGGGCATCAACTTGGAACCAGACGTTCTGCTCTCGGATGTGGGCCTGGCAGGTGGCCAGCCCGAGAGCAAGCCTGTTCTCTATCTCAGTAGGAGAGCGCCAGCCCCTCTGTGCTGCTCTCGGACCCCCCGGGGGACAGCGACGCCTGGCCCCCTGGGAGGGAAGCGTGTGCTCAGGGGGGTTCCAGCCTTCCTTCTTAGAGCAGCCGCAATCTGGTGGCCTCTTGGGGTCCTGTAGATGAGTGGGATGCATGGGTGCGGGAGGGACTGGTGCACGCCTGCTCTGGTGGGGGTTAGGGGCTGACTCGTTACCCTTTCTCCTTGTTGTGGACACTCAAGATCGTGAAGAAGGACGAGTTCTCCACCAAGTGCAACCAGACGGACCACCACAGGATGTCTGGTGGGAGGCAGGAGGTGAGGCCGGACCCTCCTGTCCTGCGGGGCAGCTGAGAGGGTGGGTGGTTTGAAGGGAGGGCCGCCTCCCGGGCTCATGCTGGCGCTGTGGGCGTGTGTGCTGGGCCCAGGTTCTGAGTCCCCACCACCCCCAGGATGAACGGGCCGAGTAGAAATAGTTCTCTACCTGGTTCTCCGTCGCCCCTTTGACAACAGGCCCGTGGGCGGTGGGGTCTCTTCCTGGATGTGAATTGCAGGGAGACCAGAGGCCTTTATTGGCGTGAACCCCGTGGTGGAGGTTCCCAGGTCACAGCCATGTGGTGGGTGAGCCTGCGTGAGTGTCTTCGGGTTTCCTTTCTGCACGAGTAATCTCACGTCGCCTTTGAGTTTTAGTTACACCACCATCTCAAAACATTCTTAGGAGAACCTCAGACTTTTAAATGCAGGATGCTCGTTGCATTTATTTGTCGGGTGCATCTCTTAGCGTTTCTGAGTCTGCTGGGTCCCTGGTAGCCAGGGGTCTGCAGGGAGACAGCGCAGATGGAGAGTACGCACGTGCTGCTTGGAATCTGTTGAGGGTAAACGAGGCCCTTGTTTTCCCGAACGCATGGTATGTGAAGGTGACGGTAATGACGTGCTTCCTTCCCTAATAACACTGTCATTCAGTCTCACATACAACCACATACACATCAGTGGCTGTTCCAAGTCCACTTTTAAGTGAAACACGTCAACAGCATATTTTCCAAGAATAGAACCTCCTCAGCTGTTGAGACCTTAAAAGGGCCATGTAATGGACTTCTGGAAATACTCTGGGATCAGAGAAAGTTCCTGCGAGCCAACTGCCGTGTGCGGCCTCACCAATTTGGAGACGGAATGGTATTTTTTCTCATTATGAAGGTAATAACATGCTCCTTGGGGAAACTAGAAAAACACCTAGAAGTTAAGGTGAGAATAAAATGCTTTGTTGGAATCCTGACTTTGGTGGTTAATTTGCATTTCTCTTATGTCTGAGGCTAGGATTAGTGTCCTGTGGTTCCTTTTCTGTGAAATCTGTGTTCATACCCTTTGCCTGGTTCTGTTTGGTGTTGTTATGTTTCTAATTGATTTGTAGGAGTTTTCATCCTGTGAGGAAGTGAACCCTTCAAGATACGAGATGCAAATATTTTTTCCTCCTTCATTCTTTTGTCTTTTGGTTTGAAATGAGGTATGTTTTCACTTGTAGAATTTAGTTTTTAATTTTTATATTTGCAGTTGTATATGTCTTTTCCTTTTTTTTTGGCCACACCGTGTGGCTTGCGGGATCTTAGCTCCCCGACCAGGGATCAAACCTGGGCTCTGGGCAGTGAAAGCGCAGACTCCTAACCACTGGACCGCCAGGGAGTTCCCCTTCCTGAATAGCTTCTTAGTTTTTTTTTTTTTTTTTTTTGCGCTATGCGGGCCTCTCACTGTTGTGGCCTCTCCCGTTGCGGAGCACAGGCTCCGGACGCGCAGGCTCAGCGGCCATGGCTCACGGGCCCAGCCGCTCCGCGGCATGTGGGATCTTCCCGGACCGGGTCACGAACCCGCGTCCCCTGCGTCGGCAGACGGACTCTCAACCACTGCGCCACCAGGGAAGCCCGTGAATAGCTTCTTAGTTTGATGTCATCTTAAAATCCTTTCCCCACTTTGGAATTATACTTACAGACGCGCTCGTGTTTTCATTTTCACGCGTTTGTTTCCCACATTTATCGCTGGCTCTGTGGGTTTATTCTGTAGAGTGAGCTTCAGCCCGCCTTGGCTGTAGTGCAGGTACCCCTCAGTCACCCCAGCACTGGTGCTGAGTGATGCAGGTTTTCTCTACGATTCAAAATGCCATCTTCGTCCTGTGCTGCCATTTGAATTTGATTTTCTTCAGGTAGATCGTGCACGTTTGTTGTAAAGCGTCTGGTCTTTCGTTGCTGCTGTAAATGGACTCTTGGCTCTCGTATCTTTCAGCTGGTGACTTTATATATAAAAGCTGTTGCACGCCACCCATCTTACTGCCTCTTCTCTTTCATTTATGAGCACCTTTGAGTTGACTACCTTGAGTTTTCCAGGATAATACTGATTATCTGCAAATAATGACATTTCCTTCCTCCTTGACCCCTTGTGGTGAGGACAACACCCTTGTCTAGTGGTGGGTGTGGTTCACATGGTCCTGTCACGAGGCAGCAAGGTGGCCTTGGGGTCAAGATATACGTTATTATGCTAGGGATGGAGCTGTTTATTCGTGTTTTATTAAGAGGGCTTTGTTTTAATTGAGAAATGATGTTGAATTTACCAGTTTGTTTTAGCATCTGTGGAAACCATCAGGTGATTTTTTTCCCCCTTAATCTAGTAATGTGATGACTTATGTTAATAGATTTCTAACCACTCTGAAGTCGTGAAAAGAGAGCTTGTTTGATCGTGGGGCACAGTTCTCTCTGCTCCTGGATGCTCTTTGATCCTGTTTTATTTAGGACTTCTGCATTGATGAACGGGCTTGGTCTAACATTTTTTGTGCTGTCTTTGGCTTTAGGAGCAGTCTTTTGCTGGCTTCTAGAACTGGGGAGCCTTTCTTTTCTCTCTAGGCCTGGGAATCATTTAACAGTGGACTTGGAACTCCTGCCGGTCTGGGGTGGGGAGATGCCGCACGTCTGCAGGCAGAGCAGGGGCTGGGCTGCCTGAGGTGCCGAGGGATGCATCCTAGAGTCATGGGGGCAAGGGGGCTTGCTGTGTGAGGCACAGTCACTCTGTCCATCTCAGTTGCCCGGGGCCACTTTGCTGGCTCCTTGTGCCGTCTCCTGTCTCCCTCCCTCTTGCCCTCCAAGGGGGGAGCTGGGGGACTGGGGGACGGGTTCTCCCATGGATTCCTGTGTCAGCCTGAAACATCTTCACTCTGTAGCTGAGTCTTTCAGACCCAGAGCGTGGCTTCAGGCTCCAGGGAGAGAGAAGGAGCCGTGAGGTGGGCACTGCCGTGTGTCCTGACAGCTCTGAAGAAGAGGTGAAAGTCTCGGCCCCGGATTCCGGGCTGCTCTGCGCTCTGATGGTTGATGGTCACTTAAAATTCTGGGCATCAAGGGTGCTTCCCAAGGGAATGGAGGACTCCCGGTGGCCTAGGAGGGTAGGAAGGTGAACGGGCCTTGCTTATCACTGTCTCCAGGCAGAAGGCTGTCCTTGGCACCGTGGAGAGATGTGGAGATGCCCGCCCCAGCCCCTGCAGGCCGTGCTGGCTGTGATCCCTTCGTCACCACCCAAGGCCAGCTCTGCATAAGCTGCATCCTGAGGCTGCCAACCGCCCCATTCCCCATCCCAGTCCCCAGTCCTGGGCCTTCTGCCAGCTTTGTGCACCTTCCAAGGCCACGTCCTGCGGCGGGATCTGGCCCCTCAGGACTGGGGTGTCCTGCTTGCTCCTTACGTGCCCCTCCTGGGGGCCCTCCCTGTGCTGCTCAAACTGCAGCTTCATCTCCTGGGCCTTTGAGAGCAGCTCAGGCCTTCGCCCGCCCAGACCCCAGCAGTGCGTCTGCTCTCTGGCTCCCGCTGCAAACGCTGCCTGCTCTTCTTCCTGGCTCTTCCCTCCCTGCCCGCGCCCGTCCAGGCCCTGCAGCCTGAGGCTTCTGGAAATCGGGGTGGGGGGGCGCTGTGAGGGGGAGCAGAGGTTGGGAAGGGCGTGTGGCCTGGCCCTACCTGCGGTTGCTCGGCCCTGCAGAAGGCTCTGGCGCTGGACTCCCCTCAGTTGCACACAAGTGGCTTTTATTTTGCTTTCCTTTGTCTTATGTACTTTCTCGCCACATTCCTAAAATGATACCTCGTCATCATCAGATCCGAAATCCTCAGAATCGGGAGGGAAAAGAGTGCTGACACAGCCCCACAAGGAGCGGCCTCCGTGCCCATCCTCCATCATCCCTTCAAGTTTCCTTCAGCCTTCGTGATGTCATTGCAGTCTAACTATCTAATTTGGATAGTTTTTCTATTTTTTTTTAGCTTAACCGTTATTCCAGAAACATTTCCCAGTCTCATTAGAATTCTTTACGACCTTTTTTTTTTTTTTTTTTGGCCATGCTGCGCAGCCTGCAGGATCTTAGTTCCCTGACCAGGGATTGAACCCATGCCCCCTGCGTTGGAAGTGTGGAATCTTAACCACTGGACCACCAGGAAAGTCCCTACAAACTTTATTTTTAATGCAGCGTTCCATCTGTCATCTGCTGCGCTGTAATGACTGTAGGTGTGTGACCATCCTGCAGTTGGACTTGGGGTTTGTGGTCAGATATTCCCCTGTTACCCTCCTGACCATGTGACTCAGTGACTTAGCCTCTGGGAGCCTCAGCCCTTGTCTGTAAAATGGGGCCATGAGATTACCTGCGGTGCCGAGTGATTCTGGAGGGTTGAGTAAGACGCTGAATGACTTAGTGCCAGAGCTGGTCGGAGCCGCCCAGGAGAGATGCCGGGCATTATTACTGTGACCCACTGCCTGAACTCTGCAAAAACGTTGTGGTTTTGGATTGCACAGAAATGGAATTGGGTAAAAGGCCCTGAAGATATTCCAGATTCTCTTTACGTGCTGTCAGTTTGCTGGTCCCCGTTTACAGCCCACCAGGGCACGTGAGCCCCCTGCCTCACCACGTTCCTGCCAGCCTTGGCATTGGCCCTGGCAGAGATGAGACCGGTTAGCACGTGCCCTTTGGTTAGGTTTAATTCTGCCACCTGCTAGCTGGGTGGCTCTGGAAAGGTCTGTTGACTTTTCCAAGCCCCAAACCTCTGTAGAACAGGGAAGATGTTAGCACCCAGCTCCTAGGCCGCTGTGCAGAGTGAAGCAGTGATGGGGCGGTGTTGGCCGTGGTGGACGAGCCCTGGGTCCATAGTGGACTGAGTCTTGTCTGATATGTTCTAGGCCCCTGTGTTTTTCCTTGTGGATACATATCTGGTAAGATAATTTCATAGTAAGCATATTTGTTCTGAGTAATTGGGTCTGCTTGGTATTCTTAACGACTGACCTTCTCATGCAAAGTAAATAAGATTATGATTGTTCACAGGCCAGCTTCATGGTATTTAGCTCAAGTCTGATTATGCACCATGGCAACACTGAAATCACTACATTCTTTTACTTCCATTTGTATCTGTTATTTCTCTATTTGATTTTTTTTTTAAGGGCCTACCCTTCATGAGTTAAGCCACTTAAGTGGAAGATTTTGATTTGGGTGAAGTCTAATTTGTCAAGTTTTTTCCTTAGTGGTTATTGTTTTCTGTCTTAAAAAACTTTGCTTACCCTCCAGTTGCAAAGAGAGTGTCTCTCTCTCTCTCTCTCTTCTTTTTAGAAGTTTGGTAGCTTCACTTTACTTTTCGGTCTGTGACCCATCTTGAATGGTTCCTGTGTGTGGTGTGAGGTGGGGATTGGGGCTCCTTTGCTCCCTGTGGTTGTGCAGTTGTCCAAGCACCATTTGTGTAAAAGACTTTCTTTCCCTGGGAGGTGGCTTGGATGCTGTGATCGAAAGTCCACTCCTGAGACACACGTGGGTGTTTCCAGGCTCTCTCTCTCTCTCTCTCTTTTTTTTTTTGGCTGCACAGCTTGTGGCATCTCAGTTCCCCAGCCAGGCCATGGCAGCAAAAGCCCGGAATCGTAACCACTAGGCCACCAGGGAGCTCCCTCCAGGCTCTGTCTTTAGTTCTGCCCTCTTGCTCAGGTACCATCTCGGTTACTGTCGTCTTGTAGTGGGTCACAGTGCACGCTAGTGTACATCCTCCAACCTTGTTCTTTTGCAAGATTGCTCTGGATGTTCCAAACGAATTCCAGAATCAGCTTGTCAGTTTCTACAGAAAGCATGGTGGGATTACTATTGGCCTGATGTTGAGTCTGTAGATCAGTCTGGAGACAGTTGCTGACCCAATACCAAGTCTCCCGGTTCGCAGGTGCCTCTGCTCTGTAGGCCTCTTCCCCCGCCTTTCAGCAGCATCTAGTGGTTTTTGGAGTAGAGGTATCACACGTTTTGTAATGTTTATTCCTAAGTCCTATGTCTTTTGAGGCTGTTGTAAGTAGGATTTTTAAGTTTTTTTTACTTTCCAGTTTTGTGCTGCTAGTATACAAAAATTCAGTTAATTTTATACATTGACCTTGTAGTTCTAATAGTTGTTTATTTCAGTCACTAGTAATTTCTCTTCTTTGCCAGGGTTTGGGCAGTAACATATTAAAGCAATTGACAGATTGTAGCTTTTTTTTTTCTTTTTGTAAATTGCTTTTGCTTCTGTTTGTAGAGCTAATTCTAGATATTCATTAGAAACACTGTTGAGTTAGGATCCCAGAGCTGTGGATTAGTTATGTTAGGTGTACAGAATGAAACTGTTAAGCACTAAATATCCTTCATTGTTCGATTCCATAATGAATTATTGGGCTTTGCGGATGAGGTATTCATAAAAGTTTTCTTTTTACAAATATACTTACTGAACATAACTGTGAAGGCACATTTTATTTTACTTTATTAAAAAATTTTTTATTGAAGTATAGTTGATTTACAATGTGGTGTTATTTCCTGCTGTACAAAGTGAATCAGTTATACATATGCATATATCCACACTTTTTAAAATTCTTTTCCCATATAGATTATTACAGAGTATTGAGTAGAGTTCCCTGTGCTGTACAAGTAGGTCCTTATTACTTATCTATTTTATATAGAGTAGTGTGTATATGTCAATCCCAGTGAAGGCACTTTTTTTTTTTTTTTTGCGGTACGTGGGCCTCTCACTGTTGTGGCCTCTCCCGTTGCAGAGCACAGGCTCTGGACGCGCAGGCTCAGTGGCCATGGCTCACCGGCCCAGCCGCATGTGGAATCCTCCCGGACCGGGGCACGAACCCGTGTCCCCTGCATCGGCAGGCGGACTCTCAACCACTGCGCCACTAGGGAAGCCCTGAAGGCACATTTTAAAAAGGAAAATCCACCCACACTCTCTGCCCCGCCTGTCCCTGTCCTGTTCCTCATTGGTGGCTACAGAAGGCAATTCTGCTGACTTGTCCGGCACGGGGGTCTGCTGTGCCCACTCCCCCAGAAACCTGAGAACCAGGCTCAGTGTAGACGCCACCTGTGTGGGTGGCACAGAAGCGAGGCTTGCCCAGCTGCCTCCTAGGCGCTCTCGACATGGGCTGCGGCCCCATCCTCCCCGAAGGACCCCCACGGTCCCTGCGCTTCCTTCCTGTTGAAGTCGGGCGGGGGAAGTGGGGACCAGAGCCCCTGGCGCCACGCCTCAACAGGAAGGGAGGCCAGGAGCTGGGAGACCAAACACACAGCAGCCCCCCCTCCCTCCTGCCCGGCCTCTGTCTTCATCCCATGCACTCAGCATCACAGCCTCTCCGAGCCCTAGTGTTGTGGCGGTTTTCGTGACCTGTGTTCTCTCGAAGGAATTCCGCACGTGGCTGAGGGAAGAATGGGGGCGGACGCTGGAGGATATTTTCCACGAGCACATGCAGGAGCTCATCCTGATGAAGTTCATCTACACCAGTCAGTACGAGTAAGTGCAGCCCCTCGCTGGGTGTGAGCGGCCTGTCTCAGGTACTGTGAACACGGTCTCCTGGTGGGTGCTGTGTGCATAGTCCCTCTCTGGGTACTGTGAACACAGGCTCTCTCCCAGTGGGTGCTGTGTGCACAGTCCCTCTCTGGGTACTGTGAACATGGTCTCCCAGTGGGTGCTGTGTGCACAGTCCCTCTCTGGGTACTGTGAACACCGTCTCCCGGTGGGTGCTGTGTGCACAGTCCCTCTCAGGTACTGTGAACATGGTCTCCCGGTGGGTGCTGTGTGCACAGTCCCTCTCTGGGTACTGTGAACACCGTCTCCTGGTGGGTGCTGTGTGCACAGTCCCTCTCTGTGTACTGTGAACACAGGCTCTCTCCCAGTGGGTGCTGTGTGCACAGTCCCTCTCTGGGTGCTGTGAACACCGTCTCCTGGTGGGTGCTGTGTGCATAGTCCCTCTCTGGGTGCTGTGAACACAGTCTCCTGGTGGGTGCTGTGTGCACAGTCCCTCTCTGGGTACTGTGAACACCGTCTCCCAGTGGGTGCTGTGTGCACAGTCCCTCTCTCTGCGTACTGTGAACATGGTCTTTTTCTCAGGGTACTGTGAGCACACTCCCTGGCCCACCTTGGTGTCTGTTTTCTGTCTGTTGGACTATCATCACCCACCAGCTGTGTGCTGTCACGGGCCTGGCCTGTGTGTTAGAGCCTCATAGTTGCTTTCCCATGTCTACCCGGGGGGCCTCTTAGCCTCCCTGCTGCCGTGCCCTCTGCCCCCGGACCCTGTCGCATGGCCCCTGTTTAGCCCCTTTGCAGTCTCAGGGGTCCCTGCCCCGGGGTGATGGAGAAGGTGTGAGGTGTGCTGTGCACATGTGGGGGAGCATAGCTCAGGAACGAGGGGTGCCCCTAGTGGGGAGCTAACCCTGGCTGCCCTGGGCCACCCTGCCCAGCCCACCCTATGCAGCACGGCCGGAGGTGCATGAGCTCTGTACTCCTGCCCCTGCTCCCGTGCGGCTCTGTGGCCGAGCTCTCATGCTGCCCGCTCCCCCTGCAGCAACTGCCTGACCTACCGCCGCATCTACCTCCCGCCCAGCCACCCGGACGACCTGATCAGGCCTGGCCTCTTCAAGGGCACCTACGGCAGCCACGGCCTGGAGATCGTCATGCTCAGCTTCCACGGGAAGCACGCCAGGGGCACGAAGATCACGGTGAGTCCAGGGGCTGCCCTGGCAGGCCCAGCACCGTGTGGACTCCATCACATCGGCGTGGCGTAGTGTGACTCGGGCCGCACCCTGGCTGCTCAGTGTGGGCCCCGGACCGTGGCACTGCTTCCCCGGGGAGCTTGCTGGGAACGCAGGCCCCACCCAGACCTGCTGATCCAGGGCCTGCCTTCCATAGGATCCCCCGGCGATTCTGAATGTTTCCAAGGCAGCCTTACCACACGGCTCTCAGCCCTGGCCACACCCTGGATCCCTGGGGAGGTGGAGGAGACACTGATGCTGGGGCCCCATCCCAGAGATTCTGATTTAATGGGGGTGGGCCGGGTGAGGGGCTCCAGGAGCTCCCTGGGTGACCCTGAGGTGTGGCCATGGTGGACACCCTCTGCATTAGCCCTCCGGCCCCCGTGGCCCGTCCTGGCCTCAGCCGCTCGGGAACGCAGTGGGAGGATTTCTGAGCTGAGTGGGGGTCCCGGATGACAGGCCCTCTGTCACCCGCTCTAGGGGCTGCTATCCACGTGCTCGCCTGTCGCTGTGCAGGTGTGAGGGGGGGAGTCTCTGCGGAGGCGCAGAGCAGGCCTCTTCCTGGTCCTCACAGGGCACTGCTCGCAGCTCCGTTGGCCGGGCTCCCTGTGGACGAGGGCCTGGGCGTTCTCCCAGGTTCATGCTGGGGAGCTTTCGTGTTCCAGGCAGACAGTCTGGGCTGGTGTTTCCGGCCTGTCCCCCGTCTGACCGGGGAGGGTCCGTGGACCTCTCTAGGCCGCGCATCTCTTCAGCTGTCACGCAGGCTGACTCCCACCTGAGGTCTTTGGGCACAGATGTGCCTGCGGGCCCTCCCAGGGTCACTCGTGGGTGCTGTTGTTCCGTGTCCTCAGAGGTCCTTCACAGAAGGCTGCCTGCGCTGGGTGCTGCTTTGTAAGGGCTTCTAGGATCTTCTGACTTGTAAGGGGTTGCCGCCAAATCAGTAGGAAGGCTGAGCGAGTGCCCTCGGCCGGAGGTGTGACCGGGGCTGGAGGCCGCGGTCTCTGAGCCTGCTGACCGCCGCCCGCTGGCTCCGCAGGGTGACCCCAACATCCCTGCCGGGCAGCAGACAGTAGAGATCGACCTCAGGCACCGCATCCACCTGCCCGACATTGAGAGCCTCCGCGACTTTAACGAGCTCTCGCGCATCGTCCTGGAGGTGCGCGAGCAGGTGCGCCAGGAGCAGCAGCAGGAAGGTGGGCCCGAGGACGCCGCGGGCCTCGGCCGGCAGAGCCCCCAGCCCTGCGCGGAGCCACCCGCCGAGCAGGCCAAGGGGCCCGGGGATGGAGGGGCCGAGGCCGCGGCTGAGCCGCCCGCCCAGTCGGGGCAGGGGCAGCCGTTTGTGCTGCCGGTGGGCGTGAGCTCGAGGAACGAGGACTATCCCCGGACCTGCAGGATGTGGTAAGGATGCCGCGGGGCGGGCAAGACGGGGCTTCCCAGAGGGGGCTCTGCCCGGCCGGCAGGGAGGTGGCCTGGGGTGGGGCCGACCCTGCGCTGGGGGCCCTGCACTGGTGGGGAAGCTCTGCCTACTTGGGCCGGGTCCCAGCTCGGGCCGAGCAGACTGTGAGGCTCCTGTCCCCTCACCCCTCTGGGGGCCTCAGCTGCCAGGCAGGGGGCCTCCTCCCCACCGTCTCTCACTGCACAGCCGCTGAGATCAAAGGTAGCCAGGCAGACAGGTGAGACGTCGGGCAGCACTGAAAGCAGGCCGTGGCGTCCCTCCCCGCGCCTCCCCTGGAAAGCCTGCTCGCGGCGTCCTGGACGGGCCTTGCAGGGAAGGCCTGTCCTGGGGTCTCACCGCCTCCTCATTTCTTCATGTGGTTTCTCCCCGGCTCTAACAGCCTCCCCACAGAGGCCGTGGGCCCCGGTCTGGGACAGGGCCTGCCCGCTGCTGCTAGCTCCTCACTTGGCGTGCTGTTTGCACGGTCCTGTCTTAGAGATGCACGCCCTGCCCCGGTCCCCTGCACTCCAGGGCTGTTTAGTTTAACTACAGAGAATAAAATGAAAATTCAGGCCCTCGGGCACACTGGCCGCATTTCAAGTGTTCAGTAGCCACTCGTGTGTTGGACAGTGCAGGTCTAGAACATTCCATCGCCATAGAGAGTTCTCATGGACAGTCACCTCGGGGTTCATTGAGGGAGGAACCTGTCAGTCTCTTGGCAGATTATCACAGCCGACTTTTCTCTGCCTTTGTCACGTTACGTGTGAAGGTTTCTTTCTTTACCTCTGGGCCATCTGCTGCCTCTCGTGTGCCCGCAGTGGTCTCCTAGGCTTTTCACATGTAGGCAGGCGCACGCCGAGCTCCCCAAAGGGAATTTAGGCGTCTGCGTGGACTTGATGGAAAAAATTCATTACATTTTCTTCATGTTAATACAGTTGTGATAAAAGAGGCTGAATTTGGCTTTTCTGGAGGGAGATGTACACATAGTGAATGTGTGAAGTTTTGAAAGGTCATAAAGGGAAAGGCTTTGTTATCCCTGGGAAACTTGACAACTTGCAGCATCGCAGGGCCAGCTCAGAGCCCTCTGGCAGCGCCGGCCTGGAAGCTCTGGCCCAGCCTCTGGCTGTGTCATGGGATGGTCCTCCACCTGGTGGTAAACATCAGGGGCTCGGCCAGGAGGGGTGCATGCGTTCTCTGGCACTGCCACAGTGCCTGCGCAACACACGTCTCTGTGTATCTAAGCTTGGTGCACCCCCCCGAAACTCTCTGAGCCATGGGCCCTCAGGCGCAGGGCTGCTGTCCCCCTCCCGCCAGGCAGAGCCTCAGCATGGTGGGCAGAGGTGGGCGTCCCAGGCACCATTCCACGCATTGGGAGGTTCAGGCCAACCCCTAACTCCTCGTCACCTGTTCTTTGCAAGAAAGAAATAAACATATTACAGCCTGAGTCTCAAAACTTGGCTGTAATGGGTATTTGAAAGTCCTGCTTCTGGTTAATGTCAGTTGCATGCCAATAAATCATTATCGATTCCATTTGAGTTGTTCATACGTGGACCTAACTGTCCCGGGAATTGCGATTTCTGTTACCTGGGTCTGCATCATAAAGACATGTACTTTGGGATAGAGAATACGAGGTGGGGCTGCCTGGAACCCTCGTCCTTTCGTTGGGTGAGCTGGTAGAGAGAGAGCAGTGGTCGGCGGGGTGAGCCCGACTGTGTGGGGTGAACGCCGGCTTCCCCGAAGGCGCAGGGCCCCACCTCTGTGCAGAGCTGCTGGCAGATGGTGGAAGTGGCCTGGAGGTGGAATGGAGAATGTTCCAGAACGTCCAGGACCACGGGTGATGGGCTTGGGCCAGCACGCGCCTTCGAGGCCCCGCTCATCCCCTCTCCCCGCGCTTTCCCTCTTGTCCTTGTTCAGTTTCTACGGCACGGGCCTCATCGCCGGCCACGGCTTCACCAGCCCCGAGCGCACCCCCGGGGTCTTCGTCCTGTTCGACGAGGATCGCTTTGGGTTCATCTGGCTGGAGTTGAAGTCCTTCAGCCTATACAGCAGGGTCCAGGCCGCCTTCCGGAATGCGGACGCCCCGTCCCCACAGGCGTTTGAGGAAATGCTCAAGAACATCCAGTCCCTCGCCTCCTGATGGCCCACCGCCCCGCGGCGGGCGGCCCGGGCTGGGAGGGCAGCAGTGTGCGCTCAGGAGACGCGGCCTCTGACCGGAACACCCACCTCCTCGTAGGAGCCTCTGCGCGGCCTCCCCAGACGCTTTCCGTGGACGCCCACATATCTGCCAGTAGCAATGGGAAAGCTGAGCATGTCTGAAACAAACAACAGAACCAGAACAAACCGCCTTAGAGGACGGGCTGCAGGGCACGTAGGTGACTGAACTGGAGAAATTGGCCATTGTCTAGGGAAAACAAAATCCTCCTCCAGGGAGGTTCACAACGCAACAGAGTCTGTTGCCTCCAGCCGATGGAAGGGGTCATGGGTGAGGTGTGCGGGCTCCACCATCCCCTCTGCAGGAAGTGAGCCAGAGGGCCTTGGTGCCTTCGACACAGCCTGGGCAGGTGGGGCACTGTGTGTGGAATAAGGGCTCCAGGGAGTCGGGCTTGGGACCCACTTCTCTACCGACTTGCTTGGATTTTGGACAAAGGCATTTCACCCCGATCTCAGTTTCCAAATCAGTGGAATGGGGCCAGTGATACGGGTCACTAGGGAACGCCACTGCAGGCCTTCCAGCAGCTCGGAGGCCCTGCAAGCACCGCCCGAGCCCGGTCCCTGCGGTGCGGTGTGCCTGCCTGGCCTCTCAGGCTCTAGAACCTAGACCTTCACTGCGGCAGTTCAGATAGGCATTCACTTAGTTCACGCCTTGCCCCTGCCCCGCACTCACCGGTGTCAGACCCTGAGCTGCAGCCGCTGGTCTCAGAACCAGGACAGGGCACCCTCTGAGATGACCTGCGTCTGTTCCTCCTGCTTGCTTTACACAGGTGCCGCTCTGAGAGGGGCGAAGCAGCAGAAGGGGTTGTGCCAGGTGAGCGTGGCGTCCCTTTGTGGGGGGTGGGGGGGGGCTTTCTGGACGCTGCACGTAGGGAGCGCACTTTAGAGACCAGGACCCTCAGGGAGCCTCCAGCATGCAGACCCTCCCGCTGGCATCGTCCCTGTGTCACGTTGACCCCTTCATTTGGGGACCCCTGTGAGCTCGCTCTGATCTTGCTGTCTCCTGAAGAGCGGAGCCCCGCGTGCCTGTGCACAGACCTGCTGGAGTTCTGTTCAGCCCTCCCTCCAGGCTGCACCTGCCTACCAGGGCGTGTGGCTTCCCGGGGTGGACGGACTCTGTTCCTTCCCAGTTGCTCGTCCTTGTCGGCTGGACTGCGCTGAGCCCTCACACTGGGGGCGGGGGCCCCAGGGAAGGGGCAGCTTTGTGGTGCCTTTATGTAGAGACCAACCTGAGGTGTCCCATGAAGCGTGGCCCGTGTCTCGTGATGGCGCTCTCCCTGACCAGCCCTTTTCTAAAACAACAACCCCCACCGCCCCCGCTGCAGCACATTTGGCGACCCTGGCCTTCCTTTGCTCCCAGAATCACAGAAGCAGCCAGCTCTGTGCATGGCCTTGAAGCGCAGGCTGGGCCTCCCCGGAGGCTCCGTGGGGCTGCCCTGGGCACGCCGGGCACTGTCGGCCGTCTCGTCCGAGGCACGTAGGCCCCCCTCCCAGACCCTTCCAGCAGGACCCGGGGTCGGGTGGGAACGTGGTCCCAGCTCCCGCGTCTCTCGAAGGACTGAGCCTCAGAGCCTGAGGCCGCTCCCTCCCTCTCACAACGTGGCTGTTCTTCTCTCGTGCCAAGCATGGCCGTCCCCAACGGTGACGACTGGCCGCAAAGCCTTGAGGACCGTGAAAACGGAGGACAGCTGGGCTAGGCTGTTCCTCTCTAGATTTCATCATTGTTTAAATAAAATCAAGAAAATGCGTATTTTACCCAGAGCCAAGGGACCGTCTCCCTCTGAGGCCCCCAGTGTTGCAAAGCGCACACAGATCGAAGACGAGCACTTCTGATTAAAAACCAGTCTCAAACCAAATGCTGTTCTGCCTCTAGTGTCTGGCCTACACATGGTTTCCACTAACAGTGACTAAAATAACCCTGGTCTCTTGGCTGCGTTCACGTTGGCCTCTGTGTCTGGTGTCAGGCGGGGCCCCTGGGCCTGTGGGTGGGGTCTGTCTAGCTGGCAGTGGCCGGGGTGACGCCAGGCAGGTCAGCAGCAATGAAGGGTGAGGGCTTGTCATCCGCACAGCCGGTCATGCAGAGGTCCCCCAGTCTGACCCGTGCTCAGCCAGCTCTTGATGTCAGTAGGTGAGGTGTAGGGACAGTGGCGGTTCTGTGCACAAAGCGGGCACTGGCCGCTCCCCTTCCTGGCAGACGGTCAACCAGCTCAGGAGG
The DNA here is from genome assembly GCF_963455315.2 of Globicephala melas. Classification (NCBI taxonomy): domain Eukaryota; kingdom Metazoa; phylum Chordata; class Mammalia; order Artiodactyla; family Delphinidae; genus Globicephala; species Globicephala melas. Next base: position 60,709,785 of record NC_083332.1, on the reverse strand, counting down.
GGAACTTCCAACCAGTTAACTTGTAGGCGAGGATTCAAAAAGGCTGACGTCGTTGTCCGAGGCCTCAAGGCAACCGGGCTTTTGAAAAATCAGGTTCCAGTGGTGCACTCGACCCAGGTTAGGGGCTGGCAGCGTCCACGTGGGGCTTGATCTGGGGGTGGTGGGTGGACCTCGGAGGGTCTTTAGATGTTTCCCATGGTTGGCACCGCCTTCACTGCCACTTTGCTGCCGTGAGGTTGGGGAAGGAAGCTCAGGTGCACCTCTGTGTACCTGGGCGGGCTCCACGCTCTGCTAGTCGATTGGAAATGATGTGATTGGAGATTTCAGACACGGGTCACTGGCGATTTTCCCTGTTGGGGCTGAGCGTTTTTTGGTGTGAGGCTGTGGGAAATGACCTTATTTTTTGGCCGTGGGACGTGGGCCTGGCCCCTCCTCCAATACAGTCCAGCTCACTGGCTGGTGCTCACAGCCACAGCCGCCCTGCTCTGCCCCTTGCCCCCTCCTGCCCCGACACCAGGCTGCTCAGTGCCAGGTGCCTGCGTCCCTGGCCAACGCGGAGGGCGGGAGAGTGCACAGCGGTCTAACTAGCTACATTCCCGCTTCCTGCAGAACAAGCGCAGGGGTGCAGTTGTCCTGCCAGACTTTCTAACTGAGTTGTTTCCAGATGACCAGACCCCTCCCTTAGCCAGCTGCCCTCTCGGCCTGACACCTTCAGGGCTGGTTGCAGTGTGCGGGTTGCCCAGGTTGCACAGCTGCTGCTGTGAGGACACTTCAGTGCTTGTGAGCTGAGCTGAAGAGGATCAGAAACCTGCTCAGCCCTTTGTCATTCGGGGAATTTCCTAAGCTCCTTGTGACCACGGTGTCTCGAGTGTAGACTGGGAGCACCTGACTGTGACTTAGTAGCCATGTTCTTTTGGATACTTTCAAGAATGCCTACGGGAATGTTCTCATATAACCCTCACCTGCCTTGAGGATAAGATGACCCAATTCATGGTCCATCCCAGTGTTAACGTAGGCCAACTTCTCTGTCTTTACTTTTGGGAGAAGATCTGAAGTGTAATTTGTATGTTCTCAGAACAATTTAGAGACAGAAGAAAGCCACAATGCCGTCAGTTTGCCTGATGCCGTGCATGGGAACCATACGGAGCGGTGTCGTTTACAGCTGGGTGGCCTGCAGGCCAGCCTTCCGTGGGGCCAAGGTGACCAGCAGTGGCACCTGAGGCTCGGACAGAAAGGCAGCCCCTCTTCTGGGTCCTTTCTGTGCTCGCCGGGAGAGCAGCCAGAGCACGTGAAGGGATCAGAACATTTTGCTTTTTTAGCTTAATTCAGTACTTTTGGTGGTTGTTTGAGATCATACAGTCCGCTTGGAGAAGAAAAACTTTCATCCTGTGTGATCTTGAAACCCCACCCCGTGAGTGAGAAAGACAAGAGTGGAGATGGAAAGAGTTGTGGTCGCTCTCAGGCATCCGCTCGGGCTTGCCAGGTGCGGCTGGGGCAGGGCCAGGACCCGAGGAAGCAGCTGCCGCGAGCCTGGGCCCCGGCTTGTGACCCGGACACGACAACCATGCGGGGTTGTTGCTCCATAAAGCAGCTTCTGAAATCTTATTGTGTGCTTTGTAATTTATTCCTTTCGGGATGTGGTTCGGATGGAGGCTGGAGCCCTAAGCAACATGGCCTATATGGATGTGGACAGGGGACGATCGTGGGAGGGGGCTGCGGGTCGAGGGAGGGGACTGGGGCACGGGTGGGGGGCCTCCCCAGGGGCCTGCACTTTTCACACTTGATTTTGACAAAACTTTGATTTTCCCAGTTATGGAATGGAGTGGTGAGTGACCCCCGGGGAACCCAGACAACCGTGGGTCCCTGGATTCCTCCCTTTCACCCAGCAGACATGTGTCCCCCTCCCCAGCAAGGCAGCCCTGAGGGCAGGGCCGAAGTGGGTTTTCTTAGTCTGAAGTCTAAGTAAGTTGCTGTTTCTGAGAACAGAAGGGCAGGATAGATAGGGCAGGGCATGTGCTCAGCGGCTGGGCATACAGCTGAGGAGCTCATTTATGTATTATTTTAACCTGTTTACAAAAGTAATATTCTTGTGAAAAATTCAAATGTTTTATGTAGGAAGTAAAAGTACCTCATGTTCCCATCCAGCTGGGCCTGGAGCCCTGAGAAGGGTTGGGGCTAGGTCCCCTCCCCCATCCGGGGCGTCGCATCACCCCCATCCCTGCAGGCACCGTGCTCGCCCTTCCCCGCGGCAGGAGGCTGCATTGGTGGCCCTGGGGAGTGTGCTCCCCTCCGGCCCGGCGTCCCTGTGACCGGGTCCCTTTGTAGCCCGCCCTCTAGTGGGCACGTAGAGTCGCTGCACGCTGTGTGACCCCCAGCCAGCAAGGTGAAAACAACAAAGAAAGAAGATACGCCACTTGGGTAAAGTTTTCAGACCTTTCCCCCCACTTTGACTTGAAAATCCATGAGTGATGGAAGGCCGCCTTTCAGGAAACTTGGGGAGGGGAGGGCTGGCAGCTCTGCCCCGCCCTGGGATGAACAGGTGCTTCTCCTGGAGCGGACTCGGAAGGAGGCAGCCAGTCACCCAGGACACCCACGAGGGGCCCTAGAGGCGGACCTGAGAAGCAGACCTGAGGTCCACCCGACGGCCCTGCTCTCGTGGCACGCACACGCACCCTCAGCCTAGGCCGAGCCCCAGACACAAGATCTTTTAGGGGAAACCAGCCCCGCTGCTGCCTAGGTCCCTAGAGCTTCTCAGTCCCCAAGCCCGGCTGCTTGCTTGGGGCGGGGCTTCTCCACCAGTCATAAGGTCTCCACGTTTAGGGGCCAGGTGATTCTGTGCTGGGCCACCCCGCTTGCTGTAGCGGCTGAGCTGCATCCCTGGCCTCCCCCATCATGACAACCAAAAACGTCTCCAGATGCGGCCATAGTCCCCTGGGGACTGTCACCTGGTGGAGAACCACTGGGTATGTACCTGCACCTCCATGCCCCAAGCAGGGTGCCAAGTGTTGGGGACACAGCAGTGAACGGGTGGCAGGGTCTCAGTCCTGCACAGGTCACAGAACAGAACATCCCCCAAATGGGCTCAGGTAGCCTCCGCTTGACTCTTGGGTGCTGTATCAGGTGATGATCTGTCTCCAGTGCAATGAGGGGGTCAAGGCTGAGATGGAAGCTGGTGCAGGTGGTCATGTGGTACCTGGCCTGCAGGGCCCAGATGGTGGGCGAGGTGCTGTGTCCTCACCTATCTCCCTCTCTACCCAGGAGGACGTCACTCCCAGAACCTCAGCAGGGGCCCAGGAACGGGGTGTCTGCAAAGCTCCAGAGCCGTGGGCTCCTCCCTGGTACCGGCCCCGTCCTCGGCACATTTCCCCGGCTCTTGGTGGGCAGGAGTGGGCAACGGCTGTTGTGGCAACAGCAACACTGCCTGCCACTCGAGCTGGTGGCTTGGCTTCCCGAAGGGTGGATAGGCGTGAAGCTCAGCGCCACCAGGTCCTCAGCAGGAGGGAGATGCCTGCCCAGCCCTGGCATGCTGAACTGTGATCTCTGGGGAGAGGGGTTGAGCAGTCGAGTTTTGCAAACCTCCCAAAGGATTCTGATGTTGCACAAATATCTCCTTTTCCAAAATCTTTTGGGAAGAGGATTCCAGAGAAAATACCTCAAGGAACATGATTTTAAACACATAGCTGTTCTTGGCACTGTAGTGGGAATCACTGGACTGTCCTTTTTTATTTCATGGTTAGGTTTTTTGAGTTATAAATTATGTCAATTTTTAGCGTAAGTAAATTTCTTTAAGTTGACCAACACATAGAGCTGTGAACAGGCACCACAGTCGAGATCCAGAATGTTCCATCTTCCTCAGAATCCCTGGTGCTGCCCTTTCATAGCCAGTGCCCCGCTCCGAAACCACTCATCTCTTCTCCATCCCTAGTTTTGCCTTTTTTAGAATGTCAAACTGAATTGCATAGTATGTAGCTTTTTAGTCTGGTTTCTTTCATCAGCAGTTTCTCAGTCTTTTATTCATTATCATCTCCCTCCAAGGAGCCTTTTTAGACATTTTTTTTCCCTAATACTCCCCATGACAATTTAACGCCACAGATACAGTTTATATGTACTGTATGCATTTGTGTGGGTCTGTGTGCGTGTGTGAGCCCAGGTGGATGGCCCCACTGCCATAGAATGTCTCTCCTGTTCCCAGCGTTCCACAGTTCTATTGGAAGGCAAGCTCCCATGGGGCGCCATGGGTGCAGGGAACATGGTGCCGAGGCCTCTCCTAGAGGACACTTCAGTGATCTCGGGGAAGGCGCTAGGACGGGGCCCTTGGTACCTCGGAGGTGGGGGTGAGACAGTGACAGAGGCACTTGAAAACGAACAGACTCTCCTAGCCTGGTGGCCTGGCTCGGCTGTGCCGTTTCATAGCCCTCTGACAACAGTGAGGAGTGGTCCTGTGTCCCCCAGCAGATTGCAGGAGCTCGCAGTGAAGAAGGGAAGGGAAGCCGAGACGCTGATGTCACAGCCACCGAAGAGAGAAGTCTAGGTGTCTCGGTCAGTGAGGGTGACGATGAAGCCTATGGTCCTACGAGGAAAGGGTAAGGTTTGGGGCAGCAGAGTTGACATCATGCTGTCCACCGGTGGGAACCTGTCACATCATGCAGGGCCCCCATCCGGGTAAAAAGTGAGTCCTGTGTCCAGGGCCATGACGACAGTGGCACCTGGTGTGATCTTGACCAAAACCGCTGTGCGGCTTGGGCTGGGAAGACACTTGAGTGCTCAACGTCAGAGAGACCCAAAAACTTATGAGACATGAGAACTTAAGAATTACAGTTCCTATTTAGATTTTATTTGAAAATCATGATTTCAGTTAATCCGTAGGATTTAGGTTTGTGGAACTCCTATGCCTGTCACAGGTCAGTTAGGCAAGTCTATCTTGAAATAAGCCAACCTCAAAACAAAAGCACAACTTTTTGGTTCTTTTCTGGGTTACCAGTAATACGTACTTTTTTTTTTTTTGCGGTTTGCGGGCCTCTCACTGTCGTGGCCTCTCCCGTTGCAGAGCACAGGCTCCGGATGCGCAGGCTCAGCAGCCATGGCTCACAGGCCCAGCCGCTCCGTGGCAAGTGGGAGCCTCCCGGGACCGGGGCACGAACCCGTGTCCCCTGCATTGGCAGGCGGACTCTCAACGACTGCGCCACCCGAGAAGCCCCAATACATACTTTTTAAGGAACGTTCTCGAAGACACAGATATAGACACGTGTGAGAGTGGGAAGTGGCTGTCCTCCAGCTGCTGGACGAGCCAGCACTGTGTGTGTTTTTGTCTGTGTCCTCTAGTGGACATAAGCTCTCACTCTCTTGGGTGTATACCCGGGGGGGGGGGGCGGGGAACTGCTTGGCCATAGGGTATTCACACGTTTAGGCTTTGTAAATACTGCCCAATAGTTTGCCTATATGGTTGTATCCATTTTGTGAGTAATGTATGAGGGTTCCAGCTGCCACATCCTCTACAAACTTGGTACCGTAAGTCCTTTTAACTATTTTTGGTGGGGATGGGGACGGTGATGAGTCACTCTTGACATGAGATGGCAAGTCCAAGGGGTGAGGGCCAGACTTTCTAGGGGGGCACAAACCTGTCTTCTATGCTACCACGATGTTCCAGTGGGCTCAGGAGGAGAATGCAAGGAAGCCAAGGGCCCTCCAAGGCTGGCAGAGACAAGACAGCCATAAATAAAATGCTAGGCTAATGGTGAGATTCCTGGATAATTTTGTCATTAGCTATTAAGAGACCAGTGGTGACATTATTTATAGACACACATGCGGTGGGGGGGTGGTGGTGTCTGAAATAATTAGCAGCTAATATGGTGGGGTGCTGCCCAGTCAGCATCGGTGTTGGCCCGGAGAGCCTGCGTGGGGGTACTGGCTGGAAGCTCAGCCCTGTTTACACTTCATGAACTTACCAGTTAATAAAGGAGCCAAGAATCCTGAGCAGTTCCCGGGAACTCCTGTTTGTCCATGGCTAGAACGCAGCACGTGGAGATGTGCCCCCCCCCCAAAAAAAAGAAAAAAAGCAAAACAAACACTGAGAAGTCTGTTTCCAAGAAATACTTTTTTTTTTTTTTTGCCCCACGGTGTGGCTCGCTGGATCTCAGTTCCCCGATGAGGGATTGAAGCCGGGCCAAGGCATTGAAAGCTCGGAATCCTAACCACTAGGTCAGCAGGGAACTCCCATGCTTCCAAGAAATACAAATCTGATCTTGTGATAAAGATCACAGAGAGGCAGAAAACATTCAATTTTACTAAAATGTGAAGACAAGCATCGTGTCTTCATTTCGGAAACTGCCCAGAGCGCACACGTGCGAGGGGGAGGAAGGAGAGATCAACGGGTAGAGAAACGGGCCGAGAGTTCAGAACCGCACGGCATCTCTGGATGTCAGTTGTTTTGAATTCCACGGCCTTCGAACCCCCAGGTTGCTTAAGAAACACACATTCTCTAAAGTCACAATCTGAGCCCGATTCAGCCAGTGACTTGCGGGGCGCCCGGTTAAATCTGAGTGTCAGAAAAACAACGACTTCAACTACAAGTACGTCCCGGGTCCTGCGTGGGACACACTCCTACCGAGATGCTCCCCGGTATCCGGAATAGGCCCTGGGCCGGCACCGCGCCCCTGCGGCCTCGGGGGGCGGGTCCCACCTCTTTCTCTCCTTCCAGGGGACAGAGACCCCGGCTAGTGTGCCCCGCGGCCCCGCAGGCCCGTCCTTCGGAAATGGTGAGTGGGCATTCCCGGGAGTGAGGGGGTGGTTCTTCCGGGGCCGACGCCCATCCAGGCCAGGCCGGGGCCACAACCGACACGCGGTCAACCGCGCCGGCCCGACCTCCGCTCAGTCCCCGAGAGGAGCCCCGCCCCGCCCCGCCGACCTCGCCCTGCTGACCCCGAGGCCCGTGGCGCCAGGGCCCAATCAGCTGCCAAGTAAGTGCCTAGAAGGTAGCGTCTGATTGGCTGAATGAGGGCCAGTCAGCGGCGTGCGCAGAGGGCCGTCGCCGGAAGAGCCTGGCCTCTGAGGGGCGGGGGGGGCGGAAGAGGAGGGACCTTGGGGGTCGGAGGAGGCCCCGGGGAGGGACAGGGCGCATAGAGGAGGACGGTCTGAGGGAGGAGTGTCACGCCTGGGCCAGTCCCCGCTTTCGTCACCGCCGTCATCATGAGCTTCGTCACCCCCCTCTCCACGACTTAGAGTCGCGGCGGGCACTTCCGGGAGCCCTCGGGTGTCCGTTCGGTCTGTCAGCGCGCACTCACCCCGAGCGCGTCATGACAGGCAAGTGACCCCTCAGTCCTAAACTCTGGGCCACCACTCCACACCTTGGGGCCCGGCACCCGAGTCACCTGAGGAAGCCTAACCCCGAGTCACCTGGGGAACACGGACCCCGAGTCACCTGAGGGAAACCGGCACCCGAGTCACCTGAGGAAGCCGGACCCCGAGTCACCTGAGGAAGCCGGACCCCGAGTCACCTGAGGGAAGCCGGACCCCGAGTCACCCGGGGAAGCCGGACCCCGAGTCACCCGGGGAACACGGACCCCGAGTCACCTGAGGGAACCCGGACCCCGAGTCACCTGGGGAACACGGACCCCGAGTCACCTGGGGAACACGGACCCCGAGTCACCTGAGGGAACCCGGACCCCGAGTCACCCGGGGAAGCCCCAGCACCCCGAAATCACCCTGTCCCATAGAAGCTTGTACCAGGTAGGCAGGACAGACGCCATACCTACATCATGTAAGCCCGGAAGGGCAATTCAGCGTTTCACCTGAGGTTGTCAGGAATGGATGTGTCCAGATGCTCAGGGACGGTGGTCAAGGACTGTTTGTCTCCATCTTCGGCTTTGCTTTCTTCCCCTCCTGGAGGCAAAATGACCTAAGACGTCCGGAGGCTTACGGCCTCAACAGAAAAGGACATTCCCTTTCCCAGTAATTTTAACAGAGTCCCAGAATGGGTTTCATTGGGTTGACTTGGGTTATAATACAATTCTGAGGCAGCCTCTGAAACTAGCTGGCTTCACCTTCTTGGCTGGGGTTGTGGCCCGCCGCAAGGAAACAGCAATGCTGTCATGAGCGTTTGGGGGCTTGGGTACTGTGCAGGGCAGCATCCCACATCCTGTGTTGTCAGGGATCAGCTGGGGCAGTTGAGCTCAGTGACCTGAAGCTATTGCTGTAGTGAGATAGCAATAATGGTGATTACGATGATGGTCTCACTTTTACCATTTCCGTGTTATACATCGCTCTCAGGGAAGCTGGTCTTTGCTTTGTGTTGGCTTTATGCCCACTGGACACTCTCCATACAGCGGCCAACATTCTAGCAACTTGTTTTGGGGAGAATGGGAAGAGTAACAGAGTCTATGCAGCCCCAAATGCTTTGTCGTCCCAGAGACAAAGCACCCAGGTTTTTATGCTGCAAGGAATTTCCTTAGATGTAGAGCTTTGACGATATTGTCCTTCAGTATTCCAAGTATGCTCAGGGTGTCTGTTAAAGCATCATATGTGTTGTGGTGGGCAGCTCCACGTCCTGGAAAATTCTCACCAGGTTGGAATGTTCCTGTCTTTCCCAAAGGGCCTAGCACGGGTTTAGCTCTAGTGTGCCTGGAGCACATAGGTTTGGGGATGTAGGATTCCACAATAGCTTGACGTCTGGGAACCCCCAGGCCTTAGCATGTGAGTGTGCACATACCTGATTCTATTGTCACCCCCTGCACCCTCTTAGGCTCAGAATGATAACCCCTTCCACTCTTGGGGTTTAATGGTATGAGCCAAGCTGGCCCAGGCCCTCACCCTAGTACTCCTGCTCCCAATTTACACAAAGCCCAGAACTTTCTAAGCCTTCCTGTTCTTTTCTAGGGAAAGAAGCACATTTCAAACTTTTGGGGAAGAAGTGTGTTCCATAGATCATTCGGTAAGGAAAGCAAATCTCAACTACTTTGCTCCAACTCTGACACGCCCCTGTGGGGTGGGGAGAGCAGAGAATGTGGGTCCAGAAGCAGCGTCTCACGAGAGGGTGTGTCAGGGGAGTCCGTGGTTTCAGGGACCATGCAAGCCCCCAAATCTCTATGTAGGGTCACCCACTGCCTCCCCCACTGCTCAATTCTTCATGACAGGGATTCAGGAGGCCTGGGAGAACCAATGTTGCCCCTTAAAATATCTGCTCTGGGCATCAGCTCCATCTGCCCCTGGAGAGGATGACTTTTCCTCTGCCCCTGCCTGTGGGTGTGGTGGGGTCACATGGGATGGTTGTGGAAGCCTTTGCAAACATAAAGCACTGTGTGCAGATTGACACGGATTACCACAAAAAGAGCAATCATTCCCCCCCAACCCCTGCTAGGGTTGGTTGTACTTCCCCATTTTTAGGGGGGAAATCCAAGACTTGCTCATGGTAATGTGGCTGTAAGTGGTCGCACATCCCAGCATACCTGGTCTGCAGGCTCTGGTGGTCCCCCTCTAAGTGACTTTGGAGGGCCTCAGGGCAGGCCGAGATAGCCTGCCTCTTTGTGAGCTTCGGGAGCTGAGGCTCCTGTCCCTGCGCCTGCCCCTGGATGCCCTGTCTTGACCTTGCTCCCTCTGAGCATGGATTTACTGTTTCAGAGAGTACCTTGACTCACATCACTAATGCAGCATCACATTCAATTCTCTTTTTTCTGCCTCTTGTTCAGATGTGCCCTGTCCCCAGCTCTGTTCACCGAGAGCCCATCTGCTGTGAGTGTCAGGCCAAATTTGGGGGCCGCCTGCCGGTGCGCAGGGCTGAGGCAGTGCTGCCTTACTGGGTCCCTCTGTCCTTGAGACCCCGAAAGCAGGTAGGTGACTTGAATCAGGGGTTCAGATTTATGGAGATACGATTGGCATATGATAAATGGCACATACGTAAAATGTAGTGTTTGATAAATCGTGACATATGCACACATCTGTGAAACCACCTCTACAATTGTGACGATGTACAGTCATCTCTAGGCATTCAAAGGGGATTGGTTCCAGGACCCCTGTGGATATCAAAATCCAGGGTGCTCAAGTCCCTTGTATAAAATGGAGTAGTGCGGTACATGTGCGCAACCCTAAAAGGTTTCCTCGTGCCCTTTTGAAATTCCACTCAACCCTCTCTGCCCCGCGGTCCTCAGGCTACCGTGGGTCTGTTTCTGTCACTAGAGATTCATTTGCATTTCCTTGAATGTTATATAAATGGAAGGCAGCTATGCTCACCACTGTCCACCAACTCACACTATATGAATGGAATCGTCTAGTATGTGCTGTTTTTGTCTGGCTTCTTTTACTCAGCACAATTATTTCTCAGATTCCTCCACGTGGTTGTGTGCATTGATAGTTCATTACTTTTTACTGCTGAGTAGTATCGTTACACGGATAGACCACAGTTTATCCATTCGTCCAGTGAAGGGTGTGTGGATCATTTCCAGCTTTTTCTGTTTTGTCCAACAAATAAAACTGCTGTGAACATTTGTGTACAAGTCTTTGTGAGAACATGCCTTCATTTTTCTTGGGCAAGTACCTAGGAAAGGCATTGCTGCATCTTATGGTAGGTATCTGTTTAACTTTTTAAGAAACTGTCAACTGTATTCCAAAGTGGTTGTACCATTTCACAGTCTCTCCAACAATGTATAAAGTTCCGGTTCCTTCACATCTTCACTAACACTTGGTTTGGTCAGTCTTAAATTTTGGCCATCTTAATAGGTGTGTATCTCATTGTGTGTGTGTGTTTTTTTTTGGCCGCACAGCTTGCGGGGTCTCAGTTCCCCGATCAGGGATTGAACCCATACCCTTGGCAGTGAAAACGCGGAGTCCCCACCACTGGACCACCAGGGAATTCCCTCTCATTGAGGTTTTAACTTGTATTTCCACAGTGACTCATGATGTTGAGCATCTCGTCATATATTTTTGCCATCTGCATATCTTACTTGATATGTCTTTTTTGCCCCTTTAAAAAACTTGGTTTGCTTTTTTTAGATTAGTGAGTTTTGAGAGTTTTTTATATATCTGAATACAAGTTCTTTACCAGATATTTAATTTGCAAGTGTTTTTTTCCACGTCTTTGGCTTGTCTTTTAATCCTCTTATCACTATCTTTCAAAGGGCAGAAGTTTTAAATTTTGATGAAGTCCAATTTATCAATTTAATCTTTCCTGGATCTTGTTTAGGTGTGCCTGTCCCCAGCACAACAATGGATCATGCTTTCTATGCATTTCTAAGAAAGCTTTGCCAACCCAAGGTCAGAAAGGTTTCTTCTATGCCTTCTTCTCGAATTTTTATAGTTTACTGTTTATATTTAGGTCTGTGGTCCATTTTAAGTCAGTTTTTGTATATGACATGAGGTATGGACTGAAGTTCATTTTTTGTACATGGATGTCCAGTTGTTCTAATACCACGTATCATAAAGCTCATCCTTTCTCCACTGACTTGCCTTTACACCTTTGTCAAAAACCAATTGTCCATATACACGTGGGTCTGTTTTCTGTTGCGGTATTCTGTTCGCTGATCTGATTGTCTATCTTCATACCAGTACTACTCTAACTTGATTACTGTGGCTTTATAATTATAAAAAGTCTGGAAATCAGGTAGTGTTAGCTCTCCAACATTGTTTTTCTTTTTCACAGTTGGTTATTGTAGGCTCTTGGCATTTCCACTTGAATTTTAGAATCAGTTTGTCAATTTTTTTTTTTTTTTTTTGCGGTACGCGGGCCTCACACTGCTGTGGCCTCTCCCGTTGCGGAGCACAGGCCCCGGACGCGCAGGCTCAGCGGCCATGGCCCACGGGCCCAGCCGCTCCCCGGCACGCGGGATCCTCCCGGACTGGGGCACGAACCCGCGTCCCCTGCATCGGCAGGCGGACCCCCAACCACTGCGCCACCAGGGAAGCCCAGTTTGTCAATTTTTTACAAAAATGTCCTACTGGGATTTTGATTGGGATTGTCTGTAGATCAGTTTGAAGAAATTGTCTTCTTAGCCATATTGAGTCTTCCGATCCATGAACATGGTAATTTCTATATTTATTTAGGTTTCCTTAATATTTCTCAGCAGTATTCTGCAGTTCTTAGTGTACAGGTCTTGCATATCTTTTGTCAGTTTTATTTATAAGTATTTCATATTTTTGATGACATTGTTCTTAAAAGTCAGTTTATGTTTGCCCATTGCTAATATTTAGAAATACCATTTATTTTTGTATTTTGATCTTGTATCCCACAATATTGTTAAACTCATTCTGGTAGCTGTTTTTGTAGATTCCATCAGAATTTCTGCATGGAAGATTATGTTATTTCCAGATTGAGATGGTTTTATTTCTTCCTTTCCAATCTGTATGCCTTTTATTTATTTTTCTTGTCTGATACACGATAGAACTTCTAGTAAACTATTGAAGTGGAGTGGGGAAGACAGACATCCTTTTTTTCCCCTGATCTTAGAGGATACGTTTGAGTTTTCACCATTAAGTATGATGTTAGCTGTGGGTTTGGATGCCCTTTATCAGGCTGAGGAAGGTCCCTTCTATTGCTAGTTTGCTGAGAGCTTTTACAGAAATGAGCGTTGGATTTTGCCTGTGTCTATTGAAGTCGTTTTATAGTTTTCCTTTAAGGGTTTGTTAATGTGATGAATTACATTGATTGGTTTTCAAAAGTTAAACCAACCTTTCAAACCCATTTAATTATGATGTATTAATCCTGGCATCGTAGAATCAGTTGGGAAGTATTCTTGCATTTTCAGGAAGACTTTGTGTAGGATTGGTATTATTTCTTCATTGTGTGTTTGGTAGAATTTGCTGGTGAAGCCACGTGGGCCTATAGCTTCCTTTGTGGGGAGGTTTTCAAGTACAAATGTAATTTCTGTCGTAGATACAGAGCTATTTAGTTTATCTATTTCTTCATGAGTGAGCTTTAGTAGTTTATACCTTTCAAGGACTTTGTCCATTATATCAGTGTTGTTGAATTTATTGGCATAATGTTGTTCATAATATTTCCTTATTGCCCTTTTAATATCAGTAGACTCTGTAGTGATTGTAGAATGTGGAATCTCTCGTTTCTTGTTTTTTAATAGACTCTCAAAGGGGTCAGTGTATCAAGATGACTAAGTCATATTGTTCTAGGCAGAGGTGATAGCCTCAGTCCCTCCTGTTGGTCATTGTATCATTTGAAAGTTGGGCAGAGTAAGTATTATCATCTCCCTTTAGCAGATGGGCAAACTGAGGTCCAGAGAGGGACGGGGGCTTGTCCAAGATCACCCACTCAGTCCATAGCAGATCAGGGATTAGAATCTAGGTCTCTGGCTCGGATTCCAGCACTCTCCCCACTGAGTTTTGTTGCTGGGTGTCAGGGGTAAGGGTGGAAGGAATATAGAAGTCAAGGTGCCCAGCACATCTCACCAGGGTGACTGCCCAGCCTCCCAGCTGGTCTCCTTGCCTACATCCTTTCTAACTCTGACTGTCCATTTTCTGATCTGTAGCTGGTGAGCTTTTAAAACCATATATCTGGTCCTGTCACTACCCCGTGGAGACCCATTTCCCTCAGAATATGGACCAAACTCCCTGACACAACTCTTGGGGTCCTTCTTGACCTTGCCCCTGCCTGGATATCCAGTCCCCTTTCCGCTTGCTCCTCAGGCTCCTGTTCCATCAGCAGGGAAGTGTTAGGTGCAAGAAACAGAAAACTGACCCACAGTGGGTTCAACCAGGGTCTTTGGTAGAGAGAGGGTTCTTCTAGGATTGGTTTTTTGGCTTTATGATGTCTTCAGGGACCCAGATTCTCTTCATCCTTCCACTCAGAGTGTTTGTGCTGTCATTTCTAGTGTTTTTAGATGGTGGCCACGGGTCTGTTTTACACTGTGTTACACATGGCAGAAAGTGAGTCTTTCGGAGTCTTCCAAAGGCTTACTCTCCCACTCTCTCTTTCTTCTCAGGTATAAAACATTCTCAGAAGCCCTGGTTGACTCTCCCCCGCAACCCCACAACCAAGACTCTTTGCTGGCAAAGTGGGACTGGCTGATCCCTGGGGCCTGGCCGCTTTGCCCCATGAGCAAAATTGGTTTCTTTTTAATTTATTTATATTTTATTCATTTATTTTTGGCTGCATTGGGTCTTTGTTGCTGCACACGTGCTTTCTCTAGTTGCGGCGAGCAGGGGCTACCCTTTCTTGCGGTGCACGGGCTTATCATTGCGGTGGCTTCTCTTGTTGCGGAGCACGGGCTCTAGGCGCGCCGGTTTCAGTAGTTGTGGCACGTGGGCTTCAGTAGTTGTGGCTCGTGGGCTCTAGAGCGCAGGCTCAGTAGTTGTAGTGCACGGGCTTAGTTGCTTTGCGGCACGTGGGATCTTCCCAGACCGGGGCTCAAACCCGTATCCCCTGCATTGGCAGGCAGATTCTCAACGACTGCGCCACCAGGGAAGCCCCCCCCCCACCGCCACCTTTTAAAAAAATGTAAATGGTAGCATACGGTGCTGCATTTCCCACCTAATATCGTGTCTCTATGCTCATTCTGTGTCAGGACAGACAGGTCTGCCTCATTCTTTCCAAAGGCCACCCATTCCCTCTGTTCCCACGTCCATTATTTATTGTCCCTTACTATAGGCATTCAGGCTATTTGGTCACTACAGCCAGTGCTGTACTGAGTGTTCTTGAGCAAATGCTCATGTGTCCTCCTGGGATACAGTCCCAGGAGTGCAATTGCTGGACCAAAGACTATCCATTTTAGACTCTGACCAATGTTGTCAGGATTCTGGCAGAGCCCTCTCTCTAGCCGAGAATGCTGAGGCTCAGAGAGGCTAAACGTTATGCCTAAGGGTTGTTCCTGGAGGCTGCCAGGCTCAGGACAGAGCCAGGCCTCCCAACTCCCACCCATGTGTCCCGCCACAGTACCACACAGATGCCCCACTGCAGAGATGCAGGTGGTGGGTCGTGAGGGTGCCAGCCACTCCTGGGAATATCATGGAATGGGGACCTGTTCCCTCAGCTGGGCTGTTGGGGTGTGCTGTGGGCGGGGCACAGGAGAGGCGCTCTCCAGGGCCCTGTCCCCGAGGCTGAGGTTGTCTGGGGCGTGGCTCTACCCCGCTTTGGACCTTCTCTTCCCTTCCTCTGTTAGATCCAAAAGATGGTCTGGTTTTACGTCCCCCAAACCACCAAGGCATGCCCCTGCCCATGCCACCACTCTGGGGGCCGCCTCCCGCTGCCTAGGGATCAGGCTGTGATGCCCTACTGGGGCCCCAGGTCCTGAGGTCTCACAAGAAGGTAAGAGGGAGGCTCGCATGGCAGCGAGGCCTGAAAGTGAGAGGCGGGCTAAGGAGGGACCCAGAGATGAGGGAAAGGGTGCTGGGTTCTTTCCCCACAGTGGTCTCCATTGATGTCTGGGGGCCCTCTGGAAGCTGTGGCCTAGGGCAGCAGAGTGCAGGAGGCAAGTGGTACTCAGGGCAGGCCCAGGCCAGGTGTCCTGGTGGTGTTGGGAAGGGTGGGGTGCACTGCTTTCTGATGAGGGTGCCATCAGAAAGGTGACAAAGGTGACAGCAGTCACCTTTCCGGCCATGTCTTCTGTCCCCTTCTCCTCTCCTGCCTTCTCCTCCCTCTTCCCTCTTCTCCACCTCCCTCACCTCCCTCCCTCTTCCTTCCCACCCCTCCTCCCTCTCCTTGCCTCCTCTCCCCCTCAGCTCTCTCCGCCTGTCTGAGCATTCTGCACTTGTAGCCCCAGCCTGGCAGGCCTGGAGGGAGGGTGCTGGGGAAGGACCACTGCTCGAGTGTCTGTCCTTGCTCTTTGGCTCTGTCTGGTACCTCCACAGCTCTGGGTTCCAGGCCAGCAACTGTGGTGGGAGATGGTCAGCCAGGTCCAGCCCAACTCAGCTCCAGGGCCACTTCTCCCCCTTGCATTCTGAGCAAGCTTTTCTGGAGCGAGAGGCTTCCTTCTGCCCTCACCCACATTCCAGCTGCTGGTTTTCTGCCATCAAGTAGCATGCTGCCCCCAGAATTAAGACCCAGAGGCTTTTTAAAAGGAGAGCACAACTTGCATTCTGAGCTGGCCGTGGACCCCTTCCAGGGGGTTTCCAGGCCAAATCACTGGGACCCCTTCTTGTTGGATCGCTGGGGCTGACAGTGCTTGCCCACATCCTTATCTTTTATCTTAGGTGGTGAAAAGGCAGCAGAGTTTTAAAGGCATCCCAGGTAACTCATTGCTCACATGTCTCATCCCTTCCCTGTCCCCAAGGAAGGCGGGGGTCTCATGAACATCATGATGGGGTGGGGGAGACTTCTGTCATCCCCAGATGGGTGTAACACAAAGAAGACCACAGACTGGCGCACACACCACTTCTCCCACCCCTACCCTCACCAGGCATCACTAATCATCCCCCATGTTTTCCCAGTGAACCCAGAGAAGACTCAGACTCTACCAGTTATCAACATTGGCTCTCAGGAAGAAACCAATTTGCAACCTGGGGTTAGGTGGTATCTGAAGTGTTTTTTAAGCTCTACTCTTCTATAATTCATGATATGGTATGTGTATGTATGTGTTGTGTATAAATATGTATTTATGATATAGTATATATGTTTGTATGTTGATGTATTCCTACTTTCATATATTCATGACACGTTATATGTTCATGGCACCACATTTATGCATACATTCATCATACAGTATATTCATACGTTCATATATTCATGACAGGCATAGCACATACTCGCATGTTCATATGTTCACAGTGCAGTGTAGTCATGACAAGGTGTGTTCGCATATCCATATATCTGCGGCATGATGTATGCATGTACTCACGTGCTCAGTCATGGTGCACCAGGAGGTGGTGTCTCCACCCGCACCTTTACTTTCTTTGTCTCTAAAATGAGCGGAGGTGCTCTCCCTTGCAGATAGCCGACACGTGTGCTCTCTCTGCATTGCATGTGAGCAAAGGAGTGGACGATTTGTTGGCTCAGATCACACCCTCCCCTTTTCGTGCTGGGGCCAGAGGGCATAGTGAGTCCCCTTGATGGACTCTGTGAAGGAGGGACTGGACAGGTACCGAGAGGTTGGATGTCTGACATGGGGTTCCTGTGATGTGCAGGTGATTTGAGAGGCCCGCCCAGGGGCACTCAGCTAAGGGGGAGAGTGCTTGGGAAACGAGCAGCCACTATCCCACACGCCTACCTCTTCATGCAGAAGATACCTAGTTTTTTCTTGATTATAAAAGTAGCACAGTTAGGAGGAGCACGAATTGTCACGGCCTTTGGCGGGAGGTTTGGAGGTATCGATCAAATTTTATAACGTGCACAATCTTTAATCCAACAAGCCCACATCTGGGTAATACGTGTAGACACTCCACGCACGTCTGTCTGCGGCAGTGATTTCCTTGGCAAAAAACTGGAAGCAACCTAAGTGTCTCTCAGTTGGAGGATGGACATGAATGGGGGTGCATTTGAAATGTGGCACCAGCTGCCTAGAGTTCGCAACTGTTAGGGATGATGAAATGGACTCCCACGCACATTGCAGTGTAGGAAAAGAAGTCATTGTAGCCCAGGCAATAGGACTCCATTAATGTCAGTTTTAAAAATGAAAGCTCTGATGGTGCTTAGGTGAAGGCTGTTATCATTTGTCTCAGCTGACAGTCACAGGTAACCCCTGTGGGTGGGGAAGGGGGCAGGTCAGGCCCAGCAAAGAGAGGCTCTTGGTGGGGTGCATGATGAGCAAAACAGGTAGCAATACGTTGCCTCAAGCTTCAGGTGGAAGAGCCAGAAATCACTTCATCAAGAACAAAAAACAAACAAAAACGAAAAAACAAAAAACAGGCAGGAGAACGAGAACCACCTGAGAAAGTACTCTTCTCACCCTATAATCACCGATTTATGGGCTTATTTTTATTGGTTGTTTTTGGCTTTGAACACTCTGCATCTTTAAGAAAGTCTAAAAGTTCAGTCAGTTTATTGTTGAATAATGCATCCACTGATACGTTGTTAAAAACCAGTATTAATTTTTACTCCAGCCATTGTTTTATAGTTCAGGTGATTTATGTTAATGTTTCAAGCCTCAAACCCATTCAAGCCAGAAGGTGTTCATAGGACAGGAGTGAGAGAGCGAGTCTCACTGCTGCCAGGAAGATAGGGATCCTTCTTTCCTTGAGCTGAGCTTTGTACAGAGTGATTAAAAATATGGGATGCTTCCCTTGGCCTCAAATCCAGCTGATTTCCATTTTAAAGGGAAAATCTGTGTTTCTGATCTTGTATTTTCCTTGTAAATAGAGGGCTCATGTGCTTTTCCTCTTTATGCTTTTGTGGTAGAATTTTTTATAAGGAAAATATACTTTATATTGAGCGCATTTTATATTAGTATAATTAGAGTGTACATTTTCTAGTAGTAACATATTAATTGTGTAATAAAGTAAATAAGAGATATAACATCAAGAGGGTCACATGTGACAAAAGCAGGTCTTGAAAAAGCTAAAGAGCATCAAGGAGATGGAGATGTTTGAATTCTGTTTGTGGATGTGGTTGTTGTTAACTTCTTATTATGGGAAATTTCAAATACTCCACTAAAGCCCAAGTTCCCATCTCTCATCTATAGCCATGATCAGCTCCTGGTAGATGTGGTTTCATATGTGCTTCACCCACTCCATCCCCACCTCCAAAAAAAAAAAAAAAAAAATGAAAAAAATGAAAAAGAAAAAGATTAATGTGGAGCATATCCCAGCTAACTACCATATCATTTCATTCATAAATATTTCAGTAGGCAGCTCTAAAAGATAAAGACTCCGAAAACACAGCCACGAGGCCCCGCAATCACCCTAGAAACAAACAAACAGCAGTGCTCTCTTCATCTCAGTGGGCACACCCCTGGGCTGTGACCTGCCTTGTTGGGACACCTGGTTTCCTTGCCCTGGGTTCCAGAGGGCTCTCTCATGGGTGCAGACTTGAGAGCATCCTGTCCCCACACCCCGCTGAGGCCTGACTCTCTTTCTCTACCTAGAAGTCCCCCTGGACGTGCGCTCTGGGTACAACTGCTGGAGAATCTGTGATGGTGAAGGGCGCCGTCTCCTCAAGTGGCAGCAGCTCCAGGCCCTTCACCAGGCTGCGCCGCTGTCCCCAGGGCAGCCAGCAAGCCTCCCGGCCTCCCTCCTGCCCCTCAGCCTCAGCCTCCTGATCGTCCTCCAGGCCCTAATGAGTGTCATCGTGGCCCTCCGGTGAGCAGGTGCGGGTGGGGCAGTGGTGGCCTTGGGCTCATCTCACTCCCAGGCTTTAGTTGAGTTGAGGATGTGGGAGAACTTGGTTGTTGCTCAGCAGAGGGTGAGAGATGAGCACGGCCATGATTCCTGTTATGTTGTTACCATTGTCTGGACTCTTGCTCACACCTGACACAGGTATCTTCTTCCAGAAAATGCAAGGGAAGAGCAATCCAGATACGCCAGGGCCAGGGCTGATGGTGGGGAGGTGGGGTGTCTTGGGACCACCCACTTTTCTTTCCTCCTCTCTTCCCTGTTCCCAAGTTCCCAAATTCCCCTGCCCCCAAAAGACCATTGGTTCCAGTTTCTGCAGATTTCTGTTGTGTTGGGGTTGGAAGTGGATTTTAAGCCAGCTCGACTAGCCAGCCTTCTGAGGTCTGAGCACATCGCACCCTCGGGGGACCTGCTGCCTCTCCCCTCTCCCCCAGCCCAGCCCCAACCATCAAGGCTCCATATTGAAAAGCCCTTTCTCTGGCCTCGGACCCACTGTCCTTGCCCAGGCCTGTGTTTCTCACCTGGAACCCCACTCAGTCCCCCACCACCACCCAGGAAGCCTCCAGGGCGACTTCAGTTTCAAGACAGGGTGTCCCCTTACCTGGTTGTTTGCTTTAGTTTTCTTGGAAAAAGCTCTCCTCCTCCATCTCTAAACTCCGCTGCCCCAGTTTACCCATCTCCCCAACCATTACCCCCATCCACCCCCTTCTTTCTGTTTCTTTTATCACACCTGTATGTACATACGTGCAAACACACACACACAGGTATGTAAATAGGCAAGTACACATCAACACGTAACTGTGCACAATTAGAATTTACACATATTGACTGGTTTGCTTTTTGTCTGTCTCCTCCACATAGTTGTAAGGGGAATGTGCTAGAAAGTGTCCAGTATCTGAAAACAGTTTCAGATGTCTTCTGCCCAGTTTTCTAGTTGTTCAGACGGGAAGGTAGCCCTGTCTTTGTCCCACCATCTTGTCTGGAAGTGGAAGTTCCTCTCTCAGCATCCTGCTTGTCCACTCTCCTAGTATTGGGCACTCCCTGCGGTCACATATGATGTTGTGATGCACATCTGCGTACAAGTGCCTATATGGACCTGGGTTGCAACTTCTCTAGGGCGAGTGCCCCCAGGAAGGGGCCGGGCGGGGGTCCGTCAGCTTTGCGTGATCTGTGAACCTTAGTGGGGCAGCATTGTGAGATTTCCTTCTTTTTTTTTTTTTTTAAGTTTCATCTTTCTGTCTGTGTTTGCCATCTCGATGTCAAATTTAGTTGGACTCCCTGGTTCCCACTCTGGGAAGAGCAAAGAAAGAAACTTGTCTGTAGATGGTCTGTGTTAAGTAGTTGGTCCAGGTGGGCCAAAGGAAAATTGCTAATGCTTTTATAAGATGTGTTTGCTTCAGAGCCAGGATCTTAGGGCAGAGGTCAGGCACCAATCACCTGTTTAGGAGAAATATCTTACCTGCCTGAGGTGTATGTGGGGTGCCCTGTGAGATCCCCCAAAGCACACACCCAGCCTATCTCAGGAGAGGCTGTTGGCCCATCTGCTGGCCTGGCAGAGACTTGCTAGAACTTCAGAGACCTCAGGAGATCAGGTGAGCTCTGAACTGCCCGACAGGGAGCCCTGAAGAGTAGTGATGAGTCAAGCACTTGCCTTTGTGGCTGGACTTGCCGTAGCCTTCGTTTTATTTGATTCCTTCCACAGTTCTGCAAAGCTGGGATTCTCCTCGGAGTTCCAGAAGGGAGAGTGGACTCTGGGGGTTGAGTGCGTCGCCTCAGGTCCCACAGCTGGAAAGTGAGCCAGCCAAGGCTGCACCCTGTTTTCTGCCTGGGCTCCTCAGGGACCAAGCGTACATCCCGCTCTGTGGTGGGGTTTCCTTCACCCTCCACCCCTCGGAGGTTCCCCAAACAGGCCCTGCAAGGGCAATGTGGTTTCAGTTTGGGGGGCAGTTCCTAGTAATTGCCTTTCTCTTTGCTTTCTAGCCAGTTGGTTTAGGTTTGAAGTTGGAATCAACAGCTACTGTCAAGAACATCAACACAAATGTTAGTCATACTCAAGGTCTTTAACGAAAGCCATCACATCAGGAAGAGTCTGTAATAGCCACCGTTTTCTCAGATCATATAATTCACATCCAAGAGTCAATCCAAATTATTTATCATCAGGTGATTCTTAGTTGTAGTGGAGTTGTGTGAATGCGGGTGGGATTCCATTATGAATACAGTCAATAAATGTTACTTGTGAAACTCTTAAAGTGGCTACTTTAAAGATGATAACCTGTGATTTTCCTTTGTGAAGGTGGGACTTGTTCTTCACCTTTGTGCCCCTGTGGGAGGGGGCCCATCACTGAGTCTCTCTTCCCTTTGCAAGGACAGCAGATCCTCTGGACGAGGATCCTGAAGTGGTTTTAGCACCTGTTTCATGTGGGTCTCACTTTAAGTAACATAAAATTGCATGTAATTTGAATTTTTAAAAACTGAAATATCATTCACATACCATAAAATGCACCTTTTTACTGTGTATGATTTAGTGGGTTTTGCTGTATTTACAAGGTTGTGCAATCATCACTACTATCTAATTCCAGACCTTTTTTGCCCCCAAAAGAAACCCTATACCTATTAAGCACTCACTCCCCCTTCCCTTCTCTCCCCACCCCTGGAAACCAGTAACCTACTTTCTCACTTTTCCGACTCTGGACATTTCATATAAATGAAATCATATAATATGTGTCCTTTGTGTCTGGCTTTCTTTTGTTTGGCATAATGTTTTCAAGGCTCACCCACATTGTAGCATGTGTCAGTGCTTCATTATTCCTTTTTGTTTTTGGCTGCGTTGCGGCATGTGGGATCTTAGTTTCCCGACCAGGGATTGAACCAACGCCCCCTGCAGTGGAAGCGCAGAGTTTTAACCACTGGACCACCCAGGAAGTCTGCTTCATTCCTTTTTATGGCTGAATAATATTGTAGTTTAGGGACATGCCACATCTTGTTTATCCATTCATCAGTTGGTGGACATTGTTTTGTTTCTACTTTTTTGGCTATTATGAATAATGCTGCTGTGAACATTTGTTTACAGATTTTTGTGTCAACATGTTTTCATTCCTCTCGGGTATGTCCCTAGGAGTGCTGAGCCATAGGTAACTCTCTTTAATGTTTTGAAGAGCTGCCTCAATTTTTCATGGTGGAAAACTGTACACCATTTTGTATTTCATATTCCCACCAGCAAGGTATAAACTTTCTGGTTTCTCTGTGTCCTTGCCAACACTTGTTATTATACGTTGTTTTGATTTTAGCCATCCTTGTGGGTGTGAAATGGTATCTCATTGTGATTTTTTTTTTTTGCGGTACGTGGACCTCTCACTGCCGTGACGTCTCCCGTTGCGGAGCACAGGCTCCGGACGCGCAGGCTCAGCGGCCATGGCTCACGGGCCCAGCCGCTCCGCGGCAGGTGGGATCCTCCCGGACCAGGGCACGAACCCGCGTCCCCCACATCGGCAGGTGGACTCCCAACCACTGCGCCACCAGGGAAGCCCTTTCATTGTGATTTTGATTTGCATTTCCCTAATGGCTAATGACGCTGAACGTATTTTCATGTGCTTATTGGCCATTTGTATAGCTTCTTTGGAGAAATGTCTGTTCAAACCAATTGCGTATATTTTGATTGGTTATCTCTTTCTTTGCGTCACTGTTGAGTTTGTGTTCTGTATATATTTTAGATATTAGATCTTTATCAGATAGATCTTCTGCAAATATTTTCTCCTCTTCTGCTGGTTGCCTTTTCACTTGCTTGATGATATCCTTTGAAGTCCAAAAGGTTTTAATTTTGGTGAAATCCAATTTTCAATTATTTCTTAGGTTGCTTGTGCTTTAGGATATATGGTCATATCTAAGAAATCATTGCCTAATCCAAGGTCACAAAGATTTACTCATGTTTTCTCCCTAAAGATTTATAGTTTAGCTCTGACATTTAGGTTTTTGACGTATTTTGAGTTAATTTTTGTATATGGTGTGAAGGTAGGGGTCGGGGTTCATTCTTTTGCATGTGGATATCCAGTTGTCCCGTATAACATTCCTGAAGTGATAAAATTATAGAAATAGAGAACAAAGTAGTGGTTACCAGGGATTCAGGAGAGGGTGAGGTGGGAGGGATGTGGGTGTGACTATACAAGAGCAACATGAAGCATCCTCGAGGTGAAAGAAATATCCTCTCTCTTGACTTTATCAATGTTCTGCTTTGAGATTGTATTATAGTTTTGCAAGACTATAGTTGGGGCAAACTGAAGGGTGACATGGGATCTCTCTTTCATGTAAATCTACAAATATCTCAAAAGTTTAATTTAAAAAACAGTACAGTTTGCTTTGGAAAATTTTGAGAATAGAGAAACATGTGATATACAGATTTTAAAAGTACTAAATTATATACTTTTACTCCTGGGACCTCATTTAATTCTTACAATTCTCACATTTAATTCTTGGAAGCTGAGATAATTATTGTTATCCTGTTTTTGAAAAAGGGGAAACTGTTGTCTCAGAGAGGGTCTTTTGTGGCTGCACAGGACCACCCATGGCCACATGGCGTCACATGGGACTACAAGGGACCACACAAGACCACACAGAACCAGGATCTCTCCCATAACCCTGTTTCTTTTAACTGCTGATACCTTCCTAGCCTATATCTCAGCTTCACTATTGCTGCAAGTTTTGCAGATAGCAATTCTTTCCAAAATGCATTCCACGGAACATTCACTATGTTTGGTGCTCTTAGAGGGTTCCATTGTCAGATATGTTTGGGAGTGTGTACTGTAGACGTGTGTCTGAAGAGACCTGTGCACGCAGGGCAGTGCCATGAGTGCTGGTTGTGCGGTGACTCCTGCCTGCTATTTCTGTGACACAGGTGTATTGATGTTTCTCAGAGTGCCTCTATGATGCAACCCTACCACACAGCAGTGAAAGGGCCTCCCTTCCCCATACCTGCACCAGGCATTCCTCCTCTTTTGAATCTCTGCCAGCCTGAGAGGTAAAGCATGCTGTTGCTGTGTCATTTTAATTGGCATTGTTTAATTGAGCCGTGAGCAGCTCCTTACAAGTTTGCGGGTGTTTGCACTGCCTCTGCTGGAAGTGGTCTGTCCATAGCCTTTGTCATCCCGTGTGGTTCCAGCTGAGGACAGCTGACAATGCCAGTCAACATACTAAAAACAAAACAAAACAAGACAAAAGAGCGAGGCATCTTTAACTGGAATGTCCTTGGACTTGCACCAGTAATGGGGGCTGAGGTCATGGCCAAGGGCATGTGTGAAGCATGGAAAGTTAGCCAGGCATAAAACTCAGCACATGCTGACTTGTGTGGGTCCCTGAGTCACTAACATTTATGAGCTGGGACGGCAATGCCCCAACCCTCATGGGCCTCCAGTTGTCATCAGTGGACAAAATTGGGGACCGAGATGTGCCATTTCGTAGACATTGCTTTCTTCTCAAGCAGGTCTGACTCGACAGAAAGTGAAAGACAATAAAATATATGTAAGCAAAGAGATGGTCAGGTGGTGACAGTGCTAGGAAGAAAGGCGAAGCAGAAAAAGGACGGGTGGTGATTGGGTTGGGGGCCTCTCTGAAGAAGAGACCCTGGGCAGAGGATTGAATGGGGCGAGTGTGAGGACAGAGTGCCAGAGGAGTGGCAGGTGCGAAGGCTCTGAGGGTGGACATGCAGGGAGTGTGAAGAAGTTCAGGAGCCCACTGTGGCTAGAGTGGAGAATGAAGTGGACTGTGGTCAGGAATGGAGGTCTGGAGGTCAACTCAGGTCCAGTCCCGAGGCCTTGGCATCATGGGAGGGACTTAGGGTTTATTCTGACTTAGGAAAACCCTTTGGAAGCTCCTTGACTGAGTGGCCCCAGGTTGGATACTAACTCGCTCCCTCTGGTGGCCATACTGAGAACTGGCTGAGGAGAGGTGGCCTTGCGACCTGGGATGGTGGGAACGAGCCTGAGATACTGGTGGATTGGCTGGGGTGGGAGAGCAGGGGGGAAGGAGTGGGAGTGGTGGGCACTGCAGAGGAGCCACGTGGAGGTGTTGGCGTGGCTGTTAGAACCGAGTCTGCGTGGAAGGGTGAGGTCTGGGCTAGAGGTGTAAATCCGAGTTCCCAGCTGGCTTGTTTTGGAGCCCTGCGGCTGGATGCAATCACCTGGGGAGTGGGTGTGGGTGTGGGTGGGGAGGATGGAGACTGAAGCAGAAGGGGGGCTGGCTGCAGTGGGTCCTGCCACCTGCATGTTCCGGGTCATCCAGGGCACCAGCAAACGGGACGTTCTCTACCACTGGGATTTTTGGATGGCAGAAAGTTGAGAATACACACCATGCAGAAAGACTGTGATCTGGTCACTAAAATGATACTTAGGTATTCCTACATGATTGAACATGTGCTATAGCAATAAAAATGGGTTCTGGTGTCATTACCACCACCACCCCCCAGCCACCACTTCCTCCCTCTTCTCCTCTCCCATTTCCTCATTTCCTCTCCTTCCTTCTCCTGCCTCCCTCTTACCCACCTTTCTCCTCCCCCCTCCCCCAAGTCTTGTCTCCGGGTCATCTTTCTGCCATCAGTGATCATGTACTAGAGGCTCTCTACAGCCTAGGAGGGCCAGCTTCGGGATCCCACAGTCTGTGTTCTTCTGGTGCAGAACCTTGGAGGACCTCCTCCTCGCCACTCCCACCACTGAGGAGTTGTCAGGGTGCTCTGTGGCTCCATAGTCTAAACATACTAAATTCAAACCCAGCCTTTATCTCTCACTAATAGTGTGGCCCTGGGCAAGTTTCCTAAGTGTCTGTACCTCAGTTTCCCAGGGGTAAGATGGGTTTACAGATATCTACATCATACAGTTTGGGGAAGGATTAGGTAATGTGGTAAGTTTAAAGTGTCTGTGATATGATAAATATTCAACCTGCTGACCTCTCTTCTGGTTCCTGGTCATTTCAAACATGGACTCTGAGCTGGGTGGTCTGGTTTGAATCCTAGTTCTACAGCTTACTGTGTGTTTGGTCTGTGCCTTGGTTTCCTCATCTATAAAATGGAGATAACAATAGTTCTACCTCATAAGGTGCTGTGGCCATTAAATGAATTAATAATTATAAAGCAGTTTAAACAGTTCCTGACAGATAAGTGCCAAGGAATTATTTGTTAAATAAAAACAACTGTCATGATAAAAATGCTCAACAAATGAGGAATAGAAGGAAACTATCTCAACATAGTAAAATCCATATATAAAAACCCCACAGCTAACACCATACTCAGTGGTGAAAGATTGAAAGCTTTTTCTCTAAGATCAGGAGCAAGGCAAGGATGCCCGCTTTCACCACTTTATTCAACATGTACTGGAAGTGGTAGCCAGAGCAACTAGGCAAGAAAGAGAAACAAAAGCCATTCAAATTGGAAAGGAAGAATTAAAATGATCTCTCTTCACAGATCATATGATCTTATATGTAGGAAATCCTAAAGATTTCACAGAATTGTTAGAATTAATAAATGATCTCAGCAAAGTAGCAGGATGCAAAGTCAATACACAAAAATCACTTGCATTTCTGTACACTAACTATGAACAATCCCCAAACGAAAGTAATAAAACAATTCCATTTACAGTACCATCAAAAAATAAAATATTTAGGAATAAAGCTAACCAAGGAGGTGAAAGACATGTATACTGAAAACTAAAGCCATTGGTGAAAGAAGAAGACACAAGTAATTGAAAAGATATCCCATGTTCATGGATTGGAAGGCTTCATATTCAGTATAGATGTCAATACTACCCAAAGTGATCTACAGATTCAACATAACCCCTATCAAAATGCCAATGATGTCTTCTGCAGAAATGGAAAAACACATCCTAAATTTCATATGGAATCTCAAGGGTCCTCACATAGTTTCAGCTGGTGAAGTTGAAAGTGTTCTTGATATAGATGGTGGTGATAATATCACATTACGCATGTATTTAATACCACTGAAGTATATACTTAAAGGTGGCAAAGGTGGTAAATTTTGTGCATTTTACCACAATAAAAAAATAATTGAAAACAAAACCTGAATCATTGGTATTTATCATTGGTGTAGATCATTTGCTTTTTGTGCTCACAGCTGTTCTTAACTCTGAGTGCTGTGGTTTGTGTCTCATGCAGCCTTGGGGACCTGTGGGCTGGGATCCGAGACAGAGCATGTTGATGGAATCAGCTAATCTCCAGGGCAGGGGGATCCTGTTGACTTGCTCTCTGTGTTTTACGAGGTGCCTACTATGTGCTGGGGGATGTGCCAGCCACTCGTGTGGTTCCAGCGCCTAGTGTGAGGCCTCTTAATTGGCTTCAAATGTAGCTTGCGGTGTTCCTGAGCCGCTTAACGACCTTGGGTAATGAGGTGTGTCAGGCTCAATATTTGTTTAATGCTTTATTCACGGGCACAAAACAGTGGTAACATTAACTTCAGGGGAACTTTAATGTTGTATGTGTTTGGGTGAAGTCCCCAGCTCCTGACCCTTAAGGTGCTAGATCTGTTGGGGCCATGTAAACTGGTTTACCTCACTTACAAGAAAGAGAAAAGAGGTGCTGCTTTTCCTCGGGAAAAGATGAAGTATTTCACAGCCAAAGCTTGTTCTCCTGTGGAACATTTTCACAGACTGCAGAAAGCAAACACATGGAAATTTCCAATACTTCTTCTAAGGGAAGGAGTTGGACTTGTCACAACCAGTACAGTGGGCCTATTCCTCTATTCATTTGCTAATCCGTTCGTTCATCAATCCACCCATCCACCCATCACAGGCTGAGGCCTGCTCTATTCCACCAGTCCTGGGGTCAGTGTGTGTGTCCAGCCAGCCAGTGGGTGAGGCCAGTGATTTCACCTTTCTGAGTTCCCTTTTCTTCACTTGCCAAGTGAGGCTGTGTTGGTGACAGGTTTAGCCCAATGCCTGGCCTAGAGCAAGCAAACCTTCAATACATGTAGCCAAGTTACAGCCATGATCAATAATAATAAAAATGTACTCTGAAATAGACAATTTTCACCCCACTTTACACAGGAGGAAACTGAGGTAGAGTGCTCTGGTTCTGTTCCCTCTCAGAGCACAGATGTGAAATGTGCAGGAGCCTCACCAGGCTGGACCCCTGGAACTGCTCCTTGCTACTTGAGTTGTTGTGACTTCTAGATCCCTGAGGGCCTGGCTTCCAAGGGCTCGCCTGAGAGGAAGCCACAGGTTGTAATTTCCTACCTCTGGACACAGTGAAAAGATTAAAAACAAAAAGATTATCACTTCATTTATTTTCCTATTAAAATAGCTGCTTTCCTTCCCACTCTCCTCAAAGCACTCCAAAGTTTGCTTGGGGTTTTCAAGCTTCTCTCTGGTTTCTGTACTCCCAGGTGAGAGAGAAGCTGATTATGACCCGGTGGGTTGGGCACAGGTGGCCCCTGTTTATGCAATCCCAAATTCTTCCTTCTTAAATAAAATTTAAGACCATCTGAAAACGACCTGCAGGGGTGACCTGTTGGCTTTGATTCTTGGTTGAGTTTCTGAAATGCATATGAGGCCGAGCCTGCTAATGTGCTGAAATAATTACCCTCGCTCAAGGGAGGTGTTAATGCCTGAGGTATACGCCTGCCAGTTGTGTTGCAGCTAGTGAGAAGCAGTGTCAACCTTTCCCATTTACTGTCAAGTCGCAGCCTTCTCATTCTTTTCAGGATTGCTTTCGGTCCTAATGGATGGCAGCCACTTGACCATGCCCCGGAGGATGACATAGGCACCCCCATCTGTGCTCCCAGACGTTGTCCTTGGGAACAAACCTCAGGTCGTGACAGCCAGCCTCCATGATGCCCAGTGGTTCCACCTCCTGGAATTCACATTCTTGTGAATCCCCCCCACCACCACTGCCCTTCTTCCTCCATCTCTCTGTCTCTTTGTCTCTCTGTCTTTCTGTCTGTCTCTCTGTCTCTCTCCCTGCCCTCTCCCCTTCTCTCTTGGATCCTTTCCTTTGTGGAAGCTGGCGGCCATGTCCTGAGCACCCCTATGGAGAGGCCACATGGTAAGGAACCTCAGCCTCAAAAGCCACTTGAGTGAACCTGGCTGAAGATCCTTCTGCTCCTGTAGAGCCTTTATGACTGCAGCCTTGGCCATCTACTTGGTTGATTCTTCCTGCAGGAAAGTATCTTGGATCTAGTAAGAGTTGGAGATGTTCACTCAGTTAATACCCACCTATCAGGTGGGAAGATGATCATGAATGTGCTCAGGAATGTAGGATGTGAGAAGATGCTTCTATGAAATGAGCTAGACAGCCTTCTTTGCTGCAATTACTAATGATTACATCAGAACGTTTTGCTTTTCTGTGGTGGGAAAGAGGAAGGGAAGTGAACTGATATTTTCTGAGTGCCAACAATGGTGATAGCTACTATTCACTGTTTCCCACCTCTACCTGTTCCACAGGCTTTTTGCATGCATGGTCTTAATCCAGCCTTCCTTTAACAGGTGAGGTAATGGAGGCGCTCAGAGAGGTATAGTGATTTGCCCAAGGTCACACAGCTGGTCACTGAGTGAGTGTGGGTTCAACCCAGGGATGTCTCCTTCCAAAGGGGTGAGTAGTGAATGGAACAGATGTGAAGGGACAGAGCCTCAGAGCTTGAAGGCACTGAGGTTCTATAGACTGTGATCATGTTATCAAACAAAGAAAAATTGAGACCTACAGACTGACAAAATTTTTTTCTCAGATGTATGAATTTATGAGAAAAAAATCTTAAAGGATAGTCAAATAAATTGTTTGTTTTGAAGAGTATTCCATGAAGGGAAACCAAAAATTATACAGGAAGGTTTATACCTATCAGTGTTAGTCGGTATCATATCTGAATATTGGAAATTGGGAAGATCCTAGAAAATCGGGCACTTACGGTTGTCATGGTTACATGACATGTTTATTCCAGGTTAGCTCTGGGGATTGAAGCTTTGGTCACCTTGTCTTCCAGGTGAAGCAGCTAGCTGGGTTCCAGGTCCTGGCTATTCCTGTGTCAGTCAGACTAATTTTTAAATAAAGTTTTAATTTTGTAATAACTTTAGATTTGCCAAAACTAAGGAACATTGCTCTTAAGTAAACTGTAGATGGTATTCAAATTTCACCAACTTTCCCATTAATGTCCTGGGACTCAATTCCGGATATCTTACTGCATTTCTCATACTTTTTGAGTGAACCTGGATTTGCTTTTAAAACCTTGGACCCTGAGCTAAAGTTCTGCTGGCTAATCAGGAATCCATTCAGCCTGTCCCTTAACAGATGGCAGCCCAATTACTTCTTACAATTTAAGCCCATTGCCTCTAGTGGCATGGACGTCTCAGTGGGTAGATATATTTCATCTCCTGGGCCAATTCTGATCTGTTGGTGGGTCTGAGTGGTGTGTCAAGAATGAGGAGGAGACTGCATCTGAGTTCTGTGATCAACTAGCAATGTCTGTTGCAGGAATGGGAGTAGAGAGGGGTGATGATGCATGCTGAGTATCTGCCTTCAGTCCCAGAATGTTTCGCATTTGAGCATTCTACCCCCATGTCCAGGAGGGGAATCTATGTTTGAATGTTGGATTATGGAGTGGGGTGTTGCTACCATCTAGGCACACTTAGCTATAGGGTGGTCATAGTGGTGATGGTGATGATGATGATGTAAACATAGCTAGGTACCATTTATTGAATTCTTCATATGTCGCAGACACTATATTAACTGTGCCACATGAATATTGCACTTATTCCTTAGAACAGCTCTGAGGTAGGTCACAGTTGTCATTCCCATTTTACAGGTGACAAAACTAAGATAAGGGACTTTTTCTCGCTCCCGCAGCTGTAAGTTTCCTTTTTTTAAAAAAAAATTAATTAATTAATTAGTTTTTGGCTGTGTTGGGTCTTTGTTGCTGCACACGGGCTTTCTCTAGTTGGGGCAAGCAGGGGCTACTCTTTGTTGCAGTGCGCTGGCTTCTCATTGTGGTGGCTTCTCTTGTTGTGGAGCACAGGCTCTAGGCACATGGGCTTCAGTAGTTGTGGCATGCGGGCTCAGTAGTTGTGGCTCATGGGCTCTAGAGCGCAGGCTCAGTAGTTGTGTTGCACGGGCTTAGTTGCTCCGCAGCATGTGGGATCTTCCCGGACCAGGGCTTGAACCCGTGTCCCCTGCATTGGCAGGCAGATTCTTAACCACTGCACCACCAGGGAAGTCTCTGTAAGTTTCCTTTTAGAGGAGTCACTGTTTTTCAGCAAGGCAGGGGTTTGCCAAGTGCTGTCCACTCAGAGGTTCACTGTCTCATGCCACAGGTCACACCCTTCTCCTAATTTGTTAGTGTTCACCAGATCAAGTAATCCGTATTGGGTTCTGGCAACCACAGCATTCTGTGAGATTTATTCAGAGGCATTTGGGGCTAGAGCAGGATTGAGTGCAATTTCACAGAGGTGACAAATAGGGAGAACCAAGATCTACATACCCAGGAGAATTTCTGCAGGATTCAGGAGTTCAGAAACTGTTTCCTTAAATGGGTAATGTATATCTGTGCCAGTGATGCAAATTAAAATTTGGAGTTTCAAAGGAAAAATTTCCATCCCCCTAAAGGAAGTCTTTCATTGATTGCAAGAATAGATTTTTTTTCTATTGGTAGGTAAAGTCCTCAGTCATCTGAGACCTACGACCTGTGAAACCCCATCTGCCACAGGCTTTTCCGGCCCCCACCCCAGCCAGACTGGTCCCCTAGTTTTTATTTCCAGCTTCCTTTACTTTGCTCCTCTCACTCTGTCTGCCAGGAGAGCCCTCCCTACCTGCGCTTCTCCCTTTCAGAGTCCCTTTCTTGTGGATGCTGCTCCTCTTCCCTGTGCCCCTCTCCCTGCTGTGTCCCGCCTGGAAGCCTCTGGAGGGCAGTATTGTGTGCGATGTTCTCAGTGCTTGGCCCAGGGCTTGGGGAAGAGGTGGTGCAGGAAGGTTCGTACACGAATCAGTGTCTCTTAAAAAGTGACCACATCTGTAGCCAAGAGGAATCTTGTATCTTCCAGCTACGTCTTCAGAATTGCAGGAGCTCCTTAGGCAATATTTGTGGCCAGAGCAATGATTAAAGCATCCCTTGTTTATCATACTTTTGCTGCACTGTGGGCTGAACACATGCCGTCTTATCTCACCCCCTCTGAAGTCCTCTGGCCGGGTGGGGGGGTGGGGGTGGGGTGGAGGGTTGGGAAGTTTCCCCCTTTTATCGAGGAGCTTATGGAAACTGAAGTTATTTGCCCAAGGCTGCACAGCTTTCAGGAATTGTTGCTGATACTTAAACCCGGCAGCCGCCCAGAGCGCAGGCTCCCAACCTGGAAGGATCGTTAGGGTTGAGGAAGATGGTGGGGCCAGGATGTAGCGTTTGGGGCAGCCTCCTCCCCACCACCTCACTCTGTCTCCTACTGCCCGCCTGGGATCATCAGCCCAGGCTGTTCTGTGTGCTCGTCTCCTGGTTACCTTCTCCCTCTTGCTGGAGAGTTGCAGCTGCACGTTCCTTAAAATGCTATCATGAAGACAAAATAAAAATTAGTTACCTAAAGCTTTGCAGAATCTTCAAAATGTATTAACACTGTTCCACCCAACACAAATCACTTTAAATGTTATAAATAAATAAACAAAATTTTGGTAAATTGTTAAATTTGGTAAATTCTGAAAGTTAAGTTGGTCATTGAGCAAACCGATTCTTTGGGGGAAGAGGCGTGAGGCGGTTTTGAGCCCAGTCAGGGCTGCTGCTAACCCATGCAGTGGGCGATTGGGCTTGATTCTGTCGGGGATTTCCGAGGAAGTATGTAGAATGAGCCTAGCAATTGTTCACTGAGCCCGAAGGGGTGAGTGTTTACCCACTGGCTCTGATCTCTCGTTGGTGGAGGGCAGTCCCACAGGGTGATATGTCTTTGGCTCTTCCATGACAGGACGGGCTTCTGGAGGCAGTAGGCAGAGAAGCTGGGCAGAAAGCAAGGCACGCACAGTGCAGTGAAGTACACTACTGCTGGACTGCATCTGTGCACAGCTGGCTGCTGCAGAAGAATGGTGCAGAATGGTGGGCTGGGAAGATAGCCTACGGGGCATGGAACATCCAATATGTCAGCCTCAAAGATATGCTGGCTCCACCCAGACATGCCCTGGGCTTTCACATCACCTCCTTTCCTCAAGCAGTTCCCCCTTCTAAGTTGAGTCACGTTTCTCCCATGCAAAATGGAAAATGGGTCATTCCTTTGACCAACATCCCATTTAGAGATCATTCTGTAGGCTTTACTTGCTGCTCTTAGCCTAGGATTTGGACCCAAAACCTAATGCAAATTGTTATTCCATTAGGGATTTATTAGATTCACAGCAGTATTATCTAATATTAGATTCATAGTAATATTTACATGTCAAGGGCAGATTGGAGAATGTTTTGGCTGGTTTGCTGTAGAGTTTGTGTGTGGTTTATACATTCATCTTCAAACCAGCCAGACTTCTTAGGGTCTTCCCAAGGTCAGACACAGAAGTGCCGATGCCCATCACAAGGTAAATGTGCGTTACAGATGTTGGGGGGATTACAGAATTCCTTTTCTCAGCATAAGCTGTTTGTGGTTCTCTCTGTTCCTTTCTCTAGGTAAGTTTATTTTTCCTGACTGCCATTACTGACTAAACTCTGTCTGCCTCACTTACAAGCTCCTGGGCGGTGGGGAGTTTCTGGAGGTGGAATTGATTATAGATTATATTACAGACCAGGACTTGAAGACACAGAGCTGGTTGGCAGTTAACCCACTTCCTTGTGAGCCCCAAGTAGGAAGTCTACATTCAGCTTTTTGGGGGTCTCTGCTTTGGCAGAAATCCTAACTCTGTCGTGTAATGAATGGGATGTATGCTACTGAACATTCACGCATTCATTCAACACTTACTACATGTCAGGGCTGGGCTCCATACTGCACACATGTGATCTCATTTAGGTCTCTTCATAACCCTGTGAGGTGGGCAGTGTCCTCATTTTACAGATGTGGTTGGTTTGGTCAAAGAGATGTGAGTAAAAATTTCCTGCAACCCCAACCGTGGTGTTATTTTTCTCATACATTTTATTCTACAGATGCTATGAACTCTACAATACATTGTTTTTATATCGTTAAACAGTTAATGATATTTTGTTGGCTGTCCTAGGGTTTAGAGTATACATCTTTAACTTTTCACAGGCTACTTTCAAATAATATATCACTTCCTGTCTGGTGTGAGAACTTTGTAACAGTTTACTCCCAATTTCTCCCATCTTTTGTGCTATTCTTATCACCTGTTACCTTTACATAGGCTATAAGTCCACAATCCTTTGCTTCTATTTTTGCTTTAAACAATCTTAAAAAGTTACTGAAAAGGTCTTTTATATTTACCTTCATTTATACAGTTTCCAGAGCTCTTCATTTCTCTCTGTAGATCTATGATTCTGTCTTGTTTCATATTCCTTCCACCTGAAAAACTGAACTTTAGTGTCTTGTAGCACAAATCTGCTGATAATTCATTATCTCAGATTTTCTTTTTCTGAAAAAATTTTAAATTTTGCTTTCAATTATGAAAGGTACTTTTTCCTGGGGGTAGAATTCTGTGTTGACAGTTATTTTTTTTCTCAGCACTTTTATGATGCCACTTCACTGTTCTCTGTGTTGTATAGTTTCTGATGAGAAGTTTGCTGTCATTCTTACATTTCCTTAATTCCTTAATTTCTCTGGCCTGCCTTTAAGATTTTCTCTTTGTCTTTCAGTATTTTGAATACGATGTGTCTGTTTTTATTTATTTATTTTTAATAATCCTGCTAGGAGTCCTGTGATCTTTTTGGATTTGTGACAATATATTTTATTACTTTTGTAAAATTCTCAGCCATTACTTCTTCAGATATATCTTCTACACCATCACGTCTCTCTTTTTCCCTCTGGGATTTCAGTTACATGTATATTAGATTATTTATCTTGTCCCAAGTGTATTTAAAGCCCCTCATTGTCATCACCCTCTTCCTCCCTCTCTTTTTCTTTCTCCCTTTCTCCCCCTTCTCTTCCTGCTCCTTTCTCTCTTCCTTCCTCTTTGTTTTACAGTTTGGATAATTTCTATTGACCTAGCTTCAGGGATCCTTTCCTCAGCTGTATTGCATCTACTGATGGTCTCAGTGAGGGCATTCTCTGTCTCTGTTGCCATGTGTGTTCTCTCATGAGACTCACCTCTGTTTTCATTCTCCCAGGCATGACTCTCTTGAACTGAGATTGCTTGCATAGTTTTTCTCTTTTGTGTATAAGGTAGGAGGATAAATCTGGTGCTTATTACTCTATCATTGCCAGACCATCCTTTTACTTCAGATATGTCCATGTCTTTATATTTAAAGTTTATTTCTTGTAGACAGCATGTCACTAGTTTCCTACTTAACTTGGATCGGCAGATAGAGTGTGTTTTTTCTGAATCTAGGCCAACATTGAGAATAATATCAGGTATAGTCTGTGTCCATGTAGTCACAGCGATGAGGACTTGATGTCCTCATCTCTAAGGGGTGATATATGGGTAGTACCCTGACTGTAGACTTTGGGATCATACACACCTGGCTTTACATCCCAGTTGGCCAGATTCCTTAGCCTCTCTGAGCCCTGGTTTCCTCATGTATAAAGAGGAATAACAGATGATTGTGTTAGGGACTAAGTGCGATGACCCTGTCTCTCTCTCTGTCCCCTTTACCACAAGGCCTGGTACGCAGTAGATGCTTATTAAATGCTTTTGAATGAATGGGTGCTTTCTTGAGTTCTGCTGGCTCATTAAAATAAATAAATAAATAGCTGCAAACCATTCATTCCATTCCTTAAGATCCTATATCTGGAAAATGATTCTTGCCCTGACCACCAGTTTCACTGCCTCCCCTCATTCAATACAATGTTTGCTTTCTCCCAAGAAGATTTTCCAAATTAATTGGAATACATTGATTTGTGCAGTTGCCATCCCACAAAATGCCATTTGTACTTTGATTTTTCTCTCAATATAAACATTCAATTTAAGAGACCTATTAGAAAGGAGCTTGATTTAGGAGTCAGGAACACAGACATTTCTTGCCAGCTTGGTTGCCGAATGACCTTGGACAAACCGTTTAACCTTTTCTGAGCCTTAGTTTCCTTGTCTGTAAAAGAGGGATAAGTGGCTGAAGATAAGTGTGAGAACCAGACATAGAATTGGCCTCAGATATTAAGTATCCTCCATTTTCTCTCCTACCTTTTACTCCCCCATCACCTGTTCCTTCCTGTGAGTTCACTAGATGTAGGCAGGGGCTCCAGCCAACTTTAAAGGGTACCCAGTGAGGACAGGTAGGGGGATGTGAAGGATTCTTTTTCTGGTCCTCACTTGGCACTAGCTGTTGCTTTTGGTCTCCTCCTCCATGCCCAGCTAAACCTTTAAGTCAGTTGTTCTGTTTGCCCTGAATCCTGAAAAGAGTACCATATCAGCTTTGGAATACACAAGAATTGCAAAATTTTGCCTCTCCATAAGATAGTCTCTTTTTAGAGTCGAGCTCTTGGGGTGGGGAAAGGACTTTGCCAGTGGTTCATGGGCCCCTCCTCTGCCCAGTCTCCAAGTTCTAGGTCAAGTGGACAAACCTCATCTACCTGGCACTGCCTTCAGAGGGAGGCAGCCCTTCCCAAGGCCCTGGGCAGTGCAGGGAAGGGAGTGGCAGAGGAGAGGAGGACTTCTTGTCCATTTCTTGATACAGTGAACAGATCATCTGTTACCTTGTGACTCAAAGTGTGGTCCATGGACCAGAGCAGTGGCATCCCTGGTGCTTCTTAGAAACACAGAAACAACCTCACCCCGGACCCATGGAAGCAGAATCTGCAACTTAACAGACCCAGGTGATTCGTATGCACGTTAAAGTTTGAGAGGCACTGTCTGCATGATCAATGAGGAAAAGTCGGGGCAGCAGAAGCATCAGGTGTGTGCAGTAAGCAGCATTTGGTGCAGAGGATGGAGCTGTCAGATGGAAAGGGCAGGAGGTTCATGGGGGCCTGTGCAGAGGCAACTTGAGCTGGGGATGTCTCCATACCCTACAGGGCTTCAGTCCAGAAGAGGGCCACCTCCTATTGCTCCCCTAGGTATGGGGTTGTCTCTTCACTTCTTGATAGTGTATTTTGAAACTTTAAAATTTTAATCAAGTCCAATTTATCTAATTTTTTTCTTTTATTGCTTGTGCTTTTGATGTCACATCTAAGGACCCACTGGAAATTCCAATGTCATGAAGGTTTAGCCCTATGTTTTCTTTTAAGAGCTTAAAGTTTAGCTCTTACATTGAGCTTCTTGATCCATTTGAGTTAATTTTTGTGTGTGGTGTGAGGTAGGGGTCCAGCTTCATTCTTTTGCATGTGAACAGGCTTTGATTTCCTTGTTCAAAGGATCTCTCTAACTACTGTGTGGAGAAAAGCTGGGGGCAAGAAGGAATCAGGGAGACTAATTTCCCACTGTTACGTGGTAATCTGTCTCTGAGAAAAGGTATACTGCAGTGCCAACCAATAAAGTTAGAGGAAATGGTTAGAAACTCACCACTGGACAGCCATCACAGCCATAATTGATTCAGGCAAGAATCATTACTGGATGCTAATGTAAAGTTTTCTTGAGTAACAGAGTATCTATGTGGTCTCAAAGAACCTCCCCATGAGAAACTAATCACAAAGGGTAAAGAATGAACTTCATAGTGAAGAAGCCTGGCAGACACCCTCTTAATTAATCCGTGGCCAGGGGGTGGGGAACCCCTGCCTTATGCAGTCTTTCTTTCTGAACTACTCATACAAACAGCCACTTCTCTTGGGTATGTCCTGGGTGCCAGGTATTCTTAAATCTTCACGTTGGCACTACTCTTATTTCCATTTTACAGATGAGGAAACTGAGGTTCAGAAAGAGGAAATCAGAGCCAAGTTTGAAAGTGGGTCTGTCCAGCTCTGCTCTTGAGCAGTTTGTCCCCCACAGCCCCCTGCATCTCATTCTCTTGTTCGTTTGTTTATCATCTGTCTTCCCAGGCTCAGCTCCTTGAGGGAAGGGCACTTGTTCTGTTCTGCTCACTGATGTATCCTGAGGAACTGGCTCAATGCCTGCCCCATAACAGGA
This sequence comes from Globicephala melas, assembly GCF_963455315.2. Lineage (NCBI taxonomy): Eukaryota > Metazoa > Chordata > Mammalia > Artiodactyla > Delphinidae > Globicephala > Globicephala melas. Next base: position 60,671,496 of record NC_083332.1, on the reverse strand, counting down.
ACTCAGTAAATATCTCCTGAATGAAGGACCATCATGGGGCTTAGCACGCTTAATACTTGGGCATTGGGCTTGAACTTGAGCTCAACTGCTACTGAGAAGCTGTGTGATCTTGGATAAATTAATTAACTTCTCTGGAACACAGTTTCTGAATCTATGAAATACACATTGTGCTCCTGCCTCATAGGGGTTGTGGTGAAGATCTAATGCACCAAAGTGCTTATTGCAGTACCTGGCATTGTGTTAGATGCTCAGTCCATATTTACCGAACGAACGACTGAATGAAAGTTTCAAGTGGCCTCTGTCTCTGGCGGACCCGTCTCCTCCTATAACAGTGTTTATTGGGAGCAATATGGAGGGCCTTACCGGGAGACTTTAACTTACTGTAACAAACCATGTGGGACTGTTATCTATGTATTTATTTGTGTGTTTCCAGGGTTTTCTTCTACCGTGTGTGTGTGTTGGACTGGCGGGGACCCTGTCTGCCTTGTTCAGGCTGTACCCCTTGTTCAGGCTGTACCCCCAGCATGCCCACAGCTGTGGCTCAGGGCAGGCAGGCCTGCTTGCTGATTGACTCAGTTCATTTTGCTTCCTGACATATTTACTGGGGCTCCCCCTGTTCCAGGTCCTGTACTGGACGCTAAGCACTTGCCTTCCTGCCCTCGATTTGTTCCCTGGGGCCCCCAACCTGGCCCATGGTCGGGGCTCGCTTGGCCCGGTTGCCTTCCCCCAAAGCCTGCCTTTGGCTGCTCTCCCAGTCCCGGGAAGCCCTGTGTCCTCTGGCTTATGTGCCCGTTTGGTGCTTGACCTTTGAAATAGGCTGCTGGGCAGTCCTGGAAGCTCCTGTGTTATCGCAGGTCCTGCATCAGATAAGCGAGTGCACGGAGGCCAGTCCAACCTCCTTCCCACACCTCCTGTCCATGTTTATTTCCTCTCCTGATTGGGACTGAAGAGGCTAAACTGCTCAGGAGATCACAGGGACGGCCAGCTCACTGGACACCTCTCGGCTGGTCGCCTGCTGTCCTGTACCCGCTGGCCAGCAGGTGGCGCTGCCCCACATTTTATAGGTTGGGAGGTGAAGGAGAGCAGAGAGATGACCGTTTTTGTTTTTGTCCCCCAAATGAGACTTTAAGATCAAGGGAAAATCATGGGCATTTGGACTAGTTTTCTGGAAGAAAAAAAATTCCGAAAATAAAATGATGAGTTAAGGCTTCCATTCAGGTTCTGTGTCTGAGTTTTGAGCTCTGCTCACAGGAGGACCCATCTTAAGTCAGAAGAGATTTTTTTTAGCTCTGCCTAGAAATCCTGCAGGAAGGGCTGGTGGGGCTGAGAACCCAATTTTGTTTTTCTAAGTGCTGGAGAAGGTGGGCTCTGGGCTGTGCCCCTTTCTCTGTGTCCCTGGGCGAGTTGCAAGAGAGAAGTGGAGATGAAAGTCCCGATGTCCATGGGTGGTTGTGGTTGTGAGTTGGTGACTATAAAGCACTTGCCCCGTGCCCACTGTGTAGAAAGCAGCACTGTGGCTGGGCTGGTGGGTCTTGGTGCTGAAGTTAAGATGGTGGGCGCCTCTGACACGCTGCTTTGACCGAGGGGTTTTGTTGGGGAATGCAGCCCTCCTTATTGTTGTAGGGAGGTGGGGCTGGCACTTCCGAGCACCATCTGTGCACAGGGAGCCGGGAGGACACAGATGAGAACCCCCAACCCCGCCTCTCGGGCCTCAGAGGGGAAAGTGTGTGATAGTCTTTCTGGAGATTCTGACCAAGGTGCTCGGGGGACAGGGGCGGCGAGGGACCTGGTCTGCCCAGGCGAGTTGGCGTAGGGTGTCACAGAGGAGATGACAGTGGGATTTCTTCAGGAGAGGACATATGGGAAGGGTGCTTTGAGCAGAGGGCACAGTCCAGGCAAAGCCATGGCGATGGAAAGGCTTCAGGTGTGGCGGAGGGCGGGCCAGGGGTGCAAGGTAGACCCACGTGGGTGTGGACTTCACTCCCACAGGCCCATGGGTTCTGGGTGGGGCCTTCGGAGGTGACTTTTCAATCACCGTCTGCTTTCCTGAAACGTGGTGAGATGTGCACCGTGGAGCTGCCCAATGGCTTTCCTCAGAGCCCAAATTTCAGCCTTAAGCTGTATAAAAGGGAGAGTGATGGATTCATGGTTCTCCTGTCTCCTGCTCCTTACCTGACGGCTCTCTTCCTTCTCAAGGCCGGATGCCTCAACACGCTCGCTGTCCAGCTGCTCACTTGGGCAGAGGCCTTGCCGTGCCTGCCTTCACCTTTTATCTCCAGGACGCAGAGCTCACAGAACTGGGTCCTGATGCCTCACTTCCAGCCTCCCGGGCTCCCACCCGGCAAGGTTATGTTTGAGAGTCCAACCAAGGGTTTTATCTGGAGGACCATTCAACTGAAGTTTCAAAGACTGTTGGCTGAACTCAATAAACAAATGCAGGGACTCTAGTTCCTCTGCCATTTCTCCCCAGAGTGTGGACGCCTGCAGTGCCTGCCATCTTCAGGGGCTCTTTCACTGGAACCAGCACACGGTCCAGCCTGGAGTCCCTCCTGGTTGATCCTTTGTGCTGCATTTGGCTTTCTGTGGAGGGGGCCGCTTGGGCTGAGGCCACGTTGGATCTGCTGTGGCAGGGACAGTGCCAGGGGAGTTGGGCTGAAGACCGGGGACGTTACAGCTGCCTGTCTGTGTCCAGATGGGGATGGGGGGATCCCACTGGTGGAAGCACCCTTGTATTTCAGTGTTTTGAGGTGAAGAACAGGCCAGATGCGTCTGCCCCAGCCACGGAACCGTGTCGCTGGAGCTGGGGGCAGGGTAGGGGCCCAGCGTTGGGCCGCAGAACAACATTTTCGTTTTCACCCTTGGCACTGAACAGCCGTTAAATGGAAAGGGGGCCTGTGTCCCTCCCTCAGCAGCCACGCCGGCCGCCATCCTGGCACCTCACAGAGCAGCTTTTGTTCGGGGTCCGGAGTGTAAAATTGGAGTGGCAGGTTGTCGGTGCACACATCTTGAATTTCCTGGCTTTTATCAGCTGCGCCACTCAAAACGACAATATTTAATCCCAAATGTTTCCTTCCCTTCCCCTCCCCCTCCTGTTTCATAAACAAGGGGGCTTCCCCCCTTTTCTGCCCAGTAGACTTTGCTGCCATTTCTTCAATCACAGTGAAAAGTATATTTGTGATTCTTCTCTCATGTTTCTGCAATTACACATACCAGGGGGCTTTAGGAGAACCTGACTTCCTGGGACCTGGTTTAATGTAACCTTCTTGCTGAGTCCTCCAACCCCACCAGCCATCTCATGAGGGAGAGTCGAACACGTTTTACTTCCAGGGGTCAGATGGCGTAGCAACAGCTTCATGCCATTTTATCCTCCTGGGTGTGGTTGGGGTCACATCGCCCATTGGTTTTTCCGTTGTAGGGATTTTTCGTAGTAGTCATTTTATTAAATAATTCTCCTAGGTGGGAGAATTAGCCCCCTGAAATTTAAAACTTGAAGTTTCTTTTTGTTGCTTAGTAACTTTGAGAAGCAATTGCTGAGCAAGACAGCTCTTGTGAGACAACCAAAAGATTCTGGCAACATCCTGTCTGGATTTTCTACATGGGTAGACACCCACGTGTGTGTAAAGCCACTGTTTGCATCTTGCACGGTGCACTAGAGTACCCCAAATCATGTTTCATGGAGAGAAGCAGCATGCTGTCCTAAGATGAAGCGTTTTGGAGTGAGAAGGAGCAGGTGTGACACCTGCTTGTGTCTCAACTATGGCTTCTTGGCCTGTGCAGCCGTGGGCGGGTCTGAGGTCTCGATGGGGTCTGACACCTGAGCAGGATCTGCCGCCTGGCTGAGACCCCCATGGGCCATGGGTTGGTCAGTTTTGTGTGTAGACGTGGTCAGGCTGTAGGACCCAATTATTTGATCAAGTGCTAATCTAGGGGTTGCCGAGAAGGCTTTTGGTAGCTGTGGCCAATCAGTAGGCTGTGTGAGTAACCTGGAGAATCTGGGTGGGCCTCATCCAATCCCATGAAAGGCTTACGAGCAAAAGCTGAGTTTTCTCTGCGATGAAGAATTCTGCCTCAGGACGGCAGCATCAGATCCTGCCTGACTTTTCAGTCTGCAGCTGCCCTTGTGGATTCTGGGCTTGCCCTGCCCCACAGCCACGAGAGCCACTTCCTTAAGACGAGTCTCATCATATACACACATCTCCTGTTGGTTCTCTTTCTCGGGGGGCCCTGACTGATAACTGGCTGAGCTACGTAAGAGAACAGCAGTCCCAGGCTGCTGGCCGAGGGTCTATGAAATCAGAAACGAGCTTCTCTGTGCCTGTCTAGGACCTTCTAGGAATCTCGAGTTGTTTTCCAACGAGCGTGTGTGTCGTGGTGGGGCTGTGCAGTGATGCGAACGCGCAGGACACGGCATCGCTGTATGTGTGCTCTGCCAGCAGGTGTGTCCACTTCACTGGGAACCAGCCACCACAGCTGAATTCATGGCCACGGGCAGAGGGTTCTGGGAGAGGGTGCTGCAGGTGGTGAGCTTCTGGGGTGGACCACGGAACTTATGGGCAAGGGGTGAATAAATATTGATGAGGTATACCAAGAGGTATAGTAGAGGCATGTGACATCATGTCATGCAAAGAAACGCAGAAGTCATTCAGGTGGATTGTGCCATCCTGTTGCCCACCCCAGCTCATCCACCGGCTGGCAGTGGAGCAAGCAGATTAGCCCTTCTGGGCTACAGGTGTAAAAGGGGTCTCCTTAGTACCTGCCTTTAGGGTAGTGAGGCACAGATGTGTTGATGCAGGTGAGGCTTTCAGAAAAGCTTCCCCACTTTGGGACACTAAGTAAGGACAGATGCTTTCATTATTAAGATAGGCTCCTGCTCTGTGACCATTTGGCATTGAGCCCAAGCCCCAGTGATGCCGCACACAAGCTCTGTGGCTTTACGTAAGTTCCTTAACCTCTCTGAGCCTGGTGTGTAGAGGAAGGGAGGAGCTGAGCTGTCTCAGGCTTGCTGTTGTGATTAACTTAAAGGTATAAAGCTCTCTGTGGTATGCTGCCCAGCCTCAAACACCAGGAAGCCCTGGAACATCAGCCTGCCCACTGTGCTGGCTGCACGATTTATGTCCTGTCAGGACTGGACCAGGTGAGGGGAGTGAGGCCCAGCGTGCAAAGTTTAAGGTGGTGCCCACCCAGCCCTGCATGTACACCTCCCTGAGAGTGACCACCGCCTTGAATTATGCACCCTGGGCGCCTTGCCCCCCTTGCCCGAATCCTGGCTCTCATTTTGTCATACAAATGCCACGCCAGCTTTGCCAGGTAAGGGGATGGGCCCATGTCGCAGAGCAGGACAGAGGCCTTGCCCCAGCCCCCCTGGGCTATGTGAGCTCTTGGAAGGCAGTGGCTGCCCCTTGTTCGTCTCATGTGCTGGCATACAGCACCTGGCACACAGTTGGTGCCACATAAATGCTTACAATGGAATGAAGGAAGGAGAAGACGGAGGATTCAAACTCTGACAGGGTTTCTCATGATCAAGGCCGTCCACTCCAGCTGCGGTGAGCAAGCACTCATTGTGAGGAGAGGACTGAAAGCCATTTTTATCGTCCTCCCATGGAGCGCTTTGTCAGAAGGAAGGAAGCCATCTCCCACTGAGGGTGAGTGCTGCTTCAGGACTGCCCTAAAGCTAGATTCGGACAAAAGGTCCCATGTTGTATGAGTCCACTTGTATGGAATGTCCAGAGTAGATAAGCCTATGGAGACAGAAAGCCAGGGGCTGCCAGGGCCTGGGAGGAAAGGGGATGGGGAGTGACTGCTGATGGGTACAGTGTTTCTTTTTGGGGTGATGAAAGCACCTTGGAACTAGACAGAGGTGGTAGTTGTAGAGTACTGTGAATGTACTAAATGCCACTCAGTTGTACACTTCAAAAATTGTCATAGTGGTAAATTTTATGTTACGTGTATTTTAACACACACACACACACACACACACACACACACAAGCTGATTTTGGCAGGACTCTTTGGGTGTATATGACAGAGACAAGATTCAGGTGAAAGGCCAGTTACTGCTCATAGGATGGAGTGGAGGTTGGTTGGCAGGTGGCTGGATGCCAGGTCTGCACTGTCTCTTGGAGTAAATGTTGCTCAGTCAGGCCACAGCTCTCCATGGGCTCTCCGTCTGTGTCTTCTTCAGGGTCATGTAGAGTAACTCCCCTTTCCTCCCTGCCAAGGCCTCCTGGGTGCATATGGAAGCCTGGACCAGAGCCCCGACATGGGTGTTTGGGGAGGGAGGAGGCAGACAGGGAGCGGCACACCTGGGAAAGCTGTCATGATGGCAAATTTGGGAAGGGGTCGTGGGGGTGCTTCTGAGATTAAGGCCGAACAAGGCGATGGACTAGGTCCCACGGGACAGCCTCCACCACCCAGTGGGTTCCCCGGAGAACTGGGCAATTAACGGGTATCTCAGTGCCACGCAGACTTGCAGTTCTGACCACTTGAGTCAATGTGACACCACAAATGCGGGCGTGAGTGTCGGGGTGCATGTTCTGTGGGTTTGCAAGTTCATAAGCCACGACCAAATAATGGGTCTTGGTGGCTGGTTCTGTAGTTGATGGAACATGTGTTCAGCTTTTGACTAAAAGCCAGTGGGAGATCTCTTTGTCTGATCCCCAAAGATAGTTTCACCTACTGTTCAGGAAAGAGACTGTGATAGCTCTAAAACAAATAAACAAAACCCAGCTTCAAACATGATTGGTGTTCCGGGGGAGTTTCCTTTCCTAACCTTAATTTTGGGATTAATTTGTTTTAGAAGTTCCTTGGCTGCTTAGTGTGTACACGTGTGTGCGTGCGTGTATGTAAGAAAAGAAACACTAAGAAGAAGACGTGTCATGTTCCTCTGAAACCTCCGGCTGGGTTCCCTCTCTGTACCTTGAGGATAGTATGGCCTGGAGCCTCTCTCATGTCCACAGTCTTCATTGAATCTGGCTTTGAAAGAATGAAAGGAAATCGGGCCACCCCGAGCCTTGCTCCCATAGTGGCTCCATGCCAGAACTGTCCTCACCTGTGTATTTTGAGTGTCTTATTATAAACCCAAAGTGATCTTGGTTAATAAAAATACAGAGGCAAGAGCTGGGTGCTCTCTGGTTTCCAGCTTTGGTCCTTTATCATGCTCATTAAGGTAAAATAGTTCGCTACTTTGATCCCCACCCCCACCCCCGTTCCTGCTCCTGGAGGTTGGGGTCAATGCTGTGCAGCTCTCTCCCCTGAGCTTACGGATTTGAATTTCAAATTATGGGGCTCCAAAGACTCGTTCTGTAATGGTTCCTGAATTCTTGTCATCCAGTAGGAGGTATTAGTTATAAATGAGTTTCGTTTTTGTTTTTCTTTATTACTTTATAGAGTATCCAAGCTATGCAAGAGTATATTTTCAGGGTTAAATATTCAAATGATTCTGAAGTTCAGGGCAAAAGGTGCTGCCCCTTCCCTCCCCAGGGAATCACCCTCCATGTAACAGAGTATCTAGGTTTCAGAGCCTCCTTCCAGGTTCCTTCCCAGGCACTTATATATGTGTATAGATAGAAACACTTTTGTCATTTAATACCACATTCAATGTAGCCAATATTCAATGTATAGAATAATTCTGTACATATTTATTGGTTCACCTAATATTTCTGAGCACCTGCTATGTGCCAGGTATGATGCTGGGAGCTGCAGATTCAATAGTGAGCCACCACACAGCTCACAGGCTGCAGGCATGTTGTGCTGGGACTTGGTTTCCCTTCCATTTCACAGAGTATCTAGGCGCGTTCTCTCCATGGTCATCCTTATATGTCTGTCCTGTACTCTTCAATGTTGAGAGAGAACACTGAATTTTGATGGACAGCAGATTGAGTTCCAGATGACTTTCCATTATAAAAAAGGAAGCAGTGAAGGTCTCGTTGAGCACCTGGGTGTTTTATAAGATTTAAAGATTTTGGGACGTCCCTGGCAATCCACTGGTTGAGACTTCGCTTTCCGACGCAGGGAGTGTGAGTTTGATCCCTGGTCAGGGAGCTAAGATCCCAAATGCCCCCCGGCCAAAAAACCAAAATGTAAAACAGAAGCAATATTGTAACAAATTCAATAAAGACTTTAAAAATGGTCCACATCAAAAAATAATAATAATAAAAAAAGATTCTTAGGGCAGCAAGACACAACACACCAAGCCTCTTCCAGAGGAGACTCCCTCCCGTTTGCATACCATAGTATTGCAAATTACAGTTTTCAAAACAGAGTCTTCAAGTACAAGTTCTCACTGAGTCTTCACTACCAGCCTGGGAAGCAGATACTGATAGTTCTACAGTTATACAGATGAGGAAACTGAGGCTCAGAGAAGTCACGAAACTGGCCCAGGGTCCCAGAAGCGGCAGAGCCTTGAGTTCAGACTTTGTGATGCTTACCCAAGAACTTTCCATTTCAACTCCATCTGGAGTCTGGCTGCTTTGCTCAAGGTTTGATCTCTGCCCATGTGAGTGTTTCTGGGAGTTGTCACAAATCTGAAGAGGAAGCACATAGCCATCTCCAACCTCTGACAGAAAGCCAGGCCTTTTCTCTTCCATATGATGGTCCATTTCATACCTGGAACAAGGAGATTTTCCTATTCCAGGGGTGCTAAGCCATGACTCCCCTGGAACATTATAATATCAGAGTATGAACAGTTCCCAAACGTCGCTTGTCAACATCTCCCACAGCCCTGACTCCTGGAGAATGGAAGACCATTCCAGAAGAAGAGAGGAGCCCTTTGAATCATTTTTTCAGGTACATGTCATTCTGCTTGAATTATTTTCCTTGAAGGAGAACACTTTTCAATAGCCCAAAGCAGGGGCCCGTCATTTGTGAGAGCTCTTTGGCGTGTTGCTGTTTTAAAAATTAAGTATGTGGAGTTTGCAGAATGGACACGGCCTTTCAGTTTTTTAATTTAAGGTTTAAAAAGTGCTTTCACGCTATAATCCTTGGGGGACAGGAAAGGCTGTTTGTTCTGTCCCGGGCCTCCAGGAAATCTGGCCCAGACCACCTACGGGAAATTAGCCTGAGACCTCAGCCTAGCTGGGAGGCGACAGCAGCGCTTCTCGGCACTGTGGCTATAGTTCTCACTACATAATCTAATCTTTCAAGGATATTTTCATCTGGAGAGGCAGTGAGCTGAATAACTAAACAGACACAATGCTGCTAATCCCTATTCCTGAGGCTGAAGGGTTTAACTCCTTGCCTTCTGTTTTAAGGCAGTGAGCTCAAAGTGGGCTGTTGGGATCAACATCAGAATTTCATAAAAAGCATTTGGTTTTGTATGCTGTGCTGACGCTCTGCAGTGTCCCTGGTTCTACTATGTGTCTGGCACTGCTCTAAGGACTTCAAATAGAGTAACTTGGTTACTCCTACCGGAGGAAGTGCGTACTGTTACTATGCACAGAAATGTTAAGTAATTTGCTCAAGGTCACATAATAAGGAGGGGGTTGTGGGTTGGGATTCAAACCCAGACCAGTTGCTTCGGAGTCCATGCTCTTGATGCCTGTGCTCCTTGTTAAAGAGGGAGGCTCTGAAATGTCTGCCTAGTCAGTTTTCATTCATTCAGTTATTTGTTCATTCATTCATACACTTCTTCATTTGCATTCACCACCTGTGCTGTGTGAATGCCAAGGTGATTTAGATAGAAGCACTCATAGGCCTCCCATGAGTTGGCAGCCAGACATGGAAATGAATAAACCTAGAAATAATTATGATGCAGAGAGTAGAGGGCAGCAGTAGTCGTGCAGGGACCAGAGTGGCCAGCGGAGTGAGGGGAACCTTGAACTCAGAAGCAGGAGAAAGTCAGGAAGGCTTCTCCAGGGGGTCAGGAGAAGGAGGGTGGGGCATTTGGCATGAAGAGGTGATGATGCAATGCCTTTTGGGAAACTCCTGGGGCATGTGGTCAGCGTGGAGGGCTGTGAGAGGGAGCAGAGCAGAGGTGGAGAGGAGCCTGGACTTAGTTAGCTTGGCCTAGGCAGGGTTTTAATGAGAATCTTATGAAAAAGCAGGCAGGTGAATAATTCCATTAGACCTGGCCATTCAGCAGCTTAGGAACCAGCATTTCCAGGTGGCATATGGGGTGCGAGGGCACGGTCCTTGCTGAAACCAACAGGATGTAGGACTTTATTTCTGCAAAACCAGAGTCTCTCACCTGGTCATCAGAATATCCACAGAATACCACTGACAGTGGCCTCTCAACGGCTCAGGAGCTGTTGCCATGTGGCTCAGCCAGCCTCAGCCCCCTCCCCCCAGAAGACCCAGGAGCTCTAAGCGAAGTCCAGCCCCCCAGGACACAGGTCAGGGGCAGGTTCTTGACCCTCATCCATCACAGCGTGACTACCGTCTGGTGCAGGATGTGAGTGGGTTCCAGCTGGTTCCATCCCAGTGGCGGCAGACAAACCATCCTTGCATTTTTGCTCTGCAGCCCCAGCCCTAGGGCAGCACACAGACCCCAGCAGAATGCCCCTCTCTCCAAGCCCAGCTTGGCAGAGCCGATGATGAAAGTGCTGCTCAGTCAGCCGGGTTCAGAGTGGCTTTGCAGTGGGGAATGTTGCAAAGATATTTGGAGCTGGAAATTGCCCTTTGCTCTTTTGAAAGGTGCAAAATGATTCAGTAATTACTTCAAACGTGGGGGCCTCCTTCCTCGCCTCACCTGAACTCCCTGTCAGCTTCCGCCTGTCAGACTTGTGTTGGTTTGAGCTGGGTGTTCCTTTCCCCATCTTCCCCCCACCTCCCCGTTTCCACTGCCCTTTGCAGCCCTCCTCTGCCTGCCTCCCCGCCCCCGCCCTGCCCCCAGTCTGGAGCTTGGAGTGAGTTCTAAGGGTGCCTCATTAACGACTTAGATTTCTGGTGACTGCTTCTTTCTTCATTTGTTTGTTTTCAAGCTTTCTCTTAAATAACCTCATAGAGAGGGGTCCCGTTTATTTTTCTTGCTTAGTGTCTCCCTGCCAATCAGTTCTTCACCAAACAAAGGTCGCCAGGACTAAAGAGAAGTGGGGAGCTTTTCACTGAGGGAGAGGATTCCAGCAGACACACCTGCTCCTGGGAAAGTGGCCCACTTGGAAGGGCTGTTGCACATTAAAACAGCTCACCTTTATGTGCCAGAGTGACAGCCATTTTATAGATTAGGGACCTGGCACAGTTAGATGCTCAAGGTCCCACAGTACATTATGCAAATGGGATTCACATTCGTGGTCTGTCTAAACCAGCGCCATCCAGTGGAAATATAAATGAACTCATGTATAATTCTAAATTTTCTGATAGGCTCATGATAAAGAGTGAAAGTGAAATTAATTTTAATAATATACCTTATTTAACTCAATATATCAAAAATATTATCAGTATTATAAATATCAGTCAGTGTTTGGGCAGAATGTTTGTGTCCCCCCCAAATCCAGTGCAGTGATACTTGGAGGTGGTGGCTCTGGGAGGGTTAGGGTTAGATGAGGTCGTGAAGGTGGGCCCCCCAAGATGGAGTCAGTGTCCTTAGAAGAAGAGGAAGAGGCCAGAGCTCTCTCCTCAATGTGAGGGTACAGCGGGCAGTCGACAAACGCCCCGGTACAGGGCTCCCTGATGGAGAAGCGATGTTGGATATTTACCTGCACATCGCTGTGTCTCTGCAGAGAAGGATGAGCTGAGCCTCTTGGTTTTGAGGAAAGGAAGCTGAAGTAGCGTGATGGGTTCAAGCCTGTCTATGACCATTTCCATATGTTTTTGTAATCCAGGTGGTGAAGTTAATTTCAGATCCTTCCCTCATCAAAGACAAAGGGAAAAGTGGATCTGTAAGCCCTTAGTCTTCTGCTTTTACTTGGTTAGAGTGACACTTCTTTTCTTCTCTAGAACGGTATTATGTATTTTAATAGCAAAAAAAAATTACATTGGAACAATGGGGAAATAAAGCATATTGTAAAAATACTAAGTGGTCCTCAGAGGCAGATTTGCACACATGTGGATTAGTAGTTTGAATAAAACGTATAATGTAGCTATATTGTTTTCCATGCTAATGAAATACATCAGTCACTGAAAAACTTTTTTCAAAAATAGCTTAGTCCTTTATGTGAGCTCATTTTACCTCAGTTTATAAATTTGGAAAGCAAGGAAGTGGGGAAATGTAGGAGAGGAAAAAAGTAAAAACACACTGCTTACTCTGATGATGGAATGCTGTTGAGTGTAACATCACCTTTGGAACGGGAGAATTCTACTTGCACATTTAGTTTTCTTTCTGTTCATTTATTAATTTGTTCAACAAATATTTGATCTGACGATCCTGAGCTGGGAGCTGGGGAAACCGCAGAGAATAAGACCAGTGAGGTCCCTGCTCACATGGGGCTCCGAGTTCAGTGGGGGAGACAAGTAAATACTGCAGAACCACAGTGTGGTTGGGATTGCAAGGGGGGTGAAGGTGTATTGGGGTTTGTACAGAGGACCCTGAGCTGGAAGGGGGGGGCATCTGGCCAATGGAGGTGGTCCCTGGGAATTGATGCTTGCTCTGAGACCTGAAGGGGGAGGACTTGGCCAGGTGAAAAGCAGACAGGGGCCAGGGTGCTGCACGCAGAGGGAACAGCATGTGCAAAGGCCCTGAGACTAGAAGGAGCCTGGGGATTTTGACTCCAGTCTGTGCCACAGGTGTAAACTGGCAGAGGAGACCTTCTGTGGGAGACCCCGTCTGTGAAAGGAGCTCTGTCCCTACCCAACTACCCAGCAGCAGGCACAATGCCCACCATTGCCCACGTTGTTAGGAGGCAAGTGAGAGTTTCCGACCCAGAAAGCAGACCTGACTGGGGTCTGCTGGGGAATCCCAAGGGTGGCATGGAGCAAGGAACACCGTACACTTGGGACAGAGCTCGTCTTCCGTTTGGCAGTGCCCCCAGCTCTTCCTTTGTGTTGCACTTTGTAGCCCCTGCTACATAGATTTAGCTTAGTGATGACAGCACATTGTTTCTTTCTTACCCAGTATCCACCCTGCCTTTTCCTTTTACCAGAACTCTGACCTAGTCCAGGGCACCGAGCCCCAGCCCCATCTATGTCAGGGGTCAGCAAACTACAACCCAAGGGCACCGCCTGTTTGTGTAAATAAAGTTTTATTGGCACACAGACACATCACTCATTGATGGCTCCTCCGTGAGTACTCTTGCGTTGCAATGACAGTCGAGTAGTTGTGACAGAGACTGTGTGGCTCACAAAGCCCAAGATACCTACTACCTGGTCCTTTACAGAAACAATTTGCCAACCCAGGTCTAAGTCAATGGCTCACCTCCCAGCTTCCATTACAGCTGGTTCGGGGGCTAGGCTGTGGAGTGTCAGGCAAGGCATGCAGCTTCTCTGAATCTCAGTTCCTGATCTGTACACACTTACGTACATTATTTCACTTCATCTTCACAGCAGCCCATGAGGTGGGTTCTATTGTTATCTTGAAACTGAGGAAAAGGAGGAACAGAGAGGTCCAGTAGCCCACCCAAGATCATACAGCTTGAAAATGGTGGAGTCAAGACTGGAATCCTTAACCTTAGAATCCTGGAGTTGAGGGCTGGTGGGAGTGGGCAGGAGGAGGGAGCTGTTTGGATTCCTGTGGATCGCTGATCCTAGTTAACATTCGCATGTGGGGAGTGAGGTCACCCACACCTGTGTTCCTGTTCCCCCTCACGTGTAGCATGGAGAGGGGTGAAGCATGTGGGCTTGGAGTCCAATTGCCTGGGTTGAAATCCTAGTTCTGCTTACTGAGCCTCAGCTCCTCCCATGTGTCTAATGGGGAAATGAGGTTAGTAACTCCTAGGGCTCTTGGTGGAGTTATGTGGTTAGTACTAATATGGTCGTAACCTGGTACACAGTAAGTGCTCAGTAAAACTAGCCATTATCATTGGCTCAAAACCAGCCTTTGCCAAAGGGAAAAAATACAAGGTTCAACTCAATCATTTGGTGAATCAGTTATTAAAGAAGAATTGGGAGGAGGAAGTGAAAACCATCGCATGGGATCCCTTGACACATGAGTCCCGGTTTTACTTTGTTCACTATTGATGCAAGAGGTGCTTTTGTTATTCTTTCAGATGAGGAAAATGAGGCTCGGAGAGGAACATTCTCTAGCTCACAGCCCGTAGCGGGCAAGTGGCAGGTGGGTACTGTCTGTGGAGCCCAGAGGGGTTTGCAGCCCACACTGTGGCTAGACCCAGACTCACTAGCAACAACCAACGTTGCAGAATCCACAGTGATTTTTAACTTTCTCTGCTAAGAAGTGGCAAGCCAGGCCCAAGTACCTTGCTGCCCAGACCACAGGGGGAGTTTAAACTGGGCCTGAATTAGAGCTCAGAGCAGCCAGGTTTACGGTCTGAGGCTGGGGTTACTAGCTCAGACCTCAGTTTTTTGGCCTATGAATTTCTACTGAGTCAGTTAAAAACCAAATGAATCTATTTAAGTGAAAATGCTTAGAGGCAGGGAATTTAATTATTCAATGACTTGTTTCTTTCCTTTTTTTACTATTGAAATTAATTAAAAAATAATTTTGAAAATGTATGGCTGACACTCTGCCAGGAACGTGTCATGTGTAAAATTATTCCTCTCTGCATCGTGTATTCCTAAATCCTGGCTGGTCATCTATTTTCATAAGACCATTTGGAGCCCACCTTTAGGGGTTTTTTTCCCAAACAAATTAAGATTTGTAACTCTTCCTTGGGAAATAAAATCCTGATGGATATATATACACACACACAAACACACATACACACACACACATATATGTGTGTAGGTATAAATATATACATGTGGATGTATTGCGTATTATCTTAGCACAGGTTTTAGGCTAGCTAGTAGTGAGTGATCAGAAATAGCTAAATGTCAGATGCAGTAATACTGCTTTAAATATTGATTTTTAAATCATAGCCTCTGACTGACACCAGAACTGATTTGAACTTTCGGGTCATTTCTTTGTTTAAAACTTCTTCCCACCTTCTGTATAAGGTGTATGTACTCATTAAGAGATGCACCTCCATCTCTTCAGCTGCTAAATACAACGCCTGTTAAATGTGATATGTTTCTTTCCAGTGTGTATTTTTTTTTATTTACTCCTAGTTAGTACACGTGTACAATTTTGTATTCTAGTACAACCCTTGTTAAATGTGATGTGTTTCTTTCCAGTGTGTGTGTATGTATATATATATTTTTTAAATTTTATAAATTTATTTATTTATTTTTGGCTACACTGGGTCTTCGTTGCTGTGCATGGGCCTTCTCTAGTTGCAGCGAGCGGGGGCTACTCTTCGTTGCGGTGCACAGGCTTCTCATTGCGGTGGCTTCTCTTGTTGTGCAGCATGGGCTCTAGGGGCGCGGGCTTCAGTAGTTGTGGCATGCGGGCTCACTAGTTGTGGCTCGCGGGGTCTAGCGCGCAGGCTCAATAGTTGTGGCACACGGGCTTAGTTGCTCCACGGCATGTGGGATCTTCCCGGACCAGGGCTTGAACCTATGTCCCCTGCATTGGCAGGCGGATTCTTAACCACTGTGCCACCAGGGAAGTCCTCCAGGGTATATATACTTTTAAGTGCTCCTAGTTGGTACACGTGAGTACAGTTTTGTATTCTGCTTTTTTTTCACTTCAAATTATATTGTAGGCATTTCCCCAGGCATTACGCAGTCTTTAAATTATCTTTGGTGGCTACATAGTATTTCATTCATTGGGTACTGAGGCTAATTAACTACACTCCTGTATTTAAACCTTGAGGCTGTTTCTAACTTTTCAATATCACCAATAAAACCCAGCCACGAACAGCACTGTGTAAAAGTTTTGCTCCTGAGCACCCAGTCGGAGCAGGCTCCCCCTTCAGTGTCTGTCATACTGTCCTGGTTATCCCCTTTGTCATACACTCATTAGCAGTAGCTCCTCTCGCCTACTTATCTGCACTCCCTCTAGAATCAAAGTGTCGGGGAGTGGGTCCTCTTGGCTGGGCCCATTGGGGTGCCCCCACTCCCATGGTGGCCTCGGTCACAGCTGGTCGCCTGCCTCACATGGGACATCAGCTGGCGGCCACGGCCTGGGCAGGAGCCCGCCTCCCGGGCGTGTGGCAACTCTGCTCAATTTTCCGTAAATCCCAGACTGCTCTAAAAACTAAAGTCTGTTAATTAAAAAAAAAAAATCTTTCCTGGTCTGTTCAGGAAAATTGCCCCTTAAACAAATGGGGCATTAACAAAAGAAAAACTTATCTAGGATATTTGGGACAGATGGGCCCGGGAGAAACTGAGTGAATGTGTAGAACCCTCACCCCCTGAGATATCTTGGGATGCATGCTGTTTGCAGCTCCAGGGCGAGGAAGGGGAGCAAGAGGGCTGCGGGGTGGCTGTGTCTGCCTCTAACTAGACTCTTCAAGGCTCCGCGCCCCCACCCCCCCACCCCCGAACCGCAGTTTGAAGAGTCCTGCCTCTACACAACTCGCCGGCCTTGTCTCTGGCTTGTTTTCCCGTGTAGATGAAATGCCTTGCACCAAAGGAAAATTATACAGTGTAAACATTTATTCAGAAAAATGGTTTGCAGCGTTACCTTCCCGGAGTGCTTGGCTGAGAATGAAAGCCTGGTATGAACGCCTGCTGGCATGGGCAGGAAATGGAACCCTCTGCTCAATATATTTCCAGCTTTTATGAGGCAGCTTTAGTGGAGACGTGTCAGCCTCTTGCCCAAAGCGCAGGCTGGACAGAGCCCTGCCCCCACACCCGACGGATGCCCGGGTGTGGAGAGGAGTCGAGAGTGTTGGCATCAGAGGCTTGGCGACCAAATGATGCTGTTGGTGACTTTCAACTTTCGCTTCGAGGGGGCGAGTGAGAAGAAAAGGGGGTACAGTGACCTCAGAATCCTGAGGGTCTGAAGGGGATGGTCTCACTCGTGTCCTGGACACCAAGACCACGAACTCTGAAGATGTCCCCATTTGGAGACACAGGCACACGTTGCCCCGGACTTTGGCACTTCTTTTTTTCTGCTTGATTTTCTCCAAGCACAGCTGCAGATTGAATTGTTTCCTTTGAAAAAAATATGTTCAAGTTCTAACCCCTGGTTCCTTTGACAGTGACCTTATTTGGAAATAGGGTCTTTGCACGTGATCCAGTTAAGATGAGGTCATTAGGGTGGGCCCTGATCCAGTGACTGATGTCCTTATAAGAAGAGGGAGACACAGAGATACAAGGAGAGGCCATGTGACTATGGGGTAGGCAGAGATTCGAGGGATGTATCTACAAGGCAATGAATGCCAAGGACCTCTGGCAACACCAGAAGCTGAGAGAAGGGCATAGGACAGATTTTTCCCACAAGTGTCAGAGGGTGTGGCCCTGCCAACACCTTGGTTTTGGACTCTGGCCTTCAGAACTGTGAGAGAATAGATTTCTGCATTTTAAGTGCCCCAGTTTGTGCAGTTTTGTTACAGCAGCCACGTGACACTCACACATACTGGATAATTCATTGCTGATGTTTAGGGCCTGCCTTCTCTCCCCATCTCTGGGCAAACAGAGATCAAGGGGGAGCGCCTCATTTTTCACCCACAAAGGCAGTGATGCTCACCTGACGCTCAGGTACCAGCCAGGCTGGGAGCTCCCTGTGGGCAGGGGGGACCCTTCCCCACCCACAGAGTGTCTCCTGCTGGACAGAGCCTCAACCTTGAAAACAGATGTCCAGGGTTTCGGCCAGGGTGAGCTTTCCTCCTCCCATGTGCTCTGGAAAACGGGGGACACACCAGAACCAGGGGGAAAGCGGGACAAGCCTGGGCCCTGGAGGCTGGACCCTCATGCCTGGACTGGATATGGTCAGCTACATGGAGCAAAGTCCCGGTCCTCTTCTGCCAGGGGCTGTGACCTCCAGTCCTCGCCTGCCAGACTTGGGGCCTCTCCCAGAAACTCCTGCCACGTGCAGGGTTTAGGGGAAGCCAGGGAGCAGCCCCTGCTTCTCTTCTCTCTCCCACGGCCTGAGGTGGATGGGAAGAAGGCAGAGTATGGCTGGGCTTGAGGGGCCGAGTGCAGGGTCAGATCCCTTTGGTGCTCAGGGAAGTGATAGAGTCTCGTTGAGTTGGCACTGGGACCCAGGAGACCTAATATGTTTTGCATAATCCACTTGTCTGACTTTTATTTATTGAGCACCTACTGTGGCCAGGCATCACCATTAGTACTGAGTGAATGAACCCAGATCCCCACCCTCCTGGGGCTGATGTTCTGGTGATTAATAACGACTCTACTGAGACGGTGCTTAGGTGTACACTCACTCATTTGTCCTCACGCAAAGTTTGGTGAACGCCAGAAAAGGGGGTGGGAGAAGCACTGGCAGTGTTTGGGGTGAGGGTGGGGCCTCCTGGTGAACAGCTGAGGAGGGGCGTGGGCAGTCAGACCAGCAGAGCCGCGGGGAAGGAGACCTGCCCTGCCCCACCCCACAGGGGAGCTGGCTGTAAGTGGATCACGCATCTTTTTTTTCCGGACTCTTTTTGCCTTATGTGTTTACGGCTTCTGAAGGTATGATTTCATGATCGGGGGTCATGGCTGAGGCCTGGGAATGGGTCCTCATTCTCTGCTGGACGGGACTTATGTCCTCTTTACTGTCTTGCCTATTTCTCCAGATGTCTGTGTTCAGATCCCCCTTTCACCATGTTGTGGGCAGGAGGGCAATTGACTTAACTTTTCTGCTCATCAGCTTACCCTGAAATGGGGGGGTGTTGCTGCCTGGTGCCTGGCCTCCAGAGGGTGCTCAGCAGAAGCTCACTGTCTTTCATCCAGGAGGCCTCGGATGTCCAGCCCAGAAGGATGGAAGGCTCCCTGGGGATGTTGTTCCCCTGAATCAAAGGGTACCATTCTCATTCTGTGTTCCTCGTGGGAATTCCAGGGGCCTTGAAATTCCTCTTAGCACAGTGTAGTGTGAGGACTGAAAGAAGAACTAAGGGAAGTTGAATGGAGAAGACGAGAGCGTCTCAAGGTGAAGGTGGCCCCTGGCTGCGTGATGCACAGGTGCATGAGTGAGGATTAGGTGTCCCGACCTAAGACTCCGTGGATGAGCCATTGTCCTCCTGTCTGTGCAGCTGATTGTATCAATAGGCAGAGGGCAATTAGCTGTGCCCGTTCCCTGTACCAAGCCAACGGGGCTGTTTTAATCTCCCACAGCTCTAACTAAAGAGGAGGCTTCGTTGCCTTATTTCTGAAACACGAATAAGAAAGCAGTGGTTGGAGTTGCTTTTCCTCTTGCGATTTTCAAATAAAATCAGAGACTAACCCTTCGTCTAATACCAGTTTATTAAGGGCTGAGTTAGAACGTAGTCAACTCCATTTATGAACACCGGTTAATATTTCTTTATAGAAAGCTATACTATTTTCAGAAGCATTTCAGACAGACATCCTAAGAAGACTTAGCAGGCTCAAGATGTTTACCTTGGACCCAAATCTTGTTTTTAATTAACCGAGTCTTCAACAGTCCATCAGAGAATGCAGTTACCTGCCAAACTTCACACCTAAGGGGAAAAAATATTCCCAATAAAATTTTCCTTAAAAAAATCCACTCGCTTTTACCACTAAGACGCCCTCAACATATTTAAATCAATCCCTCTCCATGAACACACAGAAAACTAATGTTCTAGATCCCAAGCCTGTCTCTGTGTGTCCCAGATTTCGGGAAAGCCATTTAATTCGACATTAAGTTTTCAGCAGACACTAAAGCAGGGATTCTGCGAAGATGGAGGGGCTGAATGTGTGGGCGCAGTGAGTCTAAGTTTTCCAGGCTGCAAACACACATTCCTGCGATACCACACATTCTGTGGGGAAAGTTTAAATGATCGTATTGTCTCAATTCACCTTACAGGAGCAGCTGCTTATGGAAAGTAAAGCTCTCCTTCTCTCTGTTCAAAAAGAGACTGGTTTCATAGAGAGGCTGTGGGTTTCTCTCATGCTTCAACATCCAGCAATTTGGAGTTTATTTCGAGGTACTGGGTTGGACAGAGTGTATTTTCTCAGACGTAGGTTCCTTGGGAATAAGGATGTGGAGGTCCATAGAGTTTGAACCTTTCTGTTCTGTTTACTGCTGCCCTCCCCTCCATGGCGCTGGGTACCTAAGAGGCTCTTGTTAAATATTTATTGAATAGGGCTTCCCTGGTGGTGCAGTGGTTAAGAATCCGCCTGCCAATGCAGGGAACACGGGTTCGAGCCCTGGTCCAGGAAGATCCCACATGCTGCAGAGCAACTAAGCCCGTGTGCCACAACTACTGAGCCTGCGCTCTAGAGCCTGCAAGTCACAACTACTGAGCTCACGAGCCTAAAGCCCATTCTCCGCAACAAGAGAAGCCACCACAATGAGAAGCCCGCGCACCGCAACGAAGAGTAGCCCCCGCTCACTGCAACTAGAGAAAACCTGCGTGCAGCAACGAAGACCCAACGCAGCCAAAAATAAATAATATTTATTGAATAAAAAAGTGCTCCTTGAATAGGTGTGACAACTTGTTTTACAAATAGTTTCCTAAATTTTACCTACAAAGATTCTTGGAATTTTAGATCATCTGTCCTACCCCAACAAAGGTACTTGGACACACACACACACACACACACACACACACACACACACACACAGCTTGTTGATTGTCATAGATTGGTGAGTAGAAACTTAGCCTTTTTTCTTCTGATTTAGCTTTTAGCTTGTCCTGAAAACAGCAACAACAACAACAGCAACAAAATCTTATGTCAGTGAATGAAATTCTTAGGTCTGTCTCATGTGGTTTAGTGGAACCAGGCTGGTTTGTGAAGGAGGATGTGATATTGTAGAAAGCCCCCAGATCTTGACTTCACCACTTCCAAGCTGTGCGGCCTTGGAGAAGTTACGTACCTTCTCTGGGCCTCATTCTCCTTATCTGTTAATTGTGTAATTGAATTGATACTCTCAGCAGTCCTGCCAGTTCTGAGAACCTGGGCAACTGGAGGAAGAATGAATCCTCAGGTTTAAGATTCAGAATTACAGATGTGATTCACTGCTTCTGCATGGCAGTTAATAGAGTAGGACAAGAGACCTACAGTGAAAACTCTGTGTTTCTGAAAGGTTGACCAGTAACATATTGGTTTTCTTTTGCTGGCTTTTTGGGGAAAATTCTTTTTATATTTACTTTTGTGTTTCTCTTGCACACTTCTTTCTGTCACAGAGTAATTTTATTACTTATTTTGGTTTGAGATCTGAGACAGCAATTATTTATTTATTTTAATATTTATTCTTAACCGATTTCAGAAGAAATTGAGAATGACTTAAACTAAAATACAAAGCATAAAAATCATTAATCCAGGGCTTCCCTGGTGGCGCAGTGGTTGAGAGTCCGCCTGCCGATGCAGGGGACGCGGGTTTGTGCCCCGGTCCGGGAAGATCCCACATGCCGCGGAGCGGCTGGGCCCGTGAGCCATGGCCGCTGAGCCTGTGCGTCCGGAGCCTATGCTCCGCAACGGGAGAGGCCACAACAGTGAGAGGCCCGCGTACCGCAAAAAACAAAAAAAAAAAAACAAAAAAAACAAAACAAAACAAAAAAATCATTAATCCAGAATAAAAGGCGAGATTGAGGAGAATAAAAGTGCAGAGATAGACAGAAATTGTATTACAAAATCTAGACTGAGGGAATTAAGCATACAACTTAGCTCTGAGCTTCCTAGCAGCCAAGGAAAAAAGCAAAACTAAGAGAGTGTTGTTAATGTTAAAGGTTAGGGAGGCAGAAATTCAGAAGGGGCTGACGGTCCTCAGTTGTCTCCTTAAAGTTCCTGGAACGTTCTTGATCCTGGTCTAAAAGGAAGATTTTGTGAGAGTGTGGAATCTCTTGCTCAAGTTCAAATCCAAGAAGCTGAAAGTTACTGACCTTTAGTTTCAGGTGCTCAAAAAATGTTAAAGTTTGCTGGCAAAAGTATAGATGATATTTTTCCCCAGGAATTAAGAACTGATAAAAATAAGCAAATCTTACCGAAAGAGGATGTGTGATATGGAAAAAAAACAAAACAAACCCGCAAACCACTGGGTGGAGGTAAAGAGACCTGGATTTGAATTGCAGTTCTGCCAATAATCTCTGTGTTTTAGGGAAGGGCACACAACCTCTCTGGGCCTCAGTTTCCTCATCAGTAAAATAAGAGGGTTAAACCAGACTCCTTTGAGATCTCACGTGTGAGAGTTCTGCTCCTGTGACTATGATGGTATGGGGGGATTATTCTTTTGTTGTCCACAATCAGACCTGCTTAAGGCGCAAAGCTTGCATCTCAGAAATCGCTTTGAGACTGCCATGTTGGACTCCCTAGAAAGTAAAATGGCCCCCTTCTAATATAACCTCTTGAAAGAAAAGATCTCATCTCATCATGTGGAATTTTCCCAACCGAAGCACATTTCTGTGATCCAAGGCGTACACATTTGGCTGCAGGTGAAATACGTCGGCACAGACAAGGGTGTCAGGCTTTCTCGGGCTCAAGCAGGGCTATCACGAGGCTGAAAAACTGCAAAGAGGTTTTTCTAAGAAGTCGTCCCTGGGCAAAAACATCGCCACTTTCATTGGGGAAAAAAATGGTTTCAAATATTGCCTTTTGTTTTTATGGAAAATGGTGAAAAGTTTCAGGGAAAACCACAAAATCCTTTGCTTTTATTGAAACCACAAAAATTGATTAATTTTTTTTTAAAGAACAGTTTTTGCTGAGGGCTGAACTTTCTTCTTTGAAAGGCTCTAGTTTTCTTTTTTTGAAATATCTCCTGAGAGCCCCATGAAAGGTCTTTCTGTTAGCTTGGCTGAGCCGAGCCCAGGCGTCCTGAAGCTCTACACAGAAGCATATTTTTTGTGCCCAAACACTGCCTTCTGCGGATGTCTTCATGCTCTGATCTCCAGATACTGGCTTACCTCTTCCCAAATCTCCAGGGAGGCATGGTGCCCATGAAGCTGGTTAGTGCAGCCCTGGCCTCAATAAAATCATTGAACCTGACTTTACTTCCAGGCTCATCTCTCTTCATCGCTGCCGCTTCCTGCACAAATGGAAAACTGTGTGCATAGGATGCTGCCTTTGCCACTGGGGGTCTCGAAAGTTGATTTCATGAGCTAATCGGTCCCTCACCTGGTGGCTGGCGTGGGCTGTCCCTGGGCAGGAGAAGCTGTCTGTCCCAGCTGAAATCTGTCTTGCAGTCTTCCCACAGCGGACACCCTGCCAGCTGGGCCAGGGTGCCGCTCCTTCACGCGTGTTTCTTGACAAAGACAGCTGGGGGATTCTCCTGTGCCACGAAGAGGCAGTTGGCTTCTGGCGGCCCGAACAGGTTCGGTCTTAATGCAAGTTGGAAGGTACAGGGAACAAGGGCCTTCGGGGCATCTTTGAGGGACCCCCTAACTCAGCTCAGAGGCATATTCAGGCCTGGTGTGCCAAAGGCCTGCTGTTGGCCAAGAGGCTCGGTCTGTGCTGGCCTCCACCTTCCCTGTCTCTCCTGGCTAGGGTGCCATCTCCGCAGACGGACCCTTGCATTCCTGGCACTGGACTGCTGGGTACATATTCCACTTGCCACCTCCTTGCAGGTTTCTTAGCCCTTCTGGGCCTTGGCTTCTCCCTTTGTCAAATGGGAACGGTGGTAACACCAACCACGTAGATTAGTTGTGAGGCTTAAATAGAATAGTGCTGGGCACACAGTAAGTGCTACTAATTATTATTTACGTATTCTAGAAATAAATCCTGGTGAATCCAAGACTTACTTCATTTTACAAATGAAAAGACTGCAATGTGACAAAACTCAAGACAAATTTAAAGAAACGATTATTAGCAATCTCCCACTATTCTAACACAACGACTGTATCCAGCTTGTGTGTTTTACTTTACTATTCCTGCAACTACTCACCATCAACATCATGAAGTTCAGCCACCACTGAGTAAGGGTCCAGTGTAAGCCAAGCACCATGCGAAGTGCTCTCCAGTCACGGGCCCCCAGTGGACCCAGCTCTGGGGGACGTTAACCCCGTTTACAGACAAGGGACCTGAGGGTCTGAAAGGTGAGCCCACCCAAGGTCAACAAGCAGAAGCTGAAAGAATTTGAGCCCTAGCTTCAAAATCTCTGGGGTCGACCAAAATGCTATACTCCTCTGATCCCCATGTGAGTCGTAGATCAAGAGAGTCACATTATTTAAAAGAAAAAAACAGGAGGTTTCAGTCTGAAACATTGTTCTGGTCTGTGGTGATAGTAGGTGAAACCAGTGGAAGGTTCAGTTCCTTGTCCATCTAGGAAAATCTCTTCCAACCTCACAGAGGTACTGAGGGAATGGAGCAGAAAGCCCACTCTAGTTGGGTGGATGTCCTTTCCGTGCCCTGCAAAGCAAGTGACACAGTGTGTGACA
Source organism: Globicephala melas (assembly GCF_963455315.2). Taxonomy (NCBI): domain Eukaryota; kingdom Metazoa; phylum Chordata; class Mammalia; order Artiodactyla; family Delphinidae; genus Globicephala; species Globicephala melas. The sequence goes on along the minus strand of NC_083332.1, from coordinate 60,647,159 downwards.
GTCCGGGGAATCAGTGTCCCAGAGCCCAAACCCCAAGTGCTGCTGAAGTCCAGGAAAAGGACTCCGGGTGCTTCCCTTCTGTTCCTCGTTGAGGTCACCTTCACCCCCAGAAGACCTAGCCCTTAGAGGCTGGATCTTCTCCCCAAAGCTCACTTCTTCTTGGTGGTATCCGGGTTATTATTATTCAAAATACAGCCTGCCTGCGCATTTGTCCCTGGGTAGGAAGAGTGGGTTAACAGGCAAACACTGCTTTCCTGATCACTGACCTGTAATTGCATTAGCTTTTAAATTCAATGTAAATACTTTCTGATCGTGGGCTTGGGTGCAGCTTGGAACAAGTCTCTTTTTTGCTCTCTTATCTGATTATCTAAGAAAACATCTCATTGTTCAGATTCAAGAATAACAAGTTTCTCCACATCCAGTCCCCTCAGCTCTTCATTTTTCTTCATTCTTTCTGTCCTGTTTAGCATCACATAATTACAGAAATATGTCTGTAAGCTGTTTGCACATCTGATAATCAGATTTTCTCTTGTTCCCAACTCTTTCTCCATCTGCTCCCCAACCCCCACCCCATTCTGCCACATCTGGAACAGTCCCCTGCCACTCCATGCCCAACTGACTGCTGAACTATTTCCAAATCACATCTCTTTTCCAGTCCTGGCCGCCTGATATACTCAGTCATAATATACTCAGGCCCCAAATTCTGGTCGTCTCTCATTCCTCTCTACTCGGATGATAACTGTGGGGCAGAGCCACTGTCTCATTTCTTCCATTCTGACCTGGTCATGTTAAAATATAGTTTTCAAAAGGTAAAATCATGTCTCTCATGCAAATGTAAAATGAAGACAGATTAGAGACTTTATTTAGGTCACTAATAAGTTGGTATGATGTTACAGCCGGTTCAAAGGAGAGTGTGAAGAACAAACATGTCTGTAGGCAATCAGGCAAATGGAAGTGAATTTCCTAGTAGGCGCACGCCTAGTTTTTATCTCTGGGGTGGAATATGTGTGTTTGGAATCATCTTTTCTACGGGGTGAATGAATTGTATCTCTACAGGACAGAATTTATTTGCACTTCTGGGGCAGGAGTCATTTTGCATTACTCTGTGTTCTATGATACACACTTGTCTTGTAGTGTGTACAATACACACTTGAAGACCAGGGCAACTCCAGAGGCTTTGTAAGACAATTCCCAGCATTCAAATGAAGTATCCGTTACTATTTTAATTCAGTCAGTCGATTTCATTGATTCCAGTGATATCCTTTGTTTCAAAGTGTTTCACGATTTTTCTTAACAACCACTTTAAATTAATTAATTAATTAATTTTTTATAGGTAACTTCTTTTTCCAAACTGAGATCATATTTATTTTTGGCTGCGTTGGGTCTTTGTTGCTGCACGCGGGCTTTCTCTAGTTGCTGCGAGCAGGGGCTACTCTTTGTTGCGGTGCGCGGGCTTCTCATTGCGGTGGCTTCTCTTGTTGCGGAGCATGTGCTCTAGGGCACGCAGGCTTCAGTAGTTGGGGCATGCAGGCTCAGTGGTTGTGGCACGCGAGCTCTAGAGCGCAGGCTCAGTAGTTGTGGTGCACGGGCTTAGTTGCTCTGCGGCATGTGGGATCTTCCCAGACCAGGGCTCGAACCCATGTCCCCTGCGTTGGCAGGCGGATTCTTAACCACTGAGCCACCAGGGAGGCCGACTTTTTATTTAAATCTATTGTGAATATTCACATGGAAGGACTGTAATTTCCAAGCCTCATTTTAGGAGAAGCTCAGGAGAACACAGTCAGGCAAGGAGCAAAGGCACCACTAGTTCAGGGTAAATCTTCTAAAAATGACACTTTAGTCCAGGGAATTCTTGGCTCAAAGACCTTCCGTGTCTCCTTATCACTAGTGTGATAGTTTCCAGATACTCCCATGTGGCATTTAAGCTTTTCCACAACCTGGCCGTGATATATGTTTAAATCTTCAAAAATATTTGTTAAAATAATAGATGGCAATGGCAAAAAATTCAGAGATTACAAAACCATATCAAATAAAGACTAAGAGCTTCCTCTACCTCCTAAATCTTTAGCATGGACACAAGAAAAAAAGAATAACTGGTTGACAATCATTGGTTGCTGACTGAGGGTGAACTTGAAGTTTATTTGAAAATTGCTTTAGCATTTATCAGAAATGCCAGTTTCTTCCCAAAAGGAGGTTGTAATGACATCATGGAAGAATGTTCTGTCCGAGACCAGGTTTGGGGTGATTTTTCATTATCATCTCTCTAGAAATTTTCTTGATATAGAAAATCATATTTACTTTTACATCTATAGCCGTATAGTTTTAAACATAAATGGTATCATTCTACCTATACCACTTTTTCAATACTATTTTTTTTTTACAATTACCCGTGTGTCCCAGATACTTTTGGGAATAGGTTATGTTTAATATATCTTAGATCTCTTTCTGTATCAGCGCAGACATATCTACTCACTCTGGCCCATGATACAGACTGTCCCATCGTCTAGATGCACAGTGATTTATTTAACCACTACAGATTCATCCAGTTTACTTTCCTCCTACATGATTTCTCTCATTGGAGCCAGAATAATTCAGTCTCTTTCCTTAAAAATATCTTACCCATTCCTGCTAACATGTCTTTCCGTCTGATGTAACATTCAAAATAGACGCACCATCCAAGTAGAAAAGAAGGACCAGTGTGGGTGGGGCTGGCCCCCTGGGGCCTGGTGAGGACTGTCCTGCCTCTGCCTGATGTGCCAGTGCCACCCACGTAACCAGGCCATCCTGCAGGTCTAGTTCATCTTTGATTTTCCTCCGGAAGCCATCCTTGATGACAGTTATTAAAGTCTACTTTTCAAAAAATTGAAACTATATCAAATATCTATTGACCAACTCATCAGAGAGAGGCAGTAGGAAGGCACGTGCTGTGTAGGTGCTTGTGTACGCTCTGTGCTCCTGGGACACTGGGTTCTCACCTCCCCCTTTCTCTCCCTCTTTCTCTCCCTCCCTCTCCCGCACTTCTATCCATAAATAATCCTATGCTCTAAGCCGTGCAATGGATGCTGAGAATTCAGCAGTGGGCAGAACAGAAACAGTCTCTGCGTGTTGCAAGTTCCAAGTCTCGTCACAGAACTAAGCACGTGTGTAAGTGTAACCTTCCAGATGGAGATCCACGCTCTAAGGGAAGAGCACAGGGTGCTGTGAGGGAGAGGAGCAGGCTGTTCTTTGTCCATGAGCTTCAGGAGGAGGTTTAGAGGGTGGGTGTGGATGCCTGGCCACGGGGCAGAACGGAGCCAGTGAGGGCAGGATGGGCGGGGCTTGGTCCTGCAGGCCCTGCCTCAGTCTCAAGTAGTATGAATTTGACTGGATGTTCGATGGGAACATAATTCACAAAACACAACCTAGCTTATCTGGTCTGTATTCATGGAGCCCCTTGTAGGAGGCAGTAGTCTGTAGTGTGAAAAGTGGGGACCCTGGAGCCCCATCATGGCTTCAAAACTGGCTTCACCACCTGCTGGTGACCATGGACGAGAAGCTCCACTTCTCTGTGCCTTTGCTTTCTCATCAACAGAATGGGCGAGATAACAGTACCTGCTGCATCGGGATGTGCGGCCAACCCAGTTAACCTTGCCCAGTGCTGTGGTGCACACTGTCTGAGCTGTTCTCACACCACCCGCTATCACACAGCTTTCCTTGGACAGGCTCAAAGATTCAGGCTTGAAGTTGCGTCTTAACAGGCAAAGAGAAAGCGGGGAGTCATGGGTGTCTTGTGATGGTTTGCCTAGCACCCCTCCTTTGCCCCGATTCTGTGGTTGAGGCCTTCCAGCTGCGGCAGCCTGCTGTCTCATAGTCTGTGTGCTGAGTCTGTGTTTCCCTGTGGCGTGGGGACGGGATGTTAGTCATCCGGTGGAGATGTGGCTAAGTATAAGGTAAATATTTTTCTCCATGCTGTTGAGTTTCCCAGGGCTGAGGGTGGGAAAGCCAGAGGTGGCGCAGAGAGTCAGGAAGACCGTCGGGTGCTCTAGAGTAGAGTTCTGGCTAGATGATGGAAGCCAAGAGCTGGGACTGAGAATGGAGACCTGGGGAGTTACACTCACAGGAACTGGACCCAGGTGGGCTCCTCATAGCCTCACCTGGAACCGAGCTGCGCTCCAAGTTCCCATCCACACCTGACTTGCTTCTCGGTCCAAAGCTTTCCAGTGGCTGCTGTTGCTGCTACGGGGAATCGGATTCTGCCCGTGCCTTGGCAGCACCGCAGGCGCCCCTCCCGCCTCCCTAGCTGCACCCATGCCCTGCCTGCTCCCCAGGTCCCCCTCCTCACTCAGCCAGTCAGCCTCTCCCTTCCCACCTGCGAGCCTTGCCTGCACTTTCCTCTGCATGGGGGCTCTTTCTCCATCATTTGCCTGGTTACCGTCTAAAGAATTTAGATTTTAACTCATGTGTCACTTTAGATCCTAGACCAAGTCCCCACCCTCCCCCGCCATGACAAGTTATTTTCACCGTGACCCTCTCCTCTCCCTTGGTGTGCTTATTAAATTCCTATCTGCATGCCCCGCCGCTCCCCATCAAGATAGCGACATCCTGAGGGCAGAGACAAGGTGTCTTTTGCTCATCATGGCACCCCCCTTGCCCCCCACCACCAGGCCTGCACACAGTAGGTGCTCAATGTGTTATTTGTTGACTGGACATGAGAATGGCTTCCAGGAGAAAAAAGAGCACGGTGGTGACTTTTTATGTGAGCCCCCTGGCCACAATGACTTGGGCAGGGGGGTGGACATTTGAATGCAGGTTGGCCAGTTCAGTTCTTCCATGTAGAAGTTTGGGATTTGGAAACTGCTCTCAGAGGTGGTTTGAAGTGTGGGTGTACTGCTGGGAGCTGTGGGGCCTTCATATTCCACCACGCACACAGAGAACCAGAGAAAGTGGGTGTGAAGTCAGGAAGAGTCAGAAAATGCCCACGCAAGAGCATGGGACACATAAATGAGTAACCTAATGATGGGGGCCCCAATTTCTGGAGGCCTTTTGTTCCCATTCCAGCCCTCTGAGACCTGAGTCTCATGAACCACCCATATCAGCTTACAGCAAATCCATCTCTTGAGTTGGCTTGGGCCAACTCAAGTCAGTTTCAGTCCCCTGCGACTCCCAGGTGTTTTACCAAGATAATCAGGGAGCAGGCAAAAAGGGAGGCCAGGGGCACAGATAGCCTCGCATGTGGGATGTGGGACGAGCCTCCTTTGGTCTTAGGGTGAATTGCCCCTCCTCACACACTGCACGGGGTCCAGAAATGAAAGGGGCTGCTTTCTCTCTGACACATGCCCTGGGCTCCAGAAAGGGATTTGCAGAATCCACAAAGAGACAGAGCCGCCCCAGTGGGCAGCGTCTTGACACACCTTCCACCCAGGAATGGTAGGGACTCCGTGGAGCTGGACAGGCCTCCTTCCTGGTCCCTCCGGGGCCAGGACGCCGGACCGGCCCCAGGAGCTTTTATTGGCACAGACTTCTCTTTGCATTGTGGGGCTGCGCCAGGCTTCGCTCGGATGGCACTGGCTCCCCCTACATTTACACCTTATAAACCACCACCGTGACCGACTGGGCTGCTTCTGTGAGGCAATGCACGGCCCCTGGTAAGAGAGTAAATAACTCAGCAACGTTTCCTTGCGCTTTTCCAGCTTTCGTTCAGTCTCAGAAGAAATAAAACAAGGAACTTAATGGTGTTCTTTAATCTTCTACACCAGTGGCTTGCTTTATAAGGTGTTATACAGAGTCTGTGTAAGTCCAAACTCCGCAGTGGGATCAGTGTTTCTCAACAGGTGCTGGGTGGGTTTGGGTTAAGATGTGCCCACCCCCCACCCCAGCCTCCTGAACAAATACAGAAGGAGGAACTTTCTTTGCAACACAGCTCTCATTCACAAGCCAGATAGCTGCTCGTGGCCAGCTGCTAGGACCCTTTCTTCCCCCACATTGTGTTCCCACCCCAGCTCAATGGAAATTAGGTACAAATGGGGATTTTTTGAAAGGATGAAATCCAGGCCATGGGGAGGGCAGGTGTGGACCTGGGTCTCTGTGTCAGCCCAGCCAGGGGAGCAAGAGAAATGTCTGTCTCTCCCATATCCATTTCTGTCAGCATGTCACTCTCCACTCACTCTCCAAAACAGATTCCTCCACATGAGGGCAGAAGGACAGCATCTGAGCTGTTGTCTCCTGGCTCATAAGGCCCCAGGGGAGAGGGGATGCTCCTGCTACTTCTCCCAGTTGCTGAGAAAAATCTCAGGAAGCACTCTGACTGGCTCATAGGTTCTCCCCTGGGCCAATCAGCTGTGGCCACAGAGATGAAGCCATGGCAGAGTATGGCCACCCCCACTAGAAGAAGGGGTTGGGGAGAGACAGTGTGTGTATCAGGAGGAGGGGTCATATGGAAGGTAGGAGGGATGACCTAGTGACAAGAGTAGACTCTACTGCATGCCTCTGACGTGGCCCTGCTATTACCTGCATCCCAGGGCCTTGAGGGAGGCTGGAGCCCACAGCACCTCTGGTGGCTCTCACAGGGGCTCAGGGATCCTAGTGCCCCCTGGCAATGAGGGCATGGACAAAGAGACCAAGGGTAAAGACCTTGTCCCCACCCTTATCTCAGCCTTCCTGGACCCCATTTCTGCCTGACCCTCCCCACAGTCCAGAGGATTATCCAAGCTTGGGCTCTGGGGATTCTTATTTGTGAAAGGGCCCGGGGGTCTCCAAGGCCCCTACTGGCCTGATGTTCCTGTCACAAGGCCCTGACATAGGACTCACTCTTGCTGCCCGCTGCGCCCCACGTGTGGTCTCTCTGATGTTTATGCTGTCGGCCCACTTGCCTCTCTCCGCAGTGCCAAAATCTCAGAATATCGGAACACTGAAACGTTTTTCTGAAGTTTGCCCCAAACTGATTGGGTGGTAAAACTTGACCTGAACTGACGTGAGTCTATTTGGGTCTTTGTTTATCCCAATTAGTGGAGGAATGTTCATATGTTTTGCTGCCAGGGTGTCAACATGCTTGATCCCAGAGGCTGCCCCAGACCCTGCTGGAGTGTGAAGACCATATGGGATGAATGCCTCATTGCCTTTTTAGATCCCCAAAACTCTGAACTCTGAACCACACCTGGCCCCAGAGGTTTTAGATAAGGGATTGTGGACCGGCTAAAGTCCTGCATGCTTGGCAGAGTTCTAGAAACCTTACACGGGGTGAAAATTGACCAGTTCTCCCAGGGCACTGGTGACACTAAATGCGGTAAGACAGACAAAGCCTGGAACTAGGTGCTTGGAGCAGAGTCATCCTCCCATGAGCATTGGCTCTTAGCATTACATGCTTTAGGTTATCAAATCTTTACAGCACCCTATGAGTCTAGGGTTTCATCAGCACCCCATTTTACAGATACTAAAACTGAGGCTGGGAGAGGTGAAGTAACTTGCCTAAGGTCGAAAAGGTAGGAAGTAGCACCACCATGACTGGCTGATTTCGTAACAAAACAGTTGTTACCACTGTGCTACCTGCCCTGCGATGCCCCAGGATCTGCTAATCCATCGTGGGCTCACTGGGCTCTGTCCCTACCTGCTTCAGGTCGCGGAATATGAGCTAGCGTCTGATGTACCAGCATGGTTTCAGCAGCTTTTACAGATTCCCTAATCTAGTTCTCTCTACCACCCTAGAAAGTGGGTGACCTTGTTATCCCCATATAACAGCAGGGAAACTGAGGCACAGAGAGGGTAGAAACTTGCCCTGGGTCACACAACCAGAAAGTGAGGAAGCCTTGAGTAGGGTACATTGAGTTAATTGTACTGTTCTTTCTATTTTTGCATATGTTTTATTATTCCATAACAGAAAGTAAAGAAAGAATATATTTACTTACCTAAAGCAATACCACGTTTGGAAACCATTCAGTCAATATAAAAACTGAGTAAAACACAAAAGTTCCTCATTCTTCCAACTTGTTCCCCATCCAGGTAACAACTGGTTGAGAGTTTGATGTATATCCTTCTAGACTTTCCAACGTCTGTATAAACAATCACATATATCTATACTATTTTACACAAATGGGATTATGCTATGCATACAGGTCTGCAACCTGCTTTTTTCACTCAACAATGTATCATGGCCAATTTTTCATGTTATACTCCATTTCTTTCTTTTAATCACACAGTATTCCTTTGTATGGATGTACCATAATTTATTTAACCATTCCCTTTGGGTAAACTTTTAGGTTAATTTGAGTCTTCTGCCATTACAAGTCGTGCTCTACTGAATGTCCTTGTGCGTGTATCTTGGAGCATTTGTGTCAGGATTTATGTCGAGTGAATTCCTAGAAGGAGAATTGCTGGACTGGGACGTGTGCTGCCAGAATGCCCTCCACAAAGATGCTTCTCTGCCAGTAGGGATGACGTGACCTGTGTCCCTGCTTTGCCTTAAAAACATTACTGATTTTTTCCCTGATCCTGTAGGCAACACATGCATTTTGAAGGAATTTGGAAAATGCAGAAAAATGAAAGAAGAAAGTAAACATCACCATGTTTCCACACTCCAGTCCTATTGCTGTTTATTTAGATTGTTTCTGAGTTTTTGCTGTTGGAAGTCATGTGCAGTGACTGTCACTGTGTGTAAATCTTGACCCACATTTTGCTCATATCCTTAAGAGAGATTTGGACAGCAGGAGTCATAGAGTAAAACCTTTTGGCTGATTTTAGGTTTCTTGCACTACACTGCCAAAACAAATCCGAGAACGTGTGTATGGATTTTGACTCTCACAAGCAATGTGATGGAGGTCCTGTCTCAGTACGTCTTGTCCAGTGTGGGGTATCCTCACTGGAGAGCTGTCCTTTTCTCTGCTGCTCATTTGCAGGAAAAAGCTAGATTGTGGTCTTCCGCTTTTTCTTCTTTTGTCCTGTAATGCTCAGTTAGGGTTGTGGGTTAATTACTAACGTGGTTAACAACAGAGATCCTGACCTCAGGCTACCTGAGCTCATGTCCCAGCTACGCCTTAAGGGGCACATTTTTGGAGCCCCGGTTTCTCCTTTGCCGAATGGGGATATCAGTGTCTTTATTATGAAATGAGGTAATCCTGGAAAGTGCTGGGGATAGGGTCTGAATGTGCGGTGTGTGATGACAATGATGCCGTCTGCAAGAACTTGAGGTTGGAATTTGGAGCGTAGGATTTGGCTGAGAAGATGAGCCTTAAAAAGCGAAATTAGATGACAGACAGGAACTCAGGGTTATATGAGAGGCGCCCAATGAGGATGTGGTAGGTGAAGATGAGGGAGTGTTCCCTGAGGACTTCCTGGCAGAGGTGGCAGTTGAACTGAGCCTTGAAGGATGAGCACAGGGAAGCAGGAGAATGGGGCCATGCAGGAACATGAAGGTTGGGGGGGCATGGTGTGCTTCTCTTCCCCTCTTCAGCCTGTTGTGGTGCACACCGGGCATCCATCACCCTAATGAGGGCCTCGGGGAGAGGAGGGTGGGGGCGGGAACCACTACACAACAGGAATAAAAACACTTGACTCTCTGGGGGTATGAATTCAGTCTCGCTGGGCAGTTTTGTTTTGAATAATTAACTAACATAGCTGGGGAGATTTCATAACAAAGAGAAAAATACGGAAAAGTACTTTCCAGCAGGGAAAAGAAATGAGAAAATTTTTTCCAGTTCCATTAGCACCAGCAGGAATAAAGCTCATAAATGTTATACAACATCTTTGTTCCTCGGAGGAACTTGAGGAGTGAGCGTGTAAAACATGAAGAGCGGGCAGTGAGAAAACCGCATGACGGCTCTTCCACTCAGGCTGGCTTGGGGTCCAGGATCAACAATGCCATCCTGAGAAGTCTCCCAGCAGCTAAATATACCCACAGAGCTCGTCATGTGGCCGGGCGGCTTTCCCAGGACGGTGCTTGGGCAGGGGGCAGGGTGGGGGCTCTGAAAGGGAGGGAGGCTACACCCAGTACAGCGGTGGGCTTGCTGGTTCTGATAGCACCGGGGATGCTCACCCAGGGCCAAGACCCCTAGTGGGCAGAATGGGAAGGTTGACAAGATCATGAGCAGAAATCACGGGGCACACAGCTGTTTTCTGGAGACATTAAATGATTCGGTGAAGGGTGGGGGTCTGAGAGTGAGGGCCTGAGAGGAGCTTTCGGGTTCTTCTGTAAGTTACGACGGTTTAGGGTGTCAGGGGACCAGCGGAGCTGGTCTCCAGGATTTAGTGTGGTTTTGGACAAATGTGTTAATCTGTTGAGTCTGTAAAATGGGTATAATAACGCCCACCTCACTGCAATAATAAATACAGAAGGGGACTTATATTAGGTGCTGTTCTGGTTGTCTAGTGCTGCGTAACGAACCGTCCTCACGCATAGGGGCTCAAGACAACAGCCTTCGGGTGAGCCTCATGATTCCACAGCCTCTCTCCACATGGTGTCTCATTCTCCAGTTCTCTTCGCACAGCTGTTCTCTCCAACAGGGTGGCCTGGATTTCCTAAGAGGAGACGCAGGCCTCCAAGGGCCAGGTCTTCCTGATACCTGGGCTCGAATGACCCAGACATCACTTCCGCTGGCCAAGCAGTCACAGGCCCTCCCGAGTCCTGGGAAGGAGGGCCTGTGCATACGAGGTGGGCAGAATTGTTGGGGGCCGTTTGGAGATCCCCTTGCACAGGTGCTTCTCAGCGGGGCTAGCACTCAGGGACAAGGCGTTGGGAGCACAGCTGTGGTTAAATGCTGCAGTTTTGCCATACTCATTCATAAATAACTGCTGCCCCCTCCAAACCTCCTCATGACCCAGCGACTGAAGAGTAGCATTTGGCAGAGTGGGGGGCTTCTGAGGCCCGTTCCAGTGCTTTCCATAGCCGGTGCCTATGGCTTAGTGGTGGGCAAACATTTTGCATATCACTCTACTCTCTCTAGTAATGCTCAGTAAATGGGCACTTCTTTCATTAGTACGAATGTTGTTTTGTTCTTATTTTAAGAAGGGGACCCAGAGATTGTGCCTTTGAAAATAAGAAGTGCTAGCATTCTCCGGAAAGTCAGCAGGATTCATCTTCCCTTTTGGAAAAAGCCCTACTGGTCAAATAAGAAAATCAGCGCTTCCTACTGGGTTTTCTACTTGGTCAAGGAAATCAGGGCCTCATGCTGCAAACTGAGAGAAGGCAGGACGGCATTAGCACAGAAGGGACGTCTGTACTGGCGGCGTCCCTCGGTTTCCCCCTCCCCGATGGCGTGCTCTTGGGCGAGCTGCGTGGTCCACACCTGGGCCTCGTCCCAGCCTTCCAGCCCGTTTCCTGAGCTTGCTGACAGAGCCGTCTGCACAGCGCTCAGGCTCACATTCCAGGCAATCTTGACTGCGAGGCCGTATCTCCCGGCCCAATTTCAACAAACACAGACAGACCACCACAGTCCGGCTCTCGATGTGGGGCTGGCACTGCAGCCCTTGGCGATGGGGAGCGCGAATCGCTCGTGGCCAGGGCCGCAGATGTGGGCCTTCTGAGCAGCGCCAGCTCCACCAGCAGGATGCAGCGGCCTGGGGAGCAGCCGGCAGCCAGGGGCTGCAGGCCTTGGGGCCGAGAGCAGAGCTGAGCCGTCTGGGGGCAGTGTGGCCTCTGCAAGTGCAGAGCGGGGTCCCTCCTCCCTGGCAGGGGTGAAGTCGCTCTGTCGGGGGAGCTCATCGGAATGTCGAATGTCGCAGTGCTCTCTGTGATTCCCATGGCCGTGGCCCAAAAGCAACCTCCAGGCAGATGGGAAAATCTGCCTTTGTGTATGAACATGAAAAATTCTTTGAAGACTGCTCATCTCTGTGTCCTGTTTGGAAAAGTAGGAGGCCTGAGAAAATGGAAACCACCCGTTCCATTAGGGTATCAAGTCTGGAGTAGAGGAAGATGGAATTTGCGCCTTCCTTGGAAAGTTCACAAGAATTAAACCTGTTTAGAGAGCGTTTCCTGTGGAGAATGGCTAATGCCTGGAATATATTACCAAAGGTCTCACTTTTTGAATATTTTTATAAAGAAAATAACCTCATAGTTTGGGGAGGGTGATCGTGTGTTGTTTTCTATGGGGAGTGTACATCGTTTGTTTAACCCGAGTCCCCCCCCCCCCACCTCAAACGTGACAGACATTGCTGACTGATCCCAGAGAGTTCCGTCCCACCGACTTTACATTTGGCCTCAGAATCCTTCTTAGCACAGTTCTCCATTTCCAATCATTAGACTTGAGTGGAGACCCTTTTGCCATCTCTGGACTCCATGATCCCACATTCGTTGTCATTTGTGGAGGAACACGTTAAACAGCACAGTGTCCTCTAGTGACAAGCTGGAGCACACACCTGAAGAGTGCTACACCATTTACACAGCCTCACACCATACCACACCCTGTGTCCCCATTTTACCACAAGAAAACTGATGAATAAGTCGGCCAGGGCCTGTCAGACAGTGAGTGGGTCTGGGATGGGGACCTGGGGTCCTCACCTTGCTGGTCCATGATCTTGTCACTTGAGGACACTCTCTCTAGATCGTATTCCAGTTGTCTTGTAATTGTGCCAAAGGCAATGAATTTTGGTTTCAATTGTATTTTATTGGCTGTAATTTATTGTAAAATAAATTAATTGGCTTTAAGGCATTGAATTAATTTATTGTAAAATAACGGTATTTTCCTGGTTTTAATTCATTGACTTTAATGATGGTTAAACCGTTGGTTGGCACCTCAGGTCCACGATGGAACGGTGTTTGTTGAGAGCTCCTGCTCCCTTGTTTTCAACTCCTCAGCACTGGCTGGCATCGTACTTCAGAGTAAAATATCAGAACTGGTGTTTTCAGGCAGGCCGTGCTCTCCCGGGCTCCACTGTTAGGGCCAGTCTACTCAGAGACTTGGCACGAGGATGGTTAGGATGCAGCCGAGAACCACAGAGGCTTCTGTTGTACACTAACTTTCTTTTGTGGGATTTAAAAAATTACAGAAATATTGGCGAGCTGTTTCAGTAGCTCCAGGAATCAGAGGGAATTTAGAAAAAAAGTTTATTTGTGTAATGCTTGTTCTTAGGGGTTCCCTAGATGTGGGCACGTCTCCAACCCAAGGATACGCATGGGTGAAGTGATAAATTGCATGCGTTTGAGTTTATGTAAACCAAATAAAAGTGCAGTTTTGTAGCTGTCTCTAAAATGTCCCACAGTGAAATGGTGAGAGGGCAGCTGCCGTCACTGTACCCTCCAGCCTCATCCTTCTCTTCCGGCAGAGAGAACGTGGAGGAATAGGAAGATCTTTGGAGATGGACTCAGGCAGATCCAGGTTCAAATCCTACTCCTGCCAGGGAGCAACTGGGTGGCCTTGGGAACACTGACCTCTCTGAGCCTCAGTTTTCAAATCTGTGCAGTGGAGCAATGATTTGGATTAAATGAGATGACAGCTATAAAAGCACCCAGCATAGTGTGGATTAGATGTCAATAACGCTGTTATTTTAAAAAGGGTGATGGGGTCCTACTGGAAAGGGAAATATTACGTGGAAAACATGTTTCCCTTCACACATGATAACCCTCCATGTGGTGCTTTGAGTTGAGAAGGTATTAAAAATCTCAGAGCACCTTGAGTTCTAGCCTCTGTTTCCACGAGAAACCAAATGCCATGAACAGCGATCACCTGTTCTGTTTCCCCTTATTTCTTTCAAGGAAAGTAGAAGTGATTCTTGTCCAAGGAGGGCCGCTATCTTCATTTGCTGTGTGTGCTTCGGGGCTGTGATTGACTGCTGTCAGCTTTATCTATTACATTTACAAAATGGGTTTATTTTGGCTGAATTACCACTTTGTTAAGAACAATAGCTATGAAGTCCAAATACATCAGGTTGGAATTGTCAGGTCTGGTCCTCAGCTCCCCAGGCAGAGCCTCAGTTTTCTTATCTGTAAAACGGGCATAAAATACCTCCCTCAGAGTGTTGCCTTGAGGGTTAGTGCACGCTCATGGTACTTAGTGGGGTGAAGAGTCAAAGCCGATGTTAGGTCACGTTGCTCACGAGCAACGCAGCATTTCCACGAAGGGGAAAAAGGGAAGTAACATTGTGGTGAAGTTTTAACAGAACATGCAAGGAAACGTGGCTGAGTACCTCCTTGAAGAGCGAGTTCTTTTAAGACTTGATTGTCTGAGGATTCTCCCTGGAGGAGAAATTTCCAGTCTCTCTAATGCTGTCCGTGGGCTGCAACTGAGGATGAGAAAGTGGAAGGTGTTTTGAATGGACTAATGAGAGCAATAACTGACACCTGCCGAGCAGTTTCTAGAAACACTTTAATTGTATTACCTTTGCTGAATCCTAACAATGACTACATGAGGTGTGACGCTAGGGACCACTCTCCTAGTGTCTCTGCTTTACTGCACTCTGGTTTTGCAGAGACACTGTCCAAACTGCATTTGTTTTGACTCGGCTGAGGATGGAGGGTAAGACTGCTATGTATGGTTGCTCAGGTTGTGCACTGCACAACCCTAAGGGCCCCATTTGCATCACAGATATCATAGATATGGGGGCTTGTTATGACACTTTTCATAATAAAATCTGGTAATAAAGTGATTTGTTCCAACAAAAAGTATATTATGACTATTTTCTGACAGATTGAGGAAGGGGTACCTTTTTCTAATTCACACCAGAGTTCTGTGTGGGCTAGTAGTGGCACAGTTATTGGATGGCATCACTGCCTGCTTCTTCTGGAGGGAGGGAATCATATTCTAACAGGTAAAACCAGGATTCTTATATTATCTCTATTTCGGGCAGCAAAGTACCAATGATCAAGTATGACCTTGTTAGCAGGCATCCACAAGAGGCAGGGAGCGTGGTGGTTAAGAGCGGGGATCAGAGCCATTAGGCCTGCCACCTACTAGCTGTGTGTCTTTGGACAACTTGCTTAACCTCTATGTGCCTCAGTTTCCAGTTCTGTAAAGTAGTGACAATGACATTACCTGTCTCACAGGGCTGTGGTGAGTCTTAAATGAATTTATATATGTAAGCATGTAGAAAAGCCCCTAGCCTGCAGTAGGTGTTAGCTGGTTTTATTAAAGTGGCAGAAGGCCTTCCTCATAGAAGCATGGTCTTGAGAATATGAGCTGACCCCCGTTTTCACTCAGCTGCATTTTCATGGAGGGGGTGGGTTTACAGTTGGGACAACCTTCAGGAAGAAGACCAAGATATTTTAGCTTGTGCCCCTCGTTCAAACGAATGATTCAGTACAATTCAGGTCCTGCCATCACTGCCTAACAACATTGACCGCATATTTTTACCGCCTAGATCTTGCTGTAATTTTGTAGATGGAATTTCGTAAAGGGTTTTATATATTTTATCATGATCACTAAGTTTGCAGTATTTAAAAATAGACGTGCAAAAGATACACAGTGCAGGCTATAAAACACCCTCAAATGGCATTAAAATGGGAACGAATCCATTCGTTTGGGTTTCAGCTGAGTTTATCTTGTGTTTCATTTTTTTAACATCCAAAGAGCTGTAGAAATAGGTTATTGAGCAGGAACTTGGCCAGGCCAGGGCTCTGTGCCATGTGGGCACTTGTGAGCGCTGGCAAAGCCTTCGGAATTTGATCCTGATTGAAATGTAGTCATTTTCCCACCTGCAAAAACAGTTTTCTCCAGCAAACCTGGGGGTGCAGAGAGGGTTTATTCACTCCCACCCTCCCCAGCGTCGATCTTTCACTCTCCATTAGGCTCAGTGCCCTCATATCAATGCTTATATGATGGAACCCTTGGAGAATATTCAGTATGTTTGTTTGTGTTACTAAACTTAAAAAAATGTTTGCCCTCGTGTTTCCTATCAGTCTGATGAATGAGTCATGTGAAATTGAAATCAACCTCTCTGGGGTCTTGCAGAACCCCCAGGACCTAGTAGGTCTTAACAAACTCTGTGAAATGTGTGGATGAATATATTTTGGCCCCTGCATGAAGAGGATGGGCTTCAAGGTGGCAGGTCATAGACATTTGGTGGAGAGCTCAGAATGACAGGCATGAGCCAGGACCTAAAGAGGCAGGATGGAAGACATGGACATGGGCCAGCCCTGGCATCAAACCCATGACTTCCCAGCTGTGGGACAAGGGGCGGGTCTCATAACCTCTCTGAACCTTAGGTTTCTCATCTACAAAATGGGAACAGTGTTTTTACGTATGCCTCTGATGGTTTTCATAAGCGTGAAACGAGCAGATGCAGATGGAATGTGTAGGATCAAATGTGTATGGTCAGTGCTCATTATGTGTTAGTTGTTGATGATAATGATGATGATGATGACGATGATGTAGTGATGATGATGATAGTGGTGATGATAATGATTTTGATGATGGTGGTGGTGATAGTGATGGCGGTGATGGTGGTGATGATGATTTTGATGATGGTGATCATGATGATGATGTATCTTTGTATTTTTACCTTTCGTTTAAAAAATTATTCTCAAAATTCATAAAGCTATTCTATATTTTCTTCCAAATGTTTTAATAGTTTGCTTTTCATCTTTAGCATTTAGTGCATCTGGAGTTTATTTATGTCTATGAGGTGGGGTAGGGTATTCCAAATTCCAATATAGGGTAGAAATTCCTATATTGCCACATCTCGAAGAAGTTCTTCAGTTCTTTTTCATTGGTCAGAATGAGCTTAAGAGTTTTAGATCTCTTTCCATCCTCTGGGAGATGAACTTGGCAGCAAGGTGATTTAGGATTTTATTGTTTCTTTTTAAGCTAAGGGAATCTTTTCACAGGTATGTCATTATTTAAATCCACCACTAGATTATTCATCCATCCACCCATTTATCCATCCTTCCATCCATCCATCCCAAACTGCTTGTGAGTCAGTATGTTCCTTCAGTCTGAATATTCATGTCCTTGTTTGATTTTGGAAAAACTTTAGGTGTTATTTCATCTAAAAGTGCTTTTCTCTCATTCTCTATTTTGTTCTTAAGGAATATTATTAAATATTTGTTGGAGCTTTTCATTCTGTCCTCCATGTCTCTTAACTCCTCTTAATATTTTCCACCTCTTAATTTCTGTATGTTGCATTCTATGTGATCTTTTAGCTCTATCATCTCATTAACCGATTTTCTTTTTCACTGGGTCTAATCTATTGTACTAGGCCAATAGGACAGGGACGGTCACATGTAGGACAGTGATATGATGTATAAATGGAAAACTTCAGTGCAAACAAGAACTTGGAGCCAGACATGACTAGGAAAAAGAAGGAAGCCATGCCCACTTCCCAGAATCCTGGAGAGATAGGTTGAGCATTGGCCCCTGCCACACATGTCATGGGAGCTGAGCCAGTGTCATTTGAGCTGGCATCTTGTTACCCTGGTATTTTCCAGAATTGTATGATGTTTGACTTAATGTTAATATCCAGATGTTTATTTTCATTTATGGCTCTTTGGGATTTTCATGGGAAATTAAAAAAAATGGTGGTTTAGAACCTTTCTGTGTTTGAGTAGTGGGTTGTCCTTGGAGAGCATGTTGACAAAAGCACCTGCCTTGGATTTCACATTGGAACATCAACTTCAGAGATGTTTTGGGATGGAGGATTCCTGTTCAATACCCATTAAACTTGTGCCCCAGTACAAAGGCGTAGGACTTCCCTTGGGCTATGCTGTGTGACTTGTCTGAGTAACTCTCCTTCTCTGAGCCTCAGTTGCATCATCTGTAGAGTGGGGAGACTAACTGAGCTTTGCCTGCCTTCCAGGAGTATACTGGGTGTCACATGACCTCTAGATATAAATGTGCTTTGCAAACCGTAAAGTGTTTTGGATGCTTGTGAATCATGGCTAGGTGAGCTTTGGGGAGAACTTCTCTCCGTCAGATGCTTGTGTTTGGTGCTGGCTTTTAATCCCAAATGACCAAGGGAGGGGACCCTTGAATGACAATGCCATTTGAAACTCCTTTAAGAGGTCTATGCACTAAATTACAGGTTAGTTCTTATTATGCAATGGCTTTGATGAGCCCTATTTCTTTCTGGGCCCATCACTCACCACATAGACGGGCCTGTGTGATCGTGTGCAGATCTTGAAGTGAGTGACATTACATTGGGGGTGTGTGAGAAAGAAAGATGCCTTACAAGTTACAGACTCTAATTCTTCATTTCCATGATGAATAATAGTAATGATAATAGCTTCCATTTGCTGAGTGCCACTGATGTACTCGTCACTTTACGTATATTAACTGCAAAGTAGGTGCTATTATTTCTGTTTTACAGATGAGGGTCTTGTGGCTTGGAAGTGTCAATGAGAAGGGACTTTCTCTAGGTTGTAAAGTTTGGAAGTGGCAGAACTGGCAGTGGGATCCATGCTCTCTGATGCCAAAGTTCATGTTCCCTTTAGGACATCATGCTGGTTTAGATCTGGCTTTTGTTTTTAGCCAGACAACCAATCGACTAATCAACCAATTGATGAACAACCACCACCCAACCAATAACAACCACTCTAATAAACAGTCCATCAACTAACCATCCATCCCTCCATATAACCAACCAACCAACCTGTTGTTAACAACCATTTACTCAACCAATAACAACCAACCAATAATTAGTCAATCAATTAACTATCCATCCAACCAACCAACCAACCAACCAGCCAACCAATGAACAACCACCCACTCAACCAATGACAACCAACCAGTAATGAGTCAACCAGCCACCAGCCAACCAACAGCGTGTGTTGCTATCAGTCCTCTGGTCATCAGTGAACTTTGGGGTGGAGAGAACATATTGCCCCATCCTTAGGGAACTGCCAGTCTGTGGGAAAGTGAGGACCACTGTCCTGCTCATCACACTACCACCAGTTGTTGGTTCAGCATCTGCCTCCTCAGCTGGCTTAGAACTTCTGTAGGGTGGGGGTGATGCCTTGGTTGTACTTGCATCCCTAGAGCCCAGAACAGGAGCAGCACATCGCTGGCTGGGATGGAGCTGGTGGGGGCTCAGTAAATATCACACACACACACCGTGGGGCAATTCAGAACACTGTGGGATGAATGAAGGAGCCCGGTTAGAAGTGGCTCAGGGGGTCAGATCCGTCCCAGAGGGTTGTGTAAAGGAAAGGTAAGACGATCCTCTGGTCTGGAGAGTTACCTCTCGGGTGTAAGCAGAACAAACACTTCCATGGATGCTGCCTTGAGCTGAGCGCTCACTGGGCTCCATTCTGGATGGGGAGCATGATGTGTCTGGAAGAGCCTTGGATTGGGGTCAGGGGTCTGAGTCCAGCTGAGCCACTAACACCTTGGGTGGCCTTGGACCGCTGGCCTCAGTCCCACCTCCACCCCCACTCCCTCATTTTATGCACGAGGCCACCGAGGCCCCAAGACCTGAGCTCGCCCCTCTCCAAGGCCCCTTCTAGCTGTGGCATTTCCAGTCTTTTCTGGCTCCTCATTAACAGAATATTTTCATTTTCCAATCTGCATTCCAGCTTCCTCCCACGAGCCTCGACCCCTCTAGCAGGGGAGCGGGCACCGTGTGAAATTCTCTGAATTGCACATGGGGGAACCTTGCCCCATCTCCAACTGAAGGGGCCAGAGGCTAATTGGCAGGCCTGGCCGCATCCTGTATCAGCCCCACGGACGTGCACGCGGGCCTGGGAGCCGGGCGCTGCCGGGAAACGCGTGCTCCTTCTCTCTATGTGTTACAGGCCCCGTGGTTCACCGTCTGCTCGGAAATTGGGTAAGTGTTTTCTTACCCAAACTTGAGTAACCGCTGTTGAAATGTATGGTTGGAAAGTCTTGGCTCTCAGAACAGACCACACAGTGACTCGCCCAGTGAAACTCAATGCCCTGGGCTTACTCGGTTTTACCTACGACACTGCTACAGGAAGAAATGGGTTTGGAGGGGTTGAATATCTTTCCATCCATTTCTGAAAGGTTTAATTAATTGGAGGAAGGCGGACGGGTGTTGGTGTAGCTCTGCTTTTAGCCTGGAAATGGCCTCTGGTGCAGGGGCAGGAAGAAAGCCCGAGAGACAGGGAAGGAGCATCCCTGGGGCCTCTTGGCCTTGGAGGCTGGCGGCGGCTGCCTGATGCATGTGTCCAGTGGGAGCTGGAATCAACGAGGGTTCCGGCCGGGCCCACCGTGGCTTGTGCCACATTCTGGCAGGCTTCTCGTCAGCCAGTGCAGGCCCCATTTTTAATCAGCCTCTTTTTCCCTCACAAGCCAAGAAAAAGCTGTAAAGTCAAAAGAACGCTGGCATCTGTTCCCGGCCTCAGAACAGAGCAGATATTGTCCTGGCCTTCCAGTCCTCTGCGGCCCTCATTCTTGTCGACCACACAAATGGTTCCAATCAGTTTCCAGAGGCTCTCTGTGGTGTTTTAGGATGTTTGCTTGCTGCATTCTAGGGTCAGTGACCCTCCAACCTGGAAAGTCACCTTCCCATCCACTCTTCCTGCTGACACAAAACGGAAGATCAGGTGTGAGTTGGACCTGTGTGTGTGTGTGTGTGTGTGTGTGCACGCCCAACGAGACACCCAGGAGAGGCTGTGGAGCCTCTGCATTATTCGTGGAATGTCCATGTGTATGCTTCTCTCCTTGGAATGCAGGAAACACAGGGCCTGCAAGACCCATCTCAGCTCTCAGGTGACCCTTACTTGTTGATGGGGCCACGCCCACCTTTCCACCTTGTCCCCGGGGGCTTGACCTTTCCTGTCTGAACCCTTTTTGGGGCTGACAATGGCTGTGTCACTCACCCTCTGCAGGGGACACAGGGCCTCACAGCTGTCGGGGAAGTGGGATGTTTTCCTCCTTTATCAGAGAGCATCAAATCTAGAAGCTTTGTATGCCAGGCTTCCAGGCAGCAGATTAGCAAGGTAGAAGGGATGAGTGTCTCCTCGCTGCCAAACAAAGTTGGATTTGTTGACTGAGCGGCAACCTGGACTTGGAAATCAAGTCCTGCAACAGAGGACTGGCCTCCCTGCCCCCGCACGGCAGAAAGAGCCGTCTGTGCAAGAGCACAGTCCTTCTCAGTGCCCCTTTCCACATATGAGACTTAAAGTCTGATCTATTTCTTTCCAGCGACGGAAATGAATCTGGAGGACCCCTCGTGGTGGGACAGGCATAATTGTGACTTGCTGAAGGCCGACTGGCTGCCAGGCACTGTGTTAAAGACCCCGTGTTAACGTCTCTTTCTAGTGTTGAAGGCACTTCTTTCTCTGTTGGGGAAAGGAACTGTAAACCCTGATTTCCCACAGTGTATTCAGCCAAGAACGGGTAACTGGAGGGTCACAGAGGCTCTGGTTCCCTTCCCCTTCCTCCCTCATCCCATCTCCATCGTCAGCCCGGCTGCTCTGTCTCAGAGAACTGAGGCTCTCTAATGTATTTGGAGGTGTCAAGCAAATACGCCCATGACCCCCCAGCACTGAGACTGTGTGAGGGGAGAAAGGTCAGAATTCTTCTTCTTTTTTATCTTTGACTGCGTTGGGTCTTCGTTGCTGCGAGGCCATTCTCTAGTTGTGGCGAACGGGGGCCACTCTTTGATGTGGTGTGTGGGCATCTCACTGCAGTGGCTTCTCTTGTTGCAGAGCATGGGCTCTAGGTGTGTGGGCTTCAGCGGTTGTGGCATGCGGGCTCAGTAGTTGTGGCTCACAGGCTCCAGAGCGCAGGCTCAGTAGTTGTGGTGCACGGGCTTAGTTGCCTGTGGAATCCTCCTGGACCAGGGCTCGAACCTGTGTCCCCTGCATTGGCAGGCGGTCTCTTAACCACTGCGCCACCGGGGAAGCCCCAGAATTCTTCACTGCCTCTGTCACAGGTGGGCCTTTGGAACTAGATACTGAGACAGGTTGGGTATAAGACTTTTTTGGGGGATTAATACTTTTGAAAGGAAGGCAGAGGAAACAGGACTGGGTAGAGGAAGAAGCTGAACTTCGATGTGGCCTGGTAGAGCCTGGGCCAGTCTGATGGGGCACTTGGAGTGAGGACTGTGGTCAGAGTGTCTGTCGGCTTAAATGCCCAGCCCTTATACCTACGCCTCTGGGAGGCTGGCTTGGCCGGGCAGCTCTCTGCAGCTGGGAGAGACCTGAACAGACTGACAGCTAGCTGACCACACTCCCTACCACTGGGGACCGGAACACAGTTTTATTCGAGACCAGCACTTCCTAATTGTGCCCTAGGACCCTGGGAGTTCTGTGAAGGTGAGAAAGAAGGGCCTGTGAGTGGTTTCAAAATTCAAAACATGTGTCTTTATAACTGAAATGAAACCACAGCCAAAAGTTGTCTTTGCCTTGGTCAGACTTGATGAGCAGATGCTGGCAGCGTTGGGCTGCACAACTGCAGACGTGTTGAGGGTGGGGCTTGGGGCCAGTCACTCACTCACCACTTACCCACTCTCCCTTGACCAGACTCTAGTCAGGCACCTCTGAGCACTTTTTAAACGAGGCCTCATCCTTGGGCATGTCCTCAAGAGCCCAGTTTTAACCAGAAGCCTGCTCGGTGGGTTTAGCCAGAGTCGCCCACCTTTGACTTCTGACCACCCGACCTCCTCATCCCCACGCTCCCTGCTGATGTCTGACCCCCTGGGCTGCCTTCAGCAAGAATCCTGTTGGGTCTGGGTAGCCAGAGTCTCCCTCATCCATCCCTGATGCTTCCTACTATTAATGTTCCATCTGTTGACACTGGCTGTAAATTCTCACTTTTCATTGTTGAATTCAGAGTTGAGTCCAATCTCTGTTTCTTTCCTCCTGCAAAATCTCATTGCGGTGGACCCTACACCTATTGCAACAGTCTTGAATAAAGGCTGCCTCACCATTTTAACAAGGGTCATGAGTGGTTTTTTTCTTTAACATCATCATCACCACCTTTCTCACTGTCACTGTCATCATCCTCATCATCATGGGAGGATGGACTAGACACCTTCTGGGTACCGAGGCAGAACTGTGTCCTGGAGGGCTGAAGTCACAGCTCAGTTTGACAAAGACCTGTGTGACAGCACTGTCAGCAGCTGGTTATTCCCTGTCCCCTGAAAGGCCTCGAGTAGCAGGCAGATAACAGAAATGGTCGGCGTTTGGGGATGTAAGGAAATATGGCGTGGTGAGCCACGATGAACCGCCTGAAGATAATAAAGTCCAGAGTTTTACCAAACAAAGTGATGGCCAACAAAACCCACGTGAGGGAGGAATCCAGCCCAAAGGTCCCTAGTTTGTACCACTGGCCTGGAGGGTTGTTTTCTTCAGATTCAGTGAGTTTCCCAAGCCTGGACAAAGAGACACGGATAGCCATTTGTCGGGGATGGGAGGCCACGGGCTGTAGTGGGACGGTGGTGGTTTCGGAGTCAGAAGGTTTGGGTGTGAGTCCCAGACCGCAGCGCTGGCCACGTCGGTCAGTCAGTGTCTCTGAGAAACGGCAGCCGAGTTAGTCCGCGCCTCGCCTCACTCAGCTGCCGACAGCAGAAGACGCTTGGCTCTGTGCCCAGCACTCAGGGGAGGTTCACTGTGACCCTAACTGGCTTAGGGAGTTAGTGGCTAAGACAGTGGAGGTCCCTGCACTCCTCCTCCTCCTTGTACACCACACGCGCTCACACACTCATTCGCTCTCCCCCACACACACCACTTTCAATCCTGCAGCTCCTGTCGCCCGCCTAATCCCAGAAACACCCCGTAGACCATCTTTACATGCATTCCTGGGAGATCATTTCCTTCTTCTCCAGAAGATGCATCATGATATCAGTTAAGAACAATGAACTCAACCCTGCGGCTCTCCTGGCTCTCTGGGGCTAAACTCTGACCCAGGATCTGCTGCCTCTGGGCTTTCTGAGTAAGCAGGCCTACCCCAGCATACCTTGCCTCAGGCCACCCAGTCTTTCCCTCCCCTGCAGGAAGGCTGTGGGTGGGCTCCCTCCCTCCCATCGGGCTGCCCAAATGGGGAGGCTCCTCCCCAAGATTTTAACCCTTTCTTGTAATGGAAGGACCAGGGAGGCAGTGTCTTCTCTCGTCCACAGCTGCAGTGGATCCCGGTAAGAGGCCAGCTTCTCCAGATCTGCAGGAAATGGTCCACTTGCTTGGTGCATGCAAGCCCTCAGTAGATGCCAGCTGAATGGATGCTTCCCCTAAGGAGCAAGCTGGCCACGCCTAGACCTCCCAACGCCCTGGGCATGCAGTGGCTATCTGCTGATTTTGCCCACTCTGCACCCATCTCCCCTTTGTTCCCCTTCAAGGAATCAATCACCTTCCCTCCACCCCCGGTCCACTTGACTGCAGGAGCATAGGACCTGGGCTCAGCAGTGAGAATACCCTTTCCACCCTTTCTGACCACAGTGACTGGTTCGGAGATGTCGTATGACCCAAATGTATCTAGTGAGAGCCCTCCAGGAGTCTTCTCCTGGAACACTGCAAAGGAGACGCTCCGTTTGCCCTGGGATTGTCAAGCTGTGATGATTTGGACGTGAGGCTGCCTGAAGCTCCTTGCCATCCCTGTGGGAGAACCTACCCAAAATGAAACCCGGAGCAGAGGAAAACAGCAGAGGGAAGGAGGGAGACCAGGACCTGGGAGCACTGTGTGAGCCTTGTCCATATTAACTGCAGCACAGACTCTCTAGTTAGGAGAAGCAAGTAATCCCCTGATTGGCATGAGCCAGCTTGAGATGGGCCTCAAGTCTTAATGAATACAGGTCGCAGGTTGAGGGGTGCTTAAAAATCTACTTAGAATGGCTTACAAGTCATTTAAAACCAGAAGCTTATAATGATGACAACAGCAGTCACAATAGATGGCATTCACTGAGGGCTTTCTTGTATGCCAGAAATTATACAAAGGATTTTAAATATTTTTCCTGAGTAAATCACTAAACCTATCCTGTGCTGTGCACACTATTCCAATCTCTATCATCACCATCACCACCGACATTATCATCATCATCACCATCATCCTCGTAATCAGCATCGTCATCACCATCCCCACGCCCGTCATCACCATCATCATCTCCAAGATCAAGCTTTGCGTACTCCCAGAAGCATGCATTCTGTTTTAACCCTCTGCTCCTTTGCTCTGACAGCCTTTTTAGCCTGATGACCTCTTTTCATGTGGGAGGTGGTAGAGGGAGTGGGTCCAGACTGGGGTTCTAGGATTAGGCTGCCTGGGTTCGCCTGTTAGGTATTAGCCGTGTCTCCTGGGCAAGGTGGTTTAGCTTCCCCAGGTCTTGGTGAGCTTGTCCGTGCGATGGGAATGATAACAGGATTCTACTCCGAGTGTAGATTTTGACTTTCACATTTTCGAATCTGGTGTGCACAGCTGTGCCTTTCCCTATTTCCCTATAATCAAACTTCTCTCTTGAGATCCCGTTTCTACTGAGTGCTGGAAGATCCAATGTGCCGGTTCCAAGGAACTCGGTCACACCGAGTTTAAGACTCTCATGTTGGAGAGTCAGTTTCCTCTGCATCCCTTCTCTTCTCTTTCCCAAGGGGATCTAAGTTCATGACAGGGATTATGTGTCCTTTTAGCATAAGGGGTGGGCACCTGGTCTGTGTGTCGTTCTCTGTCCTTGTTGGCTTTTACTAAATGTAACTGCTGAGGGATTTTGAAAATTGAGGTGATGCTCACATTACACAAAATTAACCATCTTAAAGTGCTAAATTCAGTGGAATTTTGTACATTCACTGTTGTACAGTCATCACCTCTATCTAGTTCTGAAACGCTTTTGTCACCCCAAAAGGAGACCCAGTACCTTTTTTTTTTTTTTTTTTCTTTTTTCTGCGGTACGCGGGCCTCTCACTGTTGAGGCCTCTCCATTGCGGAGCACAGGCCCCGGACGTGCAGGCCCAGCGGCCATGGCTCTCGGGCCCAGCCGCATGCGGGATCCTCCTGGACTGGGGCACGAACCCACGTCCCCCACATCGGCAGGCCAACTCCCAACCACTGCGCCACCAGGGAAGCCCGAGACCCAGTACCTTTAAAGAGTCACTCCCTGTTTGCTCCTCTCCCCAGGCTCTGGCGATCACTAGTCTGCTTTCTATGTCTGTGGATTTGATTTACCTCTTCTGGACAGTTCATATAATGGAATCATGCTGCTGTTTGTGATGGGCTTCTGTCAGCATAATGTTTTCGAGGCTAATCCACATCATAGCATGTGTCATTCTTTTTTATGACTGATTACTATTCTATTGTGTGGATAAATCACATTTTATGTATCCATTCTGCTAATGGACATTTGGGCTGTTGCCACCTTCTAGCTACTGTCAATAATGCTGCCATGAACATTTGTGTACAACTTTTTGTTTCAATTCTTTTTGGGTATATACCTAGGAGTGAATTACTGGTTATGTGGTATTTCTATGTTTAACTTTCTGAGGGACTGCCAAACTGTTTTCCACAGTGACTGAGTCATTTTACATCCCCACCAGTAATGTATAAAGGTTCCTGTTTCTCCACATCTGCTGAGGTTCTTTTCCATGTTCTGTTTTGTAACCGTTTACAATCCGCATATCTGTGCTCAGCTGATTTCCTTAAGCCTTACTGGGTGCATGGGCTCCTCAGGCTGTTAAGTACAGTTGTATAGGTTGTATACTGCACAATCCAAGGCACCACTCACGTAATAGTCATTGTAGATTTGTATATTTATTGTGTCAGTTTTGCAGAAAGTGGCAGCAGAGTATCTTGGGGAAGGGATATCTTTTTCAGATTTGCACAGGGGTGCCATGTGGGGCTAGCTGTGGTGCTGTGCAGCTAGACCCTCTAGATCTCCAGCCCCACTGCCCTTTTCCTCCCTCCTACAGCAGTTGGCCTGGAGCCTGCACCTCTAGCCACCACTCCATCTTGCTGTCCTGGTACCCCCATGCCAATGACTATCATAGCACATATCCCCACTCCCTCTCCCTTTTCCCCTAGCACTTGGTTCATAGCTCTGATTAAAAGGTCAGGAAAGGATTTTCATCCCCACAGGTTTTGCTTAGAGAAGAAATGCTTTTAAAACCTCGTTAGCCTCTCTCTAATTCCCCTCAGTCAGCAAGGGGAGACCATGCAGCCCTGGGGAACTAGCACATTCTTGGAAGTGATCTAATTTGACTGTCTCAGCAGCCTTGCAAGCAGGAAAGGATTTCTGTACCCACTTTGCCGACTAGAAAATGAGGCTCAAAAAGTGAAATGGCTTGCTCAAAGCCTCCCAGCGAGGAATACAGATCACAAGGAATGTTTATTAAGTGCCTACCATGGGCTAATGCTGTTGTAAGGATTGGTGTTCATTTATCTATTTATGTAGTGAGTATTATCCCCATTTCACTGATGAGGAAATTTGAGGCACTGCGAGGGTGGGTGATGCCCCTGGGGTCTGACTGCTACAAAGTGCAGACCCTGCTCTCCTAACTTAAATGTCAGCTGATGGATCAGTCTTGGGAGGGTGGGGTGTTGAGACACCATGGAGAAGTTCAGTTTTATTTTAGGTGGTAAGCTTAGCGTCCAAATGTAATTTAAGTTCCAGTGTGGAGTCCTCGGCTGGGTTCCTGCTTTGAAAGAATGTTGTAAGTCGATTCCTGAATGTTTGGTGAACATAACTGACACAGAGGGAGAGATGCAGCTGGTCTGGCTAGTAAACTGGGACTCTTACTGGTTCTGAATTTTGTGGCAATATTACGTATTTTTATTTCCTAGCAAAATTGTACTCTGGCAAGCTGGTGAAATGCAGCATTCCGAATCTTATGATTTGAGGCTTTTTACACCAAACTCCTGCTCTTGGTTTCCTAGGGAGCATGTGAGTGGGTGTCTCAGAGGTCTACTTAGTGAGACCCACCAACTCTGAGGTGCAGAGTACTTGCTTGCCCAGGCTCCCCTGACCCTGAAGCAACCCTGGAAATTGGGGAATCATCACTCATCCAACCAAAATGCAGTGTGCGTGTGCTGTGTATTGGGTCCTAGTGTGTAGAGGGGAGGTGAGACGACCAGGATTCTGCGTTCCTGGTGCTTGCATTCTCGTCTGGAAGAGAACGGTGGCCTAGAGAGGACGGAGACGATCCAAGTAGTGACAAATGCCTGGTAGAATCCAACAGGACGCTGTGATACAACATGACTGGGCTGGGAGCTTACTTTGGACGAGAAAGTGCCTCTGAGGAGGTGGCATTTTGCAAGAAAACTTCTGGGACAGGAAGGAAACAGCTATGAGAGCCTGGGAAGAGCATCCACAGAAAGAGGGAACAGAATGTGTGAAGCACTGTGACGTGGGAAAGAGCTTGTCCTGTTATCCCCATTTTACAGATGAGGACCCTGAGGCTTAGAGAGGTGAGGCAGTGAGGTCCAGGCTTGGACTTAGGTTTTCTGTTTCCAAATCCAGGGCATTCTATTTGACCTCAGGCTGCCTTGCTGATGGTCTGAACCACAAGTTCTGTGGTCCAGATGTAGCCCTGCTGAAGGCTTTAACCTTCATGCGGTTCAGTCTGAGGGTCACAGACCACTCCTCAAAGGGTACTGAGGAAGGGAGGGGTTATGTGGTCAGAACTGGCATCCTTTCTCACAGACAGGGGACTAAAACTACTGAGGGTGTTTGTACATTAAGATTTTTCATCTCATTGCGTGAAATTGTGTTGTTCCCTGGGCCCTAGGGACACTTTTCCAATCAGGGTGAAGAGAGCAGTTTTTTCCAACTCAACATCCCTTTCTTTTTCCAGCCACTCAAGCAGAGGCACCGCCCAAGGGTTGTTTGGACAAACACGGGGGTGGAACTTTTGGCTCTGACAGTGATGGGGAGGGGCCAGGAATACAAATGTCCTGCAGTGCGTGTGGTCAGTCTGTACATCGAGACCCATCTCACCACTGTGGCGGGCTGAGGACAAGCGATGTGTGGGGATTTACTCCGAAGTCTGCCTTAGAAGCACGTTTGCTGCAGACTTGGAGTCTCGGAGCCGCCTTAGGGTTAACAGTGCCCTGGCTGAGAACTCACAATCGCGGGAGGGAGCGAAGCCCTGAGACCTCTGGTCAGGCTCAAATTTCCTGTTTCTTGTAGAACTTCCCCCTCACTGGCTTTGCTTGGGTTTCTCCTCCATGCTGTTAAGATTCCTTGGGCTGCATAATTACCTCATTCTAGGTTCAGCACTAAATGGGCTGAGTGGGAGAATCATGATTATGCGATTTCCAACAAATGTGAATTTTCTCCATTTCGCACGGGGAGGATCTGTCCCCCTTCCCTGGACACCAACCGATGCAGAGCCAGGGTCCTACTGCTCTGATTGGAGTCACATGGTTTGGGAGATGTTTTTCTTCATTAACACAGGGTCTAGGGTGGGGGACCACAGAGCTCTAACACCCATCACTCCTTCCTACCTTTTTATTTTTTTAAGTGAACATATGCTAAAATTGACTTTCTCTTTGTTGTATGGTCCTATGAGTATTAACGCATGTATAGGTTTGTGTCATCATCATCGCAATCAAGATACAGGGCAGCTGCACCACTCCAAAAATCTCCTTCATGTACCCCTGTGCAGTCACACCCTCCCCTCATCACCAGCCCCTGGAAACTCCTGGTCAGTCCTCATCACGATAGTTTTGTCCTCTCCAGAGTGTCATATCAGTGGAATCATAGAGAATGGAATCTTAGAGCCTGGCTTCTTTCACTCAGCACAATGCCTTTGAGATCCAGCCAAGCCGCTGCATGTATCAACGGCTCCTCTTTTTTCTTTCTGAGTGGTATTCCATGGTTTGGATGGACCGTGATTTGTTTATCGTTCGCCAGTTGAAGGACTTCTGGATTGTTTCCAGATTTTGGCGATTATGAACGAAGCTGCTGTTAACATTTGTGTACAGGTTTTTGTGTAAACATGTCTTTATTTCTCTTGGGTAAATACCAGGAGTGAGATTGCTGGGTCATATGGTAGGTGAATGTTTAAGTTTTTAAGTAACTGCCCAACTGTTTTCCAGAGTGGCTCCATCACTATACATTTCCACCAGAAAAGGGTGAGAGTTCCCACTTCTGTGCATCTTCACCAGCACTCGGCATTGTGAGTATTTTTAGTTTTAACTATTTTAGTGAGTGTGTAGTGGTATCTCATCGTGATCTTGATTTGCATTTCCCTGATGGCTAATGATGTTAGACTTCTTGTCATGTGTTTATTTGTTCTCCCTGTACCCTCTTCGGCTAAGTACCAGTTACAGCCTTTTGTTCATTTTTAATTGGGTTGTTTGTTTTCTGCCTGTTGAGTTAAAAAAAAAATCTTTGAGTATAATTGACATACAAGGAACTGTATACATTTAAATAATAGAATCTGATGTTTTGACATACATATCCAACTATGAAACCTTTACCAAAATCAAAATAATGAAAATGTCATTGGTACTCCCTAGTGTCCTTTGTGATTCCTCTCACCCTCCCCTTACCTCATTCTCAGGCAACTCCTGATCCACTTTCTGTCAATGGCAATATGAATTTCCTAGATTTATATTAATGTGTTTGTTTTTTGACTGGCTTGCTTCACTCAGCATGATTATTTCAAGATTGGTGCATGTTGTAGCATGCATCAGTAATTCTTTCTTTTTATCATTGATTAATATTCCAGTGTATGAATTTATCATAGTTTTTCCTTTCGTCTACTGATGAATATTTATGTTGTTTCCAGCTGGGAGCTATTACAAATAAAGCTGCTGTTAACATTTGTGTATATGTCTTTGTGTGGATATGTGTTTTCCTTTCTCTCAGGAAAATACCTAGGAGCGGTATTGTTGGATCATATCGTAGATGAATGTTTACATTTTTGAGAAACTGCTAGATTGTTTTCCAGAGTGGTTGCATCATTTTACATTCCCACCAGCAGTGTAGGAGAGTTCCAGTTTCTCCATGTTCTTGCCAATACTTGGTGTGGTTAGACATTTTATTTTAGCCATCCTGTGAATAGGGAGAGTTTTCTTTCTTTCTTATTTGTATGCCATTAAAAAAATTTTTTAATTAATTAACTAATTAATTTGGTTGCACTGGGTCTTAGTTGTGGCAGGAGGGCTCCTTAGTTGTGGCATGTGAGCTCTTAGTTGTGGCATACATGTGGGATCTAGTTCCCTGACCAGGGATTGAACCTGGGCCCCCTGCATTGGGAGCGTGGAGTCTTAACCATGGTGCCACCAGGGAAGTCCCTGTGTGCCTTTTTTAAAATTGAAGTAAAGTTGATTTATGTTGTGTTAGTTTAAGGTGTACAGAAAAGTAATTCAGTTATATATATATATATATATATATATATATATATAAAAATATAATTTTTCAGATTATTTTCCCCTATAGGTTATTACAAAATATTGAGTATAGTTTCCTGTGCTATATGGTAGGTACTTGTTGGTTATCTGTCTTATATATAGTAGTGTGTTAATCCCAAATTCCTAATTTATTACCCCCCTTTTCCCCTTTGGTAACCATAAGTTTGTTTTCTATGTCTTTGGGTCCATTTCTGTTTTGTAAATAAGTTCACTTGTATCATTTTGTTAGATTCCACATATAAGTGGTACCATATGGTATTTGTCTTTCTCTGTCTGACTTACTTCACTAGTATGATAATCTCTAGGTCCCTCCATGTTGCTGCAAATGGCATTATTTCATTCTTTTTTATGGCTGAGTAATATTCCATTGTGTATATATAAAACATATTCTTTATCCGTTCATCTGTCTGTGGACATTTAGGTTGCTTCCATGTCTTGGCTATTGCAGATAGCGCTGCAGTGAATACTGGGGTGCATGTATCTTTTTGAATTATAGTTTTCTTTGGATATATGCCCAGGAGTGGGATTACTGGATCATACAGTAACTCTATTTTTAGTTTTTTAAGGAACCTCCATACTGTTCTCCATAGTGGCTGTACCAATTTACATTCCCTCCAACAGTGTAGGAGGGTTCCTTTTTCTCCACCTGATTTGTGTATCTTTTATTGCTTTGTCTTGTCTTATTGCACTGGCTGAGACTTCCAGGATGATGTTCAACATGAGTGTTGAGAATAGATATTCTTGCCTAATTCCCAATCTTAGGAGAAAAGTGTTTCATCATCATAAGTATGATACTGACTGTAGGAATTTTTTTCTTTTTTGGTAGATTCCCTTTATTAGATTGAGGAAGTTCTCTTGTATTTCTAGTTTTTAGAGAGTTTTAAAAAAATCATTGGTGGATATTGAATTTTGTCAAATGATTTGTCTGTATCAATTCACATGATCATATGGATTTTCTTCAGACTGTTAATATGGTAGATTACACTGATTAAGTTTTGAATAGTGAACTAGCCTTGCATTCCTGGGGTAAACTATACTAGGTTGTGGTGTATTATTCCTTCTATATATTGATAGATTCAATTTTCTAGTATTTTGTTAAGGATTTTTGTGCTTATGTTCATGAAAGATATTGGTCTGTAGCTTTTAAAATATTTTCGCTTGTACTATCTTTGGTTTTGGTATCAGGGTTTTGGTTTTGGTATCAGGTACCAGCCTCATAAAATTAACTGGTAAGTATTTCCTCCTTTCCTCTTTCCCGGAAGAAATTGTATAGAATGGTGTTATTTCTTCTTTAAATGTTTAGTAGAATTCATCAGTTTAACTACCTGGACCTGGAAACTTCGTTTTTAAAAGATCTTAAACTATGAATTCAGTTTTTAAAAATGGTTATCAAACTATTCATATTATCTATTTCATCTTGGGTGAATTTTGTTAGTTTCTAGTTTTTGTGGAATTTTCCCATTTAATCTAAATTGTCAAAGGTATTGGCATAGAGTTGTTTATGGTATTCCTTTATTGCATCGTTGATGTTTGAGGGTCTGTAATGATATGCTTTCTTGTGTTCCTGGTATTAATAGCTTGTATCTTCTTTTTCTTATTTGTCATTCTTGCTAGAGTTTTATCAATTTTATTATTTTGAAAAACCAGTTTTTCATTTCACTGATTTTTCCCTATTACTTTTCTTTTTTCAATTTCATTTATTTCTATTCTTTATTATATATTTTTTCTGCTTACTTTGGTTTATTTTGCTCTTCTAGTTTCTAATGATGGAAACTTAGATCATTGGGTTAAGCCCTTTCTTCTTTCTTAAAATAAGCATTTAATGATAAAAATTTCTCTCTCAGCACTGCTTTAGCTGGATTCTGCAAGTTTTGTTACATCGTAGTTTCATTCTCATTCAATTAAAAATATTTTCTAATTTTCCTTGAGAACTCTTTGACTTATCAATTATTTAGATATGTTTTAGTTTTCAAGTTTTTGGATATCCTGTTATCATTCTGTAATCGATTTCTAGTTTAATTTCATTATTATTAGAAAACATACTTTGTATGGTTTCAGTTCTTGTAAATTTGTTAAGGTTTGTTTTATGACCCAGGAAGTGGTTGTTGATCTTTGTGTTCTGTGTGCACTTGAAAAAAACGTGCATTTTGCTATTGGTGGTGTTTTATAAATTAGATCCAATTGCTTGATGGTGTTGTCAGTTCATCCATATCCTTGCTGATTTCGTCTTGTTTGTTTCCTTGAACGGAGAGATGAGTGTTGAACTCTCTAACTATAATTGTGGATTTGTTTCTCCTTTTAGTTCTGTTGGGTTTTGCTTCATTGTTTTCCTGTAAGTAATGTGTTGCTTTTCTCTGGCTGCATTCAAGATATTTTTCTTTGTCTTCTGCTTTGATTATTTTGATGAGAATGTATCTAGGCATGGGTTTCTTTGAGTGTCTCCTTTTGGGGATTCACTGAGCTTCTTGAATCTGTAGGTTTCACTTTTTGATACATTTGAGAAGTTTTCAGCTATTATTTTCTTAGATATTTTTCTGCACTGCATTTTTTCTTTCTCCTTTCCTTCTGGGATTCCTAGGACATGAATGTTAGACCTTCTGGTTCAGGTCCATGAGTTCCTGTTCATTTGTTTTTTTCTGTTCTTAGAATTCTTTTCCTTCCCTTTTTTTTTTGTCTTTCAGATTGGATAATTTCTGATAATCTATCCTCGTACTCAATGATTCATTCCTCTGCTGTCTTGATACTGTTAATGAGCCCATCTGGTGAGCTCTAACACTTTGGTTATTGTACTTTTGAGTTCTAAAATTTCAATTTGCTTCTTCTTTATATTCTCTTTCTTTGCTGAGACTTCCTATCCTTGCATTCAGTTTAAGAGTGTTTGCCCTTACTTCCTGGAGCATTTTTATAATAGCTAGTTCTAAGTCTTTCTGATTGTTCTAACATCTGCGTCATCAAGGTATGGGGGTCTGGTCCTTGTCTTTGAGGGTAAAAGTTGAGATTTTTCTGTTTTTTCATATGCTAAGTCACTTTCATTTGTATTACAGACATTTTGAATACTATATTATGAAGCTCTAGGTCTTGTTTAAATGCCACAGAGGACTTTAGTTTTGTTTGATCGGGCATTTGACCCGTTCAGCAAGTTCCCACCAGCCTCCTGCCGGCTGTGGTCCTGACGGCAGGTCAGTTTCCAAAAGCTCTGCCATGCTGGTCAGAGCTGCCCTGCGTGTGCACCACCCAGTGGCCAGTCTTGGATCTGGATGATGGTTTGTTCTGTGTTCAGTTCTCAGTCTTAGGTATGCTGTTCAGGGTCAGGCACGTGCACGTGCATGCAGCTTAGGGGTGAGCCCAGGAGCTCATGCACAGCTTTAAAGGGTCCCTTTCCTTGCCTCCTCCCACTCTGTGGGCTCCTTAGTGATTTCTGGTTCCCTGGACTCGCTGTGGGTCCTCCCTTCAGAGAGCTGGGACTTGAGTTACTCTGCTCTGCTGCGCACAGTTGATAGCTGTGCCTGCATCCAGATTGGGAGACAGAGGCGGGACCACAGCTTTTCTGATCAGTGAGGAAGGTTCTGCTCCCTCTCAAGCAGGGGCCATGGGTCACTGCTGTGGCTGCTGTCATTACCTATGCCCCGGGAATGTCTGAAGACTGAGTGCAAGAGAACAGAAGAAAATAAAAATTGAAACAAGATTTCCCTGCTGTGTCTCTTCCCCCTTCTGGAGGGCTTGTGTTTTTCCCCCCAGACCTGTCTCTCGGTCTCTCTGTCTCTCCTTGAGCCTGGTACCTGTGTCCAGGTTTGAGGCCACTGTGAGCCCATACAGGGGATATTGGAGAAAAAAATGGGAGACTTTCTGCTAGTTTGGTGATATTTTGAAATTTTCTCTTAATCTGCCTGCTCTTTACTATCCATGGGCCTTGCATGGCTGCCCTGCACGTTCTGTCCAAATTTTGTAGCTGGACAAGATACTGAATAGCTTCATCACCACAAGGACCCCTCCTGTTGACCTTTTATAACCATGCCGACCTCCTTCCTGCCCCATCCTCCACCCCTTCTCTACCCGCTGGCAACCACTAACCTTTCTCTATTTCTAAAATTCTGTCATTTCAAAAATGTCATATATATGTACTCATTCAGGATATAACCTTGGGACTGGCTCTTTTTCACCCAGAAAAATTCCCTGGAGGTCCATCCAGGTGTTGTTTATTCCTTTCTCTTGCTGAGTGGTATTCCATGGTGAGGGCGTATCACAGTTTGTCCATACACCCGTTTGAGGATGCCTGGGCTGGTTCTACCTTTTGGCTGTTGCAAATAAAGCTGCTGTGAACATGAGTGGAAAGACTTGTACTTGAACCTATTCGAATTTCTCTGGGATAAATGTCCAAAAGTGCACAGACCTAAGCGGCAAATATTATCATTCTTTCTACATTACAGGTGAGGGAGCCAAGGTTAGGGGAAATGACCTGACCAAGAGCACTCAGTGAATAGGTGACAGGTCAGACTGGTGTCCGGGGCTCCGATTGGGCAGCTGAACCCTTAGTGGCCACTCATCATCTTCCCCATGCCTGTCTTAGCCCAGATCCGGCCTGAGGGAAGGCAGGTGATGCAGAGCCTCAGCCATGCATGGCTGTAGCTCCTAGCAGGATCTTCCTCTCCATCTCGGGTCTGGTTATCACCCTGCGTGCTTCTCTCATTCAATTTGCAACTCAAAAGTCCCCTTCTCCGAGAAGCCCCCCGATTATTCCAGCTCAAGGACCACCAGGCATGCGGAAGGTGGTGGGGGGCCATTTCAATTATGTCCACAGTGCTGATCGACCTGTCCTACTTATTTGTGGACCTGCCTTTGTCTCCCTTCCCCCATGAAATGGTGGGTTCTTTGAGGGCTGGGTCTCCATTTGCTGTTGTGTCCCTGGGGCTTAGTGCAGTGCCTGGCACACAGTAGGTGCTTAATAATGAGGCAGACCTCATTTTGCTGTGCTTCGCTTTATTGTACTTTGCGGATAATGCATTTTTACAAATTGAAGATTTGTGGCAACTCTGCATCATGCAAGCCTGCGGGCACCATTTTTCCAACAGCATTTGTTCACTTCATGTCTCTGTGTCACATTTTGGTAAATCTTGCGATATTTCAAACTTTATCACTGTTACCATATTTTGTTACAGTGATCTGTGATCAATGACCTTTGATGTTACCATTGCAAAAAAATTTTGTCTTGCTGAAGGCTCAGAGGATGTTTAGCATTGTTTAGCAATAAAGTATTTTTTAATTAAGGTTTCCACATTTTTTAAGACATAATGCTGTTGCACACTTAATAGACTACAGTATAGTGTATACATATCTTTTATATGCATGGGAAACCAAAGAATTTGTGTGACTCGCTTTATTGTTTTATGCTCTATACTGTGGTTGCCTGGACCTGAACCTGCAGCATCTCTGAGGTGAGCCTGTACTGACGGACAAAGTGGTTTAGAGAGATGAGTTCTAATGTTGTGAAGGCTGGATGGGCTGCTCTGGGGCTCTGAGAGGGTTATTGCTGAGAATGATCCTGAGAATGAACTTTTAGTAATATGGATCCACGGATGAGGCTCCGGGTTCCCAGGAACCACTCTGTGTGCTCAGAGGTGTGTGCGTTTTTTTCTGGCTGGACTATCCTTTGCTGAAATCGGATGCTCTATGGTGTTTGTGAGTCCCCCACGGTCAATACACCTGCATTTTAACCCTATCTCATCATTTTCAAGCCCCCCTTCTTATTGTCCCCTTTGGTCATTTTCACCTCAAGGTTTTGAGAAGTAATTTTCTGCAGAAATTGCACTAATTGAAGGCCCTTTGGCTTCCAAAGGGTCCATTCTCTGTAGTAATTGAGCCTGTGTAATTGGGCTTCATCCTAAGTCAGTGCATCATCCTCAGTCACATCTGTTGCTAATGGTCTTGGAGGGATAACAAAGCAGGGGATCTCTCATTTGGGTCTGAAAGGGGTCTACAGCACAGGGATGCTGTCAAGCTCTGAGGGGGCTTTAACCCGAGAGGTGGGGAGGAAGCCTCCCTTTACAAGACCAATTTAATCAACAAAAACGAACAGAATGGGGTGTGTCAGTTTGTTGGGAAGTTACAGGAGTTAGTGCTGGCCTGAGAGTTTGGGCGGCCTCTTGTTTGCAAGTTGGACAAACGCTTTGCGGTCAGAATAGGCCACACTCTGCTGCAGTGAGAAACAGCCCTGAACAGCCAGTGACTGAGGATGACAAGTGTAGATTTCTTGCTGGTACAGAGTTGACTGTGGGTGGAGGTGGCTCCCAGGACAGCTGCCCTCTGTGAATTTGCTTAACGTCCAGGCTGCCTGGATCTAGAGGCACCTCCAGATCAGTACATGTGTCCATGATGATGTCAAGACTGGGTGAGGGAGGGCAGAAGAGTTGCAAGGGTGGAACGCCTCTGCCCAGGAGGGGCAGTGCCACTTTCACTCCCCTTTTCTTGGCCGACACAGGTCCTGTGGCCACACTTGACCTTAAGGCAGTTCTGGTTATTGGTTGGTGGTAGTGATGCCCACCTGTGAAGCTCTGCTGAATGCCAGGGTAGCTCACAGGCCTGGGTTCAGATCCAGACTCTCCCACGCTGTTGATTTTGTGCCATGTGAGCTGTTGACCTGCATGTCACCTTTCCTCACTGGAGGGCTCTGGTGGGACGGAATGAGTTAATCCAAGCATGGCACTCAGAACAGTGCCCACCCCCCGCCCCTGCACGTGCTCAGGATATGTGAGCTGTAAGAATTCGTTCTGAGACAGCAAAGGCAAAACAAGGGGAATTTGTTGGGTCCTGGGAGGGGCAGGTGGGAGATGCCAGCTGCTTCAGGACTGTCTCCCACTCCCATTTCTGCTTCTGGGGTTTATTCTCCCAGGACAATGTGTGACTGCAGCCTTGTTACCACGGAACAATCTTGTGCAGACCCCATGGAGAAACCCCAGGGGATACATGATTGCTTCATCATGTGCCCGTCCCTCATCCATCATGATGGCTGGTGGGCAGAGTCCTGTAATTGGCAACGCCATCACCTGTCCGGGAGGGGCCACTCCCTGAGGAAGGGTTGTGGGTTGGAAGAAAGGGGAGAAGAGGCGCTTGGCCGCTAAGGGCACCCCGGACTTGGTGTATTTTGCTTAGCTCATGGGCCCGCCTCCTACTGGTGGCTCTCGTGGACCCTCCATCTTGTTGGAGGGGCCCAGAGGAAGGGTGGTGCTCTCCCTGGTCACCTCATCCCATCCCTGCCTTGTAGATGTAGACTCAGACCCCAGCTTGCCCTTGCAAGCTGTAAAGGGGATGGTTAGAGCCCGGCCCAGACATCCATGACCACGTGGGGCCCAGGCGTGGTGCTGTAGTCCCTCATCCCAGACCCGCCCAGCTGGGTTTCGGGTCAGGGCTGGGGCTGATGGAGCTTCTCTCGGAATCCGTGCTGTCAGGCCCACACCCGGTACCTGCTGAGCCCAGGAGGGGAGGGTGAGGTGTGCAGTCCCTCCCACCCAACCACCCGCAGCTGCCCGGCCCGTGATTAGGTCAGACCTCAGTGCTGGGAGGGGAGCAGGGGTGCTGAGAGAGGTCCCGGCAGCCTCCGACCCCCCTGCCGCCAAGCTGCATTCCAGGACGTGGGAGATGTTCTCTTTAGCAGAAGCGGCAAGGTCAGGACCTGGGGCTGTCCCCGAAAGAACAAGGCCTGGGGGACCCCTGGCTCCCAGAGAGGGTGTTGGGAAGGGGGCCTTTTGGGAATACTTGTTTGGTATTGAATGCAATCAAAGCCACTTCTGGATCTGGCAGTGCCAGCTGTGGGATCTCAAGCAAGCTATGTTGTCACTCTGAAACTCCATTTTCTTATCTGTGAAAGGGAACCACAGCACCAGCCTCAGAAAGTTGCTGTGAAGCACAAAATGGAAACGGGTTTGAACTGAAGAAGGCTGTGAGGAGCCCTTCAAATGCATGAGACTGGCTCCCGCTGCCCTAGTTTATTTCCTTAGGACTGTGAGAAGTCCACTCAGTTGGTCTTTTGGGCTCTA
Source organism: Globicephala melas (assembly GCF_963455315.2). Classification (NCBI taxonomy): domain Eukaryota; kingdom Metazoa; phylum Chordata; class Mammalia; order Artiodactyla; family Delphinidae; genus Globicephala; species Globicephala melas. The sequence goes on along the minus strand of NC_083332.1, from coordinate 60,608,002 downwards.
TTAGTACTTACAATAAGTTCTAATAAACACCTGACACCCTGAAAAAAATTCACTCTCATTTTTGCCAGAACCCGTGAAACCCACCAGCCCCAAGCATGTAGTTGGTGGAAGATGGTCCTGGTTATTTTTCCCGATTCTATATATTTAGGCATTGACACCTTCATCCCCAGCTGTCCCTTCCCCGGAAGTGCCTGTGAGCACTGGCATAAATCATCCTTCAGCCCGGGTGTGACCTCCCTGTGACCACAGCTTGGGGAAACGGCAGAAACTATAAGGTCACAGAGGTTCCCGTGATCACGACTCTGGCTGTTTGTCCCCATAGTTTGTCCTTTCCTTTTGTGGTCTCCTCAATGCTAGGCGGCACTGTAGGTATGCAGGTGTGATAATCCAATCCAGTGGTTCCACCAGCAGTGTCTATGGGGTGCTCATATCCTACGTGTCGAGTCAGGCACAGTGGGGCTTGTGGAAAGAATATAGAACCTGCCAACCAGGAGCTTCCCCTCCATTTGTGGAACAAGCCACATCCACAAGTGGCAGAATCCATCACGTGCCATGAGAAGCAGCAGGAAAGTAGGGGGACAAGCCCAGGAATTGGATTCTGGTGGACCTGGGTCCAAATCCTGGTTTTGCACTTACTCGCTGTGTAACCTTGGGCGAGTTCCTTAACCTCTGTGAGTCTATTTTCTCATCTATAAAATGGAGATAGAAATACTCATCTCAATGCAAATTAAAACCACAATGAGGTGTATGCATTTTTCACCTATCAGATTGGCCAAGATCTAGAGACTGGAGCTCATGATATTGGTGGTTACGTGCAGAAACGGGCATATTCATACATTGATGCTGAGAGGAGGAATTGAGACCACCTCTAAAGAAAACACTTGGAAACACGAACTGAAATGTAAAATGCACACATCCTTTGATCCAGGCATTCCAGAAATTTATATCAAGATTATTCCCACACGGAATGATTACAAAGATATCAATTTCAGCATTGTTGTGATACAAAATGGAAACATCATGAATATCTATCAATAGAAAGTGTATTAGTATACAGTTTAGGCCTACAAAGACTGTTATGTGGCTTTGAAGTAGAATGGAGCAGAAGTGTACATACTGATGTAAAATGATTCCTCGTTGTGGACCCTCTGGGGGGTTGTGCCGTGTCCTACAGCAACTTGGTGACCTGAGCTAGTTTTCAGTGTATTAATTTTTATGATCATTTTTCATTTATGGCAAGTGATACAGGTCCTCTATTACAGATAATAATACAAAGCTTCCTTTAAAAAGTAATGGGTGAGCTGGGGTGAAGTGAGAGAGTGGCATGGACTTATATATACTACCAAATGTAAAATAGCTAGCTAGTGGGAAGCAGCCACATAGCACAGGGAGATCAGCTCAATGCTTTGTGACCACCTAGAGGGGTGGGGTAGGGAGGGTGGGAGGGAGACACAAGAGGGAGGAGATATAGGGATATATGTATATCTGATTCTCTTTGTTATACAGCAGAAACTAACACACCATTGTAAAGCAATTATACCCCAATAAAGATGTTAAAAAAATAAAAATAAGCATAAAAAATAATGGGTGAAAGAAGCCAGTCACAAAGGGCCACATAGCGTAGGATTCCATTTATAGGATGTGTCCAGGACAGGCAAATCCACAGAGACCGAAAGCAGATTCGTGGTTGTCCGGACTGGGGCAGGGCAGTGGGGAGCACTGCTGATGGGGATGGGTTTCCGTGTGGGGAGGGGAAAAGCTTGGGAACTAGATAGAGGTGATGGTTGTGTAACATCATGAATGTACGTAAATCATCTGAACTCTACACTTTCACATGGTTAAAATGGTGAATTTTATGTCATGTGTATTTTACAACAATAAAAACAGCAGCAACAACAAAGTAGGGGGTGGGTTTAAAGATGTTTGTAAGGAGCAGTGCAGCTGGCCCTTGGTAGGTGAGAACTCTGAGGCTGGGGGGGCTCTCAGGCCGGCTTTGAGATGCGCTCGCCCAACTGTGCCTGGCTATGGCAGCCCTGTTCTGTGGTTTCTGACTGGACCCCCTTTGATCTCCTTTCACGGTTTCTTGTTGATGTTCCGACATGGCAGCCCTGAGCGGGGAGCCCTCTCTATGAAGTCCAGTCTTGAAAGTTGGCCCTGCCTCAAGCAAACGAAGGTCAAAGAAAACAAGATTTATTTCCAGGGAGAAGCCAAAACTATGTTTGCTGTAACATCAGGCATCAAATGATGATGTGGTCCCCCCCACCGTGGAAAAATACTTCCATCTAGTTTCTTCTATTAATAACGGCGGTCAGCCCGTAAAAATTAATGTGTCAACTGCCTCAGAGCTGAGCTATCTCAGGGGCCTTTGATCCGCTCCTCATGGCTGCTGGCCCTCAAAAATGTTTTCACTCCATATTTTACCTTGATGGGTTTGCAGGAAGGTAATTAAATTATTAAAACTTTAATTGCCTTCCTGTATATAATTATCGCCTGTTAAAGGACACTTTTTATTCACAGGCTGAAAAGCCCCTATTTTTTTTTCTTTCTTTTCCTCTCCAGAAATGATCTTGCTATGCGTGCTCTGAACCATTAATATGTTGTGGGATTTTTTCTTTTCTATCTTTAATATTGGTCAGTTTGAAATGGTGCTTTATGATTCTGAGGATTCTTTCCCCTCCTGGTCCCTGGATGGAAGGACCAGTTGTCGACTGGAGAAGGTCATGGCAGACAGGCCATCTTCCAGGGACTCCCCAAGCAGAGGGACTCTTTTCAATCGCCGTACTCAATTCCTTCATTTTACAGACAAGGAAGAAGCTCAGAGAGGGGGCCTGACTTGCCTTGGGTCACATAGGAGTTAGGCAACAGGGATTACAGCCCAGGTCTGCTCTTGAGAGTCAGAGACACGTTTTGCCAACTAATATTGACCTGTGCATAAAGATCTTTGTTCATTTTGCTTGTTCTCAATATCCAGCTAAGTACTATTCTCTCTCTCCTAATGATCTCTTAATATCGTCCTGCTAGGACGATATTACAATCCTTTGCTAGGGGGAGTAAGCAAAAAGGATCACAGTGTCGACAGGGTCTTTGGAATCTTTCAGGAAACTCCCACCCTTCCTGGATGGCACCAGGAACCCGAGTACATGTGGCACAATGGTTTTCAACCTTGTCACACCTAGCGCCTCATTTTTATAACAACGATTTCACAATGCCTCCTTTCTTATCCTGATGGAATTCACGTGATATAGCCTACTTACAAACACAATTTCAAAAACAGTGCTGTTATTCTTACATAAAGGAGCAATATAGGGAAGTTATTTATTTAAAATACGTTTCAATGTGCGAGTGCTCAGGCTCGCCTGTACTAGCAGTCTTGACCATGTAGTGAAATGTTTCTCTACCCTTATAAATGAATCTGGGTTTTAAAGGAGATATTTCTCCATGGCATGTTGTCAAGCGCTTCTTTTCATATTTGAGATTTTGAAATAAAGACTAAGTATCTTTGCTTATAGACTCAAACTCACCGGGAGGGCGGCAGCCTCAGAAGGAGCGCTCTTGAGAGCTGTGTGGATGGCTCGGACACCATGAATGCTTGCCAGCGTTCACTGTGTGTGCTGAACAATTTTTCATGAGGTTTCGAACCAAGCAAATTGTAGTCTTCCTTTGATTTACATGGTAGTTGGAAAATTCAGGGTATGTTAAAATTATTTCAAAATGCTTTATATCTGTATATAGAAAAGAGTCATGTTCCAGGCTCCGATAATTATAAAATGAACCTTCATCTCTGTCAGTGTCAAAAGTCACACAGGATGTGGGTAATTCGTGGTTGAGCGAAGCTCTCTTGTCCATTGCAGGATGCCAGCCATCCCTTGACTGCACCCCTCCTCCTATAAATGCCAGTATCACCCCGTCAGTGTTTCAATCAAATATGCCCCTAGTTTCCACACACCCTCTAGGCAGCAGCATCACCCTCATGGAGAGCGTCCAGTTCAGTATTACACAGTGCCAGAAATTTGGGTAGCAGAAATTAAGATGAGAACATTTTATTTTATCTTGCCAAAATAAAGGTCAGGAATTGGGCAGGGCTCAGCTTGTCACTCGCTGATATTCAGCTAGTGGATGGGCTGTTCTGTGGTGCAAGGTGGCTGTGCTCACGTGGCAGGCACCTTGGCAGGGGTGGCTGGAAGGCTGGCTCAGTTAGAACTGTCACCTCCAGATGGCCTTTCCTGAATGGCAGTGTCTGTGCAGTCACATCAGCTCAGGGCTTCTGGAGTGAGTGCTCCTAGAGAAAACATAGAAGCAGAAGGCTTCTTAGGGTCTAGCCTTGGGCATCCTAACCTGTCACCCTGCCGCATCCCATTGGCCAACCAAGTCCCTAGGGCTGGCCTTGATTCAGGAGGAGGGGAATTAGACGGCCTCATAGTGGTGGGAGGAGCAAAAACTGTCCATCTTCAATCGGCCACAGCCCTTTTTTTAAGGATTTCGTCTCTAGCATGTGGTTGACGTTTCTCAGTATGGCCATTTAGAGTCTGGGTCACCACAGATGAAAGAGACTGGCTAGTCCTTTGCATCAGAGTTGAAAGCCACCCACATGCCTGCTTTCCAAACACAGCCCTACTGCCTGCATTCATGCTGCTGTGTTGGAGTCTGGTGGCATTGGCCTTTGTTCCACAGGCTCATTGAGTCTGGTACCCAATGAAAGCAAATCTTGTTGCAGAGTGGCAGCTTCACGGGGGACCCAGCCAGGTTGAGATAGAATGAGTACCCAGCTCACATCACTCTGCAGAAACCTGCCACACTTTGGGTCATCTCTTGGGAATCAGATGTGTGTGAGGGAGGGTGACGGCCACCCAGGCATTGGAACAGGGGAGGCTCTGGCAGGGGCTGGAGATGTGTGGGGTGCAGTAGGAGATGTTTTATTTTTTAAACAGCTTTATTGAGATAAAATTCATCTACCATAAAATTTACCTGTCTAAAGTGTATAATTTAGTGCTTTTTTAATAGATTCATAGTGTTGTACAACCATGACCACTGTCGAATTCCAGAAAAAAAAATACACGCACACACACTTTTTTAAAAAGCAAGCAGGACATTAAGGAAGATATATTTCATAAAAATTATTTTGAGAACCAGGAGGTCATATCTCAATGTCCTCTGTCTGTCTCTGTCTCTCTGTCTGTCTGTCTCTCTTTCACACACACACACACACACACACACTCACATACAGTCACACACACACACACACACACACGCACACACACACACACACACACACACACACACACACACACCCTACCCCATGTCCAGATCATGCATGCGTGGGATATAATTATGCAGTTAACGATCCGGGCCAGACTTGAAAGCCTCAGAGAAGCTCTGAGAGGGGCCTACTGGCAGTGGGGTCACGGGGCTGGTGGTTTTGTGTGGGGCCTCTGCATACCCTCAGCTCATGGCCTGGGTGACAACAGTGAAGGCCGCCCACGTCACTGCTGGAGTCTGTCCCTCTCGGCCCTGATGTTGCCCTCTGTCCCAGCGAGCCGCGTGATGTGTGCTGCGCTGCGGGCATCCTCGGAGGGGCCCCCTCGGAGGGGCCCCCGCCTCACAGAGGGCTCCTTTTCACTGGGAGTATGGTTTGTACCACAGGCCCAGAGCTTGGGCTCATGCTGGGCACATGTGGGCTGGAAAAACATTTCACAATGGGAAATGGGCCGGACTCGGCCAGGAGGGAGGAAGTGCCCTCTGCAGGCCTGTTTGGTCTCGGGTACGATTTCAAAGGTCCCTGTTTTGAAATTATGAGACCACCAGAAAAGCATGCTGGGGCCAAAAATGACTGTAAAAGGTAATAATTGTTAATAACTTGGCATCCGCCCCGTCATTCAAGCAGCCTGGTTTTGGCAAACATAAAGGACAACATTGTAAGCAAATAGGAAGGCAGCGGCCTGGCCCATAAAGCTGTTAACCGCACCATAACTAAATATTAAATGTGAGTTTTTAATTCAATTTATAGCTGTAATAAGGATCTTTGCACCAACGGGGAGGAGACGATTCGAGGCTCATAAAAGATATAGAGACAAAGTGATTTGAGCATTCTGCTGTTTTCATAATCAGGGCAGCAACCTTGACCTGGGTGACCCTGGGAGGGTCACCCTCAGTGTTCACTGGGTGCTTTGGGACATTTTTAAGGAGGAGCCAGGTGGTCAGAAGTTGGGGTGCCCACACCTCCTGGGCTAGGTACTATCGTAGGCTGGCCGGCAGAGCTGTCCTCACTGACCAGCCATCAGCTCCTGCGTGGCCTCCAGTCAGCTGCCTGTCTTAGGTGGGCCCACCAGGTGCCAATCAAAGCCAGGCTCTCTCTTTACATGGGTTTTTGGCCTTGACCTTCAAGCTTCCCCAGCAGACCCCACAGGGTTTACTAGGGCAGGTTTCAGGGAGTCATGAAAAGAGAGATTTTTCACTTGAGATGCTGGCAACATGCATGTGTTGGTTTTCTCTGGGGGCCTGGAAGGGCTATCCGCCGACTCACACAGTCCTTGACTGTACCCTCTCTGGCCCAACCAGCAGAGGTAAGGATTGTCAGACATGATGAACTTCCGTTTTAAAAAAATAATAACTCACTTCGTTTTCTCCGGCAGAAACTATATTTTAGTAGAAAATCCAGGTGGTTCTGGACATCATCTCTAAGAAAATAAAAGTTATGTGTGACCCCAACACTTAAGGCTACATTCTTTAATACTCTGCTCTGCTCGCTTTCATTTTTGTTGCGACAGACGCCCCTAGTCTGCAGTGACGACAGTTGCCAGAGCGGCCTGCTCTCTGCGCGCCAGGGCTTGTGCTACTTGCCTGGTGTCGCGACTCCTTACGCTGGGAATGGCCATGTGGGGTATGGTTGATGGGAGTCCAGTAAAACCACGCAGCTTGCTTAAGGTCGCACAGGTGGCACATGAGCTTGGGCTTTGAGCCCAGGTCGCCTGATCCTGAAATTCATCCAGCTGTGGTATCTGCTCGCTCCTTAACTCCATGGCTTGTTTGGGCAGGCCTAGCATTTAGTTATGTAAGTGCTGTATTTGCTTGTGAATTTGTCACTGTGGCTTCATAGGACAAATGAATGGATGGACAGACGGGCGAATGTAAGCAAGCGTTCATGGGGGGCATCTCTACACCCAACTCAGGAGAGAAAAATCGCACCTACCTCACAGGGTTGCAAGGACTGACTGTGGAGCACGTGGAGCGGCTATCACTTTAATTACTAGTTACTCATTAATTAATGATGTGAATTATCAAGGTTTAGTAATGATTATTATTTATGTTGCTAACGATTATAATGATTAACATTGTTATTTAGTAGTGATATTATTATCCAAGCCGCATGACTCTCCAGCCCTCATTGTATAGTGTTTTCTTCCCGGCATTGGCTCAAAGTAAGTTTTTTGGTACAGAAAGATACATCAAGTTTTATGTTTCGAGTAGGTAATTAAAAAAAAAAAGCACTTGTCCAACTCTAGCTCTGGTGTCCCCGCAAGACCCTTAGCTCACCCACTCTAGACACCCGCTTCCTGCATCCAAGTGAAATCACCCCCCACATCCCCAGGCCCTCCATGCCTCCCGCCCCCCAGTTCCCCCCACCTCCTCCCACGCCCCCCACTAGTTTTGTTCTTCAGCCTTTCCCAGGCCTCAGGCTTTCGTAACTCATCTCCCAGGGATTTGGTGAAAATAGAAACCAGTGTTTTCTAAAGATGACTTTCTGAAATCTGTGACCCTCTGTCCGGAGCCCGGAATTTGACTTCTCATTTCTGTGCAAAATATTCATGAGGAAGGTTCCAGGGGGAAACAGAATTCTCCATGTGGGAGTGGGCAGAGGGTAAGGACTCTGTGCTGGCTGTGCCCTCTGGCTGCCAGGGTCAGGGACCAGATGCTCGCCAGCAGGGACCACCTCATCCCTTGGCTGGCTCAGGGTCCTGGGGGCCGGCTCCCACCTCCCTCCCAGTGGTCTCTCTGCTTCTTCCACAGCGTGACATGCTTTTCCATGCAGGGGCTTTGGGTGACACTTCGAGGCACCTGTCAGTTACCCTGTCAGCCTCCTTGGCCCTCCCCAGACTATCCCGACATTCCAGCTCCACAGTGGGCCTCGGCTCCGTGACTGTGTCTTCGCTGCATTATGACCACGTGGGCCCAGCCACCAGCGTTTGTGATGTGGGCTGTGTCCAGTCCATCTACCCATCAGTCAGCAGAGCAGCTGAGTGAGGGGTATGACACCAGAACAGTCACTCCCTGGTCAGAATCTTTCCACAGCTTCTTCTTGCCCTGCAAGAAAGTCCAAGTCCCAGGAGTCTCCCTGAGATCACCCGTTATTCCCACCTTGCCCACCAGCCTCTTCAGTACACCCCTCCCCACCCGGGGCCCTCCATGCCCCATCCCCTATGCCTGGGACGCTGGATGTCCTCATGCTTGGGCTTCAAGGTCGCTTTTCCTGACCGCCTGTCCGGGCAGGTCCTCCCCCTTCTCGGTGCTTCCCTCTGCTTCACCTCCTGCTCAGTTCCTTGTTAGCACCCATCATGCTTTGCATCATGACTTTTAAAAATTAATTGTTATTGATTTATTTTCACTTATACAAATATTTATCACAGTTGTAAGCAAAGCAAATAATATGATACAATATAATAATGTAATAATAAATAAATACACAGCCGTGTAGTCAACGTAAATCAGTATCTTCAGTTTCAGGAAGACAAAATTTCACATTTCTATGACAAAGAGAAGATGGATCACATCTTATCGTTTTGAAATATAATTATTTATCAGGAAGCCTCTTTTTAAAGAGCGGCATGGAAGTTCTTCTTTATTGGTTTGCATCATGGTTTTTAACTTATTTAATATCTGGCTCCCCCATCAGACTGTGAGCCCGGCAAAGGCAAGGACTCTTGTCTCTCACCCACTGGTGCATCTGCAACACCTAGCACGTGACTCAGAAATACTCGTTGAATGAGTGAATGAATCAACATTTGTGGGGGCTGCCCTTCTATATTGGGCTGATATTTGGATTGGATTTTTACTGCCCAGAATATCCTCATGGATTCTCAAGAAACAAAGCTCTTGCATGTTTTGGGGGTCCTCTCAACCACACATGTTGGCGCTTACCTCTCACCTGTAGCGAGTTTACCTGGATCTGCCACAGGACTCTGCTGGGCAGACCCCATGGACATCAGGCAGTACAGCTGGGAAGGGTTTACAACATAGCGATGCTCGCAGCTCAGTACCCGAGAGAGCCTCTTCCTCCACACAAACTGACCGGTGGTCTGGGGACTATGTGCATACCCACCATGAGGTTTCGGCTTATGCTGTGCCTCCTTCCTGGAAAGCCCCCTGGACTTCTCAAATTCTGCTATTTCTGTGCACCCCACCCGGCAAGGCTCAGCCAAAGCCCTCCACTCCAGAGCACGGCCCAGATTCTCACCTCCTAGGGCCGCCCCCGCGGCCCCGCCGCCCACCACTACTTCCTGAGTGCCTCTTGCCCATGTCTGCGGTGGGCAAGTTCCCACTCCCTTCCTGTGGTTGAGGGGCCAGTGGAAACGTATCTTTTTCCAAAGAGAACACCAGCCTTTGGACCAGACTTCATTTCTGCCAGCAATTTCACTCCTAGGTGTAGAACCGAGAGAAATGAAACACATGTCCACACAAAAAACTACACAGATGTTCTTAGCAGCATTATTCATAGCAGCTAAAAGACAGAGGGAACTCAGACATGCATGGACTGATAAATGGATAAACAAGCTGTCATTTATCCATACAATGGAATATTATTCAGCTCCGAAAAGGAATGAAGTTCTGAGTCACAACATGGATATCCCTCCAAAACATCATGCAAAGTGGAGGAAGCCAGACATAAAAGGTTACATAGTGTATGAATTTCATTTATATGAAATGTCCAGAGTAGGCAAATCCACAGAGATGGAAAGTAGCTTGGTGGCTACCAAGGGCTGGAGGGAGGGGAGAATAGGGAATGGCTGCCTGATGGGGACGGCTTTCTCTTTGGGATGATGAAAATGTCCTGTAATCAGAGAGTGGTGATGGTCGCACATTTTTGTGACTCTCCTGAAAATCACTGAATTGCATACTTTAAACAATTCTTATGGTGAGTTTTATCTCAATTAAAAACAAGAATCCATTAAAGAAATTTCAGTCTGATTCCCGCCCCACCCCCCACCCCTCTTCCTCTGGTCTTTGCTGGGCACTGTTTGGACTGTAAGCCTTTTGTTTTTGCTAGTGAAATATGCCCGAAGTGTTTTCTCAAGACTTGCCAAAGAGGTTAAAACATAATACTGTAAGTCTGAGGTCCCCCTGGGAAAGCAATGCAAACATAACGAAGGGGGACGGAGATTTTACGGAGGCAGGAGCTGGTGCAGGGCTGCCTCTGGCTGCAGGGGCCCTGTCCACAGTCTCCCCACCCGGTGGAGGGCAGGGGACAACCTGGGGATGCCCCAGTTTCTCGCTGGTTTCTCCAGGAGGACTAAGTAAAGGAGCCTGCAGGCTGTTTTCGTGGTGGGGAGCAGAGCGTGGGTGGGGGGGAGTCTAATCAAGAGTTACCGGTGCCTTTGACCTCTGCAGAAGCAGGTCCATGACTCCCTGGGCTTCCTTCAGAAGCAGCTGAGAATGTAACTAGTGAGACGAGATGCCAGTCTGGTTCAGATCTCTCTGCTCTGTTCCATAGGAGCTTGGGCCTCAGTTTCCTCTACTTTCAAGAGGGGATGTTGATGCTGCTGCTGCTGCCCTGGGGCACTGCGTCCAGCCCTTCCAGTGGGGCCGTTTGGCCCTGGCAGCTGGGACGATACGACTCTCAGGGAATCAGAAAGCAGTGGCAGGAGCAGCGATGGTTGTCTGTCTCCTGGAACAAGACGCCATTTGGTCCCTGTCATTTTTTCACCTTTTGGTCACTCAGCCATAACACTGGAAGGGCTTAGAACTGGGGTCAGGAGACTGGAGTCCACTTCTGGGGTATTCTGCAGGAGTCTGGTGGCATCTGGAGATGCTCAGCCTTACACAGTGACACCCCTCAAATGGATATTATATTAAAATATTACATTTGAGGGGGCAGATACTCCCCTGGTTCAAAAATCAAGCTGAAAGGAGTTGCTGAGCAGCTTCACTCCCATCCTGTCCCTCAGCTGACCCCTCTCTTCTCCGCAGGATGGCGTGTGTTCATTTCTCCTCTGTCCCCCGGCTGCTCCTGCAGACAACCAAAAAACAGAAACTTTTCAAAAACAACTTTATCGAGGTATATTCTCCACATCACAGAGTTCAGCCATTTCAGGTGTACAACTCAATGTTTTTAGTAAGTTTACGTCGTCTGAAATCAGCTTTAGAATACTTTCACCCCACAGTAAACTCCCTCATGCCCATTTACACTTAACCTCCCAGCCCCTGGCAGCCAGGAATCCACTTTCTACCCATTTTCCCATTCTGGACATTTCATATAAATGGAATCATATAATGTGTGGTCTTTTTTGTCTGGATGTTTTACTTACAATGTTTTGGAGGACCATCCCTGTTGTAGCTCGTATCAGTGCCTCATTCCTTTATGAGACTGAATAATAGTCCATTGTAGGGCTGGGCCGCATTTTGTTTATCCATTTATCTGTTGATGGACGCTTGTGTTGTTTCATGCAACAGATTTTTATTTCCTTATCTTTCTCATACAAAAGATAGCATTATTTTTGTATTTATATATGAGCATGTAAGTGACTACACACACGTGTGTGTATCTGTGTGCATATATATCCACGTGTGTATTGATATATGTATGCATGTATATATGTGTGCATGTATACACGTGTGTATCTATAGTCTTGCACCTTGCTTGCTTCACTTAACAATACACACGTGATACTACTTTAAATCATTGGTCAACGTTCCCCAGCTGTGGGCTCGGCCCCTGGTGAGCTGTCCTCCGTTCTGATTCCTGGGCTGGGCACGCAGTATCCCACTGGTCGTGGGTACAACGCCTGGGTAGTCTTGTCTACCCCAAGCAGATGGTGAGCCCTGGAGGGCAGAACTCAGGACCGTGTCTGGCACGTGGAAGAGCTCGGGGGCTTGTCTGTTATGGATTGAAGGAAAAATGACCCCTACCCCCGCAGTGTGTCCCTGAGAGCTTTCCCTGGTGCTGGCTCTTGGCTTCCTTGGCAAGTGAAGGAGGTGGGAGTCTTGCTTCCAACAGCAGCCCCCAACCCTGCTTCCAGCCTCCCAGCCTGGTTGTGCTGCAGACTCGGGTGATTCCCTGAGAATGGACTTGGGGTGGGCAGACGTCCCTGGAGCCGACTTTGCAATGCTGTGGGTTTCCGCTGTTTGAGGTCAGGGTCAGTCCTGGGAGGAGCTAGAAACTTTATGGGGAATGGAGCAGAGGCAGCCCCTTGTCTGGCGGTCTTAGGCCTGGTCATAGCCGTAGTGGTGATGAGGACAGTGACAGTAGCTCTGTCTGTGAGCAGACTTTGTGCCAGGCATCCTCCAAAGCGCTGTGCAGGAACTGACCCATGTCACCTGCCCCTGACCTGTGAGGAAGGTGTAGTGTGAACCCATTTTACAGGGAGGGAAACAGGATCTCAGCAGAGCCCAGAGCCCTCCCTCCTATCCGCCTACTGCGAAGTCTCCAGGGGGCTTCTGTCCCTGGGCCACTGCTCTCTGAGTTTTAACAAGAATAAGGATGACGGCAAACACAAGGCTGCTGTGCGTCCAGCGTGGTGTAGAGGGCTTCGCTGTAGATCCATGGTGCTGATGTTCCCATTTCACAGCTGGGACACGTGAGGCTGGGCTGGGAGGAGTGGCCAAGGCAGGATTTGCACTGGGCACAGACCAGAGGTCCATACTGCCCACCCCCTTCCCTGCCCCTGGTGAACACTGGGGGGCAGGCAGTGGGATGGAGGACAACGGTGCTGCAGCTCAGCCTCCTGGAAAGCTCCTGCTTCCTGCAGGGGGCTCTGGTCAGCAAGGGGAGGTCCCTGCCCCTGCCCTCTGGCCTGCGGCCTGGCCCAGGGCCCAACACTCCAGTCTGTTTTCCAGGCAGGAAATATGAATCAAAATAACATGACATACTCAACTGTAATTAGTGCTGTGTCGAGAGGCTGAGCAGCCTTAATGAGGAGCAGGCCTCTGCAGCCAAACCTGCTGCCTGCCCTCCCCCAACTCCTCAGGTCCCCCATCCTCAGGTCAATGGGGGAGGGAGAGAGTGAGGACCAGAGGGAGGAAGAGGGGAGGGGAGGGAGGAGAGGGGAGGGGTTCTTGCACGTTATTTGGTTTTGTTTTGTTTCTGACCCAACTTGAATTCTCTGGATACCTTGCTGGCTCTGAACTTTGCTAGGATCTTGTACTCTTTGGAGTCCGTGTGGAGGTTTTCTATGAAAATCTGGCTATAGAAGAAGGGGGCTGACCCCTGTGGTCCCTTCTAGCTCAAGAGGCCTGCTAAGACCCTGCCGTCTCTCCTCCCTGCCCTCCCGGCTCTGTCTCTGTTTGTGTTTCCCCAAGTCTGTGGCCGGTGTGCTGTGTCATCTTGGTCTCCTGGGCCTCTCTCTGCCCCTTTCTTCCATCTCGGCCGCTCTTTCCCGCTCTGTCTCAATCTTTCGCTCTCTTTCCACGCCTCTCTCTTCTTCCTCTCCATTTCTTTGTTTTTCTTGCCTTCTCCCGCCCCCTCGGTTTTCCCTCGAATGAAAGGATTCCTGGGAAAGAAGGAAGCATAAGGCCCTGGGCGTCCCCTGCGGACCCCGCCCCTTCCTGTGACCTCCCTGCTTGCTGGAGCCCCTCCCGCCCGCCTTCCTCCCCTCCCCAGTCCCTCAGCCCACCCCTCTCGCCCAGAGGCCCCCCAGAAGCTCCCCTCCTGAAAGTGCCCTCACCCTCCCGCCACCATCCCTCGCTGGCTGACCTCTCCCTCCCTGGTGGTCTTCCCTTTGGTCAGCTGGGTGAAAGGTCGTGGCTGTTGGAGGAGGGTCCAGGGTCTATGAGGGCATCTAACTGGGTGTTCCTGTGTGAGGGCCTCGGGTCCCTAGGGACCCTGGGCTGCCCAGCCATGGAGGGTGGAGTCTGTGAGCAATTCCCCCCTTCATTTGTTTTCCATACTTCTTTTTACACAAGTCATTCATGTTCCTTGTGGGAAAACACAGGCATGCCAACTGTAGAGTGAAACCCCATAATCCCACCTCGTAGGGGAGACCACTGTTAGCATCAGATACAGACCAGCCGGAGATTTATCTGACTAATTTCATCTCTGCTTTTCTCACTTGGCAACAGAGTTTTATGACTAAGAGCATGGTGCTTAGTGGTCAGACCTGGGCAAGTCACTAAGCGCTGCTATGCCTCAGTTTCTTCACCTCTTAAATGGGAATAGTGGCAGTGCTGAAGCCCCACAGGGCTGATGGGAGGACTCAGGGGGCTATAACACACGACTGGTCTAGGCCCATAGACAGTGCTCAGTGAATAGTCACTGTGGTGTGTGTGCTAGGCCTGGGGCTGGCTGTGTCCATGCACGTTAGCCCCTGGAATTGTCATAATACCCCCAGTGTGGACAATACATTATCCCCTTATGGAATTAAGGAATCAGGTTCAAAGTGGTTGAGTGACTTGACCAACTCTACCATCACGAGCTTGTTTATTCATTCGTGCTTTCACCCAGCATTTCATGAGTGATCCTGTGTACTGGGCACTATGCTGGACACCAAGGTGCTGCGGTGAGCAGGGCAGGTGTGCTCTCTACCCCCGAGCACTTTCAGTCCAGCAGGGGCAGATGTTCCACAGCATCACACAGGGAACTCAAATCACATGACATAGTGCTGTGAGCTTGTCTGACCTGGCTTGGGGGAGAGCCAGGACTTCCCCAAGCACATGGCCTTTGCAGTGAGATTTTTCTGTATAAAGAGGGGTTAAGAAGCAACAGAAGCAGCACAAGCAGCGGGAACAGCATGTGCAAAGGCCCTGGGGTGAAACAGCTTACCATGCTCATTGGAATGAGAAAAGCTCTTGGGATTAGAGTAAACAGTGAAACACTGTTTAGTTTTCTGTTTAGAACATCAAGGGAGATTGGCTGGGGGGCTTGCAGGCCCCACAGTGAGGTGGTGGTCTTTCCAGGCCAGAGTGGCCCAACCTTATGGCTCATAGCAGTATCACCCTTCACTCCAGGGGGAGGCCCGAGGCGCCAGTCTGCCTTGGCTGCCAGCAGCCTGGTGTCTGGCAGTGCGTCCCTTACTGTGAGTGGCTTTCAGCATGTGATGCTCCCATCAGCACCCCAGGAGGTTCTCTCCACCTGGGCAGCCAGGTGAGTGTCCAGCTGCAGAGGGGGCCACTGTCCATCACGGACAAAGGGCCCCGGAGCTGCTTTAGGAGTTTGTGTTCCGTCCAGCACAGGGAGCATGGCAT
This sequence comes from Globicephala melas, assembly GCF_963455315.2. Taxonomy (NCBI): domain Eukaryota; kingdom Metazoa; phylum Chordata; class Mammalia; order Artiodactyla; family Delphinidae; genus Globicephala; species Globicephala melas. The sequence goes on along the minus strand of NC_083332.1, from coordinate 60,592,615 downwards.
GCATCCAAGGTGGTTAGGGTGGGAATCACCAGAACAGACGTTAAGTTCCGCTTGAGGTTGTGATGGGCCAAGGTGGCTGGATCAAGGATGCTTGCACACTCTGGAAGTTAGAGCTTCATACTTACTGATTTTTAAACAGCGCTATTGAGGTGTAATTGACACACCTTGAAAGTAAACCATTTTAGATGTACAACGGAATTCAACTCAGCAATGAAAAAGATTGAATTACCCCTACATGCAATGACCCAGCTACAGCTCAAAAAACATGCTGAGTGAAAGAAGCCAGATGCAAAAGCGCACATATGCAATGATTCCATTTATATGAAATTTCTAGAAAAGATTACATCCTTATTTTGAAATATCTGATATGGCAAAATTCAATTGGATTTGAGATATTCTTTTTAGTTCAAGAACTTTTTTTTTCATTTGTCCATAATAGAAAATGATCTACAGTGAGAATCTTTAAGACAGTTTCAATTATTTTACATTTTGAAATAGTTGTGAAAATTGGTTAAAAGTTTTTTAAAAAATCACCTTCTTGTGCAAACAAAATGTCTCCTTGACAGTGATTATTAAGAGCTTGAAGGTCATCACTAAAATGTCCTTACCAGTGGTGGATGTTGCAGATGCCTTGTCCCATATCCTCTTAGCCCCTCAGTTCACCTGCAGCTCTGGTAGATGAGTTACAGGCAGCTGGTAGCCCCCCACCTCAAGCACCTGAGTTCCTCTTCTGTTCTGATTGAGAATTGTCTTTGGCTCCTGAGAGCTTGCTTCACTTTCGCTTCACTTTGCAACCTGGAAGTGAGGAGATGGGTCATTCTCCTATGCAGAGGGGTCGGGGGGGGTGGTGGTAGAGTGATGAGCATTGGTAGATAAATACCCCTGACTCCCTGCCCTCCGGGGGAGGGGAGAATTCTGTATAGAAGATCGTGTCATCTGCAAATAGAGATCATTTTACTTCTTTCTTTCCAGCTGAGATGCCTTTTATTTCTTTTTCTTGTCTAATTGCTCTGGCTAGGACTTGCAGTGCGATGTTGAACAGCAGTGGTGAAAGTGGGTATCTTTGTTTGTCCTCAGTTATAGAGGGAAGGTTTTCAGTCTTTCACCATTGAGCATAATATTAGCTGTGGGTTTTTCGTAAATATCCTTTGTCTTGTTGAGGAAGTTCCCTTCTGTTCCTAGTTCTCTGAGTGTTTTTTTTTTTTTAATCATGAAAGGTTGTTGGATTTTGTCAAATGCCTTTTCTCTGTCAGTTGAGATGATCACGTAGTCCCCCTTCCAATGGTCTAGGTATGTAGGGTGTTATGTTGATTGAGTTTCATATGTTGAACCATCCTTGCATTCCTGAGATAAACCTCACTTGGTAATGGTTGTATAATCTTTCTAATAAGCTGTTAGACTCTACTTGCTAGATTCTGTTGAGGACTTTTGCATCAATATTTATAGGGATATTGGTTTGCAGTTTTCTTGCGGTGGCAGTGGGGCAATTCTGAACATGTTCCATGTGGTTTCTCAGAGGTCCTCAGTGGGACTGAGTTCCATGTGCCCGCAGTGCTCCCCCCATCTTTAATGCACCCCTTATTGGTTTGTCTTCTGTCTCTGTCTCACTCTCTTATTTTCTCAGTTGTGCTTCCTGGGGTCGCCTCCCTCATAAACTACTTCCTCTCAAGTCCTCACATCAGGTCTGCTTTGGGAGGAACAAAAACTAGGAGAAGGTGGGCTGACGTGTAGCCATTTCAAGCGTAAGCCAAATTTCTATAAAATTATGTTCATGAAAGCAGGATCAAGAGGTTATTTTAAAAAACCCAAAATTGCCTTTATTTGGAAGTTTAATACTCTTTCAATATCTAAACATTTTCCCCAACTTTGAATTTTATTTTTTTCATAGCATACTTAAAACATACAAAGAAAAACTTGATGCTTTTTCCACCAGATTCCAAGTAGATGCCTCCAACCCCTTCTAGATCATCACTGTGGGCTGCACAAATGTTACCATGTTCTGTGTGCATGATGAGAAAGAGGTGGGTGGAAAGCCCTACTTTGGGCAGGGAGGGCCAGGGGGTGAGGGGAGCTGCCTGGTGTCTGTGCGGAGGGATCGCAGGGGACCCTGCCCTTGTTTTCTGTTTGAAGCTGGGAGACAAGAGGAGCCTAAGCTTATCCCCACCAGGGCAGTCCTCAATGCACCCACAAAGGAGTGAATGACAGCCCCTCTCTGTTCATCCATCTAGTAACCCAGGAATTCTCACCTTGCCTCTTAATGAGACACTGCTCGCCACAGATAAGAGAGCTGATGATTGTGCCTGGCTGAGGGAGAGACCCTGTCTCTTCCTTTCAGGTTGGCCCTCCAGAAGGCCAGTGAGTGGGAATGCTGCCACCATCCCAGTTATCCAGAGCTGCCTCTGACTTACATGTAAGTGGGCATGGAAGCACACACGGGGCCTGTCCTCGGCCTTGATATGCACTCCCTGCAGTGCATGGTGATTAAGAGCCTGCGTGTGGGAGCCAGGCAGGCCTGGGTTTGAATCCTGCCTCTTAACCTGCTGTGTTTCCTTGGGCAAGTCATTTAGCGACCCTGAGACTCGATTTCCCCTTCTGTAAATTGGGTTTAGTTAGTTACTGGGGGGGTTTGGGTGAGAAGGCAGGTTGGCTCTCTGCCTGGCACCAGGAGGCACGTGGCTCATGGACTGACTTCTTAATCCAGCCACATTGTTGGACACCTAGTCTAGGTGCTGAGGGTGCATTGTGAACAGAGTGGGCATCCCAGCACGAGCGGCCGAGAGTGAACGGCACGTCACATACCTCAGGTGGTGTCTGTGCGGTGGGGGACATTCAAGGAGGGCCAGGGAGCGGGTGGGGTGGGGTGGGGTGGAAGGGGACCAGGGAGGGCCTCTGTGATACGATGGCTTACGACCCAGAAGTGAGAGACCGAGCCAGGCTGATATCTTGGAGAAGAGCATCCCAGACAGAGGAAAAGTGACGGAAAGGCCTGGAGGCCAGTGGGGCTGGGCAGGACCAGCCCCCGAGGCTGTGGTGCGATGCACGCTGGTCAGCAGGAGGCTTGGAGAGCCTGGTCAGCCTCTCTTTGGCTCTCGGACTTGTCCTAAGTGAGATGGACTTTGGAGGGTGCTAGACAGGGAGTGCCAGGGCTCCCGTACGTGTGCAAGGACCCCTCTGGAACAGTTGTCCCATTTCATTCTCAGACTTGTGAGGCTCGTGGCCTGGAAGGTTAGCAGATGTCACTATGAAGACTTTTACTCGTGACACTCCCACAGGCCAGGGACTCCACCCTTTGTTGAGAAACCATGCATTGGATGGACTGTGGCAAACCGGAGTTTATGCCTGGGGTGGGGGCCGTCCTGTCTTGGGATGGAGGGTGTCCCTTCCAGAGGGAAGTTCTAGCTGGTCCTGTGGGGGTAAACGGCCCATCTGTCTAATTTGGCCCTCCCTCGGGCAGTCTAATTGCCCATTTAACCTTTGTGGGAGCTTAATTAAGGATGTTTAGTCTGGGCATGCTGCACTTGACCCATTAGGTCAAGCTCATGGCCTTCCCTCCAGCCCATCAGTGGCCCAGACAGACAGGCTTTCCGGGGCATCCCCCGAGAGGAAGGGGAAATGGAAGGTTTCACCCCAGCTCCCAGCCTGTGCTGGGTGTGGGCTGACCAGAGAGCACTTGCGGGTGGGTGAGGAGGACAACTGCCCCCAGGTATGGGCACAGTGCCTGGGGTGTGGCAGAGCTGAAAGCAGGATTGGATGGCTTATGCAGATGAGGTCTGGCCATAGCGTGTGTGTGTGTGTGTGTGTGTGTGTGTGTGTGTGCACGTGTGTGTGTGTGTGCATGTGTGTGTCCACGCCTCCTTCCTTGTTAGAATAGGAGGGGATCAGAACTACGGGTTTAATCACCACTCTTTTGGCAAATTGAGGTAAGGAAAATGGCACACCCATGGGATTCCAGAGACCATCTCATACAGGGGTTAGCAAGCATTTTCTGTAAAGGAGCAGGTAGTAAATATTTGAGCTTTTGCTGGCCTTGCTTGTAGCCACTCTGATTCTGCTGTTGTGGTGTGAAAGCAGCCAGAGGTAATATGCAAATGAACAGGTGTGGCTGTGTTCTAATAAAACTTTATTTAAGTGGATCAAATTTGGCTGGAGGGCTATAGTTTCTTGATCCCATATCTAGGAGAACTTTCTAGATGAGAAATTCAGATAAGCTTCCTTCCACCGCTCATAATATCTCATAAGCTGCAAGCCGTCTGAAGCTCCCTTCTCCAGTAAACTTCAGGTCTTTTTCAAGGTCAAGTGTCATATTTACTGTAATATTTATGTATTAACAATTTAACATGGAAACTGAGATACCTACCATTTTATTGGCTTCCTATCATTTGTTTTTTAATGTGTCACTGGTGAAGTTTTTGAGTGCTGTGCTCCTAAATCTGTTTCTTCTCATAAGCCCTGTGGTTTTAATTGTGTGCTTTTGCATGGTGTAGTGATTTTAAGGAATATGTATGTCATGTGGTAGAAGAACTGACTGTATTTATAACACAGGCCTCCTGAGTGCTAGTCCAGTATTTTCCCACCTGTATTAGTTAGGATTGGCTAGGCTTTGCTGCAGTAACAAATAAACCCTGAAATCTCAGCAGCTTTATACCGTAAAGGTTCGCTTCTCTCTCACATAAAGTCCTGTTCAGGTTGGTGACTCTCTTGGGTGGCTGCCTCCATGCTGTGACTCGGGGATCCAGGCTGCTTTATGTGGCTCTGCTGTCTCATTATGTGGCCTCCATCGCCACTGACAAAGTGGACAAGAGAGCTGGAGGAACCTGGAGGACATTTCTTAGAGCACTTCTGCCCATATCCCATTGGCCAGAAATCAGTCACCTGACCCCCACCTACTGCAAGGGAGGCTGGGAAATGTAGTATTCTTGTGTGGCCAGGAAGGGGAACACAATTTGAAGAACACATTGCAGGTCTTGGTCACATCATCTCACCTGATTCACTCACCTTTCAATAATTCACTTGCACTTTATGCCAGGCACTGTTCTAGTCTCTGGAGATAGAATAGAGAAGAGCAAAAACAAATTAAAACAAAACTACAGAAACAAACCCTGTTTTTTCATAAAGGTTACATTCTAGGGGATAGATAGATATAACAAGTAAATAAGTTAATATAATGTATGCCTGCTAGTGACATGCTGTGGAGCAAAAAAGGATGCATGGAAGTGGGAGAGAGAGCCTTGGAGGTGGGGGTGCTGGTACAACTTTAATAGGATGGTGAGTTTGGAACCCCCTCGGAGAAGGTGGCATTTGAGAGAAGTCTTGGAAGAGGTTTGACAGGGAGCCATGTGGAAACCTGGGGTAAGAGAATCTCAGCTGGGGCAAACAGCCAGTGCAAAGGCCCTGAGGTAGGAGCATACCTTGAATGTTCACTGAACAGCAAGGAGGTCAGTGTGGCTGAGAGTGGCTGGAGGTGTGGGAGGGAGGGGAGGGGGTAGTAGGAGATGAGATCAGAGAGCTGTCAGAGGGCAGACTTCTGAGAAGCTGTAGACTGTTTAGACCACCGAGAGTCAGGCGCTTGCTGCATTTGAACCCAGGACACCCTGTTCTACCTCCTGGGTCCACATAGAGCTCTGGCATCAGGTTCTTTGCTAGATGAGGAAAGCGGGGCTCAGAGAGGTTAAGGATTCCCGTTTCCCAGAATCATTATAAAACTGAAATGAGAAAGTGGTTGTTGTGTGTGTTGAGAATAGCAGTTTTAGTTTATGGTAATGTGCAGTGAATATTGTGTCCAGAGGGTGGACCCTGGGAACCATGGGGTCAGCGAGTCACCCCTTGAGTCCTTGCTCCAGGTGGAAGTTGCATGGTTCAGACTTTGTCGGAAGATAGCATCTCACGCCCTCATTCAGTGGTCCTTGATGAGGCTGTAGACCAGGTGAAAACACTCTGTGATATTTTTTCCTCTGTGGAAAGGGGGCAGGCAGGGAAGTAGCAAATAATTAAATTGATGTCCACATTTATTGGTGTGAAGGCAGTAAAAGCATCACATAGCTTCCTCATAAACAGTCATAAGGCCTATTTACTGTCCCACATTATTTTTCTGGTAATCCAAACCAGAAACTTTTTCTGAAGCTCTTGTGTGTTCAGCTGAGAGCTTCAGGACATGAAGACCTGGCTTGGGGAGGGGTGGGGAATGCATTAAACGCCCCCTCTTCTGTTGAGGGTGGAGGGAAACTTGTTTGTTTGGGTGTGTGTGTTTTAGTGATTCAGAGCAAATGTCTTCTGGCCGTTAACCAAAGGTCAAAAGCTTCAATCTTAGCATTCCATGGGCAAAAGGCAGCAATTCTATGCTTGGGCCATAGAACCCAGCAACTCTGGACCAACCATGTCCCTTCAGTTGTCTGTAATGCTATCTCACATTTCAAGGCCACTTATCAACTTTCTCAAGATGTGTTTGCATAGAACATGAATTAGGGGTGCTTCTTGAAAGAACAAGTCAATCACATGCATCAAAATTTAAAATTCTTGTGCCTCTCAATCTAGCAATTTCACATCTAGGAATCCAGCCTGCAGCTGAACTCATGCATCTGCCCAAAGGCCCATGAATATTGAAATTAATATTCAGTTGACCCTTGAACAACACGGGTTTGAACTGCGCGGGTCCACTTATATGCGGAGTTTTTTCAATAGTAAATACGACAGTGGTGCACGATCTGTGGTTGGTTGGATCCCAGGAAATGGAACTGTGGATGGGGAGGAACAGCATATACTGAGGACTGACTGTAAGTTATACGCAGCTTTTGGACTGTCGGAGGGTTGGTGTCCCTAACCCCCACGTTATTCAAGGGTCGACTGTATTTCTTTTGAAATATTCACATAAATATATGAAGTCAATATTGAATATTGAAATGCTGAAATCCACTGAAATGTCTGTTGGTGTAGATGATTATAAATAAATAATGGTACCTGCCTATAAGCAGGACTAGATAACTACTAAACTATCAAGGGTGTCTGTGTGCAACTGTGGCACCATCTCCAAGGTGCAAGGTTGAAAAGTAAGATCAGAAGAGTGTGTGCCCATTCATCTAGATTTAAAAAAAGAATATTTATGCTGGTATATGCATAGAAAAATTCTGGAATGATGCACAAGTAACTGTTAAAAGTGGTTCTGGTGACAAGAGAAACTGAAGGTCTTAAAAAAATAATATCCATGCATTACTTTTTTCAATTAAAAACATAACAAAAATGCGTTCATATCCTGTGAAGGTGACTATCAGGTAGAATATTGGAGTTGAACCCACAAGCCTTCTAAGTCTGCCCCACTCACTAGCTGTGTGATTTTGGGCAAATGACATTTCTTGGGCTCTCAGTCTCACTGATTTTAGGGTGTTATTATCTACTTATTGGGGCAGGTGTGAGGTTTAAATAAGGTGATATTTTCTGAAACCATTAGGTGAGATATGACACTACCCCATGTTAGGCAATCCTATTATTATTTCATCTTTATAATGTATCAATTTCGTTTCTTTTTGTTGTTATTCTTTTTGTTGTGGTTGTGAGGAATAGAAATGGACTTGACAAACTTAAGGGAAAAAAAAGAAAAAATTTAATTGGAGGGATATGGTGGGAGCACGGAGGAAAAGCTTAACAGTTAGGTTTGGAAAAGACTGGAACTAGAGCATCAGCTGCAACCCGTTTCTCTCCCGCATTTACTCTGCTCAGGAGCCAAAGTCCCAGGCCAGAGACTCTGACTGGCTGATGTTGGGTCTTGTGCCCATACCCCAGGCTTGGGGAGGGTGGGGCAAATGATTGGCAGTAGGGTTAACCAATGAGGGAGGAGGGAAAGAGAAAAGCGGTAACCAAAAGGAGAGATGGACTCTGGGTGTGCATAAAACCGAAATGAGGTAAAGTAGTGGCTCTTGTTTTGTAGTATTGAATTAGTCTCGGCAGGCTAAGTGCTGTGGTAAATAACCAGCATTTCCATGGCTTCATAAATGGCAGTTTATTTCTCACTCACACTCTACCCTCCAGTGTTCTTCCTTCATGGTGGCGTGGCACTCCTGGTGTCTGCTCAACACGGCCACTCAGGGACTCAGGCTCCACATCTTTCACTGCGTCCTCTGGATCTGGCCAGCAGACAAAGGAAGGAGTACACTTATGGGTCAGTCATGTGGGCACACCTAACCACAGCTGGGAAATAAATAGTCGGTGTGTTCGGGAGGAAAAGGTAAAAATCTGGTGACCAGCTTGCCGGGGTCTGCATAGGTAACACAACATAGAACGAGTAACGTTGTTATTCCAGGTGAGGGTCTGTGGGTCTAGTGCTTTGGCCTTAGGAGAGTCATTGCTCCTCTCTGGACTTCATTTTCTTCATCTGAAAAATGTTGAAGAAGGTGCAAGGTTTTTAAACTTTTCTTTGTCTCAGGTAACTTTCTTCAGCTGAAATCCATTGCAGAACCCAATATCAAAACAAAACAGACAGCTGCAGATGTGGGGCACAGGTGGGGGGCCCAGAGCCCTGTGTGCTCATCCCCACTGCTTGCCCCTGTGGCCCAACCCTGGACCTTCTGGGGCTCACGTGTGCAGGCTCTTGTTGGCCTAGAGAACCTCCAGTTATGACGTGATGTAGCCAAGCTCTGGACTCTTTAGGGAACTTTCAAACCTTTGCTGTGTCCTCACTTTGGAAAAATTGAAGACATTTGAAACCAAGGCCACTTGGCCTCCCTCCATGGCCAGCCCTGGATATGCCTGCTCCCTGCTCAGAACCACCTGCTTGGCGCTCCAAACCTTACTCTACCACAATTTATTTTTTTACTGAGGGGAAATGTTTAGCATAATAAATCATGTGGTTCCAGCATTCCCTGAACCATTTCCATGAAAAGGGGATCCTGAGCTGGTCTCTGGATCAGGGCTCACTGTCGGCAGAAGCACCCGGCTCCCATGGTGGGAAGGGGAGAAGGTCTTCCCTGGGACTTTTCAAAGTCAGAGTAACTGAAAGGGCGCATCTGCTTTGATTAAAAGGGAAAGGATCAAGCACCAAACGGTGATATCACTTTACAGGGTGAGGAGACAGTTCCAAACCACGTCACAGATTTTTTTTTTACAACAGTGATTTTGAAAGGGAATTCATATAATCCTGGCAATTTAGACATTAAAGTTTGAAAGCTCTAATGGACCTAAATTAAATATATACATATTTTCCAACAATTTCAAAAATAATAATCCTAAACCAGAAACTCCTTTAGTCTCATTTCTTGAATTGGTTTGCTTCCTTCCCGAAGCCAAGTAGGTTGAAAGAATCAGAGCAGAGAAGGACAGAGAACTCCCCTCCTCCACCCCAACTTGCTCTAGGAGGCTTTGACCTTTCATTTGAGTTGGATTCAAAACAAAGGTTTTGCTGCATTTAAAAGTGCATAAAGGGGCTTCCCTGGTGGCGCAGTGGTGAAGAATCTGCCCGCCAAGGCAGGGACACGGGTTTTAGCCCTGGTCTGGGAAGATCCCACATGCCGCGGAGCAACTAAGCCCGTACGCCACAACTACTGAGCCTGCGCTCTAGAGCCCAGCCCATGAGCCAAAACTGCTGAGCCCGCGAGCCACAACTACTGAAGCCCGTGCGCCTACAGCCTGTACTCTGCAACAAGAGAAGCCACCACAATGAGAAGCCCGTGCACCGCAATGAAGAGTAGCCCCTGCTCGCCGCCACTAGAGAAAGCCCGCGTACAGCAACAAAGACCCAACGCAGCCTAAATAAATAAATAAATAAATAAATAAATAAATATATATATATATAAAAAAAGTGCATAAAGTTACCAACATCCTCTTGAAATCTACAAACCTGCCAGTGCTTTATCCTTCTAGAGATGGCACAAATTGTAAGAGTTTCAAGGGATCTAGGAAGTGGCTCTTTTGGAATTACTGTCTTAAAAATGGTCCAAGAATCTCCCCAATCCTGGTATTCTCAAGTTCTCTTAGAAATACATGCCTACATTGACAGTGATGTCTGCCCCACTGGGGATTATTTTACACCCATGTGAGACTGGACATTGCACTTTGTCAACAGACCTATCACTGGGTCTCAAGGAAGGGAAGGAGGTGCCAATGAAACAAGCTAAGGATGCAGTCTTCTCCCAGGTTCTCTTGGACCCTTACTTCTAGTGATGTGTCTCCAGAGAGTTCCTTGCATAATCTACATTTTCTGGGCTGGTAGATAAAGAAGGTCCAGTGTGTGTTGAACTTGGGTAGAGGCTTCAGTAAGGCATTCAGACGGGTCCTAGCTGGGGAGTAAGGCAGACCTGGATGAAAGTCTCAGCACTACCTCTTATTTTCTCTGTGAGCTTGGAGACAGTGAAAATAGGGACAATAGTAATCTCATAGGTAACTCGTATTGTGGCATAATTCAGGTAAAATGCTTCACACTGTGCTTGCAAGGCGGAGGTGTTTGATCCACGTATGCTTCTATGATCTGTGGATTAGACAGAAGAGTTCTTGCATCCCTCAGAAAAGAATAGATTTCATTCAGACGCTTTCAAAACTGTTGAAGAGCTAGAGGAAGAAGGTCAGGGAATATTGTCACTTGTGCTTGGGTTTGCCACTAAAGTTTGGTGAACCAGGAACCTCAGGAGCTGCAGGAGACTGCTGCTGACAATCACAGCATTTGCCGGGGATCGTAAGAAGTCGCTGCAAACCTTAGAGCTGCCAAATTCCACATGTCTGCCCACTGGTGCCAGGGAAACAATGTTGGCCGGCTTTCTCCCACTTCTCAAATCTTGTGTGGCTGGCTCATCGTTGGAGTCTAGTCTAGAACAATCGTGATGGCAAAGGATCCTGGCAAATGAAGTTCCCAGTCTTCCAGCCCCTGCAGTATGAGGAGGGATAGGTGCTGAGTGACCACTGTTTCCGGTACTGAGTGATGGGCTTGACCACTGGCATTTGAAAATAAATAACCACACAAATGGGACCAAGGTAAAGACTCAAAATGGCTGGGAATGTACTTCAGAGGCTAGGACATCCTCTGAAGAGGGCTGCTGGCAGTCAGAAATTGTCACTACAGCCAAAGATGTTGGAAATCTGGCTTTGAGACCAATTATGTGACCTGGAAAGTGTGGGAACTGGGATTGTCTGGCTGAAAGAGAACCTTTGTCGTTCGGTGCTCGAATTACCAGGCTGACTCCCCCAGTCTGGAAAGCACCCCCCACAGGGCCTCTTCCTCCTCTGAGTTCCTATTACCCGCCTGCAAGCCCTTTTCTAATGGTTTGCTGTGTAAAGTATCTTCTTCCTAAATAGAGTTTTTAGCTTCTTGAGGGCAGGGAGTGTGTCCTCAAATCCTTAGAACCCACAAAGAATGTTTCCTAAAAATAACATAAAAATATATGCTCATCAGAAAAAAACTGGAAAATAACAGAAAAGCACAAAGAAGAAAATACAAATCTCCCATGATTCCACCTCCCAGAGTTATGTACTGCTAATACTTCGGTGATTCAATTGTTTTCCAATACTCAAACATATAAAAATGTGTAATTATATTAACGTATTAAGAAGTTACTGAGCACCTGATGCCTGCCAGGCACTGCCTTTGCTCTTCACTGTTTGTAATGATCATAAATATACTGACCCACTGTTGATGGGGGGATCTTTCACTAGCTCTTCCTTGTGATCAGCTTAAACATGTCCCCTCCTACTTGGAGGCACCCCTCCTCACCTTCTGTGCCCTAAGTCCTATTGGGACAGCACCCCCTCCCCTGCCCCAAGGAGGTTCTGTGCAATTAGCCCATACATAAACTGGCTGGGCCAGAACTGTGTTCTCCGATGAGCTTTATAAATAATAAAAGTGATACATTCATCTCCATTTGCCTGGTCTCTGTGACAGTCTCTCTATGGTCCACGATTGGGATTGTGTATTGACACCTAGACACCATGCTAAGTGTTCACACACCTTATCTAATAATTACAATGACAGAGCATTTGATATAATTATGGCCATTCTTTTAGGGTGAAAAAACTAAGGCACAGAGAGGTTAGGCACCTGCCCTAGGTCACACAGGTGATAAGTAGTGAAGCTGGGTTTGCCCTAGTTCTGTTTTCCTTTCTTTCTCCCTTCCTCCCTTCCTTCCTTCTTTCCTTTCTTTAGGAAAAACAAAACAAAACAGCTTTATTGAGATATAATTCATATACCATAGCACTCATTTAAAGTGTACAATTCAGTGGTTTTTAGTATATTCACAGTTAAGTGCAACCACCACTACAGTCAATTTTAGAATACTTTCATCACCCCCAAAAGGAAACTTTGAACCCTTTAGCTGTCACCCCCTATTTTCCCTTCCTCCCTTCCCCCACCTCCAGCCTTAAGCAAGACTCATCAACTTTCTGTCTCTGGGGGTGTGCCTATTCTGGACATTGCATATAAATGGAATCATACAATAAGTGGTCCTTTGGTCTGGCTTCTGTTGCTCCACATGCTGTTTCCAAGGTCCATTCACGCTGTAGCATGATCAATACTTCGTTCCTTTTTATGGATGAATAATATTCTATTGTGTAGATAATCTACGTTTTCTTTATCCATTTGTCAGTTGATGAACATCTGGGCTGTTTCCACTTCTTGACTTGGGTCAACAGCTCTGTCTTTCTGGGAAAACACTTCCCCATCCTCCCTCCTAGTGGATCAGTGGCTTTAACTGAGGGCAACATGGATGGCAAAGAACTGAACTGCTCTTGCCTTCTCAGACAGGCCCCACGACAGTCACTTACCCAACCTGCAATTTAGGCTCAGCCCAGAGAGGGGCGTGGCTCAGGCCCCCCAGGGCCAGACCACCAGGGCAGCCTCAGCTCAATTAAAGTTGTTATTCCCTCAAAGAGGGGGAGTAACCTAGTGGGTTCAGAAGCAATAAAAACAGATGTCACAGCCCTCTTCTCCTCCAGGAAGTCTGTCTCTGAGGTCCAGCGTTATTGCCCTGCTGGACAAATCCCAAGTGGCATTGCTTTGTGACATGGGCCAGGAGACAGGAGCTCTGGTTTCCTTTGAATTCTGACTGCCTGAGCAGCAGAAGTTGCGGGGCGCATTGGGAAGAGGGAGAAAACCATTCCTCCAACCCCGAGGAGATATTAGTGCCTATCTGTCAGGGAGAAGCAATCCCAGAGCATGGGGCCTGGCGGGGTGGTCTTACCCAGCCCCTGGACCTTGAGGTGCCTTTGGCATTGGCAGGCGGCATCCCAGAGGGGTGCTGGCCCTCGCACAGGATCTGTGTGTTCCTGGAGTCTGTGCTGAGCGGGAATTAGAGTGACCCATGTCGCCACTGTGACCCATGTCGCCAGCGGGGCTTGCTGTGCTCAGCAGCGGGGGTGGCCAGGCAGGCTGTTTCTGGAATCATCACCCCGCTCATTACAGGCTTCAAGTGGGCTCCCAAGGGTCAGGCTGGGTTTGTTTGCCCATCTTGGGAGTCAAGGAAAATGTGGCCCTTTTAGCTGCTTCAGCAAAAGAGAAGTTCTGAGATGGTGTCGATATGCTGCCAGCGACAGTAGCAAATATAGCAAACCAAGGTCAAGAAAGGAGGGGGAGGTGATTAAGAAAGTAGAATGGAGATGGGCATCCGGGCCTCCTGTCTGCTGCTCTGTGGGACGGCAGTTTATAAACATAGAGCAACCAGTTTAGCTGATGAATAATAACTGCACCGCTGGGCACCAGGTATGATGATCCTACAAAGTTGGTGGTTTTATCTTCTTTTTACACAGGGAGAGCTGAGACTCAGAGAGGTTAAGTAAACTGCCTGAGGTCACACAGCTGGCTGGTAGCAGAGGTGAGCTGTGAGCTCAGCTTGCTGACCCTACAACCCAGCATCTGACTACCTCACTCTTGTCAGGGCTCATTGGAAGCTGATTCCTCTTCCTGGTCAAGTTCTCATGCACTTGAAGGTCCAGAGGAGGTATAGGCCGGGAAGGGCCTGCACATTCCTCTGCTCCAAAAATTCTTTTTTCAAAAATTGTGGTAAAATATATATAACGTTTACCACTATAATCATTTTAAAATGTACATTTCAGTGGCACTAAGTACATTCACAGCATTGTGCAACCATCACCACCACACATCTTCATACTTCTTTTCATCTTGTAAAACTGAAACTGTCCCCATTAGACAATAACTTCCCATTCCCCTCAATCCAGCCCTGGCACCCACTGTTCTACTTTCTATCTCTATGAATCTGACTTCTCTGGGGCCCTCAGAGAAGCCACTGAGTTTTTGGTCATTTGTTACAGCAGCCATAGGAAATGAACACACTCTTAAATTTGCACCATACCTTTCAGGCCTTTCTGAACCTTTCCTGATCTCTACAAGGGGACTCCAGGGTGGGAGCCTTCACGTGGTGTGAGGCTCTGCCATTGCCAGCGTGACCGCACATGGTCTCCCTTCTCCTTCACAACAGCCCTGGGGCTTGGCGGGTTGATGGCCATGTGATGGAGGCAAACACGACACACCGTGTGTCTGTGCATCCTCACGTCTTATTCAGCCAGTGCTGGTGATTTACATTTTCCAAATATACCACCATTTCATCTACACTTTCCGACTTGTGTTAAAAAGTTGTATGTAGGGGCTTCCCTGGTGGCGCAGTGGTTGAGAGCCCGCCTGCCGATGCAGGGGACGCGGGTTCGTGCCCCGGTCCGGGAAGATCCCACATGCCGTGGAGCGGCTGGGCCCGTGAGCCATGGCCGCTGAGCCTGCGTGTCCGGAGCCTGTGCTCCGCAACGGGAGAGGCCGCAACAGTGAGAGGCCCGCGTACCGAAAAAAGAAAAGTTGTATGTAGGAGTCTCTTATGACTTTTAAAATCTCCCGTCTGTGGATATGATTTACCTTTTTTGGTTCTCAATGCTTTTTATTTGTACTTTCCCTTCTCTTTTCATTGATTATACTTGCTAAGAGCGCTTGTCCGTTTTATCAGTCTTTTTGAAGAGCCTGCTTTTGGTTTTATTATTTTGTTTCCTGAGCATCCTATATGCCAAACATCCCCAAAGAGGCTTATTCCCTTAATGTAAAAATCCAGAGAAGTATTTTCTTCCCAGTCTTAAGATGTCTCATTACTGAAGCTGTAGAAATAAAAGAGTTTCAATGCCTCTTTTAATTGAGTTTAAGTTCTATTCCTGGTGAACTACGACTCAGTGGTGAAAAAAATTTTCTCCTTCTTCAGCCACTTTCTCTCACAAAACTTGGCTGAGTCTCCGGAATTGGATTTTGTAGATATTTGTCTTTTTTGCCTGTATTTCAAGTATGAGACATAGAGATCAAATCCCCAGCTTTAGTGCTTAAGTTTGTCTGTCAGTTGTGTATCCTGTTCAGTGAAGTTGACAAGTCATTTCTGAAGAAGCTGAGAACATGGTGACAACACTCTAAGCACCAGGACTGGGCACTCATGACCCTGAACTGTCATGAACGCAGTCTCGCTCTCCTTTCTGAGATGGAAATTGAGAACCCAGGGCTCATAGATACAACTGTTCTCTAAGATGCTTTGTTAATTTTCCCAAAAAGGGCCCCGTTGGGTAATTCCATTGGCGTCTCTCCCGGCGGCATGGCCAGAGAGGTGTGGTCATGATGTTGTGAGCGTCAGCAGGAGCTGAGGCGGTGGCTGCCAAGGAGAGGTGGGCTCTGAGTCCAGAAGGTGGGGGAGCATTGGCATGGCGTCCAAAGTGGCTGCACTGTCCCGGCCTTGTCATCTTTCCCCATCTATGTACCCGAGGCAAAGTGGAGGGTTTGAGACAAATGCCCAAGTAATTCAAGAATGATTCCCAGAGAGCAGCCTCTCTCTGCGTCTCCCAAGGAGAAGAGCTTTATGCCCCAGTGATGTGACTGTTTCAGGTACAGGTAGAATTTGGGCTTGAAATGCCTGACCACCTGCTCATGAAGACCCCACTGACTGAAAAGGCAAACTGAGGCAGGCATTCAGAGGCTTCCTCTTGACTGTGGTTGCCCAGAACTGGGATCGGGGAGGGACAGTTCAGCAGGTCTGGCAGTGAGGGCCCTGCATGTGTGATAGGCCCTGGCATTGTTGGCAGGCCCTTCCTCTAATCCCAGCGGGCACTGGCCTTCAGATGTCCCTGTGGTTGGCGTCTGTGCTGGGTCCCCACTGGGTGCGACCGTCTGAGACGCCAGTGAGGGAGAGCAGACCTCGCCAGTGGGGTCTGGAAGACGCCCTCGTCCTCCCACACCTCTCTCCTGGAAGCTGGCTTGGTGAGAGCAGCTCTCTGCCCGTGGAGCCGCGGGAAGCAGGGCTGCATTGAGGATGGTTTGGATCTACAGATAACCGGGGCTTTGGCTCTTTCCTCTTGCCGTCTTCTCAGCCCCTCTGGTGCAGCCAAGGCCTTGGAGACGTCTTATCTCTGCCCTTGCCTGCCACCAGGCTCCCTGGTGAAAATCAAGAGGCCAAAGGTCTCGGATCTTTGAGGCTTAGTTCCTGCCTTCAGAAAATGAGGGCTGTTCTGGGAGAGGCAAAGAGAGTGGCCCTGGGGACATGTGGTTTTGGCTAGGCCTGAGTTCCCGTTTGCCCCAAGTGTTTCCTTTGAAAGACAAAGTAAGCAAGAATAGTGTCTCCTATAATTAAATGTAAGCTGTCATCTCCCTGCTATGGCCCGAGAGGGGCATAGTATCTCTCTGCATCGCACAACAGCCAAACCACACCTTGACCAGATTCAGTCTTTTCTATGGGCCAAAAGTTTGAGCCTCTTAATGATAGAATGGACTCCAGCCTGGGAAGTTTTTACTTTAACACCCTAGAAAATGATATTTATGGGCTCCTTTCTCCAGAACAGCTAGCTGAAACATGTGGTGAAGGAGAGTATGGTAGGCTCTGCAGAGATGCCCAAATCCCCTGAACCTATTTATGTGATCTTATTTGGCAAAAGGGACTTTGCATATGTGATTAAGGATCTTGAGATGTGGAGATGATCCTGTATTATCTTAGTGGACCCTGAATGTAATCACAAATGTCTTAAAAATTTCTACTCTTTTTACTCTCTTTCTTAATATCTGTACTGGAGTATAATTGCTTGACAATGTTGTGTTAGTTTCTGTTGTACAACAAAGTGAATCAGCTATATGGATACATATATCCCCATATCTCCTACCTCTTGAGCCTCCCTCCCACCCTCCCTATCCCACCCCTCTAGGTCATCACAAAGCTTCGAGCTGATCTCCCTGTGCTATGCAGCAGCTTCCCCAAAATTTCTTTTTTATTTTTATACAATTTAGAAAGTTACTTTCCATTTCCAGTTATTATAAAATATTGGCTCTATTCCCCATGTTGTACAATACATCCTTGAGCCTATCTTATACCCAGTAGTTTGTATCTCCCACTCCCCCACACTTATATTGCCCCCCCATTGGTAACCACTGGGGTTATCTCTTATCTGTGAGTCTGCTTCTTTTGTGTTATATTCACTAGTTTGTTGTACTTTTTAGATTCCACATGTAAGTGATATCATACAGTATCACAGAGTACAGTGCAGAAAAATAAATATCTTTCTCTGTCTGACTTATTTCACTTCGCATAATGTCCTTCAAGTCCATCCATGTTGCTGCGAATGGCAAAATTTCGTTCTTTTTTATGGCTGAATCATATTCCATTTTGTGTGTGTGTATAAAAAACATCTTTACCCACTCGGTTGATGGACACTTAGGTTGATGCCAGAGTAGCAATACTTTGACAAAGTAGACTTTAAAATAAAGACTGTTACAAGAGACAGAGAAGGACATTACATAATGATCAAGGGATCAGTCCAAGAAGGAGATATAACAATTGTAAATATACATGCACCCAACATAGGAGCACCTCAATATATGTGGCAAATATTAACAGACATAAAAGGAGAAATCAACAGTAATACAGTAATAGTAGGGGACTTTAACACCCCACTTACATCAATGGACAGATCATCCAGACAGAATATCAATAAGGAAACACAGACCTTAAATGACACATTAGATCAAAGGAACCTAATTGATATATATAGAGCATTCCATCCAAAAGCAGCAGAATACAGGGTGCCTTTTCAAGTGCATATGGAACATTCTCTGTCATAGATCACCTGCTATGCCACAAGACAAGCTTTGGTAAATTTAAGAAAATTAAAATCATATTAGGCATCTTTTCTGACTCTGGACTGTGCACCTGGGTGCCTAAGCCCCTCACCCTAGATGGCCCAGTTAGCTCTCCCTCCAAGTCCATTTCAGCACCCCAGACCTGCAAGCAAGTGCTGTGATTGCCCCTTGCCTGAACCTGCTTCTGCAAAGACCCTTCGGTGCCTTTTCTCTTTAAACATCCCTGGGGCCTGCACTGCTGAGAATTTGCAGCTCGTTGGTGTGGTCCAGGCAAGAGGGATGGAGGTAAGCTAGGCCTGGGACAGGCCATCAGTTGGTGAAGGGGAAGGAGAGAGGATTGTTGAGGAAGTACTGCAGGTAACAATGCCTGCAAGGCTGAGAACAGAAGAGGAGCAGAAGAACTGGTGTGAAGGGTGCGTGATGGGGTGGAGTAGGCCCTTTGGCATGTGAGGTGTGGGGCGTCCAGGAGGAAGTGGGGTGCTGGATGAGATGCTTACAAGGGTGCCCAGGCCTCATGATACAGCTGAATGTGGGGACCATGGCTCTCATGGGAGTAATACTTAGCACAGTGTCTATGGGGGAAATTTGGTCATATTTTTTGGAATTACAGATGCACATGCCCTGTTCCTAGCAATTGCACTTTTAGGACTTTTATCCTAGGACTAGATTTGTACATGTGCAAAATGACACATGCACAGAGTTACCAAAGCAGCAGCAGCAGTAACCTTAAAAGATTGAAACAAGCTAAATGTCAATTAAAAGGACTGGTTGAATTATGATACATCTGCATAATGGATGGGAAAAAGAAAGAGGACATCCTTCCTGTACTGATGTGGAATGACTCAATGGTAGAGATGGAGATGAGATGGAGATGGTGATGAGATGGAGAGGGAGATGAGATGGAGATGGAGATGGGGATGAAATGGAGATGATGATGATGGAGATGGAGATGGTGATGATGATGGAGACGGAGATGAGATGGAGATGGAGTTGATGATGGAGATTGAGCTAGAGTTGGAGATGGAGATGATGATGGAGATGGTGATGATGATGGAGATGGAGCTAGAGATGGAGATGGAGATGATGATAGAGATGGTGATGATGATGGAGATGGAGCTAGAGATGGAGATGATGATGGAGATGGAAATGAGATGGAGATGGATTTGATGATGGAGATTGAGCTAGAGTTGGAGATGGAGATGATGATGGAGATGGTGATGATGATGGAGATGGAGCTAGAAATGGAGATGGAGATGATGATAGAGATGGTGATGATGATGGAGATGGAGCTAGAGATGGAGATGATGATGGAGATGGAAATGAGATTGCGATGGAGATGATGATGATGATGGAGATGGAGATGGAGATGAGATGGAGAAGGTGATGAGATAGAGATGTGATGGAGATGTTGATGGAGATGAGATGAGATGGAGATGGAAATGAGATGGAGATGAGATGGAGTTGAGATGGAGATGGAGATGAGATGGAGATGGAGATTATTATGGAGATGGAGATGAGATGGAGAGGGAGATGATGATTATGATGGAGATGGAGATGAGATAGAGATGGAGATGGAGATATGATGGAATTGAGATAGAGTTGTTGATGATGATGGAGATGGAGATGAGATGGAGCTGGTGATGATTATGGTAGCAGCAACAGTAACAAACACCAAATACCTACTGTGTGCTGGGGGTGGTGTTACATACTTTACTTGTGGCAACTTATTTACCTAAGATATGTTGTCAAGTGAACAAATCAAGATGTAGAATTAGTGAATAATCTGCTGCAATTTGGTGGAAAAGAACTTGCCAGAAAAATGTCTCCAGAAGAGGGGCAAATGGGGTGATTGAGGAATGATGGGGAGGGAATTTTCACTGGTTACTTGATTGTTTCCTTTGCATTTTGTGTCTCATAAAACCTTTACCTATTAAAAAAACCTAATTAAAGTGAAAAAAATCAAGTAAAGACCCTTGAATGAACTATTGCTTTGGAGGAGAACCATAAAAAAGCAATTCTCCTCAACAAGTTGTGATCCCTAGCAGCCACTTTCCCTTTCAAGTCAAACTGTTTTCCCTTAAGTGGGATTAGGTTTAAAAAATAGAAAAAGAAAGAAAGAAAGAAAAACAGAACTCCCCTTCTTCATCTCTCTCTTATGGCGCAGGCTCCATCAGCACTCTATTTGCCTAAGGACTTTCTAATGGGCTGCAACATGACACCCAGCAGCTAAAGACTTTGCCTTAGAATTTTGGGTGCTGCTACTTTAGAACTTTCACAGAGGGAATTCTTACTGGTACATTATTCACTAACTGTTGCAGAAGGTGCCTCATTGTAGCTAAGACTTGGGGCTGTGGAGTCAGACCTAGGCTTGAATGCTTGTTCTAATAGACTCACTAGCCGTGTGACTTGAGGCAAGTGAATCAACATTTCTGATCCTCAGTTTCTTTATCAGTAATATGGGAAGAATAATAATACCAGCTGCCTAGGCCTGCAGTGGGTACATGGGTGCTGATGTTGATGATGATGGTGATGATGATGACTGCCCCAGGCAGGCTCGTTGAGATGCTCATTCCCAGACCCCTGCAGGTACCATTTCCCTCTGGTATCTGAATCGAATGCCCCTTGGATCTCACAGTGGGACAGGCATGCAGTGTGGGAAGCAACACTCTGGCCTTGATGTTCTCTTCTGAAACTCTGGTCTCCTGCTGCGTTTACACCAGTCTTGTCCAGGACGACCCTCCTTCCCCAGCCATCAGCTCACTCAGCCACCCTATCTGAATCTCTCTCCATTCTTCACAGTTATGCTTCTGTACACGTTCTAAATATTTGCCTCGTGGAACCCAAATTCTCTTGTCCTTCCTCCCTGCTCACTCCTGGGATGATTACTCAAGGGAGCTAATTAGCACCACGTTTTTAATAGCAGCCCCCTCTTTGGAACATGTGCAGCTTTATTTGATTTTCTTGTTGCCACTGAAGCATGGAATCCTTTCAGGGCTGGCTGTGTTCATTTCACTGATGGACACCAGGAATAAATCCTTAGCTTGCTTTACATCCATAACCCCACTGTTTCCATCTGGGGGAAGAGAATTCCAAGGGGTCCTGCCATTATCGCTTTGTGTAGAAAGGAAAAAAAAATCCTTCAGACTTGAAAGAGCAAATTGAGATAACAGTGGGTGACTTTTTTGTGTGTTTAGAATATTGTGGTCGCCTACATATTATTTCTGTGGGCCCAGGAGCCTAATGCATGCTTGTGGAACTGAATTTAAATTTCTTCCAGAGACTCCGTATCTCCTACACTGAAGGGGAAAGTATAGCCCTTCCTCTCCCCTACCCCCATCCCCACTATAGAAGTCAGGTGTATTAGTAATCTATTGCCGTGTAACAAATTATCCCCAAACTTAGCCACTTAATACAACAGTGAACATTTACTATCTCACATGGTTTCTGAGGGTCAGGGCTTCAGGAGCAGCTTAGCTGGGTGGGGGTCTGGTTCATGGTCTCCCATGAGGCTGTAATCAAGTTGGTGGTGGGGCTGCTCTTTCACCTGAAGACTTGACTGGGACTGGGGGCTCCACTTCTGAGATGGCTCCATACTGAGCTTTAGGTAAGAGGCCTCAGCTCCTCGCCACATGGGCCCCTCCATGGTGCTGGGCATTTTAGATACTATGTTGCAGCAAATCTGGATTCTGAATTGTATTTTAGAGAGTTGTTTTGTTTTTGCTTTTTTTTTTTTTTTAAAGTAACTTTCTTGGACTTGAACTGTGAAATCCATCTCCCCTGCAGTGCACCAATGGCTCTGCTCAGACTCACTTGATTCTTGTTTTCATTTTTCAGCCTGACCTCCTAGTGTCCCCTAGTGTCTGCACAGCTCAGGGTTCAGCCAGTGAATTTGGCCAAGGTTGCAAGGTTGTGCACAGAACATTGTGCCCAAAGGCTTCCATTGTATGTGGGTGGATCTCTGTGGTTGGGGAGCGTGGTCACAGCTCAGTCAATCCTCAAGCCTCCTTTGCTCTTGCTGTCTAGTGGGCTTCTTGGTTTCATTTCCCAGACAGGCAGGGATGAGGGGAGATCTTATCCTGACCTTCTGTGCTGCTCTCTTTTCCCGGATCCCCATTCAACTTTTGGCTGCCTCGATGCTTTTCCCCATGAGATCACAGCCTCCAGCCATGGGAGCTGGGGGTTCCCTTGCATGTTTCCAGCTCACTGCTGTTAGCTGACCCCAGCCCTAGGTTGAGTGTGCCCCCGCCGGCAGCTCAGCTGCTGGTTTCCAAAGCCAGCCCCATGCTGGTAAAGCCACATTTCTTGCTGACCAAGGGGGATGGGCGTGTGGGAGGGGTGGGTGGCAGCAGCTTCAGGTGAGAAGGCTACAGATTCCCAGTGATTGTACCCCAAGCCGAAGCTGTTTTTCAAGAATAGGCTCCTCCTAGTTTGTTGTCTGCCTTTGCTCAATTTCCAGAGCCCTGACATTGTTGCTTTTAATAATGTTGTCCAGTTCTACACTTGCTTTTTCCAGATAGAATTTGCCAGCCTCTTCACTCTGCCATAGGTCCTTGGTCCACTCATGTAGCAACACTGGGCTACGTGCCTTCTAAGGCCGCAGACCTTTCCCACTCTCATGGCTTTGGGGTTCATTACTTAGCAAGAGGTAGGAATTAGGACACAGCTCCCAGTGGGCAACTTAGTCTCCACGTGTTGGCTCTTCGTGGTGTGTCTGAGACTCTGTCCTGAAGAGCACGTGACAGGGCAGGGGCTGAGCCCCCCTTGGGGGGAAAGGCGAGTTGAAGGCCCAGGAAGGGATCGGGGGCTCCCTGGTGGTCAGCTTCGGGGGTGCACGTGAGTGTTCTGGGGCTGCTGAAACAAGTGACTACAAACTGGGGGCTTAAACAGAAATGGCTTGGGGGTCAGATTCTGACCGTTCTGTCTCCATACTGGGAAGGGTGCCGTGATTGCCGCTGAGAATACTGGTAGCTTCCTACTCTTGCCTCTTTTTGCTTGCCCTGGTTTTGGACTTGTGGGACTCCTGACTTCCTTGGAACATCTTCTGGTCATTTTCAAAACTATTGCTGTAGCTCCGCTGGCTGGATGTTTGCAGGTGTAAACCAGCGCTAGAGGCTCACTGCGCTTTGGTGGCTCTCCCATTGGGCCTGGGTACCTCTGCTGCATTGTCGTCGTGCATGTCCTAGGTGCTCAATAACATTTTCTTGAATGGTTGAAAGTTTGGAAGGTCAGAAAATATATGCTCTAAGGACAAGTGTGGCCCCAGCTATGACCATTAGAGGGTCACCAGAACAAGAGTCCAAGCAGATGGATGCAAATTCATAGTCCATGCAAAGTCCTGATACAAAGATCAGTTGTCAGAGTATGAGATCAGGGTGAACGGGCTTGATTGTGGAAAAACCTGCCAACTCCAAATGAATGAATAGCAAAGTGCTGGAACATCACAAAAGCCCTCAATCATACCGGTGACGGTGGAGGTCAGCCTGTCTAGAGCAGAATTCCCTGAAGTACATGGATGATTGGTCCCCAGGATGCCTATTAACATACAACTTCTGGGGCCAAATCAGCAGAGAAAACGTGGCATCCCCTGGTTCAAATTCACAATGCTCATCGCAAAGTCACTGAGAAGGCCTGTGGAATACACAGAAGACATGTTGAAATTGGTTTAACCCAGTGTTTGCCAAACTTTTTTGACCGTGGAGCCTTTTAGTGGCGTGACGACTGCGACTATCCTGTAGGATGGGCTTCCATGGAACTCACTTTGGAGAGCACTCATTCGTAGGGAAGACACTTTGAGGAGAGGTTTGGAGATCGGGTTGAAATGGTGGTTTGGGGCCAGGGTGTCCAGAGCCCGAATGGCAGAGGGCTGGGGTCCCTGAATGCAGGGCAGGGGAGGGCTGTACGTTAAGAAGGTGAGCCACGCTATCCGTGTGTCAGCTTACAAGTGGGGCCTACTTGGGTATGAATCTGGCTACGTGAGAGTCAAGGGCACTCTGAAGGGGTCCATGCCTCGTCCAGGCCTCATCGCCAGCCAGTGACACCACGCAGCACTTGTCACTCTTGGCTACAGCCAGGTCCCATGTGTTTGCAATTGCCCGGGTCACAGCCAGGGAGCTGCTGGCAAAACGATCGTGTAATCAGGGGGTGCCAGAAGGTGGGGCAGGGTGAGGCCCAAAGGAAGGGGGTGTCCACGGGCCAGGCCAGAGAGGGGCTGACTGCTCACACCCTCTGCCCTCGCTGCAGGGTCCCTGTAAACACCCTTGGCCTGGCCCTTTGCCATCAGGATGAGTACATGTGCGGACACCTCCGCCCAGCCTTGCACGCTGGGCCAGCGGCAGGGTATGGAACGCCCGTGTTTTGGGAAGCGGCAGGGGCCTGTGACTTCCCTGGGATCTCGGCAAGGGGCATGTCAGAGCCTGCGTGATGGAGCGCGGCCTGTGGGCCCCAATCCCTGCTCATCCAGAGCCCAAGTAAACACAGCTCGGATGATCACAGAGCATACCAGCTGGAAGGAAGCCTAGAGATTCTTCTGGTGCAAAATTCCTCACTTGGACAGTGGGGAAACTGAGGCTTGGAGTGGGGAAGGGATTGGCTGCAGCTGAGGTAGGCCTGGGACCCCGGGTCTGGACCTTGATTCCAGGGCACCTTTGCCCGCACTGGGCCATCTCAGAAGCCTGCTGCCTGCAAATGGCATGCTGGGTGAGGCCGTCCTTCCCCTTTGGGGTGGTTTACGTTGGTGGGGGGAGGAAGGATAATAGATTTGTTACTTACAATCCCCTCAACTTATAAAACAAAAGGAGAACAGTGACAGTGATTCTTTCTTTCTTGAGTTTTTAAAACACAAAACTTTTTTTCCTAGATACCTTATTACTTTGTGTGTGAATTACCTTCATTATCATTGCCCATCCAATTAATTTTTTTTTTTTGCGGTACGCGAGCCTCTCACTGCTGCGGCCTCTCCCGTTGCGGAGCACAGGCTCCGGATGCGCAGGTTCGGCCATGGCTCACGGGCCCAGCCGCTCCGCGGCATGTGGGATCCTCCCGGACGGGGGCACGAACCCGTGTCCCCTGCATTGGCAGGCGGACTCTCAACCACTGCGCCACCAGGGAAGCCCAATTTTTTTTAAGGTTAGCTTTTACAAATGTTTTATGGAAAATTTCAGATGTATACAAAAGTAGAACAAAGCCCCACGTGCCCGTCACCCATCGTTAACAGTTATGAACTCACCAATCTTATTTTCTCTGCTTCCACCCACTCTCCCCAAGCCAGGATTATTTTGAAGCAAATTCCTGATACTGTATCTTTTCATCTGTAACTATTTCAGTATGTATCTCTGAAAAACAGGATCTCACTCATTTTTTTTAATTAAAAATTTTATATTGAGAGAACTGTAGATTTACTCACATTGCAGGAAATAACACAAAGAAATGATCCTTACTATGCAAGTCATTTCTCTTAAACGCAGTCATAATATTATCACACCAAAATATTTAACAATCATTACTTAATATCATCCAATATCCAAACAATTTTTACATTTCCCAAGTGGCTTATATTTTTTTCTTTTTAAAGTTTGATTGATTTGCTTTAATTAAGTAGTTATTCAAGTCAATCAATCATGTGTATCCAAGTAGAGTCTCCAAAAACCAGTGAATTAAAAAATTTTAGCTGCTTTGAGATATAATTCACATACCATATGATTCACCCATTTAAAGTGTACAACTTAATGATTTTTGGTAGCTTTTAATTTAAAATGTAATGTGCGTCCATTGTGGAAAACGTAAACAGTACTTCTGTGCAGAATTTAATATGAAAGCTCTCTGTTTGCAGTCATTTCTACCCAGTGAATGCTTTTACTATATGTTTAATAATAAAAAAATAATATTTATGTAGAAGACAGATGAACACAGGGAAAAAATTACTCTAAATTCTGTATCTAGACATAACCACCAAAGCTATTTCAAAATCCACCCCTCCCGCACATTTGAGGGTGTTCTTTTGTTTTCCAACATGAAATTTAGACTATCTTACACTTCATGTACTAGCTTGAGGGTACTGAAGGCTTATCCCGAGTGCCTTCTTTTTGCTCACTCTCTGGGTGAGATCCAAGTGGCAGCCAGGAGTGACTGTCATGATTGTCACCGGGGTTCCTAGTGCATAACCAAGCTGTCCGTGGAGAGAATTCAGGGGATCGGCAAACCTGGAGGAAAAAATATTACATCTTTATTTTGTCTAACCAAAATGTAGCATTTCCTTTCGTTATGGTCAAAGGCAATAAGCCAGTAGCACTAGCAGAATCTGTGACTTTGTCACCAATGAAATCATAGATATTTCCTGTCATAGTACAGTCACAGCTACTATTTTGAAATATAATTTGAGTTCAGTGCTACTTTGAGTTAAAGAAGCTGTTAGAGTCTCTGTGAGATCTGTGTTTCTAAAAAAAGCACATATATTGACTATACATTTACAATTAAAAATTGTTTGATAACAGTATTTCAATATAATTGTTTCCTTGGTAATCCTGCAAATTTTATATGTTCATAAACATTCCAAGAAGGGGTTCTTTAGTTTCATAAGACTTTCAAGGGGGTCCGAGTTCCTCCAAAGGTTAAGAACCTCTGGATTGGAGAGAAATGTTTTTTCCCAAGTCACTGATGATTTACATTTAATTTTTAACTTTTTAAAAATTCAGGGCCCCTTTACAGAGCTCCATTGCTTCTGGCTTCCCAGCCGAGCCCTTTCTCATTTTTCAGGGCTAAGTGCAAACCTGGCGCCAGGGTCTGGGGGAGAGAGGCAGCAGGAAGCAAAGGTTTGAGAATGCCTGTGCCGCTGAGGGAGATGGGCAGGGCTGTTTTCCGTGGCCGCCTGCCCTTTTCTTAGATGAACACACAGCTGGGCCTGCCCTCCCAGAGGGATCATTTCAGGAGACATCCATCTGCATGTCCACATGTCCTGTTGCCCTGGAGCAGGGGCTAGATGGAGCGTACAAGCAGCCACTCACAGACGGACAGGACAAGGGAAACCCAGGCTCCCCCACGTTCAGGGCGAGATTCGACCACTTCTGTGCAGCTGGTCGGGGTGAGCAGGAAGCCTTGGGGGCTCCTCAAGTTTACAGGGCGGCGGGGGTCAGAGAGGCATGGAGGAAGAGACACAGCACTGTTGCACACACCCGCCGTGTGCTGGGAGGGACAGGGCGCCTTCGTGGGTGATCTCTATGACACCCTCACATAGGGCACGTGCTCATTGGTCCCGGTGGAAATTCTAACCCAGGCCTTCTGCCACTGGCCCAAGCTCACGGCTTTTTTATTACAGCATAACTGTAGATGTGCAGTACCTCAGCAGGTCAGCTTACCAGCGCCCAGCCCAGGGGTCAAGGGAGCTATGGAAAGCCATGAAGGCTCATTTCAGAAGATGACAGCCATTGGCCCTCTAAGCAGGAATCAGACCCATGCTATTGACCACAGCCAGGCCCACGTGGTGAGGGTTTCCCATGTGCCAGGGCTGTGCTAAGTGTTCACACCTATTATCTCATTCTATCACCAAAGCCGTCTGTGGAGGCAGCCACTGTGGGCACCAGGTGGACTCCGGGGACTACCTCCCGTGCACAGGCCCGCTCTGCCACCTATTTGCTCTGGAACCGGGCAACAACTTAGTCTCTCTGTGCCTCAGTTTCCTCATCCATAAAATGGGGGCACTGATATTCCCGCTGTGCAGGGCTGCTGCAAGAATCAAATGAGATTCTTAGAGAAAGCATTGCCACACTGTATGAGTGTCCTATGGCTGCTGTAACAACGTACCATCAACTTCGTGTCTGAGAACAACACATGTCAATTCTCTTACTGTTCTGGAAGTCTGAAGTCTGATGTGGGTTTCACTGGGCTAAAGTCAAGGTGTCGCAAGGCTGATTCCCTCTGGGGGCTCCAGAGGAGAATCTGTTTCCTGGCCTTTTCCAGCATCTAGAGTTGCCTGCATCCCTTGGTTCGTGGCCCCCTCCTTCAGCCTCAAAGTCAACAATGTTGCATCTGTCTGATCCTGCATCTGTCATCACAACGCTTTCTCTGACTCTTTCTTCTGCCTTACCTCCCACATTTAAGGACCCTGTGGTTACACTGGGCCCGCCTGTGGAATCCAGGATGATCTCACCATTTGAAGGTCTGCTGATTTAGTACACTTACTTCCGTCTGCAACTTTAATTCCCCTTTGCCTTGTGAGGTAATAGATTCACAGGTTCCAGGGATTAGTAGTGGATGTCTCTGGGGGGCCATCAAACCCCCAAACCTGTGATGTCCTTGGGGTCCAGCTGCTACATGTGACAGCAGTTATGCCTGAAATATTTCCCATGTTAGTGGTGACCAGCGGATGTTCCCCTTGAAGGCAGAGAACTTCAGGAAGTCACAATCATTCATTCATTTGCCAAATATTGAGCCTCAGGGCACAGTGCCAGGCTCTAGGACCGCATCAGTGAGCAAAACAGACATGGTACCTGCCTCATGGAGTACAGTTAGTGTGGAGACAGGTGATTGGAGAGGAAGCAAATAAAAACTTCACAACCAATTCTGATGACTGCTCTAGAGGATACAGACAGGGAGCCATGCTAGAAATTAAGGGAAGGGGACTAACTGGTCTGGGAAGGCCTCTATATGCAGGTGACATCTGAGCTGTCCCCTGAAGAATGACGAGAATCCAGACATGAAGGGGAGAAAGATGGATGAACATTTGCAGGCAGAGGGCAAAGCTTCTAAAAGGGCCCACAGGTGGGAAGGGACTTGGTGTGAGGAGAGGCCAGCACAGCTGGAGCACAGTGAGTGAGGGGCACAGGTCATGGAGCGCTTGGCCTTGTAGGCCATGGGGGCGAGTTTGCATCTCATTCTAAGTTTTAAGAAGGGCTGTGTCATAATCCAAGACAGAGAGCTGTGGAGAGGGATGCTGTGCTCTGTGTGTTCATGAATCTGTGGAATGAAAGGGTGGACCCCTGAGCCTCTGGGATTCTTAGCTCACACCAGCACTTAAGCTCTGTGTAGAATTAGAAGGCTGCAGCTAGGTACAGTTTTCTCCCTGGTGTTATTATAGGTAAACCGTCCTAGTTACCCATACTCTAGTTCTGTAATTCACAGTGCCTGAGGTTGCCACTGCCCTGCCCTCATGCCCTTGGCGCCCACCTTCCCAGTGCATGCTGATGACCTTCTGCAGGTACCCCAAACTTCCCCTGATAGCTCCTCTCAGCCCACACCTGGGCAGACCAGAGATGCTGGGGGTCCTCAGTCAGTGATGGACGGAGGTGGAGGATGAATACCCCAGACTCCTCACCTGTCAGAGGGGGCTGTGCCGAGGCATGTCCTACACCATCTCCTCAAGGTCTCCGGCAGGACTGAGCTGGTAAAAAATAAGATTGTTAAGAATTTCAAGATGGCGATATCAGAACATTGAACCAAGCCCAGGGCCCTTCTGAGCACAGGGCCCTGGGCCACTGCCCAGGATGCACTGAGCTCCCCTTCATCTTTTCTTATAATCATTCTGCTTTTTTGTTCATTATTATTCTTTTATTCTGTATTCCTAGCTGAAGCTTGCGTGTGTTTTTGTTACGGAGAATGAGAAAGCTTTGAGGTGGCAGGTATGAATAGGTTCATAGGTTGTTTCCTGGGCAGCAGTTTTCCATTTCAGTGGAGCTGCTTGGAAGATAACAGCAAAGGGACTCTGATGGTGGAAACTTAGGAAGGTCCAATTCCAGAGACTTCATGTCGGTGGAACCACATGGGTAGCTCTGTTTGGCCTGAGGGTCTGCTGGGCCTGGTATTGGGTCTCTCCAGCCTCTAGACAGTCCTGTCTTGGTTTCTGTTTTTTTGTGACATACACATACCTTTCTAATGGAGAGAGATGGGTCACAGGGAAGGCAGCATTTGGTCCGAAAGCCTTCAAACACAACTGTGCTTCGAGATGCCAACTGTGTAATTCAGAGAAGACAACCTGCACTCTGGGACAGTGCTCCTACAGAGCCTGGAGATCTGCCTGGAGGCTGTTGCATGAGGCCATGGGACCATGCTCGGTGGTCCAAAGGGCAGAAAGCTATGACCATAAATAACATAAGAGGGCGGGCTTCCCTGGTGGTGCAGTGGTGAAGAATCCGCCTGCCAACGCAGGGGACATGGGTTCGATCCTTGGTCTGGGAAGATCCCACATGCTGTGGAGCAACTAAGCCCGTGCACCACAACTACTGAGCCTGTACTCTACAGCCCGCGAGCCACAACTACTGAAGCCCACGCATCTAGAGCCCATTCTCCGCAACGAGAGAAGCCACTGCAACGAGAAGCCGGTGCACAACAATGAAGAGTAGCCCCCGTTCACCACAACTAGAGAAAGACCACGTGCAGCAATGAAGACCTGACACAGCCAAAAATAAATAAAATAAATTTTTAAAAAAAGTACAAAAAAAATAACATAAGAGGGGATTAAGGAGGAAAATCACCTGAGCCAAGCAGTTATAGCAAATGGGTTTTGTTTCATGCACAAACTCTGATCGATTGGTAGAGACTTTCTAGGGGGGCCCATGGTTGACTAGTGATGTCTGACCAGGACAGAGTGAGAAGAATGGGTGACAAGTGATTGCCATCCTTAAAAGGCGTTTACTCACTTGTATGAGTGCCTCTCCTGCAGTGAACTTTTGGCAACATTTTCTGAGGCTGGAAAAGGCAGGCTGGGGCGTTTCACAAGGAGAGTTCCGAATGCGGAAAACAGGAGGCAGGGAACAGTTTTCTATCCAACCTCTTGCTTTGGCTACCTCTTGCCTCTCCCTTTCTGCCTCTGCTCTTCCTGGGCCTGACACATCTTCCCCTTTTGACACTTCCATTTCTTGTATCCCATCTCCTCCGTCAGTTTCGGTTCTGCTTCATCCCTGACACCTCCACCGGTCCCCTTTGCTCAGTGACTGGCCCAGGCCCTTCACACAAGGGAAAGCCTTCTGCATGGCCCTGGTGCTCACCCTCATGGACCTGT
This sequence comes from Globicephala melas, assembly GCF_963455315.2. Classification (NCBI taxonomy): domain Eukaryota; kingdom Metazoa; phylum Chordata; class Mammalia; order Artiodactyla; family Delphinidae; genus Globicephala; species Globicephala melas. The sequence continues at coordinate 60,561,563 of NC_083332.1, read as the reverse complement.
TGTGCCGGTGACATCATTTATCCAGCGCAGTGGTACACATGCGACGGTGATGACCAGCACTCGGTGATAATAAGCGGGCAGATCCCTTCTCAGACTCCTCACTGTGCTGCTGGCCAAGGAAGAGCCAGGGCAGCTGTAAAACGGGGCCAGCGTTGTGTGGTTAGGGTTGAACGAGGAGGAAGGCGCTAGTCACAGTGCCAGACGTATAGTGAGTGCCTTATACGTATTCTTTGCCGTCAGGATAATTACATAGCTTAGCACAAGGTTTGACACGTAGTAAATGCTCAATAAACTGTAATAGTAACAATTATACTAACAAACAGTGATAGGTGGAGTATTTGCAGTTTGACCTGCCCTGGGAAGTCGAGGTGGGCAGTCCCCTGGGCCCCACTTCATTTTGAAGTTAATTTCCTGATGAGGGAGAAGAGAGCCTTTCTGGCAACAGAAAAGACCCCAGTCTGCCGGTCTTGCAAAGAGCCACCTCAGTGCTGGTAGCTAATCAGTCTGATGGGGAGACCTCGGCCTGGGGAATGTTTTTTTTCCATCCATCTCTCGGAGACATTTTCTTGCCAATCAGGGCGTTGGAAAGGCGGGGGGAACAATGGAACGCGTTGTCCTGCACCCGACAGAGTTCACTCAGCGTGTAATCCTTGAGGCATGCGGAGCCTGCGGCAGCCGAGTGAGGAGGATAAATCACCCCTGCGTCAGGGAATTGGAAACAGATTGCTGGATGGGCCCATGTGTCCCAGGCAGCCCCTGCCCCCGTGGGCACCACTGCCATCACCTTCCCTGGGAGGTGCCTGCCTGAGAACACATGCCCAGCTGCCGGGCTGGCGAGGACTGTGGTGGTTTAATGATGGGGCTGCTTGTCAGGTTGGACTCCCCTAGGAGGACACGGCGGGCACCCTTGTGGTGACAAGACTTTTCCTTGTCTGTTTTTATGTTTTGGCGTTCATGCTCGTAGCGGAGGCTGCTCTCTATGGCAGAGAGAAACAGCCCTGAGGGCATTTGGACTGGAGCGGAAAGTCCAGAGCAAGGGAACCGAGAGCAGTGAGCTTCATCAGTAACCCGCGGGATGACGGTGGCCTGGGCCCTCTCCCGCTCTGGGTCTCAGGTTCCTTATCTGTAATATAAAAACAAGGCACAGGAAGCCTGCCTGTGTTGGGTTAGGGAGGCAGGGAGGGGCCTGTCTCCCTAGAGGTGGTGGAAGGGCCCGAATGCTGGAGGGGGTGCACTTAGAGACCATCACATCTGGTGGCTCCTCACCCTGGTGGCAGGGCACAATCACCCAGGAGTGAAAATACCTGTTCCCAGGCGCCCCCGACCTGCTCAGGCAGTCTCCCGGGCTGGGGTCTGAGGATGGAAGGCTAATAGCCTCCCCCGGGAACTCTAATGCAAAGCGAGTTTGAGGGCACCATTACAGCCTTTTTCTCCTTAGACAAAATGTTCTGAACAACGTAATGTGATTCTGTTCACTCCCTGCACCGTCTGCTTTACCTTCTTCTTCCCTCCCTCCTTGATCTCCACGTGGGGCTCTGCATCCAGGCACAGCCTCGAATTGAGTCAGGGCTTCTCCACGTCCTAATGCTGCGTGGGCCCTCTGCCTCGGTCCCTTCAGCTGTAAACCGGGCACACTCAGCAACCTAACTCACAGGGTGACTCTGTGACGAAATGGTCAGCGTGTGGAGCTCTCGGTGCCTGGCAGGGCCCCGGACACCTTGTCAGCCTTGCTGCTCCTGGAAGTGCCCATACTTCCTCGGTGTTTGCTGGACTCTAGGCAGGCATTTTAAATAGAGATGGGGGGGGAGAGAGAGAGGGCAGCAGCTGCTTGCGTTTTTGAGAAGCCTTCAGGATGGCAGGTTGGGAGGGAAGGTGGTGGGTGGGTTTCTACTCCCCCAGGAGTGGAATCCTGTGGGACGCTGATGGGCTGGCCCCTGCTTGGCTATAGGACGTTGGTCCTAAAGTCCCTCAACTTTTGCAGGAGGGGTTAGCTTTACTGCTGTGGAGTTTGGATTGACAGAGACTATTTGTTATTAGCAGTAATTATTAGCACTCGATAATAATAATGACAGGGCTGCCCCTAGGATGTGTGGGGCGCCAGGCATATTTTTTTTTTAATTATTTATTTATTTTTGGCTGTGTGGGATCTTCGTTGCTGCACGCAGGCTCTCTCTAGTTGCGGCGAGCGGGGGCTACTCTTTGTTGGGGTGCGCGGGCTTCTCATTGCGGTGGTTTCTCTTGTTGCGGAGCCTAGGCTCTAGGTGCGTGGGCTACAGTAATGGTGGCTCACGGGCTCTAGAGCACAGGCTCAGTAGCTGTGCCTCACAGGCTTAGTTGCTCTGCGGCATGTGGGATCTTCCGGGACCAGGGATTGAACCCATGTCCCCTGCGTTGGCAGGCGGATTCTCAACCACTGCGCCACAAGGGAAGTCCGTGGCAGATACTTTTTGCAGGGCTCTTGTCTTTTTTTTTTTTTTTTTTTGCGGTACGTGGGCCTCTCTCACTGCTGTGGCCTCTCCCGTTGCAGAGCACAGGCTCTGGACGCGCAGGCTCAGTGGCCATGGCTCACGGGCCCAGCCGCTCCGCGGCATGTGGGATCTTCCCAGACCGGGGCACGAACCCATGTTCCCTGCATCGGCAAGCGGACTCTCAACCACTGCGCCACCAGGGAAGCCCAGGGCTCTTGTCTTAATAAACAGTTTGAATGACTCCAAATCAGAGTCCATTCTAGTGGCCCAGTCTCCTGTGATCCTGCATAAAATGTACTGCATCAGTTGGTGACACCAGGCTGGCACCAGTGGCCATAGAACCCCAGATGACCCATAGGCACAAGTACCAAAACTCAGGGCATTTGGTCGACCTCTCCTATTGGGTAGAGGGTGGGAGAGTGGGAGGGAATGAGGACCAAGGCTCAGATGGGTCCCATCCTGGATTGGGGTGTCCTACCTGGATGGCACTGCCTTCCTGTCTGGTTCCAGCCACTGGAGGGAGTTTAGAAAATTTTAAGGGCTGTGCTCCAAAATGTGGGACCCCCTGAGGTGTGGGTTCCAGGGTGGGGGCCCAGGTCTAAGAGTGATACGATGTTATAATTGTACATCATTAAAAATTATAATATAATTAGAATGCTGATGTTTTGACATTAAGTAATGTCTTTGTTATCTCCTGGTCACTCTGCTACTTAGGATTAGACTCAGCTATGTATGGTGGAAGCTGGAAAAGAAAACAGCTTAAAAATGACGAATGTTGATTTCATTCTCATGTAATGGGAGTCCTGGGGTGGCCATTTGGGGCGGTGGGTGCCTCTGCTCCACAGAGTCTTCAGGGGTCAAGGCTCCTTCCTGCTCACCACTCTGCCACCTAAAGGTGTGGCCCGAGGAGCAAGGGGGGGCGGCCATTGTGTTTGTGTTCCAGGCAGCAGGGTGCAGGAGCATGCTCTTGTGTCCCTCTGCCAGCGGCACACTCTGCATTGTTTCTGATTAAATGGGCAGTTAACCCCGATCAGGTCCATCAAGTGAGGACCAGAGTCTGGTGTGGTCACTGCATCAGAATACACGTGTTAGCAGCTTTCTCCAGCAGAGCCTGAGCTCCTGCTCGTGGCTCCGGCCTCGTGCTTCTAAATGCTGTGGAGCCCCCCCCTCATTCCCATACTTCCCTGCAACCTCCCCCCTCCCCCTTTCTCTGACCCAGGCTCTTCTCTCCCTCGCCTCCTCCCTCTCTCTCTGGTGTTTATGATTTGCTCTGCGGGAAAGTAGTGGCGGTGACCCTTCCACATGGTGGGAAGAGGAGACCTTGGGAGGGGCTCCAATGGAGGGAAGAGGGGTGACAACAGGGCGGCCACCCACCAGGCAGGAAGGAATGTCCCTCCTCAGCCCTGGACCTGCTCTCCCTCCTGTGGGCTCTCACATTTGGTTATTTCCCTCAAGGGTGTGTGAGTCATACCCAAAGCTCACCTCGGACTCTCCTCCTCCTCTTCCAGCCCCCTGGTTGCCTTGAGGTCCAGCTCAGTTCAACCCAGTGGCTATTTCTTCAGCACTTCCTATGTGAAGTATTTAGAATTATTTCCCTGGGACAGTTGGCCAGAACAAATTAAAGAATCAAAGTGTCCAAGTGTTGTCAAGGCTCTTGGGACTGGCTGCCAATTTGCTTTCTTTTCCCACGGGGTAGGGCACGAGGCCGCTGTCTTACTGCATCCTTGCCAGCACTGGGTATTGTATTTTATTGTGTTTTATAAGACGGCCGTTTATCTCACAGGTGATTATCCTCCGAGATGAATAGAGTGGACTCTCCTGGGTCTTGGACACAGAGGTGATGTCAAGCTAAGCAGGGCTCTCTTTTTGTTGACAAATACAGAATGTCATTGTATTTATTTTTGATTACCTGTGGAAGGGACATTAAAGTCTGGTAAATTTTAACAGGCACATGCCCCTGAACTATCACTGCACACAGTATCGAATTTTTCATGATCATTTGTTAACTTTCCCTGCTGATTGTGCTGATCTCACTTATGTCTGTTATTCTACATATAGTTCAGGGTTAGATTCAGGGTGGACAAATAGCCTTTTAAAAACACTGCTGTATTCTTTTAAGTTTTATCCTTAAGACATCTGTCACTTCTGGAATTCACTCCAACCACGGGAGGAGATTCATTCCAATGCCTCTGAAGTGGAATCTGAGATTTTAGTTTTAAAAGTGGGACTCTGGAAGATTCATTTCATGACTGCAAAATAGTTATTTCTCAACATTTTGGTTTTTCACAAAGTGGGGCTTTCAGAAGAGATGTTGTTAATTGGGCTGTTTTACTTTTGATGTTACTTTTTTGGGGGGGGAGCAATAATATATTTGGGTTCACTTTAGTATTCAGGGTGTAGATTCACGTGACTGAGCAGGCCTCTCTGGGAGAAGGCGGAGGGGTTGAAAGGAAGGAAGGTGGAGTGTGGGAAAATAGGGACCCTCGTGCTCTGCCGGCTGGAACATAAACTGGTGCAAACCTTTTGAGGCTCAAGCTAGTTCTTTCTCCTTGGACAGGTTGAGTCTACACACATTCAGTGTGGTGAGCAAGATGTCTCACTCCCCCAAAGACGTCCACTGATGCCAAGAACCCATGACCATGTTACCCTGCAGAGTGAAAGGGACTTTGCCTATATGACCCAGTTAAGGGCCTCGAGATGGCCAGCCATGTCTAGGTAGCCATACCCCTCCTGGATGGCCAGTGAGTTCAGGCAGGGGGCGGCAGGTCCAGTGTCTCCCATGCCCCTGCTTTCTCCTTGCCAGGGCCACCTGCAGAGAGGAGACAGAGACCTCCTCTTGGGAGGTGAGAAGTAAGTCCACTAAAAACCATCAGCCTCAGCAAAGCCTCAGCTACCCTTCTAGACAAACATAGCAGTGTTTAAAGAATCCGCAGGAGGTGTTTTGGCCTGGAGGGAGGGAAGGTTCCGGGCCTCACTCTGAGCAGACTCTGTTCTGGGACAAATTACAACCATTATCTGCTGTATCTCGGTGCCATGTCTCGGACCTGCCATGGTCTTGCAATGGGGGGCAGCCTTGACCATGGAGCTGCATTTGGGTAGGCTGAAGGTCCCCTCCTGGAATGTGGGCCTTCACGGAAAAATCGAGCCCAGGAGCACACAGAGGAAACCCCAGGGTGCGTGTGTTGACACCATGTCTTGGAAGGTTCCACTGGCCCTGTCCCAACTCTCTCGCTCTACCCTCTGTCCTGCCCTCTACTCCCCAATTTCTCTTTTCCCTCAAAAGAAAAAAATACCGTAATCAGAGAGAAGGCTGCAGGCGCATCCAAACTGAACAGAAAGAACCCTACTTAAGAAAAATGGTAAAGCCTTAATGGTGGGAAATCGCCAGGACCTTCCCAGGCGCTGGTCTGCTTGCTGGTTGAAGCGAGGTGGTGTGGGCCCAGGCCACACACAAATGCTTTTTGAGCTGCTATCTTTCGAGCCCTTACGATGTGCTGGCACTTTTTCCTTTTCATTGAGGCATGGCTTCAATGCAATTCAGCGCACCTGAGTGCACGGCTCGGTGAGTTATTAACTCAGGCGTTCCCACCGCCCGACCCTGTGCGGCAACTACCCAGGTCAAGACACAGAGCATTCACAGCGCCCTCAGGGTCCCCTCGGACCTTCCTGGTAGATGCCCATCTCCCCAGCTTGTCACCATCCCAACTTGTATCGCCATGAGTTTTGTGGAACTTGCATATCTGTGAATCACATGGCCTGTTGGCTTCCTTCACTTGTTATCACGTCTGTACTTGCAGTTGTTAACATCCTCACCTCATCGATGGGGAAACTGAGGCACAACAACTTTTAGTGCCTAGCCCAAAGTCCCAGAGTAAAGAGCAGGGTTGGGATTCCAGCCAGATCCATGCGCTTGAGAACCAAGCTCTTAGCAAGAGGCACGGCATTTCAGGAGCGAAGTGGCAGAGAACCCCAGGGTTGGAAGCACAGGGCATTTGTCAGGGGCAAGGGTCCCCGTCCTCCTCTTTGGCAGAGGGGCCCCTCGACTGTTCCCCTCCCCCATCCTGTCTGTCCCCATCCCCAAGCCTAGCCATGTGCTCACTGCCTGAGGGAGCCCCCGACAGCCAGCTGTATTAGCGTTCTGGGGAAATGCTGGCTCTCTCGCCTGCTGGGGAAAGCCCTGCAAATCCCGTGACAAACAGCTCTAATCTGGTGCTTAGCGTGGAGCCTGATGTCGGCACCAGCGAGGGAGGGCGCTGGCTCTGGGAAACCCGATAGGTGCCAAGGGTGCGAACGTGCATCCCACCCTCACAGGCGGTCAGCCTGCTGACCCCCCAGCAGAGCGTGGTTGGAGGCTGGACAGCGTTTCTGCGGCCGTGTGGGCCCGGTTTGCTGACCCCCGGGTGGATGTGAGCAGTAATGAGATAATCTGTGCGAAATGCATAAGCCCCCATGAATAAGCCCCCATGAATGTGAGCGGGCTTATTGTTCTTTAATTGTCCACAATTGGGACTCATGATCCAAACAATCTGTCCCACAGGTTTCTTATCTGTGTCCCTTATCTCAGACCCTGGGAGCCAGATCTGTTTCAGAATTCAGAATTTGTTAGATTTCAGAACTTAATCAGTGCTTATATTGTATATCATTAACAGCCCCATGGGATCTTGGACACCCTGTGTCATGAATTTCTGCAGCAAACCATATGGGTGCACAGCCACACCCCTCACGGCTCCATTCTGGGACGGCTTTGCTGACAAACCTCGGGAGGAAACTGGTGATGAGAGGCCAGGGTCCCTTTGCTCCTCTCCCGCGTGGCCTTGGTCAACACGCCTTCCTGGGAAATGGGGAGATAGAGTCCTCCGGGCTTCAGGCCGCTGTGGGTTGGATGAGTTTGTCTAGGAGAAGTGCTCAGAGCAGAGCCAGCTCGGGGCGAACACAGGGGAAGCTCCCTTCACGATCACAGTTTTACTAACTCTGGTGCTGCTGATGACTTACTGGGTCTCACTTAGATGTGAGCTGGGGGCCTCACCAAAAATGCCCCGTCCTCTGTAAGTTCAACTGCATGCCCTCAGCACTGTTTGCAAGTGTGTGTGTGTGTGTGTGTGTGTGTGTGTGTGGTGTGTGATGCGGGTGTGACTGGTGTGTGTGTGTGTGGTGGGGAGATTGCAGAGCAAGGGGCAGACCTGACCCAGAGTCGGGTCTGCCTGACTCTGAAGGCTGTTCGTAACAAACCACCCAAACGTAGTGGATTAAAACCACAGCATTTATTCATTTTTTGCTTATGAATCTGCGATTTGGGCAGGACTCTGTGGGGACAGCTCTGCTCTGCTCTGTATAGTGTCAGCTGGGGAGGCTTGACAGCTGGGGGATACCTGATGGCTGGGATCTGGAAATACCTGAAGGCTGGTTCACTCACCTGTCTGGTGTGTGAGGCTGGCTGTTAACTGGACCCCATTAGGCTCCCTCAGCCAGAATCTCTGTGCTTGGTCTTCCCTGTGGCTGCTTGGGCTTCCTCACAGCAAGGAGGAAGAATTCTTGGTCTAGTCTTGGTGGTCACTTCCACCAGTGCTTTACAGGTTGAGACGGTCACAAACTTCCCCCCAGGTTCAAGAGGAGGGAACACACACCCCACCACGGATGGGAGGAACATTAACATTTTTATATTTTATATATAATAAATATAATAATATTTATAAATGTATAATATATTTATATATAAAATTTTTGTAATAATTACAAAATTTACCACTTTAGTTAGTGGCAACATAGCACCTCTCATAAAGACTAGAAATTGTAATGATATTGGAATGTCTGTCTAAATGTTGATTTTTCATAAGTAGTTTCAGGAAGAACCACTTCTCTTCCAGGAGGAAGCATCTTCTGGGGGTACTTTCAGGGGACAGTTCTAGGGGATATTTAGGGGATAGTTCTGGGAGACCTAGGGATTATTTTCAGCTTGAATGGGAAGAGTTACTAGCAGAGAAAAGGGAACAATTGGAAGATCTGATACCTAAAGCCTCCCAGCTAGTGAGTTATCCTAGATCAGAATGGTTAAGGAAAAAAAAAAACAAACTTTACACAGGCTCATGGATTGCCTAAATGTAAGGGAGCAGACTCTCCAACTTAATTTTTTAAAAAGTCTTGGGCTTCCAGAGCTGGAAAGAAACTTGGAGATCAGGTAATCCTGTGCATCTTAAATTGGGGGGTCCATAACCCCAAGGGTAGATGGAATGGGCAGAGAGAGTTACAACATAAACATGGTAAGCTTCGATTTTTCCTAGACGCCAAGTAATCCAAAACATTTTCAATATTCAAGCAAACACGTCTATATTTTGGAGTAGAGTGTAAAATCTCCATAAATTTTTACAGTGAAACAGAAGACTTCAAAGAAAATTCCATACTGGCAGCAGACTGGCTTGAGCGAAGAGTGCAGATACTTTCCTTCCACCCCCTCCGAGGTCCTAGCTTGCTCTTCCTGCCATGGGGGTGTTTCGGGGGAAAGCACCAGAAGCAGCGTGTTAGCTGGCAGTTCCTGCTATGAGCTCCCTACAACACTGCTTCTCAGCAAGAAGTGCTAAGAAAAAAAAGAAAGAAGACAAAGGGAGAGGCCGTGGCACGTCATTCTCCGCATGGAGTTAGAGCTGCTCCCTCTGATGCGGGAATCACCAGCCACGTGTGGCCATTGACTAGAAATACGGCTGGTCTGAATTGCAGTGTCCTGTAGGTGTAAATACTCACTGGCTTTCAAAGACTTAGTATGAAAAAGAAGAATGCAAAATCTCTCATTATTTACATTGATTACATAATGAAATGACAATATCTGGGGCATAGTGAGTTGTTTCTTTTTACCTCTTTAACGTGTCTGCTACAGAATTTTAAACTGCTTAGGTGGCTCGCATTGTATTTTCATTGGATGCATTGGGCTAGAGTATCAGATGTCTCCTAATGTAACATACCCCAGAACCCTGTCCTTCCCGTAACATCTTGAGTGACTAGTTTGGGGTAGAACAGGCTGCTGAAAACATGGCTTTAGGTTAAGTTTGCCTCTTTACTGACCTCCAGGTAAACATTGGGCTTCCCACCTCCACCCTTCTGTTGAACCCGTTCTGCTGGGAATTCCCTCTTCTCTTGACTGTTCCAGACCAACCCACCCTTTAACACATAGCTCAGACCTCTTCTGTGTCAAAAGCATTCTTTGCCCTGCATGCCCCGCCCAGCTTTACGGAGAATCCCTCCTTCTGAAAGTCTTAACGGGCTCACTCTCTCAGTAATTAATGGGATAAATCAGTACTTCACTGCCCAATAATCTTTATTCTCTTTCTTATGTGGTTGAAAGTACCAATGGCATGACTTCCTGTTGTTTCTTTGGGAGGTTGCTCGAAGCCTCTCCTTCTTCAGGGGATGCTCAGAAGGGTGAGGTGCTTGCTCAGGCTTGTACTGGAAGTTAGCAGGAAGGCTGGGGGAACTAGGAAGTCTGGTTGTGCCACATTTCTTCTCAATTCCTGGTTCATTCAGCTGCATAGGGCTGGATATCCCCAATTTTGCACCACAGTCCAACACCCTATAGCAGAAACTATTGGTCAGCTACACCAAAGCCCTTGCCAATGCTTTTCTCTTGCTACAAAGGCCTGGATGATCCAGATATGTGCTTTCCCAGCCTCCCTTGAAGCCAGGCGTGCCAAGTGACCCTGTTCTGGTCAATAAGTCAGAGGGAGGTCAGCAGAGCTTTCAGGGAAGAATTTTCTTCCTTGATAAAGGAAAGGAAGTTGTGTAAAGGGTCACATGAAGAGATTCTTCTTTATTGCCCTGGCCCTGCTGTGCTTCCTGCCATTGAATATGGTTGAAGTGGCTGGCATTGCAGCAGCCATCTTGGGACCATGAGGTGATTACCTAAGGGAGAGAAGTTAAGGATGGCAGAGCAGAACGATGGAAAGTGCCTGGGCAAAGATGACTTGATTGTGTTGCCAGCAAACCCAGGACCGCCTACTTAGGGACTTCTAAACATGTGATACAACTAGATATTCTTATCATCTAAGCCATCCCTGGCTGAGCATTTGGTCCCTTGCCCCAGAATGCCTTCTGACTGATATGTACTCCACATTATCACAAAGAAAAAGAACTCATGCCACAACAAAAATATGTAGTATGAATGAATGCTGCCACTAAATTAGAAAGTGGTGGTCTCACCTTCCCAAAGCGTCAACCAATCTGGATTGAATAGTTGTAGCAGTGACAGCTTCTTGAAACCAGGTCTGGTGGCATTTGACCAGCAATATCTCATTTAAGCATCCTGACCACTCTGTGAGGCAGGCACTGTTGCTACTTCTACGTTACAGAGGAGAAAACCATGGCTTGGAGGGGTGAAGTCATGTGTCTAGGGTCACTGGGAACAGTACAGTGTTGAGTTGTAGGGGCCCAAGTCTGAGCCCGGAGCTTAACAGCTGACTGCTCATCCTTCTGTGACTTGAGCTTCCTGTTTGTCTTTGGTTTGTAATGCGGCCATCATATACTCCCAGCATAGATCCTCTCCAGGTGATTCCAACGGAAGTTAGAGAGAGACAGAGAGACAGAGAGACAGAGAGAGACAGAGAGACAGAGAGAAGAGACCTAATGTGCTGTTTCTCAAATGACATGCCTGCTATCCACATCCACGCCCAGGAAGGCTACCTACTGTTTATTTGGGGCTGCACAAAAAGTGTCAGCTATTGTAAATTTTTCTTTCCTGCAGGTAGGCAGTTTCTAAATGGACATATCACATTCTTTATCTGAAAAGAACACATGAAAGACATAAAAAAGAAAAAATGTTCAGCAGGCTTATAATCTTTCCCTTATGCCAATAAACAAAGGAGGCAAGAATGTAATAGTAAAGACAAGGTGAGCAACCTCCAACATAAAATGTGCTCATCAGAAAAGCTGAAAAGTGTTCATGAAAGGAATTTAGTTCTACTCAAATGTAGCTTTAAATTAGTCTGCTTAAATTTGGTTGGCCTGGGATAAACTTGTGGAATAAATCAGTCTTCTTGAGAGAGATGAGGTAAATTTGCTCTTCCAGAAAATAACCTAATCTTACAAGTATCTCACAGTGTGTGGTCTCTGTGGAGAAACAGATAAGTGAAATGGAATCTTTTCAACCAGTGTTTCAGCATTTATTTTCTGTTATTGCTACAGTCAGATGTCCCAAGATCTACCTTCCCCAACATCTATGGTTCCAAGTAGAGCCACTGATGAACTTCTTTAAACATTCTGCAAAAACAAAAGGGCTAGGTACATAAAATGTTAGAAATAGTTTGCCTTTTCTGTATTGCAGAATGAGCATAACATATGATTCCAAACTTTGATGATGCTGATGACAGTAACATTGAGCACTTTGAAGTGCTGACAACAGGCCAAGCATTGTGAAAAGTGCCCTGTGTGCATTAACTCATTGCAGCCTCAGAACCCTTGTGAGTTGGCTCCAGTATTATCGCCATTTTACACATGAAGAAACTCCAGTCTAAATCCTTTGTTTGAGACCACACAGCTGGTATTGGAAGAGCCTGAATTTAGTTTTAGGTCCTTCTGACTCCAGAACCCTTTCCCCGAACTGCTAGTCTATGCTGGAGTGAGGGGTCTTCCTTTGGGTCCCCACAGGAGCAGACCCTGAGACAGGATTTGGAGACCTTCGTCTCTCATGCATACATGCCTAGGAAGAGAATCATTGGGTCACAAGGCAGCTATATATTTAGTTTTATAGAAAATGACAAGCACTTAACCAAAATGGTGACACTGTGTGCACTGGCAGTGTATGAGGGTCCGGTGGCCCCCGTTGACATCATCAGTCTTTTAGGATTTCAGCCATTCTGATGGGGTGTCACTGTGTTATCTCAGTGTTTGCATTTTCGCAATAAAAAGTGAGGTTTGGTGCTTTTTCGTAGCTTATAGGATCATTTAGATCTTTTGTGAGTTGCCTCTGCAAGGCTTTTGCTTACTTTTAATTGAATACTCTGTTTTTCTTATTGACTTATGGAATTTCTTTATATATTCTAGATATAAGTACTTTCTCAGGTATGTGTATTGCAAATATCTCCTCCCATTTGTAGCTTACTTACTCCTTGACTTTTTAAATTATCTTTTTTTAAACCTTTTTTTTAATTGAAGTATGGTTGATTTACAATGCTGTGCCAATCTCTGCTATACAGCAAAGTGACTGAGTTTTACACATATGTACATTCTTTTTTTAATATTCTTTTCCATTATGGTTTATCCCAGGAGATTGGATATTGTTCCCTCTGCTGTACAGCAGGACCTTGTTTTTTATACATTCTATTGGGTTGGCCAAGAAGTTTGTTTGGGTTTTTCTGTACTCATGTCTTACGAAAACCCCGAACGAACTTTTTGGCCAACCCAATATGTATAATAGTTTGCATCTGTTAGTTCCAAACTCCCAACATCCCTCCCCCCACCCCCCTCCCTCTTGGCAACCACAATTCTGATCTCTATGTCTGTGAGTCTGTTTCTGTTTTGTAGATTGGTTCATTTGTGCCATATTTTAGATTCCACATATAAGTGATATCATATGATATTTGTCTTTCTCTTTCTGACTTACTTCACTTAGTATGATAATCTCTAGGTCCATCCATGTTGCTGCAAAGGGCATTATTTCATTCATTTTTATGGCTGAGTAGTATTCCATTGCATATATGTACCACACCTTCTTTATCCATTCATCTGTTGATGGACATTTAGATTGTATCAACGTTTTAGCTATTGTGAATAGTGCTGCTATGAACATAGGGGTGCATGTATCTTTTTGCATTATAGTTTTGTCTGGACATATGCCCAGGAGTGCGATTGCTGGATCATATGGTAGCTCTATTTTTAGTTTTCTGAGGAACCTCCATACTGTTCTTCATAGTGGCTGCACCAACTTACATTCCCACCGACAGTGTAGGAGGGTTCCCTTTTCTCCACACCCTCTCCAGCATTTGTTATTTGTAGACTTTTTAATGATGATGGCCATTCTGACTGGTGTGAGGTGGTACCTCATTGTAGTTTTGATTTACTAAATTGTTATCTTTTGATGAACACAAGTATTTAATGTTGATAAAGTCCAATTTATCCATCTGCCTTTTTAGCTAGTGCTTTTTTGTGTCCTGTTTAGGAGATCCTTGCCTGTCCTTTGATCTTTAAAGAAATGGTCCCCAAATGCCTCCATGTTTTCTTGAGGGTGTGAGTTCAATTCGCATTCATGAAGAATAGAATAGCTTGCTTATTCCCTGACCTTAGCACTCATTCGTGAATTCTCAGTTTTAACTTTCTTTCTCAGAGGGAGATCTGCATCACATGGGGCTTTGGAAAAGAGGTGTGGGTTTATGGATTTTGGATGAGTGGGTGTGATTCCCACCTCCGCTGGAAAGTAGATGCATTTGGATGAAAATTCTTTTGAAGGAAGACTTTGCTTCATTTTCAGATATGAAAGTGGAAAGTAGTTAGGTTTCACTAGAAAAGTATGTCTTTGAGCCACTGGAGTGTTCAGACACAGTGTCTCTGTTTGTAAAATAAACAGTAAAAAGACGAAAGGAGAGAATGAATTTTAATGTGGTCATTTGCTGCGAGGGGGCAGCCAGCATTCTTTGTACTGCATTGCTGTGCAGAAATGAAAGAAGGAGACTTAAAGCTGCCACCTTATGGAAACAGTGACAGTTTTTAGGTGGCAGCCCCCCAACCCCCGGCCAAGATTATTCTAGTGACATTGTTTTTAAAGCGGAAGAAAAGTTTGCTATGTAAGAAACCAAAGTTCTTTAATTATAGAGCTAAAGATAGTAAAATACATGAAAAGATTCCCTTTTGACTGCAGAAGTGCCCATTTTTCTTTCTCAGTGACTACGCCCTCATCCTTTAAAAGAGAAAAAAGAAAATAAGAAGCTTTGTCAAAACCTTAGAAGTCATTTATTTTCTCCCTTTCCTCTCGTCCTCCTTATTTTTCTCTTTTCTTTTGCTTTCCCTGCCTGTTCCTTTCTTACTCAGTTCCCTCCTCGGTCCCCTAGGTCTCAGTTTCCTCATCTTTAGAATGGGGTAGTACCATCATCACATCGGCTTGCTGAAGGGTTTGGCGAGTTGGTGTATAAAGGTCTTAGTGTTCAAGAAATGCCACTTGTTGTTGTCATTACTGGTGCAGCTTCACTTCAGAAAAGATGGACTCCTTTCTGTCCCTTCTTCTTTAAGGGAACCTTTTCAAATTATACACTATAGCGATTTGATTCATTATGAGCAGATTAATCCTTTATCTTGGAGTTCCGTGGCTAATAATGAGGCTGACATTTGACTCAACATTTTTCTGTTTGATTCTTGGGACTACTTTCTGCCTGTAGAAAGGAACCAAAGCCACCTGCTTATGACTCTTTCCCATCGGTCAAACTGTCCTCCAAGAAACAGCAACTTCCAGAGACAGGAAGAGTGTTGAGAAGTGGCAGTAAGTGGATGCTGACACCATACAGACTTAGGCATGGGTGGGGTTCCCATTTAATAATATAAGCAAATAAGAATAATGTCATCTCTTTTCAGTCTATTTTGTGAAATGCTATATAACAAATAAGTAAAAGAAAAATGAAAAATTTAGCTAAGATATTTGTCTAGGACTATATTTATGGTCTGTCTTGAGTATCAACATAAATATCTTCAGTTTATGGATGAGGAAACTGAACTCAAAGAAGTTAAGTAACTTACTGAAGGACCTGTAGCTGTTTTAGGGTGGTGTGGTGGGAAGGTGCCAAAATATGGCCGAAGATTCTCTTACTTGAGTGAGTCTAGAAAGCAGATCTTTTGGTGTGTAGAAGGTACCAGGATTAGATGTGGTCAGAGTGCGAGCCTCGTTCCTCTTCTGGGGGTTTCAGGACCCTCCTTGGACTGGGGCAAGTCAAAGCTCAGAGCTGGGATTAGGTAGGTCTCTCTGTTTGGGCTCCATTGCCCTTCCTTCTTGTTTCGTAATGGCATCCTGATTTTCCCAGGGGAGATCCTCTTACCCAATTTCCTCCCTTGCATTTGGGTTGGGCTGGCCTCGCCCTCACAGATCCAGGTTTGAACACTTTCTTAAGACCTGTTGATAACTGCTGTTCATTTCCTTGAACACATGGGACAGCTCAGGGGTGGGCAGATGACCCAGGGTCATCAGTCAGAGCTGGCTATAGCACTTTTGTTGGAGTTGTTGGGAATGTCGTCAATGCAGAGTCTTGATGACATCCTTTGAGCCTCTGTCACTGAAAGAGTCCAGGCAGGGTTTGACTTGGATAGTTGGACCAAAGTAGAAGGAACACTGTACAGAATGTTCTGACACCATCACCCTGTAATAGCTAGGTTATTAAAATTGAAAGTGTTCAGATAACGCCATGCCCTAGGGAAAATCCAGGCAATGTACAGTGACCATCCCAAGAGGCCCGGTAGTGACAGTGGGACAGCAGCACTAGACTCTGACCCCAGGTCTGGCTGTTCACTTCCTGGACGAGGGTCAGATCCCCTTGCCAAAGCTGTTTCTTCAGCTGTGAAATGGAGACCACAGCATGACCTAGAAGGGTCGTTATGAAGATTGAATAATAATATTGATACATGGAAAGTTCATGGCTCTGAGAGCTGTGCAAATATTTGTGGGGAAGAGATGATTAATACTACTATTAGCCAGATTATTAGTACTACTAAAATATCAGCAATAATAATGACTGCTACCAATTATTGAATAGTTACTGTATCAATTAGCTCTTACTGTATTGCAAATGATTCTGAAACATAGCAGCTTAAAACCCCACCATTTATTTAACTCGTGATTCTATATAGAATTTGGGCTGGGCTCAGTGGGGAGGTTCTTCTGGTCCTGGATGAACTCATTCAGGCATCTGTGGTCGTTGGCTGGGCCAGTGCTGGGCTAGCTGGTCTGGATGGGGGACGGTTTAGTGGAGGTGACTCATCACTGCCTGTTTGGTCTCCCATCCTTCAGAGGCTAGCTGGGCTTGCCCACATGTGCATTCAGGGTTCTAGAGGGAGGGGGCAAGACCCCTTGAGGCCTGGATTCCAAATTGTTGTGCAACCATTTATGTACTGTTGGCCAAAGCAAGTCACAGAGCAGTCCAGACTTAAGGGGCAGGGAAATAGACTTCACATCATGATGGGAGAGCGACATCTCATTTCTGAGGCTGTGAAAACTTGTGACCATTTTTTTTTTTTCAGTTAACCACATTTGCCTTGGTCCACGTGCTGTGGACCAAAGTGAATTAATTGCTTAATACATGCTTAATGCTTGCAATGATCCTCTTAGGTCGTTCTGTTATTGATGTTGTTGTTATTATCATCCCCCTGGAATATGGGGTATGTGGCTCCGAGGTCTCAGCGTGTGTTTGGGGAGCATGGGGAGGTAGGGCCAAGACACGAGCGCCACTTCAATAGCCAAGTCTTGTCTGCCCCCAGCGCATGGGGTCCTGGGGTGACCAGGACAGGTATCGACAGTAGCCGTGATTAGCTGAGGGCTCGCTGTGAATCCTCACAACAAAGTTACCAGTGCCAGGACCATTCTTATCTCCGTTTACCGGAAGAGGAGACCGAGGCACAGAGAGGGTAAGTCCTGTGTCGAGGGCACACGTCTAGAAAGAGGCAGAGATGAGATCACCTGTGCTGGGTGTCTTCCATTTGCTGTCAGGATCCCACCTCCACCTTCCCACCCTGGTCTGTGCCCCGGGAGCCTGATGTGCATGGGCTGCACCAGTGGCTTCCTTACTGTCCACCTCTTGCTTGGGTTTGGCCAGTGGGAGGCCTGGCTGGGACCAGGGGGAGGGAGGAGAGACAGGGGGAGTGTTTGTTCCCTCAGTTTTCTTCCTGCCAAGCACCAAGGCCACGGCTCTGGTCAGGTGACCCTCACCCTGATGGTACGTTGTCTGGGTTCTGGTACCCGTTCCCTTCCCTTCCCTTTGCAGCCCTGCAGAGGTACCACCCTTGCTCTTACTACCTGGGGCTTCTGCACCACCCCTTGTTGGTTTCCTTAAATTCTGCCTATGTCTTGGCAGTCCCTTTGTTAAACTTTGCTCAAATTACCTCCCTTTAACGTACCATCCGATTCAAGCTGGGACCCTGAATCAAACACCAACTGACTCAGCAGTTTCTATATTTAATATTTATTGAAAAGATGAAAAGATTGGAATACTAATGACAAAAGTGCTAGGTGATACCCAAAGCTGAGCTCCTTGAATAATGAAATTGAAAGTCTTAAGATGAAAATGAGGCATAATAAGGTTGTCTCTATACTGGCCAAAGGCGGGAGGCCCTGTTTCTGTCTGGAGGGACACCAAGCATTGAATACTGTTTCTGTGTTATTTCCAAAGAGCTTGGATTGCATTTTAATTAATTTGCCTTGAAATTAACATACCCTAGTCTTTCTTGAGCCAGGCTCAAACTTTCCAGCATATCCTGTTGCAAGGAAATGCTTCCATAAATCAGAGTGAATGTGGCATTGGAGACTGGGAGGAGAGAGGGAGATATTTATATATGGGTGTTTTATATTCTGCTCTTGTGCAAAACTTTAAATATATATATTGCAAGAGACTTTCCCAGACTGGCAGCCAGTAAACCCTGAGGACGTTCTGGGTGGGGTTGTTCCTGTATCTCTAGGAGATGCGTTACAGCCAGGCACACCTGTTTATGGTGGACTGCCGGTAGAAGAGAGAAAAGTCAGATCAGACCTGGTTCCAGTCCAAGCTCTGCCACCTACTAGCTCTGTGACCTTGGCTATATTGTTTAGCCGGTCTGAGCCGCAGTTTCCTCGTGTGTAAGCTAAATGCAGGGGAGGCAGGCCAGGAGTTCCCCAAAGTCCTCAGGCACCCCCTCTACACCTCGGCCACCATATTTCTCACCAGGTGGTGCCTGATTGGGACCTCAACAGCCATGGGGACCCCCAAACCCTCAGATCTGCACTTTGCCTGGAAGGAGTTGGCATAGCTAAGGGCTGCCCACAGAACTAGATCTTGTAAAAATGGTCAAGAAGTCTAATTTGCAGAATGACTGAACAGACACCTTGTAGAAGAATGTGTTCAAACTTGGGTTCAAATCCCGATTCTGTCCCTTGTTAGCTAAGTACCAGTGGGCAGGTGACCTCACTTCTCTGATGCTCCTTTTCCTGCACTGTGGAACGGGAGTCATTGTAGAGTTCTCGGAAGGTTGGTGGGAGGGCTCAGTGAGTTGTAGTGCACATAATGCCCTCAGCCACTGCCTGGCGCAAAGTAAGTGCTCAGAGCATGGCAGCAAGAAGCCAGACAAAAAGAGAATATGTGTTCATGTACTCAACAAATATGTACTGAGCACCTGCTTAGTGTGGTCTGTGCTATATCGAGCAGGCAGTGGAGTGATGCATGAGGTCATACAGTCTCTGCCTTTAGGGGAAGCAAGACATTATATCAATGACACAAATAGTTAAAGAATTACAATTTTTAAAATTAATTAATTAATTTTTGGCTGCATTGGGTCTTCGTTGCTGTGTGCGCGCTTTCTCTAGTTGCGGCAAGTGGGGGCTACTCTTCGTTGCGGTGAGCGGGCTTGTCATTGTGGTGGCTTCTCTCGTTGCGGAGCACGCGCGCGGGCTTCAGTAGTTGTGGCACATGGGCTCAGTAGTTGTGGCTCACGGGCTCTAGAGTGCAGGCTCAGTAGTTGTGGCTCACAGGCTTAGTTGCTCCGCGGCATGTGGGATCTTCCCGGACCAGGGCTCGAACCCATGTCCCCTGCATTGGCAGGCAGATTCTTAACCACTGCGCCACCAGGGAAGCGCAAGAATTACAATTTTTAATAAAGCTAGGATGGAAACAAATAAGAGAGAGAATCAAGGGAAGGCTCCTAAGTTAGGAGGGAGTAATCAAGAAAGGAAGTGGCGTTTAAGTTGAAAGTTGTATTAGCTAAGGTGATGGCAGCTGCTCTGCAGATAAACCCCAGTCTCAGTGCCTAACACAATAGGAGTCTGTTTGTTGCTCATGCAACACTTGATTATGGGTTTGGTAGGCATTTCCATGTGGTGATTCAGGAACTCAGGCTCCTTTGATCTTGGGCTCAGCTGTAATAATAATAGAAGAGTTCAGCAGGGTTGCAGAATATAAGATCAATCTTCAAAAATCAATTGTGTGTTTATACACCAGCAATGAAAAAATCTGAAAATGAAATTAGGAAAACAGTTCTACGGACAGTAGCATCAAAAGGAATAAAATACTCAGGAATAAAGTTAAGGAAGTGCAAAACTTATATGATGAAAACTATAAAACATTATTGGAATATATTAAAGAAGACCTAAATAAATGGAAGGACATCCTGTGTCTATATCCTGAACATTTAGAAATAAGGTACATGTGTGAAAAATGCTTTCTAGATCATAGGATAACATGAGGGGTATTTAGTGATATAATACGTATCTGACCATATGTATACAATGAATATGTATGAAAACTACTTCTTAGATCAGAGGATAGCTTGGGGAGGAATCAGTGATACAATATAATATCTGAACATGTAGAAATTTTACACACACACACACACACACACACACACACATACACACACGCTTCTTCCTACATAGGATAATGGGTCTTCAGTAACACAATTTGTATCTAACCATCTGTATTCAGTGTATGTGTATGTAAACTATTTCTTATGTCAAAGGATAGCTGGGGGTTCAGTGATACAACGTATATCTGAACCTATGTATGCAATGTATGTGTGTGAAACCACTCCCTAGATAGCTGAGGGGTTCAGTGATACAGTGTGTATCTGAACATACCCATACAATATATCTGTATATACGATGTAAATATAACTAAAGCATATCAGTTCCTTTCCAGTGCAAGTTCTGCCACCCTGTCCTGAATTTGATTGTTCTAGTAATAGTTTACATGGATTGAGGGCTGACTATGCGTTAGCTACTCTTCCAAGCTTTTTACATATGTTATCCCATTTAACCTTGCCAAGAAAGCTTTGTAGTTGCTCTCGTAGCACTCGAAGACTCAGAGAGGATAGTAACTTGTCCAAGGTCACCCAGTCCATTATTGGCAGAGCTGAGACTTGAACCAGGTCTGTCTGACAGGCCAGCTCTTGGCGCTAGCTGCAGCGGGTGCATGGCTGTCACTGTGTGCTGTGCTCTCCGCTTGAGCCCCAGGGGAAGGGAAAGTACTGGCTGCATCAGCCACATCTGTGGGACATGAAACCGTCACCCCCACCCCCGCCCACCTGTGGTCACATGTGAAGTGCTGGCCTGGGTCAGCAGGGTCCCTGCTGTCTGTTCTGACTGCGAAGGTGAAAGTGACACCAAGGTGGGCCCCTGGCTGCTGGCAAAGGTCTGGAGCAGCCTGAAGGGTAACGTCTAGGACTCTCCTGGGACAGGCGTCCTGTAAGCTTCCCCAGAGACCCCACAGGGAGGTGTAGTAAGACAAGACAGAAAGCAAGAACCAAGCTCCAAACACATACGGTGCAGTCTGTATCTTGTTCCCGGGTTTCCTTCCTGTGAGTTAAACTCAGGAGAAGCTCATCCTGACAGCTTTCCCAGGGGTTCGTTAGAGTGGGAAGAGGTTGGTACCACTCGGCTGGGCTCCCTCCTCTCTGTTTGCCCTGCCTGCAAGTGTGGCCCTGTGGGGTGAGAGATGCCCGGCTGAGCCACCGAATGGCTGAGTAGCCTGGCAAACCTTCTTGTGTCTGCGGACCTCAGCATCCTCGGCTGTGATGTGGGACTGACTGCCATCTTGTCGCCACATGACAACCGTTGTGGGCATTTAAGTGAAATCCACGGTGCTCCAAGAGGTTGGTGCGTGGCAGATGTCTGCTTAATGCCTTTTCTTCCAAGTGGTTAATAAATCTGCAAGAATAAATACGAAATGAACTTGGGAGAGTGCACTGGCCCCTCTGTGCTCTGGAACACACTGGGCCCCACACCACAGGGGTTCCTCTTGTTGTGTTCTAGAACACACTCTCTCTGCATGCTGGAGTGC
Organism: Globicephala melas; assembly: GCF_963455315.2. Taxonomy (NCBI): domain Eukaryota; kingdom Metazoa; phylum Chordata; class Mammalia; order Artiodactyla; family Delphinidae; genus Globicephala; species Globicephala melas. The sequence goes on along the minus strand of NC_083332.1, from coordinate 60,540,124 downwards.
ACCTTCCTGGTCCTCTAGAATGCAGTCATTGGGCTCTAGAACGGTGGTTCTCCATCAGGGGTCTTCCTGCACAGTGCTTGGCGTTCTGCAGTGGTGGCGAGGGGTCGTCTCAGAGGGGATGGGGGAATGGGCAAGCAGGCTGAAGGTTTCTTGCCCCCGATAGAGCAGCTCTGTTTTAAAGATCTGTTTCATACCCTGGGAGAGATAATTATTGGAAGAAAGTGGCTCACTCCTGGGTTATGGACTGAGGCTGCAGGGTTAACAGGTTTTATGAGCACCAAGTCATGGAAGTTCAAAAATAAACAAGTTACAGGGACTAAGGTTACTGTAGGGGGTGAAATAGGGCAGGGAAAGTGGAAATCGAGTCCAGTTTTCACCCAGCCTAGAGCTGACAAGGGCTACAGAAATTCACTGTGTGTGAGCTTGGACTTTGTAGCCAGGATCCACTGGAATTAAACACTTCTGAACTCTATTATATTGTAAGACGTGGATTGGATTATGAAACTATTCCTCAGGATTGCTCCATTTGGAAGAAAAAGGGAGTTTGAAATTGATGGAACTTAAGGCAAAAATGCAAGAATTCTGGCACAAATGCATCCTTATAAAATCGTTTCTGGGTGTTCCAGCCCAGGAATCATCTCTTATCACCTAATGGTTTGGGGGTCACTCTTCACCGACAGGCACATATGGTATTTTGGGGGTTTCCGTAGGACAGAGAGCCCTCACATTTGCTTCTTGGTGCTATAAAGTATCCATTTACAAGGTTAGTTCTTGGAGGAAACACTGAGAAAGTCTTTGCTGGGTGCTAATGTGTCCTTAACAGCTGTCAAACACATGATAATTTCTCCTTTGTAACACAGAGCAAGCCTCAGCTCAGAGTCATAAGAGGGCAGTTGTAGCTAACATTTTTCATTGTATTTGTATGTCCTTATTTTTTAAGGAAAAAATGATACTAGTGTTTCATTTATGGCAGGGGTTTTATTTTCCTCTTAAATAATCAATTAAGCAAAATGTGAGTCTGTTTAGAGAAACAATCAAGTTGACTCAGGCAAGAATCACTGATGGATGCTAAAGCCACAAGTGAGTTTGTTGGGAACAAGGCATCAGCACTGCTCAGCCCTTGTCCCTGCAGATTACTTTAATTACAGAGGAAAGGAAAGGTGCATTTACAGTGGGGAACCCTGGGGGACCCCACCTTTACCAAGCCATCAAAATTTACAGCATCATTAATGGGACACAAATGACATCATGGGCCCCTGATATGACGCCCTGAGGACTCAACGTCACTGCTGGGGTATTCCTGCGCAAAACACATAATCTGAATCTAACAGTGAGGTACCATCAGACTAACCCAAATTGAGGGAAATTCTACAAGACAACTGGCCTGTGCCCTCCCAAAATGCCAGTGTCGGGAGAAAAGACTGAGGGATGTCCCAGATTTAAGGAGACTGAAGTGATGGGGCAACTAATGCTGCGTAATTGGGACTAGTGTGGAAGTTTGACCTCGAGCTGTGTATCTGATGACAGCAGGGGCCTAGTGATGGCCTTCCTGAGCTGCATCGTTGTGTCATGGTTCTGTGAGAGAACGGTGTGGTTTTTAGGAGAGACACATTCAAGTGTGTCCACTCTCAAAAGGTTCTGCAACAATGACAGTAATGTCTGTGACTGTTAGTGTGTGTGTGACAGAGGAGGGGTGAGTCTAGGGGAAAGGCAGACAGTTGTTCACTTCACTAGCAATTTTTCTGTAGGTTTGACATTTTTCAAAATGAAATCTTTTTTTTTTTTTTTTTTTTCGGTACGCGGGCCTCACTGTTGTGGCCTCTCCTGTTGCGGAGAACAGGCTCCGGACGCGCAGGCTCAGCGGCCATGGCTCACGGGCCCAGCCGCTCCGTGGCATGTGGGATCCTCCCGGACCGGGGCACGAACCCGTGTCCCCTGCATCGGCAGGCGGACTCTCAACCACTGCGCCACCAGGGAAGCCCCCAAAATCAAATTTTTTAAAAAAGAAAAAATAGCTGGTAATTAGTGAAGGTGTGACACGCAGGTGTGAGGTGGTTACAGCATTCCTCAGGCTGAGGTTTGGGGGAAAAGGAATGAACAGACCTCTTAGGAGTCCCCGGCTTTCATGTCCAAGGGTGCCATGCACACCAGCAAATAAACTGCACCCGTATATTCCACCAAATAGAGCACATTTATAATTTAGCTAGAAAACCAAACAGACCATGAGATGCAGCAAGTGTCATACAGGGGCCTGTAAACATGCAGGTTCCTCTCGCAAACAGTGCATGGAGACACATCTTGACCTCCTCCTTCACCAAATGCTCTTGCAACTTAAAAATCACTCTGACCCAATTCTTTTCCCCACCCCGCGGTCTCTGGCGAGGTTACTCGTGAGTTCTGTTCGGCCCTTGCTGTCTTGCAGTCAGAGCCTCTCCAGGTGCTCACTGTCCTGCTGGCTGCGTAATTGTTATTTCTCCAGCAGAATGAACAGCACCCCCCGCCCCCCCCTCAGACGTCTGTTTAGTTTCCAAGGGGTTCCTGGTGAAAGGCAGAGAGCCTGGCCACAGCGTGCAACCTGAGACAGCCGAGCAGCCCCAGAGCAGACAAAAAGTGTGCTGTGGGCCCCGGGACGCAGCCCAAACACAATATCCTCAGCAGTGAGCACCCACAAGTGATGGTCTTCTCTGCTCCCCAGTCCGGCAGCGAGACCAGCCCACCCCAGGGCACGCCACCAGGTTGCATGTGGCTCCCAGGACCTGCCACATATTTGGAGATGCCTTAGGAAGAGGTCCTGGTTACCAGGGATACAGACCTGGGAGGGCTGGGATCCGCACCAGAATCCCTCTCTCCGTTGCACCAAGCTCTGCTCTTCCTTCGTCGCCCTTGGACCCCAGCCCCCAGCCCTTCTTCAGTGGGGAGGCTTGCTGAGTAGCCAGGTGTGGGGGCTGCTTGGGAAGTCAGCTTCCACTGTATTTGGGGCAAGGGCATGCCCTGCACCTGCTTCCCTGCTGTATCTGACAAATGTGGGGGACGCTAGGATCGGAGGGGTCTGCATCCAGGAGGATGACTTCTGTTTCTCAGTTGAGTTTACCAAGGAAAATGGGCTTGGGGTTTTTCTAGGATCAGCTTAGCCACTTGCTCCGTGCCTTTACACAAGCTGCCTGCTCTCTTTGGCCTCTGTAAACTAGGGGGTTGAACTGAACTGGTGGCCTGGCCCACTGTGTCCCATGGAACAGGGGGAGGTTATACGATGAAATATCACACCCCCATCATGGGCTGTTATAGGACAGCTCTTGTTCCCCTGGATACATGGAGGCTTTCTAGGAGTTGCTTGAATATGGATAGTTTTAAGGGAGTCAACTTCTGCAGACTCGAACTTGCCTGCCTTCCTCTTGTGGTATGTGAGAATTCTGAACAATTGGTTACATTCCTGAGACATTTAATACATACTGAAACATTGTTTTTATGTTTAGAGTCAGATGGACTCAGATAATTATGAATAGGATTTTAAAATTCATGACTATCCAGGGTACATTTGAAAATCCTGCAGGACACAAGACAGTTTACCACTGCAGGCTGCTAAATTTGGGGGTAATTTGTTTTGCAGCAGTAAGAGCTAAGACACATGCCATGAGATGATTCTAAAGCAGAAGCTTATCAAAATAATTGGATGCTTTTGGATGCCCTTTACTAGGTGCGTAAAATGAAGCTTGGGAGGCCAGGGAACCAGCGAGTTGTGAAACCCATTTCTTCTATTTTGCCTAGCTTTACTGAGATATAATTGACACATAACACTACGTCCGTTTAAGGTGTCCCACGTGATGATCTGATACGTGTGTATATTATGAAATGATCACCACAGCAAGGTTGGTTAACTCCATCACGTCGCATAGCTACCATTCTTTTGTGTGTGTGGAGAGAACATTTAAGGTCTACTCTCTCAGCAGCTTTAGAGCATACAGGGCAGTGTTGTTAGCTGGTCACCATGCTGTGCATTAGCTCCCAGAACTTGCCCATCTTCTTAATGGAAGTTTGTGCCCTTTGACCAATATCTCCCCATTTCTTGCACCCCCAGCTGCTGGCACCACCATCTACTCTCATTTGGCAAAACCCACTTCTAACACTGGGGAATCCAGCGCCCTGAGGGAGATACTATTTCCACACATCTCAAGCATTTCACCACAAAACAGAGCTGCTGCGGCTTATGACAGGGCCCCAGGCTGAGTCCAATCAAACCCAATGTTCCAATCAGGTTTAATAGGCGGGAAAAATGAGCGCTCCCTAAGATTGGGAGGGAGGATACTTTGTCAGTAATAATAAGCTGTCGACAGACAGGATGCTGCACAGGACACGCCTGATCGGAACCACATGTGTTCTCAGGGACTGTCTCCAAAGTGCCTGGGCCATTTGTGTGTCTGCTGCCCCTGGGAGCCCAGGTGCTGGGGACTTTGCCATCCTGTGTGCTGGTGGGATTTGCCATTTTCCTTACACATGTAGTGCCAGGCAGGCCAGAACAGAGCCTCATGCAGAGATGGTGAGCATCGTTCCATGGCCCTTCTACGTGGTGCCGAGCCACACTCCAAGGCAGGGGACCTCCCTGGGAGAGCATACGTTTTGGAAGGAGCCTGGCTTAACCCTGTGCCTGTCAAAAGCCTAGCCTGAGGTGAGAGCTGGTCAAGAGACAATCCTGATGTGGATGTGGAAAGATCGGAACCCTCACACATTGGTGGTGGGGATGTGAAAGGGTGCAGCTGCTGTGCGTTCAGTAGGTTCAACATAAGAGTTACCCTCTGACCCAGCAATTCCACTCCTGGGTTTATACCCAAGAGAAATGAAAACAGGTGTTCAAACAAAAACTTGTACACAAATGTTCGTAGCAGCATTATTCACAATAGGTAAAAGGTGGAAACAATCCAAATGTCCATTGACAGTTGAATGGATAAACAAATATGGCCTTTTGATGCAGGGGTATTATTCAGTCTTAAAAAGGAAGGAAGCACTGATGCATGGTACAATGTGGCTGAACCTCGAAAACATTGTGCTAAGTTAAAAAAAGAGCCAGTCACAAAAGGCCCTTATTGTAGGAAATGTCCAGAATAGGTAAACCCGTAGAGCCAGAAAGAAGATTAGTGGTTGCCAAGGGCTGGGAAGAAGAATGGGGGTGACTGCCAGCAGGTGCAGGTTTCCTTTTAGGTAATGAAATGATCTGAACTAGATACTGGTGACTTAGTACATTATGAATGTACTAAATGACACTAATGGGCAATTTTATGTTATGCGTATCTTACCAAATTGAAAAACAATTGAAAAGGAACAATTCTAATCACAGTGGGGACCGGGAAGGAGCATTTTCCACTCACAGATGCATGGTTTGGACTTGCTTGCCGTGGGCATCCTGTAGACATTTGCATCCCTTAGACTTAAAAGCAGAGTGTTGGAGGCACCCCAAGTGAGCAGAGAGAGTGAACCCTGATTACGCAGGTGCTACAGGCCAGGTGCGGGCGAGTGTTTACACACACTCTCTCTTTTATCCCACACAACTGCCCCAGAAGGAAGGTTCTATCTCATTCTCATCTTACACTGCGGAACCCAAGGCACAGAGAGGTAAAATAGCCCTCCCTGGGTCCCAGAGCCAGTGATATGCACAGCTGGGATTTGAACTGCAAGTCCACTCAACAAAGATCTGTTGATGTGTTACTGTTGTTGAGGACAGTGAGCGCTTGGCAAGGTCCAGGATTGGGGCTCCCAGAGCCCAGTGACTCTGGCAAGAAGACATCACCTTTGGGGCTACCAGAAACTCTTGCAGTTGTCATGCTAAGGAACTGCAGAAACCAGCTCTTCTTCCGTGAGATGAAAGGCCTGGATCTGAGAAAGCCAGAGACCAAGATGGGGGCAGTGGGACAAGGACAGGTTGGGGAGGGGAGGTGACCAGTCCTGCTCATTCATTCTCCCCACAGATCCAAGAGAAGGCACAGTCACTGTTCCTGTTCCGTAGGGTAGGAACAGAGGCTCAGAGAAGCAGCATCACTTGCCCAAGGTCCCACTGTTAGGTGGGAACATCTGCCCTTTGCACCCAAAATGTAACTCTCCCGACTCTGCCAGTGATATTTTGTGTCCTGTTTCCCCTACTAAACTAACGTATGCTCATGTGGAAAATATTGGGTTGGCCAAAAGTTTCCTTTGGTTTTTAAGTAAAAATAAAAGACACATTTTTCATTTTCACCAAGAACTTCATTGAACAGCGTATTCACCGTTTTGTTCCACTACCTTCTGCCATTTTACAGGCAACATCATAATTCCATCTTCCCAAAACTTTTTATCTTTTTGAGCAAAGAACTGTTCCAGGTACCTTTCCCAGTCTTCCAGGGAATTGAAATTTTTTCCATTAAGAGAATTTTGTAAAGACGGAAATAAATGGAAATCCGAAGGTGCAACGTCTGGTGAATACGGGAGATGAAGCAGAGCTTCCCAGCCAAGCGGTAACAGTTTTCGCCTGGTCATCAAAGAAACATGCGGTCTTGCGTTATCCTCATGGAAGATTATGCGTTTTTCTGTTGACTAATTCTGGACGCTTTTCATTGAGTGCTGCTTTCAGTTGGTCCAGTTGGGAGCAGTACTTGTTCAAATTAATCATTTGCTTTTCCAGAAGGAGTTCATAATAGAGGACTCCCTTCCAATCCCACCACGTATACAACATCACCTTCTGTGAATGAAGACTGGCCTTTGGTGTGGTTGGTGGTGGTTCATTTCGCTTGCCCCACGATCCCCTCCATTCCACATTATTGTACAGTATCCACTTTTCATCCCCCGTCACAATTTGTTTCAAACACGGAACGTTTTCGTTACGTTTCAGTAGAGAATCGCATGCGGAAATATGGCCAAGAGGGTTTTTTTCGCTTAACTTATGTGGAACCCGAACATCAAAGCGATTAACATAACCAAGCTGGTGCAAATGATTTTCAGCGCTTGATTGGGATATTTTGAGTATGTCGGCTCTCTCCCGCGTGGTATAACGTTGATTGTGTTCAATTAATGTCTCGATTTGATCACTATCAACTTAAACTGGTCTACCTGACCGTGGAGCATCGTCCAGCAAGAAATCTCCAGCATGAAACATCTCAAACCACTTTTGACACGTTCGAACAGTCACAGCGCCTTCTCCATACACTGCACAAATCTTTTTTTATGTTTCAGTTGTAGTTTTACCTTTTTTTGAAATAATAAAGCATAATAGGCCGAAAATGTTGCTTCTTTTCTTCCATCTTCAATATTAAAATGGCTACACAAAAGTTCACCACTTTTGATTTTTTTTTTTTTTTAATGCACGCTGATATGACAGCTGTCACAATACAAGCTAACAAACTTGTTTCGAATGAAGTTAGAGACAACTAAGTGTTACTAGAGCCATCTTATGGAAAAAAAAAGAACAAACATTTTGGCCAACCCAATATAAAAATACAGAAAGAAAACCCCACATAGGATAAAATAGAAACCTTTCATAATGTTATCATCCAGAGAAATCTACCATTACCCTTTCGATATATTGCTATTTTTGTCTACGTTGATGCATAAACACACACATGCTTATATATCCTTCTAAAATTGGGATCATGCTAAATATACAGTTGTTTTATACTTTTTATTTAATATATTGCTTATGTTTTCTATTGATTCATTATGGGAAAACTGGATTTTTAATGTCTCCCATTTAATAATCTCCTGGAGTCTCGCATCATCTGGATCTTCCCGAATATAACTAACTATGGATCTGTAGGTGTTTTCCCAATTATTGTTCTTAAAATCAACTTTGTTATGATGGTCCTTTAATATAAATGTTGTATTTGGCATATAGTACGTACTCAATATTTATGAATTAATGAAGGATGGATGAATGAGTGGATTTCTTTAGGATAGGTCTTGGATATAGACTTATTTTGTCTAAAGTAGGTGGTCCACGCCTCTGGTTGGCCCATTTAGTCCCTATTTTCTCCTGATATGGTTAGTAATAGTGCTCTCTTTTACTCTCAGAAGTGTCCTGATTTGGATGATAAATTGTCAGGTCACCCTAATCAAATGGTAGGAATCTTTTTGACGTTCTTGATACACATTGCTGTATTGCTCTACAGATGTGTTGTACCGATTTACACCTAACCTGTGACGTATTCCTAAAAGAAGAGGAGGGCTTGATGAAAAATGATGATGAAAAATTTGGGAAATGGAATTAATCTTGTAAAAATGGAATTGGGTTCATAAAAATGGTATTAGATTTGTGAGATTCAGAAATGGCTTAAATTCACTTTCCCCCTAAGCTCTCATGTTCTTAGAATCCACCTTGGTCACATGTTGAGCTTAATTTTTGCTTATCAAGCATTTTAATAAAAATATACTCATTCTAAATGACTGTAGCCTTTTGATGGGAGCAGTCATGATCCTGAAGCTCTTTGGGTTTGAATCCCTACTCTGTCACTCACCACCAGCTATGAAACTTTGAACAAGTCCCATAACTGAGTTTCGATTTCTTCCTCTGCAAAGTGGAAATGGATGTTCCCTCATTTCAGAAAGTCATGAGGATTAGACATCAGTGTGCAAACCGGGAAAGCCAGTTTCACGCTGACTCTACCCAAAGCCAGTCTTTGCCTAACCAGCCATTCACCCCACCTATTTAGCAGCAGCACCTGGTCCTTCCTAGTTTTCCACATGCATGCTGACTTTTCATTCTCATAACATTCCAACTTGCTTCCAGAGCCTGAAGGAGTTGCTCTCCCAGGTTAACTTGTTGGAGGACTAGTTAGGCACATGACAGTGGTAAATGGCTCCCTGCTTCAAAATGCATTTCACATGTAGTTTGTCACCCCTGAGTGAATCCCAACCTTTCAGAGGGTTTGTCCAGCAAGTTAGGGCCAAGAGGACTGCCTGATTAAGAACTTGGTTGCCTAGGAAATTGTGGGTGTGGCATACCCTGTGATTGACTTATTCTGTAGTCAATTGATGTCATATTTAGAGATCTGTGGTAACCCCTATTTCCTCACCTTTACAGGACAGTAGTCCTGGGAAATGGAGTCTAGTCATGATCATCTGGAGATGTGAATTTTGAGATGATCCCTTGGCTGGCTTTCAGATGCTAGAGGGCAGGGCATTTGCTAAGGCCTGGGGTAGGGTCTGGGTGGTGGTTTTAGTGGGTGGGGAAGACTGGTGGACTCTCCTTCCCAGTCCAGGGAGGCAGAGGAAATACTCCAGGGGGATTTGACTCTTCCATGTTGGCTGCAGTCTCTTGTGTTTTGCTCTGTGTTGGCCCCAGGAGCCTTCATTATAGCTGAGCTGAATCAGGAGCTCTGAAGTCAAATGCAGGTCATGCCCAAGGGAGCAAACACATGTTCTTTTGGAAGGTTGTGTGTGCTGGCCTGCTAAGGGGCAGTTTCCTGGGACAGTTACACACAAGCTTATGTGCATCATAAGGTCTTCCTTTCTGATCACACTATCTGACCATAAGTGATGGCTTAACCACTTCTCATTGGCTTGACACGATCCCAGAGTGGGCCTGTGAGGTCAGCCATTGCTGAGTTACACAGACTTCCACAGCTCTTGACGTGACCATCTGCTGTCTCCTGGAAAACAGAATTTTTCTCATGTCTAAAGTTAAGAGTGACTAAGCCAGTGGCCAGAAGCATTTGCACTGGTAGGAAGAGGAAGGTGGCTCAGTCCACCTGGAAGTGGACTCAATACCCTCTTCCAACTGCTGAACCCATAGAACCTGGCCAGGCTCCAGGGCTCTCAGTAGAATCCCATCCTTTGGAACTTGGACTGGGGATGGAATTCAACTTGAAGCTGGCATGGAATACTTCCTGGGTCAGAGGGGAGGGCTTGAAGAGCCCAGAGTTAGGCATTTTGACAATTTAAATGAAATGAATTGAACCCTGACATAAATTTCTCTGGGATACCACGGCACCCCGAAACAAAAAGGAAGTGGACTGAGTGAGCACAGAGTGCATTTGGCTATAAGGAAAATGTTCTGAAACAACCTTTGGAATATTCTAGCAAGACCCAAATTGGGGCAGGTCAGAAGCAAGTCTGGACAGAATCCTCAGCTGTCTGATTTTCCCAGTTTCCGTTTGCCCTGAGTATAACCTGGCCAAGTTCTTCTCCTTTATAAGACAGAAAAAATTACCTTGGTGATTGGATGGGGGTAGGTAGCTTCTGCTTCGAAAGCTACTTGTGAAAACACAATTCCACTAAGTCTTTATGTTTCTAAAACCAAATAGGGAAACTATGGTGAGAGCATGTTCTCATCTCCCACTCCACTCCACAGTCACAATGTGCTGTATGTTTGTATCGTATATAAGAGTAACATGCATAATAAGAGCAAAAACAGTATGAGGGAGGAATTGGGAGTGTAGTTTGTAAGATTCTTATACTACATGTAAATCCATGTAATATTATTTCAAGGTAAACTCTGATCAAATAAAGATATTTATTGCAAACCCTGGGGTAACTACTAAATTTTTTAAAAAAGATGTCTATACATGACCAGTTCTCTCACATTAAAAATAAACAAACATACATGATCAGCCCCACGTGATGCTCCATCTTGTCACCTGCTCACTCTCCTCTCCTTTCTGCTACGTGTCTCAGTAGTGTGGTCTGTACTTTCTGTTCTCATTCTCTAATCTTCTTTCATTTGTAATCTGGTTTCCACTTCCATTGTTCTCATCAAACAGCTTTTGCCAAAGTCACCAATGACCGTGACATAACTATATCCAGTTAGACATTTTCTGGACCTAACTTCAGACCATGGGCATCCTTTGCCACTGTCTGCCACATCATCCTTCTTGAAATACCCTGTTTCTCGGCTTCCATGGCACGCACTCCCTCTGTTGTCCTCCCAACTCTCTGGGTGCTTCTGCTCTGTTCTCTGTGCATGCTCATCCCCTCTATTTGACCATAAAATGTTTGGATTCCTCAGAATTCATTTCTAGGCCTATGTTACTCCGTACTTGACACTTTCTCCCTAAGCAAGCTCGTTCATGCCCATGGCTTTAATTGTTACCTTTCCCCAGAGAGCACAGATCTGTACATCCATCTTGGAACTCTGCTCTGAGCGTCGGTCCATATTCTGAACTGCCTAACTGATCTTCTCCTGTGGGTATCTCAAAGGCAGCTCGCATCTCAGCAGGTCCCCACAAAAAGTCATCATTTCTTTTCTAACCTAGTCTTCTTTGAAGGGTCTCTACCTCAGGAAATGCCACTTCTGCCACCACTCCCATCATCATTCATTCATTTAGAAAAATGTCGCTGGAGAACTTACTCTGTGTAAGAGACTGGAGATCTTCTACAGATGAACAATGGGCAAGGTCCCTGTTGTCATGGAGTTTGTACCCTAGTGGAGGAGACAAACATAAATCAAGCAAAGAAACAAACATAGCACACAATTTCAGGAGAGGGTAAATGCCATAAATAAAACCAAAGCTGGGTGAGGAGAGACTGATGGGTGGGTCAGTGGAGTGGCTGTATTAGATCGAGGTGACATTTGAACAAATACTTCAGTGACACCATGAGGCATGCAAAGGCCTGGAGGAAGAGATGAGAGGAGAGTGATGACAAAGTCAGCCAGAAACCTAGGAATTTTTCTTCACTCTTGGCTCTTCCCATGAAACGTTATCGTTATTAGCTCTTGAAACTCTCATTACTCTGCACCTTTGCTTCGGCCACCCTGGCCCAGAGCACACTCAGCTCTCTCTTAGTTTATGGTCCCAGCCGTCTCCCTGGTCTCCGCACATGCATCCTTCTCTCCCTTGAGATCCATTCTCCAGATGGTAACCAGAGTGATCTTTTCAAAATGCAAATCTCATCGCGTTATCCCTCATCCTTCTTCCCTCTTTTTATTTTTTTACTGTGGTGGTTTTAAAACAAACGGGGGGATGTCATTTTCCTCCCTTTGAATATGGGCTGACCTTTGTGACAGCCTCTGTGAAAAGAATGTGGCAGAAATGATGACTTCTAAGCAGAAAATAGAAGAGGCAATACCGCTTCCATTGGGTTCTCTCTCCTGGGACCCTCAGGCTACGTGTGGGTGGTCTGACCGGCAGCCAGCCAGTCCGTTAGCTGACAGTCAGCTCTGAGCAGCAGACGTGTGGGCCTTCTGACGATGCCCGGCCCCCAGCCTTCCAGCCTGCCCACCTGGTGGGGGAGAGGAGCAGAGGTGAGCCCTGTTGAGCTTTGCCCAAATTGCACATTCATGAGCAAAATAATTGTTGTTGTTTTAAACCACTAAAGTTTGGGGTGGTTTGTTTCACAGTGAAACAGAATCAGAACATCACCTCATCAGTTAAAATATATATTTGTAATCTGGTCTCTTCTTCCACCAAATCCGAGTCTGATCATGCGTCATGCCCTACCCCTGTTACCCTTCGTCTCTTGCAGTCACCTGTCTAGCTTACAAATCCTGAACGATCCCGGCCCAGACCATCCTGTTACTAGCTCTTGTCCTACACCCCCTACTGGTGTCCTTTCCTCACTTCCCAATTTGAGATGCTGTGGTTCCTCACGGTGGGCTCTCCCTTGCTCAGAGAGCTAATAAACCCAACTTGGTTGCCTGCAGCCACGTGTCTGGTGGGCTTGGGCTGGGGGCTTTAATGTGATAATGTGCAAAATGGTTAATGTGGTAAGAGTCCCCGTGTTCTCTGCCCCATCTCCTTTCCAGCCACATCTCCAGCCGTCCTTGTGATGCCTTGCTTTGTTTCCATCACCCTGGTCTCTGCTGGTCCTCAGATCTGCCATGTCCCCTCCCTCCTGCCTCTGGAGCACACGTGGGCTCCGTGTCCATAACACGGCTTACGGTTTGAATAGTTACCATCTCCTTCGATTTGCCACTTTGATACCAGTTTGCTCCGCCAGCGTCGCTTCCCAGCAGGGAAGCCTCGTCCTGGATTTCTCCTTCAGGCTCGCAGCACCCCAGCCACTTGATTTCCTAACATTCATTACAGAGTAGCGTTACTTCTGTGTGGTGGTTCACTGATGTCTGTCTGTTACTGGACAGAGTTCCAGGAGGGCAGGCGATGGGTCTGCTTTTGCACACGGGTGTGTGGAGTAGTGAAACGGATGTGTGTGCTCCAACAAAGAGTCCAAAAGCCAGATGCGTGCCGGGGATGCTAACCGGACTACAGCTGAGCAGGTGCTTTTTAGCGAGGCTTCTCAGAGCCTCTGGCCCGCTGTGAAGCACCGAGAGCGTTGGAAGAAACAGCCCAAATTTAACTAAGCGTGGGATGTTTTATTTAAGGCCTAACAGTCGTATCTTGGGGAGTCTTGTTTGAGAAATGCTGACTTACGGCATAGTTTATTATTTTTCCTCTCCATGTGCACATGTACATTTATTCACAGGTCATGTACCCCGTGTGTGTGTGTGTGTGTGTGTGTGTGTGTGTGTGTGTGTGTGTTCTCCTCTTACAGTCCTGTTACCTGCAACTGTTTTGTTGAGGACAAATGGCCCAGGTGTGGCCAGAGCCAACTCATGGTTGGACTCATGGGTTAGGAGGCAGATGAAAGGGCCTCAGAAGATGAGCCCAACCCCTTCAAGTCCCCATGGGACAAGGGGTGCGTAAAACAGCTAAATGCATACCGGTCAACGTCACGTCCTATCCAGGAGCCCCGTAGTGGCCACTGGGACCCCCCCACGTGACCAGGCAGGGAACTGAGCCAAAACTAGTGCAAGGGCAACACGTGCTTCCTCTGAGCTCTGGCGTGACCGAAATGTGAAGTGGGGCTGACTCAGACGGACACCGTCGGGAAGGTGGCAACCCCTTCGCTGGCCGCCACGGGGGGTGGGGGACATCACCATCATGCAGGGGCTGCAGGCTGGTGAAGGCACGAGACCTGGTGATGGTTCTGGAAAGTTGGAGCGCACATGCATTGGGACCTTGCGGCCTGACTGGGGGGCGTGCTGACTCTGAGGGGTTTTACCCGAGTCCGAGCAGGGGCTCAGCGCTGGGATGACGGGGTCTTTATCACCAGGGGGGTTGTGGTGGAGTGGGCACATCCCAAACATCGACCTGACACAAGCAGCGTGAGCAGCCCGGCCCGAGAGGGTACAGCATGCATGCGGCTTGTTCAGTGACTCAGGTGGCCGGCTGTTGAGTAGTTTGAGACAAGGAGTACAAGACCTGGGTGGGTTGGAAGGGTCAGAGGAATGTGTGCGAGAATGTTTGTCTGGCGAGCCTGCTTCCCTCATGTGAGTGGGGCTGGAGGTGGGGGCAGTGGAGAAACAGAAGTACCGCAAGTTAGGGGAGAGGCAAGGAAATGCTTATTCCTATAAAAGGATGGGAGAGGAATGCAATAATCCAACGACACTAGGGAGGAGTCCTTTTATTGTTGATCACATTCATTTGGCTGATAATCTGAGGGGAAAGCATTCTTTGGGCAAAAGAAAATTTGATTCTCTGATGTCTGGCCCCTTGTCCTGCTGGGGCTGAAGCCCTGGGAGTGTCGATTCTGTCCACTCACACCTTCTGGGGTCACAGTGGTCACGGGCTTCCTCTGACAGTGTCAGCAGATGCGGGCAGCCCATCTGCCTCATCATTTAATAGGCAGAGTCCCAGCTCAGCCAGGGACCGGTGTCTCCCAGTGTGCTCCCCAGCAATTTGGATTTGATTCGATTGCGGTCCCATCCTCAATTTCTGGGCCTCGGATTTTCCATCTGTGAATTTACTTTCGATGCTGGGGTGCGTTTTGTTTTGCTTTGCTTTTTATTTGTTTGTGGTGGTTATTTTTAGTCCCGTGGCTCTAGCAGGGGCCCTACCGTGTGAGGGACGGAACGGGACGCTGGGCCTGCTGCACTGTCTGCCAGCGCGGGCTGGTCTTTATCCTCAGGACCAGAGAAGCTTAAAACAAAGAGATCCCAGACCACAGCTGGCTCTGGCTTTGGCTCATGGGGACAGCGGTGTGCAGCTTGGATGTTATCCCCTGTGCACTCATCCAGAGCTCTAGGCTACTTTGTGCACAAATAGAGGGGCTGCATCGTTGTCTATAATTGCAAAAAGGGAGAAAGAAAAGCTGTAGGGAAGCGTGAATGTTCCATGGCAAGGGAAAGGTGGACTGGGTCCCGGTCGGGGCAGACAGTTGCCTCCAGCAGGAGGCCTGGGAGCATTCCTCAACCTAACCCAGAACCCTGCCTGGGCGCTGCAGGGGCAGGGGCAGGGACGGGGTCCTTCCTGAGGGGCCAGACACTGGCCCCTGCGAGGTCTGAGCTCTTCCCGTTGCTTCAGGACAAAGTGCTTGGCTTTGCAGAGCCTCAGCGCCAT
Source organism: Globicephala melas (assembly GCF_963455315.2). Lineage (NCBI taxonomy): Eukaryota > Metazoa > Chordata > Mammalia > Artiodactyla > Delphinidae > Globicephala > Globicephala melas. The sequence goes on along the minus strand of NC_083332.1, from coordinate 60,524,834 downwards.
GCACAAGGCGCATGGTTGTGCGGCCTTGATTGTCACCGATCACGTGGGAAATGAGTGTCGTTCAGGAGAAAAAGGCATCTATTTTCCTCTAAGCTGTATTTATTTGTCTTTTCCTAATTTCCTTTATTTATTATCCAAGTAGTTAAAACATTAAACATTATGGATTGAAAAAGAGTTATCAGTAATCTTATCGTCTAAACATCACCAGAGTTTGATGTTTTGGTGTGTTAGCCTTTGTCTGAGCATTTGGATATTTTACAAAAGTTTGCATACATTTTGTGCAGTCAGCATTTTATTATACGAATGTTCCCATTGAAGACTGCTGGGTAGTCAGGATAAAAGCCCTGTGGGGTCAGTAGGACCATGCGGATGGGAGGTGTTGCCAAGACCCCAGGGCAAGAGCTGTGCTCATTGCTGAGGCCGCATGAAGGGAACCCTGAGCCTGGTGACATGGCCTTGCTGGGCCTCTCCTCCCCACCTGATGCTGGATTGCACGTCATACATGAGGACATGCAGACCAGGTGTGATGATCCCCATTTTGCAGATGAAAGAGCTGAGGCTCTGCAAGGCCAACACTTTGCCCCAAAGCAAGGGAAAGAGCTCACACACCCAAACCATGTGTTTCTGACCCAAGGTCTGTGTGCTCACCCCTGTCTTACTTTGTACAGCTTCTCGTCGGTGTGCTGGAAAGTTGTCCGTTCTCTGGTAGAAGTGTCCATGCAGAAGGGCAGCAACCTCCTGGGCAGCCAATTCCAGGCTGCTCAGGAGGGCTGACGCCAGGAGACGGCCCCAAAGGTACGCGCTACCCTCGGAGCTGCCTTTTCCTGTGTCTAGCCTTTGGCCCAACTGGGCCTGTTTTCATCAGTCTCCCCTGGCCCAACATTTCTCCTTGGGCTTCCTGTTTCCTAAAACAACTTTGATGGAGAAGTAAATGGAGTGAAATCTGCTTTCCTTTTCTCTTGGGTTTTCATAACCATGCTTAGTGAGAGGCAGCCCCTCACGTCACCTGGGTTGACACAGGTGGGTAGAGACGGCTTGGCTGTGGGCTGTGGATCCAGCTCAGCAACTTACTGGTGACACAGCTACTGTGACTCTGCTTTCTGATCTGCAGAATGGGTGTGCCAGCGGCGCCTCCCAGAAGTGCGTGGTGGAGCGTGTCAACATGTGTCAGGTTCTGAGCTCAGCCTGCTGGGAACACCCAATAAACGTCAGCTCTGACAATTACTGCTTGTTTATGGGTAGTACTAGCTGAAGTTTATTTTCAATGCCAACTAGCAGTTCAGAAGTGCCGTAAAAACCTCTGTGGCGCGGTCTAGAAAGTGACTCTGAGGAAGGATGGCGATGGGGAGATCAGGTGTGCCCGGGCACGCCTCCCCTCCCCGTCCTTGCCTGGTAACCCCCACCCCAATGCCCACAACCTTGCTGAATATTAAGGAGGCTCTTCTTTTCTGGATGTGTGTATTTCCTGCTAGAGATCCTCTATTCTCTCCACCCTCCCAACCCTATAGTATAATTTTAAGCGTGAGGGGCTTGGGCCAGGTTTAGAGGTTTGAAAACTGGCTCTGAGCTAACAAAGGGCAGGAAAGAGGCTGCGATCACATCACTGGGGCTGACGTCCCCAAACCCAGAGCTTGGAGTTCCTCGTCGCCCCCTTCCTTTGGGGGCCCCAGACATCGGGTCTGCTCCCCATGTTTCCGCCGGCTGGATTTAGGCGGCGCTGTGGGTTCACACTGCGTGTGAGTCGGCTCCAGGCAGAATGGAACCGGTGGTTTGGGTGTTCTGGGTGTCTCCCTCTGTGTGTGCATGGTGTTTGAAATCCTGGGGCCACCCTCGTAAAAAGCTCCTGCAGCGGAGCTGGAGGGCGGGAACCTGGGTTTGTGCTTTCACCACCTGGTGGCGCCACTGAGGCTGCAGGACGGAGCAACCGACATGCCAAGGCCTGAGTGTCAGGGCTGACAGCGGCGGGGGTGCAGGCCCGGTATAAATGGTGTAAATGCAGTGCCTGCCCTGCGTCCACGCTTACGTTGGCCGGGGCTACAGATGCCAGCTCCCAGGGAGGATGAGGGGGGAGGCCGAGTTTCTGGCTTACAGACACCCCTCATTCTGTCTCTGTTTCTTTCTGTCCCTGTGCTCCTTCCTCCCATCTCTCTCTCTCTGACTCACTATCTCTGTCTCTCCCCATCTTTGTCTCTCTCTCACAGGCACAAGGCCCATCTTTCCCTAGAGGTTGGCAGTGAGCTTCCCATCTTTCCTCCCACTGGGGCAGGAGGCTCTTCAGGTCAGCTTTCACCTTGGAGTCTACACCCCAGGGTGGCTTCTCCTGCACAACCCGTGCCAGGTTTGTGGGCTCACAGGTGGGCTCAGAACCCTTCTCTTTGGCCTCAGAGGGCAGGGGCAGAATGACCGTGGTAATCCTGGTTGATGGGCTGACATTTGACTGTAAATTGGATGGAACCAGCTGTGAAATGAAAGCAGGATTTCGGTTTATTTAACAGCGATCACGTCACTGCACTCATAACCATGGGTCGTTAGTGTAAAAATAAAAAATAAATGAGAATACTGTTCAAGTAACCTGGATTTATCACTGTCGCTACTGCAGAAGCATCAGGCCACCCCTGTCTGCAGAAACCAGTCTTGGAAAACGTCCTCCGAGACCGGACCCAACACAGGATGGCCTTGAATGGGGTGGGTGGAATAGCTGTGCGCTGGTAGGATTTTTGTTCTGTTTTGAACTTTCTACTTTCTGAACTTCTCTGCTTTCCCAGGAAATACCAAACGGGGAAGAGAGCAGTGAAGGAAAATTCCTTCTATCACTTTGGCAACGAGGTTTCTTTTATTAGTAGACTTCATTTTTTAGAGTGGTTTTAGGTTTACAGAAAAACTGAGCAGAAAGGCCAGTCCCCATCTCCTTGCTACCCCGTCACCTCAGTTTCCCCTATTGCTAATGTCTTGCATGGGTGTGGTGCATTTGGTGCAGCTGATGGGGCAATATCAATATATCATTGTTAAGTCCGTAGTCGGTGCTGGACATTCTGTGGATTTGGATAAGTGCGTGATGTCATGTACCCACCATTACAGCATCATCCGGAAGAGTTTCACTGCCCTAGAAATCCCCTGTAACAATGAAATTTTAAAGCAACTTAACAAAGCCCAGAGCTATCCCACCTTTCAGAGCTGCACAAATACCCTAGGAACTGGATAGCAGGAGCATGTGCGGATGAGATCCTGTTATCTGCACGCAGGAGGGCCGGGTTGTGTGTTAGAGGCTTGCCCAGAGGCCGGAGCTGGGCCCAGCGAGGAGTGGACAGGGGTCGTACACATGCATAGTGGCAGTAGTGTGTGTATGTGTGTTATTAAAAAAAAGGAATGGCCATGGGGAGGTGTGGGCCGGCCCGCTGAGTAGGACCAGGAGGTGAGGTTTTGGGGTGGGGCTTGTTGATTCTGGCTGATGGAAAGTTTGCTGCCGACACGTTGCCCATGGGTGATGGTGCCGCGAGGCCGGCTCTGAGCCCGCACACCGAGTGGGGAATCGGGAGGAGGCATCTTTGCCTCCTCTGCACAGTCCTGCTGAAGCATCTGCTGCCGAAATGTTTCCTCCCTGTGCAGGGGCACTGTGTGAACACAGGCTGGCCAGCACCCTGTGCCTCTCTGTCCCACAGATAACAAAGCTCCCTTGCGTCCTGGGGGGGAGTGGTCGCCTGGACAGGCCCCTGGACAAAGCAGGCTCCAGGTCCACTGAGATGGCCCCAAGCGGCTCCAGGAGCACGAGAAGGCTGGGCTTGGGCTGGTCTCTGAGAAGGGACCCTCACAGCCCCCATGCCCAAGCTGAGGGTCCCTGGAGGCGTTTGTGGGTAAAATAGAGCCTGGCACGTCTGCCTGTGCTTGAACTACTCCAATTCGTTACTGCTCCCCTGTGAGGCAGCAGCCCTGATTCTGGGTGCGACGGCATTCCCGAGACCTCAGCCAGCGTCCGTTTCATTCTCCAAACCCCCTGTCTGCGCCTGAAGACCTTGCTTTGCCATTTTTCCTTCTCTCCCTCCCTGGCTTTGTCGTTAAACGTGATGAAAAAGTACTGACTTGTATTCATTCCCGGGACCGTGGAGACAACGCATCCCTGGATCTCCTAGGCTGCCGTGGCCAGTTGATAGCCAGTTGGCTGAAATCTGATGTTAGGAATGTGGGGTCTTTTTGGGAACTGCCCGTAGCTGCCAAAACGGTTCTAAATACATGAAAAGTAGGTTAACTTGCTACGCTCCTCGCGTTTATTCTTGCAGCTGAAATTTTCCTGACTTTTTTTCCCTTTCATTTTATTAGGTTAATAAAACTTGGTTTTCGAGCGTTTCACTGCCCCAGGAGGGCAGTGGGCCCCATGTCCAATTCATCAAGTGCCTAATGAGTGGCCTCGGAGGTCCTGGCCCACCCATTCCAGAAGCTCTCTCTGCCTCGTAAAGGTGAGGCCTACGGGCTGCACTGTATATTTTGTCTGTTGGTTTCCCAAATTCTCCTGCCAGCTCAACTGTCACTGTTCAGGATTTATATGAGGCCGACGGCACCACGGGGCAGCTCCCCTCCGCAGCAGAACCCCCCTCCTTTGCTCGTTCTTCACACACACCACACACTCTGTGCCATAAAACAACTTTTCTGCAATAAAATGAAATAGAAATGTGTCGATGCTAGCATTTTAGAACATTCCAGCCAAAGGGCTGTGGGAAATGCCTTCGTTTACATGAAGGAGGGAAGCTCTGTGAAACTAGGGGATAAAGCAGTGTGAGAAAAGGCCTTTAGTAAGAAGAAATAGTCTGGCATTTAAAATAAATAAATTGAAAATAAAACGTGTGCATGTACATGTGTGTGTGCGTGCAGTCACTGCATTCTTTATGCACATACGTTTCTGCTGTCCTGGTTTGTTTTCGGTGTTGCAGAGAAAGGGCAGGTGAGGGAGAAAAGTGGGTGTCGCTTGCCTTCTCGGCCCAGCGCCTGGGCTCTGTCTCCTTCTAGAACATTCTTCCTTTTCCTCCCCCTGCGGGCTCTTTTGCCTTCGCCAAGTTGTCGGGATCCTGCCAACTCCAGGCTTGGGCTGTGTCTGCCCCAACATGGATGGGAAGCTAGAATCTGAGCACCAAGAGCTCGAGGTACAGCTCAGGGCCCAGGAACTCGAGAGACGCGGTGAAGTTTGCGAGCATGGGGCCGGTCTCTGGGTCGTGGGGTCCCCGGGCCAGAGGCCTCCTGAATTTCCACACAGCAGCCTGGCCGGGTCTGGGTTCCTTCTCTCTGGTTTGATCCTGCAGAAATCGCCTGGCCTTTAATTAAGCACCCCAGCGGGGTGTGTGCCATTGCTGACAAGTGACTCTACACGGCCTGTTGATTTTTTCTCCCCTTCCTTTCAGTGGCGTCTTGAGCACCAGAGGGAAGGAGCACGGAGGGAAGGTCATGCTTGCTCTGCAGGCAGTGAAAGGGAGAGGGAACGCCGGCTCAGAGGGTTCTCTGTGATGCCCTCTGCATTTTATCACCCACCGGGCCCTGAAGCCAGGGCACAGACCCTGTCCAAACAGTTGGCTGGGGTTTAATACCTGAGATGTGGAGACGTGAGATGTCTCCCAGGCTGTGGGGCAGAGGCGAGGATGGCTGTCCCTCTTCTGCAGACTTTCCGTGGAGGAAGAGGATTCTGGAAGGTCTCTGAGACCAAGGGGGGCATCCATGGCCGGCCCACCCACGGGTAGACTGGCACCAGCTAGCACCTCCGTCCTCCCACATGGGGAAGACACAGTGCAGATTGCGTAGCTCTCAGCAGGGACCTCCAAGTGTCCACATGCCCCAGAATTTTCGCCCCAGTCTTGCACAGCCCTGTATGTTCCCATTGGGCTGAAGGATTTCATGGCGTGTGGGTCAGTGGCTTAGAGTTCCCACATGGGAGGCCACGAGCAGCTGTTCTGATTGGGACTTCGGGGTGGGGGGCGGGGTGGATAGGTCCAGTTCAACCCTGTGAAGACCCTCAACCCAGGACTGGCCTTTCTCAGTTGGCCCCCGTTCCACCCCAAGGCAGCTGGAGTACCACTGTCGTGCAGGATTTCCCACGAGGAGCTGGCCTTCTCCCCTGCACACCCCTCTTACCGGGCGTTCATTGTGCATTAGATTATCTTCTGAAAATATACTTTGAAGAGTTTTTGTTTTGTTTTGTTTTTCCTACTTGACTCTCTTGAATCAAGTAGGCCATTTATCTTTTAGGCAGAAGAATTTCAACAGTTACACTGCACACTTGCTGGAGGATCGCAGGCTCAAAGCAGAAAGGTAGTTTAAAAATTGTTTTCATCATGGGTTTATTCTTGTCTTAGCTCCCCCCTCAACTTTGCAGCTTTCCTCCCCTCCAACTAATCCTCCGGACTGCGGCCCACCCCCACCCCCCATGGATCCAGCCCACCTTGAGCTACTCAAACTGAAAGAAGTATTCATGCCCAGGCCATCTGTTTGTTTAAACTCACCCCGTGTTAGTCCACGTTAAATGCAACAGAATGGAGAAAAATGTAATTCTCTGTCGGCTTTTGATCAAAGAGAGGAGTTTTTTTAAAAAAAATCAAGATGGATTTCTGAAGGACAATGTTATACACATTCCGTGTGTTTCTGAGCTTCAGTGTTTAGTTGAGTCGGGGGGAAATTTTTTTTTTCCCCTTTTGATCCCAGGGAGAAAACACTCGCACAAACACATCTCAGTGCCACAAACAGTGTGAGACAGGCACTTTTCTGTAGACTCCCCAGCTGTAAAGTGGAAGGGGACTGCCTTTAACTTATCAACAGAGCAAGAGAATTTGAAATACGGCTCAACTGCTATATATGCAAACGCTTTCTAGCTTCTGTGGGAATTCAGGGCGAAGTCACTCTTGTCTGGGCAAATTCAGGACCCAGGATGCTCAATACCCCCACCCCCCAACCGGCTCAGGAACATGCAGATCCACGCTCACTCCATGATCTGATTTTCACGACCAATCATTAAATGTACATTTCTCCCCTCACTCCCTCAGCTTCAGAGCAAATGCAAATAAAAAGTGCTTAAAATGGTTAACATTTCCTGTCACTGAAGGCATTCGTTAGGGGCGGGGGTCGCTGAGTTTTAAAGTGTATTTTCATAGGAAAACTCATTTCAGATCTGCGGCAGGAACTCAGACTGTTTCACACAGTGAATCTCAGGGTTTGCGATAAGCCTGCGTCCATTGCAGGCGGTCGAATGATCCTTTATATTATGCGGGTGCAGGAGAGCAAATATCCAAATTTGAACTGAGATTAACCTGGGGCCCAGCTCAGGTCACAGGAAAAAATTGTAACATGTCTTCTTTCCCCACCCTCCCCTCTGCTCACTTTCTTTTCCTTTATTGGAGAAAAAAACAAATTTGGTACTTTAATCTGTTGTGTTTCCTCTATTGATTGTTTAGCTAGTGATTTTGCCAGCTTCCTGGATGTGCATTCTGGTTCTGCACAAAGAGCCACATTCCTTCTGGAATCGGGACCAGGACACAGAGAGACAGCAGCAGTCACTGGAAACTGTGAGTACTCCAGTCTCTCCTGTGGCTCTGACCCCGCTCGTCCCGTCCCGTCCCGTCCCGCTGACCCTTTCTTTCTCTACCAGTGAGCTTTCTGCGGGGCTCCTAGGCTGAACTCACTCTGTCAGCCCTCAGCACCATTCTCAACTTTTAGGAAAAGAGACCCTACAATTTCTACACAAACATCGGGTAGGAAGGGGAGGGGGAGTATGCTTACCTATTGCAGTGACTTCAATTTTCATTTTAAGGCTCCGAAAGATGGAGAAAGTAAACAGAAGCAGGCTGGTTTATTTCAGGGGCTAACAGGGAGTCCTTACTGAATTTACCTAATAAAATGAATTTTTAAAATTTTCATTTTCTCATTTCATTCCAGCAGAAAATGAGTTTGCCTTTATAATGTCCAGATCTTTCAAACTCTATTGAGTGAGAAATTAAGTTACAAAATGTAAATACTTTGGTATATATATATATATATATGAAATGAATACATATATGAAATGAAGTAATCTGTGACTGTAATACCACTTAAAGCCTGACTTTAAGGCTCCTAGGACACTTAAAAATTTTTTTATGATGTGTAATAAAGAAAAATAAAATTCAGTAGAAATGTTTCTCTTTTAAAATGGGTGAATTGTGATACTTAATAAATTTAATTGTAATTTTCATTTAACATGTTATCTATTTACCAATTTTTTTTTCTGAACATCTTGTCAAGTGTTGGGAGGGTTGTAAAGAAAACATATGTTAATATTCTGGGCCACAATTGACTTCTTTCCTTTCCTCTGTGAAACTATTCCAAGGAGTATGGGAAATTGTAAAACAATGTAGTTCTCTCATGAAAAGAATACCCTGACTTTAATTACCAAGAGAAAGCAATTAATGCTCAAATTTCAAGGCCAATCCAGTGATCAGTTAGGAGCAGGAAGAAGGGGGGAAAGCAGGACTGTTACTTGCATAAGAAAATCCAGAAATCGACATCATGCAGATGTATAATTGGAATGTGATTGTATTTATAAGGAAAAGTTATATAAACTTCAAAAATGGTAGTTGTTTTGCTTAAGTGCCTGAAAAAAGAGTTTAGAATAATATTTGGGTTATCCCAGTTTTATGCTCTTGTGTTCCCAAAGCCTTGTTAGGTTAAAGAACTCCAAAGGAGAGAGAGAGAGTGTGTGTGAATGTGTGTGTGTGTGTGTGTGTGTGTGTGTGTGCCTCCCCCGTGTCCCCAACCCCCAGGAAGTGTGCAGAGAAAAAGGTGGGAGCTGACTAGTGACCAAAAAAAAAACACCTCTCGCTTCAGAAATTCATAACTAATATAAAAACTCTTAGAAATTAAAAATAGCAATTGTCTTACTTTTTTCACCTCCTCTCTGGGAGTTGTTGCAGGGGATGGGGTGATGGGGTAGAACCAGTTTTCAAAATTGCTGCAGACCAGTTTGTGCAAAAAGGGTATTTCCACTTTCCTGCACTTTTGATTAGAGTATTTTATTCTTGCTCTTCTGTTCCTGAAGCTATGGCATTGTACATCTTAAATATATTTTGTAAGCTTTCTAGTTTGGATTGCCGAAACAGAAACCTTCCCCTTCTTAGGGAGGTTCCCCTGCTGTCCAGTAGATGGCGATGTTACTTCTAGAGTGACCCACGGGTGGGGGTGGGGAAGATAGATACTGAGATTTACCCCCTTCACCTCTCCGGAGTGCATCCAGTGATCTCTAAAAGCAAGAAGAAAAACTTTTTTGAGCCCTGGCCTGAAACGTGCCAAGCCATCCAAGAGTATAAAAGTATTTAAGGCGACTGTTGACTACCAAGTGTCTCACCGTCCTGAAATGGTCTGAGACATCACCCAGCTAGAGTTCAACGAAATACTTTCTGGAAATGTTCAAAATAAAAATGGAAGACGCTTAGCAGCTTTTTCAAAATTTTATCTGTTGCCTGTCTATGTTTTATCACGTAAACGATATATTTACGATTCTCTGTTTGTAACATTCACGAAGAATATACGTGTTACAGTATTGCATGGAATCTTATATGCGTACAAATGGCCAATTAAAATCAGGAGTGTACAGATAATGATACCAGAGTCTCACCTTCTCAAAAAAGTATTTTCCTTCTGAAAGTGATGAATGTGTGTGGGCCTCCCACCCTGGGCATTGTATTTCGTTATATCAGCGCCTGCTAAATGGTATGGCCGGCTTTTTAAAGCTTTTAAACCTCCATCTCCCAGGAGTGAAGCTCCTCCTCTCCAACTGGGAAAAGTTTCTACTTGATTTCAAAAACAAACAAACATTTTTCTATCCCCACCTCTTGCTAGAGAGAGTCTCAATAACCATGAGCACGTCGTTCAACATATTTAATGTTAAAATGATTTAAAAACATTTTTGGATAATTTCAATGTTTTGATTCTTCATGGGACAACACGATTCCTTAATTTGTTTTATGGAATAATTTGCTGTATCTTTTCTTTAATTTAAAAAGAAATAGGGTGCATGTTGACAATTATTTTAAACAAACTGGAATTCAACAACAGCAACAAAAAGATCTATTTCTTTTCCTAAAAATAATGTTATCATTTGTCCTTGGCCGGGAGATAGGCAGGAATTCATTTCACTCCAAATGTGAAATCCTATTTAAAGACATAGAAATATGTAAATGCAGCAGAGACCAATAACCCCATCATACTGGTAGTAATGAATCATGCGTTGCTCTCTAAAAATTTAATTGAGTGACATGCCAGCTTTTATACCTGTATGAATTTACAACTGAGCAAGTCACCGACTACTCATACCTCGAGTCTAGGCATTGATAAAACGATTGCGCAAAAACCAGCTGTTTAAATAGACTGTGTTCCGCTTTAAAGATGTTTTACCCTTTGGGGAAAAAGTCATCTAAGTACTGAGTGGCAGTGACCAGCGAACAATAGTTAGAATGAAAATAAAGCTTCCTGAAACTTAGTTTTAATTTTCTTGAGGAAGATACTAACCCATAAAAAATAAACATTGTTTATGGAGCCAGGTGTGTATCAAGTGAACCTCTGTAAAATGATATGGAGAAAATATGAATTTGTATGTCTCAAGTACTTTGGTTCGCCTGCAGAACAGAGGGAGCTATTTGATACATAGAAACTGAAAAATAAAATTAGTGATTCTGGAGAGAGGTCCAATTCAGATCTGTGCAGGCCCAGGGAGGCGACTGTATTATAATTCACACACAAAAAGCTGTGTCACTTAGCACCTTGGCTTAAGGGATAATTTAGTTACACCACCTATTAACGCTGACTTACGTTTCTGCTCCGGCCAGCCTTCTTACGATCTTGTTTATTCCCAGAAATCACATTTGTGACAGCTCCAATAGGCCATTCAACAGCGAACATTTTCTTGTTTGGTTGAAAATATTTCAGGTTTCAGACACCCAACAAGGAAAAGCACTTTCAGACTTCGTGTAAATGAATAAATTTGTTCGGAGTGAGACTTTTTAGAAAATGAATTCAACAGCCTATTTGACCACTTTCAGCCTAAAATATTATGTTTCAGTTTGCCAACCAGGCTGATAGGACCTGAGCTGATGCAGAGACTATTGCCTCTTCTGGGCCTTCTTTTTTCTTTTTTTCTGGAAGAAAGTGGCCCTGGTACCATCTTTGCACGTGGGATTAGAGAAACAGCATGGAGGCCTGCTTGCCTACAAGCATGTCAGACTGCACACATCCCTGGCTTGGAGTGATGGTGTGCTGTTGCAGATTTTGAGTCCTGTATTTGTAAACTTTCCACTTTTTGTTTTTTGAGAAATTCACGTTTGATCTCTGCCAGCAAAGGTGGGGTGGGTGGGTATGTACGTCCCTCTTCACAGCTGAATGCAATCAAAACGCTTATTTTATGTTGTGTTTTAGTTAAAAGGTAAAGGAGAAGAGAAAAAGACACTCAAAAACCCAGAAGATACAGTTAGCATGGAGTCATCAACCCTACAGTGCCGGGAATAAAGCCCTCGGGACACAATGCATTTTATCCCCCCCCGCACCCCCCCCTGCAAATTCTCTTGGAGGGAGAGGGGGGCATTGTGGGGATTCCATTTAAGGGTCAGCTAACGTGTTTAAGCTGTGTGACAGGAGAAAGAAGGCCGAAATCCTTTGTGCAAACAAGTGCCAGAAGCTCAAATCCCTGCCTGTCTTCTCAGAAACAGACTTGCCCAGCATCTTGTGTGCGGTTTGGAGAAGTGAGGTTTGAGGCCACCTTTCAGTGGCCTTGTGTCGCCGCCTCTGCATCGGAGGTGTCTGGGCCCCAAACATTCCAGGCTGCTCTCCCCAGGTCTTAGCCCAGGCAGCAGTGGAGGCTGGCTTGGTGAGGAGATGGGACATGCTCCCATCTGGGAGAGCTGTGAGCAATCCACAGAGCGGGCCACCTCGTGGGCATCCAGTCCCACAGGGCCTGGGCGAGGGCTCGGAGAGTGCCGTGCTGCTGTTCCATCACGCACACTCTCTTGGAATCTAATCTTGGACACTCAGTCACACGACGAATGCCTAGTTTTGATGATTTGTGCGTTGTGTCTCTCCACCAGAATCTAAGCGTCATGAATGTTGCATACTTACAACAAGGTTGATATTTATCCAGAGTGTGAACGTGCCAAGGGTCGCACGGGATAACTGGATGGTGCCTCCCAGCGCGTTGATGGAGTTAGGAATGTCATTGTCCCCACTTGACGATTGAGGCACCTGAGTGAGATTCCCAGGCAGCACAGCTCGTGCGCAGGGCTGGGAGGGCTGGGAGGACTGGAGTCTGAATCCAGGTGGGGGATCACAGGCCCCACGTTCTTCAACAGGGCCTTGTAGGCTCTGCGAATTCAGTACTGCTGAGTGATGGAGGGTGAGCCTGAGAGGCAGGGGTGATGCCTGAGCAGAGGGTTTAGGCAGGTTTGGGTTCAAATAGGGCTCTGCCTTCATTCACTGGGGACCCGTGGTGAAGTTTTTAAATTTCCTGAGCCTAGGTTTCCTCCGACTTAAAATGGAGCTGGTGATCTTTCTTTTTCAGGTCGTGAGGATTTGAGATTGTGAATGAGAAGGCTGGGCCCCTAGCGTATGCGAGATGGACGATTGGGTCGTGGCCATCTGTGGGCCACTTCCCGGAGCCCAGGAACAAACGGGCCGAGGGGCCTCCTGGCATCACATCTCAGCCACCTACGAGAGGGGTGACCCCGGTGAGTCTCTTGAGTTGGTGGTGTTGATTTTCTCTCCCGTTGCAGTTCCTGCCTCAGAGGCTGGAAGGAGGAGGGAAAGCCCAGCTGCAGTAAATACTAAACGAATGTTCTCTGGGCGTCTCCCTGTAGGCGTTCCGCTCCCTGCTGGTGCTGCCTCGGGAAGTGTGGCCCCCAGACCAGCAACCTGGGCATCACTGGGAGCTTGTTAGGCATGCAGAGTCTCAGGCCCCACCCAGCTCTCCTGGGTCAGAACCAGGGCTTTGCATGTGTGCGCTGGCCTGGAGCACACGGGAGACAGAGGCCACTTGTCCCTAGGGAGGCTCCCTCTCTGTGCCCTCAGCCCCATCCCTCAACCCTCCCTGGCTGGCTCTGTGCTGCAGGGGCTGAGAGGCTGCATTTCGCAGGCTCCCCTGGCTTCTGGCTGGGTCTGGCTGGTGAGAGGCGCTGGTGAGAGCTGGGAGGGAGGGCCGGAGGAGGGAGAAGCTGGGCACTCTCCCCTCCCCCTCCCCTCCCCCTCCCCTCCCCCTCCCCTCCCCCTCCCCCTCCCCCTCCCAGTCCTCCCCCACCAGCTCCCATCTCAGCAGCTCAGCAGCGGTGCTGCTGCAGGGGCAGGCTCTGCCAGCCCCGGCCCCTCTCTGTCCCTCTGGCCCCAGGGTGCCAGCAGCTTCCTGCCGGTGCATACCTCCTGGGCTCCACAGTTGGCTTCTCCGTTTTCCATCATCAGAGCAACCAGTTCCATGTATTGAATTCTCTGTTTTAAATACTCAGCGGAGTTTCTGTTTTTCTTGGTTGGATCTAGTGATCCACCCAGGCTCACACCTCAAGGGGAAGGGGTCTTGGAGTCAGACGGTTTGGACAAGGGCTCCAGCTCTCCTACTGCCTCGTGCTGGACCCTGGACAAGTCACTCTTCCTTTGCCCAGGGGAGGACCCGGGCTCAGAGAGGCCCCCTTGGCTCCCCACCCAGCATCTCTTCTGGCCCTGGCCTGGGCCTTCCTCACCTATGACAGGTGGAATGCATAAGTGGCCTCAGGGCCTCAGCCCTCCCTGGGTCCAAGACCTTTGCTGAGTGCCTTGTAGCACCTTCTACTAAGAGGCGGGTAGATTTCCTTGTCCCTGGAGTCTGGGTTTCACTATGTGACTTCCTTTGGCCAATAGGATGTTAGCAGACGTCACTCAGGCAGAAGCTTGGAGGAGCTCTTACCCATGTCCACTAGTCCTCGTGTGCCTCTGCTGTCTGTGTGAGCAGGGCCTGAGCTGCTCGGCTGAGGAAGGATGGGAGACGCCCATTCATCCCAGCAGAACTACAGACATGTAAGTAGCCCAGCCAGCGTCAGCAGCGACGCCTACCCGACCAGTTATGACACAGGGTATAAATGCTGCCCTCACGTGCCACAGGTTTTGTGCTTTCGTTACGTAGCAGGATGTGCTGAGAGCTGAGTGATCCATCATCGCCGGGTGACAAACAGCTCTTTTCACGTTGCCCAAGGGCAAGGACCGCGGTATAAAATGGCATTTGAGAACAACGTTTGAGGAGCCAGGAGCCTGGATTGAGATCCCAGCTCTGCCCCTTCTTGTCGGGTGTATTGGGAAAAGTCAGTTTGATTCTCTGGCCCTCAGGTTTGTCCTCTATAGAATGGGATAATAGTAGGGCCTACCTCCTGGGGTGTGTAGGGACTGAGATGGTGTAGGTAAAGTACCTGGAACATAGTTGGTGCTGGACAGACATTATCATTATTATAAGCAGAGTTAATGATAATACCGTGTTATAAAAACCAACAACCACCACAGTCTAGCCTCGGCCTTCCTCACTCTGCTCCCCGACACACCCACAACCCGCCATTCTTCAAAGGCCTTTGCACCTGCTGTTCCTTCTCCCCAAGCGCGGTTCCCGCTTCTCCAACTAGTGACTCACCTCCTTGCCTCAAGGCTTCAGTGCAGTGGGGAACTGAAGGGAATTCTGAGTATTTCACTTCTCCCTCCTGTCCTTTTAGGCTGTCCTTCCTTTAACTCTCGGTCACCTGGGGTTAGGCATCTCTCCTGTCGCAGCACCGGGGCCAATGCGATGAGACACTCTCCTCCTTTCCCCAAGGGTAGGAGGTGTAAGGACATGGTGTGTGGGAGAGAAAACACAGATGTGGCAAAATGAGGCCTTGCTGTACCTCCCAGCCCTCCACAGCCACCACTGTGAAATGACAGCATCTCCCACTAGGTCAGCGCCAGTCATTCCATGGGCAGCAGGTGTCTGTGGAGCCTGACTCCGTGCTTAGCACTTGGGCGGCTCTGGGTTTACAGCCGTGAACAACAAGCAAGGTCATTTCTATCTCAGCCCACAGTCCACGGGGAGGCCGGACTGTGCTGGGCGGCTGCAGGCTTTGGGGGAGCGTTGGATGGGGCACTGGGCATGTAGGGGGTTTCGGGGAAGCCCTAAGAAGGGCCTCTGAATGGAGATGTGAAGGCTCAGCCTGGAGGGGAGCTGGGGCAGCTGTATTCCAGGCACTGGCCTGGGTTAAGGGCCAGCAAGGGGAGTGTGGGGACCTCCCAGTGGGCCGGAACGGGGAGAGTGGACGAGGGGGGACGTGCTCAGAGACCACAGCCTTGGTCTTATCACCGAGATGGGGGCAGTCCCGGGACCGGGCAGGCACGGTCTGGGCATCCCCACTGCACAGACGGAGACGCCGAGGCCCTCTGCCTGAGTGCCATCTCCGTCAGTCACCACTTCAGGAGGAGACAGCAGCTCCAGGGCGCCGCAGCCTGCATGTCATGTTACGCCTCAGGGAACCTGAAGGCTGCTTCCACTAAGGAAATGCATAAATAAATAAGCCCCAGTAAATACAATATTTACATTAGTGAACAGAGGTGTCTGCCTTTCAGTGCCCAAAGAAGACAGAGAACACTGTGATTGGATGCTATTGATGTCAATCATCTCTGATAGGCAAGAGGGAGGTGGGGCCCCCAGGCCTGGGTGGGAGTTATTTCCAGGGAGATGGCCGGCCTAACCTCTTCTGTGTTTACTCCTCAAAGATGAGGTCAGGGTCGCAGCTCCTAGTATTCAGGTGCACGTGGGTCAGCTGCAGATAACAGGGGTGTTGTCCTAGGCGGGGAAGGTGGGGGTGGGCAGACCGGGCAGGGAGCCTGGTTCGCTCCATCTTTTGGGCTCTGGGCCTGTGGGCTCAGGTCCTGAGGTGAATGCCACATCTTTGGGACTCGTGGCATTCCAGGAAGGATAAAGGGCCAGGGAGATGCTGTACCGTCTTGTCCCTCTGGAAGGGCTCCTCTGGGCAGCTCACCTCCATTGCCTTGGCTGGGACCATGTCACCTGACCACTCTCACTGCAAAGGAGTCTGGGAAATTGCATATTTTTAGTCGGGTCCATTGCCAAACCAAACAAAACCCGAATCCTGTCAACAGGGAGGAATGGGGTGGGGAACAGATGTGGTTGGGTGACCAGCAGAGGGCCAAGGCGGCGTGGGTCACATCTGACGATTACGTGATGCTCTCTTGATTCAAAGCAGAAAGAGACACTTTTCTTTACAAAAACCCTCCTGATGGGATGTTTATCTCTTTACATTCTGGATATCTCACTCATGGCCTCTTTAAAAATAAAATGAATTAATATGTTCCTACCAGTCGGGAAAATAAAGGATCGGTGTTTTGGGCCAAAACTTCCCTTAAAAGCAGGAGCCTTCTTTTACAACTGTCATTTCACAGAGAAGGAAATCAAGGCACAGAGAGGTTGGGGGTTTGCCCAGAGTCACAAGGTGTCAGAACCAGAGAGGGGTTCAAGTGGCAAAACTCCCGCCTGGCGCCAGGATCCCAGCCCGTGCCCAGAGGCTGCTGTGGCAGGCTGCGGGAAGGTCTCTCCGGTGGGCGCAGGTGACCTGTGGGCGAGCCTGGGAGGAGGGCGGGGGCCTGGCCTTTGTGGTCACAGTCCCAGGAGGCCCTGCGTGGTGGGCCTTGGGGTGCCCACGGCTTCCCTTCTCTGGCCCCACACCTCTCTTGGGCTCCCCGTCAGTCTGGGATTTTCTGCGAATCGGTTCTCTGAGCTCAGAGCCTGGCCCTCGGAGGGGACCCTCTCTGCTTTTGGCTGAAAGCCCGCTTGACCTCGCTGCACTCTGTGGGGCCAGAGAAGGCTGTGCTGCGGCCAGCGGGGCTGTGGGGTCACAGATGAGAGCCCAGAACGTGCCGTTGGGCCGCCTGCGTTCGCACCTGTCTCCAAGTGTCTCAGAATGGTGGGCAAGACACTAGGGCCCCCTGAGGTTGTGGCTTCCTCGTCCTGAGTGTGAGCAGCACAAGGCCCCTCACAGGGCTCTCGTGAGGACAGAGAGGAAGGCGGGTGCACGGTGCTGGCCTTGGAAAGAACACGGGACCTGGGGCTACCCCGGCCGCTCACATTCAGGTATGGCCGTGGGCGCCGCGGGGAGGCGTCTCAGGGAGAGCGGGAAGATGGGCTGCTGTCCTGCTGTCATGGAATCCTGCTCAGCCTCGGATTCCTGGCCTGGAGTGTGGGAACGCTCCCCAGACTTACCCCGTGGGCTGCTGGGAGTGCTGGAGAGAAGGGCATTTCAATAGTTAACGTTTGCTGAACAATGGTCACCTGCCGGGCCTCTGCTAGACCTTGCGCTGGACTATCTCTTTCATCCGTAACCTGGTCAGACCACACCGGGAGCAGCGAGAGTCAAACGGCTGCCCACTCCGGTGCCGAGTGACCCTCAAGGCAGGTCCCCAACAAACGTCCCTTCCCAGATCACAGTCTCCTTGCGCGTCGTGAGTAAGCAAAGGCATCTTCCCGCAACCCACTCCTAGAAACCCAGTTGTAAAGTGAGCAATCAGATAGGTTGGGAAAATTCAGCTCAGAAATGACATTACAGTAAAGCTGTGTTTCTGAAAAAGGGCCGTCAGAGAGAGGTCATATCAATGATAAACGGCCTGCCATAAAAAGTAAGGAACCGAGTCCCGAGTGGCCATTAAACTGGAGAAGTCGCAGCCAGTCCTATCAGGTGGGCAACTGCAAACACGTCTGTTATGCCAGGGACCCTGCCATGTAGTGGCCACAGTGCCCAGAGGAGATAACCCTTTTGTTTATTGCAATTAACTTTTTTGTCATAGGTCCGCTTTATGGTTCAATAAACATTTACTTAACAATCTGTTTCCCTTTTTAGAATGTTGAGGGCTTTAGGACATTATATGAAGAGAAAGTTTTATGAAGAGAATTGCTCAAGGGACTCTGATCTCACTATACCTTCCTTTCCCCGGAAAGGTCCCAGGGCCGCCCGAAGTTCATCGTCAGACCTTGGGGGTACTGTCCTAGGGTTCAATTTACATTTTTAGCTGGTGATGCTTTTTCTCTCTCACAAAAGGAATTTTGAAATGAAAGCTTCTCCGGCTGACACAGATGGCAGTTAGAAACGTGTTAAGCTTCAAGTCACAAATAGTCCATCTTGAAGTGGCTTAAACCAGCATGGGGTCATTCTTCTCACACGACAAGGATGTCTGGAGAAAGGCAGCTGCTGGCCTCAGTTTGTTTGCTCGACAAGGGCAAGCCAGCATCTCATATGGCTTGTGTCAGTGCCCTGGAGGTGCTGTGACAAATGACCACAAACTTGGCCACTTAAGACAACGCAAATGTATTCTCTCACAGTTCTGGAAGTCAGAAGTCCGACACGGGTCTCACCCGGGTCTCTAAAGTCAAGGTGTCACAGGGCTGTGTTCCTCCAGGAACTCAAGGGGAAAACCCACTTCCTGGCCTTTTCCTGCATCTTCCAAGCCAGCAATGCTGCATCTCTGCCCTTCTTTCTTCATCACAGCTCTTCTCTGATCCCCTTTTCTACCTCCATCTTCCACCTTTAAGGACCCAGTGATTATATTGGGCTCACCTGGGGAATCCAGGATGATCTCCCCATTTCAAGGTCAGCTGATTAGCAACCTCAATTCCCCTTTGCCATATTACTTAACATTCTGACAGGTTCTGGGGATTAGGATGTGGGCACTTCTGGGAGGTGGGTGTCATTCTGTCTGCCACATTTCCATTACCTGTCCTGTTATGGTCTCAAGATGGCTGCTGCATCTCCAGATATCACGTCTGTATTCAAGGGGGGAGGGGAGGAGCAGGTTTCCAGGACTGCACCAGCTGGGTCTCTGCCCCTTTTTATCAGGAAAGCAAAAGCTTTCCCAGAAGTGTCCCGGACTCTTTTTGGCGTCTAATGGGTCAGAACTGTGTCACTGGCTGCGTCTAGCTGCAAGAGAGGCTGGTAAGGTACACAGTTGGGAGAAGGTGGGCATCAAAGACTCTGGGAAGCACACTTGCAGTGTCTGCCACAGCCCCCTTCCCACGCTCCTGAGTTTATTTCAGCAGATCTTCCCAGGGAGGGCACCAGGAGGGAGGAAGTGGTGGCTTTCAGGGCATGGCTTTAAAGCTTTCTAGTGGGATGTGGTTGACAGGAACTCTGGGAGCTCTAAAAAGAGACTTAAAATCTCCCCCTCTGGAATTGTGGGGGAGGCTCTGGGCTTTGGAGTTGGCTTTCCTGGGTTCCAGAACCTCCTTGACTTGGGAACAAGAGAGGATGTGCACCACACGGGGCTCCTGGCAATGCTCAGAGCTCGAGTGCCCCAGGGGCACGTGTGGGCAGGTCTGAGTGGCAGGTCCTCTCTGGCATCAGTGAGGCAGAGGGAGGTGTGTCTCCCCCTCTCTCCGTGCCCTGGGCTTCCGTTTCACGGGGTGGGGGGGTCAGCTCTGTCCTGACCAAAGGACTCACTGCACTTTGAACAGAGTGGTCCCACTAGGGTCCTGAGGGCATCCCCACCGCCTCCATTCTGCCTGGAGAGCCGGGACAGGTTCTGGGTTCCTAGCTGGTCTCCATGACGGACTCCTTATCATTGAATTCCCCCCAAAATACACTGGCTCTGCACCAACTCATTCAGCCCACCTGGAGTGAAGGAAACAGACCTCATGGGTAGCATGGGTCCCTCTAGAGGTGGGAGCCTGACCCCCACATGCCCCAAGCAGCATGGTGCCACCTCCTGCCCATTCTGGAAACCACGTGCTCAAAGCGACCCAGGAAACTTTTGCTTTCGAACTGTCCATTGACTGGTTGCCGTGCTGGCATCCTTTGGGGACACAGAGAGAGACAGGTGAGGTCCCTGCCCTTGAGAGGGAAAGGAATTCCCAGAGGGGGAGAGAGAGGTCCCGAGGGCTGGGTCCCTGCACTGTGCAGGCACAGTACTCCCCTGATCACCACTGGGTGACGCTGCGCAGATGACTTGACCTCTCAGAATGTCAATGGCCCGACTGTTGGGGGTGCTAATAACAGCACCACCCTCCCAGGGCATCGTATGGAAAGTGAGCTGTAAGTAGTAGCTTTCATTCTTGCGGTTATTGTCATTTTTGATGTGTGCAAACAGATGCTCAGCGTTTGGATTAAACTGAGCCTAAAGGCATGACCCACGGATGAGAAGGGAACTGGAGTCCTGGAGCCGCCACTTGTGTTGTTGGCTGGTACTGATCAGGCTCTCAGAACAGTGGTGAGCTCCAAGATGGGCGGGCACGGCCTCGGGCCCCACCACGTCACTTCCCCCACGTCCACATGGGCCTCCGCGCTGGGCCAAGGGGCTCGTGCCAAAGCCCAGCTCCTGGGACTGGGACTGGCCGAGGGCTGGACCTGGTGATACAGGAAAGTGCCGAGCGCACAGTGGGTCCTCCAGAAGCATACTATGGATTGCAGCAAAACCCCGAGGAGGGACGGAGGTAGTTCCCACCTGCAGCCCCATTTTGCAGGTGGGGAAACTGAGGAGCAGAGAGGCAAAGCCACTTGTTCAGGGCCCCACAACCAGCGAGACGTAGGGTGGGCTTGAAGGTCAGTCTGAGGAGTGACTTCAGGGATGAGCGAAGGGTGAAGGGTGAGAGGTGCAGGGTGGGGAGTGCGGGGTGCAGAGCTTCGTGCAGTGTTGGCCTCGGGCATCTTTCTCACGTTCCTCCAAGCTCCCTGCCAGCTCTTTTGTCCCCAGGGGGAGGCTGGGCAGTGAGAACCTGGGAATTCTCTTATCTCTGCCGAGCAGGATGCGTCCTGTATTGTGTCCCCCCCTCGAGGTTCCCAAGCACCGTGATGAGCTTGCAGATTTTGGCGGGTGATTGCTCTGGGGGGGCTGTGCTTTGTTTGCCAGGCCCTCTCGCAAGGCTGGCTCCCTGTCCCTGGCCTTTTCAGCTCCTCTGCAGGCCCTCCCCTGCAGAGCGCTGTGGAATGGCAGGGGTGAGTTCCTGCCTGCGGCCATTTCCGCCCATTCTTTCTGTAGGGGCAGTGGGTGGGTTCCCTGCTGGGAGGCTGGGGGGTCGCAGTGCCCCGCATGGCCCTCGGGGGCGCTGTGCAGGCGGGTGAGGGCAGGGGAGGCCTGCCTGCCTGGCCCAGGCTAGGTTTCCGTCCTCCCCCCTCCCCATCAGTACCAGCATCTGAAAGATGTGTCGAGCCATGGAATGTGCATGGAAACAGGTAATTAATCTAGTTGTATGATGGAGAGGGGGCAGCGATGGTTGTCTGAAAATGCAGATTCTCAGGCCCCGGCTTCAGAGTCAGACTCACGAGAAGTGGCCTGGGACCCAGGATTCATAGTTTACACCAGACCCCCAGGTAATTCTTCTGACCTGGAACATTTGGGAGAAGCCTGGCCTGGCAGCTTGGGCAGGCTCTGGGGTCAGACAGGTGAGAGTCATCTTCACTGCTACCCCTCCTGGTCATTCTGAGTCTTGGAGCCTCTCGGAACCTCAGTCTCCTCCTCTGCTGACTGGGGATGATCTTATCTCTGTTACGGGGTAGTCGGGAGACATCCTAGGGTGCCCTGCACACAGCAAGCACAGACAGTGTGTTCAGGAAAGGATGAATTCTTATTGCCCATGATGGTATTCAGTGATATAACCTTCCTGGCAAAGCTTCTGATAATCATAACCTCAGGGCGGACCACACTGAACTCCCAGGGCTGGAGTCAAAAGCAGAGACTGTGAGTATTTTGAGCACCTTCTTAGGCCTCATTTTAGGAACCAGGGCTCTTTGCATTGGAAATTTCCAAATGTTGACAGTAATACAAGGGACTCAAGTCCTTGCTGTCCCCTGGGGCACAGGAGCCCTGAATTGGGAAACACGGAGTGACCCTGGGATTCTCAGAGCTGAGGCGTCGGAGCCAGAGGGGGATTGACCCTCCTTAGGACACATCAAGTTAAAGAAGAGACCAGGAAAATGCTCGTGTTTTCCACGAGGAAACTTTACAACAGTGAGGATGAAATCCTGCAAGACCCGTCAGAGGCACTCCTGTCAGATGAGGTGGGGTGGGGGGCAATGAGCCCCTCCTGGAAATGTGGGCAGCGGCAGAGGTAGTGCCCTCGTTCCAGTGCTCCCTCCCCGCCGCGTCCCTCCTGTGCCCGGTTCCCTCCTGCGGGAGGTGCGGTAGTACATCCTTAGGGCACCAGTCCTCGGAGGGGGAAGCGCAGTTAGATGCTGAAGCGCTCAGGCGGCACCAGAGTTGGTGACAGTGTTGGTGGTGGTGGTCTCTCTTTTCCGCGGATGGGAACGCTGGAGCGGCCAGGAGGGATTCCTCACTTGCACAAGGGCCTGGTGATGAGTGGTGGGTCTGGGATTTGAATTTGGGCCTCTGAGAGCTCTGTACTGCCGGTCCCGTTTGTGGAAAGACAGGCATGGAGACAGCGGAAGAGGCCGGAGCAGGCAGCCTGATTGTCTGGCAGAATCAGTGGGTTCTTGGGTGACTAGGGGCTTGGACAGGTTCACTCCCTGTCTGTTCGAGTCCTACGGTCTTTTCTGAAAGCATGACGGGCAACGCAGTGGGGTCCTCAGAGTTTTGGGTCCTTGTCTTTTATGAACTTTTTGCTTTGTTGTCGGGAATCTCCCAGTACTGTCTCATCCCAGGGTTTCTGTTGACCCAAAGCAGGAAGCTGCAGGCACAGAACTGGTTTCACGTTTATTGGCTTATGTTTTTCCAAAGCAGGGGTGCAATAAAACGTGAAATATGGTGGCTGACCAAATGGTCTCGTGCTGTCTTCTGAGACTTTTTTTTTCTTGGAAAGGACCAGACATACTCACACGCACATACACATGTTCAGTCACATGCACACACTTGGACACATAACACACACCACACGCACCCTTATCACACACACACCCACTCACATACACACCTATGCATACCAGCACACATGCACACATGTGCGCACACACGTGCAGACACACCCTGGATGGTGAGGTGGGTCCACCATTGATCTGTTCAGGAGCGCTTGGCTGGGCTGCAGCGGTTCTAGGACAGATCACCAAGTACCTAATACTGGTGGCTTCTGAGTCCTAGCATTTTTGCCAGGAACCCCCCCACCCGCACCCCAGCTCACGCTGGAATAAATTTGTGACCTGCCAGGTGATGTCACCACTGGAACGAACCAGTTGCATAATTTAAGGCCCGGTTCCTCAAGATTTTCTATCACAGAATCTTGAACAGAGTAGGCTCCCCTTCCTAAGAGTGTGGACCGAGAGCAAAACCTGCACAGGCATGACCTCTTGGGCATCTCCTCACATTAAGTCACATCATCTTTACTTTGCATTCCGTGTTATTTGAAGAGGTATTTAAAAAAGCCATTGTGTCCCTCCCATTATTTTAGCAAAAATGATGATTTTTCCATGCATCACATTTATCTTGGGTCTTCTCATGGTCTCTTTGTTTGAAAAGCCAGATGACCTTAAGGTGGTAACCTGAAATGCAATCCCCTCTTCCTAAATGTCAGTCATTCACATCTTACTAAGAATGGTGACACAATCTTAAGAGTAGGTTTTCAATGACAACTTGAGATAGGACCATTAAAACCCAGGATGCCTGTGAGGGGAATACTGATTCCCTGTAAAGAGTCAAACATAACGAGGGAGTCAGAACAAACACGTTTTGCATTTCCCTGTCGGGTCTCAGCCTCCCCTCGTTCTCTGTCTGAGGTCTGCGAGAAGCAAACCTGGCAAAGATCATGGACAAGATTCTCCCACAGAAACTTGTCTCCGCGGCCAAGAGCTCAAGTGCCTGGTCCCTCTCCCATCGCCCTCTGCGCCAACCCATCATGGAGAAGGCTTCTGATTTGCTCTTTTCTTTGTATCTACCCATTTTCTCCGGCTTGGCAGGGCCCTGAGAATATCAGCATGCGGGCTCTTCTTGGACTGTTCGGCATTTTCCAAACCTTTGCAAAAACTCTTAAACTTTGTTTAAAATATACAACGTGTTGTCATACAGGCGTCACAGTAAAACTTTAGCTATTATTTGTTTACCCAAATGCGATCATACTTGTATGCACTCATGACGTCTGCTTCCTTACCCGGGTTCAAATCCCGTTCCTGCCACTCCCTAGCTGTGTGACCTTGGGCAGGTTACTTACCCTCTCTGTAGTTCTCTCTTCTACAAAGGGAGAATAACAACAGCATCCAGGTCGTCTGAGGGTTAGTTTAGTCACTATGTGTGAAGTCCTGGCATTGGTGCCTGGTGTAGGCATGTTAGCTCTGTCACTCTCTGAGGCATGTGCCCCATGCTGGGAAAGAATAATTTGACTTTTCAGAATGGCCAGTGGAATGTGATTCTTTTCAGCGCAAGATCACTGAAAGCTTCACTGTGGAGTTACTCCGGCTCGAGGATATTCAAAGGGGATGAATTGCTGGAGGTCACGTGCAGCTTTGTGGCAGCAGGTGATTCCCATGTTTGGGTTCCCACCTGTCGGTGCCTATGGGAGTGGCAGTGTTAGAAGCAGTTCCTCCCTGGTGGGCTGCCTGGGGCTTTGGAGGAAGCGGTCAGGCTTGAGCCCCTGGTTTGCCAGAATTCAGCTCTTGGAACAGCTTGCCTGGGAGCTGCCTGGCCCCCAAGTGTGCTCTTGGGTCTCGGGTCTCTGATCTCCCCAGGCAGGCCTCCAGGGTAGCTGTGCACAGGCGGCCCTCCGTTTGTGGTGGAACGCATGCCATTTGTCAGTGGCGTGGGGTGACTCTCTGGGCACCCCTTGAAGAGGGCTTGCAGAGTTCAAGGCTGGTCGCCTGGGCGCTCATTATCTGATCTAATTGTGGGCTCGGGCTTCACAACTGGGGGCTGCGCAGGTGGGGCACAAGCTGCCAAGGTCACGCCTAGAAGCTTATTAAAGCACTGGTGCGAGCGGCGAGGCCATCTGGATGCCATTTGACAGCCTCAGTGTAATTACACCATTTGGTGCAGGAATGAGTGCGAGATGTGGCTTCGACTGTGGCAGGGACCACTGCTGTGGGACTGGGGTGCTTTGGGGCCATCCCGTCCTGCCATCTCGTGGTCCTCAGGCCTACTATGGCTTCTAGGTTTTCCGTGAGCTCTTGGGGTGGACGGCGGAGTTGGCAGTAACGGTGGGCAGCCTTCTCCCCTTACCCAGCCCTGCAGCCTCCGTAACCAGGAACACCTGCCTTCTCAGCGCTCTGTGTCCAGGGAGGGGAGTGGGGGCAGCTTCCAGCGCATTCCACCCGAGCAATATGGAAGTGTTTAAGCAGGGTTTGCACCAGGCAGGGTAGCTGAGATCTGAACCTTTAAATTATAGCCATTCCCGGACTGAGGAAAAGTAAATAAACAGTTCACAGCTGCAGCCAACTCAGCACAGGACCGGCTATCTCTTCTGATTGCCGGACAAGTAATTAAGTGGGAAATGTGAGCCCTCAACGTCAGGGTGAGATGATAAAGGTCTGGGGGCAGTAAATCCCCCCAACTCCAGAGACCTTTGGATTAACCCTCGAAGGGCTGGCAGGGGTGAAACCCAGATCGGGAACCTAGGCTCAGAGATTGTCAAACGCTCACTAGCTAAGTGAAAACCACCCACCTCGCTGTGTCCTGCTTTGGGGACATAAGTGTGAGATTCTGGATTCTCAGCCATATGCCCAAGGAAGCACCTCAAAACAGGTTCTGTCTGCAGTTACTGATTGTTCTGGGCTGAATTGAATCCTGCACAAAGTTCATGTACTGGAGCCCTAGACCCCAGGACTTCAGAATGTGACTGTATTTGGAGACTGGGCCTCTACAGAGGTAATAAGTTAAAATAAGCTCTAATCCACTATGACTGGTGTCCTCATAAGAAGAGGGGATCAGGACACGAACACACAGAGGGACGACCACGTGAGGACACAGGGAGAAGACGGCCGCCTATACGCCAGAGAGAGAGGCCTCAGGAGAAACCAACCTTGCCGACTCCTTGATCGCAGACTTCCAGCCTCCAAACTGTGAGAAAATAAATCTTTTTAGTAAGCCCCCAGTCTGTGGTACTTTATTATGGCCGCCCAAGCAGACTCGAACACTGATCTTTGCCTGGGTGCTGAGAGCTGGTGTGCTTTGTGATAAGAGCCGACAGTCTGTGCAGGCCCTGTGAGGTGTGTGCTCACCAGAGCAATGGCATTCCCATTCCACAGATGTGGAGGCTGAGGCCTAAGAGGCTAAGCAAATAGCCCACAGTCGCATAGGATGTGTGGAGAGAGCCTCCTTCTGAGAGTTGAGGTTCTCAAACCTGGCCGCGCATTGGAATCACCTGGGAAGTCTTAAAAAGTACTGGTTCCTGGGCCCCACCCCAAACCAAGCAGACTAGAACCAGGGTAGCAGTTTTCAAGTTGCCTCAGGTGACTTTCACGTATAGCCAGGGTTCAGAACCACTGCTTTATGCCTAATTCCTCTTGTTGGAATTCTTTTTAAAAATGTGCTGGCTTAGCAGGAGCTAGTGACCTATGTGTCACCTCCCACATTTCCAACGTGGTCCTCACATCATGGTCAATTAGCTTGTACCAGCGTAGGCTCTGGAGCCCAAATGCCTGGGTTTGAATCTAGGCTCCACCGTTAAGTCGCTGTGTTACTTCAGGCAAGTCACTTGGCTTCTCTGGGTCTTAGTTTTCTCATCTGTATGATGCAAATAAGAGTACCTACCTCTAAGGTTGCTGTTAATCAAGTTAATGTTTGTAGAGTCCTTAGAACGATGCCTAGCACATGGAGAGTGCTAGAAAAACGTTTGTTAGAAATAAATTAACTTTCTCCTATCTTTACCCCTGGGTAGTACGATGTTGAGGGGTGCGGGTAGGGGTGGGACACAGAAGCCAAGTCTGAGCTCTGTATTTCCCCCAGGGCACGGAGGGGGCCTCGGGAAATGTTATCGGGAGGGGACGGGGCGTTCACCACCGCCGCCCTCACCACGCACACGTGGCCCCATGAGAGGTATGGTGACAGCCGACTCCTGTTCTCCTGTAAAAGATGACACCCAGGATCCGGAAGTCTTAGAAGGACGCACACATGGAAATGTGTGATGTTGCTGAAACGTAGTTTTCTCCGTCAAGAATGAGGTGCGCTACAGACAGCAAGGCGCCGGGTTGGCACTGGCCCAGCGTGAGAGCTGCAGGGGTTGTGGGCGATCCTCGTGTCTCCTTGTTTTCTGTGTGTTCCCGGTTCTTGTCCAGCACTGGATGTGTATCCATTTTGTAACAAGACAGAGTAGTAGTTGTTTTAAAGAGCGGTGTAAAAACTGGCTGAGTTACTCCAGGCAGATTCTTCCCTGGGGCATGGTTTGGCATGTCGTGGACATCCTCGTGGCCAGCAGGGCTGGATGCCCCTCGTTCCTCGCTGGCAGAGCACGTGACTGCCCGTTTGCTGGTCTGTGGCCCAGAGTTGGGGGGTGGGCGGTTGTGTGTCACCCAGCTGTGTGTCTCTGGGAGCCATTGCAGGGGGCCAGGCCCCACGGCCACACTCCAGGGGCAGTGGTTTTGTGGAAGCATGGATCCGGATCTGGACTTCTGGGGGTACCTGCTGCCGAAGGAGTTAGGGTCAGGGTGGGAGAAGCTCCCAGAAGAGGCCTGGGGACAAGGACAGGAGCGGGTCTGGGCCCTTCCCCACTGGGTGTGTGCTCCTCAGCAGGGGTGTCTGGGTAGAAAGGACACTGCCTGAGCCCCTGCTGTGTGGTGCCAGGCCCCTGGGGTTCCTCCCAGCCTGCCACTTAGCTGGGAAGTTTCTCTGCCTTGGTGTTCTCAGCTGTAAAATGGGGGTGATAACATGAGCTAATTTAAGGGCTACCGGGAGGATCAAACAAATCAAAGGGGTAACAGCACCTGCTACTTGGAACGAGGCTCTCCTTAGGATCGTAACTGTGTTTCCTGTAACAACTCTGAGCGGCGTCCGTTTGCAGGGGAGGACCCAGGGCTCAGGAAGGCACGTTGATTTATTCAGTCCTTCAGCCAATAGTTACAGCCCTGGACTGGGCACTAGTGCCTAAGGAGAAGCAAACCAAGATTCACGTCCTTGGAAAGTTCTCCACCTCCTGAAGGAAGCAGCCATCAGTCAAATGATCACCCAGAGCGATAATCGCAGAATACGGAAGGTGCTGGGGCAGCAAGGCCAGGATGAGGAGAACACAGGGCAGGAGACTGACGGGGACCAGTGATGTCTGAGTGGGATCTGGGGGAGGAGTTCACTAGACAAAAGGAGAGGAACGGTGTTCCAGGCAGAGGGAACAGCCTATGCAAAGAGCTCATGCTGTCCAGAGAATTAAAAGGAGGTGGCGGTAGGGCAGCTGGGGTGCAGAGAGGGAGGTAGCCACTGCTGATTCCCGCCGACCATCGACCCCTACGATCCCCACAGTAACTTACGAAGAGTCTGTGTGAAAGCATGTGGCGAGCCCTGGCCAGTGTGATTTAAGAAGGGCTGCGTGCAATCTCTGGCGTGTGTCCCTGCCAGGAGGGGCCATCTCCTCGCCCCCTCTGTGTCCTCCCAGTGGCTCGATGCAGACACTGTGGTGCACCATCACAGCCCACATGGATGAACCCCATGCTTTACGGCAGAGAGGAAACCCTGCTGGTTTCAGAGAGCAGAACTCAGACCTTTGTGGGAGAAAAACAAATTCTACAAGCAGCTCATCTCGGACACTGGTATTCCGGTTTCTGTTTAGTGCAGCCGAAGCCAGCTCGTAACACAGTGCAGGCTTTCATGGAGGGGCAGCAGGCAATGGCCGGGGTCCCACTGTCCCCGCTCTCTGGCGTGGTTTTGGGAATTACTCCTGGCCACTCAGCCTTTCTTCCTGCTCCCCAGGACTGCAGATAATGTCGGCCGTGCAACATCCTCTTAAGTTGCTTTTTTACTTAATTCAGCCCAGGGAGCTTCAGTTATGTGGGAATAATACTCCTGTCTGGCGCAGGCCTCCAGGTCGGGATGCAAACTTTGCTATTTCTCCTAAGAGCCCCGGGAAGCCGATGAGAGGTTGGAGGACTGACCCACGGGCAGTAAACGGCAGGGCTGGGGCTTGGAGGCAAGTGCGCGGCCCTTATCCTCTCAGAGTTCCCGTCCGTACTGCGGAGTGGTGTGGGTCTGAGGAGGGGCTCAGGGCCAACCTGCAGACACTCCACTCACTTCTGCCGTCTTACTGACCGTCTGGCCAGCAGCTGCGGGGGGTGGGGGGAATTTGCACCCGTGAAAGCAGGAGGCTGGCGTCCCGCACGCAGATGGCAGGAGCTCTCCATCGTCCCTCCCCGAATACTGGCTTATCTCAGATAAATCGCCTGTGCCAGTTTCAGTCGGCATTTCTGTCACTTGCCACTGTGGTATCTGAATGGGAATGCTGGTGCCCAGTGTTCATCGTCTGCACGTTTCCTCAGCTGGAGGCTGTTATGATTTTCTCAGAGCTTTCGCTTCTCTGGACTGGCCTTCCTGAGCTCCTTTGCCCTTGCTTTTGGCCCCATCTGCTTCTGCATGAGACCTGTTTTCTTGGGGCTCTTGATTATGTTTCTGATGTTTCCCCGAAATGGACACGATGGAATCAGGTTGCTTCTCATTCCGAAGGAGGGACTCAGGCCATCGCCGGGGTCCCAGAGGCTGTGTGCTCCCTGTTTCCTTACTCTTGTGAGGCCAACCCCTTCCAGTGGCAGAGGCTCCTGGGTGCAGTGGCATGGGGCCACGGGACGTGACCTCATTGAGCACACCTTCAGGGAAGATCAGTGGAAGGGAGGTCAAACGAGAGGGGGCCCTAGAGAATGCCCCCCACCCTTGCAGAGCTGCGGGTCTCCTACCACCACCCATTGACCTTGGCCTCCTGCCCACCAGTGCCTCCACTGGGGCCTTACTTAGAATATCTCTTCCGGGACAATAACCCGATTCCTCCCAGCAACACTGAGCTGGTCTGAGACCCCCTCCCAGGCTCTCCTGGGTCCTCCTCCCCACTCAGGGGAAGAAGATGTGGGGAGAGGAACACGGGTTCTGGGTTTAAAGAAGTTTGCATTTGGTCCTCGGGTCTGCTTCTTGCTAGCCGGGTGGGTCTAGGACGTTGCTTACTACCCATGCATCCCATTTTCCATGTTTGCAGAATTAGTCCCCAAACCTGGGGTTGTTTTGAGGATTTCCTGAGATTTCGGCTGCAAGGAGGTCAGTGGGTGAGAAGGGTCAGCGATGGGGCTGCTGGAACCCGGGAGGGTGAGGTGTGGGCAGTGCTGGCTGCATAATGTGGGGGTCCCAGTGCAAGATGAAAACGGGGTCCCTGGTCAAAAATGATGAGGAATTTCAAGTCAGCTACAGCAGAGCACTGAACCAAGGGTGGGACCTTCTGGGCATGGGCCCCGTGCTACACTTGCTGGAGTCCCTGGAGGGCCCAGGAAGTGGCAGGAAGCTGCAGGCACCGAGAGGTCAGTGGCTGATGATAATGGATTGTTTGCCCATTGCCGGGGCTTTTGCGTCTCAGACCAGGATCCTGACCACAGCAGCATCCAGAGACGTTTCTCTTTAACTGTGGAGATCCACCCCGTGCCCGTGAGCCTCTCGGTGGGGGAAGGGGCACAGCTTCTGGACGGTCCCCCGTTGAATCCAGTCCAAGGACTGGCCCGAGGGTCACAGCCCCTTGTAACCGGAAGAAGCTGACTTCTGGTTCTGGGTTACAGAGCGGGCGGCCCCGCCCAGCACGGTGACATCATGCCAGGGAGTCCCTTGACGTCACTGTAATGGCAGCCTTTGTGGGGTGGGGGTGAGGCTGTAAAGCCATCAGCGTGGATGTCACCCCTTGGCCCCGTTTCTCCCATCCCCATCATCTCTCCTGAGCAGGCCTGGGCCTCCAGGACCCGGGGCCCCACAGTGAGCGTGCTTGTGCTGCGGGCAAGCTGGGCACCACGGCCACGGCTGCACCTTGCCGTTCAGTGCCAATGGTGCTTCCAGGTTAAGTCTTGTTCGGGTAATAAACGGGATGAAAAAACAGTATTTCACTGTATTTTTTCCTGGGGTGTCATGACAGATTGAGGGCCTATGGCTCGAGGCAAGCTGGCTGATTCCAGCTCCCGTGACCCTGAGGCAGGGGAGCAAATGGGCATGTCGCAGACTTCCCCTGCCTTGGCCAGGCCTGACTCCAGGCCCCCTGACCTCCATCTCTCTGACCATCCTGCTAGTGGCGCTTGTGGGAATGTTGAGCCTGGCAGAGCCCAGGCCCGTTCCTCTTGCCCTGAGAGCTCGTTGGGCCTCATGGGTCCCCGGGGAGCACGTCTTCTGAATGGGCAGGCTGCCTAGCCCCTGGCTGGCTGAGCTGCGTGGGGAAGAGCTGGCCTGCGTCTCCCAGGAAAGGAAAGAGCCCTGAGGGTGGGTGTCTTGGTGCCTGGCACCTCCCTGGTCCACCAGAAAAATGGCTGCTGCTTCTATGCCATCTGAGTGGCAATGAAACAAAATGGTCATTATACCCACATCCACTCTCCACACTCTCACTGTTCAAACTCAGAAACTAATTGATTCAGGTAACAGGGGGCACTTGTAACTATAATAAATATGACACCAGTGCTCACTCCTGGAGGCCTCATTCTGTATATAATATATAACGTGTACATTTTCTGAGCAAGTTTTCCTAGCAGCTCCATGTAATAATAGTACTAGAGAACACACCATGCTTACTACGTGCCTGTTCCAATAACCTAATATAGAGTGAGTCTTTAAATCCTAACAACAACCCTATGAAGTAGGTACTTCAGTCATCCCTATTTTGCATATGAGGAAACGAGGTTCAGAGGGGTTGAGTGACTTGCCCAAGGTCACACAGCTGGTTAGTGTCCAGAGCTAGAGTTTTACTCGGTCAGTCTCCCTCAGAGTTCATGCTTCTAACCACTAACGTTTACCACATCCAGGGCATTCAAGCAATATTTGGGGCAAGAACATGCTGTGGATTTTATCACGAGAGGCTGGTGCTCCAACGGGAAAGGAGCAGATTCTCCAGGCGGTTTCCTGGGGCCACCAGATGAGATGGTAGAACCACAGAGCCCTACCTCTAGGTTTAAGGGAAAGCAAGTAAATTAATAAATAAAAAACAACACCCTAGTGTGACCATTAGATGAATTTATGGATTTGTATTCTACTACTTAATGTATCTGATGCTTGTCCAGCACTGCTCTGTGTTGGGTGCTGTGCTAAGTGCTTTGTGGTGCCTGTTTCACGGGAGGTGAGCTCACCTGTGCAACGCTGGTCAGTAGATGCCTTTGGTGGGTTCAGGAGTCAAACCCAGGAGGTCTCTGAGCCCCCAGTGCAGAGGGTCTGCCAGCCTGGAGACGGGCTCCCTTGTGAGCAGGAAGAGGGCCACCTGCCGCCTGTGTGGTGTGGTTCGTCGGCTTGGATGGGAGGGCGCCGGGCAGACCCCTGCCCAGAAGGCTCTTCCCCAGTGCCAGCCAGACCTTTCTCCTCAATGGAGAGGTGAGATGTAGACCCTCCCCACCTGTCACAGAGGCAGAGAGAGCCCATCCAGTCTGTTCTTTCACACCTTAGCAGAGACCGCCCCTGCTCTTCCTCCTGGGACACCGCAGCCTCCACAGCCCAGCCTCCCTTGGGATTGGCTGTGGCCATTGGCTGGCTTGCGGCCACAAGTGATGTGCTGAAGAGGCCCCAAGACGCAGAGGAGAGCAGAGCCAGGACGGAACCGCCCTGGGGCCCAGTGACCGGGGAGCAGAGCTCGCCTCTGGCCACACTGGGCTAGGATGTGAGCACGGAAGTGGGTTCGTTGAGTTAAGACTTGGAGCTGGTACAGTGCTTAGCTTGTGCTGGGGAGGACAGTGCCCACAGCCTGGGCCAACACAAGGAGGATCTCAAGACCCTTCCCAGCTGGAGAGTCTGTGTAGTTCATGTTTGTGGATGCTCAGCTGAAAATCAAGAAGAGGGAGGAGGTGTTACCCTCCAGCCACGTCTCAACCCTCCCTCCTCCAGCTCGTTCTCTGACTTCAGGGGCCTCCTCTTAGTGCCCTGGCCAGACGGACTGCTCTCTCCTGCCTGTCTTTGCACAGGCTGTTCCATCTGCTTGGCACACCCTTCCGCCACACCCACCCCGCCTCTAGTGTTCATCCTTTGGATCCCCTCTGAATGCCCCTTCCTCAGAGAAGACTCCCGTGACCCGCAGGATGGGGTCTGGTCACCTGATTTATGTCCCACTATACTGGGCACACTTTGCTTTCATAGCACTGGACATATTTGTGATTTGTAAGCTCCCGGAAGGCAAGGAAGGACCGTGGCTGCCCTACTGATGAATCACTTGCCTGTTAACATGTGGGTACTTTATATTTGTTCACTCGTTAATAAATCAATGAATAGGCCTAAGAATGTCCCCCAGTTTGTGCCTGGAGTAGAGCCTGTGGTGTTCTTGTGTCTATAGCTCTTTTAATTATTGTATATAATAATATATAATAATTATATTAATATAATTTAAATTATTTAGGTAATGTAATAATTTAATTATATCCCACTGAACTCTGTCCTGGAGCAGTGCAGTCACACAAGGAATCACTGCCGTATCAGTTATCTGTTGCTGTGTAACATATTAGCCCAAGACTTAGGAGCGCAGTGTCCCAGGCCATACAACAGATCCCAGCACCAGAATCTATTATTGTCATTTCTACACCCAACGCTGTGGGCACTTCTCTAAATATAAAACAAAGAGGAATATCACATTTTCTCAAATCCCAAAAACACATGTCCGTTTTCGCTCATGTCAGAGTGTTTCTCTAATCAGCGTGCATCTTGTCGCTGATGGTTACATATATTCTAGCGTCTCTTTTCTCCCTTAAAGACCCTTAGTAAGTTGTTGGTGGGTCCCAATCCATGTGGCCTTAGGCTGCAAGGAGTATAGTGCTCATGAGAACTGCTGCTCACCGATAGCTCTCTCTGTTGCTATCCGTGTTTCACTATCCGTGATCTCACTTTATGCTCACAAACACCTGGGGAAGGTGCACAGGTGAGGAAGGTGTTGTTTCCATGTTACAGATGAAGAAGCATAGCATCAGAGAGGGTAAGTAGCTTGCCCAAACTCACACAGCTACTAAGTGCTTGGATTGAAACTCAGCTGTAACTGTATGCTGAGCGCTTGAAGATTAGCTGTGGAGAATTTTTCATAACACATAGCTGTAAGAGATCAGATGCCTTTCATAAGCTCTCTGCTAACAAGCCTTATTTGCTGTGTCGGTCTGATTGAGCTGCACGACAAAGTACCACAGCCTGGGTGGCTTGAACAGCAGACATTTATTTTCTCAGGATTTTGGAGACTGGGAAGACTGAGATTGAGTGTCGGCAGGGTTGGTTCCTCCTGAGGCCTCTCTCCTTGGTGTGTAATGGTCACCCTCTCACTGTGTTCTCACATGGTCTTCCCTTTGTGTGTGGCTGTGCCCTAATCTCCTCTTCTTAGAAGGACACTAGTCCTATTGGTTTAGAGCCCCACCCCCTAGTGACCTCATTTTAACTCCATTACCTCTCTAAAGACCCTCTCTCCAAATACGATGACATTTGGTGGTGCCGGGGGTTAGGACTTCAGCACATGAATTTTGGGAGCACACAGTCATCTGTTTCCTCTTTATTCCCCCTCACCACGGGGACCTGCCATCAATCTACGTATCCTCTCTTTTAACAACAAGGAGATGTCTGTCTTGGAAACAATCAAATCATTTGAAATGAAACCATTTCTCTCCCTCCAAACAAATTGAACCATTCTATTTGGTTGTGTGGATATGTGTTAAATCCGTCTCAAGAGTTGTTTGAAGAACCACTTTGATAGTGTTCTTGTGTCCACTGCCCATTAGACCAGAAGTGTCTGAAAATAGATATGTAGCATTTCCCCTGTGAAGATTGTGTTAATATGTCTCCTTCTGGCACATGCAAACACACACACACACACACACACACACACACACACACACACACACACCCCAGTATTTCCCAAAATGTATGTGGAGCACATCCTATGAGAGGAATTGATGCATATCTCATGGAGGGAAAAGGTGTTTTGTTTTTTTTTTAAGTCAAATATGCTTGTGAAATATTATGGTGAACAAAGTGGAATGGATTTCCTTGCTGCTGGATTTCTTGGAGTCTCTAGTGTGATGATGTGATTTGTGAATCTTGAAGATGGCCTTAGAGCAGGGGTCAGCAAACTTTATCTCTAAAGTACCAGCTAGTAAATATTTTAGGCTTTGTGGATGACAGGGTCTCTGCTGCAACTATTCAACTCTGCTGTTGTCACCTGAAAACACCATGATATGGTTGATATGTAAATGAATGGGCATGGCCCTGTTCCAATAAAACTTTATTTACAAGAACAAGTGGTGGGCCAGACTTGGCCCTTGGGCTGTAGTTTGCTGACCCCTGTCTTAGAGTGTGGAATATTTTCCAAACATATTGGATCATGGAGTTCTTTTTCAAGGTGTGTTCATGTTCCACAGACCACACTCTTCCTTTGGCCAGCCCTGGACCCTCAGCCAGCTGACCCCTTCCCACTGCTCCATGTCCATCCTGTGTGCACTCATGTCCTGATACTGTTTTATGAGGCTCATCTGTGGACTGGGCTAAATCATCGAGACTTCTGTTCAGACTTTATCCTAAGTAATCCAAACTGCTTTGGCTGGAAAATTAGCCAGGACCCTCGTGTGAGGTTGTTCAGTATTTTCAGGTTCTTCAGAACTTGAGATACCTCACCAGGCATGTTATCACAGTATTTAGTCATTCGAGGGAAATTGTACGTTACGGAAAGGCTGTTTTTTCTTCTTTCAGACTAGCCATTTCTCCCGTCCCTCTGGCCTGTGTTTAGGTGTCTGTGCATTTGAGGAGGGTGTGAGGGGAGATGGGGAGAAAGGGTTGAATTGCACGGGGTGGGGGTATTTTAATCAGGGTTTACAGTCGTCAGCTACTTTCACTTACATTTAAAAAGTGTTTAGTCTTTGTCTTCAAGCCGATGGCTCTGGGTTCATTTTGGATGGAGAGTTTTGGAAAAGGGGGGACTGTTTGTATTAAGACAGACGTGGATATAATCTTTCAAGGTATGAAATTTGTGCTGACTTGGTCCAAAACACAACCGCATCTGGTTATGTCTGGTCTCCACTACTCCAAAAATGTCCTAAATTCCAGACAACCTCTTGGGCTTAGAAATAAAAGTCATTAATCCTGCATTTGAATTTAATATTTGAAATTTTATCCTAATCTTTTTTTTTCTTCCACATGAATTAACTTTTGAAAAGTTGGAAAGAAACATGAGTTTTTTTTTTTTTTAAGGGAACATTCTTAACAAAAGGGTATAAAATTAAACTAGGTTTGACCTTTTGAGTTTAGCAGATTTTCCACCTGGTCTGAGCAGGAAGTGGGCTTCGCAGTAGGAAAGCTTCTTTTCCTACTTGTGGAAAGCAGTACCATGTGCATTCTGGAGGTGGTACATCTCTCGGCTGAGCAGGAATGCGGGTCCTTCACTGACGGTTAATTGATAAGTGGTGAGGTGGAGCGTCTGGGTGGAAAGCCCATTCAGAGAAGGGTTCCAGCCAGCCCTGGTCTGGTCCCATCAGAAATATTTAAGCCCCCCTCTCCCCACCAAAAAATGCACATAATTCTGCAGGAATCTCACACGTGGGTGGACAGATCTATCTTGGGTTTCATCCGCCCAGGGCCAACTTCTTTCTGGCATGAGGGGTGCAAGCTTGGGGCACAGACCTAGCCACACAGACATTTCAAGTGATCTGGGAAAAGAAAAAATCTGGGAAGGAGGGGGGTCTGGGAGCCTGATGGTGGGTGGGAGGTGGGGAGTGAGAGGTGAGAGAAGAGGGAAGCCCATGGAGGGAAGGGGGGCACCCGCTTGGAGTCAGGGCTTTGGGGAACATGCATTTGACCTCTGTCCCAGATTGCTGGGGGCTTCCTGCAGGCAGAGGATGGGGCTCCTTCAATTGGGGTTATTGCCTGTCTGCTCCCAGGGGGTCTGTACATGCGGCAGCCTGGGCCTGAATCCTGGCTCCATTTGCTACTGAGTGAGAGGCTTAGGGCAAATCACATAACCTCTCTTAGCCTTAGTCTCCTCATGTGTAAAATGGGAATGAAATAGCACCTTCCTTGGAAGGCTTAAATGAGATGATGCATCTCATGGTCACCCCGGGCCTGGCACCCAGGGATGAGCTTAAAGCAACACCCTTATAACTTAGAGAATTTTTCATTCTTGAGTTGATTGTGTTCCCCAAGGCAAAGGAGGGCTGGCTCCCTCCCCTCCCACTACCCCCTGCCCTCTTTGTGACTTGTTTTTCCTTTCAGGGGTGGTCTCTCCTCCCTGTGTACTGTGATGTCACTGCCTGAAAATGCTGGGCGCAGGCGTGGGGAGGCGGAAGGGGCATTTGCTGTGACTTCTCCCCGCCAGCCTTGTGCTCCCCAGGGGCAGCCCTGGCCACGTCTCAGGAGCTCCAGGCTCCTTCCCAGTGGAATTTATGATTCTCTCCTTGGCCAGAGCTGGTTGGCTCCTCCAGAAATAAAACAAAACCGGCAGAAAGCTGAGGCCGCAGCCCTGACTTCCTTTTTCGTCCCTGATTCATCAGGAGACAGAGGGGCTGGGTAGAGGGCGGCGCCTCGGCAGACCTGGGCCCTGGCTGAGTCTGCCTTTAGACAGCTGTCGGGCCTGCGCTTGGAGACAAGGGATTTGGACCAGCAGACTTGCAGAAGCTCATCTGTGTCACTGATTCTATTTTAGGCAGGTGAAGTGAGTGTTTCCGACCGTGCAGGATGGAGGAGAGGTTAGGTGACACTAGCCCGAGTATTTTAAAGCTTTATTTAAACGATGATGCAGGGAAGGGGCTAAGAGAGGTAGGTGAGGCACTGGCCTTGGGTGCAAAGTTTAAGGGGGCACCAAACAAGCCCGTCATCAAGATAAATACGACTTCAATGCAGCACTTGAAAAATCAAAATGTAAAAAGTAATGCACGGTGAACAAAATATAAACATTTTAAATGAAGGCAGGGTGAGTGTTACCGATTTTTCCTTTTGGCTCTCACGCTCCAGTGTAGCTGACACACGTGCTTTTGCATTATGAAAACATTTCTCACAGATCAAACCCACATTAAGGTTTAAAAAGTGAGTTTCTTAACAAAGAAGAGGAGAGGTAATCTGGTGTGTGTGATTGTGGTGTGTAAATGGCAAAGACTGTGACAATGGGAAGAGGTTCAAGTTTAGGAGCTGGAGGGTAGGCCTGGGGCTGGTAGGTGGTTGGGTGGGTGAAGTGGACCCTAGATGGCCCTTGAATACACCCCCGATGCCTGGGAAGCCATGCTTGTGCCATGAGTGTCCACTCCTTTGGCCAGAGTGGACTGGTCCCCAAGGGCTCCCAACTGGAGCTTCCTGGGTCCTGGCTGGGCTGGCATCCTCCCTGGGAAGGTGTGCACTCTCGTGTCCTGGGCATGGCCCTGCTTCCCTCTGTGAGTGGAGGGGCAGAGAGAGGAGATGGACCCAGCCTGCTCTTCAGCTCCTGGGACCCCTGTGTCTTTATCATTAATCCCCTTTGGCATAAACTGGTTGGATTCGGCTTCTTTCTCTTAAAATGAAAATGTCTCCATGGGTGGTCTGAATCCTTGTTCCTCATCAGCTACTGACTGTTTGCCCCTGGGCAGGTCATTTTCTTTCCCTCTCTCTAGAAAATTCCCTGACATGTAAATCAGCGTGTCCATGTCAAATAATAGAATGTTAAGTGCTGATTCTCAGAGGGTGAGGCTGAGGCATCTTAATTCATTCATCACGCAAATCAAATTTATTGAGCACCTCCTATGTGCAGTGAGGATTCAGCAGAGAACAAGACAGGCGCAGATCCTCTCCCTCGCAGAGCTTCCAGAAGCAGACCTGAGGCAACGGCTCATATCTCAGGGAGGGGGTCCCAGGACAATCCATTAGGGGGTGGGGAGGCAGACAGGGCAGGTCACCACGTGGGCAGTGGGGCTCCTCCTTCCGGGGATCTTTGGGGGGCCATAGAGAACCCAGCCGAGTGCTGTGCTGCCTGGCAGCGGCTTTGGTGCTGGTCTCAGGTGTCACAGAGGAGCATACCGGCTCCCAGGTGCTGGGGCCAGCCTTGTCTTCCAGGCTGTGGGCTGAGTTGTCCTGAGGGTGGGTGTCTGCCTGTGTTCTGGAGAGGAGGAAGATGGCGTACCCTTGCATGGAGACGTTTGGGAGGCTGACGGCGCCAGGGTTAGTCCGCGGAGCGTGGAGGAGAAACGGCGGCCCACACCCTCCTGCCACCATGCTCTGCAGAATGTCCGTGTTCCCAGCTGGCACCTCGCAGTTCATGCTGTCTTCTTTCTGCCTGAAGGGTGTGGAAGCCAATCCTTCCCTAGGAAAGTTCCAGCTTAGGGGGTGGATTTCGACTCCTTGGTTTCTGCAGGGCTCTCTTAGCTCCCTTCTGGGATGACCCAATCTGGATGCACTGTTCTTTCTGGACCGTCTCTCCCGCTGCTCACCCATTGGAAGCCCTCCAGACCTGGAAGGAAGGTGGACCTTCTCAAGGTCCCCGGCGGGGCCCACAGCCATCCTTCATCTTGCCTGGAAGGTCATCCTTTTTTCCATGCAAGCTATCCAAATCCCATGGACAGTCTTTTCCGGAAGCTCCTTGAGTAATCCAACCTTCCTTGGGCTCTGGTTTATCTCAGAATCTCTGCCACTCACAGTGAATTCAGGGGCCTCAGACGGGGCCCTTTGGTTGCAATGAGAGTGATCTTGTTTTTTGCGTGGGCAGTGGGGGTGGGGGCATGTTTGGCATCATTCCCTTCGGAGAGCCAGCATTTTATTCCACAGTAATCTGTGCATTTCAGGTAAGCCTGGCCCTGCTTCCTGGCCCATGGACGGGGTGTGACCCGGGCCTGGCCACTCTGAGTGTTCCACGTCCCTTCCCCTCCACAATAACGGGCACAGAGATAGACATGGGACCATCCCAAGCCAACCCTAGTCTTCCCTGGGACTCTCCCAGAGCTCTTGGGAGAGATGAGCTCCCTTCTCAGGGACCCACGTTTTATGGACAAGTAAGGCCTGGTGTTGCTGGGGATCATTCTTACTTGAGAACAAAATCAAGACAACCAGTGTCAAGATATGGAAAAGGACAGATTCCTGATAGCTTCCAGTCCAAGTGTGACTGAGGCTAGACCTACCCTGTCGATTCTCCCGTTAAGAGAACCCACGAACGGCCTTTTGGGTTAGGCTGGTTGCGAGGGGCTCCTGGCAATCACAACTAGGAGTCCCAGCTAACTTTGCAAACAGGATTAAAAATCAAGAGCAAGGTTTAGCAGAAGGATACTGGGGGCTGGTAGATTCCAAAGAAGAACCAAACATGCAGACTCTAGGAAGGAGGCACCAGCCAGCATCAGGTGTCTTGGCACCTGGAGCACAGGGAGTCCACATACCCAGGGAAGCATCCATGTGCTGGCTCCAGTGGATTTCCACTCACACAGGATTCCAGGAAGAGATCACCTGAGTGGCCCAGCCTGCAGCCAGGGAGCTGGGTGGACAGCTCCTCAGGGACCTCGCTGCCCCAGGGGAGAGGTGTCCTAAGGTGAAGAGGAGGCTGAGCATCGCACGTCCAGATGTCTGCATAGCTTGGGACAGAGCAGCCGACAACACAAGAGTCATTCTTTCTCTGGTTGGACTTGAATACCCTTGAGGGCTTTAGGTCAGAGGCCTGGCAGAGGGGCTGCGCTGCGGTGGAAGGAATGTTGGGCTTGGGGTCAGAAGTTCCTGGTCCTCCTTGGACAGGGGTGTCCTTCCACCGTGGGCGTTTCTAACCAAAAGCTGAGACCATGACAGTGCTGCCCCCTCAGCGCTCCTGTGGTGACCGAGGGAGTTACGCTAAGTCCGGCCCTCACAACTACGCATTCCCACCCAAACCGCAGGCGTGCTCACTGCGAACGCCTCTCCCCTCATGCTCACAGGGGCTGCAGGGCCACATCAGGGAAGCCTAACTTGCCACGTGAAGATGTGCTGCTCAGTGATGGATTTCCATCCTGACCTTGAGTTTTAAAGCCTGTGCTCCCCTTTGAGAAACGTGATGACCTCAGTCTTTCCTGTGACGTGAACTGAAATTCAGATACCGTGATAAAACCAACCAAAAATGTGGTTGTAGTCAAGCTGTAACTGACATCCATGGGGATCCCGACGTGCAGTCATGTTCTTGAATTGGTCTATAATAATTCAAAAAGCTAATTTTTGATTCAAAAAGTAAAAAAACCCACACATGTCCCTCAATTTTAAGTATTAGGAGCAATGGGAGTGCAGGGGTCCAACACTCTTGGCTTGGAGGTAGACTTCATCATTGCCAATTATTTTCTGAGTAACCTCGGGTAAGTCCCTTTACCTTTTGAGCCTCAGTTTTCCCGTCTGTAAAATGGGAATTATAATAGCCTCCCTTCATGAAGTTAAATGAGTTAATGCATTTAAAGTTATTAGAATAGGTTGGCACGTAGGAAGTATGCAGTAAATCTTAGCTCTTATTACTGCTCCCAATTAGTAAAGATTTGGACATGTCTAGCACTTTAAATGCCTAAATTGTGTGTGCTCTCTCAGGAATAAGCTACATCCTGAATATAAAAAATCCCCATGCCTAGGTCTGAAGCCATTTATAGCAATTCCTGTTTCCACTGTGGATTTCAGTTTTGCTGATATGGAGGGAAAATCTCAAGCCCTCTGCTGTATAAATTTAGTTAACATTTTATTGCTCGTGACTCCTTTATCACATGACTTTTGTTTCTCATTAAGTCAGTGAATGAGATTTACTAATAAGGCAAGTAAAATCTAATTAGGGCAGGGGCCCTTTCCTGAAGAATTAGTTCTCCTGCTGACCAACAGATGTTGGGAATTCAGGGTGAGTAATGCGGAGTATCCTTCGCTGCTTGGAAATGCTGAACCCGCACGCACTCACTTTGCATGTTGCACAAAAGCTGGTATAATTTTCATAGGTTTGTTTCCTGAAAATGAATATTAGTTGCCTCAAGGATGAAAACCAAAAATAGATATAAAGGACAATGGAATTGCCCTGGCAATGAAATACATGTATTAAATGCAACTTGGCAATCCATACTCGTTGGGTCTCTTATGAAAAGAAGAGATTTTTAGATTAATGTTAGGGTTTTTATTTCCTTTTTGGCTATTTAAATGTTCTGCTTCCAAGGCATAAGAAAATTTATCTCAATCAAGTACCAGCATATTGTTTACACCTGTCCAAGTGTGTGTTCTCACACACACACACGTACCTGTTGGGACTAAAATTACTGTTGTGTGTTTCCAGAACTGGTCTTCCCCCTGACTGTTGAAGAGACTTATGATTTTTTTTTCTTCCTAGGTTCTTTCCCTATTTCCACTCTGTTGTGATCTTAGCAGCCATTGGTGCTTAATGCCTTTCCATTAATTCATTAGGTGCTGCAAAACAGTGAAGTTCTGATTCTGTCATTTTGTTTTTGTTTATTAGCTGGAGTAAGTTTATACAGAGATGCTTCCCTTTGTCTACTATTTGGTTACCCAGTGGTACAGTTCGCATAGGAAAGAGAGGATAAATGATTGAGTCTTTCATTTTATTTACCTAGTTGATAAATTGATTCCTTGCAATTCTCAAAAGGTGATCAATTAGTTTTTTTTAAAAAAATCATTGTGAACTTGTAGATTTGAACATAATTAATGAGTTTCAGCCCACTGCAATTCAATGGCTAAGGACCCAGCTTTGGGTCTGCATATGCTTATGAACCCATGGGTCAGTCATAACCTTCCCTCAGTTTTCACTTCTTTGAAGTGGGACTAATAAGACACACCCTCTAGCATAATTGTTTGAAATGTGGTAACGTCTGTGGGTGTTTAACAAAAAGCCTGGTATATAAGAAGTACTACATAAATATATATTCTTTGTCGTTGTCATTGTCATTATTGAGATAGAAAGGTTAGCCACCCTTAGAGCAATTATTCATGCAGCTGTTTCGTTATCTTTCTCCCCTACCAAGCTGCCAGTTCCACCAGGCCATAAATTGTGTCTGTTTTGTATGAAGATGAAAGAGCAGTTTTCCCACTGGTGGTAGACAGAATAATGGCCTCCAGAATGTCCGTGTCCTAATCCTGGTACCTGTGGATATACGACCTGACCTGGCAGAAGGGAGTTGGCGATGTGATTAAGTTAAGGACCTTGAGATGGGAGAGCATCCTGGATTCTCCAGGTGGGCCCATATATAAATAATTCCAGGTAGCATTAGATTGACAGCAGGGCAACACAGGGGAGAGGGTATCCCAAGGAGATTAACCCAGTCTAGGGCTCAGTCAAGGCAGCCCTGAGAGTTAGGTTCAAGGTGAGACTCGAAGGATGATGGAGTTGGCCCATGAGAGAAGGGAAGGAGGAACATGCCAGGCAGACCGGAGGGCAAAACCCAGTCTAATTCTCGGAACAGATGGCGAGGTGGTGTCAGTTCCCCATTATACAGACGAGAAGACCGTGTCTCAGAGAGAGATTGCTCATGGGCCCAGGCAGTGCTTTATACCCTAGAGACAAGGAAACAAACACTGGGGGTTTATATGAACCCTATATGCCTGCTCCTACCCAACCTGGATCCAGAAATATTGTGGTCCCATCTCTGAGTGCAGTCACTCCTGAGGCTGCAGAGTCCAGCAGGGGAAGATTTGGGAGGCTTGGTGGATAATAAGGCTTGAGGAGCTGCTGTGAGCAGGCAGACACGGCCTGGCCGAGGCCCAGCCGCGTCACCTGAAGCCACAGGGCTGAGCTCCTACGTGGGCCCCAGAAGAGGAAATAGTCCCCCAATTGCTTCAGCCACGCGAGACATTTGTCCGTCTGTGTTTTCCTTGCAGTTACTGAAATGCTCTGGCTCATGTTTAACGCTGCTTCCAGCTCGCTTTTCCTTAGAACATTGAAACCTCACTTTTCGCTGAGCGATTTTCAGTTTGAGACCAGTGTGAAATTAGAGGCCTCCCCCTGCCCCCCGACCCCGGCAGGGCCTGGCAGTGGGGACTCACACCTACTCAGGATGTTCAGTCCACTTCGTTCTGCTCGGCACAAGCAACGCGGTCAGAAAATCCCGATTTACGGTGCTGCTCAGGCTTCCTGTTACTCTAAACCTCGAGCTTTCTAGCCGCACCCTGTGTCCCTGGCCAGCGCAGCGGCCTCCTGACACCCCCCGTATCGCCAGCCACGAGCTTATATAATGTCAAGAGTGGAATAATTGACTTTCCAGGGCTTCGAATCGTCCCGGACCTCATTCTCCCTTTTTCAAAACAATTGAGTTTAATTCACATAACATGAAACACA
Organism: Globicephala melas; assembly: GCF_963455315.2. Classification (NCBI taxonomy): domain Eukaryota; kingdom Metazoa; phylum Chordata; class Mammalia; order Artiodactyla; family Delphinidae; genus Globicephala; species Globicephala melas. The sequence goes on along the minus strand of NC_083332.1, from coordinate 60,480,574 downwards.
GCGTGTTAAAGTGTACAATTCAGTGGCAGTTTTCGTGCATTAAGCGCAGCCAGCACCTCTGTCTGGTTCTAAAATATTTCCGTCACCCCAAAAGGAGAGCCTATACCCATCAGCAGTCACTCCCCCTCCCCCGGCCCCTGGCGACCACGAATGTGCGTTCTGTCTCTACGGGTTTGCCTGCTGTGGACACCATGTAAGTGGAATCATGCAACATGGGGTCTTTTGTGTCTGGCTTCTTTCATTTAGCCTGTTTTCGAGGTTCACGTGCCTTGTACCACATATCCATACTCAAATCTTTTTTATGGCTGAATAATATTGCATACTATTGTGACTACCATTTGCTTATTCATTCATCCATTGGTGGGTGTTTGTGCTGTCTCTGTCTTTTGCGTTACCGTGAATAATGCTGCTATGAACATTCAGGTACAAATTTTTGCTTGAGAACCTGTTTTCACTTTTCTTGGGTCTGTACCCAGGAGTGGAATTGATGGGTTATATGCTGATTCTGTGTTTGATTTTTTGAGGAACCTCCAGGCTGTGGAGGCTGGGAGAGCTTCCTGGGGGAGGTGATGTATAATTTAGGAACCAAGGGAAGAACAGGCATCCCTGGAGGTGGTGTAGGTGCACAGCACAGCTCAGGGAAAATGGCAAAATAGCTTTTGGACGCTTGTCCCTGACCTCCTGCTCTAGTCTACCCAGACTTTTCCCTCCCAGTGCCAAGGGCACCCATGTCCGACCACGTCCAGGTCGCCCTGCAGGACCCACTCGGGAGAGGTGTCAGCATCCCCAAGGAAGGAGGTCTTTCCCTGGCAGAGCATCTGGGGCTTCGGGGTGCTCCGGGCAGCTGGCTGCATCCGGGCAGGCAGGCCAGCGTTCCTGTCCCTGCCGCACCATTTCCACCCACCCCCACACTGGAGTGGAAGGGACTTTGGGGCCCCATAGATTTGGGTTCCAGTCATGGCTGTGCCATTTCCTGAGCTGTGTGGCCTTGAGCAAATGTCTCTGCCACTCTGACCCTCAGTGTCATCATCTAGAAAATGAAGAGAATCACACCAGGTAGGGAGAGCTCACCTAGTGGGGACCCTCCTGAGCTCTTGCCAAGTATGTCACAGACAACGGCTCATTAATCCCACAGCGCTGCGAGGCTGTGCTAGTGTTCTCCACACCTTACAGATGAGCAAACTGACCAGCAGAGAGGTTGGGACACCTGCCCAAGGCCACACCCTTGGTTAGTGGCAGAGCTGGGCTCCGAGCCCTCACCCTCTTAATTCTTACACTGTGCTTCTTCATCGTGACTGTCATCATTTGTGTCATACTTTCTTATGAAATTTCTACTCAAAGGAGGACAGAACAGGACAATAAACTTATCACGCCCCACTCCAATCCTCCGAATGTCCAGTCCTGCCCCCCAACACAGGTCCAGCCACTTCCCTTCCTCTTGGTTACTTTTGAAGCAAAGCCCAGACGTCCATCATGTCATCAGTAAATATTTCAGAGTGTGTCTCTAAAAGGCAACCACCTTTTTAAGTGTTTGTCTTCCCCTCTGCACTGTGTGTTCTTTTCACATCTGAGACTTGGAGCACAGGCCTGACCCAGAGGGCACTGGCCAAGGGCTTGCTGAATGGTGAGCGAGTGAGGGCGTGAATGAACCAGCACCAGGAGCCGTTTCCGTGGATCCTCGTGTAGGAGGTCACTCTTACCTCCCCACGAGCTAATCAGGAGCCCTCGCTTCCCTAGTCCTGGGATAGCCAAGACCTCCCTGGAAACGCAGGCCTGAATCCCTCAGTGGAAGTAGGTGACAATTTATGACATGGATAAGCGCTCACAGGCCTCAGAGAAAAACACCACATGTGCACCCAGAGCCTCGCATCCAGCCCGGTCGGAGGCCCTGCCCACAGGGCTTGGGAAGCTGCTGCCCACGCAACTGGGGCCAAATTGGACCGGGGGGCGGAGGACCGGCCCACTCGCGCTGCAGCCCCTGTGGCCTGCACGTGGTGGGGTGGGCCAGAGGGAGCCCCTGTGTCTGTCTGGAGGGGCGGCCGCCTGTGTGGCCTGAGCGGTCCCGCCAGACTGTGTCCCCACCTCAGCAGCTGGTCGGGAGCTTGTGGTGCTCCCAGGCACCCATAAGGGCATCACTGCAGCTGTGAGCTTGCAGTGGAGGGCAGATTGAGGGAGAGTGTGCATCTTCCCAGCCCAAGTATCTGCTTGTCTATGTTCTCTCAAAGCCCCCTGATCCCTCGTGAAACACCAGCGACCTCGGCCGCTGGCTTTGGCCGTTGTCTGCAGAACGCGTCTCCTCTTTGCTCCGTGTCTTCCTCCAGTTCTATGGCTCGTATTGGCTCCTGATCTCAGTTCAGGCTAAGACTTCCAGTTTTCCACAGATGTTGATCTTTGGGACTCAGGAATAACATAGCAAAATTCCTGGGAAAATGCAAGAACTTCTGAAATCATAAATTATGTAATATTCTACAGCACTTACAGTGATTCAAATAACAATGAGAGACCATGATAGTAAATGGTTAATCGTTTTTCTGGGACTGGATTATATGAGAAGTTTCAGAGTTTTTTCAGCTAAAAAGTACAATGATAAAGCATAGTTTATTATTGTTTTAAATCAATATATTTTGCCAATATTACATAATTCAATAATAGATAGCATTTCACATTAATTTGCACCTGATTCAGATGTATGATAATAGAAATGATTAAAAGTAAGACATATTAACACAAAATAAAATGTCAAATAAGAATCATTTAAAAATTGCCGTACTGCAAATATTTAGTAATTAAAATTTATCAGTCTTGATGATGAAATTTAAAAAACACAATCCAGTAATGGCCCTATCTGAAGGTCTTGATGTTTGTTTTGTAAGAGATAATCCAGACTTAGAAAAGTTTCCTTTATTTGGCATCTACATTGGTTGAATGGCTGAGTGCATCCAAAATCATTTGCAGTTTGGGCGTTAAGTGCATGTTACTTTATGTAAATTAAATTCCTTTTTTAACAGTGAAAAAATTTTGTCCGCTGGCCTGATTGTGGTTCTGCTGTTGAAACTGGCTCTAGCACATTTGTGTAAGATCAGTTTCTGATTTCACTTGGAGCGCTCCGCAGTGACATCCACCACTCTGCCTGCATCTCTTCTGTTAAAGTATTTACAAAGATCGGTGCCCTAGAGCAAAAATTCATACACCGGAAATAACGCCGAGTTCAGACCGTCTAGAAACGTTAGCAGGGCTGCACAGGATCATGTCAAAATTACCAATTTAAGGCCTTATTTTGCTTCCATAAGTTGTTATTTCTTGGAACACCGCTCATGGGATTTGAACGTACACAAACTTACTGATATTTATGTTATTTGCAAGAATGACTCACCCCAATGGCAGAGCTCACAGTTATAAGAGGACTGGCTAGTGGGCACCACTTCTCCCCTCGTGTTCCTGCCCCAGTCCCTGGAAATGTCGGCTTTACCCTCAGGGCTACCCCTGGTCTGCACCGTCATCTCACACCTGGCTGATGGTAACAGCCTCCTGGACTCCTAGTGCTTGCCCTTCCACCGTCCACCCCTGCCCTTTCTCCAACAGGCCGGGTCCTGCCGGGTCAGACACCATAATGCTCACATCCAGGAGACACCAACAGTGACCAGATGGGTCGGGTCACCCCTCCAAAGTTTCAAAACTTTTCAGTGGTATAGCGCGCACTCTCTTTCTCTCTCTCTCTTTCTTCCCTCCCTCCCTCCCTCCCTCCCTTCCTTCTTTCCTTTTAAATTAATAGAGTTCATTTTTGAGAGGTTTTAGGTTTACAGGAAGTTGAGCAAAGAGTACAGAGAGTTCCCATACACAGTTTTCCCTACTAATACCATCTTTCATTCGTGTGATGATTTGTGACAGGCGATGAAGTACCACTGATGGGTTATTACTAACGAAAGTCTGTAGGGTTCACTCTTGGTGTTGGGCGTTCTGCGGATTATCCACCTTCCAGTGTCAGATGGAACAATTTCACCTCCCTAAACATCCCCTTGAAGAAGGTGGGTGGACCTTTTTAAAAAATGCCATCTGTGCGTAAATGTCCTAGCACAGTGCCTGGCATACACCAGACACTCAAAGACGGACTGCAGCCCCTCCTAATGGGGACGACTCCTCCCAGGTTCTAGACCCACCCAGGAACCACTCTGTCCACTAGATCACCCTGTCCCCTCCATGGGCCTTGTCAGCAGGAAAGAGCCATGCAAAATGGGGCCATCAGGCCAGGGTTCTCACTGCTCAATGCCATGGGGAGCGGCTGCTCTGACTTCTCCTGTGAAAGGGCGGCTTGTGTGGTTGTTGACTCTGGGTTGGCCGTTAACTGCCCCACCGGGTCCTGACATCACAGCTCCCAGGCCAGGCAGCTCAGGCAGAGATCTGCCACCGATGATTGGGGCATAGAAACAAGGAGTGACAACGGGGCCAGTGAGCTCGAGCAGCTCAAATAGCAGTGATGGTGTCAGTTCTTGGTGGCCGCTTGTCCAGAAGGTGGCTGGAGTCCGGCCGTCCTCACTCCCGCATTCCTTTCCAGAGGAATCAGCCGGGAGGGGGGCCGAGGGCATCTGCAGCAAGGTTGCCACAGTTTTCGGTGCAGATATGGATGAGCTGAAGAGGCGAAGTCATCTGTGGTTACAGGGAGTGGTGGGCGTTTGTTCAGTTACCCACTGCTGCCTAACAAGCCACCCCCAAATTAGTGGCTTAAACAACGACTTTGTGTTTCGCACTGTTCTGTGGGCTGCCTGGTGGTCCCGCTCACGTGGTGTCTTGGGGTTACTTGCGGGCTGCGTTCAACTGGGAGCTCTGTGGTGCCCTCCACGCGGGTGGCCCCGTCTCTCCTCCTAACGGTGGCTCAGCCCCTCCCCCCTCGGGGGGCCTCTCTCACCAGGGACCCCTCTGCTTCCTTACAGCATGGCTGCTGCAGTGCGACCCCAACTCACGGCGGATTAGTCTTTGGGGGACTTTGCCGCGGTCGTGCCCCGGGCTCCTCTGTGTGGGCTGCTGCGGGGTCCCGTGTCAGGCAGGCCGGGGCTCGCCTGCTCCACTTGCAGCCCGCGGCTTGCCCTTCACTGGGCGCCGGCTGGCCCGAGGGGCCGAGTTTCTTACATGCTGTTAGTCAAAGGCACATCCGTCATCCATGGTGTCAGGACGGAGACGTTTGTCACCTGACAGCACAGGAATGTAATCGGTAGATCAAAGCCTTCTTCCCATCTGAGATGAGGACACTGGCAAGAGAATGAAGTCTTTGTTTAACAAGGAGCATCAAAGCTCATGTCATGAAGCATCATGTGTCATGTGTCGTTCAGAGAAGCACTAGCTCACTGTCCCACTTTGTGGCGCAGGGAGGCGGCCCCATCCTCTGCTGTGTGCCTTCACTCGGGCGTCTCTGGACGGAGCTCAGGGCGGGGGACCTCCCGGGGGCCACGCAGGTTGTGAGGCCACGTGCGTGTCACACAGGAGTTGGGAGCGACTGGGATTCGCCGAGTATGTCACCCCCCCCCCACATGTCACTGTGGGCATCGCATGACCTCCCTGAGCCTCAGGTTCTTCACCTGTCACATGGGGATCTGCACGACCCCTGCCTTGTTTGGTGTCTGGGAACTCTCTGTCAGACTGCAAGCTCTGGGGGGGCAGGGGTCCCCTCTGTCTCGCCCATCAGTGTTCCCCAGCTCCATAGATATTCAGTAGTTAGGGTACTGCCGTGGCAGAAAGTTGGCACTCAGCGTTTATCATCGTCATCATCGCTATTGCTATTATTATTGCTTTCTTTCACATTTGCTGAGGACCTCAGACACCCTCACAAATCCATGAAGCCATTTGGCACTCTCTGGCGGGGGTCAGCAAACCAGGACCTGAGGGCCACATGTGGCCCCCCATTCGCTTTTGTGAATAAAGCTTTACTGGAGCCCAGCTATGCCCATTCATTTATCCGGCATCCATGGTTGGTTTTGTGCTGCAACGCCAGAGACCATGGCCCACAGGATCTAAACTGTTTACTCTCTAGCGCTTTCCAGAAAAGTGTGCTGGCCCTGGTCTAGGGCCTACAGCCAGGAAGGGGTGATGGAGTGCAGGCTCTCTAGTCCTCTCTTGCTGAGGACAATATTTAGCCCTGACGGTGGGCTGAGAGGAGGAATGAGGGAGAAGAAGGGGGATGGGGAGGGACAGGAGGAAGATGCCAGGGGGGAACGCAGCCCTGAGCGGGCTTCACGCCCCCTCTGCTGAGGACACTGCCGAACTGGCTGGACATTTCTCTCAGCTTCCCCTCAGTCCCACTCTGTTGTTCTCATGATGTGTGTGCAACTTCATCTGGAAAAAATACGGGAGGAGAAGCCGGAGGGCCGCTGGGAGAGCTGTACCCTCTCTGTTCTACCACTGAGTGCGTCCTCTCTCCACATGGCCTGGGGGGGGTGCCCGTGAGACAGGCCTGCGTGGGCAGGTCACCCGTCCACTTGTGGGGTGAATGGACGGGCTCCTTTCAGCCTCCCCCAACCCCCAGCCTGGGGACTTCTCTCTCCCAGCTTCGGATGAAATATCAGGGAGGGAGGTGCATGGTTGGCTATCACTGGGGGAGAAGTCCCAGCCTGGCTCACGGATGTGATCATCCCAGCCTTCCTGGGGTCTCTGCCAGCTGCCCAGAGCCAGGTGCCTCGGTTTACCTGCCCCCACTTGCTGGGCAGAGTGGAGCTTTGGCTCCTGGCGCCATCCTGGATTCCCCTCTCTTGTTCTCTCCCTCCTGGAGATCTTCAGCTCCATGCCTCTCCTGCCAAGCGGAATGCTGCTTCTGGCCTGCTTCGGGGCCAGCTCTCCTCCGGCTGGCCAGTTCACAGACTGCTGTCTCCACTGAACCACCCACCACGGTCCGACACACAGGAGCTCGGAAGCGTCATGTAAAATAAGAAATATAAGCCACGGTGACCCTTTGTCCCGAGGAGATGGGGAGAGAAAGCCCACAGTCCAGGAAATAAGAGCCAACAACATTTCTAGCTGGAGTCTCGTTGTCTGACTGCTTTAGGTGCTCAGCTAAGCGGGGGGACTGCAGGGCCGGGCTGGGCAGTGAGGCTCTGGAGATGGGGTCACTGGGGTGGCGAGAATATGGAGGGAGTGGGGACCTGGTAGGACGTGGTGTCATGGAGAAATGCGGTGACTGAGGGGCTTAGGGGCATGTTGACAGAGGTGTCGTGGTTGTGTCCGCCCAGGGATGGAGGCTGGTGGTCCCCAGGCATGTGGACGGGCAGGGGTCAGGGAGCCGAGCCCTCCTCTTTCTGGTGGCACCGGCGTTTCATTTTGTAAATCACTCATGGCTGACTCAGGTTAGCAATAGCTGCAGACACTCGTGGAATCTGTGGTGACTAAAGGGCCGTACAATGCAGAATCATAATGGAAAGGGCTCTGGGCTAGAAATCAGGAGCCGCGGCTCCAGAGTCTGGCACCGCGGTTCTGTGTGCCCGTTATTTCCAATTGGTTGCTGAAATAATGGAGGCTCAGAGAGGGCAAGTGTCTTGCTTAAGGTCACAGAGCTTGTATGGCGGCAGGGGGGATTTGAACTTAGATAGGCTCTTGGGATTAAAGAACCTTCCTTGTTGCCCGTGGAATTGGGGATGAAGCCCCCGAGTCCTTCTTATTAAACACAGACATCCTGGGAATCTTTAAAGCAACTTTACAGATATATATTTTACATAACATTCAGCCATTTCAAATGTACAATGATTTTAGTAACTTCACTAAAAAAAGTGGTGCAGCCATCTCCATGAGTGAGTTTTAGAACATTTAGACATTTTTGTATCTTCAGAAACATTTCAGAATCTGCTTATCAATTTCTGTAAATAAAATAAAATAAAAGCCCTGTGACATTTTGATAGGAATTGCATTGAACCTATAGATCAGTTTGGGAGAACTGTCGTTTTAACAGTGGTGAGTCTTCTAATCCATGAACATGGACCATCCTTCCGTTTATTTAGGTCTTCTCTGACTTTCTTCTGTAGTTTAATAATTTTCGCTCTCCAAGTCTTGTACTTTAAAAAAACATTATTCCGAAGTATGTTATTCTTGTGATGCTGTTGTGAATGTAATTGTATTCTTAGTTTTATTTTTGGGTTGTTCATCACTAGTGTATAGAAACAACACTGATTTTTGTGTATGGATCCTGTGTCTCATGACCTTGTGTTTAGTTCATGTGAGTGTGTGTGTGTGTGTGTGTGTGTGTGTGTGTGTCTGTGTCCTCTATATACACGATCATGTCATCTATTAGTAAAGTTAATTTTGCTTCTTCCCTTCCACTCGGGATGCTTTTTCTTTCCTTTCCTTGCTGATGGCAGAGGCCTGGGAATTTGCCTGTGCACCTCGGAGAGGTGTGACCACTCAGCCTCTGCGAGCCATTGGCTCCTCCTCCTCCTTCAGCCTGGAATTCACGCTGAGGTTGCCAGCCACGCCCACTCCCACCCTCAGAAGTCTGGTGGAGTGGCTGGGTTTGCATCCTGGCTTCATCGTTTACTGGCTTTGTGACCTCGGGAAAGCTGTTAGCCTCTCTGTGTCTCGGCCTCCCATCCCCCAAGACTGTGTGGGTCAGGCTGTTAGCACAGCAACACCTGGCACAGAACCTCCCGTTGGCACGTGTAGGCTGTTTTTATCACCCCAGTGGTTCAAAGGTGGACTTAGAGCAGGTCGAGATCTTTGCTGATTTAGAATCTTATTATCTCACTACACCTCACTTTGTACGTGAAGACACTGAAACTGAGAAGGTCAGGACCCCGAGACCCTGCTTTCCTGACAGTCATGAACCCACCCCAGTGACTGCAGGGTGGCCTGAACCCACCCTGAATACTTTTCATTTTGGATTTCATTCCTGGCCTTCCAGTCCAGCACCCCTCGCCCACCCATATTTAAAACGGATTATACTGCAACACATAAACACAATTAAATTATAGCCGTCTGGGTATCTTTCCATCCAAACAGGGGCTCGTTGTCTGCTGTGAAAGCCATCGTCGCCCGCCTGACCGCGTTCTGGCTTGCGTCTCCCGAGATATTGCTCCATGATAAATCGCTGGGTTGGCCTTTTTCCCTAAAGGAAGGCTCACAGGCCTCCTCCTGCCCTGGCTGCAGGCCTCCCTCGGCCCCGAGTAGGGTCCTGACTCTCACTCAGAATCCCAATGGCCTTGGGCGAGTCGATTCACGCCCCCGAGCCTTACTCAGTTCCCACTCGTGTCAGCAGGTGAAGAGACACCCTCTACACGATCGGGCTTTCCGCTCGTGCTCCTGGGCCTTATGCAGGGCTTGGTGTGCGGTGGATGTTAAACAAACATTTGTTAATGGAAGGGAAACAAATTATTTTTAGGCCTTCACTTCCCTGAAATTGCAATTTCAAATAAGGTAGTCAGGAAGGCCTCTGGAGACCATGAACCTTGAGGTAGGACGTGAAGAGCGTGCTGGAGGGAGCTGCATGGGTCTCTGGGGGAGGTGATGGGGATATAGACCTTTTAGGATGAATCCCCACACTGGGATCCTCAGCTAACCAAACTGAGAGGCTCAACCTCAGAGCCTCTCAAGGCAGTTGTGCAGGGCAGGGGGCTGGGTAGATAGAGGAGGACCCCAGAGCGCTGTGCCAGGGGCCTAGCGTGAACAAGAGCAGCGCCTGCTCAGCTGCTTCTCAGGGGCCTCGAGCGTCAGGAATCGAGAGAGGGTGTGGGGCAAGCTCGGGCCTGGTCTAGCTTCTCCAGCAGCAGAGGAAATAGAGCCGGGGATTCCCAGTAACACAATAGAAGCGTGCACCTCTGTGACATCCAAGCCCCAGCCCGCCCTTGTAGTATGGATGCCCAGCCAGGAACAGGCGTGTGGGGGTCCCTCTCACTCTGGGCAGCTGCTGAAGGGGCTCACGAGGCTACCGGGGAGGGAGAGCCCCGTGGGCTCACCAAGGCCCAGTGTGCAGGCTGAGCTGCGCCCCTCACCTGCAGGAGGGTCCACAGCCAGGATTTCTGGAAGCCCCGCGTGGGACCCTCCGTGCGTGCCGGGCACCTGCAGGCCAGTGTCCGGAGGATGGGAGTGCAGTTTTCCATCCCGGCTTGTGAGCCTCCGTGTGTCACCACCCTTTCGTTGGGTGTTGGTGTTGCTCCTGAGTGGAGGAGAAGCTGGTTTCTGACCCACGAGTGGTCTCCTGCCCTTCTTGTCTCTCTTGGGGCTGCAAGTCAGGGCCTGGCTTGGCTCAGCTCAGCTGGGCCTTGAGCGGACTCAGGGCCGCTGGGAGGAGCCGCCAGGAAAGCGGAAGTGTTAGCTAAGGTGGAGAGTTCCTGGCCTGGGTGCTTTCTGAGGCCCATTTGTTGGGGAGAGGAAGCTGGTGGCTGAAACCAGAGCCAGTGCCGCCGGGCGGGTGAGAAGCAGCCTCCCAGGCACACAGGCCCTCAGTGTGGGCGAGGCCGGTGCCAAACGCCCTCCTGCGGAACTGGGGCTTGGCAGCCTGGGTGGCGCGCTCAGGTGGTTACAAGGCTGGGGCTGGGAAGGAGACTGCTGACGAAATGTCACTTTGGGGAGGGGGTGGGGCTGGTGGAAAAGGACTCCTTTGGTGTCTGAGGAATAAAGAGGCTTTTGTGCGAGGGCTGGTGACAGACGCTGATTCTCCACAAGGCGGAAGGACACACGCCTGCTTTCAAGTGTAGCCTTGGTCAGAAGGCGCGGATTTTGGCCCACTGCCACTTCTGGACAGGTCCAGAGTTAAGGCCGCAGGCCCCTGGTGACCTAACTGGGACCCCAAACCCGCAAGCCACCTCACAGGACTGACCCGGCACAGAGGGGAGCCACAGGCTCTGTGGCCTTGAGCAGCAGGGCGGTCACACCGTAGAGATGGCAGGTCACAGCATCGAGGACTTCTCTGGGAATCTAGAGCTTCCAGCAGGACACCCGCCTCCCCTCACCCATGCCCAATATCAGCCATAAACTGTAAGCTCCAAACACCTCAGGTTCATCTTTTCTTTTCTAAAAATACATTCATTTTTCGTGGACTTTACTTTTTTGAGCAGTTTTGGGTTTACAGGAAATTTGAATGGAGAGTGCAGAGTGTGGTTGTATCCCGTCCCCCAGTGTCCCTTATTACTGATGGCCTCACTGGTGTGGTGCATCTGGTACACTTTTTTCTGGCTTTAAACACGTGATAGACTTATAACATTGTGTAGGTTCCATGCGTACAACGTGATGATTTGATACACGTGTGTGTTGCACAGTGATCACCACAATAAGGTTAGTTAACACCTCCATCACCTCACATGGTTATGATTTCTGCTTTGCGGTGAGAATGTAAGTACGTAATACAGTATCGTTACTTCTAGTTACCATGCTGTGCACTACATCCCAGAACTTACTCACCTTCTAGCTGGAAGTCAGTACCCTTTGACCAGCATCTCCCCATTTCCCCCGCCCCTGACACCAACATCCTACTCTTTGCTTCTATGAGTTTGGCTTTTTCAGATTCCACATAAACGTTGATATCATACAGTATTTGTCTTTCTTTGACTGATTTCACTGAGCATAATGCCCTCCAAGTCTATCATGTTGCTGCAAATGGCATTGTTTCATTCTTTTTTGAGGGCTGAGTAGTATTCCATTCTGTATATATATACCACATCTTCTTTATCCATTCCTCTGTCTGTGGACCCTTAGGTTGTTTCCATGTCTTGCCTGTTGTGAATAATGCTGCAGTGAACGTGGGGTGCAGATCTCACTGAGATCCTGATTTCATTTCCTTTGGATATGTAAGGTGGGTTCATTTTACATGTTAATGCTTTTCCAATCCCCTGGGAACAATTGGATAAAGTTCATCTAGGCCGATTGTTACATACAAGCCATCTCAAGTACAGGCACACTTATAAACCTAAACGAAAAAAGAAACTTCAGGACTGCTAAGTCTTCAGTGTGTTTTTTGCCAAGTAACAGCCTCTCTGTTTGGGGAAATTGCCTACGCTTTCCCTATACTCTTTTCTTTAAAAAAAGGAAAACAATTAAGAAACAGAATTCAGGAGTACGTAGTGAATTCCAGGTCAGCAATTTAATGTCAGATATGAAGCCATTTCCTTGTAGACTGTCTGGTCTGTGGCGCTGGTTCCCTCCGGAGAACAGACAGCAGGCGATTCTGGCCAGACCTGGGGCCGCTCCTTTCCAGTGACTTCCCTTGGTGGATCGTCACTCTGCCTGTGGCGGGATCTGCTCAGGTCTGTAAGGCTAGTGGCGAGTTGCTTCCGTCGATGGTGTTTGCGGTCCAGGGGAGGTGCTTTCTGTGAAATTAACTGCAGACAGTGGTGTGGGGGCTGGACTCCTCATAGCGTGTTTCTAGAGCTACATCATTTTCTTCTAAATGAATGTGGCCAGAGGAAAACAAAAATAAGGCAAATTACAAGTGTGTGGCCTGAGCTGCCCCTTAAATGCCAGGAATGAGAGGGCTGTGTCCAGAGAGGCCGATGTGTGACCAGCACACGAGCAGAATCAGAGGGTTCACCTTGCACACCGGAAGGGGGCTCGGCTGGACCAAAGAGAAGGCTTGCCTCTGATGTCAGCCTGGAACCGCTAACTGGCGGAGACTCGGGACAGACCAGCCTGAGGCTGCAGAGGGGGTGACTGGTGGAAGATTGCCATTTTTCTAACCCACACTGGTTGTCCCTGAGCTCGGGCACCAGTATTTTCTCCACGGAGCCAAAGTTGCACAACTACTGTCCATGAGCATTTACTCCAGGCCCTTCCTGTGATGGGCAGTTTAGATGCCCATCTCACGGGATCCTCTCAACAACTGCACAGCCCTGGGAGGCTGCTGTTACGATTGTCCCCGCTATAGAGATGGGTAAACTGAGGTCAGGGCACTCAGTGACTCGATCAAGGCCACACGCCTTAGAGAGTCTCAACATACACGAGCACACTTGAGACTCTCGAGAGTCCTGCGGGAAAAACCAACGGAACACCCCGCTTAGATATCTGGAAACCGGCATTTCCTAATGAGAGCTGGGTGCAGATGAATCGTGCCCGGAGGCCCTCGTGGACATGCATCTCTGCATGGGGCCGCTCACCTAAATGCCAGTTTAAGGCCCAGAAGGGCGGTGGGCGCGTTAGAAACACCGCCGCTGAAGCCCTCAGTGCAGTGCCGACTGTGCCGTCTTGATGACCAGTCTCGCTTTTAACCTTGCCGCGTTCGTTCCCTCCCCCGATGGACATCTATTTGTGCAGCATTTACCATGTGCCAGGAGCTGCTGCCGTCGCGTCACACATTTGAACTCCTGTCACCCGCCTAACAGTGCTGCGGGGCGGTCACGATTGCTGCTGCTTCGCTTAGGCCCAGAGACGCCAAGGAGGGTGCCCATGGTCAGACAGCTGGCCGCTGGGGTTTGGACCTGGGCCGAGCGGGGCATCTCAGCTGGCTGACCCGCGAGTCCCTCACTCGCTGCGTCCACCGAGGGCGTCGGCGCAGGGCGGTCATTACCCCAAAGACAGATCGCGGCTGGCGGTCTAGCTGTCAACCTTACGCAGTCCAGAGAGGCCAGGACGCGCCTGACTAAAATCCATTTAAGAAAATTAACCCTGGGGCTCTTGCCCTGCTTTCAGTTCGTGGGCGGCAGGAGCTGCAAAGTTCTTAAAAGGTGCGAGGGCGGATTAATGGGGTCCATATGCCTGGATTGAGAGTATCTTTGTGCTGGGTGGGCTTATCATCAAGCCTCTTAGGATAACAAAGGTGGGACAGTTCAAAAGACTGGCTCTCCAGACGCGGGGCTCTCACGGGGTCTCCTGCTCCAGCCCCGCTGAACAAATATTGTCGTCTTGCTCCTCCGCTTTGAGCCCAGGCCTTTGTCCCCCTCCCCGCCGCCTTTTTTTCTTTCCCTTTTTACCCTGACAGTGAAGCAGGACGTTTTGTGGGAACCATCCCTGTAAAAGGACTGATTTATAACTCCATTTGGGAGTAAAACGATCTGTGATGATCCATACCTGGGCTTGTGGGGGCCGTGGGATGAGCAGGGCAGGGGCTCGTCCAGCCTGACAGCTCGAAGCTGACAGCCCTCGGCGGAGGCACCTGCCTCATCTGCACAGCCCTGCTGCGGAGAGTGTCTGCTGGGCAGACCAGCAGCTGGACTCCAGGCCAGGACACTGTCCCCCCAAGTGGCGCTGCCGCTCACTGGCTTGTTCTGTGAGAGACTAACAATCCGTTGTGTGCAAACGCCCTGGGGGGAACACGCTTGTCCAGACTGGATGTCTGTGATGCCTCAAAGGTCAGGCAGTTGCCACTTCTCTGCTTTGCTGGTACTCACCTTCTTCTAGCTGATACCTGAGCTGTGGTCTGTATTAGGTGGTTATTGTTTCCTGGTTTTGACAATGCACTTGACTTACAGATCCTCCTGTCTTGGTAAACGAGCATTTTTAAAGACTCTGGGTGATCCAGTATTTGACTATAAATGAACTAAGACTTACCGACACCCACGAAGCACAAGGCTTTCCCCTGGGATGGGGTTAGTCATACTAGTAATAATAATGATAATGATGTTGCGTGTTTGCCTTGGATTCTGATGAAGGGTCTGTGTTTGGAGAGGAAGCCTTCTCCAGGAAGCCTTCTTGGTGCATGCCAACCTCAGAGTCAACTTTTCTCTCCTCCTTGCCGAACATCCGATGGTTGTCAAATCCTGTTGCTTCTTCCTCCAGAACATTGTGAGGATGGGAAGTCCCCCAGTTCAGAGGAAGTGTGCTTCTCTGAGCCTCGGTTTCCAAACCCATAAAAATCAAGGAATTAATAAAAGTCTTTGAAGGGAGGCTTAGAAAGAGTGATGAAGTCTTGGGTAGGTTGTGGGCCCAAGGAAGCCCAGTGAGACATGGCTTTCGTCATCGGCTGCTGTCGCTGCTGCTTCTCTGTGGAGCAGCATTCGCTCGGACTGTTATGGTTTATTTATTTCCTGGACCTGTTGCAAAACCCTTCGGAGATCTTCTCGCCATATCTATCTAGCCTTTCCCTCCTCTGACTCCTTTAATGTGTTCCTGGCCTTGTCTTGGGTGCCCCCCAAAGCTGCGCCCTTGGGAGCTAGTGGTTTATTTGGGAGGTGGTGTAGGGTGCCAGGATTGAGGGAGTGGGGAGGAGGAGGGTGTCAGGTTGAGGTCACTGGGGACAGCGGGGGCTCAGTCCTACCAGGACAGCCTAAGACTCTCACAGAACACCTCCCAGAGCTGTCTGCCCCAAAGACGGGGGCAGGGGTATTTGTCCATTGGTTTTCTTCCCTCGTTGGTCAACTCCTAACTTCCAAATGGTGCTCAGGGAGGCCGGAGGGGCCTCCTCCACAGCCTCCATGGCAAAGTGAGGACCTGCAGCCTCTGAGGCACAATGTGGTCAGCAGGAGGGGCCCCAGGGCTGTGTGGACAGTCCACCTGGCGTGGGCAGTCAGAGGAGGGGCTGGGTGGATGCGAGCTGGGGCAGCACATGAGCACATGTGCCCACGTCCCTCATGCTGGCTGATCGTCTCGGGGCTCTGGTCAAGCCCCCTCCTGCTCATAAATCTGCTGGTCCCCCTTCTCTGTAACAGCGTTCCCCAGGGCTTGTCACAAAGAGCTGCTTGATCCAACAAGGCTGAGAAATGCTGTGTTAAGCAAATGTGGATTCGATTCTCTACTGTAGGAACTCTCAGAGCCTTGATCCTGTTCACGAGCCTGGGATTTATTCAGAAGGAGGCAGGCGATAAAGCTTTCCCCCAGTTTCCTGATTATAGAACTCTCACCTTATAGGCGCAGCTCACGGGACCCGAGTTTCCTGGGAGAAGCGCCAGTAGTAGAACTGCCTCCAGAACCCTTCGTCTGAAACTTGAGACCCTTTGTCATCTTGGGGCCAGTGGTGTTTTCTAGTTGGCATTTCTGCCACCTCTCTTCCCATGTCCTCACCTCTGACAAAACTGGCTCTGCTTCACACTCTGTAATTTCTGACCTTGGAGCCTTTGCTCGTGCTGTTCCTTCTACCTGGAATAGCATCTAATCTCCCAGATCAAGCTGTCCTTCAAGCCTCTACTCAGTTGCCATCGCCTCTCTGAGGCTGACTGAGATCGGGTGAAGCACAGAGCTGGCACAGAATGGTACTTGCAGCCCTTGAGACCCACCACCCACCCCTGTTCTGGTTTCTCACACACACGTCTAGTCTCCCTGCTAAGCCGTATGTGCTACGGGGAAGGACTCGTGTCTGCTTTGCCAATCCTTGGTCAGTGCTCTCTCTAGCAGCCTGGCTCTTCTCTGCCATGCTGCACTAACAAATAGCTCCCGGATCGCAGTGACGCAGCACAGCAAAAACCTACCTCCCACTCATGCCAAACCCACTGCAGCCTCAGGCAACCTTCCTGGGCAACCATCCTCCACACAGTGACTCAGTGATCGAGGCTAATTCCACCTTATTGCCCCATCCTTTCAACATGAGGCTTTCACATCTGCCACCACGGGGAAGAGGGCACATGGCAACCAGCTTAAGGACGCCCCACCGCTCTTTACTGATTCGGCCTGGGAATCACCCACGTCACTGTGGCTCACAGACCTGCCAGAACCAGGCACGTGCCGCCCTCTCCAGGGGCAGGAGGGCCGAGAAGTGTAGTTTTCCTTGTGCCACTGATAGTGTCTTGCACACCCACCTCCCTGTCCCTCGCCTGCACCCCACTCCAGCAAAAAGCTCAAAGCTCTGCTCTAGAAGGTGCCCTCAACCCGTTTACACAGTGGTGCATAACTACAAGGTGACCTCTCCCTGTCTTTGGAATTCAGGGCCCTCACAACTGGAACCACTTACTGGGCATTTAAACACATGTTGTCTTGGCAGAGCCCTTGGAATGGCGTGTGTGGTTCAAATCTAGAACCGAAGTGTGTCCCCGGAGATGCTTCATGAAAAGATGTTTCCTTGCCCAAATAACTGGGGAAACCCAGCTATCCTCTATTTCTTGGAGATGCACAATGCACATAAGCATATTGAAGGCTCTGAAAAGCCCTGCAGTTAAAATATAAACATGGAAACCTGTATCAATTGCCTTAACCCAGCACTTCCCAAACCTCTACCTGCCTCGTGGGGTGGTAATGCAGGTTAATTTGATGATATGCACAATTAGCCCTGTGCCTGGCAAGTCACAAGCATTCAGTAAATGACAACTGCACTGTTAACTCTCCCCAGGCCTCAGCTTTCCCACCCATAAAATGGGAGAGTTAGACACATGCACCCTATGTGTTCACCCCCGACACCTGCAGTGTGTCCGTATTTTCACGTCTTAGGGCTTGAGTCATTCTGGGGCAGGGTTTCTTGCTCGAATGCTTATATTCTCTTCTCTCGCAGAAGAAAATATTTGAACTAGACTCATGGTTTTGCTCAGAGACTGACTCGCTGTGTGTCTTGCATAAACCACTTTCCTTCCTGGTTCTCATTTCTCTCACATCTAAAATTATGGGCTTGATTAAAAGATCTCTAACATCCTTTCTGTTCCTAAAAGTTAGGATGTCATGATTCTCTTCAGCAATGCCTAACCAGTTTGATTTCTGGGTTATTAGCATAATTCCCTATTCCCATTCCAGGTTCTCTCTGCTTACCTGCTGAGATCTCTCAAGAATCTCACTTGTTCAGTGAGGAATTAGGTCCCTGGGAAAGAACATGCGTTGTTGAAAATTCTTGCTAGAGTATAAATGCCTGATAGGGAACAATCCAGCCAGAAAGCCGTGTGATGGGGAGCAAAGGGTTAGAGTGAGGGAATGGCAGGGGCTGGGTGAGGGGAGAGGGCTGCCCCCGAGCGCTGGAAGTGGGGTCTGGTTGGGTCAGTTAACGTAAATGTAGTTCACTTCACCTGGGGATGGAGAAGTAAGAGGCAATTTACCGCTGGTGACAGGGAGCACAGAGCCAGGAGTGGCCAGCGTGGAATTACTGGACACACCAAGCACTTAGAACTGGGCCTGGCATGTTTTTGCAAGCCTCATCACTACAGAAAAGCAATTAGGAGATGCAGGGGAAGCTCAGAAGAAAAGTCACCTTTAATATGCCACTGCTGACACTATGTATCTTTGCATTTATGTTTTACCTGGTAGCTGTAGAAATAGGGTGCTGTGTGCAGTTGCACAGGGTGTGCACTGCACCGCTCCAATCAGAGAGGTGAGGTTGAAAAGGCTCCCCCTAGAGGTGTGCAGTGTGCGACACGTATGCAGCAGTGGTAATATCCTCCATGACAGCCTCTTCCCACTTTTTAGCTGGGGTGTAAGCAAGTCCGTATTTCATAGAACACACCTGAGGTTCTGCCCTCGGCCAGCTACTTGGCCGTATGGGGGCTTCTCTGGGTATTGCCACCTTAGTTACCTCCAGGCCAGGGCTCTGGAAGAACAAAGCTGAAAGGGATTTGTTATTATTCTGCCCAATTAGTCTCTGATTAAAGGTTTAAAAGGTTTAAAAAGACAGGAGTGAGGGGGCAGCAGGAGGAAGAGGAGGGAGAGCGTGAGGGCTGTTTATGGAGCAATAAAAGGAACATTATGCTTCGAGGCTCTGCGAAATGTCTCCACAGAAGCCGACCCTCTTGCCAGCTAATTCAGGGCGTAATAAATACTAATCCCACAAAGGGGGCCCTTGGAAGCCATCGGAGCCCTATCTCCCTGTAATCAGAGCTCCATTAAGCGCCCGTCTTCCTGCACTCGGCGTCGTAGCCGACAGCCCTGCTGCCGGCCCCGTGCTAGGGATGTGGCAGCCTCGGAGCCGACCTGGCTGGCCCTCCCTCCACCTCCCCTCCCCGCTTGCTGCTCGCCAGCTGCCCTTGCGTGCTGCCCGTCTCTGGGACGCCCTTGCGAGGCCCCGGCTGCGGGCTGGCCCTCTGCTCCCACCGCTGGCGCGCCCCAGCGGCAGGTTGGGGAGGCCAGGGTGTCGCAGGAAGCCCCGTGGAGCGCCAGCAGCTCCGGGAGCTGTGCTAAGCCCGTCGCGATGCCACCCATTTCCTGCCATCGGGGCCAGAGTCTCCACTTTACAGCCGTGACAGGCCGGTGTGCGCAAGCCACCTGCCCGGGGTTGCAGCCAGAAGTGATGGAGTGGGGCTTGGACCTGGGGCCCCTCTTTGCCCCTCAGCCACCTGCCGTAGAAGCTCCTGTTTGGAGACGCCAGCACTCCCCCGCTGCAATGCATCCCAGAATCTTGTGTCAAAATGTGTATTTTTCCACTCCACAGGCACCCTAGCCCCCAAATACCCTCAAACATAATTCTCATATCGTACAGAGGTCCGGAGGGCGCCTCGTATAGGCCACTGCGTCGCTCTGTGCCTCAGTTTCCCCACCTCTGAGATGGGGCCGGCCCTGGCCGCACCCACAGGACTGCTGTGAGGAGTAACCGGGACGGGGCAGGTACAAGGTCACAGCGAATGCTCGGCCCCGTGCGGTCACCAGGGCCTGGCCGGGCATCCTCTGCGCACGCTCTTCCTCCTGCCCCTCCGTCCGCTTGGCCCCCGGTCATCCTGGGCCACGCTGAAGTCGAGGTCCAGTCATGTGGCCCTCAAGGCTAAAAATAGCAAGGGGCCATCTAGGGGCTTCCCGATGACCTTTGTGGGTCCGGTCAAGTGTACGTGGCCTTCCTAAGCTAATTAGCCCGGCCTCTGACCCCTACACATCTGTATTCGGGTTCAAGGGGCGGGTGAGGTCCTGCTCCCTGAACAGCCGGATAAATGCAGCGGTCGACTCGACATCCCTTGGTCTGCTCTGCTGGCTGGGGCACTCTTGACTCAGCGCTCCTGCCCGGAAGCCCCAGGATGGGGCAGAGAAGACGGCCCCAAACCACAGGGCTCTCCCTGCCCTTTCACTTGGCGCTTTGGGTGTCTCACCACACGCTCACCTCTGTGCTGCCCCTCCCGGAGGGGCAAGGGCCACTGGGTAGGTGATAGGCACCCTAATGTCGGCGGGGAAAGCTGGCACGAAGTCAGAGTCCTCCCTGAGCGGAGCTGTGTGGGCATGGCGCAGGGCCCTGGGGCCGCAGCAAGCGCCGCACGCCGGGCGCTACAACAACAGAAACGTCCTCTCCCAGCTCCGGGGGCCAGAGTCTGAGATCAAGGGATCAGGAGGCTGCACTCCCTCTGGAGGCTCGGTGGGGTGGGGGTGGGGGGCGGTCCTTCATGCCTCCTCCAGCTCCTGGGGGCTCCAGGTGTCCTTGACTTACGGCTGCATCACTTCAATCTCTGCCTCTGTCTTCACGTGGCCTTCTTACGCGTGTCTCTCTGTGTCACCTATGCTTACAAGGACACCCTCATCCAGTGTGACCTCATCCTAACTACATCTACACAGACCCTCTTTCCAAATAAGGTCACGTTATCAGGTTCTCGAAGGACATGAATTTGGGGGGGAACACTGTTCCAACCCATACATGCCTTTGTTCTCCACTATTTTATTCCCACTTCCCAGGGGAGGAAACTGAGGTTTAGACTGGTAAAGCGGTCATCAGGCCAAAGTGAAACTTTAAACCCATCAGGTTCCATGGCCCTGCTCTCAGCCTGCACACCTCCCACTGGCCACACAGTGAAGCTTTCTGGGAGTTTGACCACTAGAATGGGGAGTGGGGGGGTGAGGGGGTGTCAGGTCAGGAACTCCGCAGGAATCCAGAGCGTCCTCTGGGGCCGAGAACTGGATTCTCAAGGAACTTTAAAGGTGTGATTTGAACCAGAGGGTAAGCTTTCTGTCATCATCATCGGATCACTCATTTACACGACAGAGGAGCATAGTGCCTGGCAGTATAAGCCCCAGGTCAAGGTGCCCACGAGTGGAACAGAGGGCACCCCAGTGAAGGGTCGGTGAGGGGTCTAAAATAATACCTGCTCTGTACATCTGTTATGCGAATTCAAATGTCCGTCGTGTGTGATCTTGGGCAAATTACTTCATCACGCTGCCCCTGAGTTTCCACATCTGTGAAGTGGGGGGGGGGGCCACAGATAGACCTCCTGGGGTTCACTGGGTTCATCCCTACAAGGCCCTGGAGCACGACGAGCGTGTCATACTTGTTGGCACTTCGACCCTCGAACTCGGCACCTTAGGAAGCATTTCTCTTAGCATCTGCCTTGGACTTTGTCTCAGGTGAGGCGTGGAGGGTCCAAAGTGCAGACATAAGCCTCAGCGTTTTGGTCCCATCCAGAGAAGGAGGCAGACAGAGCCTGACTCATTCTCCCATTTTCTGGATGAGGAAACTGAGGTTCCAGGGTGGGGGGTCAGGGGGGCGTCCCTTCTCTCATGGGGCTTCTCAGTGTCCCGTCTGTAAAATGGGTGTAAGAGCAGTACCTGCACGCTAGACCTGCTGCGCAAGTTCAAGAAGCTGATTCAGCGTCGAACAGTGCATGCAAGATGCTGCCTGGTGCACGGTAGGACCCCATAAATAGGGCCTGCCATTGGCTACTGTGGGGCAGCAGGATACATAGAGGCTGGAGCTTAGTAAGAGGGGTGGTGAGGAAGGCCCCTTAATCCAGATTCATGCAGGACTCCTGAGCCGTCAGCCCAGGATCAGGGAGCACCAGTGTCACTGGGGGAGAGTGTGTCCCCTTGAGGGTCAGGACCCCCTGTAGGACAGCCGGCCTAGGGGTGGGGGATGTCTCAGGCCAAGACCTGGGAACTGGAGTCTTTCTCAGCAAAGCTCAGGTTCAAAAGTTCAAGCCTGCTGCTCTCCAGAAGGCAAAACGGAGGCCACAGACCCTCTAGCCACTGCGGCTGCCGCCTCCCAGATTCTGACAGCAGCCAGTACCACCATTTTTCAGGAACCGCTCAAGCAGGGATGACTGGCTGGTCAAGAATATTCTACTCCTGCCGTTCCAGGCAATGTTAGTGAGCAACAGAAGTGACATGAGAATCTTTTTTGTTTATAAAATTCTGAAAGGAACCTTTGCTCACAAAGTCTGCCGTTCCCTCTGAGCACGCACACCAGGGCTTTAAAATGAAACACAGGGCATCTCTGTCAGTGCACACGTTTATTCACCATCTTTTGAGCACCTACTGTATATCCAACACCGTTCTAGAACATGGGGACCCAAGACGCCTGCCCTGTGGAGCTTGTGGTCCCGTGACCGACCCAGTTATCTTCAGCGGGTGCAGGCTGTTGGGGGTGTGCCGTGCAGAGCACAGGAACTCGGGCCCGGGAGGTGTTCATCGTGCAGCTGAGGGCTTTACCTGCGTCTCCGGGGCTCGTCTCGCGAAGATGCAGATCCTGCTTCCGTGGCTGGGGTAGGGGTCTGCATTTCCCACGGGCTGTCGACACTGCTAGTGCACAGACCACACCGAGCAGCCCCCCGTCCACAGGGGTGTCCTCCCCGGGGTGGCAAGGGCACGCTGGCCTAGAGGAGGTTTTGCGAAGCCCAGCCTGAGCGCAGGACCTGGGATCGTGGAGACCCCGTTCCTCCACACCTTGAAGAAGCGAGTGTGCCCCTCTGGTGTGCCCGTGTGTACTGTGGGCCGAGGTTTCAGCGACTTCTCAGAAGGCCTCTGGGGCAAGGAGCAACCACCCACCTTCGTGGGCCGGCCAGGCCACCTCCTGGCTCACCCCTCAGGAGTCAGCTCACATTCCAGAGGAGGGAGGTCTTTCTGCCCAGGGCGATTTATTGCTGAGCAATTTGTAACTAATTAGCCAGCGTGCAGTGATTAGACGCTTGCATAATAATTGCAGGTAATTGCCTCTTGACACTGCGAGCAGGATCCACTGGCCAGCTCAGAATGTCTTTTCAAATTAACTTGACTGTCTTGGGAGGCCCTCCGAGGGAGCGGCTACATCCCAGTTTCTCTGACACTCTCTGGTGAAGTCCTGCCTGGGGGATCGTCGAGTGGGTGCCAGGCTCTGACAGCGACTCCAGGCCTCCCTCAATTGGTTCCAGATGCAGCCCTCCAGCAGGCCTCCAGTTCTATAAATAGCTTGCCCAGTCTGGGTGCTGTCAGCAGAGACGGACAGCTCGGCAGTCCTGCGGGGCCCTCGTGTGCGGGGGCAACGCTGAACCCGTCAGGCATCAGGGGCCACACACCACTGCCCTCTTCTCCTCCCCTTCCTTCTACACAGGGTAACACCTGAATTCTAACGTTGAGCTCTGTTTCCCCAGTAATCAGAAGTTTGCCTTTCCAGCTGCCTTTGGGGTGTTTTCTCTCGAGCTGGGAGAAGGGGGGAGTCATAACGTGAACTCCAAGAGAACAGAAACCACCGTGCCTCATTCAGGACAGCGTCCCCGGGCCCACAGCCGAGCCCCACAAAGACGTATTGTTGGAGAATTACCGCTCAGAGGAAAAAGCCGGGGTAGCCGGTGTCCCCGGACACCACTGCCTCTGGAGGTGACTCCGGGTGATGGTCAGCCTTCCGGCGCATTCTCCGCCTGGGGCTCCCCTGGGGCTCCCCTGACAGCCTGTGTGCTATGAGTGGGAGGACAGCCGTCAGAAGCTGCAGCGCGGAGGTCCGTGCTGGGTCTGAGCACCGAGATATCAGGATGGAGACCCCGCATTCCTGGCTGGCCCCGCTCTGCTTTCTGGCCATGTTTTAAAGACAGCCAGGCTCTGGGTGGTACATGTGGCAGACATCAACTCTGGAGCCTGCTTTTGTAGAAATCATTCAGAATGGATGGTTTCCCTCACTTTCCTGCCGTGGTTACACAGAGGCGGGGGTGGGGGCGGTTGGCCCCGAACGCTTTGAGCCGCCTCTCCCCCTCCCCCCGCCCCCTGGATACGTGGATCTATAAACACGTCAGGAGGACAGTTGTAAAAGAGATGGATTTTGCTTCCCAACAGTATCCGCATGGGTCTGTCGCCAGATAATTCATGACTAGCATTTATGGTCAGGGTCCTCGGCCGTATGTCCAGCACCATACGACCTAGGGGTGAGGGCATGGCTCATGCGCGGGCCCAGACCCCGCCTCTGCCCCCACCAGCTCCATTTGTCTGGAGCAAATTCCTTACTATCTCTGTGCCTCAATCTCCCTACCCGTAAAAGGAGGATCAAAAATAGAATGTTTATAAGCGGTGTTTATGATGTCAGGTGTGTGGCAAGCTCTTAATAATTCTTACTTGTTGCTATTGGTCAGATGGAAACACTTCTGTAGAACATGCGGGATCAACACACACTGGAGGCATTTGGAACCTGGCAGGCCATGTAGGGAGTGAGTGAGGGGGGTGGAAATAAGGATGTGGTAAAGCTTTTGAATGTAGATCTTTTAAATTCGGGGCCATGTAAATGAGTTTCCTGTTAAAAATTATACACATCGTTGAAGTCCATTGTCCTGCAGTATCCCTCTAGGATAGAGCCATTTTACTTTGTATTGGGGTAGACGCGTATTCAGTAAGGGGAACACGTTTAAGTGTAGCCCTCAGTGCACTTTTCCTTGGCAGGTGCATACCACGTAACCACTGACCAGACCAAAGTCCGGAACAGTTTCAGCCCCCAGCAGGCGCCTTCCTGCCCATTCCAGCCAATATCACCCCCTTCCACAGTGAGGAAACTTCTGTCTGATTCCACACCCTAGACTAGCCTTGTTGGTTCTCCTCTCTCTCTCTCCAATATATATTTTATTGGAGTATAGTTGATTTACAATGTTGTCTTAGTTTCAGGTGTGCAGCACAGTGATCCAGTTATACACACACACACGCGCACACACACACACACACACATTTTTAGATTCTTTTCCCTTATAGGTTATTACAAAATATTGAGTGTAGTTCTCTGTGCTATACAGTAGGTTCTTGTTGGTTATCTATTTTATATATAGTAATGTGCATATGTTAATCCCAATCTCCTAATTTTTCCCTCCCCCACCCCTTTTCCCTTTGGTAACTGTAAGTTTATTTTCTATGTCTGTAGGTCTATTTCTGTTTTAGAAATAAGTTCATTTGTATCTTTTTAAAATAAATTTACTTATTTTATTTTATTTATTTTTGGCTGCATTGGGTCTTCGTTGCTGTGCGTGGGTTTTTCTCTAGTTGTGTCGAGCAGGGTCTACTCTTCGTTGAGGTGCATGGGCCCCTCATTGTGGTGGCTTCTCTTGTTGCGGAGCATGGGCTGTAGGCGTGCGGGCTTCAGTCGCTGTGGCTTACGGGCTCTAGAGCGCAGGCTCAGTAGTTGTGACGCACAGGCTTAGTTGCTCCGAGGCATGTGGGATCTTCCTGGACCAGGGCTCGAACCCATGTCCCCTGCATTGGTAGGCGGATTCTTAATCACTGCGCCACCAGGGAAGCCCCTGTATCTTTTTTTTTTTTTAAGATTCCACATATGAGTGTTATCATATAACTTTTGTCTTTCTCTGTCCGGTTTACTTCATTTAGTATGATAATCGCTAGGTCCATCCACGTTGCTGCAAGTGGCATTATTTCATTCTTTTTTATGGCTGAGTAATATTCCATTGTATATATGTACCACATCTTCTTTATCCATTCATCTGTTGATGGACACTTAGGTTGCTTCCATGTCTTGGGTATTGTAAATAGTGCTGCTATGAACACTGAGGTGCGTGTATCTTTTTGAATTAGGGTTTTCATCTTTTCTGGATATATGCCCAGGAGTGGGATTGGTTGATCCTCTATTTTCAGTTTTTTAAGGAACCTCCACACTGGACTAGTCTTGTTGGTTCTTGAATTGCCAGTGATGGGGCCGTACTGAGTGTTTTCTTTTGTGTTGGCTTCTTCGCTCAGCAGAAGGCCTGCGAGAATCATCTGTGTTTTTGCATCATAGAGGGTACTATATTTTAAAGGACTTATTTGGGGGCCTTTATCAATTGCTTAACTAACACTTTATTCTGTGAAACTTCTAAGGGAAATACCTTAAAAAAATCACTTCTAGGTGTCAGGAACAGTGTTAGGCTTCTTCCTGTGGCCCTTATAATATTAAATCACCTGGTGGTCACAAATATGTATATTTATAGTGCGTCTCAAAGACACGAATCACCCAGATGAACTCTAAAGTGAGGAAGCAACACCAAGCCAAAACATGTCAGCTAACCGCAGGTGCCACATGTGCGAGAGCCCTGGGGAGGTACAGAAACCTCCCTCTGAAGGTGTTCAGACCTGGAAGGGAATTGCCTGCGGGGGTAGGGGGCGGTCTAGCCGGGGCAGGTTTGGTGGACACACGGCCGAGTCTGGCGGGGGGGCGGGGGCGGCACCCAGGAGAAGTAGTGCTGGCACAGGGCACACGAGCTCTGCGTCACTAGAACGTCTTACTGCTCTGAATCCTCCTGCCAACCCTGAGATGGGTTTCATGTGTTATCGGGTGTTGTTTACACACGAGGACCCCGAGGCACAGGAAGGTGAAAGCCGTGGCCCGGGTTCGCTCTCGTAAGTCGAGGAGCTGGGCTCCATCTCAGGCAGTCAGATCCAGGACTCTGGGGCTGAACTTTTAACCATCTCGATATGCTGTCGACACTTGTTTATTGAGCACCTGCTATGTGTCAAGCACTGTTAGGTCCTGAGGTCCCATCAGCAAGCAAGTTGTCCCTGGGTAGTGAGTGAGTGGCTGGCTGCGTCCAGTAGCAGGAAATCGTGGCCATGTGGCCCACCTGTCTCTCTCTCTTGAAAAAAAAAAAAAAAAATATATATATATATATATATATATATATGTATCTCCCATACGTGTATATATGTCTATTTACTTACTTATTTTAAGAAATTGGCTCATGCGGTTGTGGAGGCTGGTAAGTCCACAGCTGGCAGGTGGGCCAGCATGCTGAAGGCCCAGAGAAAAGTTAGTGCTGTAGCTCAAGTCTGAAGGCCGTCTGCTGGCAGAAGTCCCTCTTGCTCTGGGGAAGTGAGTCTTTTGTTCTATTCAGGCCTTCAACTGATTGAGTGAGGCCCACCCCCGTTATGGAGGGCAATCTGCTCTACTCAGAGTCTACAGATTTCAGTATGAATCACATTTAAATGTTCCTAATTTTCCAGACTGGTGTTTGACCAAATATCTCAGTACTGTGACCCAGCCAAGTGGACACATAAATTTAACCCTCCCAGAGTCCTGTTTCCCAGAGCTTCACAAACTGCTCCATGGACCCCAGAGATCCCATAAAGGGGTGTGAGAAGGGCATGGTGGAGGTTGGGGGGCAGAGCCTGGGCCCCTCAACTCTCTAGCTGAGAGCAGTTTTGCTACCTAAAGGTCCCCCAAGCGTCCTCTGCTGGTGTCCCAGCCCACACCTTACAACCCCACAGCTTTGCCCTGTCTCACCTCTGCATGCCTGTCTCTTGCTCTCCATCTCCTGGGCTTCTGGATGGCTCCTGTCACAGCCTCATGCTTTTAGAAGTCACCTAACAATTGGAGGCATTTATATGCCTGCCTGGCCTCCCTAGTCTAACCTGCCCCTTCTTCCTGGAATGGGTCATCTGTGCCGTTTCTGTCTATGCCTCTAGCTCCCCTGGACCTTGAGAAGGGTCTTCCTCAGGCCGTGCTGCTGCCGCAGCCCAGGGTGGACACCCCGACCGGGTCATCTCAGCTCTAGATACCTCTAGCCTGCCCTCCACCCGTGGTCACACTTGCCTCAGCCCTGAGCGTGGCATGAAGCCACGTAGAGGGGCTGGCTCGTCCCTTGTGCTGACTGCTCGGTTCCTCAGTGACTGTCCACCTGGAGTGGATGAGGAACGTAGCAGCAGACCCTACCTCTGGAGTCTTAGAGGAGACAGAATACAGCACTTGCGCTTGCATGAGAGATGCTTCTCTACGTGGGTCCTGAGGGCTCCCTGGGGAAAAGGCACTGTATTGAGTGAGGATTTTACAGGTGTTATTCTTTAAACTTTTACTGAAGTTGTATGTACATATCTGTAGCTATAATATCTACATATCTTTATATCTAGATTTGTATATAAATTTTTACACACTGAACACACCGTGATCCAGAAAGAGACCACTGTCCACCCCTAGGCCCCCACCCCACCAGAAAGATGCCCCCTGACTTCCAACACCAGAGGTGAGTCTCGCCGACGGGGCACAGTGCTCGTGACCACCCAACAGTGCCTGCACTGTGCTGGGCTTGTCCCTCTCACGGTGTCCAGGGAGGCTGAGTTGTCTCCTGCAGTGATGCTTTGCTCCTTGTTGCTGTAGGGTCTCCATTACATGAGCATCACAGGACTGACCTGCTGCCTCCTCCCTGGATGCGGGGGTAGGGGGCGGTCTAGCCGGGGCAGGTTTGATGTACACACGGCCGAGTCTGGCGGGGGGGGGGGGGGGCGGCACCCAGGAGAAGTAGTGCTGGCACAGGGCACACGAGCTCTGCGTCACTAGAACATCTTACTGCTCTGAATCCTCCTGCCAACCCTGAGATGGGTTTCATGTGTTAGTGGGTGTTGTTTACACACGAGGACCCCGAGGCACAGGAAGGTGAAAGCCGTGGCCCGGGTTCGCTCTCGTAAGTCGAGGAGCTGGGCTCCATCTCAGGCAGTCAGATCCAGGACTCTGGGGCTGAACTTTTAACCATCTCGATACGCTGGGACAGACACGCTGGCCCCACTTAAAGAGGAGAGCCGGGTCACTCTTGCTCTGAAAGCCTTGATCTGTATCTTAAACTCACAACTTCCTCTCATGAAGGGGGTCACTCTCTAAGGACACAGCCCTTTTGTAGGAGAAAAAAATATTTTTAGCACACCCGGGATCAAATTTTGGCTCAGCGACCCAGTAGCTGTGTGACCCTGGGCGGCTTCACGTGAGCAGATAACGAGATAAACCACACATCGTGAGGCCTCATGCAGTGGCTCCTTTTGATATTCTCCTCAGATCCCCAAATAAAGAAATTTTCTTTATGATTAAGAAAAAGTTCCTGAACCACTGGAAGCAAGCCAAGATCTGTCATCCCTTTTTTTTTGCACTTATTTGGGAAGACTGTCCCTTTAAGACTTCAGATTAGCACCAGAATGTGGCGTGAACATAGTAGAGCATGACATGAACTGATCTGCTTAATGTTTTCAGTGCTCTTGAATTTTAATACCCTGAAACTATCTCCTTTCTCCCTCACAAAAGAGTTAATATTTAAACTGATAAAAATAAACAAGACAAAATGGAATTCATTGTAGAAAGATTAGTTTTGCAGGTAACTTTTTCAGGAGTGAGCCTTAAAGCTCTCTTGCTTGATTTCACACCAGGGAAGACTGTTGTAGAGTCCACCTGAATTGGGGGTACAGACTCTAAGGAACCTGTATAAGAAAATATGGATGCAGTCTAGCTACAAGAGGCTTCCAACTCTGACATTGAAGGACAGGTGGGATGCAGATAGCCAGACGTGAAAAAGAACAGCAATAGTGTTGGAGAGAAATTGTCTGTATATATCATAGGACTATTCATTTGTTCATTCGTTCATTCACTCATCCATCCATCATCCTCCCTCCCTCCCTCCCTCCCTCGCTTCCTTCCTTCCATCCACCCATCATCCATCCATCCTTCCTTTCTCCCACCCGTTCATCTACATGGCTCACTTCCTCACTGCTTTAGGTTTATACTCAAAGATCACCTTCTCAGAAAGCCCTTCTCAGTCCACTCTAGAATTTTCAACTCTTCTGACCCCCCAATTTCATATGTTCCTCCTCAGTTTCCTATTTTCTTTCTTTCTTTTTAAGTTGAAGTATAGTTGACTTAAAATATTACATTAGTTTCAAGCGTACACCATAGTGATTCAATATCTTTATATATTACACACCATATAAAGTATCACGGTATTTTTGACTATATCCCCCGTACTGTACATTACATCTCTGTGACTTACTTATTTTATAACTGGTAGTTTGTACCTCTTAGTTCCCTTCACCTTTTTCGCTCATCTCCCTACTCCCCTCCCATCTGGCAACCACTGTTTGTTCTCTGTATCTGTGAGTCTGTTTCTATTTTGGTATATTTGCTCATCTGTTTTATTTTTTAGCTTTCACGTATAAGTGAAAACATCCAGTATTTGCCTTTCTCTATCTGACTTATTTTACCTAGCACAGTACCCTCCAGGTTCATCCATGTCACTGCAAAAGGCAAGATTTCATTCTTTTTTATGGTTGCACACTATTCTTATGTCTCTCTCTTTATATCTGTCTATCTATATCACCTCTTCTTTATCCATACATCTGTCGATAGATACTTAGGTTGTTTCCATAACTGGGCTATTATAAAGAATGCTAAAATGAACATTGGTGTGCATATATCTTTTTGAATTAGTGTTTTAATATTCTTCAGATAAATACCCAGACGTGGAATTGTTGGATTATATGGTAGTTCTATTTTTAGTTTTTTGAGAAACCTCCACTGTTTTCCATAGTGGCTGCACCAAGATACACTCCCACCAAGAGTGCACAAGGGTTCCCTTTTCTCTACATCCTCACCAACACTTATTGTTTCTTGTCTTTTTTTTTTTAATATAAATTTACTTATTTATTTTTGGCTGCGTTGGGTCTTCGTTGATGCGCACGGGCTTTCTCTAGTTGCAGCGAGCGGGGGCTACTCTTTGTTGCGGTGCACAGGCTTCTCATTGCGGTGCTTCTCTTGTTGCGGAGCACGTGCTCTAGGGCACGCAGGCTTCAATAGTTGTGTCATGCAGGCTCAGGAGTTGTGACACGCAGGCTCTAGAGTGCAGGCTCGGTAGTTGTGGCGCATGGGATTAGTTGCTCCATGCATGTGGGATCTTCCCGGACCAGGGCTTGAACCCGTGTCTCCTCCATTGGCAGGCGGATTCTTAACCACTACGTCACAAGGGAAGCCCTCTTATCTTTTTGATAATAGCCATTCTGACAGGTGTGAGATGTTATCTCACTGTGGTTTTGATTTGCATTTCGCCGATGATTAGTGATGTTGAACATCTTTTCATGTGCCTGTTGGCCATCGGTATGTCTTCTTTGGAAAAATGCTTATTAAGTTCCTTTGCCTATTTTTCAAATTGGATTTTTTGGTTGTTGATACTGTTTGATACTGTTTGGTTGATACTGTTTGGATGAGTTCTTTATATATTTTGGATATTAATCCCTTATCAGACATATCATTTGTAAATATCTTCTCCCATTCAGTCAGTGGCCTTTTCATTTTGTTGATGGTTTCCTTTGCTGTGTCAAAGCTTTTTAGTTTAATGTGGTCCCACTTGCTTATTTTTGCTCTTGTTGCCCTTGCCTGAGGAGGCAGATCCAAAAAAATATTGCTAAGACCAATGTCAGGAGCTTACTGCCCATTTTCTTCTAGGAGTTTTATGGTTTCAGGTCTTACAGTTGTGTCTTTAATCCATTTTGAGTTTATTTTTATATATGGTTAGGAAAGTAGTCCAGTTTGATTCTTTCACATATAGCTGTCCAGTTTTTCCAGCAGCATTTATTGAAGAGGCTGTCTTTTCCCCATTGTATATTCTTGCCTCCTTTATCATAAATTAATTGAACCTATAAGTGTGGGTTCATTTCTGGGCCCTCTGTTCTGTTCCAGGGATCTAATCTGTGTGTCTGCTTTTGTGCCAGTACCATGTTGTTTTGATTACTGTAGCTTTGTAGTATAGTTTGAAGTCAGGGAAAGTGATATCTCCAGCTCCGTTCTTCTTTCTCAAGTTTGCTTTGGCAATTTGGGGTTTTGTTTGTGTGTTTTAACTGGCCACGCATCTGCTCTTTAATATTCTTAGCACTTAGCACGCTGTAAAACATATTTCAGTTATCTCCCTATTTACTGAATGCATCCAGCCAGAATGGGAGCCTGAGAGCTCAGGACTTAGAACAGCCTGGCACACAGTAGATACTCAAAGTTACTTGTTGTCAAGTCCAAACAAATCTGCCTATTCCATTCGTTCACTGAGCACCTGCCACGTGCCTGGCACCGAGCTGAGCCCTGGGGCTGCCGAGGAGATAGGGTGGGCCCTGAGCACACAGAGGAGGGGCGGGGGCATCAGAACTGAGCCCCAGAGGCCAAGCCAAAGTCCGGCAGGTGTGGAAGAGTCTTAGGAGGGCTCCAGGAAAGAGTGACCACCAGCCTGCACACGGGACACTGGTCACCAAGAGGACCTCCAGCAGGTGGGCCTGGCTGGCGAAGACGAAGCTGGCAAGGTGAGCGGAGGCCAGACCCGAGAGCACTGAGAGGCACTCAGACAGACCCTGTGGGCGCTAGGGAGCCCCTGGAGGTTTTCAGGGGCGGGACACAAATGGGTGGAGAAAGCGGTGGTGGGCACTGTGAGCAGGACCCGCCCCTGCGGAGCTCCTGGCCCTTGGCTCCCTGCCCGCCCCCCACCCCTGTCTTCAGAAGCAGATGTTGCTCCAGGTGTTCCCGCCTCCTTGGCTGTGCTTGTCCACACAGAGCTGCTTCCAGCCCGGCACATGCCCAGGGCCCCCTTCAGAGGCCTCTCGTTTTCGCCTGCTTCCTGCTTCCGCTGGGCTTCCAAAGGCCTTCTGTCCTCAGTCCAAGCTGCCCGGGAGCTGCCCGACAGCTGGGTTGTGGCTGCTGACAGGCAGAGCCAGAATCAAGGCGGCAGTAACGGCCGTATTCACCACACACGCGTCCTGTGCTAAGACTGTGGCTCTTATTCCCAACGCTGTTCGCTAGGGATAAATGCCATTTTCCCCCCTTTTGAAGATGAGGAGGTTTGGCTCCGAGGAGTTAAGTAACTTCCCCAAGCTCTCCCCTGGTCAGCGGCAGAGGTCGCGTTCCAGCACAGTGGGGCGGCCCTGACACGCCCCTGGCCATTGCGCCAAGTTGCCTCCTCCGCTTGATGGGGACTTGGGCCTGGCCCGTCACTGCCAGTGTTGCGGGGTGCCAGGTTCTGAGGGCAGTGAGTCCGCCTGGAACCTGGACTCCTCAGCAGACACATGGCGCTGGGAGCGGATGGAACGCTGCCGACGTCCTGCGGGACTGGATGGGACTTCTCTTGCCCCGCCCGCCCCCCCCCCCCAGGGCAGAGGAAGTGCGTCCCAGCTCAGCGACGGGGCTACTGGGGGGGGTGGGAAGCTTGGGAGGAGTGTTCTGTGCCTGCCCAGGCCTCCCATGCACGTTACCCCCGGCTCGGCTGGTCAGAGGCCTCCCATACCGTCACTTCTGCTTCCGGGAAACACCCAGTTTTGTGTGTTTGGAGGAAGGACATATGTCACAGAAGTTTCTGTAGAGGCAGCTGCGCTCAAAGCTGCGGCCGCCAGGTTGGCGCTTCCCTTCTGCTCAGAGCTGGGTGAGGCAAGTCGTGCTGGTGACCCTGCAGTTAGTCGGTCTGTCAATGTCCTGGGGCTGCCGTAGCAAAGACACAAACTGGGGGGCGTAAAGCAGCAGACTCTTATTGCCCTACAGCCCTGGAGGCCGGAAGTCTGAAATCAAGGTGTCACAGGGCGGTGCTCCCGCTGGAAGCTCTAATGGAGGATGCTTCCTGCCTCTCCCAGCCCCAGGTGGCCCTTGGTTTGTGGCCACTTCACTCCACCTCTGCCTCTGTCACCACGACTCCCCTCTGTGTGTGTCTCAGATCTCCCTCTTCTTATAAGGACACCTGTCATAACGGATTTAGGGGTCATCCTAATCCAGCTTGACTTCATTTTTACTAATTATATCTGCAAAAGCCCTATTTTCAAATAAGGTCACGTTCACAGAGACCAGGCTTAGGAGTTGGCCGAATTTTTTTTTGAGAAGGGGTTTCTCCCACTGACGTTGTCTTGGTGAAGCTCTGAGGCAGAGTGGACGCCAGGGGCCCTGCTGTCGTTCCACAGTCCTTGAGGCTCTTCTCCTTACCGAGTGGACCCAGACTGTCGGCTCCCCTTTCGTGGATACTCACACTCCCTGTCTCTAAGATGAGGAAGTGGAGCCAGGCTCAGGGTTATGTCCCTGGATGTCCATCCCAGTCCCTCGGAGAGCATTTGAAAAGTACAAATGGCTGGGCCCCACATACTCCAGCTCTGCTGAGTCAGAAGGCCGTGCAGCTCGGGAGGAGTGGGACTGATCGTGCATCCATAGAGTGTGAGTTTCGCAGGTGGTTTCAAAGCATCCAGTCTAGGGATCACTGTTGGAAAACTTCCGGTGCAAGTCTTCTCCAGGAGTGTTTTCAAGCTTGGGCATTCTGTGGGATGTACATCTCTCCCACAGAGCAAGCAGTTAGTGTAAGTCTCGAGCCTGGGAACTGGTTCCAGGACTGTGCAGTACCCTTAATCCAAACTCTTTAGAGAAACACTGAAATTTCAGTAGGAAACACACATATCGAACACAACATCAAGGTATTTTTAATGTGACCAAAAAGTCAAAATTTGCTTTCAATTTCAGTCATTTTGGGGCAGAAACCATTGTCAAGATGTTGGATGTATTTCTTAACATGGTGTGAATGTTGTGCTAATATTTTTTTCGGTGTTTCGGCTGAGGTCTTCTTTATGGTGAGGGTCCCCACATAGGATGTACAAGTGATGTCACTAAGGCTCCCTCAAGTATGAATAACATTGGACCCTACAGCAAAATGACAGTAATTGACCCCAAATATAGTGATAATGAAAAAGTATATTTTCAATTTTTCTGAAAATTTGGCGTTTGTTCATTATAGCTATCTTGATGTCACAATAATATTTAAGTATTTAATCACTCATTCTAAAGAGAGCAGTACCTGAGATTGTGGCCATCGAGAGGAGCCACCTCTGATGAGCCGTCAGGCAGGTGGTGTCCCAAAGCCTGGCGCTGCCGCTCAGCTGGGCCCCCAGGCTGGCTGTCCAGTCTCCTTCAGCGCCCCTCCCACCTGACATCTGTTTTAGCTCCACCACTGATCTGTCTTTTCCCAGTCAGGCCCTCATGATGGATTGTACCACGTGTCTACCCGTCAGTCACCAGGCAGCCGGTGGGCTCACACAGGGGGACTCCAACTGGGTCATCTTAAGGGTCCAAGTAATTTACCATGTCTGGCCCTCTCCTCTGTTAATACCGAGTGGAAAAACAGTTTGCAGTGGGGTCAGTCGCTTACTGGGCCCCTCAGAGGACATCTGAGTGAGTCCATTTAATGGAGAAGGCCTCTCAATGCATGTGTAGATTCCATGCCTGTTGCCCCTGTATCATCATCGTCGTGACGTTTACTTTATTAAGTAGAAGAATATTCATTTCTCACACCTTATCTTCCTTTCTCATCCCTTATCTTAGCATCATCTGGGGGTTTATATTCACAATATGGTGCCACCCCATTCCCTATAGACTGAATTCTGTCCCGCTCCCCAGATTCATATGTTGAAGCCCTTACCTCCAATGTGGTGGTGCTTGGAGATGGGGCCTTTGGGAAGGAATTAGAATTAGAGAGGTCATGAGGGCAGGGCTCTCTTGATGGGTTTAGTGTCCTTGTAAGAAGAGGAAGAGACACAGG
The DNA here is from genome assembly GCF_963455315.2 of Globicephala melas. Classification (NCBI taxonomy): domain Eukaryota; kingdom Metazoa; phylum Chordata; class Mammalia; order Artiodactyla; family Delphinidae; genus Globicephala; species Globicephala melas. Next base: position 60,445,370 of record NC_083332.1, on the reverse strand, counting down.
GTGAAGGCGGCCATCCACGTGCCAGGAAAGGGCTCTCACAGAACCTGCCCATGCTGTCACCCTGATAGTGGCCTTACTGGGCTCTAGAATCCTAAAAAGATAAATGTCTGTTGTTTAAACCACCGGTCTCTGGTGTTTTGTTGTAGCAGCCCAAGCAGACTAAGACACTGTTCTTTAAAATAAAACTCAGTCCGAGTATGTGAGCTGTTGTTCTCATTCTCGCTACCCAGCAGTGTGAGCAGGGGAGCTGATAAAGCACAGCATGTGGTCCCCTTCCGAAGGTTCTGACGTACCTAATCTTACACAGGGCCTAGGAGGCACTGGCATGTTTGCAAACTGCCCCCAAGTGATTTCAGTGCGTGTTCAGAGCAGAGAGCGTTGAGCCCTTCTGTGTGGGTGCTTGTTATGTATGTACGTCCCTGCATCCATCTCTCCTTCTTTGGATAACATCCCTGATTTTTAGACTCACCCAGGCTCAGCGGGTCATTTCACCCCATCCAGCCTGCTTGGTCCAAGGGCGGATGAATGACTGGGGCAGCCCAGCTGGAAGATGCCTGGAGACCATGCAGGGAGCCTAGGCTGAAGAAGGATACTTCCTCTCTCCTGCTGGACTAGAATCTGGACAGATGTGGCCACCCTGTGAGGCTGGAGCAGGCCTGAGCATGGATGCAAAATTGAGCTTCTGGCAGATGCAGAGAGAAAACCGCATTCGTGCTGACACTGTTTCACAGGGGTCCAGGTGTATGTGAAGTGGCTGTACCCCAGCGTTGTTCAGTTATGTGAACCAATTAATTCTCTGCTTTTCTTAGGGCATTTCGAGGTTGCTTTTTCTATCACTTGTAATGGCTTCCTAACAGATACATCCTTTTTTATAGAAAAAAAAAAAGGAGGTTCAGAGAGGTTAATTAACTTTCCCAAGTTCACATTAAAAAAATTCACAGCATTTCAACAAAAGAACACAGCTACCAACCATTGAAGGGGGACAAGATATAGGGCTGGTAAACCCTGGCTCTACTGTTCACTGACTTGGGGGGGGGGGGCTCTTTGACCCTTAGTGTCCTCGTCAACAACAGAGCAATCAGTATTATGCCTGCTTGTAGAATTTTCATGTGGAGTACATGGGTTGCAACAGTCATATTTTATCATCAGATTCTAAGCTTCTTGAGGGCAGAGAAAAATGCCTTTCCTTCTCTACATGACCATCGTGTCTGGCTGCATGGAAAGATGCCTTAACATTTGTTGAGTCAGTGAGCGTAGGAAAGTACTAACCCAGTGCAGCATGTCGTGAGTTCTCAGGTTTACTAATGCATAGCGTTGAAATGAATTCACCTTCCAATGATGGATTTTCGGACAAGGGAAACGGGAGGACGTACTGAAAAGGACACAGGCTCTAGAGTCAGATGGCATCCAGCTTAATCTATACTCTGCCTTTGGCCAAATTAAATACTCTCTTAGTTTTCCTCATAAGTAAAATGGGTTTGTAGCCTCCACCTTGGAAAGCAGGTAAGAGCTTCAAAGTAGATCACATATAGTAAGTACTTCATAAATAGTACTTATTTGTTAAATAAAGTTTCCAGGCACAGGGCTTCATAAACCGGAGGGTCAAAATCAAATATTAGTTTTGTCCTTAGCAAAAACAGTGACCGTTTTTGTTGTTTGTGCCAGTGGCAAGGCATTTTTTGCACCCTGTATGTGTGTATGTAATATGTGGAGAAATGCCCCTCCCCCTGAAAAAAGACATCACATCAAGTCCCTAGAACCTGTGGTGCAGTCTGGAAATGGAGACAAGGTCAGTTTCTGGAGACGTTGTTTAAATCCTGGAGCAAGCCGTGCCTGAAACCCTTAAACTACTCTTGGGCTGTTCTGTTATATAAGCCAGTAAGTTCCTTTTACAAAAGAACAGATGAGAATGTTATCATTGCTCAAAACACATGGCAAGACAGATCCCAGAGCACAGGCTGGGGACTCACTCACCTCTTCGTCTCCCACTGTGCTAACTCCTGTGGTTGCTGTAGCTTGCACCTGGCCCTCCTCTGTGGAATCTTGACCACCCTGGTGGTGCGCCCAGATTAGAATCAGCAGCAAAGCCCCTCTTGGCAAGACCGTCCCCTGGAGCCTGGGGTTGGGGGGCGGCGGCACAGGCATTGGCTTCCAATCAGATAAAGTGCCGGTGGGTGCAGATGCTGCCCCCTTCACAGGGCACGGTGGGTTAGGTTTCACAGGCCGGACACATTTATAACAGCACAGTCTCCGTGCAGAGAGGAGGGAGGGCAGGCAAGGGCTGGTGGGAGATTTATCACCTTAATAGTAGCTCTGACAGGCCTTGGAGTGAGATGTCATGGGTCCATGGGGGGTGCGAGTGGGGACGGGCCAGGAGCTGATCAGAAACATAAATTTGGGGAGAGCAGCTGGGGGACAACTGGGCCCAGCTCTGCGCAGCCGCGAGCTGCCCTCGGAAATGATAGAGCTGATGCGTCTCAAGACACCATGAGAAGCGTGTTGTTCATATTAATGTATTTAGTCCCCCAGCAACCCTAAGCGATAGGTGTTGCTCTCATGCCTCTTTTACAGATGAAGGAACTGAGGCACAGAGAGGTTAAATGACTTGTCTCAGGCCACCCAGCTAGAAAGTGGCAGAGCTGGGACTAGAGCATGGGTCTGTCTCATTCTGAGCTATTCTTGAATCGACCACAGGAAGATTCCCATCACTTGGTCAAGTGTGTCCCATAACTATCTGCGACAGACCAGCACCAGCAACCTTGACTTTCCTGGGCAGTATCAGCTGGGGAACTTGTGTGTCCGTGGAGTTGGACAGGCCTAGGTTTGAATGCTTCCCCATCCCCCTACCCCTACTAGGCTGTGCGACATTGAGTAAGTGAATTTGCCTCTCTGATTCTTAGCTCATACTCCCACGCACCACTTAAGGTTGTGAGGCTAAACCCCAAAGAATGCAGGATACTAGTCTGGAAAAGTGGTACACGGAGCTCAGCTCTGAGCGCAGCCGTGGGTGCGTGTCTTCCACCCTGCAGGCTTGAGAGCAGTGGTCCCGAGCCGGCTTTGCAAAGAAAGCCTGTTGCCGAGGGCATGGCACGAACTAGGAGTAGAGCTTAGTTGCAGGCCGCCTGCGCCAGCAGCTGACCATGGGCATCTCACTCCTGCTTTAAGCCTCAGTTTCCCCACATCTCATGGGCTAGGGCAGCAGTTCACGTGTTCCACACTGGAATCACCCGGGCTCCCCTTACACACCCTGCCTTACTTGATTGGGGTGGGACAGGACTTTTGGTGTATTATTTTAAATTAGGGGTGGAACTGTGTCCCCCCAAACGATGTTGAAGTCCTGCCTCCTCAGTACCTGTGAATGTGACCTTACTGAAAATAGGGTTGTCATCAGGAGATGAAGGTCAAGTTGAGACTGAGTTAAGATTAGAGTGGGCCTAATCTTGTGACTGGTGTCCTTATGAAAGGGACATTTTGAAACAGAGACACTCACAGCCACGTGAGGCTGAAGGCAGAGATTAGAGTGACACAGTTACGAACCATGGAGCCCAAAGATGGCCAGCAAACCGCCCCGAGCTGGGCCTCCTCAGACCCCACAAGAAATCAGCCCTGCTGACGTGACACCCTGATCTCGAACTGCGGGCCTCCAGACTGTGGGAGAGGACATCGTTTAAGCCGCCCGGCTCGTGGTCCTTTGTTACGGCCGCCGCAGGACACTCACACACCAGGTGGTTCTCATGTGCTGGCTTATTGGAAACAGAACACAGCCGAGCTTCCTCCTCACTTGTAAATATTCGCATCCCTAGGGCTCTTTCTTGGAAATGATGGGGTTCTAGAGCACTCCTGGGACAGAGATAAATTCTAACAGAGGACAGGTCTTTTTGGGGGTGACCCTCCGGAAGGTCCAGGTAAAGGGAGGGGGCCTCGATCTTCGGTGCAGACAGGTGGGTGTGGGAAAGGTCACTGCGGGCTTCACCTCGCAGCGGATGCCGTGGCTGCCTGCTGATACCCACCATAAGGGGACACAGGGGCCAGGAGGTAATATTGGTGCAAAACACTCAGATAAGGGAAGCAAACAGGGCCTGGCTGTCATTCCTGGCAGACCATCAAAGCCCGTCACCCACCAAGGTAGCGGGTGTTCCAGGAACCCGTCCTGGTTGGCAGCTGGTCACACGGCCCAGACACAGTCCTCTTGCCGCCCTCCCTTGCACCCACTGTCCACGGCTGCTGGACATGGAAGGGGTGTGGAGGGTCCCGAGAGAGTAGCTGCAGACACGGAGGGGGCGTCGGGGGTAGAGCTAGGAGGCGCGGCGGGCCTCTGGGGTCGAGAACCGAGGGTAGGAGTTGCTGGTCCACACACACCAGCTCATTCTATCACTGGTCCTGCTTCAGGGCTGAGAAGTCTGTGCGTCAGAGAGCAGGCTACCCGCCGGGCCACAGGGCTGGGTGGTCACAGACGAGGATGAGAGCATGGGCCCTTGGGACCCAGTGGTGATGACAGGGGTATCTAGGAGCACCCAGGGTTTGCTGGGTGCCAGTCTCTGGGCAAGTGGCCTCCTTCTCGCCCCACCGGAGCCCAGGAAAGCGCTCTTATCCCCACCAAGGTCTGAGGGCCAGCTTGGGTGTGGGGGGAACAGGAGCCCTGTGCTGTGCCAGACGGTGCCGACCATCCCCCAGGACAGGGGTTCTAATGGGCGATTGCACCCCACAGTGGGCACTGGCGATGTCTGTAGACAGTGTCGGTGGTTGTAACTGGGGGAGGGGGTGCTACTGGCATTTACTGTGGGGGCCAGAGGTGCTGCTCAACACCTCACAGTGCACAGGACGGTCCCCCACAAAGAATCATCCGTCCCCAAATGTCAACAGTGCTGAGGTGGGAAAGCCCTGTTCCTGGCCCAACTTCCCATAAGATGCTCCGAGATGGGGCTGTTGATTGGTTGTTTCAGGTGGAGACGGTTTGTGCTGTCCTGTTCCTTACGGGGCACAAGGACATAGGTGTACAATTCTGCGTGATTCCGGAGTGGCTGAGTGTGGTCTGTGGGGATCTCCCGTTTTAACCTCTCACTGCACAGCTGAGGTGCCAGGGCCAGAAGCAGGATTCGAGCTTTGCCCAAAGCTGACTCACAGGCCACGCCCCCCCCCCCTCCCGCCCCGCTCCGAGGCTTCCCTTAGTTCCCTGCTTATTCCTCCTTGGACTCCACTGTCCACTCACAATCCAGAGTGACCCCCTTGAAGGCAAATCCGACTCTATCACTTATTGCTGGACACATTCCGGCAGCTTCTGTGCACAGTTAGGGAAAATTACAAAACCCTCCCTGGGGCTCCTCAGCCCCTGTATGATCCTGCCTCACCATCCCCCTGACCCCTTGGCCTCCCTGCTGCTCTGCCAAGTGCAGTCCTACCACAGGGCCTTTGCACGGCGCTGTCCTCTGCCTGCAAAAGCCCCCGGCCATTTTCAGGACTCACTTCTTACCTCTGCAGCTTGGTCGTCATCAACACTTCCAGTGAGCACTCTGTCTAAAGAGGCACTCTTGTTCCTTCATTCTCTAGCCTCACCCCGATGTGTTTTTCTTTGTAGTATTTATCACCACATTATGTATTTATTTATCCATTTATTCTCATGTTTGTTTACGGTCTGTTTCCCCCACCGGCCTGTAAACTCAGAGAAGGCCGGGCCTCGGTTGGCTGTGGTTCATGCTGCATCCTCAGCTCTGAGCACAGAGGATGGTGGCAGGACCAAGGTCTCCTGAGGGTGCAGACCTGAGGCCACAGGGCATGCCCCTCCCACCTCCCGCCACCTGCCAGCTCAGTTCTTCGCAGGAACAGCCCCGGGAGGTGATGGGCCTTTGTGCACTTGCTCAGAAGAAAGGAGAAAACTCACTGTAGCCGGATGCATGGTGCCCCCCACCCCCCAAAAAAGACACGTCCGTGTCCTCATCCTCAGGACCTGTGGATGTGACCTTTTTTAGAAATGGCATCTTTGCAGATGTGATTAAACTAAGCATCTTGAGATGAGGTCATCCTGGATTGCCTGGCCAGGCCCTGAATCCAGTGAGAAGTTTCTTTTATGAGACACAGAAGAGACACACGCAGGGAGAGGGCATGTGAAGATGGAGGCAGAGGCTGGAGGGAAGCGGCCACAAGCCAAGGGCGCCTGGAGCCCCAGGAGCTGGAAGAGGCAGGAAGGACCCTCCCAAGGTCCTCCAGAGGGATCCTGGCCCTGCCCACACCGTGATATCAGACTTCTGGCTCCCAGGACTCAGAAACAATAAATTTCTATTGTGGCAGTTCCTTGCAGCGGCCCTAGGAAACTCGTACCTCACCTAGTAGATGCTCAGAAGTCTGACTGTTTCTTTCAGTTGCCCTGTAATCCGTGAGGTGCACAAGCTAGGTGGAAGATTGGCTCCCAGCCTAGTGTCTGCGAGAAATGAGGGAGTTGCTGAGAACTCAGCCAGCGTCACATTCCTGCAGTGGAGGGCAGGGAGAGTTGAGGGGTTGAGATGGGGAGCAGATTTCCTTGTAATCAAATCCAGAAGTTGCCTGTAAACCTTATTCCAGGAGACCCCCCCGGGTCCCGAGCGTGGGCAGCGCAGTGGTGGATTTGATTCCTTCAAGCAGGCAGATTCCTGGGGCCTGGCCATCCGGTGATTCCGGCCGAGGACCGTGGGGAAAGTTCCAAGCGTGTCACTGAAGCAGCGTTGTCTCCCTGGGGCCAGAGTGAGCAGCTGGCTGCCGTCATTCTCACTGATCACCTCGGCAATGGGGGCCCCTGGGGACAGAGCGGGCTGGGGGCTCTGAGGGAGAGGCTGGGAGCTGCTCCTCGTTAACCCACTGGGAGGAATCGGGAAAGGGAAGGTGACCACGAAGCTGCTTCCCAACTGTGACTGTGACCATCCGGGCGGGTGTCCCATGAAACCGTGGGCCAGAATCCCAAGATCCAGCATCCCTGCGCTGGGTAGGGCGGATGGACGCTGGAACAGGGCCTGGGTTGGTCCTCACTGCACAGTGCTGATGCCCTGGGGGCTTGGGCGTGTCCTTTGTCCTCCCTGAGCCCCATTGCCTCCATCTGTATGGGGGAGGGTACAGTGAAGGTCACAGCAGAGTGCACAAGAGCCTGGGGTCAGGCCTGGGTTTGAGTCAGGCTCCGCCACACACTGTGACTGCGGGTGGCTCTGAGTAGGTCACCGACTGCCCCAAGCCGCAGTTAACTTGCTAGTAAGGAGATCGTATTAGGGCCTGCCGATAGGGTCGTTGTGAGGTTCAAAGAGAAAATGTATATCCAGTGTAGCCAGAAAAAAAGGAAAGACTTTTTATCATCCACATCACAGGAGTGTGAGTGTGGAATGTTTTGAGTTTCAAATGGTCGTTACTGCTAACAGCTGTGTGACCTTGGCTACTTTACTTACCCTCTCTGGTTTTCCATTTCCCTTTTCTGAACAATGATTGTTAAAGGATCCAACTTACAGGCTGGTCTCAAGGATGAAATGAGATTTCGACCTAGCACAGTGCTCGGCACCCGGGCGATGGCTCGTACCCGTCATATGTCGCGACGGTGGTGCTGTGCCCCTAGTCACAGTGGCCTTCTCTGCGTGTGGCCTGTGCGGTCTGTGCATGACCAGGCTCCCAGGGAGGGGGCTGGGAAGACTCCCTCATCAGCGTCTCGTCTCTCCCACTATTACTTGTCTCCCTCCACTGAAGGCCAGGCTGCCCCCACGAAGCTTACGTTACAAGGAGGAAGGTGCATGAGTAGTTAGCAAACAAGCAGCTAAAATAAGTTGACACAGTGCTGATGGGGTGAGCATGCCAGCTGCCTCGCTGTGTCCTAACCCTGCAAAGTCAGGCTAAGTCCTGCGCACCAGTTACCTCTTCTACCATTCCCCCAATAGTCTTAGGAAGTGGGCAGTAGTATCATCCACCATTTCACTTACAGGGAAACCGGGATACAGAGAGGTCAAGTCACCTACCCAAGGTCACATAGCAGAGGCAGGAGTTGAACTAGGGCAGCGTGGTTTCAGAGCCCTGTCTGCTAATCACCTTGCTGTATTGCGGGGGGGGTGTGTGTGTGTGCGCGACTGTGTGCACACATGCCTGTGTGTGTGCACAGCTGTGCGTGCAAGTGCCCATGCAGGCCCGTGTGTGTGCACATACACAAGGCTGTAATGTTGGGGGCACGTCTTTAGAGTGTGCTACCGGAGGAGGCTTGTTGGAGGAGGTGGCATTGGCTAAAACGAAATGAGACAAACAGTGTAAGACACAGGGCAAGTCCCAGGCTGAGGACTGGTGAGTGCAAAGGCCCTGGGGAATCAGCCGATGGACTTTCCAGAGCCAAGAGTCGGTGGTGCCCCCCTAACCCCGTGTGCCCATGTGGAAGCCCCCTCCTTCTCCGTCTCCCTCCACCACGTGTAGACACCCCACCTGGCCAGGTGCTCTGTCAGCAGCGTTTGCAGACCCATCCTCTCGGGCTCTCCCCTCTCCATCCTGTGTGTCCCTGGTTCCCGCCAGTCTGTGAGGGCCTCCCCTCTGGGCACGCAGTGCTGGGCAGAAGCCTCTCTCCACCTGGCCGCCAGGGCCCCGAGGGCTCTCTGGCCGTCTGTCAGGACCCGATGCCCCGGCTCCTGGGCAGCCACTGAGGGACTAATGTGTTTTACATCCCTGCTCCTTCTCCAAACTCTGAATATGAGACGCGGTTTTCAAATTCTTTGACAGAATGCTTTTTACAGGGCCGAGGGGCTGGTATCTTCTCTGTGTCCTGGCTGGCTGGGCTGCCATGAAGTCTCAGTGGGAGGAAGTGGGCTGGGGGCAGCTCCCATTTTCTCCTGGAGCCCGTGGGGGAGCTGGGAGGTGGGGTAGCTGTGGTGCCAGGGCCCCTGCGGCCTCAGGAAACCGCGCTAGCTATCTTGAGTCTCTCAGAAGGAGACTTGAAGCTCTGGAGTGGGGCCTGGGGCCAGGGGCTGGGGGCCGCGGGGCAGAGCTGCCCTGGCACACCTGCCCTGGAGGGCTCCAGTCCAGTTGGGGGAGACACACGCGTGTTATACACCGTGGAAAACCATGACTGCCTGCGGGAGCCCCTGAGATGCCCCCTGAGCTCCTTCTGGGTGGGCGGCCTGCCCTGGAAAGGAGGTGGGCTGATGTGTGCGGCAGCAGGCTTGGGTGGGCCGCGGTGTATGCGAGGATGAAAATACGTTTGTGCGAATGGAGGCCAAAGCAGAGCGGGACTAGCCCCACCTCTACCTTCTGTGTTTGAAGTCCCCGCGGACGCTGTCACACGCATGCTTGGTTGGCAGAGTCCCTGAACTGTACACTTATGATGGCTGTGCTTTTCCCTGTGTATATATTCAGTGGAAAGGTCAAAAAGCGTTTGTCACCCAAAACATCTGGAATCACACCAACATGTTCAAAATGTGTGTTGTTTCTGGGTGTTGGGATTCCGCAGAATTCGCCTGCTCCCCCCTCGCCCCCGCAACGGTTTCTCAGCTGTGTTCCTATAGTCTATGTTTGTTTGTTTTACAATGAATATATGGTATATTAAGTGTTTAAAGATGCCCACCTGTCCTGGGGAAAGTTCGTCTGCCTGTCACACCTTGTGTCCAGTTGTGACTTCTTATTAGAGCCGTGGGATTAGCATCCCTGGATGCAGGGTCTTCGATCAAATGCAGACAAACACCCTGATCTCAGTCGCGTTCTGCAGCTGGGCCTGGCGGACCTTCCCACAACAGTCTTGGGGAAGGAGAAGCTGAGGGAGAAGGCAGGCTGGTGTCGTTAGTCCGGGAAGCCCCTCAGTGCAGAGGCGGGGACGGGCATTATCTCTGGCGGGGCCCTTTCCTTTGGAACTCAAGATCAACTCCTGGGTCTGTCACCCGTTCATTCATTCATTCAGCAAATATTGGTTGCACATCTGCTAAGGGCCAGGCCCTGTTGCAGGTGTTGGGGATACAGCTGTGAATCAAGTCCTGTTCTCGGGGGAGCTGTAGCTGAGTGTGTGTGTGGGTAGACGTTCTGAAACCTGGGGAGCAGTAAGTTCTGTGAACACCAACAGCGTGAGTAAGGGGTGGAGAGAGATGGGATGTTCTTTTAGCCACACAGGGCGGCAGGCCTCCTTGACAAGATGAAGTTAGAGCAGAAACCTCAGTGAGGGGGAAGGAACGGGCAAGCCGGGGCCCTGGGGGAGCATGTGCTCAGCCAGGCAGCTAGCATGGCCGGAGTGGAGGGGGCCGTGGAGTGTGGTCAGAGAGAGGCCCAGGCGGCAGGGGTGGGCTGGGCAGACCAGGTGGCCTTGGTAAGGGCTCTGGTTTTCTTCTGAATGAGATGGAGGCCACTGGGCCTTACAGAATGTCCCTGTGTGGCAGTTGCACACACAGCTGCACACACCACACCTTGGAGAGGTGGGCCCGTGACCTTCCTCTTGAACCTGGGTGGGCTGGTGACTGAGCAACAGGATGCAGTGGAAGTGATGCTCCGTGTCTCCCAAGGCTGGGCCAACAAAGGCTGTGCAGCCCTTGCCTTGTTTGTGGAAACATTTGCTCTTGGAGCCCTGACGGCCGTGTACGAAGTCCAACCGACCTGAGGCTGCCATGCTGTCAGGAAGCTCGAGTCGTGCACGGAGTCCACACGCTGACATTCCATCAACAGTCCCAGCGGGCCTTCCTCGTCCCAGTTGTCTCAGGCCAGTTGCCAGGTGTGTGACTAAAGAAGCTTCCAGAAGATTCAAGTCCTTGGACATCTGCATTCCCTCACCTCACCCCAGCCGTTTGAATCTTCCCAGCTGAGACCCCCCAAAGGTGTGCATCAAAGAAAAGCCACTTCTGCTGTGTTCTAAGCAAATTCCTGACCTGCAGAATCCAGGCGCATAATAAAATAGTTGTTTTGTGGCCCTAGGTTTTGGGGTGGCTTGTGACGCCTGGGTTTAATGGTGATCATGGCTTGTTGTCTCATCTCATGCCGAGGGTTTGGGTGCTCCCTCCGGGCCCGGTGCTGTGCTGAGTTGAGCATTTCTGATCTATAACCTTGTTTAACCTTCACAGCTCCCCTGGGAAGTAGGCGTTGTTACCCCAGTTTAGACAGAGAGAGAAACAGGCCTGTGACAGTCAAGTGGCCGGCTGAGGGTCACACGCCAGCATGAAAATAGTGAACTTGCCCAAGACCTGGCTCTCGACTGCTGTCCCCTCAGCAACTCTGTGTCCTCATGGCTTTGTTTGCTTCCCTACGGCTGGACACGTCTCTTCCAGTCTCCTTCTCTGGCTTGTTCAGCCAAAGTATGGATTTAGAAAGGACCGTCATCCCATCCATCTCGTTGCTGCATTGCACAGAAGAGGAAACTCAGGCTCAGAGACATGGGACACCTTGCCCAGGGAAGCGGGGGTGCAGCCAGAACTATAAGCCACCCCTTTGGATTACAGGTCCCAGGCCACTGCTGACGCATTAGCTCTGTCTCTGAAAATGGCTAAGGGTTATATACGTGCCTAAGCTGTGAGTCCGCAGGCCCAGGGTGAGACGCCTGTGACTTTGCTTTCTTCCCCAACTTTGAGGTACTTAAAGGCACATACTTTCTTATTTAACCTGATTCCTTGGATAACTGAGTTTCTGACATCTTCACAATGAGGATGACGATAGCAATGAGGATAAAAGGGAAGACGCGAGCTCTCGTGGGCTCTTTCTAAGGGAGCCACGAGGTCCCAATTCTCACCTTTAAGGAACTAGCATGGAGAGTGTGAAAGGCTCATCGTGGACAAAGCAGGTCCTGCACTAGCTTTCAACTAACTGGCCCTGCTCTTTGGAGCAATATTTGAATTCACAGAACAGGATGACCAGAAGGGATGGGGCACAGGTCTGTGGTCTAACTCTTTTCTCTGTTGCAGGGGACCACTTGGACCCCTGGCTCCCATGGCCCACCCGCCCAATCTCTTTATTTATGCCACCTGAAGCTTGCCATATGTTTCCAGGCTGTTCAGTGGAAGAACAAGTATTGAACCCAATGAGAGCAAACCCCAGAATTCTAAGCTGTACTGTGTTTAACTTGGGTAGTTCTGTACGTAGTATTTTGGCTTGTGGGTCCCACAGTGTGGACCCTCTCCCCTCTCCTTCCTCCCAAGTGATTTTGTTATTGGCGGAGAAAGCGGAATCAGACAAACCTGGTCTGAATCCGAGCTCTGGTAGTCACGGCTGTGCCCTTGGACACTTTACTCTAGGTCTCTGAGTCTCCTCTCTAGAGGGAAGTTGTGATAACACCTAACTGATGAGATGGCAGGGAGGACGGAAGGGGAATGCACGTGAAAATTCCTGACGCCCGCTGGACTCAGGCATGGCTTCCTTGTTTTCCTTCTTAGAAGCCTTTTATGGATTCAGGTAGAGACATGGGCTGCTGTCTCCCTCCCTACATCATCACCGTCTGCAGAGTCACACAGCCCCCCTCTCAGTGTTATTACTCTTCCCACAGCCCTGGCACTTGGTGCTTTCCTGAGATGCAGCTGAGAAGGCAAGTCAGAGTCCCCCAGGGCTCTTGCTAAGGGAGACTCAGCTGGGACGTGAGTCTCTTCCCAGCGGTCTGTCGGCATTGGATGCCCTCTCCCCGGGAAGCACGGTGGGGCTCAGCCTTGCAGGTCTGTTCCAGTCAGCTGTTGCTGCGTAACAAACCATCCCAAAGCTGTGGCTCACCAGTCCAGGCGTTGCCTGGGCTCAGCCAGGAGGTTCTCACTCAGGCTGTCTCACACAGCTGCCGGTAGATGGGCTCATCTCAGAGGCTTCTTTTCTCCTAGGAGCTGGGCTGGGAGGACTCACACAGCTGGGCCTTGGGGCAGCTGCAGCTCCTCGGGCATCTCTCTCCCTACGTGGTCCCTCCAGGGTGATGCCTTAGGGCATCCAGACTTCTATGTGCTTCACATGCCTGACTCACTGGTCCACTGTGTGATGATCACATGGAAAAGAATTCTGGGTAGAAGGAATAGCAGTTTCAAAGCCTCTGAGCTGGGAAGTGTTGCTTCAGTTTCCCTCTCTGAAATGGGAATGGTACTTCCTCGTGGACGATGCTGTTGGGTGAATCGAGTGAGATGAAGCAGGTGAAGTGTGGACACGCCATTGCTCAGGGATTGGGGAACTCCCTTGCCACAAAAGGCACACTTTCCAGGGACTCTGGGAGGCTGCTCCAGAGGAGAATTGTACACGGAGGGAAGCCCGATCTGCACACAGCTCACCATCACCGATGCCCTGCGCCAACTCAGAGGCCCGGGTCAGACTGGAATCTGGACGTGGGGACATCTGTCACCATGGGGGGGCATTTCTTCTGCCCCTTAACGCCAAAATTATGAATGGCTCCACTGTGCTTTGCCGACAGCGAAAACAGCCCTCCACATGGTGCCCGTCAATAACGATGTATTTTTAGCAGCAGCCTGCACTGGGGAAGCCGAAAACCTGCACTTGAAAGCACAGGCATGGCCTTGCAGCTGCCTAGGCAGGGACTCAGGGCCCTGGGTTTGGGGACAGGTCCGAGGGGAGGCGAGTGAGCTGGAGGTCAGAGGACAGGTCACATTTGTTTCTCGGGGTGGGACACCGGGCCCAGTACCTGGGTGGCCTCTCTTTAAAAGGCAGGAGGCTGAGCTGTGACCCTGGTGCCTCTGTCCCCATCCAGCCCTTGCCCACCCGGGGCCCAGCCTGTGACCGCAAAGCCCATGAGGTGAGCTTGTGGACCTGGCTGCTGGCTGACGAGGCTCGGGCTCTCACTGAGGCCTGGCCCACAAGTCCTGAGAGCACCTGGCCCTGTACTGTATGCTGGGGGATGGGGGCGGGGCTATCTGGTCTCGCATTTGCCGCTTCTGGTCTGGGGGCTTCGTGAGGGCTGTGACTGCAAAGGGGGATATGGCCCTAGGACAGGGGTCCCGTAAGAGCCATTCCTCCCTCCAAGTAGGACGAGGAAGCATCTAGAACCGGTGGACGGGAGGAACCAAGAAGCTGTCCCACCCACATGCCAGGGAGACAGGGCGGCAGGGTCTACACACTCACTCCTCCCAAATGCCTCTTTGCTTCTTGCTTCATTGGCAGGAAACTTAGAGGAGATAATCAACGTTACACTTCTTAAATCAAAACAACTATAATTTTTCTATAAAAAATAATAGATACTCATGAAATATTTTCTAAACAATATAGAACAACCTAAAGGAAAAAAAAACACAAACAAAGAATTGTTCCCACCCATCAAAGAAAACCACCCTTTAACCATTTAGTGTTTATGGTTCCAGACCTCTTTATTTTTATCATTATTTCTTTCACTATTTGTGTATATTTATTAATAGGCACTAACCGTGATACTAACTTGCTCTCTTTTCTCATCCTTCCGCCTGTACCCAGGCCCATTTCTCCCCTCCCACCTCGGCCCCCCTCAGAATTTCACCGAGTCTCCCCAAGTGAGCCAGGGAGCAGAGGATTCTGGGAGAGGGAGGCCGGCAGTGGGGGAGGGGCAGCCGCAGGACAAAGGGGTCTTGTTTTCCGTGTGGGCGCAACCCCCCTGGACCCCACTGGCGAGTGTGTCGGTTCCTTGCAGAGTCAGCGTCCTGCCCCAGAGTGAGTGAGAGGCTAATTAAGAGGGCTCGCTCCGGCGTGAGCGCTGGCTGCGCATCAGAGGACCCAAGGTGATGACTGTTTTGGTCAGGAAGCTGGGGACATTGTAGCGGGGGAGGACAAGCCAGGGCACAGAGGTGCCGGCGAGGCCTCCCCCCAGCCCCCGCCCTTTATCAGTTTCCTCCTCCCCCTGGCTGCAGACAAAAGGCTGCCGGTACCTGGAGGCCGGGGAGACACTATGACACAGGATGTTCCCAGCATTTTGGATATTTCCTCTGCCGTCTGATTGATACGTCCTAGAGAAAGCGCTGGGATTCTCCAGGGAGCGCGGGGCTGTAAAAACTCCAAAACACAGTAATAACAAAGCCATAAATCTGGGGCTGCCACAGCAGCTCTGGGCTCAGGGCGACCAGCCCAGGCCACACAGTGCGGCCACCAGAGGCCCAGGGACTCAGAAGTGGTCAGAGTCCAAGGGACAGAACGTGGCGGGAGTGATGTTCTCCACGGGTGGTGGTTAGGGCTTGTTTTCATCAGGTGCGTGAGCTCATCCCGTGAGGCACAAATGGGACCTGGGTAGGCAGTGGCCTTGGGGCAGCACTGGGGTGTAGGGCCAAGGGCTCCAGGTTTGGTGCCCAGAAGAGAAGGTCTGGATCTTATCTCTGTTCTCTGTCAGACAAGCAAGTTGCTTGACTTTCCTCCTCATAAAATGGGGCTAATGATGACACCCGCTTATGGGATTTTCTTGTGAGGGTAAAAAGAGCCGATGTCTGTTAGGCATGGAGGGTGATGCCGTGGAGACGGCCTGCACTCACTGCGTATCCACCCTCCCTCCTACCCGCTCTTCTCATGAGCACTGTGTCCTTTCTACAGACAGCAGCCACTGCAGGTGTTTTACAGAGAGGATTTAATATGGGGGTGTGGATTTGTAGGTGGTGGTTGAGTGGAGACATCAAGTAGGGACAGCGAGGTGCCACCTGGGTTAGCAAGAGCAGAAAGTCACCAGCACTCCCTGGGCTGGAGGAACAAGGGAGGGAATGGTGTCATGGAACCCAGCAGCCAGGGCTGCCTGGTGAGAGCTGGCACCTTCGTGGTCCTGTCTGCTGGGAACAGGGACCATGGAGGGAGGGACATTCCCACAGGAGAGGAGCAGAGAGAGAGCGGGAAGGAGAATACTCCAGCTTTTCCCTCCTCTTGCCCTGCCCAGCTGCACCAGTGTCTCCCATTGGCTGAGCTTACCCAGGCGTCTGAGAGCAAGGGGGCCTGGGAAATGTAGTTCCCTGAGATACAAAGCAGTGAGAAGTGGGAGGGGACTGTCCTGACCAGCACAGACCAAAGGTCAGGTGGCTAATGATGGGGTTCTGGGGAGAGATTTCCTGGCCTTGCATCTCAGGTCCCCACTTCTTAGCTGAGTGACCTTGAGTGAGTTATATAACGTCTTTTGGCCTTGATGTCCTCATCCACAAACGGGATGGTGAACATTTTTAACGTATTGGGTTGTTATGGAGAGCAAACATGATAGCATACGTGAAGCCACCAGCACACCCTCGGGAAACATCAGCCGGCACATACTTCAGAAAACTGGGTTCAAGCAGAGATCAGACCAAGGCCTGAATTCACCAGCAGACATTATCCAGCTCTCAGCATGGACCTGGTACATCTGGGCTTGGCCCCTTTTCAAATAAACAGGTATAACAACCACTTTCTTGGGAAGGAATCACTCATGAAAGCTCACCACACCCTCTGCCAAGAATGACCTAAGCTCCGTGCTGAAGGTGGGAAGGAAACAGGTTGAGGGCATCTCCCCTGTCACCCACATGCTTCAGGGGTTAGAAAACCATTAGCTCTTACCACAGTGGAGACACTCAGCAATGGCCACCGGTCATCGGAAGTGCGGGCATAGCCCTGCTTCTCATTTCCCTGTTCAGGGATCTAAACGTTCCTGACACCCCGGCGTAGCCTGTTGGCGTGCTTCTCATCCTGGTTGAGTACACACTGAGCTCACAAGTGGGAAGAAAATGTTCCGTTTCTGGATGGGGGCCTCTGAAGTGACTTCTTCACTTCCTGGGCAGGTCTTGAAGGAGGCCATGGAGTAATTCTCACCGTGCCCTGGCTGAAGCCAGTGGGGGCGTCTGTTGCAGAGATGGGGAGAGGTGGTGTTGCTGAAATCCGCCCACCTGTTCCAGATTGCATGGAGGACCCCCAGGGATCAGATCATGTGAGGCACTGGCTCTTGTCTGGGCTTCCTGCCTTTGTCATGCCACTGACAGAGTGGGCTAGCTAAACCGAACGTGCCGGGGAACTGGGGAAAGCCAGATTTCAGATGTGTTTTGGATTGCTTCTCAACTAGCTCTAAGCTGAGCTGCGGTGTCTGACGTGGGATAAGCCTTTGTCTCAGCAAAGCATCCACAGAGGAGGTGATGATGGTGATGTGATGATGATGATAACGATGATGGTGATGATGATAGTGGTGACGATGGTGGTGATGATAAAGATAATGGTGATGGTGGTGGTGATGTTGATTGCGATGATGATGGGGGTGGTGGTGGTGATGTTGGTGTTTGTGGTGATAGCTGTCATTTTTAGAGTGTTGTCAGCCAGCGCTGTGCTAAGTGCTGTATACATTCCATTTAGTCCTCCCAAGAGCCCGGTGAGCCAGATGAAGAAACTGAGGCTCAGAGGAGTAAAGTAACCTGCCTGTGGTCACATCACTGATTGGTAGCCGGGTACAGTTGTAGCAGGTCTGTCTGGTGCCAGAGCCCACGTGCACCTGTACTACCTGCTGGCCCCGTGCCAGGCACAGTGCAAGACCTTGGGGATGCCGTGATCACTAAGATGCAGGAACACGAGACCTGGAGCTCGAGGTCCCGGTGCAGTGAAATGAGACTTGCTAAAGAGCAGACTCTACCGTCCCGTCAAAGCCACCAGGGCTGCCAGACTCTGGGGACCAACCCCACCCAAGAGTGGAGAGCATAGACCGCCATCTTGGGAGGAGGTGGGAGGGTGGAGGTACCCCTTCCCCCAGCGTTTCCTCACACGTTATCAGAGAGTGGCTGGGTGATCAGTGGAGTCCGGGGGCCGGCAGGGAAAGGGAAGGAAAAGACAGCAGTGTGGATGTGTGTTGGAAGCTGCGTTTGCTGGACTGGAAGGCGCCGACAAAGAAACACGGAGTCCTGACTGCCAGCCCGGGAGGTGTGTGCACAGACCTGCGTGACATGGGCTTTGGGACTCAGGATTCCAGAACCTTCTCTCCCAGGACTTCAGACAAGAGACTGCACCTCTCCCAGCCTCGGTTTCCTTGTCTGTTCCCAGGGACTAATGGAGTAACTCCTCCTAGAGCTATCGCAGGCGTGAACGAACCAGCACCCAGGCTGCTGCAGAATGCGTCAGCTACGTCGGGATGGGGGCCTTGCCCTACTGTGACAGATCCAGAAACAGGCTTGGAGAGGCCAGGTCTAAGAGGCAGGGCCGGGGTGACAACTCAAGACCCCTGAGACCTGTCCCACGGCTTGGGCACAAGGCTGAGTGGCTTTACTGCCCTGAGTCCTTGCTGCACACTCACCTGTTGTCCCCAACTGCAGCATCATCTCCTTATTTTATATGGGAAACATAGGCATCATAGATTTATGACTTATTATAATACCATTTATGTAAAGAGAACTGAGTTCTCTTTTGGTCCGGGAACTACATGATGCCCCTGTGAGATGGTTGGGGACCCCCTGGTGAGTGGTGACACCAGGTGGGGACATGCTGGCCCAGCTGCCCCATCAATTCTTGAAGAAGCATTTGGCTTTAAGAACGAGAAGGTAGTAAAGAAAATGGGAGGGAAGCTGCCCTTTGCCTTCCACCTTTGGAACCACGGCAGGAAGAGCCCGCACTCGGGGCCGGGGCCGCCGGCGGGGCTGGAGGACTCCCACTCACCCTACCGTCAAGTCCTTCCTGTGACACCTGCGTGTGCAGACAGCAGGTGAGAAACTGCAGCTCAGGTGGGTGATGCTCAGGGTCACCGCTGCGGGGCCGGGATTCCCCTCCTGCTCTGCCTTCACAGCTCTTGGCCCCACTCCAGGCTGCCGCACAAGAGATAAGACTGCTGAGCGCACACCCAGCTCATCCTGTGGGTTAGGAAGGAAAGACTCCAGACACAGTTAGAAGTGTGTCGGGGAGAGTGGAACGGTCTCCGGAAATGTATTATCATCAGAGCTGGCCTCTTGCCTCCCGGGAGAGAGTACATGCGTGCTTATCGAGCCTGCATTCACCTCCCAACCTCCTGTATGAAGTCCTTTTCATCAAAATGAAGCCAAAAATCAGAAGTTGCTCCCCTGCATGAACTTTTCTTTCTGCTGCATTTTGAAGAGAATCCGAGAGGCCCCAAAGGAGGAGACCTAGGCACCCCTGGTTTAGGGGGGGTTCTGATCACCCAGTGGATTCAGAAACTTCACCTACCTGCTCTGTGCCTCAGTTTACCCGTTTGCAGACGGCCTGAGAACACAGGAGGGTATTGCGTGGAGGACCTCCAAGGTCCTCTCTGGGTGCCCAGATTCCTTATCCTGGCAAAGAAACCCCAGAGGAGGCAGTGTTGCCTTGTGGCGGAAAGCAGGGCCTCTAGAGCGGGACTGTTGGCCCTAAGGCTCTGACTGCTGGTCACGGGACGTGCCCCAGCAAGGATCGGCGCCCCTTTCTGCGTCTCCTCTGCATCTCGCTCTTCCCTTCAAAGCCCTCCTTGTCGCACACAGATGCGTATTTCACATCTGGGTCCCTGTGAGACTCAGAGCTTCACTGTCTGTGACGCTCCTTCCCACGTGGTGATGGCAGAGGTGAGATGGAGCTGGGGCCTCGTGTGTGCTTTCTCCCTCTCGCTGGTCTGTGACCGCAGCCGGTCTTGGTAATGACTTCCAGGGAGCCCGGCGCCCTGCATCTCGTCAAGGCTTCTCCTGGAAGGCTGTGCCCACCATGGGCTGGGCAGGGCCCACGGCATCATGCGCTCCAGGTGTTGGCTGCAGCACTACCCCTCAGGGGTACTCGTGCGGCACCAGGAGGGGAAACCTTGCATCAACTCCAGGAAGAAAAAAACCCGTTCTCCCCACTTTCCCAGAACCCAAGGGCTTCCACGCTTTGGGAACGTGTTGACTTTGAACCTGAGCCCATCGTGGACCTGGACATGGATCAAAGAGGGTGTATTGTTTTTCCTAAAAGCGTTGGGACAGATCAGATCAGCAGAATTTCAGGTGCTGTGACTCAGCGTTTCCTCTGCTGCTACCACCTTCCCTGCCGGCCGGGAGAGGAGGAATACAGCCCTCTTCCTCAGGGAGGCGCCCTGCACGGCGCTTAAGGTCGTGGGACTTGGCATCGACAAGATTCGGTTTAAATGTGCCTTTTACCAGCTGCTCAGGATGACCACGGGAGAACTCCTCTGCTTCCCTGAATCTCGGCATCTCTTATTTACAGTTGGGATGAGAGTGAGGGCCACACTCCTCACCACATGGTGTGGTCAGGATTAACAAGAAAATGGAAACTGCGCCCAAGTTCCTCGCAGGGCATTTGGCACGGACTGAATGCTCGCTTAGTGACCGGAACCTTCCGTCGCCTCTCCAGAGGTCGCCTAACACTCGTCTGGATCATCCCGAGCTTCCCTCTTTAAGCACCTGCTTCTCTTCACCGACAGCTTTCTTGGCTCAGAGATGGATGGGGGCCACGCAGGGGGTCAGTGCCCCCAGAGCAGCACGCCCCCTCCACCGCCACAGTGAGAGGCACGAGAAGGTGGGCAAGCAGCCAGCCCTTCTGTCCTTCAGGGAGATGATTCCAAGGTGCCTTCACACGGCTCCACGAGTATCCCCACCAGGCCAGCACCCCCGTTAACGCCAGCAGCAAGCTCTTCATCTTGCCCCTGGGTTGCCTCCTCCCTCCCGTTCTCACCCCCTCAGCCACCTCCAGGTGCTTCCTGAATTCACCTCCAAAATAGCTCACTGTCCCCACGTGTGCTTGGGGGGACCCAACCAAGACAGCACTCACTAAATAGTTGCGGTTATTATTATTCAAAGGGGCTGGATGCAGAATGAGATTAAAGTACTGGTCAAGCTTTGTCCTCTGGGTTACATCTCTCGTCTTATCTCTACGATGCCAGATGCCGATTTGGAAACACCCATGTCCTTATTATGCAGACTTTTGTAGAGCAGCTAATAGGTGTCCGGTGCTGGGTGGGGAGCGAGGGGCCCGGAGGCCCACGGGCAGCACAGGATCTGGGCTTCACCTCGGAATGTTGGGCGCTTTGGGGGGTTTGGGGTGGGAACCAATAGAGACCCTCACACCTGAGTTTTAGCATCGGGGGTCTGGAATCACCATGTTTTCTGGACTTTCTCATCTTTCTGGAAGGAGAACACATCGCTTTTGTAGGAAGGAAAAAAGATATTTGAAAGCTCCAAGAGTGGTGTGACAGGGAGCCTTGTGCAGGCGTTTGGGTGGGGGCAGTGGAGCTGGGCCAACTTAGGAGACAGAGGGTCAAGCTTCAGGATTCCTGTGAGAATCCTATAAAGCTCATGGACTTTGGCCACAGGAAAGTGGACCCCTGCGTGGAA
Source organism: Globicephala melas (assembly GCF_963455315.2). Lineage (NCBI taxonomy): Eukaryota > Metazoa > Chordata > Mammalia > Artiodactyla > Delphinidae > Globicephala > Globicephala melas. The sequence continues at coordinate 60,424,257 of NC_083332.1, read as the reverse complement.
TTCTGTACCCAGCTCCAGTGGGCTCACAGAGCCCCAAAGCCTGATGTGGACCCAGCTATCACTCAGCTTGGTTGCATTTTCTAACAGTTCAGGCAGGAGGTTCTGAGGACTCTGGAGCTCAGTACTTGACTGCCTTGATGCCGGGGAGGGCTGCCACCTTCCCTCAAGGGGAGCCCATGAGAGCGGAGGCATTGCTTGGCATGTTGGGGCCCAAGGAGGCCAAGTGAGGCTGGACACGGGCAAGACCTTCACTGCAGGTGAAGTAAACTTTCCCTGGCATCGAACCCAGCGTTGCAGGTTAGATTTGGAAAGAGCTTTGGAACCCGGGGACGACATTTGCACGCACGCGGCTGGTTGTCAGCAACACTGGTGGAGCCCTCTGTTCCCCAGGCTGGCGCTGGGCGGGGGGGTGAGGGTGGGGGTGGTGCTGGAGGTCTGTCCCTGCTCCGGGCCGCCTCATTCCATCTAAGCTGCCGCCGCTGCCGCCGGGCCGGCTCAGGGGACACCGGGCGTCTTGTGCAGGAACGCTCGCAGGCTCTCCAAGTCTGCTATTGATTTTCAAATTGCAAACAAGAATGTATTCATTCCCTGGGCTTCGCCATAGTCTTACATTATCCACTTAGAGTCACGTTACAAAAATAGCTTTAAACCATCTTACTTGAAATATTGGACACATCTACTCACTGACAGGGAGGTTTCGTTTGGTTGTCTAGCCGGGCTTTGGGGCATAACTTTTCACGCTGATGGTGTACACACCCGTCACTTTGACACAAGAGGGGATGTTGGTATTTATTTTTCCCTCGAGAAAATGATGGGGGAACAGGCAGAATAAAAAGAGTTTCCAGAACGGCCCACACCAAACCCTTGCCACGTCTCTGTGGGCATGGACTCTTTCCCGGGCCCTTGAATTCCTTTGGTTTGAGGGAAGAGCCCCTTTTCCAGCCCTAAAGAACGGGGCCTGCTGGAGATGTGGGCTCCTCTCACCCCTGGCTGCCCGCACTCCTACCATGTGGGGAGGCTTAAAAAAATGCCAGTGCCCGAGCCCCACCTGAGGCCCAGGAAGCCTTCATTCCCCACGGTCCTGACAGGCAGCCAGGTTGAGAAGCTCTGCTTCAGCCAGCCCTGCTCTTTGGAAGGAGAACGAGGTTGTCACAGCAGCTCAGACGCAGCAGCGTGATCGGTGATGTATCTGCGTGGCCCCCTTACTGGTTCCCAGCTCTCCTGCTCCCACCCTCGCCCAAGGCCCCCCCATCTCCCACCTGGTGAGCCCACCTTCTCATTTTATTTATTTTTATTTGTTTTTTGTGACACTCAATTCAGTTTTATTAAAAAACTCTTTGCTTTGAGATAATTGTAGATGCACATGCAGTTGTAAGAAATAATAGAGAGAGACCCCTGTACCTCTACCCAGTTCCCCCGTAATAGCCCCTGCATCAACCACTACAGTACAGCAGCCCCGACAGGAAGCCAACATAGACGCAGTCCATCCGCCTCATGCAGATTTCACCAGATTTCACTGATTTGTGTGTGAAATGCATGTGTGTGTGTGTGTGTGTGTGTGTGTGTGTGTGTGTATTTTGTCCTGAGCAGTTTTGTGACTTGGGTTCACTTGTGTGACCACAACCAGTCAGTACACAGGACAGCTCCGTCACATCCCAAGGATCCCTCGTGCCCCGTTTCATAGCCTCTGCCACCTGCCTCCATTCCTCAGCAGACACCAGCCTGTTCTCCATCTCTGTCATTTTGTCACGTCAAAAGTGTTATATAAATAGAATCACACTGTGTGTAACCTTTTGAGACAGGCTTTTTTCGCGCAGTGTCATTTTCTTGAGCTCCAGCTACATTGTTTGAGGTATCCGCTCCTTTTCATTGCTGTGTAGTATTCCCCATGGTGATGCGCTGCTGTCTGTGTAATACTCACCTTAGGTAAGACACTGGGCTTGTGTCCAGCTTTTCTCTATTTTGAATAAAGCTACTATGAACATACATAAATTTTCATGAAAACAAAAATTTTCATGAATTTCAGTGAAAATTTATGTGAACCCCATCTTCAAATTAGTCTTCCTGCTTGGCCTTTCGTGCCTAACAGTTCATTCTCCCAGGAACGTTGCCTTCACGATGCAAACCTGACCCTGAGCCTGACCCTCAAGAACTTCTCCGTACTCTTAAGACAAAGTGGGAAGTCCCTACCGTGACATCCGACACTGGCCTGGCCCCTGCCGCCCTCCCTCATGTACGGGTGTGCCGCTCAGAGCCCAGACTGTCGCCTGTTGGCTGGGTGCAAGCCTGCTCCATGCTCCATGGCTGAGGGCCGTGGGCAGTTAATTTATCCCTCTGTGCTTGAGCATCCCCCAACCTGGAAAATACAAACAAGCGTAGAGCCTACCTGCTAGACTGCTGTGAGGATGACACAACTGCACGTGTGTCAGGCTCTGAGCTCCATGGCTGGCACATGGTTAACATCTGATAAATGTTAGGCACTGCTGTCACCACCTGCTGGGTCCCCTCCCTCTCTGAGCTCCCATCACATCTGCTCTCCTTCCATCCCTCAGGCTCACTGTTCTCCCCCTCTAACCTTGGGGCTCTGGCACACACCATCCTGGCTTCATGGGATGCTCTTCCTTTCCTCTCTTTCCCTGGTTAATATCGCTTCCTCCAGGAAGGCTTTCCTGACTCACTGGCCAGTTAAGGGGTCCTTGAAATTCACTGGGGCACCTACTAAGTTTTCAGGTCACTTACCACAGTTGCTGACCATCTGTGTATCTTTCTAGAATACAACTTCTACAAGGGCAAGAACTGGGTTTCCTTTTCCACTAAATGTTCCCACTTGGGTATAATAGGTGCTCAGTTAATGCTGTTTCATGAATGAGTGAATGAATGAATCTCACTGTTGGCAAAGTGGGCAGCACCCTCATGCCACTGCCTTTCAGCCGCCTGCCCTTTTGGGTGAGGTTGTGTGGTCCATACCCACTTGCCAAGCAATCTGCGCCCGGCGAGAACAAGCCTGGACCCTTCTCTTTGCTCCCCAGAAACATCTGGACTCTGCCTCTGCCTCTGAGCTGACCCAGGTCCACGTCCCTGCTCAGGGTGGACATTGCCTCTTCCTACCTTGGGGCTCTCCTCTGTCCTTTGGTACGTAGATCTCTTTATCTCTCTCTTTATTTCTGTATAGCAGCCTCTTCCCTTTTGTTTGTTTCTTTTTCGGTTGACGTGAAATTCACATCATATAAAATTAACTATTTTAAAGCAGACAGGTCAGTGGCATTTAGTGCATTCAGTGTGCTGTGCAATCACCCCCTCTATCTTGGTCCGAAACATTTTAGTCACCCTAAAAGGAACCCCCATACCCATGTTGCAGTCACCCCCACTTGCCCTCCCCCAGCCGCTGGAAACCACCGTCTTCTTTCTGCCCCTGTGGATTTACCTGTTCTGGACATTCCATATAAATGGCGTCATTCAGTATGGTCTTTTGTGACAGGCTTTGTTCACTCGGCGTGATGCTCTCTAATGTGTGTCAGGACTTCAGCCCTTTTAATGGCTGAGTGATGTTCCCTTGTATGCAGAGGCCGCATCTGTGTTTATCCATCACCCACCATGGTTGGGTTGTTTCCACCTTCATGGCGACTGTGATCAGTGCAGCTGTGAACATGTGTGTACGTGTCTTTGAACACCTGCTCTCCACTCTAGGGTCCATACCTAGGAGTGCGAATGCCGGGTCATATACTAATTCTATTTGAACTGTTTGAGGAGCTGGCAGACTGTTGCCCACTGTGGCTGCCCCACGTTACATTTCCACTGCTTTGGTTTATATTTCTCTCCTGGTTTCTCCCAAACGTGACTGCTCTAGATGTCACCCCTGACCCCCGGCCCCAGCCGTCCTCTGGCCATCCTCCCCGCAGTGTCCACACCACCCCAGCTTCCCATCCCCTGCTTCACTTCCCCATGTGGACACAGTGGGGCTGCTTGTCTTGGTTGGAATCCTGGCCCTGCCACACACAAGTTGGATGCCGCTGGGGCAGTCACCGCCTTTCTGAGCCTCAGTCTCAATTTGTAACTTGGGGATGATGGAGTTGTCCTGAGGATTAAGTGAGCCATGCTGTAGGAGGTACTGCTCATCAAGGCTCAGTGACCATTAGCTGTAACTACTTAATACACATCCACTGTGGGCACAGAAGGAGTATCAGGCGTGGCCTCTAAAAGGCTCACCCACAGGGCCTAACTCTTGGAAGGTACATGGTTATCACTTACTGGTTCTGAGAATGACATGAAACAGCAATATAAGATGGAACCATGCTGGATTTTATGGTACAGATGGAAAATGAGCTATTTGAAAAGGACTTATAGTTCGTTAGTTTCCGATACGAAAATATTACTAATGTGGACAACTGGAGAACTGACCTAACCATGTTCTGTGACTCATTTGACCTTCTCAACACCCCTCCAAGGTAGCCGTTATTGTCCCATTTGGCTGACAGGTAAACTGACGCTCCAAGAGGGAAGGAATGTGGATAAGTGGGGGCAGCAGAAATGGGACCCAGGTTCACCTGGCTCCAGAAACCGCTCTCTGCACACTCTGAGTTCTTTCTCACGCACTCTTCCAGCCCCAAGACAGCCTTCCGTCTTTCCATGCTCTATGGGCACCCCTCTTGGGCAGATGGACACAGCAGAGGGCTGTGAATCTCCTGGATCCCAAAGTTTCCTTGGGCTGTCTGAAACGCTCCAACCCCTGAACAATATTTGTTTTTGCCCTCCTGCGAGTATTTCCATTTGCTTTGGATGGAAAAACAAGCCTTTCTGTTGTTGTGAACATTTCAAAGGGACCCGGCGGGCCGCAAGATATCCGCTGGAACGCCATACCAGGAACCGCGCGTTGATTCAGATGTATTGATTTTTATCAGCTTTTGACCCTATTTGTTTATGAAAAATATCTGACTCCCAAATATGGTTGCTTTGAAGCCATAAGAGATAAGAGCATGACTGTGTCCCCAAAGCGATGAGGCTCTTCTGTGCCCACAACGGGCACAGCGCGGCTGCTGGAGCATGGACTCGTGTCTGGGCATTTAGTGAAATCAGAGCCTGCCACATCCACACCACATCAATCCAGGGGGAGCTGGATGCCCTTGGGTGCTAAAAGGGGGAGTGGGAAGGTCTGTTTCAGGAGAGGAAGGCCATGAAATGGACACGAGCTCAGGCCGTGTCCATCAGAACCACGAGCCTGGACTCTGTGCCTGGGACCTTCTTAGTGAGGAGATGGCCAGGCACCCGGGACCGTGCAGAGGGACGGCCTCTGAACTGACAAGGGAAGCTGTCAGGGTCTGTGGACGGAGGGTGGCCAGCACTGCAGCACCGTCACCGTGCCCCTCATCATCGGGACACTGGGGGGTGGACACAGCTGCCTTGCCTACTTTATGATGTTATTGGCAGCTGCAGTCACCTGTGTCAGCAGATGTGTACTCTTTCACTAATTCTCAGACAAGGCAGCTTCTGGAGCGCTACAGGGGAGCACATCCACCTCCCGGCCCCTGTCTGAGAACACTGAGAATACCTGAAGCACGGGACAGTACCCTCACCTCAGAACTAGTGTTGGTGTACCAGTGAGAAAACAGCACTGGTCTCAAAGTAAAATCCACAAAAGATAAGATAAATAAAATGGGGTCCATCCTCACAGTGGAATATGACTCAGCCACAAAAGGAGTGAAGTGCTGACGTAGCTACCACGTGGATGAACCTTGGGAACGTGCTGAGTGAAGAAAGTCAGAGGCCAAAGACCACGTATCAGATGAATACGTTTATCAGGACACGCCCATAACAGGCAGATCTACGGAGACAGAAGGCAGATTAGTGGTGGCCAAGGACTTGGGGAGATGGGGGTTTGAGGGCAATGGCTAAAGGGCACTGAGTTTCTTTGGGGGTGACGAAAGTATTCTAAAATCGACTGTGGTGACGGTTGCACAACTCTGTGAATAGACTAAAGCCCATTGAATTCTACACTTTAAATGGGTGGGTTGTCTGGTGTGTGAATGACATCTCGATAAAAGTGTTAAAGAGACTGAGGGGTGGGAGTTCCTGAGACTGAGCCTTTTGTCCAATGTGACTTCCTGAGAGGATGGCTGTCGGCACCCCTCCCTGAACTCTGAGCCCGTTGGCTGTGTGTGTGTTTGCGTGTGTATGTGTGCGTGCACATGTCTGTGCATGTGCGTGTGTGTGTGTGTGTGTGTGGTATAGGAATGTCGCCTGGGCCTGCTGTTCTGAGGCGCACACTTTGGTGAACCTGGGGTAGGGAACTGGCTGACGGCTTCTTTTCTCTGTGTTTTCATGTTGAAATGGCCCTCAGGTGTGTGTGGACCTGAATTCACACGTTTGCCGAGTTTGTATCGGTTTGCCGGGGTGTCCACGCACCCTCTGCTGGAGAGGGGGTCCTGCACCCTCCTCCCTGGTCTGAGAAAATCTCTGCCATTTCCTGCCTTTGCTCACAGATACCCACATGAAACACCCCGCTTCCTCATTCCCCTTACTTTAAGCACAGCCTCTGATAACCTGTGACCCAGAACAAATCAGTCTGTGGTTTGTTCGGACCAGTGGACCTCCCCAAAGTCCTCATGTTGTAACTTAAGCTCCCTGTCACCTTTGAAGGCTGACCGGGCTGAACTTTCTCTGCCTTTCCCAGCGCGTGTGTCCTGTCTACACAGCACCCGGTTTTGGTGGTGGGTGCCCGGAGTGGGATTGCTGTACCAGAGGCTGCCAAATGGCTGTGTCCATGGTTGTGCCACTGGATACGAGGCCAACAGCGTCCACGTCGGCACACACTGCACGCCTGGTGGGTGTGAAGCAGTGCAGGGGTGATTAGTAACGATGGACCCCTGTCCAGACGCTTACTGGCTTTTGGACAAACCTCCTCTCGGGGTCAGTCCTTGTCTCCACACTGTCCATTTAAAACAGCCAAAGGCCTCTGTCCCTCCCTCCATCCCTCCCCAGGGTAACTTCTGTGGGAAGTCGGGTCCCTCCTCCTGTGTGTGCCTTATACCCCTACCGCTCCCACAGGAAGTATGCGTTCCTGCTCCACAGTGATAGCGTCAACTGTAAAACTGGAACTTTTCTTTCAATGTTCCCACCCATCCAGTGCTCCTGGCTTCCTGTCCAGGGACGCTTCTATCCCCTCACGTTCACACCTCATTCGCACACCACATGGCACCCACACACACCCTTCACACACACCCCCTGCTTCGCATTCACACCGCGCCGCCTTCCATCTGCCCCAGGCCCGTAGCAGCCCAGTTTTTCTGTCCACGGCTCTTGAAGGGAAATGGTAGAGGAGGAGACTGGATAGGAAATTTGTGCACCAGATATCACCTGCTGTGGTCTGAATGCCTGTGTCCCCCTGAGATTCACATGTTGAAATCCTAACGATGCTGTTGGGAGGTGGGGCCTCTGGGGGGTGATGAGGTCACAGGGGTGGAGGCTCGCGAAGGGGATTCGCGCCCTCGTAAAAGAGACCCCGCAGGCTCCCTCCCTGCTTCTGTCCCGTGAGGACACAGCGAGAGTCTGTGACCCGGAAGAGGGCTGTCACTCGACGGTGCTAGTGTCCTCGTCTCGAACTTCCAGCCTCCAGAACTGTGATAAATGGGCTTCTGTTGTTTCTACGCTACTCAGTCTGTACTGTTTTGTGATAGCAGCCCGAAGGGACTCAGACATTAGCCCACAGTCATATGACTTCATCCAGTCTTCACAGGTACCCAGTAAGAGAGGGGTACTGACTTCACTTAAGAGATGTGCCGAATGCAGCTCAGAGAGGCTAAGTGCCTTGTCTAAGGGCACACAGCTGGGAAGAACCAGAACTGTGCTCTCGCTCCTAGGAAGAGGGGCGTGGTCAGCACAGTGGGCCCAGCAGATCTTGAGCTCCTCCCTGTAGCCCTAAGGATGCACTCGGACCAGCCGCGATGAAGTGCGGCTCCTGAACTGGCCGTTGTGCAGCCAACAAGCAGGGCACGGGCCCCGCAGCCGGACCCACAGCGATCTTAGATACGAATCCGCCTGCTCGCCCCGTTGCGGGGGATGGTGCAGGACATCAGTCTGAAGTGGTTTGGGCTGCTCGTCAGCCTCCGAGCCTCACACAGCTTAACTCCGCGTGACACGGACCTTCTGAACACTGCAGCGTGCTGTGAAAGTCAGGATCGTCTCTGGCGGTTAGAGACCTGACTCACCCATTGTTCCCTGCTCATCGTCACCTTAGGAAATTCTTCCCAATGGGGCTCCTGCAGGTTCGGGCAGAGGGGCCTCCCGGTGACCCACACACCAGGTGTCCGGTCACCTCTCACATACTGGGGAGGCTCACTTTCCAGAATTCATCAGAACAGGCTGGTCTTTCCTGGAAGGAGCCCGGCTCTCCCAACACTTCCTGGATCCGCAAGTTCAGGGATTCACCGGTGATCTTTCTCAACCTTTATTTATTTCTCTCCCTTTATTATTTTTGGATTCATGTAAATGAAATCTGTCTCTGGCTTCCTAAAATGGATGAAAGGCTTGCTTGGGTCAGAAGCTTCAAAGTCGGTTTTGCTGGAGAAAAACCGATACGAGACTCTGCAGCGTTTTTTAACCCTCACACCTTCTTGGTGTGAGATGAGGGGGGAGGAGAGAAGGATGGGAAGCTGGGGACGAGGATGAGCCTGAGGGGCACGAGGTGCTCCCATCGCCGCAGCTGCGTCCAGACAGTCGGAGGGGGGAAGGGGACCTGCGGGCACGTGTCTGGAGCGGGACATCACTTCGCTCCCATCCCACTGGCCAGAGTCTAGACACAGGGTCACACCCGCCTGGCACCTTGCACCTTTAGTAAGAACGGCATCTGGGATGGTGAGTCTCTGGGAAGGACGGTCATGCCTACTAGTTACAGTTAATATTATCCCCTAAGAAGGAGAATGGATACTGGCGAGAACTAGCAACTTCTGCCTTCACGCGCATCAGGCTGGTGTTAATCTGGGGACAGATATTCTATCTGAGACACCCAGAGAAGTCAGTGCGCAGGGGCACACACCCCTTTCGTGTGCAGCCGAGATGTGCCTTCCCCTCCCGGTCGTTCTGTGCCTCGAGGTGTAACCTCCCATTGTCTCGGTTTGGATTCCCCCAGCACAGACCAGGGTCAAGTTTGGGCGCGCCTGTTTGGAAGGTGACCTCAGGAGGCATCGGGGAAGGAGAGGTGGAAGAGAGGGGCCAGTGCCGGGTACATTCTTGGCCCTGTGACCACGGTGAGAGCTTGGGGGGTACTGTGTGGATCACCCCCGGAGTTTCTCAGCTGCTCAGCCAGGGAGCTGGGACGTTGCCCACCAGCGGTCACTGTCACTGACTGAGGACTGCTCCCAAGGACAGTGGCCCCTGGCAATTCTGGCCTGCCCGTCTGCGAGCAGGCCAAATACTCGTCTGTAGCAGAGGAAGTGCCCATAAAAGGCCGCAGGCACCGGAGGAAGCCATTGCTGTCTGGGACGACGCCTACCGAGGGGTACAGGCTGGACACCGACAGTGATGCTCCAGCCGTGTCCTGAGCTGACAAAACCTTCCCGGGTCCCCACGGAGCCACTCTCTGCCTTCCAGCTGTGAGCTGCTGACTGGACAGCTTTGTGGCTTGGACAACTGCAGGGAAGCCTTCTGTTGTCAGCAGTCTGAGGGGGTGCTTGTAGTTTCTCTGCGGCCCCCAGGCACTCCTTCGCCTGGCCCTGTCCTTCAGGAAGGTGGGGTGTAGTTTGCTGGGGTTGCAGTAACAAAGCACCACACATGGGGGCTTCAACAGCAGAAATGTCCTCTCCCACAGGCTGGAGGCCCCAAGTCTGAGACCAAGGTGTGGGCAGGGCTGACTCCATCTAAGTCTGCGAGGGGGACCTGCTCCAGGCCTCCCCAGCTCCGGGGGTTCCCTGGCCATGCTGCGCTCTTTGCCTCGTAGACGTGTCACCGTGATCTCCGCCGTCGTCTTTAGGTGGCCTCTCCCTATGTGCCCTCTGTGTCCGCAGCCCCCCTTTTATCAGGACGCAGTTGTATTAGATTGGAGGCCCACCCTCGTCAATATGACCTCATCTTGACTAATTATATCTGCAAGGATCATATTTCCAAATAAGGGCACATTCTGAGGTACTGGGCGTTGGGATTCCAACATGGGAACTTGGGGAGGACACGGTTCAACACGTAAAGGGTGGGAGAAGGCGGCAAAGGGGGCTGCCACGTCGCGTGCGAGGGGATTTGATTCAGGTCAGCATAGGCCCCCAGGCAGGTGGGGGTACGTGCCGAGGTCACCTGCCGAGCAGGGCACCAAGCGTTTCATCTGAGACCCTTGAGGTTTGAATGAACGGGCTCCCTTCCACTCGTGTGGCTTCACCACTGCTCTTGGTTGTGAACACGAGGGCCCTTTGGACTTCATCCAGCTCTGTTGAGGCAGCCCCGAGGGTCCTCCCTGAACCGGGGGCAGGGAGGTGGGGTGTGGAGCTCCCATGAATGGCAGGTGGAGCAGAGTCTGTGGTGAGTGGCTCTACTGTGCCTGTTTCAGCCTCCGGGCGGCGGGGGGTGAGGGAGGGGCGGAGGGGCAGGCGGAGCGAGGTTGTCTTACGCTCCCCACACAGACTCAGAACCGGAACGCGGTCCAGGGTTTCAGCCTTGGAGTCCCCAGAGCTAGTCGCTAGCCGTCCTCCTCCCCCTGGAGGATAATGCATTTAAAACTTCTGAGCTGTCTAGACTTGTTATCTGGCCTCTAATTCCTGAGAGCCCAGAGCGGGCAGCAGCGGGACTGTCGAGATAGCAAGAGGGTGAAGTCATTGGTGTAAATCCTGAGGCAGGAAGTCAGTTCCAGGGACGATGGATGAGCGTGGGCCGGTGCCCGCACAGGGGGCAAGATAACGCGTCTAGACTCCGCTGGCCGTTTCCTCCTCTTCCTTTAGGTGTCCTATCGGCTGCCCCGTGGCCTTCCTGCTCGCTCTTCCCGTGCCTCGCAGGAGACACCCTCTCAGGAAGACCTCACTTCATTTTCGGTGTAGGGGGCTCTGGGTGACGTGGCCTCGCTGGGGGTGGGTACCTTCCCTAAGCCACAGCGACGGCGGGAAAGGCCAGGCTGGCCTCTGTCACTCTGTCATTTCTGAGAGTTCAGTGGGTTAGGGGAAAAATGACGTTTTCTCTCGCCGTTATCCAAAGGTCAATGGAAGGTCATTGGTGGGATCTGGAGGAGACAAGTTGATGTCCGACAGACCCAGAGATTTCCACAAGTCCCGGGGAGAAAAGAGCCTGGAGCAAGTCTTATCTAAAAGCCCCTGGGAGCTGTGGAACGCTGCATAAGCTGCATAACCTCCTACTTCCGGAAAGTGTGGCTAATTTTGTGGGCCCCTGTGCATGCTGGGCTATCCTGAACCCTGGAGTTGGGGTTGGGAGTGAGGTCAGAAGGTCATTTGGTTCACTCCCCTGCCTCCAGGCAGGATTCTCCCAGCAAAGAGTCGTGGTGTGTGCTCCAACAAGCAAGGACACAAGTGGTGGCTTGGGAAGAGAACAGACCTGCGAGCGCCTGCAGAGAGTGATGACGTGGTGACCCTGCCAGCTGTCCAAGTCTGCGAGCCCAGCTAGCGCTTTGGGGTTTGAACCAGTTGTGCGGAGATCTGTGGGGCACATCTGTGGAGAAGAGCACAGTGTGTCCAGAGAGCAGCCACCACTGCTGTGGCACCAAGCACACAACATCAGTGACAACAATAAAAGCGAAAATGTCTTGAGCACTTGCCATTCGCTAGTTTATGCCGAGTGGCTACATGTATGCATTTAATCTCTTTAATCATCACATAAGCCTGTAAGCCCATGAGGGCATCCTATTGCATTTATCCAAACTGAGGCTCGGAGAGGAAAGGTATCTGCCCAAGAAGGAGAGGTAGAGTTTGGACCCAGTTGGAGCTGACTTCCGAGCCCAGGGTTGAACAGCTAAATGCTTCTGCCATGTGAACATACCATGTGTGTTCTGTTCTGTTGCACAGGTGGGGGCGGCTGAGGGTGGCCCAGGTTAATAGACAGGATGGCCAGGAGGCCAACCCACCTCTTTAGATCCCAAATCCTCCATTGCTCCACTGGGCCCCTCCTGTCCCACCACAGGACAGATGCAGAGGTGCAATGCCCTCTGGCAAAACCTGTTGCTCTTTTATGACCCATGAGGCATGTGGAGGGGGACTCCCTCCATGAGGATTTATCTTTCCTACCCTCCTTTAAATGAGGATGATCCAGCACCTACTATGCTTCCGGTATAGATGTGAGAGAAAGCTCTGGGGTGTGAAAGGTGGTCAAAATCAGCAAGGAGAGTGCTTCTAAAGATGCAGAAGGACCTGGAGTCTCACCCAGCCGTGAACAGAGCCTCAGGCTGGAGTTGGACCCCACAAAGGGGGTTGCAGAGACTGTGAGGAGGAAAAAGGAGGACGAGCCTGAGAGTGCCCGGCAGTCCCAGATGGCCATGGCGGGGATGCTGCCTATGGGAAGTGGGATGTTTATCATGAAGGCCCTTATCATTAAGTAGGGGGCCTGTTAAATAAATAGATGATGAATGGGCCGTTCAAAGGAATAGTATGCAACCATGAAAAGGAATGAGGTTTCTTTATATAACAATATGGAATGATCACCAAAGTAGTTGAATGAAAAGCAACAAGATTGTGTGTGTGTGTATACTTACACATGTAAGTGTACATACTCATATACTTACATGCACATAATTATATGTTTATATTCCTAAAAGATCTCTAGATATTGGTAGCCCTGGGAAGGTGTCTGTGGGAAATGGTGAGAGGGAGATACCTTTCTATGTCTTGAATTTTTGGCCATGTGAATATATGACCTTGAAAAGGAATTAAAAAGCTCCATGCTATCCTCTAAACTTGGGTGGCCTCTTGAGTAATACGCAACCCCCTTTATGCCCAAGGACTCTTGCCCTCTCCCCTGGGTGTCCCAGAGGTGAGCGAGGGGCCCTTCTGTGGGCAGTGAGAGTAAGCCTGCGTAAGGGGTGCACAGTGCCCGCCTGTCCCCGTCTCGGCTCCCAGGCACCCCCGCCCTGCCCCTGGCTGGTGCTGCTTGGCTGTGGGCCAAGGATGCCCAAGCACAGAGGGAATTCTGCAGCACTGAGGTCCTAGAACCCACGCAGAAACCAGTGCCCTCAGCCCCCCGAGGGCCCAGGCGGCTTCCTGCAGGCTTAGAAAAGAGTTCTTTTAAGAAGTTTAAATGCCTTCTCCCAGGCAGGGGCCGGAATCCTGAGAGGGCAACACCCAAGGATTTATTGGCCTTCCCAGGGCTCGGCCTTTTTGACGGCCCCATGAGAGAGGCAGGGGGTCAGGGGTTATCTCCGGGTGGGCAGCTGGGGGCTGCCTGGGCCCCCTCCCTCCTGCGGCATCTGCTAGAACCATTAAGGGGTCCCTCCCTAGAAGTGCCCGGCTCGGGTTTCCTACCTCCGAGCTGCCAATACACTGTGCAGACCCCGGGTGGGGCGAAATGGACGTTTCTCGATTAAAATGAAGAGGGACAGTGCGCAAGAGGGACAGATGGGGAGAGGAACAGCGGAGAACAGCCCCCGCGGAGATAAGTGTGAGGCCACTGGAGCGTGGCCGCTGTGGAGGCCCTGGGGGGGTGAGGGGACATTTGTTCTAGCTGCAGTCAGTCCTAACAAATGGTAGCGTGAGGGCCGTGCGGGAGGCCCTGGGACCCACCCGTGAGAAGTCAGAGACGAGACCGCAGGATTTCGAATTCCCGGTTCAGCCTGCTGGAAGGCAGTGCGGTGAGGGTCAGGCGGTCCCCACTGGGGAGCCTTGGAGGAGTTAGGCCATGCTCTGGGCCTCTGTTTTCACATCTGTAGAATGGGACTAATAATAATTCCTCTTTCCTGAGAGTGTCGGTGATTACCTGAGATGCTGCAGGGCAAATGCACGGCCACAGTAGCAGCCAGTCTCCCTCCCAAGAGCTTTACTCAGGTGGCCCAGGCAGTCCCCACAAGAATGCCATGCGGGGGTTCCAGAGGAAGCAGTTGAAGCAGAGAACCGAGGACCTTGCCCAAGGTCTCGGAGCTAGTGAGTGGTGGGGTCTGGATTTGAACCCAAGCCCCTGCTGGGTGGTCTTCATCCATCGCCCGACTGCAGCCAGACCTCTTTCCCAGCATGCCACTAACCCAAGCCCCTCGTTTCAGGCCCACGGGATGGTGATTTTCCTCAGCCAGCGGGTTCCTGTGTGACTTGAGTGCAGGTAAGCTTTGATTTAATGTCCGTGGTTATTTCTCAGACTCCGGTGAACCTGGAGGATGCCCTTTCTCAAGGCCCAGAGAGGGAGGAATCCATCCTTTCCACAATCCCCAGAGAGATTTATGCTGTTGGCGGGCCGGCCATGCATTATTACATTTCCTTCGCTTTCATTAATCATCCTCCGGCCCTCGTTCCTCCTGACAGCCAGGAGAGCTCACAAGCCCAGGGTCTTGCTGCCGATTAGGATGCGGCCGAGCAGGCCGGCGCTTATCTCTGGGAGAGAGCTCAGCGCTGCCTTGATGGAAGGGCAGCGGCTCCCGCATCACCACCCCTTCAGGAAGGAAGCCCGCCCTCCCCAGCAGCCAGGTGCTGACGGGATGGCCCAGCAGGGCTGCTGCAGAAACAAGTGCTGACTCGCGGGCGCCTGGTCCACATTCACGCTGGGACAACGATAATCACTCCCTTCTCGCCGTTCCTTGAGAATTTACAAGGTTGCCGTGCCAAACGCTGCACTCCGTTACCTCGTGTTTAATTGTCTCAACGCCCTCTAAGGGGCACACACACAGCTCATCACCCTTCCTGCACGAGGAAACGCTGGTCCAGGGAGGCGGGAGGGACAGGCCCCCGTCAGCGAATAGCACAGCTAGGGCGCCTGGGGGTCCTGCCCTCCACTGCCTTCCGTCATGACAGGCCATGGGATTCCGTTTTCAAGCCTTTTCTTAACAGCCTCACGGAGATATAATTTGCGTCCATACAAGTCACCCATGTGACGTGTACAATTGAGTGGTTTTTAGAGTACTCACAGATATGTGCAGCCATCCCCCAGTAAATTTCGGGGCAGTCTCATCACCCTCAGAGCACCCCTGCACCCTTCAGCTATCACCCCAGCCCCCTCATTCCCGAGACCTACGACCCCCAAGTCTGCTTCCCGTCTCCATGGTGCACAACTGGTTAACAGACAGCCGTGGACTAGATGCTGGCCATCGCCCGTCGTGTCTCCTCTGTCCTGGTTCCGAGTCACCACTACCTCCAAGGCCCCCTGGGGTGCTTGGCCAGCCCGAGCGGGGTGTGTCTGAGCCCTGGGGGCCACCCTTGCTGGCTGGGTAGAACTGGTGGCATGGCGGTGGGGGGGGGGACACTGGGATAACTCAGGGAGGGGGCCGCGGCCCTCAGGGAGCTTAAGGCCCGGTGGGGGTGGAGAGGACGGGGGTGGGCAGGCAAGGCCCAAGGGTTTGCGACTTGGGGCCAGTGGGCAGTGAGGAAGGAGAGGGGACCACAGGCACACAACATACGTTTGAGTTGAAACGTGAGGTGCAGTGGGAGGTGGGGTCCAAGTGCGGGGAGGCGGGGGCAGGGGCCTCAGGAAGGGAAATGGCCGAGGCCAGAGAGCAGGGTCCCTCTGGGAACTGCAGAGAACTCACCGTGAAGCCCAGGAGGACCAGTGGCGGGGGCGCAGACAGGAAAGGGGGCAGGCGGCTTGGAGGCAGGACCGGAAATGTGAGGCCACTGAGTCTCAGAGGGGAAGGGGCTTCCTGTGAGCCCCTCAGTTATAGGACCTTCTTCTCTGTGCTCTGTGCTCTGAGATCCTACCGCAGAACCCAGGCCTGAGGCTGTCAGGGCCAAGCTGCCTGCCTGGGCTCTCCTGCTAAATGCTGCACCATATTTCACATCTGAATGACTCCTTAATACTTACTAATCAGGAGAAGTCCAGATTGTGTCTTCCTTCTCAATGTCAGAAGGTCTGAGTCCCTCCTGGCAACCACTGGATCATGTGCCCTTGGTGGGCATGACCCCATGATGCTCCCTCTTGCACCTGACTCCAGGCCGTGGGTTCCTCTTCTCCCACCTGGCCTGCCCCACTCATCCGTGTCACCTCCGGGCCCTGTCCTTTATTTGAAAGTGTTCAGAGTGGACATTTCACCAGGCTCTTGCCAGCAAGATGGCGCCTTCATGCAAAATACAAACGTCAGCCCCTCTGGATGGACAGATGGCTCCAAAGTGCCCCCCCGGGCAGATGGATCCTGAAAAAGTGCGCCTTCCTCGGGGGGCTGATGTGGGGTGCAGGGTGCCGGGCAGGGCTAGCAAGCCTGTGTGTGCAGAGCAGGGCCTCGTCTTCCTCAACAGCCCCTCTCTGATGGGTAGGCAAGCCCGGAAGCCTAACTGAGAAGAGACAGTGCTTATTGAGCTCCTACAGTTTGCTACCAGCACGAGGGCCAGGAGATGAGGATGGAGCCGGTGGCCTTGCAGCATTCCAGCGTGGATGGAGAGAGAGAACCCACGGCTCCCCTGGCCTCTTGCAGGCTGGGTTTCCTGCCTGGCGCTGGGAATCCAAGGGGGGGGTAGGGGTGGGCGGGTGAGGTTCCCCCTGCCTCCTTCCCCCACTGGCTTCCACACCATCCGTCAGCCCACGGCTCACCTGTGAAACCCAAGGCTGGGAACCAGAGCGCTGTTCCGTTACCAAATCAAGATTTATCGGAACATGACAGGCCTGCAGGGCTTTTATGACGTGCATGGCGCCAATCCCTTCTGTTAACCTGCTTGTCCCTGGTGGGGTGGGGCGTTTTACGACTGCCGACACCACTCCATCTGCTCCTGAGCTTGTGGTGTTCTGACAGTGAAGACAAAATGTCCAGCTTTGTCCGGGCCCCGCGGGCTGGATTATCACTTCGGCACTTGAGAGCTCAGCCCGCTTCCCCCCGGAGCAAGACCCCCGGGCGGGATCTCGGGCCCCGCCCCTTGGCTCTGCCTGCTGTGAATGAAATTCAGATCATCGCGCTCTGACAGTCCCGTGAATTATCTGTTTTCCAACCTGCCTCCCTGGATCTTTCATCTCCATAGCAGAAGCCACGTCAGGGTGTAAAGAGGGGGTTTCTTCTCGTGAAATAATCCATTGACGTCTCTACAAAGGCCCCCGTGACACCCAAATTGCCCGAGCCTCAAGGAAGAAAGACACGATTTGGGGGCCATTTGGAACCTCTTTAAAAAGAAGGGCAGGGCCTCCCGGGGGCTGCCTGCTGGCGAATTACCATTCCAGCAAGGTGGGAGGGTGTCCAGGCCCGGGACACTGGGCCAGCGCTTCAGTGATCTGGTTAAAGAGTTAAGCCCATCAGGAAGTTGGAAGCTTGTGGATGCGCTGTGCGTCCTCCTCGTCCAGTGCACCGCTGCTGGTGTCCGTCCAGAGCGAGGACGCGGAAGGGCTTTTTCCATACTAAGTGACAGCACTTGCTCTCCGTTTACCTGTCAACAGTTGTTCACGGACTGCCATGTGCCGTGAGCCCTGGCGTCACGGAAACCTAAGTCTGAACCCCCAGGTTGGCCTTCAACAGCTGGTGACCCCAGGCAGGCCACGGGACCCCTCCAAGCCTCAGGTTCTGTGTCTGTAGCAGCACCCAGGTCACGGGGCAGCTTGGAGGCCACGCAAGACTGTGGGCAAAGCACTTAGCGAGGCATGCAGTAAGCGATCAGGAAGCACTCGAGACGCTTGCCCCGGCGATGGCGAGGACCGCCGCCACTGCTGCTCTTTCATAGACCTCACCTGGAAAATACGTCCTGGGCCCTAAAGAGCAACGGAAGGCCCTGTGCGGGCCTCCCCTGGGCCTGGCTGCCTCCATCCTGGGATTTGCAGGTGCTCCTGTGTCCCAGGCCCTAACGGGGCCTGCTTACACCAGGGCCTCAGCCTGCAGCTGGGGCGGGACCAGCCAGCTGAGCAGCTGGGGAGGCAGCCCTGTTTGTTGGCCTTGGATGGCCTGATTGTTTTTATTTGCAAATGAAAAGTAAGAACCACGCGCCCAGGCCAGAGCAGCGTGATTTAGTCCTCAGTGTCTCCTCCGGCCTCTCTATCCGGAGGCCCGCAGGACACGGATGCCTGAAGCAGTTCAAATAACTGAACCTGCTGTGACCTGGGCTGAGATGGAGAGAGTGTGTGCTGGGGTGGCTGCCGAGAGGCATGGGGCGCCGTCTACTCCGGGAGCTTCTCGGCAAGCCTCTGCAGCTTGGGAGAGAACAGAGATCTGGTGGGGTTAACTTCACCCCGCCGGCCCCCCCCGGGCAGGACTGGTTTGTGGACGCCTGTGCATGGCAGCGATGATCTTAGCTCACCTGCGTTAGCTCAGCACCTGTATACCCACCCCTACACCATGCCCTTCATAGAAGGAGTTACTATTAGCAGTATGATCGGGGGAAGGCAAAATGGTACCGACATTTGGAGGACAGTCTGGCAGTTCCTTCCAAAGCTAAATATACTCGTACCACACGATCCAGCAGTCGTGCTCCTTGGTATTTCTCCAAAGGATTGAAAACTTACGTTCACACAAAAACCTGCACATGGATGTTTATAGCAGCTTTTTTCATAATCACCAAAACTTGGAAGCAGCCAAGATGCCCTTAGGTAGGTGAGCGGATAAATAAACTGTGGCACGTCCAGACAGTGGAATATTATTCAGCACTAGATAGAAATGAGCTCTCAAGGCCTGAAAAGCCACAGAGGAAGCTTAAATGCTAAAGCGTGGAGCGGCACTTAGCATATTGCTAAGGGAAAGAAGCCTGAAAGTCTGAAAGGGCTACGCGCTGCGCAGTGCCAGCTACCAGCTGCCCTCCTGGGGGTCTGGCCTGCGGATTCTGGACTTGTCTGGCCAGCCCCACTATCACTAGGCCAATTCTTGAGCTAAATCTCTTATCTTTCTCCCTCTGGTTCTGTTTCTCTGGTTTGGCACAGACTGACGTAATCGCACCACGGCTGTGTCACCTAGGGCGACTTGTCTAACGTCTCTGCCTCAGTTTCCTCGTCTGCAACATGGGGCTAATAAGAGTGCCCGCCTCCTTAGATGGGGACTAAGTTACCCCATGGCAGGCACTGAGAATGGCTGGCACAGAGCAGGTGTAACTAGTAACTCCTGCTTTGCTGAGGAAGAAATGGAAGCCCAGGAAAGTTCTATCACTCGCTTGGGGCGTCACAGCGCAGAAGTGGCAGAGCCAGCGTGGAATGCGACACCTGTGGCCCCAACCATGCTAACGCCACCTCCACTCACAGGCAGTTCTGATGGCATTTGTGTATGGAAGGGTTTGAATGGCCTGTATATTCTGTGCTTTCTGCAAAAGAACTGAGGTTCACAAGGGTTAGAGCGTTAAGTAGTCATGACAGCCCTTCGGAGGGAGGGAAGGTGGCCGGCCCATCACATGGCCACCACGTGGCCAGGCCAGGAGACGGAGGTCAGAGAAGCCCAGCCACACTGGCCACCTCTGTGCCCAAACGTCGCCCAGGACCCGGCGTCCGTGGCCTCCAGCGGGTGCACTGTCTTCCCGGGGGCCGCTGAGAGCTTCCCATGGGTTTTTATTAGAAACAATTGGAGGATCCAGCTGCCCCCCAGACGTTTCGAGTTGCACATTTTCCACATTCCTCCTCGACCTGGCACGGCCGGGACACCGTCATTTAAAAAAAAAATAATAAATCTGGTATTTGAAATTAAAAAAAAATCACAGCCTTCCTTTCTTTGACTCATTTCCTGTGGTGTTTCCCTGGCCTAATCGAAACCTGACAGGCTTCGTGGCAAAGGAAGCCAGACCCCCCTGCGCCGGGGCAAAGTTCAGCGTGGAGAATGGTGTTTTTGTTCAGGGGGGTGGGAAGAGGTGATGGTGAGGGGGCTTCCCCTACCGAAACCAAAAAGCAAAGCAAAGGACCGAAAGGAAAACATCCTCCTACGTGGCATTCAACTCAGCCCTCAGAGTCGGGATTGAGATTTGAGCCGCAGTGCCAGGAGGGGGGCATCTGTGCCTGGTCTGTTCCCCGGTGCTCCTCTTGGGCTTTACAAGGACCACTGAAGCCCTTGGGGCCCCAGGATCTCTCCTACCAGGAGTGGACAGGAGCAGTGTTCTCACTACCTCCCCGGCACCCACGGAGCTGGATGAGAACAGGAGACTCCGGGCAGCGACGTGGAGCCCAGAATGCTGGGGGAGTAAGCGTTGTGGAGCGCCCGACACGCCAGAGTGCGTAAGCTGGCAACACCTGCTTTGCTGGCGTTTTTACGCCGGCGCCGGCCGCCATCACTGCCTTGTATGGAGCGTTCACTGTGCTGCTCACCTTGCAGGCTTTACCTCATTTTATCCCCAGACAACCTTAGAAGGTGGAAGGCATGATGGCTGCTGCCACTCTATGGAGGTTTGGGGAAATGGAGCATCTGAAATGCCACCCAGCCGCGAAGGAAGCCACATGACCAGGCTGGCGCTTCGAGCCGCCGCGCTCTGCTCGTTTCAGGGGGCAGCCGGCAGAAGGCGGGAGGCTCACACACACGCCACTTGGAAGGCTCGGCAAGTGTTGAGAAATAGGCATTAAGGAGGCTTTGAGAAGAAAGAAGACGCAGCCTTAAACCCACAGGGCTGAAGGGCTAGAAGCAGCCGTGGATGCCCTGTTACAAGCAGCATGACCATTAGACACCTTGGAAAACCGGGTGGCAGTACCTTCGAAACTAAACATCCACCTATTCTATGACCCCACATATACACCCCAGAGAAATGAATCTGTACATCCACCAGAGACACATGTGGACCAAAAACACCCATAGCAGCTTTGTTCACAATAACCCCAAGTGAGAAAATCCCAAACGTGCCTCAATTACAGAATGGGTAAATAAATTGCGGTACATTCACAGAAGGGATTACATTCACAGCAATAGAAAAGAACAGAACTCCCCTGCACACACGCGAATGGCTCTCACAAGCTAACAATGAGTGAAGGAGGTCCTACCACGAGAGTACGGACTGTGGGGTTCTGCTCATGTGAAGTTAGACAGCGGGCAACACTGATGGTGCCCATGGTGATGGGGGTTCCCTTGGAGATGTTGATTGGGAAGAGGTACGGGAGAGCCTTCTGCTGTACTGGAAATACTCCCTGTCTTGACCTGGGTGGTAGCTACACCAGGTTTACATATTTAAAAATTCACTAAGCTGCTGCGTGCTTTACTATGTATTTATAACACTTCAGTTAAAATCGAGGAAAAAGCACAGGCATTGTCCTCAACCCGCTTGTAGCCTGGTTTGGGTGATTGGTTCACTCCAGGGCGTGCAGAGAAGGGATGAACCAGTAGGGACTGGGGTGGTGGGGCAGAAAGAGGGGACAGTGAAGCCTGAGTTAGACAGATTTAGAGTCTCTTTCAGACCCTCGTTGAGGGTGATCTCTACCTTCATACATTATTTTCAAGGTCCATGTCAGTGTGTGCACACACATGAATCTCTCCCTCTGTATGCGTGTGCACACACATGAATCTCTCTCTGTATGTGTGTGTCTGATTTGAGCTTTTACATCCCTGCACCAAATACAGAAAGTTTAAACGAACGATTTCTTTGGCATTGTTACCACCCGTGGTCTAAGTACACCAGGCAATTATTCAATGGTTCTTGTTTTTCCTAAACACCTAAACCTCTGGTTTGGCCTCTGACCCTGTCCGTGTATATTTAGGCAGAGGACAGAAGAGTGAACTCCCACCTGGCTCGGGGTGGGGGTTTGTGAAGGCAGCCATGGGAGGCTGTCACTTTGACAGTCACACTGCAGTTGTCCCACATGTGACAACCCTTTGTAAGGGTCCTGAGCATACCACCCCCCAGAAGTCCCTCTTCCCAGTTAGCTATCTCAGGAGCCCTTTACAGAATAATAAAACAAACTATTGCCCCAGAGGAGCATGTGTTGTGGATTGATTACTCGCCAGGCTTGGGATGGGTCCTTAACTATTGAGAGTAAGGCAGACAGGAAATGGAACGCTACCAAGTGTGGGGATATTGGATAAAATAATAACGGAAGATGGCCCCTATACTCTCTCTTGCTAAATTAAGGTTCTGTGCATGTCTAAACCTAAGATTGATTCTTGAGTGAAGATGGTCATTATTGGAGAGTCTACAGCAAGCTCATGTCATCCCATTTGTGCTACAAGGAAAAATGACTCCACTAAATCGAATGATCTGGTTAACAGAGAGTTACCACACAGAACCTACATGTGTAACTGGTGTTCAAAGAACTCATTCAAATCAAAGCTTTTCAAATCAATAGACATTTAGGGAGAAACTGCTATGTTCCATGTTCTGTCCTTAGCACTGTTGGTCACAGATGAAAATGACCCAGTCGTGCCCTCAAGGAGCTCTTGGTTGTATATCTCAGCGACACTGTCCTTCTGCCCAGAAAGGAGCAGTGGCCAACTGACAGAGCAGTTGGGGGGTTGGCCGTTCTTTTGAGTCCTGACTGTGAATGCCAATCCCCTTATACTATATACGCCCAGAACCAGTAAGGAAGCTCTGATGGCTGGAAGGTAACAAGTTCACACACATAAACTTGTGAGTGGATGCCATGCTGGTGGGTGGGTATCAGTGAAGAGGCTGGATTTCATGTACATGATTCAGGCAGCGTGTCAGAGACAAAGGTGGTTGCTTATTCCTTTGTGCCCTACATGTACCTTCGGTCCACCGGAATTACGGCAACTGTAGAATTGTATTACATTTATTGATATGCGTGACTATTCAACCGAACGATGAAGCTCTTGAAAGCCATGACCATGGCTTCGTCAGCGCTGGAACCCCAGGCCTGACACCTAGGGGATGCTTACTAAATATTTAGTGAACGAGGCAACGGATGAGTGAGGCTGAGAGATTGAATGTGCCCTTGGGGAGGTTAGCATTTCCAAGATTTACTTTCTCATCTAGAAAAGGAGACAGTGATGCCACCAGCTCACCATTGTGGGGTCACTGGGAGGGCCAGGTGAGACGATGCAGGCGGGTGACAGTGACAGCAGCAGTGCAGGAGGAGGACGGGAGGGAGAGGGACTGGAGCAAAGGAGTTTGCTTTGCTGATCGTCACTAACAAGTCAGCATTAAGGTTGGAATTTGTTGTCCAGTCCTGGCTTGAGAGGACTTTCTCTAGAAGCAGAAGACAAATGAGGGACCCAGGCCCCCGCCTTGGAACTCCATGTGAACTCCCCTTCGTGGGCTGAGGTCAAACTCTGGGCAGTGGATTGGCTCATTAAACAAATGACCTAATTTAGTACTTAAGACACCCAAAATTTACTAGACTAATTTGTCAAGTCATCCAGAACAACCACACCGCAAACGGTTGGCCTCATAGGTTTTAATGGAATGATAGACAAAATTCAGACTGACTACTCAATAAAAGTTCCCGTGAAGGCAGGACTGACAGTTTAGTCTACGGAACACGGAGGAGACTTTTATGGGCCAGTGTAAATCTTTTGACGGACTCTTTCATCTCGTCCTTTCCATTTTTACCGCCTCTGAAGGAGAATGGTTTATGGAACTGGGGGGCAGGAAGCAGGAAGTAGGAAACAGGAAGTCGAAAAGTTCTATTTTGGACGTGGCAGCTGATAAGCAGGTTAAGGCTTGGTACCCTGGATGAGCTGCTAGTGGTGGGACTGAAAGAATGAAGCACGTTTGTCCATCACCCAGCATCAAAGGTTATCTACAGAGATGTGAAAACACTGACTAAAGTATGGTTGGCACAGAAATCTGTTCTTTTCATTGTCTTAAAATCCGAACCTCTGTAATTACACCTCCTTCTACAACTGAGGCAACGTCTGTCCTTTTTCAGCAGAACCACCGGAGAGGACTTGGACAGACCTTCTCCGTTCTGCTGTTCCCGGAAGGACAATGGAAGCGGTTACCAACAGCCGTATTCTTGGGGGCGCTTTCGCCGCCCCTCACATCATCCGGACAGCTGTCTATTTACACGGTGAGCTATTTGCAAAGCTTCCAATTTAAAGATCCATCTGGTTCTTACATCAAGCTGAGCCACGATCTTAAGGCGCAAACCCAAACACACCAGGGAGATGCGAAAATTTAGGAACGAGCGTGTTTATATTGTATTTGCATTAATGCTTCCTAGAGTTTATTTTCAAAGTGAAGAAAGAACAATGCATAGTAGGCTATTAAACCCAAACATAATCAGTTTAAAGTTAGGGGCGTGCTCCTAAGAATATTTTTCTCCTGTTTTGAAGGGTCCACTTGAGGAGGGAGTCGGGGGGGTTGGGAAGGCGGACAGGGGCGGAGGAGGGACTGTTGTGAATTCTCCGCAGGGCTGGGCCTCCCCTGCGGGCCACTGCTGTTTGTCATATGGAATGGATTAGGCCTTCTCTCTCACACTGTCAACTTGGGTGTTCTGTGCACAGCCTGTTTTTGCTGGGGTCTTGGTTTTGCTTTTTATAACGGCAGGAAGTGCCCCTCTCGGACCACATGTGAAATCGTGTGGGAACGGTTGGGAGGGGGTGGGGGAACAGAGAGGAGGGTGAGTGGGGTGTGCGGATGAAAAAGCCTCCCCTGAAATATACGGCAGTGGGGGAGCAGGGAAGGGGGAGATGCGCCCTGGCCAATTTAACTTTATGGGGCCTGGTTGGCAGGAGGAGGAGGGCGTGGAGGCTTGCTTGAGGAGACCCTCCTGTCCCTAACGGATCTGCCCCTAATATTTTCCAATGCCGCACAGAATCGTGGGGGACCATTAAAGCATGAGGGCTTGCAGCTGCTGTTTAATTTGTTCTAAATTTCCTGCCGGCCTCACCAGACGTGTACAGGAAATGGGCGGTAAATGTTTGATAGGTCATACCTAACCAGACAATTAACAGGTGCTGTCATTTAGAAAATCCCAACCTGTGTATGTGCATATCGGAGCCGAATCAAGCCCCCTGGGTTTTGTTTTTCCTTTTGCACAAAGGCTTGCTGTGATGTCATGCGGAGGGACCCACAGGGACCTTCGCAGAAAACAACTGGACAGTGGTGGTGCCCCCTCGGTTTCCCGTGTGGCCAACCCTGCCCTTCTGCATCCCAGGACGCTGCCCATGGAGCCTGAGCCTGGGGCTGACCCAGCAAGCGGAGGCCCGCAGCCGGGAGCTCTGTCTTCATGAAGAAGCTGCTTCCCCATCTGCAGCTCCTTCACCACCTGCTCCCTGGGCAGGGGGAGGGCCAGACAGAAGCAAAGAGGGGGCGAGGCCCTACTCTGGCACCCACATCTCAGACAGGACCAGGGCGCCAGTCGAGCTTGAAGTAGGGCGTGTGTGTGCGTGCACGTGCGTGTTGTACCTGAGCGGGGGTTGAGGAGGGTGTCTGAGGCGCCCCAGGTTTGTCTCATGATGGGTCCTTGCATCTCCCCCTTAATTCCTGGACCGGTTCGTTCCCCGCAGACCTTTCCCAGGTCCGCCCTCCAAACCATATCACAGAGGGGAAACTGAGGCACGGCGGGCTCAGACCTTGCCTGGGTCCACAAAGCTAGCTGGTGGTGGAGCTGGGATTGGAACCCAGAAATCTGTGTCCAGAGCCCCACGTTTGACTATGTCACCAAAGGACAAACTGGAAGATAAAGCACTGTGACCCCCACTCCCGACAGCACCCTGTTAAGATTTTTAGACAGTTTCTCTTGAGCTTTCCTCTATGGAATATTTTTTCTCACAAAATCGGTATTGTATTCTCTAGGTAGTTTTGCAACCTTGTACTTAAGATTGCTATCATGGGGTGATCACTTCCTGTGGCTGACATGCAAAAATATGGTTCTCAAATGTTCCATCTAATAGATATGCCTTAAATTACTCAATCAAGCCCTATTTTTGACAAGGCTTTTCCTAATTTTTCTTATTTACAGACCAAGCCAGATTGCACATCCTTGTACTTATCTGTGATTATTTTAATGGTTTTCGAATTGGAGCAAAGGTAGCTTACAAATACAAAGTTCTCGAGTCACTGGGGAGGCTGGCGTGTGGAGAAGGGGGAAGAACCAAGGAGTCACCTGCTTGGAGCCTGATGGAGAAGGGGCGGGACCTCCTCTGTGGCCTGGCGGATTGGGCGGAGGGGGCTTGGGCTTGGGTTGCGGTCATCTTTACCTGCGTGGTCGGTTCTGTTCCGGGGCAGTTCCATCGACATGACGAATATTCTCAGACGTGCGGACTGGGCTGAACGGGATGTCTGGGGCTGCAGGGAGCCTGGGGTGAGAGCAGCATGGACTGGGGGTCTGGGCAGTCAGGCCAGGTTAAATGGTGCCTCGCTCGTCTGTTCCCTATCCGCTTGACTCCGCCGAAGAGCGTGTTTGTTCCTGTGGGTAAAAGATGAGTCAGACCCAGCTTCCGGCCTCAGGAGTCAGTCACCCAGCCCCTGGCTGCTCAAGGTGTGGTCCCGGTCCAGCCTTAGCACCACCAGGCCCTTGTTAGAAATGTAAGGCTCAGGCCCCACAGGATCAGAACTGCATTTTAACAGGAGCCCGGGGAGTCATGCTACGTGAAGCACTTGGAGAGCTCACGTACATGTTGTCCCTGAGACCGTAAGTCACATCTGTTGATCCCTCTCTACCTCCTATAAAACAGCACAAAGGCAGGGTAGAAAACAACCCCATACACAGTGCTACAGCTGCGTCCCTGACAGAACTTGGTCAGCTTTGAGGGCAGGTGGCTTCCTCTCAGCGACCACCCCCTGCTGTCCCCGTCCCCAGGGCCTTGCACGTAGAAAGCCCCTCAGTAGACGTGTGTGGCAATAAACCCAGCCCGAGAGGGAAACAGCAATAGTTTGTTCTTCCACAAAAGAATCTGCAAAGAACTTAGGCTCTCACCACCACCCCCCTTTTCAACCCACTTCAGGTGTCATGAAAACTCAAGGCATTTAGGCAAAGGCTCCTGACAGAGGGACCAGCCCTTGTGAGGTTCTCAGAAGGCCTGACCACTCCTGACGTGTCCGTGCCACCTTGGTGTTTATTGCCGAGCTTTGATAGTGAGAGGTGCCCTCACGTTCCTTGGTCTGATGGGTGTTTAAAAGTCAGAGCTGGAAGTGAGGTGACGAAGCACTGGGTGTGCCTGGGACTGCTAGGTTTCCTGAGACGAGGGACTTTCAGTGATGAGACCAGGAGAGTCCCGAGTACACGGGATTCCGGTCACCTCACCCTAGCTGGAAGGTGTCTTCAGAGTCCCCTGTGCGATGCACTTATCTTACAGAGAAACGTACTGAAGCCTGGAGGTGCCCTGGGACTCCTCAAGCCTCCAGAGTTGGCTAGAGGTTGCCTTGAATGCACGCCCCCAGGTCTCCTGGCCCCCAGGCACCAAGACTCGAAAAGTCCATGCGGGTGTCTGGATGGAAATTGTTGCATTGGCTGCCAGGCGACCCGCAGCTCCCACCCTCCCTGCTATTACCTGCGTGAAGTTCATGTCTAATGGGTTTCAAAAGATGGTTTGAAGACAACATCTGAAACGTCTTCTAATAGTCCATGACTAATGGGCTGGACTTGGCTGTCCAATAAATTGTCTGCTCTATGGGGCAGCTACAGTGATGGGCCTCAGACACCCTTATCAGCACTTGGTGCTCATGTAAACTGACTCTCATTAATGACAGGATGAGAACGGTGACGCTGTGCAGGCCTCTGCCTGCTGTCCTCATCACGCCGTGAAGCCCAGCTGCTAATAGCGGTGCAGACTGCGGACGTGAAGACGGGTGGCAGGTTGCACAGACATGCCTAATTTCAAACAGTTGATGTCGGTTGTCATTTCGGCCAGAAGGCTCCTTCCGCTATGCTTGGCCACGACAGAACAGGCCTTGTGGGGCTGGCGTGCAGCTCGGGGCGCAGTGACGTCCCTGCCGGAGAGATTTTAATTTTCTGAAGCAGAGGGTGTAAGTGGTGGATTGGGGGCTGAATCAGTCAGTAGGTGTATTTACATTTTTAAAAATTGCTTCATAGCGCTTAAAAACAGAATATTTTATTTAAAAACCTAGACGTCCGGCTTCTCTTGACAAATTGGAAGGCCCAGCTGCAGTCGGATATGGCAACAACTGGCTGGGTGTGGGTGCGGGCATCCCCTTTGGCTAAGGCTGTGCTTCTCAGTGTGTTCCAGTCCCCACTGCTCCCTGCCGGCTTGCGCCTGGCCCAGACTCTGGTAATTTAAAGCACATGCCTGGCTGCTGTAGGCACTGGAATCTGTGATCCTGTTTCAGAGTCTCTCATTTTATTCTTTAAACAGCCTCGAAAGGAGAAAAGAGGTGGGTTGCAAGGGCACGAGAAATGTAGAAAGGAGTCGTGACGGGCAGCCAAGCATTCTGGGTCTGTGCCCGGGCTCTGCTGACCCGGCCCAGAGGCTGCGATCCATGTGACGCTCGTGTGAGTGGGAGGGCTGCTGGAACCTCCTCAGGAATCCGTCCAGTGCGGTCCCTCCTTCTCTGCTGTGGAGTTCGGAGCTTTTGTCCCCCGCTGCCCTCCCAGAGTGGGGAAGTTCAAGCCAATGCAAAATGCTGGAAGGAAAACTGACTTGAGGGCTTCTGGGTCTGGCGGCACCTAGGACTCAGAACAAGCCCCCAAGCCTTTCCCGGCCTCGGTTTGCAAAGCAAGAGTGTTGGGAGCAGGTGATCCCTGAGGATGCCTTTCTCTCTGACACTGAGAATCTGAAGTCCCCGGAGATGCCTGTCCCACCGTCCAGGTGATGTGGCGAGTGTCCAGAGACCATGAAGGAGAAGTGTGGTCCCAAGGCTGCGGGAAGAGACGGAGGGTTCAACCTGGAACGTGGTGTGGAGGGCGGGAAGGGGAGCTGGAGTGTTCTCACCAGGCTTTCAGCTCAGCCCCCTTGCCTCCTAGCTGGGTGACCTCGGGCAAGCCTTTTCACCTTTCTGGTGTCCAGTCTTTTTATCTGTCAAATGGGGATAACGATGCTAATCTTGGAAGCGTTCTTGTCGAAAGGTGTAAAGGGCTCACAGCCCAGCATTGGCACTGATAAAATAGCGGTCGTCACCATAGTAAATAGGAGGTCCCTCGCCGCAGCAAAATTCTAATTCCATCCCGGGACCTGGGTGTGCTGGATGGTCGTAGAATAACCAGCCAGACCAGGAAACCCCCCACGGGCCCTACGAGTTATAGGTTGTTGGTGGGAAAGAGCCATCGCTCACACAAATCCCAGCCTTGGGCTCAGAACAGTCTGGTCACCTCTGCTCAACAAGAATTCCCTGCAGACCTACTATGAGCCAGCACCGAGTGGCCAGAGGGGCCTGCATGGTCACAGTCTTCAGAAAATGAACCCTGATTCTGGGGTCCATCTGCATTCTTGTTCTGAGAATGTCAGAATCTTGCGGGAGAAAGGAGAATAAAGAGAAAGAAAAAGAAAGGAAGGAGGGAAGGGAGGGAGGGAGGGAGGGAGGGAGGGGAAGAGGTGTTTAAGTGGGCAGGTGAATGCCCAGTGAGCCATCTTCTCTGTGAAGGAGGAGATTAGACAGTCAGCCAAGAGGGAGGACACTTGGAGCTGGATGTAAAGCACGTACGTTGAAGGATTGGCAAGGAAGCCGTCTAGGGGCTGAGTGTGTTTGCTGAGCTGTGCTGGTTTGGAAACGCGGGAGGCGGCTGAGGAAGGAGGCGTAAGTGATGGTCAGAGTTTCTGAGCAGGAGGAGGAAGGCTGGTGCTGACGTTAACCAGCGTGGGGCACAGCAAGCTCGGGTTGGTGAGGGGCGAGGGGGTGCGTGGAGCTCGGGGTGTCGGCCGGAGATCCAGCTTGAGGATACCATCAGGTTTCCTTTGGAAACCTCAGTTGACCTGGATTTACATTAAAAGATCTCACCCTCTTTGGATGGAGTGAAGTCACCATTTAATTCAGAGCAGGCATTCAACGAGGATCTGCTGTGTCAAGATGCGGTCTAACGGAGCAAACCGACCCGTGGCCGGGCCCTTGTGACAGTGTTACCACATCCATCCCTCAGTGCCGCGTCTGGAATGGATGCTGAAGGCTAGCACCAGACTGGCCACGTACATATCGCTGGGTGCCAGGGGTTAAAGCTGGATTCAGGTTCTGGAAGCGTGTTTTAGTAAAGGCATCCGAAGTGTGGGGATTTAACGTGGAGATCAGGGTCAAAAGAGGGGGTGACGTCTCCTGTGCGGGGAGTAGCTCCCTGTTTTGCATTTGCAGGAATGATGTTTATTGGGGAACCATGGTAGGAATAAGATACTCACATCTGCCTTCACGTTAAGTCATCTGGGGACCTTTTAACACTAGGGTGTATACCTTGGATTGTAAGTAATTGCAGTCCTTGTGTTGTCGTTGTTGGTTTGCTGGTCTGTGTCCTCTAGCAAACTAAATTCTGTCTTCTCCTCTGTGTCTCACAGGCTGGACTAGGGTCTAGCCCCCAGGAGGCCTTGGCACATTTACTGAGCGTGTGAATGAGTGAATGATAGACCGTGTCCCCAGCTAGGTCTTCCCTGGGAAGTGGTTTAGGAAAAGACAAGCAGAAGAGAAGACCCCTTCCAGCCCTGGTTCTGCCATCTTCCAGCCGCCTGCTTTGGGAACCAGCCACCCACAGCTCCGGGCCCAGTTCTCGGGGCCCAGTTCACTCTGGCTGCGCTAGCTTCCCCGCAGCAGCGGCTGCCGGAGGGGGCTCGTCCCCACAGGGATGCGCTGGCATCCTTCTGATTTTCGTTTGACTCTGACGGGCCTGGGTGGTCCCTGCTCAGGGAATGGGGGCTCTGAGGACAATTCCTGGACCAAAGAGGGCCCCCTCGCGGGGCTCCCCTGCACTTTTGGAGTCCGCCTTCACGCGAGTGTGGCCTGAGCCGGTCTTCATTTTCAAGGGATCTCCTCCCCCTTCTCCTCCCCTGCCTCCAGTCCACATGGATACTTGGCCCTGTTGCTGGGGTCGGGCTGCAAATGCCGGCCTCACACAGGGGCAGCCTCCACCGTCAGCCGGCCCCACGTCCTCTCCCCTCTGGCCTTTGAAGTCAATGGGGCTCTGTGTGCAACTGAAAAGACCTGGGCCGTGGAAGCAAAGATGCTGGCTCCAGTGATTCTGGCCAGGATGGAGGGCAGGGGTGCCAGAGTCTCGCTGGAAAACGGATGGATGGCAGCCTTGAGCGCAGTTTCTCCAACGTGAGAGGTTTGGAGAGGCTTCGGATAAACGTCTGACACCCTGGACTCAGAGCTGGCTCAGCCGGACACGGCGGCCCACCCGCTCTGGGACAGCTTTCCGAGCCCACGGAGCCTCTTGGGCGAGTTCGTCCTCACCTCAGCCCGCTCTGCTCCAGGGCCAGCCCAGGCCTCAGGCCAGCAGATGCAGGGAGGAGCTGGGAGCCTTTGAAGAACGGTCACACCTTTCCATGCCTTCCCATTCAGAAGGGACTTGCAAGCTGCCACTAACTGGATTTGAGTTTGGATGGCTTCCTTCGGCCTTGGAGGATTGCAAAGTGAGGCCACCTGGCCTGGGGCTAGTAAGAGGCCTAACTTTTCGCAAGGCCAAGGCTTTGGGCCTGCGAATGATCCAGTGCGCTTATATACCAAGGGTGGATGGTTTGGGAAGTGAGGAGAAGGAAGCCCAGGTACCAAGTTGCTGTAGAACCGAGCGTCTTGCAGACGTCCTCGTGTCGGGCGGGGCAGAGGGACACGGCCGGGAGGAAAGGCAGCTTGCCCTTCAGCCAGAAGTTGAGCCGGCTGCACACCTGCAACCTGGGCATGTGTGTCTCTAAATGTTTCGCTGTCCCACACACGTAGAAGGAGGAGAGAGAGGGAGAGAGACAGGACGGAGACAGACAGAGAGAAAGAGAATGGATGGACATAGGAAACAAAGCACAGCTGTAAAATGCATTCATTCACTCATTCATTCATCACATGTTTTTTGAGCATCTAATCTATGCAAGAAACCATGCTAGGTCTACAGCAGATAGAAGAAAAGCAGTAGTTCCTTCCTTCAGGAGCGTCGCGATATAGGGAATTGCATATGGGTGGGAAGCCCGCATCAGCCATTTACACCCTGTGGGACCCGAGGCAGGTGCTCTGACGTCTCTGAGGCCTCTGTTTCTTCCTCGTGGAGGTGTTCTGAGGGTCCAAGGAGCTAAGTGTGTGAAACCTTTAGCAGGGGCTGGCCTGGGGTAAGCCCTGGAGACGTCGCAATGGCAGCAGTAGCTGTGTGCCCCGCAGGGGATGTGCCACGTGTGCACCTCGGGGCTGCCCCTCCTCTGGGCTGCCCGACACTATCTGGGAGCCGACTTAGACCCTTCGCCTGTTGCCGCAGCCCTGTTTGTACCTTCATCACAGCTCTTCTCCCGCTACTGTTGCTGCCATGTTGGTCCCCACGATGAGCCGTCACTTCTTGTCTGCAGGATCCTCACACTGTTCATGTTTTCACCCTTAGCTTCAAGCCAAGGGTGAAGCTTGGCTTGAAGCTAAGGGTTACCTTAGCTTACCACGTTACCATCTGGCACGTGGTAAATCCACATGCACACCTTCCCACAGCTCCCCAAACCCCCATCCTGTTCTGCTTCTTCCTAGCGTGTGATGTAATTTACTTCTTTACCATGTTTATTCTGTGTCTCTCCCCACCAGAATGTCCACTTCAGGAGAGCAGGGCTTCTCTCTTTTTTGGTTCTCTGACTTAGCCCAGTGCCTAGACACATCCTCTGTGCATAGCTGCCTGCAGGGCCTGACATATAGTAGCTACTCAGTAAAGACTCAGATGGATTAATCCATGACTTAGCGATACTTTGTGAAACTTCTGAGCAGACTGGTTGTTGGAGTTGCAAAGGCCACTGAGAGAGACCAGCGCTCCAGCACGGAGGACAGGCTGCCCAGGAGTCAGGCCACCATGCCTCCCACTCCCTGTCCCTCTGCCTGCCAGCTGTGGGACTTTGCAAGTTGCTGAACCTCGCTCAGCCTCAGCCAGCACAGAAGTAGGACGGGAACAGCAACAGGGCCTCTGGTGAGATGTTGGGAGAATTAATAGGAAAGATGGACGTGAATCACTCAGCGCCTGGCTCATGGGCCATGCCGATGCTGCCGACCATTGTAACATCCACAGTGTACACCGATGCCGGGTTCTTCGGGAAAGAGCCACGTGCTTCCGCCGGAACAGCGTCATCCCGTCCTCCTGTTACAACGGGCGTTGCTTTCTGTGTCGCGTCTGACTTGGGATCTAGGGTGGAAGCGTCCTTCACATGGGTGATGGCTGCAAATCTCAGGCCTCGGCACTCCCTGCACGAAGCCCCGCTGTGACCCCAGGCGCCCGCCGGAGCGCTGCTCTGGCCTGAGTTCGGATCCTGTGATTCTGGTGTCCGCTGCACAGGCACACATTACAGAGTGCCCACTGTTTGCAGCGAGGCTTGGCTCGCTCTGGCCACCGTCCTCCGATCCGGGGCGGCCTAGAGGAGCCCCCACCCTCTACCTATAGCCACATCTGGGGCTCATTGGTGCCGTCACGACAGTTTGTTTACGTGTAATTTCTGGCTGAGACTTGAAAGCCGAACGACCGCTCCGTTCTCTAAACAGTCACTACCGTTATACAAAAAGCAGGCCATCTCCCGGCTTGGATGTCGGACCAAAGTATCTACTCCCAGCGTACTCGTGAGGGAAATCAAAGGGCTTGTTTACTCACAAGTGGAAACTGCGACGTTCAGGGTCCCACGGGACGGACTGGCTGCCTCGCAGCCGAGAAGCTCGCGGCTCACAGGGTTGTTTACGCAGACGGTGCTCCCGGTTGGGAGCCAGATGTCCCGGAGGCGGGGGTCCTCCAGTGGGGGCACAGGAGCCTCGCCGAAGGCAAGTGTCCGCAGGTTTCCTCCGCAGCCTCGGAGGCCCTCCTTCTGCTCTGTCCTCTCTCCCTGCCTCCCAGGGGAGACGTACGTACAGAGAGAAAGTCTCCTTTGTTTCTCCCACAAATGTTTCATTAGGAAGGGGGTGCTCCTGACCTCTGGCAGCCCCGGTCGGTCGTCGGGTTTCAGGACCAGGATTTGGACAGCTGCGCGCCCTGATCTGGTCGGGCATCTGGGCGGGGCTGTGGCTCTCACACCTCGGAGGCCCCGTGCAGCCCGTCCCGTCCCGCAGGCATGGGCCCTGAGAGGCTGCCGCCCCCTCCGTGGCCAGCTGTCTGTCAGGACAGGTTGGGCGGCCCTTACGTGGGTGGGAGAACTCGGGGGTGGCCCCAGCTCATAATTTATGTAATTGGGCCCTCAAGGAGAGAAAGGAAGGGAAGGGACTGGTGACCGTGGGGCTTCTGTTCCTTCTGACTGCGGGACAGTGGGGTCCATAGGACATTCATCTGACAGTTCTGGAGGCTGGGGGTGGGGATGATGAGTGCTGGGGGGACCCTCACAAATAATGTGCGGGCGATTCCAAAATGAGGCCAGGAACCCCCTCAGTGCCACCAGCCTCCTGTCGGGTGTGCATCCACGCAGTCTAACTCTTTCTACGAGCTGGTGGAGGGTTCCTGAGGCTGCCCAAAATAAGGACCACAAACCTCCGGCTTCACACAACAGAAATGTCGTCTCTCACAGTCCGGAGGCCGGAAGTGAGAGTCAAGGTGTCGGCCTGGGTCCTTCGGCCTCTCTCTGCCTCTGGTGTTGCTGGCGTCCTTGGATCCTTCGGCCTCTCTCTGCCTCGGGTGTTGCTGGCGTCCTTGGGCTCCTTGGCTTGCAGATACATCACTCCAGTCTCTCTCTGCCTCTGCTTCACATGTGCATCTTCCCCCCGTGTGTGTCTGTGTCCAAATTCCCCTCTTTATTGGGACAGTGATTTGGCCCTATTTCCAGATAAAGTCACACTCACAGATTCTGGGGCTTAGGACTTGAATGGACCTTTTCAGGGGACACCATTGAACCCAGTACAGAGCTATTCTCCACAAGGGCGCTTTTTGCTTGGACGTCTTGGTTTTCTTATCTGTAAAATAGGGATAATAGTCCCACCTTCATTGGGCTGATGTGGGGATTACATCGGCTCAGAAATGCAGAGTCCTCAGAGCTGTGCTTGATACACAGCAGTGGGATGTAAGGGGTCCTGTTCTTACTCTGATCTTCAGCCACGGGGCTCCGAAAACAACGCGGAAAGAGAGAGGGTCAGGGTCAAGTGCATGTCACTCACTTCCGTGGTCCCCAGTTACCCTTAAGAATAACGTCCCCATGTCCCCTAGGCCTCCTGCTTCTCACTGGGCCTGGGCACGTGGGTCTTGCTCCCCGCTCCCCCATCGTCACACTGGCTGCCTCCTCGGGACCGTCTCCAGGCTGATCGTCCATCCCTCTGTCCTTCCCGAGTGCTCTCGGGGCTGGGCTTCTCCTCAGCACCCCGCCCACCCCACCTAAAGCTGGCGTCCCTGCCTGGGTCCATAGGACATCCTGTGGACGGATGAGACACAGTGTCTCGTCACGTGGCTGTCACGCTGTCACTCTGCTTTCTTCATCGTGCTAGCACTGTCTGTCGTTTCATGTAGGTGGTTATCTGAATGCATCTAGAACACAAACCCCACGAGGGCAGGAACTGCCTGACCTGTTCTCCCATTCTGCGCCCAGCCCTCCGTAGTCTTGAATGATGACGCGAAGGTTGCAGTCAGACACCCAGTTAGTAACCTGCGCCCCTTCTAGCGGTGGATGCTTTCTCATTGGGAGCCTCCGTCTGGGGGTCCACGACGAAGAGCAGACGTGTGAGAGAGCTTGGTGTGGCTCACTCAGCCTTCTGTTTTCTTGTTCTGTTTATTTCTATTGAAGGTTTTCTTTTGAAAAATTGTTGGGCCCACCCATAGAATAATTGCCAGGTATTACAATGAATGCCCCTGTGCCCATCACCTAGATCCACCCACTGTCAATATTTAGCCATGTTTGCTTTTTCACTCCTTTTCTCTCTCACGGTCAACATCATCGTGATCATTACTTCTTTATTTTTGCTGAACTCTTTGAAAGTAACTTGGGGAGGATGTGTCCCTTTCTGCCCCTGAGCGCTGCAGCGCTGTCCCCTTAAGAACAAGGACATTCTCCCGCACAACCACGTTGCCATGGTGCGTTAGCAAACGTTCATATTCAGATCTCGCCCTTTGTTCCAGAACTGTGCTTTCTGGCCACTTTCGCCTTCCAGTCCAGGCTGTAACCAGCACCACGCGTTGCCTTCAGTGTCATGTCACACGAGTCTTCTTTAATCTGGAGTGTACCTCAGCCTTTCTTTGCCTTTCATTTCATCAGCATTTGGGAAGAGTGCAGACCTGCCCTTTTGCAGTTTGTCCCTCTACTCAAGTTTGTTTGACAGGATTCAACTGAGCTTTTATGCATTTTTGGAAAACCAGGGTTTTTAAAAATGAGAGAATTTTCCATTATAAAAAAAGACTTCACCTTTTAAAAAATTAACAGATTTGGCAACATCGGGCCCAGATTCCACATGGCATGCTATGCATAGTGTCCATCCACAGCCTCCAGTCTCAGAAGCTACACGTGTGTGAGCCCCACCGTGGCCCTGGACGTGCCCCTCACTGCTATGGGCCTTAGAGAACAGTCTCCCAGGTGGTGGAACCTAGAAGATTTGATCCTTTCCCTCTAACTCCATGGAAAACTATAAATAGATGCTTCCACAGCTGGAGGGAGAAGCATCCCAAAGAAGGACCACACCGTAAACAAGAGCGGCTGGCACATTGCAGGGATTTGTGCAACAGCAGGAGGAACAGGTGATAAAATGGTGCTTCTGAGAAGAAACTCATCCACCAAGGGTTTATCAATGACGGTGGTCTTTCTTAAGAACTCAGATGCTGACAGCTCTTCGTGATGGGAACGTCGGCCTCAGAGAAGGAAGGTCAGGCCCCCGTGGGTCGCCGTGGGTCTTGGCTAGGATGGGCCACCACCCCAACCATGTGTCACTAGGCTCTTACGTCACCCCCTAAGTCAGAGCTGTCATTCTCCCAGTTCAGATGCGTTCATGCTCAGTGCTGACCACCCAGCAGGTGTGATGTTCATATATTTTGAATAAATACATAACTTATTGAATAAATGCAAAGTAACTGGTTTTTTCTTCTCAACTAATTCTCTGACTCATTTCCAAAGAAGTGTTTCTCAACCTTCTTACACAAATATCCCCTTCCAGAAACACGTCCCATTTCACATACTGATTTGTACGCCCATTCCCCCAAAGGGCTATGAGAGGAACTTCTCATTAGAGTTCTCATTGGTAATCACAACCTCATCTAAAAATCTCCACAGACTAAAAGTATTCTGTCACTCTTTGTTTTCAAGTTCTGTGAAGAAAGCTTCCACCCATAATTTTTTAATATTGCAAAATAGAATGTTCCTTTGTATTCTATATCACTACTGTTGTAGTTTGTGGTTGCCCACCCCAAAAAAGGGGAGCAAACGACACCCCTCCCCAGAACATCTCTGACCTAAAGCTTTAGGATGGAGAACCTAGTGGGGAAGCACCTGACCTCCGATGAGTCAGCATCGTGGTCACTGTTCTGAAGTTTTCACCAGGAGCCTGGTCTCAAGGTCTAAAGGAGCCAGTCTCCTCGTAGGACATGGCCTCGAACATCCCAGTGTCTCTACATCCCGTGTGGAAGAAGTGCTGACCTGCGGAAAGGGAAAACAGAAGGCCAAGAGAGCCAGCCACCAAAAATGCCGAACTTCAAATGAAATCGTGCATGTTCTTAAAAAATAAACAACACAAAAGGCATTTGGGGTGAGCTGGGCTGTTTATCTCCATATCCACAGTGTGCTGGTTGATAAAGATCTTACTTGGAAACTTTCTTTTGCGGAGATCAGGACAAATTTTCCAGTTAATAATTACAGGTATTAGAAAACTCAGCTGATTTGGCTGTGAGACAACACAGGAAGCGTTTCCTCTTAATTTTTAGCCATGTAGTAATAACAGCATCCACCAGTTTCAAGCAAGATCAAATAGAAGAGCTGATTTGGATTATCCGGCATAACGGTCCAGTGTGTTCAATTAGCTGTGAAATCTTCTAATTTTATTCAGGCATATAAATCAAGTTTTTATGTGTAAGTGCATCCAACGGCATGTTTTCGACTAGCTTTAAACAGGCTTTCAGCCTAGCTGAGAGAGTTCGGAATGCAGGCTCTGGGGCCAGATACTTGGGTTCAAATCCTGCCTCTGCCACTTCCTGCCTGGGTCAGCCTCAAGCATTACTCACTCTCTCTGTGTCTCAGGTTGCTCCACTGAGCAAAGGTAATAATGATCAAAGTACCCACAGTATGGGTTGGGAGGCTAAGTGGGTCAATTTACAGACTCTCTTAGGTCAGTTCCTGGCACATGGAAGTTAGAGATCATGATGGTGATGATGTTGATGGTGGCGATGATGATAATGGTGGTGACGATGGTGATGATGGTGATGATTCCCTTCATGTACACTGAGCACTTTGCACCTCTAGGTGCCATGCAAGTGTAATACATACAGATTTGGTTAATCCTCCTGGAACCATTATTGTCCGTCTCTTTTGATGAAAATAGAAGAGGCTTAGGGAAGTTAAGAAACAGGAGAGGACCTGGACCCAGACCTCCCAGTTGAACTGAGGCCTCTCATGGCCAGGGTTGGGGGTGTGTAGATGGACAAGACATGTTCCCTGCCTCAAGGGGCCCATCCCTCCCCCCACCCTCTGACAGGCAGAAGGGTACAGTGTTCTAGCACTGGCATCAGGGAACAGCAGGTGTCTTTTGACCTTTAGAGACACTTGTCCCCTGGTTGGAGTAGACACTGTCACATCCGTATAGTTAAAGATAAATTGACACTCAGAAAGGTTACGTGGCTCATTCAAGGGTCACACAACTGGACTTGAGAGGGCCTCCCGACTTCGATGTTCTGGCTGATGCTGTCCATGGCGCCATATCTCTTCCATCCCTGCCTTGGAGGAGCTGCACAGGCCCTGCTCAGCAGGACAATCCCAATGACCCAGGCACACAGTTGGAATGGCTGCCGTGCTGGGCTGGGTTAAGATGACAGCTTGACAACTGGCCCACTTGCTTGGTCTTTATGACAAGCGTCATTAGCAGCTGTGTTTGAAATGGTGCAGAGACCTAACTTCAGGCAGAAACTGAGGGGCAGTTACTGTGTAAAACTGCCTGGAGAGCCAGGACTAGAGCCAGGGATTCTCCCATCAGGCCACGTGCCAAGCTCAAGGGTCTTGCCCCAGACCACACAGCCAGACTGTCATGGGCCAAACTCATCGCAGGCTCGTTTGGCTGCAAGGCTAATGCTCTTAACCACTTCCCCACATGGCCCTTCCTCACTGATTTTGCCTTGAAGGAAACCAATGGCTTGAGACAGAAAGTCCGGTTAATGCACATAAACTTCTTTTATGACCTATGATTATTAGATGCTGGTGATTAACGTTGGCTCTGGGATAACCAACACTATCTACATGTTTGTGTCCTATCTGAAGTCTGTCCAATAATGATTCACTGCTTAATTTAGCAGTGAGAGGACCAGGTTTCAGCTACCACCTCCAGTCTCTGCTCAAAGTTTTGCTTATTTAACTGAGGGTTGCTGTCCTAAACAATGGCTCTTAACACATTTTGCTTCATAAGGCTGATTGTCATTAGTCTTCTCACAATGCTCTTTGATTATTCTATGTGTACTTTGTAAGACAAAGTAGTTTTCTGTTATGTATGTATCTATCCTCTCTCTCTCTTTCTGTCTCTCTCTCTCCCTCTCTCCCCAGCCTCCTTCTGCAAAGGAATGGGAGACACTTGTTAAATAAACAGACCAATAGGTAGACATCCCCAATCTGCAAAGGCACCATCAACATTAGTCGTTGACATTTGAGACTTTCAGATCCACCCAGGTACTGCAGAATCCAGTTGTGAAATTGGTTTCATTTCTTCACTTGGAACACAAGCCAT
Organism: Globicephala melas; assembly: GCF_963455315.2. NCBI lineage: Eukaryota > Metazoa > Chordata > Mammalia > Artiodactyla > Delphinidae > Globicephala > Globicephala melas. Next base: position 60,384,478 of record NC_083332.1, on the reverse strand, counting down.
GCTTGTTAAATCAGTGAATCATCAGAACGGGCTCTGAAAGATTTTTGGCTATTCTAATATTCGGACCAACTTATAAAGATTTGCTATCCCTAAAGATGATCGAAGACAGAGTCCACACACAAATATCCTTGAAGAGGCAACAAGCAGGCAGTGTTCAAAGACCCTTTGTACAAGCATGTTGGGGACTCACAGCGCCATTAAAGTCAGTGGCTGGATTCCCTCTAAGGGGCCAATGCTTTAGAAATAATAATATGTAATTTAAAAGCCACAATTTATTGAGAGTGTATTCTTCATATTTAGTCCATCATGACTTGCATACAGATACGAAAATAGGTTGAAAGCATGCAGAAGTTTGCCCCAAATCAGGCAATCTTTGGATGCTGGAGTTGGGATCAGAATTCAGGTATGTCAGCCTCTGAAATCTGGGCCACGTTCAATCCACACTCACATCCATTATCTTACTGGATGCTTGTCCTCATGGGTGAGTGGGGGTTGGTCAGGTGGTGAGGGGCGGAGAGAATGTCAGTGTGGCTGGCGGAGGGGGTGAAGGGATGGTGGAGGGGCCAAGGGGAGGAGCTAGAAAGTTATGTAGCGGCCGTGGGTCCCCACTCTGCTCATTGAATCTCCGTGGGAAGCCCTTAAGAAATGTAGGTGATGTGGTCCCACCCAAGATCAATTAACTCACAATATATGGGGGTAGGACCCCCAAGTAAATGTCAGTGGTTTTTTTTTCAAAAGCTCCCCAAGGGGGTTCTAATGTGCAGCTGGGGGTCAAATCCCCCCGGGTGGATCGTGAAGGGATGCGTTGGCCACAGTCATGAGGGTTCCTGACTTGGTCTGTTTTGAGATACACTTTCATTTACAACTTTATTCCCAGGGAACTTTCTTTGTTCCACATCCAGGCTCAAAGCAGGGGGCTGCCACACAGGGTAAAGGCGGGGTGGAGGGCCGGGGGCTGAGTGACACCCAACAATATCTTCCTGGTCAACTTGAGAAGCTGCATAAACAAATCATGAAACTTTGCTTCTCCTCCGCCTGGGGACTCTTGGTCTGCTGCCATGGAATTGTCAGCCTCTTAGAAAGTGTCTATCTGCTCTGGAGAGGCCGTGGGAATACAAAAGGCACACACGGCTCCAACCTGGAGCCGTCTCCCACCAGAGCCAGCGGCACAGAACAGCCACTTCTTGGCCACCTGGTCGACCAGCAGTGCTCACTGGGAGCCCTAGCTCCAACCTGAAGGCTGGAGCAGGGGGTGGGGGAGGGGGTCAGTTAGAGCTGCATTAATGCTCTTTATGAGTTTCCCTGGGGGCTTACAAGCAACAGGCTATGGGGAAACCCCACATTTCCAAAGCAGCTTGTTCCTAGACCTAATCTTGTCAGTTTTCCCCAGCAAATATACCAGCACAGAGGAAAAGCTTCCCTCTGAAATTGCTATCCCCACAGAAATTTAATTCTCTTAGAAAAATAACCCCTTTTCCTCTTCCCAGGAATTCCTTTTCCCTAGAAGAGGATTTTCACAACAAGCCAAGGTGTTTGGGGATCTCTTTAAACCATAGCGTCATCATTGGACTTTTGGGAAAGTAAAGACATCACCAAAATATAAATCTGGTCTCTAAATATTCAAAGTAATGAAATTAAAGAAGCCCTCAAGTATCATTTCTCTGCTTCCCATGTTAAGCCCTGACATTCTATAAACATTGACATTCAGTGCTTATTTGATGGTAGTAGTGAAACTAGAGAGTTCACTGAATTTTGGTAGCCTAGTAAATTTTGTACAACATGACTGCAAATTCAGGGAAATAGAATGTTTGTTCCCTTTACTAAATTCCATCTCTAAGATTTTATACCAAAGCGAAGTGGCATCAAAAGTTTAAACTCAAATGTGCAAGGATGTTCCCTGCTCGGTTATCTAACTTCCAATATCTGGAAAACCTCGAAATGTCCTAGAACAGGGGTTGGGGAACTCTTTCTTAAAGGGCCAGGTAGAAATCATTTTTGGCTTTGCGGGCCACATACTTATGGTCTCTGTCACAGCTCCTCAGCCCTGCTGAGGTGGCGCAAAAGCAGCCACGGGCAACACGTGAATGAGTGCGTGTGACTCGTTCCAGGGAGACTTGATCTGGCCCCCAGACCATTGTTTGCTGCCCCGCTTCTATAATAAAGGACGTGGTTGTCCGATTCTGAAACAATAAACTACGATGGACTATTTAGCAGCTGATTGAAGAGCCTACAGAAACTTGGGGAAATGTAAATGATGGAACGTTAATGTAAGAAGGCAGAAAACCACACGTTTAGTCGCAATCATGAAAGAATCATCATAAAAGGTGGAAGCAGGCCGAAAGGAGATGCGCCAGTGAAAAGGGGGTGAAGACAGCAGGGTGAGGGGGTAGCTGACGCCGTCCTGAGCCGTCAGGATAGAAGGATGCCAAGGTGCGTCCCACAGCCAGCTGACGTTCACTCTAGCATGTTCGTCGACTAGATAACATCGTTTGTTCACTCAGCTGTTTGTGAATTTATGTAAAGCTGTTTACTCGCAAGCGGTGAAGCGTCTGCTGGGCAGGGTTCTTGACCCGGGAACTTGCGAGCAGGTGCGCTGAGGGCAGTTGGGCAGGAGTCAGCCCGGGGAGTCCTGGTGACGAGCCTGATCTTCCCCCTGCAGCAGTGGCAGCCGTAGGCAGGTCTGAGAACAACCTTCCCTCTGTGCAGGGGCCACAGACTTGGAGGGAGGTGATGGTGGTTCGTCCACCTGGGGCCCCCTGGGACAAACCCAGATTAAGGAGGGAGAGAGCTGGGCACGGTCTCCGACAGCAAAGGCTGGAGGCTCCACTGAGCACGAGAGACCCAGACCCGCGGCCTCGCCTCCACACCGCCCGCTGCCCCTTCCACGGGGTCTGCATCTTGTGGACGCGGGGCCGCTGCCAGATGGGCCTGTCTGACCGGCAATAAAGCGCACTGGGGGCTGGACTGGTCTCGCCGGGGACCTGGGACAGATTCAGATTTACATCCGCGAGCCCGCACGAGGGGCTGCAGTGTAAAACTCCAGGTGTCCACCCTGTAGATATTTCACGTGCAGTTTGGGAGTTTGGGAACCCTCGGAAATGTTAGCATTTGTGCATAAAATTGCCTGAAATGCAGTCCAAATGCCCATAAAAAGTAACCAAATAGCTGTTTATTGTTACTGGTCCATGTTCTTCGAGCTTCCACGTTGGGCGTGGATCTAATTGGGTGCCGGCCGCGTTGGGGGTGACATCAGGGGTGCTTCCTGGGCACCTTGGGATCTGATTTATCATGAAGCTGGCAGTCGGCAGTCTCCCCCTCGGCCCCGACAGAACACGTGGGGAAAGCCCCGGTGGGCCTTCCTGAGACTTTCTCCTCGAGGTATATTCCTGAAAACCTTGATGAGGGTCCAAGCCTGTCCATAAATTTGCCAAAATACAGAAAAAAGGAACTTTAGGAGATGATACAGTTATCACCAGGGAGCCCTCCCCGGAACCCCCGAGAGCCCTTCGTTTCTGTTCCTGTTTTGGTAAAACACAGAGGCCACCATTTCACCCGTGTTCAAGTGTGCAGTCCGGCGGCATTTAGCACGTCCACAGCGTTGTGCAGTCATTACCTCTAGTTCCAGGACATTTCCGTCACCCCCAAAGGAAACCAGCGCCCACTAGCAGCCACTCCCCAGCCTCTCCCCCAGCCCCCAGCAACCACCAGTCTGCTTCCTGCCGGTGGGCTTGCCTGTGCTGAACGGTTCACACAGTGGAATCACACACTCGGCAGCCTTTGTGCCCAACAAGCACGTAAAAGGGTGCTCACCGGGGAATGCAAATCACACCACCATGAGATACCACCTCACGCTCACTGGGATTGCTAGAATCAAAAAGAAAAGAAAAGAACAAGTGCTGGTGAGGAGTCCGAGAAACGGGAACACCGTGCTCTGCTGGCGGGGATGTGAGACGGTGCAGCCCCTGCGTACAACGGTAACTTGGGATTTAGGCCACAGGGTCTGTTCAGTGGGAAGGAGAGGGGCTGTGTTCGAGCCCCAGACCCTCCCTGTAGGAGCCGTGTGACCCTAACCTCCTCTGACCTGTGTGAGTCTTCATTCCTCATTCCTGACCCGCCAAGATCCCGTGAGGCCCAAATAAGTCACAGGCACGGCCTGTAAAGGCGTCTGCGGTTGTCCCCTGAGCACCCCCCCCCCCGCACAGGGTTCTTTCCAGAATCTCCCCTTGCTCACTCCCCTCCACCCAGACCAATGGCTGGCTCTCCGTTTCTCAGACAGGCGTGCCCCACCCCCGGGCCTTTGCAGCCTCTTTACCCTTTCATTCCACTGTCACCGTGTCAGTGCCACCTGCCCCCTCCCTGCCCCTCAGCTCTCTCCATCACACTGACAGAGTAATAACTGACTTTATTTCTCGGGGTCATGAGGTCGCCGTGAGCCCTGCAGCATGAAGGCCTTGCCCGTGGGCTCACCACCGTGTCCCCAGTACAGAGAGGGGCTCAGAAGACCCTGTGGATCAGAGGACGCACATCCCAAATGATGCACACGCCAGCAGGTCGGGTTCCTTGAGCACAGGAGGTCAGGGTGGTGTGCTGGGACACCCAGTCCCATCCCCACAAAGCCCAGTGCCCCCTCGCCAGTGGGAGGACAGGCCAAGGGCGAGCGTGAGCAAGGTTCTTGTTGGCGTGGAGCACGGGTTCCAGCTTTCGCAAAACAAGGGGAATTTCTAAGAACACCTGGATGGAGCTGGACCCTGGAAGGTGTGGGACCGGGTCCCCGGATGGTGTGGGAATCCTCTCTCCCCACACCCCGTGTGTGTCTGTGTTTTGCTTCACTGACCTTCTCCCCTGAGTCCGTCTCCCCTGCTACGGGGGACGTTTTCACAGCAGTGTACATACTGTCTAGGACGTAAGGCTGGACTCCTCTCTTGGTCCCAGCTCCAGGTTCTCAGGGAGGGGACTGACTTCTGGTTGCCCCACCTGGGGTCAGGCTGCTCCCTGGGCCTGCCGCCTGTGGCTGGGGCTGTGTAGGGGGCTCAGCACACTGTATAGATGGCTTCAGTGGTGGGAGCAGTGGCACCGGGGTGACGGGGCAGTTACGGGAAGTGGCTGAAAGCGGAGATGCTAACCCTCAGGTGCCTCGTCTCTCCTTCCTTTGTCCACGCTTCCGTCCGATACTTAACTGAGCTCCTACCATGTGCCGGGCACTTCTCTAGGGCCTGGAGATACGTCCGTGGACAAAATACACGGACATTCCTACCTTCAAAAGCCTGCCTACAACCTAGCGGAGGAAGGGCTCCACAAACAAGTAAACAGGTCCGTTCATTTGTGTTGGGGGAGCCAGGGCTCTAACAAGCATCCGGCGGGTGAGGAGACATGGTGGGGGCAGCGGGCAAGGTGGACAGGGAGGCCTCTGAGTGGGGACGCTTGGCAGGTACATGGGTGAATGGAATGGGCCAGCTGGGCCAGCTGCGCTCTAAGCAGCGGCCCAGCACGTACAAAGGCCCTGTGGCAGGCAGGTCATGCGTGTTCCAGGACAAGGAGGAGACCAGTGGGCCTGGAGTGGGGACGGAAGAAGCATATGGCACTGGGTTTGTGGCTTTCCAACCTCTTCACGGGTGTGTCCAACTCTGCAGCCGCGATGAATTGTCTCTGGGGCCTCGATGTCCCCACGTGGTGAGGTGGCAGTAGGAGCCCCTCCTAGTCTGGCCTTGGGGCCTGAGGTCACACTGGGGGCTGTGGGGAAATATAAGGCCACAGTTGTGCGCCCTCGAGGATTAGGGGCTCATTCTTCACGGAGATCTGCGGTGACAGTCATGGCCCAGGGGCGGGAGCCGCAGCCAACGTCCCACCCACGGCTCGCAGCCTGTCTCCACCGCCGGGACCCCCGGGTTGGAAATGAGGGCATTCCAGGGGGTGATCTGTGTGCTCATGGAAGGACAGAGGGAACCACATGGTGGACGAGAGCACTCGCCCGCCGGCCCCTCGGCTGCATCCCAAGGAGGAGGCAGGAACCCTTGACAGGACAACCTGAAAGATGGGTCCCCACGGGGCCATCCCGATAATCTGCTGGGGGCCTCTAAGCCCCAGAAAAGGCCACAGCCCTAATAAGGGCCTTACCCTGTGGGTCCCAGGGGCCTTGTCAATCAGGGCAGAGGCAGGGGCACAGGGACGGGTCAGGCTGCCTTGAAAGAAAGCCCCGTATTGTTTTTGAAGAGCAGCCCATTTGCATCTTGGGTTTTACCGGCTGTGTGGCCACCCGGCCAGTTTAGCGTTTGCTGGGAGCTGGGGAAGACAGGAGGAGGAACAGCCCTCCCGGGCCTTAGGTAGCCCGTGCTCATGCCTGGGGGTGCGGGGGCAGGGGAAGGGGCACATTTTTATCCCATACTTGGTGATATGGTGGGCTTCAAGTTCCTCTTGTGCTCTCGTTTGTCAGGACCTAATGAGAGACCCCAAAAGGATTTCGAAATTTCCCTTTCCCAAGGACAGGAAATAAACGGGAAAGTTCGAGGGAATTAGGGGAAAACCCATTGCAGGGAGAGAAAGTGGCCTTTGTTGTCTGCTTGTGTGAGGGTGTGATTGTGTGAGTGTGTGTGTGTGAATGTGTGTGACGGTGTGAATGTGTCAGAGTGTGAGTGTGTGTGAGGGCGAGGCCTCACCTCCCGGATTCGCTTGCTGGCCTTGAGGCCGTGCCGTCCTGAGAAGGTTAATTTTGGGGAGTGTTCAGAACCTCCCTCGTGACGAGGATTCATTCCTTGAAGCTCTCAGCTTTGAATAAACAGTTTGTCTCTCATCAGGCGTTTGGATGGGAGAGTAAAAGCACTGTGAGCGAGTGTAAACGCCGATTAAATGGTAAGGGTATAAGGAATAAACAGATCCTCGTGCACCGCGAATACCCTCACTCATTTCTTCCATACGACGCTCGAGTCTGCAAGGGGGAGGGGGAGGGGAGGGGAAGGAGGAGGAGGAAGGCGCGGCGGCTCAAGTGTGCACAGCTGAGCTCAGCGTGGACTTGCTTCTCTGTGCTGCAGAGCGTCTTGCAGACCAGAACAGACTCGCTGGGAACAGGAGGGCTTTGTGTCCGCCTGCACGCAGCCATTCATTAATTCATACCGTAAAGAGAAGCCGTGCGAGCCGCGACGGGGAGATAGAAGTAGTTTCAGAGCAGTAAGGCCTTCGCGTAAAACAGGACGGTGAGTCCCTCTCGCTGTTAGGATGGAGCCCACTCCCAGCTCAGCGGTTCCTCCAGGGCGGTTCCCCCAGACGCCGGCGGAATGGGTGGCCTCCTGCCCCTGCTCACGCAGACGCAGACGGCAGCCTGCTCGTCCCACGTCCCACACTTCGTCTTCCGTCGCTCAGCAGTCTCTCTTGGAATTCACGCTGCTGCCACATGAGCAGAGCCTTGTTCTTTTTAACCAGCTGCATGGTACTCCATGTTTGGACGCCCACAATGCATGGAGCCCCGTCTCCCGATACTGGACGTTTGGGTTGTTTCCAATCTTTGGTTATTACAAACAATGCTGGCACAATATTTTTATCTCTTTGTACTGGTAGAGTCTTGTGTTCTTAAATGTTTGATAAATACTAAGTCTTTTTGAAAGAAGCAAACGAAATTCACGCCCCGTGGCAGTAGCCCATGGGCGTGTATGGCTCGGATCTCCCCGCCGCAGCGAGTGAGGGCAGCTGGTGCCTCCAGCTGTGGTGACCGCAGGGCCTGCCTTGACTTTCTGGCCGAGGCTGCATGCCTTCTGGGCAGCCGATGGCCAAGCACAGCAGAAGTGCAAGGTCCCGCCATTTCTGCCAGCAGGGACACCCTCCAGGGGCCTCGTCCCTCAGGGCTCGCCATCAGCCTGGCGGAGACCTTCCCGGAGCTGCACGGAAGGCCGAGGTTACCCCACGCTCCTTGCGTCCACGGGTCCAGGCTCTCCCTCCTCTTCGGGCCCACTGTCCCCGGCCCACCCAGCACAGCCCTCCCGTCCCACTCCATCCTCGCTACAGCTTCCCTGGGGCCCCGGACGGACACATCTCAACACGCGAGGCTGCAGTCAGGGAGCAGGGGCCACGGCTGAAAGTTTCAACCCCCAATCTTGTCCAGAGAAGTGAGGCCCAGAGAGGGTAAGTGACTTGCCCAAGGCCACATAGTCAGTGATCTCTGACCTTGGGACACCAGCTGACCTTGTATGTCCCCCACCCTCTGCCGAGTTTGAGCCAGGAGCAGACACACGTGGCCTGTGCCACCTTTTCTACTTTGCCAGATTTTCTCAAACTTCCCTTAAAAGAGAGGGGGGTTGTGTGCCCGTCCTTGGACGGCCTGTGTACTTTGTCCCCAGGGCGCCACTCCTGTCTCAACTACAGAAGGGCCAAGGGCCAGGCAAGGGGACTTGGAACATCCCGTGCTGTGGGGTCACTGGGCGCCGGGCTCCCCAGCTGTGCTCAGGGCTGACAGTTGGCGAAGATCCTTGGGTTTGGGCAGCAGACCAGAGGTGCGGGACACGGAGAGGCGGGAGGAGGCGGCACTGCCGCGGGCTCCCAGCGCCACCTCCAGGGGCTCGTAAGTCAGGGAGACTGGGATTCTGTCTACACACGGGAGCGTCGGACTGCAGGCCGTTTACCACGTGCCACAGGGGCCTCATCAGCCCGCCCGCCCAGCCAGGGCTGACCGACTTCCGCGATCACCTCGCATGGGCGGCCAGAGGGCAGCCTCAGGCCCAGCCGTAGCCTGCGCAGGGCTTGCCCAGCACGGACTCCGGCGGGGTTCGGGGGCTCGCCTGGTTTGGCCTGCAGCCAGGACAGGACGGCTCTGGCCCTGTGCTGAGGGGGAGCCGTGGAGGAGGAAGGGGGATGGGGCCACACATGCCTCTGTGCCCCTGAGGGCAGCGGCCAGCGTCCACCTGAGTCCCTTGGCTCAGCACGAGGGAGCTCCTGCTCATTCTCTGTTTGTCCCCCGAGTGAATGGAGGAGACAGGCAGGGCAGAGGGAGGGGGAGGATGAAACTCCTCCTGCCCTTGTCCTTGCTCTCGGCGCGGGGGGTTGGCATCATTTTAAATCGTGCCGACCTCAACCTTGGCCCAACTCTGGACCCCGCCTGTCTGGCTGGGCAAGCGCTGGCTGAGCCCCTGCTGGGTGGACATGGCCGTGGCCAGCGACAGACCTTCCGTGGAGGTCAGCACCCAGTGGGGGCCCTGTGGACACCCCAGTGGAGGGCAGAGGCCTCAGTGTCTGTGCTCGCCCTTTTCTGGCACTGGCGTGGAGGTGGACACGTCCAGCTCCTGTCCTCCACTGGACAGACGCCATCCCCACCCCAAAGTGTGTGTGCAGGGAGCTGAGGAGGACACGCGTGGGTGAACATGCATGTGTGTGCAGGGCTGTGAGCACGTGCAGGACTTCGGGTTTGCTGAGGGCCGTCCGCCGCGTGGGCCCTCAGGGGAGGCCAGCAGCCCTCTGTGGTTCCTGGCACCCCTGGTCTGGCCAGGGGACAGTGAGTGACGTTTTGTCTCTGGGCCCCTTGGCTGGGAGTGGCAGTGAGGGGGCAGGGGGCCTGGCACTGTGTGTAGTGGGGCTGACCTCCTTCTCCTTGAAGTAAGTTCTGACGTCAGCTTGCAGGCCCCCAGCTAAGAACAGTACAGAAGGAAAAAATCCTTGAAAGAGCAGTTAGGTCATCTGTGGACAATGCTGCTTCCACGTCGCAGCGGCGGGCTCGCACAGGGGCTTGTAATGCTCAGCCGACTCACACGCACACTCACAGTGACTCACACTCACCTTTGCCTTTGCTGGGGGGTCGCCCAGGCTCCAGGTGCAGTGGATGCCACCGGCCCATTTTCAGCAGTGGCCCAGCAGGCCGCTGGGACTGGGGCAGGTGGTCTGTGAGAAGGCTGTGAGGGAGATAACCGTCTTTCAGCCAGAGGGCATCGCCTGGTTTGGAGTGAGAGGAACTGATGCTGGGAAATTGGTGCCGGTGTTAAAACCATCCCTTGCGTTTGCTGTCAGATCTACTTGGGTTTTGCAAGGACCACTCCTGCTGCTGGGCTGAGATCGAGGAAGGGGGAGCAGGGGGACGCGTGGGACGGGGGGAGGCCAGTGCCGTGCTCCCGGTAGATTCAGGCCAGCGGTGACCGCGGATTTGCAGGTGGAGGGAGCCCTGCCCCGTGCAAGGCTGCCCAAGCGCCGGACAGGTGGGTGGGTGGATTCCAGGGACACAGCTGGAGGGAGGTCAGGAGAGAGGGCTGAGCTCTGTTTGGAAACAGCACAGAGATGCTCGGTGGAACTCTGAGAGTCGAAGAAGAGGCCTGGTCCAGCTTTGGAGCAGGAGGAGGGCCGGCCCAGGCCCTGGGGAGCCCTGCTGTTTCAGGGTCAGGCATGGAAGGGTCAGCCCAGGAGGGAAGCTGGAGGGGTGGGAAGGAAGCAGGGGAGCGCAAGCAGGACCACCCTTGCTCTGAGACCATCTGTGGCTCACGGGATCCATTCTCTTCCCGGATGGGAAGCCCCGTGGGGACAGGGTGGGTTCATCTTATCCACCGTTATGTCCCCAGAGCATAAGAGCATATGAGAGGTGGCAGCAGGCATCTGCTGAGCAAATACCACTGGGCCGACACGGCTAACGAGGCAGTAACATCCTGCGAGACCCTGGGCCACTCAGTGTGCTGTGGGGCCTTCAGGAAGCTGAGCTGCTCCACCCTGCACCCCAGGGACTCAGCCGCCCCACCACCCACCATGCGTCTCGGGGGAAACAGAAGGAAAGAAGTTCCAGGCTTTGCCGGCTGGTCACAGCACCCCTCCTTCTCCTGTAGACGCGGCTCGGTGGCCGCCTCCCCAGGACCCTCCACAGCAGGGAGGCCCCACCTCTGCTTTGCACGTGCTCTCCCCTTTTTTGAAAACTGCTTTTCTCTTGTCATCAGAGAGACACAGTTGGCGCTTCTGTGTCAACGCAGATAGAGCCTGCCCTTAGATCCCGTCTCAACGCTGGAGTCACAGGCCAGGCTAAATTAAAAAAGCAAAACGTGTCTGACCCGATAGCTGACTTCATGTGCAGTGGAAAAAGCAAAAAATAAACACTGAGAGTTGATGACATCTGTACCATCTGTGGGCATGGTGCCCAGACAGGGCAAGAGCGAGGGAAGGGTCCACGCCCCTGCCCTGCACACAGGGCACCGGTGGGTCTCTTCAGCGGCCAGGAGCAGGTTCCACCGGAAGCTGTGTTCTCTACTGTAGAAACTGCCCTCCCCCGGCACCGTGGACCTCGGTGCGCAGGGCACACGACCTGTCACCCAAGCCTCCAAGTTCTCAGAGAACGCCCACCACCTGCTTCCGTCTGCTTGTCTGAGAAGCGGCCCAGGGGGCAGCATCTCCCCGTTTCATTTTTATCTTCAGTTTTTTCTTGCTCAGACGCTCTGCAGGATGAGTTTTGGAACTGGCTTTGGTCTGCACGGTAAGAAGTCACTGCAGTACTGATGGGATATGGTCACCTGGTGATCAGGGAAGGTTTTGCCCTAATTTCGTGGAGGAGGAAAGGGAGCGCTGGGGAGCCAGGCAGCAGCCCTTCCGCCCCTGCACTGTGGCCCCGGCTGCAGCTGCGGGGGCCGCTGCCTCCCTCCCGGCTGCCCCGTGACTAACCCTCCTGCCACGTCTTCCATGACTCTTTTGATGAATATTTGCTTGGCATCGTCTTCGAATTGACACCCTCCTCTCTCATTTTTTACTCAACGTCATCATAAACAGTACAATTATTAGCGTGGGTTATGTCATTTTTTTTTCTTAAAATACATTATTATAAGTACAAACCAGTTAATACATTTCAGATGCGTCACCCACGCACCATGAAAGTGCCTCGAGGGCCTGCGGGGAAGCATGTCCGTCTGGGAGCTGCTGGGCCAGCCGGCAGAGGGCTGGAGGCTGGGGTCCCTGGGCTGTGAGGTGACCTGCTCCTATTCTACCTCCCCAAGGGACTATCCCTAGATACACTGTCAGACCTCTACCTGGAACACGATCGCCTGAGTGTGCTCAGCATTTTATGGGCATACAGCATATAGGCAGAAGAGAACCCAGACCCCCGACCCGTGCCCCCAGCCCCACGTGTGTCTCTACATGTGAGCTCCACGAGGACAGGGGTCTGGGTCTGTCTTGCTCCCTGCTGTGTCCCCAGCACCTAGGACAGTGCCTGGCACGCACTAGGTCCTCGGTACGTATCAATGGAATACATGTGTGCGTGGGTGAAAGAGGGAGCTGGAGTTTCCCCCCACAGTCTGTTCCTCTCCAGCCTCCAGGCCTCACTGGGCTACCATGCAGTGTGGTTGTGTCACCCCTGCTCAGAGCATCCTAATGACTCTCTCCGGTTTTCACAATGCTGTAGAACTGTGTCCCCCACGCTCTGCTCCGCCGCACTCAGATTCACACGTTGAAGCCCTAACCTCCAATGTGGCAGTGTTCGCAGGTGTAATTCCAAGGTGATTAGGTTTAGGTGAAGTTAAGAGGTTGAGGCCCTCGTGACGGGATCAGTGCCCTCACAGAAAGAGGAGGAGGACGCAGGGAGAAGGCCGTCGTCTATAAACCAGGAAGAGAGATCTCACCATGGACCCAAACATGCCGGCGCCTTGATCTCATGCTTCCGGGCTCCAGAGCCGGGAGAAGCGTGTCTGTGGTTTTGGTCCCCCAGTCTGCGGTACTTTGTCACGGCAGCCTGAGCTAAGACCACGACCTTACGATGGTCTTCAAGGCCCCAGCTCCTTCCACCTGTGAGCCGCACCTGTGCCCTCTCCTCCCTGCTGGACCGTCCGCGTTGCCTTGGATGTGCCAGGTTCTCGCCTGTCAGCATTTCCACAAGCTGCCCCCTCTGCAGGGACGCTCTCCCTCTGTTTATCACTTGGCCGACTCCTTTGCGGCTCAGTTTACCCCTCACAGCCTGGGGACGCCCGTGCTGACCACCGTCTCCACCCGCTACCTTCCCCTGCACCCCACAGCACTGTGGGGTTGCCCCTTTGTATCAGCGGATGGGCGAGTGACAACCCCAGAGCCCAGGTGACGTCACGCAACGAAGGTCTACTTCTCACTTGGGGGTCCATGTTCAAAGAAATCCCTTGGGGCCTTGTTCCCCATCCCCAGTTAGGGACCTGGGCGGGTGGAGGCTCCGCTCCGGGCACAGCCAGGAGGAGAGAGAGTGTCGCGAACTCAGTCCTGCCCTAACTGCCTCTGACCCAAAGTGCCAGGGGTCACTGCTCGCGGCCCATTGGTCAGACCTAATCACCTGGCCCCAGCCTACCTGGGAGGGGGAAGGGGAATACACGCACTCCTCTGTGTGCTCAGGAAAAGAAGACACAACGGAGTGGCTTCTGCCGCCACCCGTCGTAGGATGCTCCTGTTTAATTTCTGCTCACTCCCTGGCCCAGACCGAAGTGCCTCTGGCCCCTGGATTTCAGGTTTCTCCCCAGTTTTGCCCTGGGCACGTAGCATGGGGCCCTGCTGAGGGCCCATGAAGGTTTGCGAAGGATCCGCGTGGAGCACAAGCCCAGTCAGGACCCACGGCCAGCTGCTCCCAGCGGACACCTGAGGCCCTGGGTGGTGCCCTGGTTTCTCAAATGCTCTGCACTGTGTGCCGACAGCAATCGGTCGTTTCTTCACCCGTCTACCCTCCGCTTCCACGTCACTGGAAAACGTCGAGGACCTATGGAAAATCCTAAACACACTCCGTCTGTCTTGTCTGTTTTCCATTTCGTGTTTGTGCTGTTTTTTGTACGATAAATAAGGTAAAAGCAAAGAGATAAACAGCGTGAGGTTTAAAGGGTTTTTAATGAATGAACAATACCTAACTGTTCTGAGAATGTGAATCCTTAGTTTACATTGATAGTTGGAAAACACAGCATTTGGACGGCAGCCAGTTTTCCAGGGTGAATAAACACCTCGAGAGGGACAAATATTTTTCACAGACCATCAGTGAAACAGAGGCTCAAATATTTAAAAGTAAATACATAAAAAGGGAAGAAATAAAGAAAAGGCAAGGTGATCCTGCTGACCTTCAGTTTCCAAATGAGCTAAAAAACAAGTTTTCATAGTTATGTTTACTGCTTCCAAAGAAACAAAACCTTTTATTTTAACTCCTCTGTGCCACTGCTCCCACAGTGAGTTTTTCTAAAATGTCTGGAGATTGGACGAGGGTCTGCACTCTTCAGGCCTCAGTTTCCTCACCCGTGAAACGGAGACAATTATAATTCGCCATTCACAGGGTAATTATGAGAACTAAAGAGGTTAATGTATGCAAAGGGCTTAGACCGGGGCCTGGCACCTGTGAGTTCCATATACGTGTTAGTCATCACCACCATCATCGTCATCTCCGTCACTATCACCACTGACATTACTATCACCATTGCCATTATCACCACCTTATCATTATCATCACCACCATTACCACCATCATCACCATCACTATCACCATCACTATCACCACTAACATTATTACCACCATCCCCAGTATCACCATCGTTATCATCATCACCACCATCACTATCACCACTGACATTATTATCACCATCGCCATTATCACCATCTTATGATTATCATCACCAGTCTCATTACCACCACCACCATCATCACCATCGTCACCCGTCTCACTACCATCATCATCGTCATTATCAACAGTTACAAACCGCATCTGATGGAGGCAGTGAAAGTAGCTATCAGGGACCCATCCCCCGGTTGATATCAGACAGTGACCATCCAGTGGGACGTAAGTGTGACTGTTGAGCATAGACCTAAAATATGAGTATATTGCTGTTCTCCTGGCTTCGCCCCAGTGAGGCACAGAACGCATGTCCACACACTTCATACACCCACACACTCGACCCCCTTCTGAAAATCCTCTGTACCACTTCTGCTCCGCTGTGAGGATGGCGACATAAAGGCAGCTGCTAGGCTGGGCAGTTCTCAAGAATTCACGCAGTAGCAGAATGCCTCTTCTCGATCCACCATTGCCAGGCTTGCAGAAGCACATGCTCCAAACTGTCAACAGTGGCCGCCCCCAGGAGCAGCATTAGAAATAGGGTGCCCGCAGGTCCGTAGTTTGTGCCTGGTTTCCCCCTGGTGTCATTACTCATAGCATGGCCGGCTGGCGTTAAATATTGGCTACCGAGCAGGAAGCTGGACAGCCCCACCCCCAGCTACTTGTGTCATGACGGTCCGACTAGTGGTGGTGAGAAACTGAATCACTCCTATGGGAGACGTAACACGCAGAGGCCTTCTCCCAGGACGCGGTCCCATTTTCTGGGGAGTGTAAGGCAAGGCTTGCACAGGAGCACTTGGGCCGGCTCCGTCTGCTTGGTGCCTCTATCCGGTGATATCTCTCCACGTGGGAGCGGAAAGAAATGAACCCAGGAACCATGTCCAGGAATGAATCGCTGTGTCTGCAACTTTATACTCATTAGAGTTTTAATAAACTCCTGCTTGTTTTTATAGGGATTTTTTTCCACCACCTTTGAACTACCTTAAAACAATGAAGTGCCCTCTTCATGCAGGTTGGCCCAGTGGGAAGACTGACCTTATTTCGATTCTCCTACTGAGAGTGACGACTCAGCCTCAAGCGTCAGGGCTGCCGTGATCGCATGAGACACGGAGTTCAGCCTCTGCAGTGACCCCTGGAAGAGGAAGCAACTGGACGTTTCCTCTGCACATTGTCTTGTGCAAAGATACAAGTAAGGGATATTTGTATTGGTTTGTTTTTTCTTCTTTGAATGCCAGAAAAACTTGCTAAGTTTAAGGAAAAATGGAGGAAAAAACCTGCATTATTAAGTTTTAATGGATAATCATGTTCAAACCAAAGACCCGTGTCTGCCCCGTGGCCGTGACCGTCCTCACACCGAAAGGCCTGAGCACACTTTGGGGGCACAGATTTCAGATAAGCAGCTCTCGTGCTTAACACCAGAGGATGCTCCCTGTTACCTGAGCAGTGGCTCCCTACCTGGTGCACCTTGGCATCACCTGTGCGCTCGCTGTTCCCTGGAACGCTCTTCCCGTCTCTTCCCTGAGGTTTGGCTTCGGGAATGTCTAGAGACAGTGATCGTGCTAATCGTCCTGTGTGGTGCTCTGCTCATCACCTGTTTTTCCTGCTTGTTTACTTGTTGACTTTCTGTTTTTTCCCACCTGGAGGGTAAACTCCACGAGGGCAGGGACTCAACATTGTAGTTTCGTTTCTGAATGAATGAATGATAGATTATAATGTACAATGCTCCTGTTCTTAAAGGCACAGTGCTCCGTGCGTCGCAGGAGAGCAGGCTGGGTGGTCTCCAAGTCCCCTTCTGTTTTTTTGATCCCAACGGTCAGGTCCAAGTCTCATTTAAAACCTCCTTTCTCTCCTCCTGGATGGAATCCACAGTACCAATCTCAAATCCGCTTCCCTCAGAAAACCTCTCCTAGGCCTCTCCCCGTGCCCGCTCTGATCCTGCGTCCAGTGAGCAAGCATACACGGAGCGCCAGCTGCATGCCTGCACCGCACTTGGCTGGAGGTTCAGCTGTGAACAGCATTGTCTCAGACACGCAGGCTGGCCCCCGTGGAACAGAGCACAGATGCAAGGAGCGAGGGGCTCACGGAGCTTTGTGGGTTAGGAATCTTCCCTCCCATCACTGGCTCCTGTTCTAGACTGAGTTAGGGTCTTCTGAGTGGTACCCAAAGCATCCTGGTACTAATTTTCCCAAGCCATTTCTTTGTGTTTAAGACACTGTCCTTCATTCCAACTGGAAGCCTACAGAGCTGCTCCCAGGCCAGAAAGCTACTGTGTGGGGCTTTCTCTACTTCAGATAAAAGTCCTGCTGCCTGAATAGTCAACAGTTCCATCCAGCTCAAGGGAAAGGAAGATTGTTGAGACACAGCTGCCTTCACAGGGGAGCTGACAAGCAGGTGGCAGGTAGATGTTTTGGAGGGAAGGGCCCAGTTAACAAGATGAGGGAGGAAACATCCCTGTTGTTATTTCTTCTTAGATTCATAGTCCATTTAACCAAGGGTGCTGACGGGGAGTATTTGGATAGAAATATTAGATGCTCCGAAATCAATGCCTAATACCCTGCCAGAGGGACCCAGCTTCTGACCATGGTGCACACTCATACCCACACACATACACACTCACACACACCTTTACAAGCTCTCACAGACTCACACACATACCCCTACACTCATTCATACACTTATACAAACTCTTGTGCGCACACACATGCACACACTGCAAGAGATATAATCGACCCGAGTCACCCCCCATCTTTTTTCAATTTCTAAAAAGCTACATTTACCAAAATAAGTAAAACATGTGAGGTGTGGGCTCCACCTTGTTGAAGGACTGGGTTTTATTGGTCAACTGGTAAATCAAAACACATGGAAAAGTGCTACATTTAGGAACATACTGCGACTGTATTACCCCCTCGTTTTACTGGTTCATCCCTAATCGGAACCAGCTGGCAATAAAGAAGCCAGTTCATGGGAATCCACCCTTTGTTGAAAGCGGGGCCGGGGGGATGCTGGAGGCCGATGAGCACGATGAAAACAGCTGTAATTGACTCACGAGGTCAGGCTCTGGGTAGAACTCGGGGACAGAGGTGACACTACAGCTGGTGCATAAAATGCCGGGCTCCCGGTTGCCTATAACTGTGTACAGAGGAGGCAGAGAGAAAGGCGCCGTTTATGAGCCTTCTCTCACTGTCTGCTCCCGCTGACCTGACTCAGGCTTGCTCTAGAATCTCACAATTACTCCGGGATGCTTGTTGACATTAATCACCATAATGGTAACGATGGCACTCGTGATGGTGATTATGATGATGTTGATGGTGATGGTGATGGAGATGATGATGGTGATGGTGGTCATGACGGTGCTGATGAAGATGGTGATGATGGTGACGGTGGCAGCAGTCAGAAACTTCAGACAGGCTCCTCAAAGCATGTGGAGCATCTCTACATCAAAGCGCTGCAATGTTAATTATGTGAGCCTTGTAACCTTGACAACATTAATTGAACAACTTTCCATTTTCCTTGTGTTTTATCTGTTTTAAACACTTTTTCCCCCAAACAAGGAAACTGGCATCTGAATTCTAGAAATGGAACATACACACATGCCACCCCAACTCCCCTTCCTGTCACTAATCAGCTCAGTGGCTCCACCCTTTGGAAAATTGTGATGCATTAGGAGGGTCTGTGGGATATTTTTAGCACCTGACACCATCCCATTTCTTCCTCTCTCTGCAGTGTGGTGTGATGTGTACCTTGTTTAATCACCATACTTTAATTTTATAGACAGACTTTTTTATAAGTCTGCTAATATTTTGAGATCTGCAGAGGGCTCAGCATCAGAGCTGGGACTGTCCGCCTAGACCTGGGCCAGGGCACACTGTACACACGAGCTGCCCTTGCTCCTGGGCCCAGGGCAGGCCTTAGTGACACTCTCACACAGAATCTGAAGCTAGCGTCTCATTTCTTCTCGACACAGGATGTCTGGGATTCAGTACCGATTGCTGGAAGTTGGCGAGATGAAATTGATCTATCATCCCTGGAGATGTTGTAATAAAAATAACACCAGGTCTTTTCATTTCAAACTTAATCCCTTGGCTTCCACTGGCCCCATAGTGAAAGTAAGGGGCTGAGTAGAGTGCACTGCGTTTCTAAATCATGAACGTAGAAAGATTTAACCATTTTGGTGGTCAACACTCTGTACCCTGCTCATTCAATCCATTTAGGAGAACTGCTGTTTGGAATCATACGGTGGATTAACCTCTTGGCTGTAAAAAGGGTGAAGTCGTATGCACGGACAGGCCTTGAGGCCCCCGTGTCTGCCCTGCTCCCAGCTCCCAGCCCCCAGCCGAGGAGAACACTGTCCCCAGAGCACTGCCCCTCCCTGGCATTGGCTACACACCACTTTGCCGTTGGAATGTAAGCTTCCTGAGGGCAGAGACTTAATCTGCCTCATTCCCTGCCACCCTTCCTTGCCTTGGACAGTGCCTGGTGTGTAGAAGATGCTCAATATATTTATAGAATCAGTGAATGAATGAATGGGACTTCCAGATTTCTGAGTCCTGGATAGAAGGGTGGGATTCTCTCAGGGAATTCGTCCCCCAGCAGTGCCCCACCGGCCGACTCCTTGCATGTGGAGAGAACAGCCAGGTGGGGAAGCCCCAGCCTGTATTTCCAATAAGAAGTACGTGATTTTTCTCGTATTCACTTTTGTAACCAAGGGGAGCCCCTTCTGCTGAGTCACCCTGCTGGTGGGCGAGCAGCTGTGGAAACCAGCGCACCCAGTGACTGCGGGATGCACTTCCCGTCACACGTGCGGCCTGCGTCCGTGAAGAGGAGACCTGAGGGTTCACGAGCGAGTACCTGGGGTCTGACTTGTTCTCTTCGTGGCATTTTCCTCTCTGCTGGGCGAAGCTAAGACCGGGTTGGAGCTCCTACCTCACGAGTCAGACCTCTTTGCTTTTCCTGGCTCCACCTTTGGCACAGTCTCTGGACCCGACTCCATGCCAACCTGGAAAGGGGGGCACAGAGCTTGTGTCTTGGAGGCAACACGACAGGGGCGTAAGGGCCTCAGGGTTGCAGAGGGAAGAACAGAGGCTCACTTGGGTGCAGACACGCCTCTGGCTGGTGAACAACCACACTGGACCTCTTTACAATCTACTTGGAAAGCCTTTCCAAGAGGCCTGAGAAGGAAGTTTCCTTGGTGTGTGTGTGATGGATTCCAAAGCTATGAACTTGCCTTGTTGAATGTTCTCTGAAGTGACATGGACTGTGTTCTCTCGATGAAAAGGACATGCTGGAGAATTTCCTTCGAGGGAATTCCTTAGAGGATTCAAGTTGGAGGGGGAAATTTAGAGGGAAAATGGGTCCCCCCCCAGGAATTCTAATGAATGAAAACCATCTTTCCCACACCCCCCAGTCCTACTCGAGCTTGCAGAGCTATCACATGGATCACTACAAAGAACTCGGGCCATAATTCTGGAGTGAATTGCAGGACTGGGAGATTTTCCTCGCCTTCAGAAAAGACGCAGCCACTCTTCCCTTATCCCTGGGCTTCCCTCCAGATACACCATTTAATATTGTGTTCCTCACAGGGACTGTGGGACCATGGACCCAGCTTGTGAAGGCCCTCGGTGGGGAAGGCAGGGCCATAGTGATGTTAGACACCATAAACCCAAGTCACGTTTTGAACGTCAAAAGGAGTCCTAATACCCAAGTACCTCCCCTACTTTCTTCCTAAGAGAACTCAGATTTTATGCGAAGGGGCAAGGTGCCCAGCTGAAAGACCACCGTGTCCAGCTCTCCTCCTCACCGTGGGGTCCAGTACCGCCCCCATCATCCCCGCCATTAACATCGTGGGGCTGATGGAGCATACATACGCAGTGCTGAAGTAGCCTCCAGTCACCCTTCGGCACCGAAACTGGCGTAGGAGCACCCATGGCTGAGAGTGTCAGCAGTGGGGTCTGGGCTCAAATCCCAGCACAGCCAGGATGTGGAGCTGAGGACGGATTACTCTCTGGGCTTCAGTTGTTCCCTGTCTGCAAGATGAGAGTAACCCTAGCTCCTAACATACGGGTACTGGGAAGGTTAGGTGATCAGAGGGTGATGGTGGTGATGATGATGATGGTCTTAGCACCACGACCATTGCTAGGAATAACAAAGCAACTTCATCTGTGGTTGCAAGGGTCGAACGTTTCTGGCAGTCAGATGATATGTTTTCCACAGTGTGTCCTCACCCTAAATCGAGGAAGATGCTAAAGAGAAACCCATTGCCTGAGTCTGATCAGTGTGGGTCCAGGAAGCAAATGAAAGGAGAAGTCTGGTTGTTCTAGAAAGGAGTTGGGGCCATGGGAGCTGTGAGACATGCCAGCGCTCAGAGGATGTGGAGCCCCACCATCCACTTGGGTCGGTGCATCTCACCCAGCACATGACACGCGTGCACTGTCACCTGGCCACCCTTTCTCCTCAAACGCCCTTTGCCCTCTCTGCCAAATCACCCTCCAGGGTTAAAGTGGGAACAAGGGCATCAAGCTGTCACTCATGTCTAGATGGTGTTTCATTCAGTCCTCAAAATAAGTGTACAAAGTAGGCAAAGTAGGCACTATTACCTCCATTTCACAGGTGAGGAAAGTGAGGCTCAGAGAAGGGAATTCATTGCCCAAGGTCATCCAACAGATGATCAGTAGATGCTCCAGCCCCGTCTCCCCATTGGGCTCCTTGAGGCACCTTAGGGTTCCTTGGAACCCAGTTTGAAAATCATGGCCCTAGCCACTCTCTCATGGGCCTTCCCAGTCGGCCGTGTGGTTATTTATATGACTTTGGTCATCCTTTGTGGTCCTGAGGTGGTGAGGAGTGGATGGAATTCAGCGTGCACTGTACCCAGTGGGGCTCACCAGGTGCTCTGACAGCGAGGTGTTTTCTTTCCTAAATCTGGAAATGGCTCGTCTCCCCGACAGGCACCTTCTTGCCCACCCGCGAATACTGAGGCCTAAAAGTCTCCAATTAACAGGCCTCTGCAGACGCTGTGCACAGCAGAGTGGGCAGCTGCCTGGAGCCTGACGAGAACTTGCCGCTGGTGCATACGGAGGGGCAGCTTGGCTCCGTGTCCGTCACAGGAGCATCAACAGGAAACGGAGCTCGGGCCTCTGCTGTCCTCGGTGGGACAGGTCCCCGTTTCCCTCCAAGCCTGGCTCGGCTTCACCGATGGAATAGAAATGGAACGCGGGATATAATTACACTTGCCGCGTTAGCAGCTGAGAAGCTCACGTGTTTGCTTACATGTGCACAGAATGAAATCTCGGCTCACAAGCGGGGGTGTTAGGGTGATTATAGGGTTATTAAATGTGCGTTGGTGGAAGGTCTGGCAGCTCTCCGGTCCCAGGCATGGAGCTGGAAGTTGACTCAGAGTCCCAAGTGATGGCTCCACACTCGTCCATGTCTGTTAGTCGTGATGGCCCGTCTGCCTGAAGGAGGAGGTCCCTTCCCGAGGCAGGAGGGTGCCGAGGAGATACTGGCAAGGTGCCGGTGGGGGGTGGTGCTCGGGCTCCCCCTGTGCCCCAGTGCAGGGGGAGCTGGGAATTGACCAAACCAGAGACTTCAAAGCAGGGTCCTGGGCAACCTTCCAGGTCGCGCTAAGTACTGGAGGTTCAGGAGGAGATCGGAAGGTGCGCGCACAGAAGGCAGCTGGACCCAACGTTCTGACTGTGCCCTGACTCACCAAAGTCCATGCTTTGAGAGGGGAGGGCAGTGGGACAGACGGCATTTATCTGAGCTGTCATCGCGTTAGCGCACTGGTTACCACACCTCCGTGAGCTTGAGAAGCACCTGGGAAGCTATTTATACAATGTGCGTCCATCTTCCAACTCGATACCGGCGTGCTCCTCTCTCCAAGGCTCCGAGTCATTGGCACTGCAAAGGGGTTCAGGAATCTACACGTTCACAACACCTGGCCTTTCTGACGTGGCTGTGAATGAGTCACAGTTTGGGAGGCAAGTTCTAGAGCAGTGGTTGCACACTCCAGCCCGCTCAGGATACCTGGGAGGCTGTGTTAGAGCACAGCCCCTCCCTGCAGCTTACGATGCAGCAGTTCACGGACAGAGCTCCAGAATCTGAACTAACACATTCTTGGGCGAGGCCTTGCTGCTGCTACTGGAACCCCACTTTGAGAACTATTCTTTTCCTGTCTTGGAGAAAAAAAATCAGCTTGGTCATCTCGATGTCTCTAAGGAGGGGAAACCATGCCTTACTCACCTTTTATTCCCTAGCATGGCAGGCTCACCCTTGGCTAATTAATTCACCTTGAGATCTTTTAGAATGTTCCAGTGATGTTCTTTTTCTTTTTATTGAGATGTGTTTGATGTACGATATTATACAAGTTTCAGGCGTACAACATAGTGATTCACAATTTTTACGAATACACTCCACTTATAGTTATTATAAAATATTGGCTGTATTCCCTGTGCTATACAATATATCCTTGTAGCTTACTTATTTTATACATAGGAGTTTACATCTCTTGATCCCATACCCCTAGCTTGCCCCTCCCCTTTACCTCTCCCCACTGGTAACCACTAGTTTGTTCTCTATATCCATGAGTCTGTTTCCTTGTTATATTCACTAGTTTGTTTTATTTTTTAAGATTCCACATGTAAGTGATATCATACAGCATTTGTTTTTCTCTTTCTGGCTTGCTGCACTTAGTACGATAATCTCTAGTTGCGTCCGTGTTGCTGCAAATGGCATTATTTCGTTCTTTTTTATGGCCGAGTAGTATTCCATTGCATATATGTACTGCACCTTCTTTATCCATTCATCTGTCAATGGACACTTAGGTTGTTTCCATGGCTTGGCTATCGTGAATAGTGCTGCTATGAACATGTGCACTGGGGTGCATGTATCATTTTGGGTTAGTGTTTTTGTTTTCTTCAGGTAAATACCCAGGAATGGAATTGCTAGGTCATATGGTAGTTCTGTTTTTAGTTTTTGGAGGAACCCTGATGATGTTCTAATTGGGGGTGGGGTCCTGGCAAGCTGCCCTCCCCCAGGTGCAGCCAGAGCTGAGCACCACCTTAGCACAGAGCAGGCAACCAATTTCCATTTCCACGTTAGGATTTGTCGAGTGCCCAAAGTATGCTTTCGTTCAATAATTACCAAGTGCCTGTTGTCTTCCAAATGCTGTGTCAGACTCAGTGGGGACAGAAGAAAAAGGTGTCTGTCCAGGTCTCAAGCAGCTCGTAGCCCACTGGAGGCGACAGGTGTGCAGTCACAGGTAGGAGCTGCAATCGAAGGACGTGCAGGTGCTGCAGGGCCACAGAGCAGAGGAGTTGGGGCAGGGTGTGAAAAACTTCCAAAGGAAGGCAGAATCTGGTCTGGGTCTTAACAAATGGCAAGGGAGAAGGCAAGAACGCTCACTCCAGGCTGATGGGACAGCCTTCTGGTGCCGCGTCCTGAGTCCTCACGTAGCAGTCAGGGAAGTCTTAGCGGGTCGGTGTGGCTGGAGGATGGAGCGTTGGGGCAGGAGTGATGGAGGACAAGGAATGGGAAGTCACTGAGGAACGCAACATTTAGAAATGAGTTGCCTTTGGAGCATCAGATTGCAATTCATTTTCCCCAATTGAGAGGTGGAGGCTTGGCCATCAGCCCCTTGCAGCCCCATGGTGGGATGGGTTCTCACCCCTCCCAGTGGGAAAACACAGACCTTTGAGTTTGCGTTCCTTTAAAAAGCATTGATTCTAATTTTTTCCTACGTGCTTTTGGTGCCAGGGTTCGTGCTAGAGCCCCAGCACCCATCTCCTTCCAGGAACGAGCGGGACGGCAGGGTGGGGGACGGGACTGCTTGCTGGGGCCGTCAGCTCCTGGTCCGGACCCTGCTAGTCGTTCCTGGTTCGCTTCTCACTGCTGCGCCTGTAGAGTGAAGGTGGGCAGAAAACCCGAAGACCAATGGAACCCTGACCTTAGAAAGTTGTCTCCTGCTGAACCAATGAGCCAGTGGAGACAAAACAGGAAGGACAACCTGAAGACCCCGCGGCCCCCATGGCTCCCTCTGTCAGCCAGCCTCCCCTCCTGCGGTGCACTCTCACCCAGCCCAGCGCTACAGATCCCCATCCCTGGCATCCTGGGACAAGGCCAGGACACCGCAGAGCAAGGTGCCAGCACCTACCGTCAGCCTCCAGCTAAGAGAGAGCTTCCCGGGTCTCCAGTCCCTGAAGAGAAATTGGTTTATTCAACAGTGTTTTGGAAATTAAAGCCAGGGCCTCACTCTCGTATTTGGCCAGTCGGATGGGAAAAGTCAGACCTGAAAGAAGGAACGGGGACATCTTGGGTGTGGGGCTGTCGGGGGCCTGGCTCGGGATAGAACAGCTGAGCCAAGCCTTGCTGGTCCGCTCCACTCCTGAACCCCGAATGCTGGAGCAGGGGTGCTGGATGGTGTGCCAGGGTGGTACCCCCATCTGCCAGGAGGAAGTGCTGAGAGGGGTGGGGCAGGGGGTCAGCACAATGATGGGAGCTGTGGGTTTGACTGTGGCTGGGATGACTGTGTAATGTACTGTCCAGGCAGAAGGGCAGCTACTGGTCATTCCGCTGGGACGTGGGTGTAAACCAGGGCTGTCCAGGGCTCTGGTGTGGAGGCGGTATGGAAAGCCAGCCCACGAGACGGAGTTGAAGGAACTAGGGATGTTTAGGCAGAGAGGATGAATTGGGGGAGGCATAAAGCCTGCATTTTCTAGACTCAGAGTTCCTGACATGAAGTCCTGGCTCCATCACTAACCATCTGTGTGACCTCAAGCAAGCGCCTTGATTTCTTCATCAGGACTGGATAGTCGTGCCTGCCTCACTGGGCTGCTGGCCAGAGGAGTTAGGATACTAGAAGCCTGGTGTTTATTCGGTGCTCAGTGGGTTTGGTGGCTGTAGCCGTTACTGGTGTTCCTTGCAGTGGCCCCGGGCACTTCCCTCAACCGCCCTAGTCCACGGTCTCCCCTGCTAGGAGGCAAGAAAATCTTCTTTCCTAGTTATTGCTCAGAATAATCAGGATGAACAAATGGGACAACTGATGCGGAAGCTTGGAAAACTGTGCATGATCCAGACTGTGTGAAGAGCGGACCCACGAGAAGGAACCAGAATAAAGTGCTCCTAGGATGTGGCCCCTCGGTGGAGAAACTTCATCTCTGATGGGAGATTCAGATGACGTACCCAGACATAAATAGAACCAGTCGTCCCATTCTTTGGGTTGGGTAGCAGTGCCATAAATAAGCAAAGGATCTTTTTGTCATCCCAGCATCGATTACTTCCTGTACTGGTATTACCTCCTCTGCCCCTTTTCGTCTGTGAGCTTGGGTGGGTTTGATCCTCATCTCCTGGCTCCAGGCCTGGCCAATCAGAACATTCTGCTACTTGGGCCACAGTCATTGGTGCCAAGACTGGCACGAGGTCCCAGCAGGCCAGTAGGACTCAGTTCCAGGGCTTTGGTTAGAGCTGTTAGCAGCGGGAGGACAGCTTTTCCACCAAGGTTTCTGAGAAGGTGGGTCTTAGGCCTGCAGCTGCCATCTCGCTCACCCTGAAAATGGAAGCCGCACAGAGGAAAGCAGAGCTGAGAGCCGACGAGGTCCGAACGGGAGACCGCTTCCTTTGTTTGAGTCCTTGGATTCAGCCCTACCGAATCCCAAAAGCGGAGTTTTCAGTTAGGCAAACCAACGTTCCTTTTCTTGCGTAGGTAAGTTTCTGTCACTTACAACCAATAGCACTTTGAATAATAGATGCAGCTGATGATAAGAAGTACGGATACGGAGCGAAGGATTCCTAAGCAGACCTTGGGTCGGAGATGGGCCGTTGATCCTGTGTCTTTTGGCCTTCAGGAGCATTCCCTGCCCTCCCCATCCTGCTTTGTCTTACGGGCGGGCCGCCATCTGCAGGCCGCCTTCCCAGACTTCTGCGTTGGCTGACTTCCAGCCAGTTCAGCCAGCGAGGGCGCTGGGGGACAGTCAGAGGCAGGAGGAGGGGAGAAGCCAGGGGGGTTCCCTTCTCCCTCCCTGCCTCGGGCGACGTCTCCAGCAACGGCTGTCTCCTCGCCCTCCTCCATGGCTCCTGCTTCTGCTGGGTGACCCACCCCTCCATCCCCAGCCTCGTGATGCTGGAGGCCTACTGCTCTTGTTCAGCTACGGGTCGCCTCACTGTCCCCTGGTTGGCTTCTTAGCAGTCCCATCACTTGTGCAGCCAATTCCCTGTATTAAATTCTCTCTGTTTTCAATATTCAGAGCTTTCCCTCCTCTCCTGATTGGAGCCTAACTGACACAGATGGCAAATAGGTTTCCTCTTGTGTCCAGCAGTAAGAGAGCACAGGGACATTCAAGGAACTAAAATAAGTTCAGAGTTCTTGGGGGTGAGTGGTGAGGGTGGGGCTGGACCAGGCAGGGCCTTGTGAACCACATGGACGAGCGTGGCTGTGATCTGAGGGAAGCGGGAGCCCCTGGTGCACTTTAAGAAGGATTAGGGGTGGTGTGGCGTGGTGAGTAGGGGAGGGGTGAGACTCCCACGCCCCAGCAGACTCTGGGACACATCCCGAAATGAGGACTTGGCTTCTACAGGCCAACACGTGCCAGGGGCCCAGAGAAATGTGATCTGAAACTTCCAGGAGCTGCTTCTCTCTGACTCACATATTTCAAAGGCCAATCTCTTTGGGGGCTCTCCTTGCCCAAGTGAAACGGAATACTGTATTAGGACTTGGGTGTAGAGGGGAGGGGACTCCAGGAGCCAGCGAGGCGGAGTGGGCCGGGGGGCTTCAGCGAAGCCGGCAACAAAGAGCCCAGTGACCCAGAGAAGCCTGAAGCAGCCCAGACATGAAAGGAATATGCTGGAAAAATTAACTCAGTGTTTGCTTTGGGAACCAGTCTGACGGCTCTTAATCCAGTGGGTGTGTGCGCGTTGCAGCTCACGGGACGCCCCCAGATCCCGGCGGGGCAACAAAGGGCCGTTTGTGATGTTTCCATCTGCACCACGGAGGGTGCCTGCCGCCTGGCCCAGGCCCCGGGCTCTGAGCAGTGGTCCTGCCGTCGGGGGCTCCAGCCTCCCCTGGCGGCCGGCTCCTGGCTGGCTGCTTGCTGACTTTTCCTTCTCTTCCCACCTTGGTGTTCCCACTTTAGAAAGACGAATGGCATGGAGAAGTCGCCAAGCCCCAAGCCCCAAGGCTGGATTGCATGGAGGGTTTGTTTCTTGAAAGCGCATCTGTCAGAGGGAGCAGACAAGAAGTACGGCCTTGACTCCTGGAAGGCGGGTCTGGGGCACGGAGGGCCGGCGAACCTTGCAGGGATGCGGGACCCCCTCCTCCGTGAAGTAGTTTGGTGGAATCATAATGTCACACATAGGCGGACAGTTCTCAGACCGGAATTTGATTAGATGTGCTTGAAAGGAAATCATGTTTTAAATTCCTTTCCTCCTGTTTTAACTAGGCCAGCCCCAGGGATAGGGACACCTTGGCCAAAATTCATAGATAAACAAAAGAAGTCCCTTCTTAGATTTTTGAGCTTCCTAAGAGCTCAGCTCCTGCCATTCCAGGGGGAGTTAAATGGCTCTCAAGGGTACCGTTGACCACTGTGGTTTTGCATTACCGACTGGATTTAGAAGTGACCCCTCTCTCCATGTTGACCCACAGACGTCCTGTCTACAGAGCCATCACCCATGTGGTCCAGTCTCGGGACAGTGCAGTCATCAGAGAAGCCGAGTCCGGCAACCAGAGCAAAGTTAAAAATAACCCAAGTTGCTAACTTGCATCTGTCAACCACTGTGAAGGGCATCAGTGGACCAAAGCAAACGATTTTCAAATATCCTTTTGCTATTCCGTCCAGTCCCCTCACACGTCGCAGCTGCTCCCCAATTCTCTCCTAAAACAGAAGCAAGACCCGCCCCTCTTTTCTTTTGTGACAGAAATGAGAACCTGGGAAGTCAGGATCCTCTGTGGTGGTGAGGCCAGCTGAATGCAGAACCCCCTCCATCGGTGGGGGCGGGGGGCAGTCTAGCCAGGGGAATGTCATCCCAGGTCCTCTCTGTCCCCATTTCTGAAGGAGGGTGTGGGCGTACGAACACTCCTGCCTGTGCTCCCTTCCCCCAGGACGCTCTTCTATGCCGCCACCATCCGTGGTGGACCCTCAACCCAACCCTTCAATCTGACATCCCCTGTGACCTTTTGGTCTCTCATCTCTGGCCCAGCAGGACATTCCCTGGTCCCCACACCCCGAGTCCTCCTTCCATCCCCCTCAGCAAGTGTGTGCACAGGTTCCAGTCCTTCCTTCCTGCTCAGGGCCTGGATGTTTCTGTCACGGAGACACCGCACCAGCCCCCGGGCTTCCTTTGTGTCGAGCAAGAAGGAACTCTTGGTTTACTTAAGCCACTTTCATTTCAGGGCTTTATCACCAGCAGCTGAGCACAGTTCTAACTGAGAATGTCAGTTATGATTATTGCTTTAATATAAAGATGACATTTGCAGCAACTCACCCTGGAGTAAACTGGTGCTCTGGAAATGAGTGTCCTCACTCTTCCAGGTGTCCTGCCCCCCGCCTGCCACGTCCGTTCTGCCCGCGTGGCCCAGAGTGAGAAGCTGGGTTCGGCAGGCTCCTCCCCTACTCTACCTTCTGCTCTTTCGATTGAACGGGCATCCCCGGGCACCACCCGAACTCCAGACCCGAATGTGCTCGTTGCCTGGTTCAGGGTGGAGGTCAGCCTGGCGTGGGGGGCCGAGCCCCGGCAGTGACCGGGTCCTCGTGTGCACTTGGCTGCTACTGGACCAAGTGAGCTTGCACACGTTCTGGGACCCCTTTGGGCATCCTTGACATCCTTGGGGCTTTATAGTCAGAGAGGGCTGCGTTCAAGTCCTGACTAAAACGCACTAGCTGTTTAAACTTGGGGAAGTCCCTTAACTTCTTTAGTTTCTGCATCTATAAAGCTTCTCTCTAGCACTAGCATTTGTAAAACAGGAATAGTAAAGGCACCCAGCTCTGGCACCCTCCCAGCTCTGGAGACCACGAATCTGAGCTCAAGGTGTCAGCAGGGTTGGTTCCTTTGGAGGGTTATGAGGGAGAGTCTCTTCCGGGCCTCTGTCCGGGCTTGTGGTGGCCTCCGGTGACCCCTGGCTTGTAGATGGCATTCAACCTGTCTTCACATGGTCTCCTCCCATGTGTTTCTGTCTATCTGTCCAAATTCCCCCTTTTTATAAGGACACCTGCCAGATTGGATTAGGGCCTACCTAACAACCTCATCTTAACTTGATCATCTGCAAAGACCCTCTTGGAGAATGAGGTCACATTCACAAGTACTGGGGCTTAGGACTCCAACATCTCTTGCGGGGACACAATTCGACCATGAGTTGATTGAGAAAATTCATGTAAAGAAAGTCCTTTCCTGCAGCATCTGCAAATGCTTACCACTTAGCAAGATTTGCTATTGCTGGGTTTATTTTTTTGTAGTTATCTTGCTTTTTCATGAACCACTAGACCAGGTACCCAGGTTCACATTGACTAGAGCAGAAAGGCTGCACCTACCCCACTAATTCAGCTCTGGGGGTTTTCAGTTGCCGATTGGTGGCAAGCCCCATGGTTGTGGTCAAGCCGTCCTTGGATCTAACTGGCTGATGGGAGGAGGCCATGACCTCCTCATGGCCACTAGTCGGACAGACAGACAGACTCGGCCAAGGGGCCAAAAGTTTCAAATCTCTCTGAATTCCTCCAGCCTTGAGATTGGATTTTACCATGGAATGAAATTCATTCAAAGGCATCTTCATTTTCCATAGAACTTGCCAGCTGCAGAGAGGCAAGGCAGAAAGAGTGGCTGGAAATTCCAGCTCCATCCTCCCACTGTTGGCTTTCTGGAAGTCGGTCCCTTCATCTTCTCTTTCATTCCTCTCCTCCTATCTGTGAGCAAGAAATGAAACTAGGAACTGCTTTCAACCGTGTCCCCCACGCTGAGGTTGGGGGCTACCTGTGAGGTGACACAGGCTTCCTGGGGGGTAGACACAGCAGGTGCTGCGTGGCAGCTGGTGGCTGACTCTCCTCCTGTGTGTGAGCAGAGAGGGACCCTGCGAACGGGCGTGTTCCCAGTGTAGCGCGCTGAGCGTCTCCCAGCGTCCTCGATAAGGAAATCATCTTCAAATGAAACACTCTCCAAATAGCTGAGTGGTGACCTAAAAAATTAGAGCTGATAGGAAATGGGAAACACATCTGCCTCTGAGTAATTGGTTCTTTTTTTCATATGTGAGTTGAATCTGTGTGAAATTCCTTCCCCCCAATTATAAATAGAAACCAATGTGCTTTTCGGTTGGGCTTTTCTTCTTTTATGAGGTTTTTCCCACAGACAAAAGGGATTTTCACTTTCAGGAGAAACGATTGCCAAAGGCAAGAGGCTTTTAGATGGATGTGAGTCGGGGCCACAGGCCTCCTCGCCAAATTCAGCCATGATGTACTGTCCTCGGCCTGACAGCCTGGGCTATTTTCTTTCTTAGAGAAAAATGCTGGGAGGCAGGAGCTGAAAGACGGGATTCCAGCCCCGGTTCGCCACGGCTGGCTGGGTGGCCCTCACGGGCTGCCTTTGCTCATCCGATAGCAGTTTGCTCACCTGGTACTGATACTCTGCGTCGGCAGCTACACTGGCCTCTGCACTCAGAGTCTTGATGCTGTAAGAAGTGCAGAGAGGAAAATCCGTTCAAGGCTGTCAGAAGTCTGGGTGGAAAGGTCGGTGATGAGAGGAGAACAGAGGAAGTGCCTGGTCTTGGAGGAGAAGCCGGAGGTTCTGCCGCCGCCCGCCAAAGGGAAGGAGACCCGTGGAAACTCGAGGCAGCACGTTTATTGCGATCCGCCTGAGAGACTAAAAACCCTGGCAACACAGATCTGCGATGCCTCCCCCTCAATTCCAGTATCCAAAACCGAAAAACCGAGATTAAAAAAACCTCCGTTGGTGACGAAGTCTGCCCTTAAGTGAAAGCTCAACCACTGCCTGCAGAACTGTTTGAAGATACAGGGCAGCCCCAGACCCACGGGAAGATGACGGGGTGTAGGGTACAGTCACCCTATCACCTTCCTAAAGTCCATAAAAGGTCTGAGTTTTGCATGCATCT
The DNA here is from genome assembly GCF_963455315.2 of Globicephala melas. NCBI lineage: Eukaryota > Metazoa > Chordata > Mammalia > Artiodactyla > Delphinidae > Globicephala > Globicephala melas. Next base: position 60,352,922 of record NC_083332.1, on the reverse strand, counting down.
GGCCCCAGCAGTTTCAAGTAAGGGATTGGGGATCTGAAATAATCTCATTTAGAATTGTCGCCAGCAAGCAGGCGTCCCCGGGTGATGTGTCGGAGGTCGCAGGCTGGTGGGCTTCAGGAAGACCTGGGGGTGTATTTTACTCAGTGACCACCGTGCTTTAAACATCCAGTTTTTTCGGTGTCTTTGGTGGGGAACAAAGTGACATCTGAGTCCCTCCTGTTTCTTTCCTCCGGGCCACCTGCCTGCCTCTGAAGACGTTCTCACTGACAGCCTGCCAAATCATCATCCTTGAAAGGGCTTATAAGAAGAAAAGGGCTGACTGAGACGGGCCCCCCAGATTGTTGCCCCCTCACTCAGTCACTCATGCACGCTTTCATTCAACAAGCAATGGTAGGGCCACCCTTGCTTACCATATCGGTCAGTTGACAGCAGTCGTTAAGTGTTAAATTCTCCAGAGAAACAGAACCAATAGGAGACTTTATATATTACATATATATATATATATATATATAAATATATAAATATATATATATAAATTATAGGACTTGGTTATGGAGGCTGAGAAGGCCACTGTTTGCCAGCTGGGGAACCAGGAAAGCCAGGGGTGTGGTTCAGTCCAAGTCTGAAGGCCCGAGAATTGGGGGGTTACGGGCAGGGAGCTGATGGTGTAAGTTACCACCTGAGTCCAAAAGCCCAAGAACCAGGGGTGTCAGACATCTGAGGGCAGGAGAAGGTGGACGTCTCAGCTCAAGTGGAGAGAGCAAATTTGCCCCTCTTCCTGGATTTTGTTCTGCTCAGGCCCTCGCTGGATTGGGAGATGCCCACCCCATTGGTGAAGGTGGCCTCTTTACTCAGGCCACCAGTTCAAGTGCTAGTCTCGTCTGGAAGCACCTCCCAGACACACCCAGACCTAGCGTGTTACCAGCTCCCTGGGCACCCTGAGCCCACGTAAAACCATCCACCCCAGGGAGTGAGACCCCGTAGGGGGCTAATGGCTCCAACGCCTGGTACCTGATTTTGTTCTTTAGCTGCGTTTCCTGAGCACTTCCTCTGGGGCTGGCCCTTGGCTGTATTTTCAGGTTTGCATTTAGGATTTGGAGCTACCCAGGGATGGGGCACGGCTGTCGGACCCATTTTACAGTTGGGGAAACTGAGGCTGTATGATGTCTCATCTCTTGTCCCGGCTTCTACAGCCAAAAATGACAGAACTTAGATTCAAGCCGCCATCTGTTCCCACCCGTGCAAAGCATGGAGTGGAATAGAAATGCTCAAGGAAGTCACATTCAGTGTGGATTGATGTAAGATCATGTAAGATCTCTGGACGGGGAACAGTATTATTAGTAATACTATCAGCATTACTAATGTTGTTGCTGTTGTTAATAATGATACAAGGGCCCCAAAGTGGTACTTTAAAATGTGAGCGTAACGATGACTGGGGAAGTCTCCCAGCAGCCTTTTAGGTACCCCAGCAGTGAGTTCATTCAGAAAAATCTGAACACCAACTATGTGTCGATATGATGAATAAGATTCTAAAGACTCCTGTGGAAAAGCAGATTTCCAATCAGCCCTTTGCCCCCCAGATTTCATAGTGACTTCAGGCAAAATGCATAAGCTCCTGGGTTTTGGTGGTTTTCCCCTGGGCATATGAGAATCATTTGGAGTAAATTGTTCCCGAGATCCCAGCCAGCTGTAACATCTCATGGCCTGCAGCTCAGGGCTCTCCCCAGCTCTACCCCACTTCCTTCTCCCCGCCTCCTTGCCGAGCTGAGCCCTCCCTCCACCTCTGAAGCACCTGAGCTTGCCTCGCTCCCAGGAGCTGACTTGTGAGGCCAAGCCCTTGTCACCACTGTGGACACAAAGGTGGACCGGCCTGTCCGTTCCAGCCAGGGCAGCGCGCAGGGAGAAAGCACACGTTATAAGTGGGACTCTTCCTCGTGCAAGGGTTGCCAGATCTCTGTAAACGCAGCTCCTTCTTTCCTGACCCTCTGCCCTTCTTCAAAAGAGCTTTTAAACCTTTAGAAAACATGCGGTTTCACTTTCAACTGTATCCGAGCTTAGAGTGTGTTATTTTGGCTCCAGGACAGAGCCCTGGGTGGGAGGTGTCGACTTCATAGATTTGAGCCGGGTAATATTAATGATGGGACGGCCTGCAAAGGCCCCCAGAACTGCGAACCCACGGTCAGAGCCGTGTTAGTTCAGCTGGAGCCCCTGCTAGGCTCCCAGCCTGAGCTCTGCAGCCGCACCATCGCGTATCAGTCTGACCCCAGGTGACCTCCGCTTGGTCTGAAGTTGCTACACATATTCCTGGCCCCACCAGCAGATTCAGGTTTTCTGGGCTCCAGCAGTACACACAATCTGGGGGTCCTTCTCTAAGAAAATTAATTCAAAATCCAAATATAAAAGCAGTTACAAAAGTGAATACTCAGAAAAGAAACCTTAACAAATGGCAGATGTTAAAAACCTGACAAGTGTGACAGACATCACTAAATACACAAAGTAACATAGCATTTTTACTAAGTAGCTGCCTGACCCACATCTGTAGCACTTTTTTCCCTGCTTTTTTCGGGCGGCTGCACGAGCTCTGATCTCCTTTTCATATAATACGAATTTGGCCGCATCATTTTCTACGGAGAGAATGGAAAGGTAGCCGAGTATTCCCTGTGACATCTTTGACTGTGGTTTGCTTTTGTATGTGTATGCTTGTTGGTAGCTCAGAAAAAAGGTCTTTTAGTTTCGCATTGCATAATTATACTTTTACCTGGCCCATAGATACCAACTGCAACAGTTCTGGAAAATTTTTAAGCCTGTGGTCAAATTTGGGGAAACTTCTACTGAATTTCTTTCATGTAGGACCTGTAAGATTTCACCATTTCAAGTTTTCTTGGAAAATTAGCACTGTTTTTATTTGCGAATTTTATGCTGTCTTCCTCAATGTCGATTATTTTGTGTCAAACTAGCCAGAAATGTAAATATTTTTGCAATATTTATTACATGATTCACTTCGCCACGTTCATTAGGTTTTCAGACTATCCAAGTGCTTCTTCATCGCTTGTATCTGAAATTGATCTCTTCTAAATTAATGAGTGCTTTTGTTATGATCTGGACATTTTCAGTTACAATTCACTTCTCAAGTCAGAATGTTTACCTCTTTTGTTTCATATTCTGTTAGTATCTTATCTCAATTTGTCACTTGATTCTTTAATAATGGAATTTAAAGGTGACAAAAGAAGGTACCTTTCAGATACGTTCATCATTTCTCACTTGTTTCTTTGAAGTATTCCAAAATGCTTTTCCAAATTCCAATTATAATGGCATACTCAAACTTTATGAAATATACCATTCCCACCAAAACTGTTTGAAAAGGTGGTGGCACACACGTCGCTGCGTACGCTGCACTGTTGAGTGTACTCGTGATGGAAATGGATTTCCATTTTGACTTTGAGTCCAAGAGAATCGAGTCTTCCTTTTACGACCACACACATCTGTTTGGAGGAATTTTCCACAGACCAGCGACTGGCTCCATGCCTCCCAACCTCGTATACCCTCCACTGCCCATGCAGTTCTTGTGGCGGCATCACAGGGCCTGCTCATCCCACCTGTCCAACTTTTGGGTCTGCACCTTCGCATTGTGCTATGAGGAAAGTCAGCACAGGAAGCCGTGCCCACCGCCAGGACAGCCAGCAGCATCCCGACTGTGCCAGAACGACTGCTCCACAGCTGTCCGCCCTCCACGAGCCAGGCTCCACGTGCCAGCTGCCCTCAGCCACACTCCTAGACTGCAGACGCCACCCAGCAGAGGGCAAGTCAGAGGGAGGGAGACAGAAGTCACCGCCAATTGGATGAGGACATCTTGCTTCTGCCAATTTCCCCGAAACCTATGACCTTGGGAACTCATCGGAAGAGACCAATGCACGTTCAGGCCCCGAAGCTAAACTGCGTTAGCGTCATGATGAACCCACCTCTATGTGGCCCTGGATCCCACAAGGAACACACTCAGGGACCCAGCTGGCAGCTGGGTTGTGTCCCAGGCTGATTCCAAGTCACAGGGTCAAAGCCCTCCTTGATCCACATCTGAGTCTCTTGGACGCACCAGGTCCCTTCCTTCTACAGTCACAGCCAGGCCACTGGTTCACATCCCAACTCCTGTTACTAACTTGCCTTGACAACCGTCTGACAGAAATCCCTGCCATCAGATGAGGTCAGCCCTTTTCAACTGCCACAGCCACCATAGAGGGGACAGTAGCACCCCTAGAGTTGTGCAGTGCCCAACCTGCACAGCCAGACATGGCACCCATCAACCGCTCTTCCCAATCCGTACTCCCCTTTATGGCTAGAGTGACCTTTCTGAGATGGAAACCAACCAGACTACTTCCTGCTTACAGAAACCCGCTAGGTGTCCACACTGCTCTCACCATGAAGCCTAAGCTCTGTCGCAAGGACTCCAGGCCCTGACCTGCCTGTCCAGCCTCATCTCTTACCATCCTCCCAACTCTACTCAAAGAGGCAGACTTCCCTGCCCCTCCAAACCCTCCACCCTGCCAAGAACACTCTTCCCCACCTCTGCAGCTGACAGATTCCAGCTCAGCTTTCGGCTTGCCCATCGCCTCCTCCAGGAAGCCTTCCCTGCCCTGCCCATCCCCCACACTTGGTTGATGACCCCTTTTCTTTGCTCCTACCGGATCTGTACTTCTCTGAGAGACATCTGACCAAACTGTTCTGTCATTTCATCTCTTTTGGCCTCTGCCATTCTCTTCCTGGGTGAGGCACTAGAGAGAGATGGACAGAATGTGAGCCCTGCCCTTGCAGAGCTCTAGGAGTAAAGAGAAGATAGATTTATGCACAGCCAGCCACAGAAGTGGGGACACTGCCACAGGGCAAAGAACGAGGTATCTATGTCGCAGGGACCCTCCAAGGAGCCCAAGAGTGTCCTGAGTTGGAGAGAGAAGTCAGGGCAGGGGGATCTGCATGGAAGAGTAGACCCCATGCCGGCTCCTTGCAGGGAGGCTGCAAAGGTTGCCTGGGGTCACCTGGGACTGGATCCAGCCCTCAGGGGCGCCACTGAAAAATGCAAAGCAAAGCAGGGAAGTGGCAAGGTCACATTGGCATGTTGGAAAGATGTCCCTGGCAGCAGAGAGAGTGGCCTGGAGGGGGTGGGAGTAGAGGCTGGAAGGCCAATTAGGAGGCTGTCAAAATATTGTAATTCCAAACCGATTTGTCACACGCTGAGCATAGAGGCATCTCATTAGTGAAAAGAAAGGGGAAGTGATCCTGCCCGAGATTGCAAAAGCCCACGTTCAACAGAATGGTTCCTTTCACACGTTTTATTGGTTTTTACAGTTTCGTCTGTTTTTCCCCCTTTTGTTTCTTCTATTTTCCATCCTTCTCTTGCTGTTCTGTGTCTTCTCCTTGTTCCCTCTCTTAGGCTTTTTGGATGTTCTTTGCATCCCTCGTTTGCAGTTTTTAGTCCTCACTGCAAGGTTAATGGCCCTACCTCCCTGAGGCTGGACAGAGTTGGGCCCAAATCCAGCCTCTGCCATTTGCTCCGTGGCTCCGTTGGAGAAAGGAGAGGCCTACAGTCCTGTCAGAGCGTGTGATGAAGAGATAACTCTGGGAAAACATTTACGAGAACGTGTAATGCACGGTAGCTGTGACTATTGTTTTTAAAGTTGCCTTTAAAAAAAAAGGCCTGCTTTAGTTTTTTAAACAACCCAGGCCAAGATGAGGTGCTGAACTGGCCAGCAGAGGAGAGACTGGGAGGCGGGGGAGTAGTTCTGAGGTGCTTCTGGCAGAGGACAAGGATGGCCCCTGGGGTTGGGTGAGAAAATGCGTTTTCCAAATGACACCCTGTCTCTGCTTCGCTATTGAAAGGTGATGATTCGCCGGGACAGCGGTTTCTGATCCCCCTGTAGAGATCCTACTCTCTTCCCCAGGCATAGCCACTGTGATGTTTTGAAACTCATGCAATAGGAGAGAAGTGAAAACGTAAATTAAAATATTGATAACATTGGACTCTTGCTGTATACACTTTGTCTTATTCACCTTCACTCTGTCTGGTTGAATGAAAACTACATTTCTGAAACTTTGACCGTTGGTCTCCCTTTACCTCCGTTCCATTTGTACTATTACCACGCACTTACTATTTCTTTAGATCAAGTCTTGTTTCGTTTTTACTTTATTTTGTTTTGCAAGAAGTTTGCATCACGGCCGTTGATGGAAATGGTAATTTCTCGTCACCATTAGAATCTAACGTAAAAATAAACGCAATAAACCATAACGGTGTTATGAAACTCACGCTGGACGCCGGGGTTTGCCAGAGGCTTCAAGCCAAAGCCTGTTGCAGCTCGTTAAAGGGGGCGATCTGCACGTGTGAGAGGCCAGGAAGACTCCACTGGCTGGGGGCTTCCTCCCCACCTCCTCAGGGTACTTAGAAGAGCATCGCCAGGTGGTTTCCAGGGGCCCCGAATGTCCCACCTGCACTCATCTCCTGGGCAGGCTGTGTCCCAGGACGTGGTGGAGAAGGAGACCCGGGGAGGGGCAGGGCAGTTGCCACTCGTCTCTGTTTTGTCAGATGTAGAGGATGCTCTCACAGCCAAAAGACGTCTGATTCGGAGTCTGTAAATGAGTATTTTAGTTCTATTCGTAGTGGGGTTTGTTTCAGAAGGAGGATTTTTTCCTTCTTCTTTCATAGAAGACACAGGAAGGGATCAAGCCAGCCCACAGTCCCCGCCGTGCTGTGTGAGTCTTACCGCCACTGCATTCCCACACCCACTGCCCCGGAGCCCAGGGCCGCCTTCCCCACGCTGGAACCAGGCTGGGGCTCTCTGGGCGAGCAGCTCACGGCTTTGTTGGGAGTCAGGAAAAGCTGTCGTTAAAACCTTTGGGCTATGGCATCACTAGTTGAGATGGCACTGTCCTACCAGGAGATCATCCACAAATGTCTATGGCAAAATGGAAACAAATTCATTCAGAGGTGACACTGAAAAGCAGCTAATGTGCAGAAAGCCCTTCTCAGCTTGGAACTAGCTGTCGTGCTCATCATCCCCATTTAACAATAATCGTCAGAGCTCTGCTGTTACTTTATTCCTGTTCTACCCACCGGGAAGTTGAGACTCGGGTGAAGGGTTTGCCCAAGATGCTCGCGTAGCAGAGAGGCTGGAGTGAGACCATAAATCCAGCCTGAGACGTGCCTCCCTCCCGCCCCACCCCCCCTGCTCACCAGCCTCACAGCCGTCCTGTGGCCGGGAAGGCAGTGCCCAGGGGCCAAATGGGGTCAGAGGCCGAGCAGAAGCTGGGAAGGAGCAGGTTGTCTGCGGGGAGCTGTCTGCTCCCTGCCCTTGTGGATTTGGGAGCCTGGGAGGCTGCAGTGACAGTGGCAGACACACATCAGCCTCCCTGGCTGTGAACGTCCCCCTAGAACGTGCTCGCGTGTGACACCCAGGCCCTGCAGCTCGGCAGTGGGGCCAGGAGTGGACTGCCCTGGCCTGGCTGTGCCACCGTCCAGCTGGGGCCTGGGTGGTGGTGGTTGTTTACCTTGTGGGTTTATTTTGAACGTCCTGGAGGCTCAGTTTTGTCGTCCACAGGACGTCTGTCGTGAGCCTTTGCTGCATTGTGGCTTCTGAGCAGCGTGGAAACAGGGTTCCTCTTCGTGCTGCGTCCTGAGACCATTACCCACTCTCCCTCACAGGAAGGCTGGTGGCGGGAAGGACCTGCCCAGCGCCGGCCCTCAAGCTACGGTGTCGCCTCCCAGGGGCCTCAGCCATGAGCTGTTACTCCTGGTTCCAGTGCCTCTGGGCCTGAATCTGGTCCGGAGAGTCTGGCACAGAAATTCCTAAATATTCCTGTTCTGCCTAAGCTTGACAAGCCCTGACGCGTGCGCTGTCTCATGGGGTTGTCCCAAAGAATAAATGAGATAATGATTGTGAATTGCTTTGCTCAACGCTCAGCACATAGTAGGTCCTCAATCTATAACTGTGGAATGAACGAAAGAATGCATTCATGGAAAGCACATGGAGTGGTGTTTTGCACCTAATAACTGAATATGTGTTATCATGACCATGACTGTTGTTATAAAATAATAATAATGCGGCCTGGAAAATAGCCACAGCGTGTGTGCCTTTGGGCAGCCCGCAAGTGAGAGGAACTGTGGTGGTCACTGGGGCTGAGCCCCGACTTCTAGGCCCATGTAGACTTGCACCTCTCTGTGCCCTTGCGGTGCAGACAAAGGTGTGCAGAAGTGACGTATCTTCCAGGTGGAAGTTTAAAAACCCAGGGTGTGATTTGCCGGGACTCTTTGGCCTGTGCCATGGCAGCCGGTAACACACGGATGGTGGCAGGGTCAGTGTCAGAGAGTTCCCAGCCAGCACTTGGGAGATCAGAACACAGGGCAGGCGGATTACATCGTGTGGAAGAGAAACAAGCTTTCATGTCTGTAGCACCAAGTTTTGTTATTGCAGCCAGCCTCGTCCGTCCTGGCTGATAGGAGGATAGAAATCACGAGTGAGCATATGGTCAGCACTTAGTAAGAATCCGTCTTTTACCCGAAGGAGCACCCTATTCCAGGAGGATCTCAAGGTCACCTACGCCTCCCGTGTAACATCTTGGGAAAGCGTTCACCTAAAATATCTCCAGAAATGGGGGCTCCCTCCCTGAAGGCATCTCCAACTTCAGGGAAATCTCCGTTGCTTTATACTCAGCAAGAGTTTTCCAACCTTTAACTCCATTCATTGCTTCCAACTTTACCCTCAGAGCTCCTGGGTTACAGAAGCCCTGGGACAGCTCTGGGCCTGGGAGGGGGCTCCTCTCTGTTGTACACGTGAGGACACCCAGGTGCCAACTGTGAGATTGAGACAAAGCCATCTGGGTGGTAATTCAGTGTTTGTTCTACTAAAATCATAGAGAACAAATTCAAAACCACACCCTGCCCATTCCCAGACACTAGCGCCGTAGCAGAGCGGGGTCTGGGTGCAAGGTCTTGGCATACACGTACTCACCGTACCCTACTGTGGTCCGGCGCGGGGCCAGGCATGCGGCTGCAGAGAAGAAAGGCACAGACCCTGCCCTCACGGGGTCCCCAGCCTGGCTGGGGAGGTTAATGGGTGTGGAAGGCTTGGAGGGCTTCCTGAAATCGGTGATAATCAGTGTCCTCCGCCTCCCCTGACGGATGGGCCGGTGTTCCATGCTTCCAACCAAGGGTCCAGCTCCCTCTCGTATTCGCACACAGTCTTCAGGCACCTAATCTTCCTGCAGGTGGCGCTGGCCTTGGCGTGAAAGTGGCCTGAAATAGCAGCCTTGGGGGTGACGAAATATTCTAGCCCCAGATAGCTGTGATGGCTGTAGACTCTGGGAAGATACTACAAATCCTTGACTGTGCACGATAAGTGGGTGAACGTTATGGTATGTGAATTATATCTCAATAAGGGTGTTTTAGAAAGCATCTCATCATGAGATTTTGTCCCCCGACCCGCATTTGGTGCTCACCCACAAAGCCCAGCCCCGTTCAGCCTGGGGGCGCCTGCCTGAGAGGGCGCGCAGTCCCACCCGCTGCAGTGGTGCCCCAGGCTCCAACCTCTGCTCTCCTCTGCTGGGTCAGTAGCAGCTTGAGCCCACCTTTCCCACAGAGGAGAAGCCCTCTCTCTGCCCCACTTCTGCCAGCATCGGGGAGTACTAGGGGCAGTGCTGGAGGCATTTGAACAACAGTCAGCTAGGCTTGTTACCCGACGTGTGGTCCCCAGACCAGCAGCGTGGGCATCCCCAGGAAGATGTCAGGAATGCAGAACCTCAGGCCCCACCCGAGATCTACCAAATTGGAACCTGCACTTGAACCAGATTCCCAGGGACGTAATGCACGAGAGAGAAGCATTAATCTAGGGCACGCATCTCACACTCGGCTGCATTACTGACGCCCAAGTTGCACCCCCAGAGTCGGATTCCGTTGCTTGGGTGCAGCCCGGGTATGCACAGGTGCCTCAGTGATTTATATGATGAACATCAAGGTTGAGAGGCCCGGGGCATCTGCACGTAGAATTTTCGCTTCATGTGGTTATTTTGTCCAAAGCCAACCTAGTTCACTAACCCTCACTGTGTCTCTCGCTGTCAAACCAGCCTGACGGTCCCTGCCGTGTCTCTCCCTGGCACATAGCGCTGGCCGGCTGGCTCATTTCATTCTGTTTCATCTTCACCGAGCAATCACTGCCATCTCTGTGGTCACTGTTAAACTTGGCCCCGACCACACTGGGCCTCACAGTGACTGTCCAAATGCCGGACTTCAAACAAACAAAGAGAAAATAACATTTGCTAACCCTTTGTGATAAGCCGCCTTTATCAGCCTCCGTGGCTCTCAGCTGGCACGGCTGGTCAGATGGTCTCTTTTACACGCTGTAAATAAACATCACCTGTTTGTCCAGGATGACACGGGGGGCAGCTCCTGCTACTGGTGTTATCACAGAGGAAGCACTAGGTTGGGTGTGTGAGGGTTTGGATGTGAACAGACAGAGGACAATAACAGCGGCCTTGGCTGTGCCCCAGGGTAACCAGATCGCAGCCTCGGGAGCGTTGCTGAGACTTGTGTGGTTATTGCTTCCTGGAAGGTGCGGCGCTGAGAAGGGGACTTTCACTTCTTCCTGCCTCAGTGGCCCCCTCTCCATCGTCTAGACTTGGCGTTCACAATGGCCAGGGCCTTCCGGATTCCATTCTCTGTCTGCTGCCAGTTTCCGAAGCCGTGTATCTAAATTGGGATTTCCTGGATTCCCAGAGTCTTAGGGTTGGAAGGGGCCCTGGAGGGAAGCGAAGCCAACCCCTCTCTCTTTTTACAGCTGGGAGGACCACAAAGCAGAGCGATGGAGGGCAAAGGTCACACAATTGGCAAGGATGCTCCAGGCGAGAACGTTCTAAACCGAACTGCCCCTTCTGCCCTTATATCAGCGGGAACCTTATATCCTGGGACACATGCCTGGGAGTAGAAAAGTTGGGCCTGATACCAGGGTGCGTCCACAGAAGTCCTGGGACTGAGTCAGTGGCGCTGATTGGCCGCATTGGGCCATGAGCCAATCACTCTGGCAGGAGTAGGTGATACACTGACGGGCCAGACCTGAGTTGCAAGGACCTAGGATCCTGCGTGGGGTCAGCTGCAACCTTTCATTTAGGGTGGGGAAGGGTCCCCAACAAAAACCTGGGCTCTGCTCTTGAAGATGGGGAACGTGGGCGCAGAGGCAGCTTCGCAGCAGCACGTATGGTCCATAAGTGCCCGAGCCAAGCATGTCTGCAGGTCACAAAGGGTAAACGATGACCACAAAGCTCCCGTTAGAGCTGCCAGCAGCAGCCGTGGACGTGGCCAGAGGCGTAGAGATGGTGCTGGCGAAGGTCTGGACGTCAGTCACGTTCTCGGTGCCCGGCTGGGAAGCGGCTCACGAGGAGAGATCATCACCAGTGGCATTTCACCGGATAATAAACGAAACCCTCAGAGGTCAAGTGAGAGGAACGGCTTGTTCCCATCCAGACAGCTTCTAGAGCAAAGCTGACCCCACCCTCACTCTCGGCCCAAACCCAGAGGGGAGATGGCTCTGTTCTGCACGCAGGGGGCACTGTGGGTTCTCTGGGGGACGGGGCGTGGGCGGGGGAAAGCTACAGAGGCCCCGAGTTGAAGCTGGGCCAGTGCTACGCTTCCCTCGGCGCCTACGCCTTTGGTGCAGCTGCAACGTGGAGACACTGGACGTGCGAGTTTCCGCTTCCTCGTTTTGCTGTTTTTTAAGTGGAGTGGGTGGTGTTTTTCTCCCCAGACCCTGCGCTCTAGTCACGCTGGAGGCCTGCAGCCCACAGGGGAGCCAGACCTTTCCCGAACCTGGGACTGCACTCCTCTCCCCTTGGCCGGGAAGCCTGCCGCCTGTCCCCGCCGTCTCCACGGGCTGTGCAGTTACCTGCTGCTCCTCGCTTACAGCTTAACTCAGCAGCTTAGAGCGGCAGCTGCCCGATCCTACCTTGATGCTGAACATGGCCATCGCGGGCAGAGCTCAGCTGCAGCTGCCCCGCCTGAAGGCTCAACTGTGCAGGCCTCTCGGGGGCTCAGTGACACGGCTGAGTGCAGGTGGCCCGCTAGTGTCCACACTTGGCCTCTCCTGGGGCCTGGGCCTCCCCTGTCATGGCAGCTGGAGCATCCCGAGGAAGAGGAAGACAGACCTCTTCTAAATCACCTGTGACTCCAAGAAGAAATCTCCAGAGAAATTGTTTCAAATACATTGACCTAAATGAGAACAAAAATACAGCTTATCAAAAATTGTGGGATGCAATGAAACTAGTGCTTAGAAGAGGGAAATGTATGAAGTTAAATGCAAATACTAAAAAGGAAGATCTGACATCAATAACAAAGCTTCCACCTTAGGAAACTAGAGAAGGAGGAGGAATTTAGGCCTAAAGTGGAAGAAAAGAAATCATTTTAAAAACGAGCAGAAATCTATGAAATTGAAAACAGGAACTTTTAAATTTTTTTAGAGAAAATCAACAAAACCTAAAGCTGGTTCTTTGAAAAGATCAACACAATCGATAAACTTCCAGCCAGGCTAACGAACAAAGAAAGAGCGAAGACACAAATGACCAAGCTCAGAAAGGGAAGCGGAGTCGTTACTGCTGATCCCGTGGACGTTAAAAGGATAAAAACGGAATTATGAGAGCAGCTCCATGCTCACAAGTTTGATAACTTAAATGAGATAGACCTGTTCCTTGAAAGACAGGAACTACCAAGTGAGGAAGCAGAGCCCAGGTAAGGGCTGGCAGTACCATGTCCATCATTCTGCTGGTGAAAGCAGTGACAAACCTGCCCAGGTTCAAGGTGGGGAGAACTTGACCACGTGATGAGCAACATCAGGGTCCCCGTGGCGCAGGAGCTTTCGGGATGGGCGCTGCTGTTGTGCCCTGGCAAATGCAACCTACCACACTTACCCGTCACCTCTTCCAGGAAGGCCTCCTTATCACCCCTTAGGAACCCCCAACTTGGTGTACAGAAGGATTTAGTTAGTATCTATGAAATCAGCATTTCTCAACCCTGGCTGCACAGCAGTGTCATCTGGGAAGCTTTTGACAAAAAACCTCACCCTGAGATTCTGACTTAATTGGCCTGCTGTGGGGCTGGGGTACCTCTTCGAAGTTTCCCAGGTGATTCTTCTTGCAGCCAGGGCCGAGGAGCTGTGTGGTGAATGAGCGAATTGACAAGTGATTCTGGCTAAACCGTACGAGAACAGCAATGTGGAAACTAAATATTTAGAAACTAAATATTGATGGAGCGGCATAGCAAAGAAGGAAAAAACAAAACACGCAGGAAAAGAAGAGTGGTAAAGAAAATAAAAATGCAGAAGGAGGAGGGGAGATGAGACAGCTCAGGGAGGGGCTGTTCAAGGGTAGATTTTGTCGTCAGGCAGGAAGAGACGTGAAACCCACTGTGGGGCCTCAGAACACCAGGGGCCAACCACTGCCCGGGGTGAAGAGTAAAGAGGGGACACTCTCGCCAACAGAAGGCCCTCGGAGGGTTCTCTTTCTCCCGTAATGCTGTCACTTGGGTTTCATAAACAGACACAAGAAGATCTGTGCCCAGCAAACTTTTTGTTCTTTCTACTAATTGAGCAAACAATTTAAAAATGCTTCGAGGTGATTCAGGATATTTTCCTTCCTGAATTGACCATCTAAAACTTGGGCCACGTTTCTGTAAGTGAAACGTAGTGTGTACAGACATGCACACGTGCATGCACGGGCACGGAGTCGATTAGGATGTAAAGGTAATCTGGAGAGAAGTCTCTAGTAGCCTGCCACAGGGCTCTGCATTTAATGCTGTCCTACTCAGTTTTTCTTTTTTTTTTTTTTTGGTGGTTAAAAAATACATACCATAAAGTGTACCATTTTAACCATTTTTAAGTGTACAGTACGATAATGTTAACTATATGTACATTGTTGGGCAGCAGACCTAATCACTATTTTTATAAATACTTGACTGAAAACAAACCATTTTATCAAACAGCAGAGTTCCCAAAGCTCAGAAGTAATTCTCATGAGCTGGTGAGAAAGTAGCGATTCAAAAGACGGTGGACAGTTATGCCCAATGCCTCTCTAAACAACTTAAAGCCCACAGCTTAGGACCTGCTGTTTAGGAGGTGCTTTCCTAAATGTTTATGAGCTCAGTGAATTTTAGCAGGTTGAAATGAAGGGCCCAAAGTGATGACATTCAACAATATGTAAAATCCTTCCTCTAGACTTAAAATCCGAAAGTTCTAGAATCTAAAGTCCAGCTCAGTAAGAAAGGAATGTCTGTCCTTTAAAAACTTTGAAATATGTCAAGCCTACAGATGAGTACAGAGAATAAAGTAACCAGTAACCATACACTTAGAGCTCAGATTTACCAACATTAGCCTTTTACACTGTTTATCTGGATATTATCTTATGAAGGAAAACATTGCAGAGGCATTGGAATTCCGCTCCGTACTCCTCCCCGGCCCCGCCTTCCCTTCTCCCTTCCCGAGAGCCGACCACTATCCTGATTTCGATGTCTATCATCCCCTGGCATGTTTTTATATTTTGGCCACGTGTAGATTCCTCCATAAACAATGTGAAGTGTTGGTTTGCACGTTTTTATGCTCTATAAATGGTTTCCTACAGCACATTTCATCCTGCAAATTGCTTTGCTGGCTTCGCACGATGCCTGGAGATTCATCCGTGGTGATACCGTAGCTCTGTCCCTCAAGTTCGCCGCTCTGGAGTGTGCTTTTGAGTGAACCTCCCCCAATTTAGTTATCAGCTCTCCCATCAGTGAATATCTGTGTTATTTCAGAGTTTTTGCTGCAATTCACTCAGCAGCAGTGGGCCGTCCCATATGTGGATGGAAGTTCCTCTCGGTGTCTATGCGGACGTGCCATCCGGGTAGAGGGTTGCACATACTGGATTTCAGTAGAGACGGGTGTTGTTCTCGGAGCTGTGGTGTCAGCTTCTCAAGCTCACAGACACCATCAACACCCCCGTGGTCTCCTTTCTCCAAACTTACCAGTGGGGAACAAACGGTACCTCCTTTTGGCTTTAACTGGCATTTCCCCATGGCAGGTCAGTAGGGTGTCCTCTTCTATGAATCACTTGCTCATATCCTCTGCTCCTTTTTTCCTATTAGGTTGTTTTTCATTTCTTATTGATTCATAGGTGTTCTTTATATATGTAGGTCGGATACCAATTCTTTGCCACATGTATGCGCTGCAAATATATTTCCAGCACGTGGGTTATCTCTTCACTTTATTTAGCATGTAGTAACATTTAACAGCATAATTTTTGACAGTATAACCCTTTATGGTTTGTGAATTTTTGATGCTTTTCAGAAAAGTCCTTCTCTGTCCTAATATCATAGAGTCTTCTACATTTTCTTCTAGAGATTTTTAAACTTTGTTTTATCCTTTTATAAGACTTTGTCTAGAAATTATTTTTGTAAATGATCTGAAGTAAGAATCTAATTTATTTTTCCTGTTGATAACCAATTTCCTCAGGACTACCTATTTAAAAGCCCAACTTTTGTCCACTGATTTCTCTTTCATACGCCGAATGTCTCACTCTCTCCAAACCTGCTTCTGTCCTGATACTTGTGGCCCTAATAATGATGTAGAATTGTCAATGATGCTTCAAGCCTCTCAGAGCCGACACATCTTCTCTTCCAAAGCTCTTATCCATCCCTTCCATGGTCAAACCCAAGAGCGTATGGACTGTCACTGTATTCCCTCTCTAGTTCCAAGCATCTCATCACCAACCACCATCTCCAGTGTTTCCACCTCAGCCCTTCTTCCACCAATTCGTGGGGTCCAGGGTTTGCCAGTCCTGTCCCCGACTGCATTGTCAACATCCCTTGGACTGGCATATATAACAGCCTACTCAGCCTCCTGTTACAGGTCTAACAGGCAACTCGGATGGTCCAAACCAGGCTTTGCATTTCTATGCTCCCAAACCTGCCCCTCCCAGTGGTTCCCATCCCCGTAAAATCCAGTTCCAATCCTCAGGATAAGGGGTCAGGCTTGGCCCCTCCCTTTTGCCTTCCACACCGAACAACAGCAAATCCCATCAACCCTACCTTTGAAACAAGCCCTAATCCTGCCAGCTCCATCACTGCCACCTTGGCCAAGCCATCGTCCCATCAAGCCAGAGAGGACGACTCCTTAGCAGACACTAAGCCAGGACTGTAGAAGGGTAGATGAATGGTGAGCGAGACTAGGAATGGCCCCTTCCGTTATGGAGATTCCAGTCTAAAAACTCCTGTGTGAACGAAAATTAGAAAGGATCAGATGATCCCTAATGGTCCTCCAAAGACCTTCAAGTGGAGAGAATCAGAGAAGTCCTCCCAGGTTTGCTGGAGCCCACTTACACCAGCTGGTGAGAGCTGACTGTGGGCATCTCTCCCAGCTCTGAGTTCAGTGACATCACATTGGAAGTTCAAAATCAGCCATGGTGGGAGTGTTTACATCGTGGAAACTGGCAAACTCAGCCAATCAGGGCTTCGTGCAGGGTGCGGGTTGTCAAACG
This sequence comes from Globicephala melas, assembly GCF_963455315.2. Lineage (NCBI taxonomy): Eukaryota > Metazoa > Chordata > Mammalia > Artiodactyla > Delphinidae > Globicephala > Globicephala melas. The sequence continues at coordinate 60,336,395 of NC_083332.1, read as the reverse complement.
CTTATCAGCCCCACTGTTCCCTCTGAGCCACGCTGGAGTCAGCGTAAACAGAGCTGAAAATCAGCCAATATCAACAAGCTGCCGTGGAGGGGAAGCCTTCTTATGGCCCCAGAAGTGGAGCCTCTGCATTCACTGACAGCCTCCCGATGCTTGTGGATCCATGTCCTGGTGATTCCACTGTGGGAAGCAGCAGTGTGTGAGCTGAGGAGCATCCACCTGGAGTCATGGGCTGGGTTGAAATGCCAGCTCTAGCACTATTTGCTGTGTGACCTTGTGCAAATTACCCAACATCTCTGAGCCTCAGATTCCTCTACAGAGAATGATTATAATAATACTCACTACTTCATGGAGGTGCCGTAGTGATCAGACAAGAGAATGCATGTCAGGTTCTTAGCAGAATGCCTGGCACAAAGGAAACACAATAAATTACAGCTATAATTATTGTTGTATTCCCATAACTCCTCCCCATCTGAAGACAGTGATCAAATCCTAATCGATATATCCTTGTGACTTAGCACAGCTGGTGTGCAGGGAAGCCTCCACAACCGTCAGAATGACGAGTGAATGAATAGTATTGGTCCTGGCAGGACAGGATATTGTCAGAGAAACAGCCAACGCTCAAGGGGTTAAAGTAGCTCAGGCACAAAGCTCACCTCCGGCTCTTGAACCAGCGACAGCGTCACCAGGTGAACTCCACACGGACAAGACCAGCCAAGCTGTCACGGTCACTCAGCCCACTGGAATCTCTTCCATTGAGGGTTGGAGGCCAGTGGTGGTTTTGTTTGATCTTTGTGGGTCAGTCTCCATGTGGCTCTGGATAAAGTTTTTATTATTTTGTTTGGTTAGAAAACGATTTTTGTCGAACAAGTGATTTGGTTAATTTATTTCTCAGCAGCTGGAACAGGCAAGGTGGTGACCTGAGCGATCGGTTAGCCTGCCGGTTCTCAGCCCCGGCCGCACATTAGAACGACCTGGGTGCTGTCAGCAAACACCAGTGCCTGGACCCCAATGCCGGAGAGTCCAACCCGGCGTCTCCAGGGTGAGGCCTGGGTGAGGGTCCTTTCTGAAACCTCCCCGGGGGATTCTGGGATGAGAGGAGCCAGGCTCGAAACTGCTGCGTTGGACCACACAGTTGCAGTGGCCAGCCTGCCCCCTGTGGACGAGGCCATCGCCACCTGCATGTGCAGCATGGAGCTTTGGGCTGTGCACTGGGGCGGGGGTTGGGGTCAACCGTTTGATGGCCATTTGGCCTTTTTGGCGAGGAAAGGACCCGCTGGGGCAGTTGTCTGGAGTGTCGTAGGCAAAGCCGCTGATCGATTGGGTGTCTTTGCGTTGGGTCCAGATGTCCTGGCCTCCTCGGGCGGGGGCCACCTCGGCTGGGATGAAGACAAAGAGTGGGAGGGCAAAGTGGCTGCGACGCTCGGTGAAGCGCCAAGGTGCACCCCGCCCCCGACAAGCAGGAGCCTTCACAAAGCCCGGAGCAAAGGTGGACATCACGTGCCCTTGAAAATGTGTGCAGCGCCCAGCAGCTTGCAAACACTTCTCTAGTTCTCATTTGGGTCTTTGACCCTGAGAAGCGGGGCAGGGAGGTCAGAATTCTTATACTCATTTTGCAAAGGACCAGCACCGTAGTTCAGGCGTTAAGAGGATCCAGCGATGACACACAGTTAGCAAACAGCAGACTAGGACGAGAACCATGTTATCTGTTAGGTATCCCGCATACTGGACATTTGAATCCATCTCCCTAAGCAATTTAGAAACCCGAGTCCACTCCGGACTGGCCTCACCCTGGGTGCATTCTGGGCCACGGCCTCACCACGGGCCACCTCTCCTGGAGCAGCTCGGCATGGGGAGAGCAGAAACCACTCAAAGAAAAAGACCCCCACGCCTCTCTGATCTGTTCCCTTTGCCACTTCCAACAGGAGGGGGCCCAGGGAGAAATCCTGGTTGTGGCTAAAATGAAGTTTTAAACCAAAGTTTCCCGTGCTTTTCACGTTTGACATCAGAATATATCCCAGACTCCTCAGGATAGCTGTTGTTACTTTTAATGTCTGTGAGTTAAGAAAATATAGCCTGACAAGAATGCCTTCTGTGAATTTGTAACACTCTTAATTTTAGAAAATCGGTCATTGCAATAGCGTGCATTTTAAAAATCGTAATCCAGTTCATATGGACAGAGTATTTTCTCTCAAGATGCCTTTGCTATTATTGGAAGAAAATGCCTGTGTTTTTAAAAGATGCATTTTTAAGTATGGAAAGAAAAGAAAGAAATGACATGAACTCTGGGAAGCATGGCGAAGTCTTGCACTGATGAATGTAGTTGGTAGGTGTATGGGGGCTCATTACACTTTCCCCTACTTACGTCTTTCAATTTTCATCATAAAACATTTCAGTAAAGATAATCCTTGGTCCGGTATGAATTCACATTGTTGCCCCTCCCTGTAGCCCACAGATTGGAACCAGTGGTTTTAGAACTGGTGAATACCTGTCATCCAAATTTGGGGGGGTTTGTTTTTAATCTCTTAGGTCAGAATGGCACAGAGTGATGATTGTACTGTATTTACTCATAAACCCATATTTTCCCATTCCGTTCTGCGGCCAACGGCCAGTCAATAAATATTGATCAGTCCGGGATGGAGTTAAAGAATCCAAAGATTGGGGCCTTCCGCCCCAGGAAGCTCAGTTGTATGGGAGATAAGTGCTGAACACATCATAAGAGATGATTAATAAAATCACTGCATATAGGAAGAGCTGGAGGGGGAAAGCCAGGTGCTCCATGAGAGCGCACAATGGGGGCTCCTCAGGGCTGGGGCAGGGCAGCTTCCTGGAGGAAGGGGCATTTCAGCTGAGACCTGAATGGTCAGTAGGAGCTCGTTAAGCCAAGAGGCCAGCCAGCCGCAGGGTCTTTGCCCAAATTCCAGAGAGCCCCAGGCCCCAGCTCCCTGGCTGTCAGTGGCTTCAGGGGTGAAGGCACTTGGTGCTTCGCATAATCAGATCCCGGCCGGAACAGCAGGAATCTCTGCCTGCCGCCTGCCGCCTTCCTTGTCAACAGGTGGCCCTTAACAAGTGACTAATCTTTAGCATGTTTGATATGCAGTGGGGAGCAAAAATATCACCTGTCAAGGATTCCATCTTCATGAAAGACACAGCAGTGATCGGGTTTCAGGATGCGTGGGCGCGTGAACCCTGGGGAACTCGCCCTTCAAACAGGACATTGATCTTCCCCCCAGCCGCCCGGGATGGCCCCCATCGAGTCGCAGCTCATATTTCCTGGACCTTCACGGGGAGATAAATGCAAGGAGGCTGACAATCACGCAAAGATAGGCAGAGCCCTGCCCGCTGTAAGGTGATCAAGAAGCGGCCAAATGGGTAATATTTTTGAGTAGCTTCCAGGTGCCAGGCACCACACTCAGCATTCTCTCTGCACCGGCTGATTTACTCCTTCAGATTCTTGGATTTGGAGATTTCTCATGTTCGAATCTGACCTCTTGATTCCCCCACCCCACCCCCACCCAGAACGTCCGCTCTTACTGCATTCCTGCCAGGCCAACACCTCGGTGGTCGCCTCCAGCTCGATCTGCCCCTCCAGGTACCCTCCCAGTCCATTAGCAAATCCACCTTAAACACCCATCCGCTGCCGCCTGGGCTGATGTCCATTGACCCAAAGGCTAGAATGGTTGGCGTTCACTCATTCTGACGGTGGTCTCTGGAGACAGGCTGCCCGCCAGGGCCCTAGAGCCGTGCAGCTTCCCAGCCATTCTGAGACCTGGTTCTGGAATTCTCCTGTCAAGCCTTTGCACTATCCCAGAACAACCCATGGATTCCTTTTTTTCCTTAAGCTAGAAATGTTTTCACTGCAATGAAAAAATCCCCAAATAACGGAACTTTGTTTTTATCCTTCCTGGTTAACAGTATTGTTTGAATGCCCCTTAATACAACAAAATGCTTTCCCTCTAAATGTGTCTGGATGAGCAGAAACAGCAATGCTTGGGATTCCCTTAGTGTTATTTGTCATCTCCTTCTATCTTCTCGCCTTCACTCACGGAGACGGGGAGAGAGAGATGGATGGGGATGATTCATTCTCCAGCTTAGCCTGGCTCTAGCCTCAGTGGCAAATACGTGGATTTTGTCCAAAGCTAGATGAACATGATGACCTCATATTTGGGATGAAGCCAGAAACGCCCTTGGAACAGGACTATTCTGTCACTGTCACAGGCTCACAGGGAAATGACCATCGCTTTTATTTTGCCAAGGGATGATCACTAATCATAAAGGGCTGGGGGGTGGGGGAGGCAAGCAGAGTTCATTCCTCGTGCTGTGCTTTGCCTTTGCGGTGCTAAATTAGTAATGGAACAGCCTGGCCTAAGAGCCTTCCTCCCAGAATCTAATAAAAGGCCTAGGTGTAGCTGAGGGGCACTCAGCCACGTGCGGCTCAGGGCAGTAGGAGAGCTGGTTCTAAGAGTTCCTATCTACGAGGAATCAGTCCTGTTCTGATTTAAGACGAGCTCGTTGCCAAGTAGAAAATACAAGGAACGCTTTTCTTTCCCAGTTTGGATGCTTTTTTTGGGCCGTGCATGTGTGTTGCTTTTTCATGAAGCTCTAGCTGAACACTTGCTCCAAAACCTTTGGCCAAATCTAAGGAGAAGTGTTGAACTTGAAGAAAGAAAAAGTGGGCATGGTTTTGGCATCCTTTCACTCCAGTTAGGATGGTTGAAGTGTTGTTTCCAAGGATGGAAAAAGATGAAGGAAGGGATCTGGTGTGCCAACAATTTCAGGAATCACTGTCATCGTCACTGACACCACTGTTATCATCATCATCATCGCTCTCACCAAACTTCTCACCGTCACCATCCTCACCGCCATCGTCGTCACCGTCAGCATCATTATCATCACATCCCTAACTGGACCGCTTATTATGTGCCAGGCACCATCCTAAGCCCTCAGCGTGCATTTACACGTCCGTCTGATTTTTCTCCCTGCACTCTCTTCCAATTTTCTTCTTGGCACTTAGCCTTACGGGGCATTACATTGTATCTTTATTTGTTTATTGGTGTGCTGTCGCCTCCCTCACTCTCCCGCTCGGAATGTAAACCTCGCAAGGGCTTTGTTTGCTTTATTGACAGTGAGACTCCCAGAACGTAGCCCAGTGCCTGTGACCTAGTAGATGACGCTAAATAATAGCTGAATGAAAGAGCAATATTGACAAGTTCGCTACTGTCACTGCTCTCACCTTAGAGATGGGAGGAGCGAAGCTCAGTAGCTGACTCTCAGTAGCTTGCCCGAGGCTGCTTGGCGCCACGGTCAGAACCGAGAGTCAGGTGGCGGTTAACACAAATCTCAGACTTCAACCTCTAGACAAAGTTGTGCCTTCGTCTTTGCCCCTGAATTAACAAGATATATAGATGCTTCAAGACTTGTAAACCTCCCCATCTCTGGTTATCTTTCTGAAGCCAATGGAATGCATCTCTACTCTCTAAAATGAGAACAAAAGAAGTTCTGGAAGAGTGAAAACCACCCGCATCTGCTTCTCTGCTTGACACAAAAACCTGAGCGTGTGTTCTCCGAACTCTTAATTAATGACTTGCCAAACTAAGAACCATTTGCCCAAACCAAGGCAGGGATAAGGGTTGATTGACAAGGCTCTAATTAAACCCCAATTTATAATCTAACAGCTGGAGATCTTTCAGGTCACAAAGGACTTTGAGCCTAGAAATTGTGCTAATACGAGTTCCCCCGCCCCCAGCTCCTCCATCTCTGTCCGGCTGCCCTGACTTCAGGATGGGTGCTGTAGCCCTGCTGAAAAGAAATTAGTTCCCTGCCGCGGCTGAATGAGCTGTCTTTAAAAATAACAACAAACCAACATGGGGTCTTGAGATAGCAACCTGGCCTTGGGCTCCCTCGGTGGGGATGTCGTTTGCATGGCGATGCAGGCCAGATGGTTCGGAGGCAAATTCCAGTATCTGTGATGCTGGGGGAGCCGCGGCTCCTGGGTGGGGGAGGGCTGGGAATGGGCGAACGTTGTGGGGTGCAGGCGCTGCCCTTCTGGGACTCAAGGGACCTGACCCCCTCTGATGATTCGCGGGGAAGGGGGTCCAAGTTAAAAATGAATAATAGGCAGTAATATTTAGGAAATAATAATGCCGCACAACTGGAGGAATGGGTGGGTCTGAGCGCTGTGTGGGTGTGGGGCAGCCAACAGGCTGAAACCCAGACTTTCCCTAGTCAGCTGGAGAGATCCACATAAGTAGTCCCAGATTTGGGGATTTAAACAATTTGGGAAATGTTTTAAATATTGGGTGGATTGACATAGGCTCACCAACTTTTACTGTGTCAATTAAGTACTTGAAAAATAACAAGCAAACAAACAGATCAACAGAAATAACATATCCCTGTTATCTACCCTTAGAACAAATTCATTTATTTTATTTTTTTATTATTTTTATTTTTTAATTTATTTTTAATTAATTAATTTATTTGGCTGTGTTGGGTCTTCATTGCTGAACATGGGCTTTCTCTAGTTGCAGCGAATGGGGGCTACTCTTCGTTGTGGTGCGCTGGCTTCTCACTGCGGTGGCTTCACCTGTTGCGGAGCACAGGCTCTAGGTGTGCGGGCTTCAGTAGTTGTGGCACGCAGGCTCAGTAGTGGCTCACGGGCTCTAGAGCGCAGGCTCAGTGGTTGTGGCGCACGGGCTTAGTTGCTCCGTGGCATGTGGGATCCTCCCGGACCAGGGCACGAACCCATGTCCCCTGCATTGGCAGGCGGATTCTCAACCACTGCGCCACCAGGGAAGTCCCCATTTATTTTAAAAAGAGCATTTTAACACACACAAAGTGGGGAGAACAGCATCACAGGTGAAGGACAGACCGTCTCAAGAAGGGGTAGTGGATGATGGTAGACACATCTCTACATACTTACATTGTCCTTATTTTTCTCACTTATCCTTTGGTAAAAATTAGTTATAGATCAGCTGAGCCCAAGGTCTCATATTTGTAGGACGACATAAGTCCCCATTGGGCCGGGACAGTTAAGTTGAGCTGATTGTTAATTAATTAATGCCCACTAATTGGTTCTAATGTCTCCTTTCATTTTCAAATGGGCCCCAGTTTGGACAGTCAGTTATATGGTCCCCCTGAGAACTGGTGGACCTCTAGTGCGGTCAGTGCTCAAGACTTTGGTTTTACTCCATGACCCGGCGGACATATTTTTAATGCTCTTTCAAAATGCTTTTGTTCTAGATTTCAGTAGAAGGAAGTGGACACGTGATGCTCTGAGATTCGCTTCTCCCTCTGCTACCACCCTTCTCTCTTACCCGCCCCCCGCCACCAACAGCTTTATTGAGAGATCATTTGACATATCAAAATTGTATATTTTGGACCCCCCTAGGGCAGGGGTCCCCAAACCGCAGGCTGCACAGAAGGAGGTGAGCGGCGGGCCAGCGAGCGAAGCTTCATCTGCCGCTCCCCCTTGATCCCCGTCACTCGCATTACCGCCTGAATCGTCTCCTACCCCACCCCAAGTCTGTGGAAAAATTGTCTTCCATGAAGCTGGTCCCTGGTGCCGAAAAGGTTGGGGACCACTGTTCTAGGGGTACAACTTGACGTTTTGATATATGCACACACAGTGAAAGTTCTTCCTTCTTCCTTTTCTTGTTCTACATGATGGTCTGAAAGGTTTTTGTGTGGAGGAGCAAGAAGTGGAGAGAGATCTAAGACATTATGTACATGATTCTGTCAAAGTATATCACATTGGCTTAGAAAACAGGGAGAAATCGCGGTCCTCCCCCTTGCCTGCTAGTGTGCAGGAAAGTCACTGGCTCCTCAGACCCTTGCCTCAGCTTGTCTGCTTCCTCGACTGTACTTTGTTGCTCACCTATGGCATCTCGCTTACAGAATCCCCCCACTCAGTGATCAAATTGACACCTTGCTCTATCCCATTCCCCACACCGTTTGTAAACTGTGTGCGTGCACCCATGTGCTGATGGAGAAGGGACGAGGAATTTGATGCAAAGGGGTGTTGTCAAGATGAAAACCAAAATAGGCAACATAAAACACAACTTTTATGTTCCCTGAGTGAGAGACAGCGTGTCGTCTCTAGGACGGCCACGAACTCCTGAACGTTCGTTCCAGCTAAACGTCCCAGAGCCCTAGGTGACGGTGGTGATGACGATGACGGTAACAGTGATGGCAGCAATGGAGACAGACCCGTGAGGGGCCGGTGGACACCCCAGCACCGTCAGTGCTGACTTGTGTGCACATGTTCTTCACAAACGGTCCTGGAGAGTGAGGGCAGTCGATGTGGTTTGGTGCCCATTCCTCCAAGTAACCAGCTTGACTCAAAGAGCATTAGATTTAATAGGAGCTTTCAGGACCTTGTGGCCCAATCCACCCGTTTGGATTCCGGTATTTTCGGATGAGAACATACCGAAGGTCCGGGAGGAGAGCTCCAGGTATTAATCTTCCTGCCCGAGACTACAGGCATTTAGCGCTTTGTTTCCTTACCTGTAGGAAGGGTGGTCCTTGGGTTTGGCCAACCAAGTGACCTGTTCGGTGATGTGGTCTTCATCCTCCTCTGAGCTGCTCTGTCCTGTGCAGGGTTGAGGCTCAGTACCCCTGCGATGAGCTGCCCTTTGCCACAGCATTACGTGGGCCAGGCCCTTTGCCTCCTGGGCCATCAAGGACCCACCTCCAGGGGCACCCCCATGGCGGCTGGGGCAGGTGCTGTGCCTCAAGGGGAACAGGCCCAGGTTCTCATTTCTGAGCGACCAGATCGTTGAACAGAAACAACTACCTGCTTTGTGCATATCTCTTTCCTTTTGGGGGATCTGTGGGGGAAGAATTGGTGTTGGAGACGCAGTCAGAGACGCTGCCAAAACAATCAGGAGCGCTCTGAAGGAAACGAGAGCCAATTGCCGGCGTCCAAAGCAAGGTTCAGGAAAAGCTTAAATACCTAACCTGCCTTGGTTTAGAGCCCTTCTCGGCTGACATTGAACATGCACCTTGCCTGGTGGGCAGGCTTCTCGCAGTGTTTGGGGGGGGGCTAAGGGGATTGGAATAGCGCTGACCTCATCGGCGTTGGCACTCTTCGGCTCTGGCGCCACCTCTGAGCTCAGGGCAGCTCCATTTGTGTGACTCCACACCCCCACGCGGGACTTGGAAAGCCCGGTGTTTATCCCGGGGAAGGAAAAGGTTGGTTTTGGTGCGGGGGTTCAGGCCCACCCAGGGAGATCTGTGCAGACCACAGAGCAACCATTGGTCTTATTGTGAAAAAGACACATGGTAGAGTTAGGCCAACCAGAGAGCAGATGTCGGACTATGGGATGCAAGTTCTGGGGAATTAGGTTCCATATGTCGATACCGCTTGGAATGATGAGAGCTGTCCAAAATGGAACACCCTGATTAAATAATTGGTGTGTCTGTCCACCATGGGAATTGTTCAGAAAGTTTAGAGGAGCACGTGGTTGAGGGTGTTGTTGAAGAGTTTCAAACCCTGGAGAGGGAGGAGGCGGACTGGGTTACATCTTGGGTCCGAGAGTCGATCAGTCAACAAGGATGGCACTGTCACTGGCTTCTGTTTAAGGGTCTCTGGCATATAGGAACTGGGGTTTCAAATATCAGGCACTCTTAACTAGCTGAAAAAGAACCAAGAATGAGCAAGAAAATACAAAATGACTCTGAGAACTCTGAAGTGATGCCGTAGAGTTCACGCATTTTACTGGTAGGAGAGCGCCTAGGGTTCTCATGTACGACCTAATGACTCCTACCTCAGACACAGTTTTAGTTCTTACAGACTTGTTTGTCTGGTTCCCTGGCTGTAGCTGCTAGAGAAAAATGCATTAAGGAAATCGGGGGAGAATATTATAATTTTTAATACATTAATAACAAGGAATACATGTGGATAGTGGATCACTAAGGGGGAAACCAAAGTAGAGAAAAGTGCTCATAAGTGTATGGCGATCTGAGGCCATTTAATGAGAGGGCAAACAGTTGTACAGACTTGAGGGCGCTTGGAGAGAGGCAGGTTATGGTGACCAATAAGAAGTTAAATTATGTGCAGTGGTCTGTGTGAAATAAGGCAGAATGATATACAATATGGTTTACAGAAATTTGTAGTAAAAGATTGAAAGGTAGACCATTACCTGGAAATTTGCAATACATATGGCAGACATATGATTAAGATTCATATTATAAAATAACATCTATGTATCAGTATGAAACATATAAACAACTAAAATAGAAAAATGGGCAAAGGACAGGGCATAAACAGACATTTCCCAAAAGTACCGTATGTTGTTTTTGGCTAATTTACATGTAAAATATGCCCAACGTTATTAGCAGTCAAATACAGGCACACATTTTAAAACGAGACCTTATTTTTGTCTGCCAGATTGTCCAAGATTTTAAAAATGCCACAATGTTCCAAGTTGGTCAGAATGCCAGGAAGCAAGTCCTCTCAAACATGGCTGGTATGCGTTTTGGAGAAGCCAGTTAGGCCCTTTGTATCAAATTGTTATTTATCCATTTATCAAATTTATCTAGAAATTCCATTCCCAGCAACTGACCCCTTAAAAAAGAGTATGAAGGTCTGTGTCCAAGGATATACATCAAACTTCGAATTATAAAAAATTAGCAGTAGTCCGAAGTGCATTAATAGGGGGTGAGACAAGAACATTATGGAATGTTCATGTGGTGAAGTATTATGGAAACATCTAAAAATGAGATATCTTTGTAAATTGATGTGCTGTGAATAATATGTCGTGAATGAAATGTATAGTTAATGAAAAAAGGAAGTTGTAGAACCGTATGTGAAATATGATCCTTTTAAGGCATAAAGATGACAGTAGTATTATTTAAACCATGTTCATACCAAACCGTGGAGCTACTCTCAGTTCTTGGAAAGCAAGTTTCTCGCCCGAAACAGGGCCAGGGTAGGGACGGTCTTCCAACTTTTTTAAAAAATAAAAAAGCTTGGTTTAACTCGACAGTTGAACAAACACTGCTTGGCATCTTCACCTCCGAATGATTGTACAACATTATTCCTTGCTGTTGTTTTCAGCTCATCTACTTAGTTGTTTCTTTCATGCCAGACACTCTGCTGGGTCTTCACAAAGATTCTCTAATTTAATCTTCACTGCCACCCTCTGAGGCTGTGCTTCCTTATCCGAGGCTCAGAGCTATTAAGTAACTTGCCTTAGGTCACCAGTTAATAAGTGGCTTAAGCAGGATTCAAACCCAGGTCCATCTGCCCTAAGAATCTGGGCTCTCTGCAGTTCCTTCATTCCTTCATTCATTCACTAATCAGATATTTATGGAGGATTTTTTGAGCCTTTTGCTACACCTTTCTGTTTGAAGACATGATTAAGGATGGGAAGTGTGTATACGGAAGCTCATCTAGAGTGCACAGGAAGGCACTGGTCCCTCTGTGAATCATTCACAAGGGTAAAGGATGAAGACGCTGTTTCTCCAACATCAGACATAGAATCCCCCAGCTGGAGCTGTTATGCCTTTGTGCTATCCATTTCAGAATGGAGGAAAAGTCCTAGGATTTAAAATAATTAGGAAATGGAAACCCAAACTGGAGGGACCCAAGGGGATGTTGGGATCAGTAAGACGTAAGACAAGTGGAAATACAATAATGAGACTGATCTTGGAAGAATAGCAAAACATCATTCTCACTCAAGCCTGGAAGCCCAGGTCAGGCTTTGGGGTGGGGAGCTGGGCGAAGAGCGGGTGGAGAGAGTGGAGACAGGATTAGGAGGTCGGGATGGACAGGACTGGGGGTGGAGCAGAGGGACGGGGGTGTGGGGTGACTCAGGGCTCTACTTGCAGACCTGGACAACAAGAGATTCCACGCTCTCCACCAGGGAGGAGGCTGCTGAACATGGTGCCCGGACACCATGGTGATGGACTAACTTGGCCTTCACCCAGAGCAGCCCTGTGTTGAAGCTCCCTGAGCCATGGATGGCCTCTTCACCCAGGCTCCCTGGGAGCTCTGAGAGGAACTGGTGCCCAAGTGCCCCCTCTAAGCCATCCTGGCTGGGCCGGTCTGGGAGGGGTCGGAGTCTCTTTCCTTCTTTACTTTCTGTAATGATCTCCAGCTTAATTCTAAGGTGCATCCAGGGTAGAAGTGACTCTGAAATAGAGCTCTTTTTAAATATGAGTATGCGTTCGCCCATTTCCCCTTCTTAAGAGTGAAGACTTCTTTGGTTTCTGTAAGTGGGGTGCCACTGGGGACCCCTGTATGACAGTGAGGGTGGTGGCTGGGCCCTGGAGACGCCGCCCGGCTTTGCTGTGTGGTCTTAGCTGAGTCCCTTGGCTCCTTGGCCCCCAGTTCCTTCTCAGGAGGACCCTGTCTAAATCCCTATCCCTGGCACCCAGCCCGCTGCCGGCACCAGTAGCAACAGATACTTGTGGAATGAACGCATGAGCAAATGCAAATGCAAATAACTGAACTTAATCCTGGAAAGGCACCCTCCCTACCTGCTTTAATCCTTTATGGCTCTAAATCCAGACTTCTTAGAAACTCGAAAACCAAGCCCCTCACATTTCACAGGGTGGTAGGTTAGAAGATGGGATGGTGCTGCTGCCATATTTTCAAATTTTATTTCATATGCCAAAGCGTTCACATTTACAACCTTGGAAACCACCTTTTCACTGTTGGCTTGGAACATCACCAACCCGCCCACTCGCACTTAACTCGTGTTAAACCAGCACGAAGCGGCAGGCATCTCGGAAAGGTCAGCCTTCAGCCCAACCGACCCTTCTTCTGTTTTGCAGTTTTGCAGGAAGGGACCTGGGGCTTGACCAAGTCACAAACTGTATGATTTGCGCTTTTCCCCACTAATTAAATTCAAACCATTAATCAGATGAGAGACTGTTTTCTTTTTGCCTTTGACCTCAAGTCGATTTGCTCTTCGCATCTGTCACCCTGGAAACTTTACCCTGTGGGACAGGGCTCGCTCCAGCTTTTGAAGTTGGCAGGGAAAAGATAAGGCCAAGGAGACCAACCAGATTCACTTTATGCAAAGTACCTGTGAGGCGCTCCTGGAAAGCCATCCACATAGACACATTACTCCCACAGCCAAAGAGACGGCGTGCTATTGTTCCGGGGTCATTTGTTTTCATGTTATGTGCCCAAGGAGGTGTGTGATCTGTCTTTCAAAAGCTTGTTACTCTGCAGTGGACACCCCACTCTTTCCTGCCGGGACTGGTGTACTGGCTGTTCTGCCTGCAAAACAAAAAAGTCCTGGGCAGATTTCAGTAGCTGTTTGTTACTCACTTAAAGGTCAAGTTCTGCAAGGTAAACTGGGGATGACAACTGAAAAATGAACACTGACCATGTGCAGGGTGCCGCTATTTTGCTGAAAGGTGACCCTGGCCCAAGGGTTTCAGACGAAGTGGAGGTTACACTGTGTCCCACCGAAAAGAGAAAAAGAAAATCTAGAACTAAAGTCGGCCTCTGGGATTTGAACCCGGGGACTGGGGAGAGTTCAGGGCACAAGCCACTGCTCTGTAATGAGCCACGGTGTCTGGTTTCCAGAATGTCATGGTTATCAACCGCAGGGGCTTAGGTGGATTAACATCTGAACGCTGAGGCCGAGGCCGGTCCTGTTACCTGGGCTGCTTTGTTTGCTCATGTGAATTGTATCACACCCACTGCACAGCAAGAAGTTGCTGGAGCTGAACCCAGTGGGACGTGTTTCCATCCCAGGGCAGAGGTGACGGCTGTGGTGAGCTCTGCTCCGTATTCCAGGGCGATTGGACCCCACCATAGTTCTGCGTCTTTTTCATTCATGTGGGTTTCAAGTTTGAACCTCTCTAGATGCACGTGCTGTTAGCTTATTAAACCAGGTAACTGATGATTTTCTCCTAACGAGAGCTTCACGCTGATAAACCTGGTCATTTTGAAAGTGGAGACATCCATCGTCACAGCCCTTTCTTGAATAACATGCTATCGGAGGTGCTGAAATGTGGTCCCTGACCTTACGGGGTCATCTCTAATGTACCCTTTTTTTTTTTTTGTGGTCCCACGTATCAAATGAACAGAAACAAGTTTCGGGCATTTTGAGGGAGAGATGCTCGTTGGATAAGAAGATTTCATAGAAAGCGCTCAGGCTTAAACGAACATCCATCTCAGTGGGACCTTTATAAATACACAGGGGCTGAGACCCTGCCAGAGATTCGAATGGATCCACCATTCGTGCATCAGACCTGTGTCAGCTTCTTCGCCAGGTGAACTGGAGGCTGAGCTTTAGATCAATGCCACCAAAGAGCCCAGTGTTGAGACCATGAAGGCATCTGGTCAATTCTTGTGAGTGAATGAATAAAGCTGCCTTGGAGACGGGACCAAGTACTGGAACTCCAAGGTCTAGGGTGGGTGGACCAGCCAGCTGGGGAACTGGAGACCATCTCCATGGTCAAGTCACGGGCAGACTCCTCGCAAATCATAAAGCAAATCTCACCTCGTGGCTTCATACTCCACTTACACTTAGAGAGGGGCAAGAAGGGCCTCCTGGCACGAGGCACAGATTGGGCGAAGGTCTGGGGTGGGATGCACCCTGGCCCAGCCAGAAGGCAGTGAGCAGACCTGTATTTTGCCCAGCACCAAAGGCCACCCCTTTATGGCAGAAGAAGGTTTTGGTCGATGCATTCAGAGAAGTCACTGTCATTTCCTGTGACTTTAGTCCAGGAGTCTTCAACTGCTGCAGGAATATTTTGTTGGCCCTCGATGTTTTAAAAAGGAGGACAGCTCATGTGTAAATCCACACAGCCTGATGCTCTTGATAAACTCAGAAGATCTGGCCACAGCAGGCCAGTGTTCCCGTCTGGAAACAAGAGCCCGGAGCCCAGCTGTGGCGTCCACTTTGGGCAAGCCCTGCGCTCTCAGTTTGCCAAGTCCCCCCTCTTCCTTATTGCCTGCCCCCATCCGCCTCCCTAGGCCACACTACCTGCCTGGTCCCCGTAGGCCATTGGGTCTGCAGTGCTTCACACAGTTGGGGAAACTTGTCCTCTGTGATGTGTTCACAGCTCATGTGGAGGAAAGTCATCCACAGTTGAAATTCCTTGCAGGGGGACTGGATCAGGTCACCGATGGAGGAAGCCGATAGCCAGTCCCAGGTTAACGAGCCTTGTGCTCTAGAGAGGATACATAAATATACCCCAGAGGGGATCTGAACTTTCCCCCACCTATCTGATCCGGCTCTAATTGTTACCAATTGGTATTCCCTTACGCCTCTGCTTTCTTTGTAATAGAGACGGTCTCAGGTTCTCATTCCAAGTGACCCTTTATTCCAACTGCCCATCCATGGGGTCACTGACTTCCTGGGATGAGAATTTAGGGGGTTTTGGTGTTTGAAACATTCTATTTTCTTTCTTCCCTAACCCAGCTCCGTTTATTTTAAATCACCAGGCATCCCCGTACCCTTGAAAGCTGTTCTTACTGCATCTGTATCACTAAGCATATTCATAATTTTACCCAAATCCTGAGACAGGCTTTTTATTTTATTTGTTTGTGCATTTGTAAGAAATGAGCCCTTACAGGAGGACGTGTGTGGTGACTGGGTCCTGTCCTCACTGGCCTTTTAACATGCGTCATGGATAATTGTCCATAGAATTGCGAGCTGGTGATTGGTTTAAATCCCACACCGTGCCCTCTGACCTGTGACACTGTGAGCATGTTGTGGGCCAGAGTGAGTTCACCACACCCCTCACCCCGGACTGCCCTGAAGTCTGAGCTGGATTAAGCATCTGAAGCATGACTTCTTACAGAGAACACGGCCCTGGGTCCAAGCAGGTGCTGGACCCTTTGGTGTGTACCTGGCCCTAATCTGCCTAATCAGATAAGTTTGGCCACTTACACAGTGAGCCACAGTGGAGGATGACAAGGAAGAGAGACACCTTCGGGGCTTCCCTGGAGGCGCAGTGGTTAAGAATCCGCCTGCCAACGCAGGGACACGGGTTCGAGCCCTGGTCCGGGAAGATCCCACATGCTGCCGGAGCAACTAAGCCCGTGCACCACAACTACTAAAGCCTGCACTCTAGAGCCCGTGAGCCACAACTACTGAGCCCGCATGCCACAACTACTAAAGCCCGCGCATCTAGAGCCCGTGCTCCACAACGAGAAGCCACCGCAATGAGAAGCCCGCGCACCGCAGCGAAGAGTAGCCCCCGCTCGCCGCAACTAGAGAAAGCCCGCGCGCAGCAGCAAGGACCCGGCGCAGCCAAAAATAAATAAATTAATAAATTTAAAAGAAAAGTAAAAGAGGGACACCTTCTCCCTTAGGCCTTCCCCCCCGCCCCGGTCTCTCAGCCTGGGGACGTGTGCCGTGGCACCAGAAGGAGCAGAAGTGTGGGTGTCAGGGCTGGGGGGTGGGCAGTGGCAGCAGCGAGCACGGGGTCTTTTCAGGTGACGAAATTGCTTGGGTACTGGGTCAAGGTGATGGGCACGCACAGTTGTGGATGCACTTAGCGCCACTGAGCTGTACGCCTTTAAATGGTCAAAAGGCAAATTTTGTTATGTGCATTTTACCACAGTAACACAAACAGCAATGGGAAGGAAACAGAAGCTATTCAGTGAGAAGAAACTTTTAAAAGGAAAAATGACCATTGATAACCTCAGGGAGAGAACGAGAGTGCGGGTCTGTCACCTTCCTCATGGGGCATAATTATACATGCCTGTCTCACAAGCACACACACACATGTACTCACCCCCTCCCCCATGCACACACACACCACATCTGTAACCGCAGACAACCAGCATGCTTGTCACGGCAGTGCGGACATCCCGGTGTGACCTCGGGCCCAGCCACTTATTCTCCTGAAAACGGAGACCAAGGCTCCCCCCCCAGGATTCAGTAAAAACACTCGCACACGTCCAGGGGTCCCAACGTCAGGGTCCTAAACTTTGTGCTGCATAAAGGGAAAGTGAGCCGTCATGTTGGAGCCATCCCGGTTTTCCAAAGCGCTTTTGGGGAGCCCAGACAAGATCAAACCCAGGGAACTCTCAGAGCCTCCCTAGCCGCCTTCCTATCGTTAATTAGCCGGCTGTGTTGATTTCCCCCAACTGCTGAGGTTTCAGATCATAACTGTGTCCAGGGCTGGGTCTGACCCAGCCACCCGCAGAGCCGAGCCATGCACAGGATGCCTTTGAATGCCAGGGCAGGAATGCCGCTGGGGAAGCCCGGCTTGGGGTTCAGAAGGAGGGAACATGGGACTTGCCTCACGCCTGCCGCCTCTGGTCTGGCACGCTGGAACCCAGCGAGATCCAACCAAACCCTGTGTATTGTTTGCGGGGGCCCCATGACAAAGAACCACAGACTGGGTGTCTTAAAACAGCAGACTATTGTCTGGTTGGCGTGGGAGTCTGCAATCAAGGTGTCGGCAGGCCGTGCTCCCTCTGCAACCTGTAGGGATCCTTCCTTGACCCTCTGTGCCTTTGTCTCCTCATCAGGACCCCGGCCGTGTTCGGTTAGGGTCCACCCCACTCCATCTTGACTTTATCTCTGATCACATCTGTGATGACGATTGCCAGGGAAGGTCACATTCTGAAGTCCCTGGCATCAGGACTTCAGCATATCTCTTCCGGGGGACACAATTCAGCCCATAGCACCCAGCAGTCCCTCCACCCCCCAGCCCCTCTGGGAACCTCTTGGTGCCTCCTGAAACGCACAGTGACTGTTTGCTCCCGAGGATCGGGACGCTCCACAGGGACCTCTCCAAAGCCCTGGCTTTCACGGTTTAAAGGAAGCCTAACACTGCGGCCATGGTTTTAATTAAAGGTTGATGGGCCATGTCATGACATCATCAATAAAACCAGCAAAATAAAAAGAAATAACTTAATAAGAGGCGTGGGAGGGCAGCCCAGGATTTGTCATGAAATTGCATGATGTAGCAATAAAACGCCATTGTAGAGAACACTGGCAGGGTTCGGGCTGCCCAGCGTGTCCTTCGTTTGCTAAGAAGTTCCACTCCCTCCCATCGACTTTCTGCGGCGCCTCCAGCCCAGACAGTGCCCCCGAATGTGGAATCTGATTTGCTCCCAAGTTGGGTGAACTGAGCAGGTTAATTCCAAACCACTGGGTCTGAGTCAAGTTCTTTTCTGGAAATCGTACACTGAAATTACCGGCACCCGCACGCCGTGGGGGCCGTGGTGTGATGATATCTCTGTGTGTCACTGTGCCGCCTGCCTGGGCAACCAGCCTGAGACTCCAGAACAGAAGCCAGAGGGGATTCCAGGGTTTAGAATTAGGCTCAGCCTTAAAAATGGGGTTGGGGACGTCCCTGGCTGGATTCATCCGTGGCTGTCATTTCCCTCAAGTTCACGGATAAACAGAAGTTCTGTAATATTTTTCACTTCCACGTCCCTGTCTTCATGGTTTAGAAAATTTGCTTTCTTGGGAACTAGAAAGGTTGGGGGGATTATGTGACCTTCTGCGAGTAGCCGTTTAGGAGGAACGCTGATTAGCAGGGACAAGTGTTGATACCACGGGGAGGCAGGTGAACGCGGGGCTGCCCTTTCCCGCAGGCTGTGCCCTGTTGTGTGTTTCACCAAAGCACCAGGCCAAGGGGGCTGGAGCCAGCTTGGGTCCGGCTGGCCATGACATGAACCACTGGGACTGCTTCTAGCAGAGCGGTGACTTTTTGCAATTTTCCCACCCAGAGGGGGTGCCCCTACCTAATTCGCACAAAGATGCCTTATAGGCGAGCATCGCTCTGGTCAGAAGAATTTGACCATCAAATACAAAAGGAGGGTGGACACACCACTTTCCAGTTGAACTCATGCACTCGTTCATTCCACAGTGTTTTTCTGAGCATCTGTTAATGCACTGGGAAGTCTGCTATCTGAGGGAAGGAGGGCAGGAAGAAGCAGGGCCCTTCTGGATCTCAGAGGACACAATTTGAACCAATGGGTAGACGTTATATGGAGGCTGATCGCAGATGGAAAACACACACACCAGGATGCCTCTTGGAGAGGTAGTTTAGAATCATCTAGAAAGTGGAAGCTGTGTACATTTCATTCCAGGTGTATCCCCTGGAGAAACCCGGGTCCAGGTGCACAAGACAGTCCACGGCAGCGTGATCATCAGGTGCCCCAGCTGGAAACAACACAAATATGTAAGAACAGTCACTCCAGTGGGTGACGGTGGTGCCATCTATAAGAATGACGGTGAATGGCCGCAGAGGAACTCGTGAACGCGGTGAATGGCCGCAGATGAACTCGTGAACGCGGTGAATGGCCGCAGATGAACTCGTGAACGCGGTGGCAAGCAAAGGAAGCAAGTCACCAATACACAGCCACTAAGACGGTGCTTCGTAGAATTCAAACGCAGCAGGGCTCCCTTACATGTTCACGGCCGGACACGCATGTGCTACGTGCGAAGTAGGGCAGGGACGGCGCTCGTGGAGGCTGGGGCCGTGGACAGCTCTGGAGCGAGGAGCTGCCCCAAGGAATGAGTGGGGAAATGCAGACTGAGCCCTAACCAGCTGGGAGCCTCTAGCAATTGCGGACGCAGGACAGACACGGGGGCCGGTGATGTGGCAGGAACGTCTGAGGCTACCCTCTTGGCTCTGCACACAAGGGAGGACCTCTGGCCAGCCTGGTCAGGGGCAGGCAGAGCTGTGACTCAGAGCATCCTTCTCCTCTGCTTGGCCTGGAAAGGGAAAATGTGAGGCCATTTTTAGGGAATCTGCTGCTTCCAGACGTAGGCTGCATCATCCCTGCCTCTAGAAGGAAGGAGGTGAGGCAGGGGGCATGGCAGGTGGGAGGACCTGATGTCCCATTTGGGGCAAAGGGGCTTGGAGAGGTGGCAGGGCTGTGGCGGACACACCCCTTCTCCGGGGTAAACCACGCTGCTCCCTTTGGGTCCTGACATCCCAGGTGAACCTGCTCTCTTGGCCAACTCATGAGGTCTTGCACTGGATGACCCCTCCTCCCCTGGAAGTCTTTCCTGGTGTGTCAAAGGAGGTGGATTTGCCCCTGTAGGCCGAGGCTGCTGCTCCTAAGATACCCATCTAGTCAGAGTCCCCAGCCAGGCCCCCAACCACGGTGCTCAGACGCAGGTGGTACACTAAACAGACGGCACCCTGAGCCCTTGGAGCCCCCACTGTCGCTAGCTGTCAGTGTTGTGTTAACTCCAGAATACCTTCTCTCACTGACCCTTCATCCCACCTAAATCCACTCTTATTTTGGTCGTTGAGGTCTTGAAGCACCCAATTAGAAATAAACAGCCCCATGGTGGAGTCACAGCCACCATCTCTCCAGCGTAACTCAAAATAATGGCTGATATTTACCCAAAGTCCATGGCATGCCAGGCCCCCTGCAGTGTGCTTAATGTACCCCAGCTGATTTGATCCTTCAGAACCCCTATGATATCGGCACTGCTGTATCCCCCATGTAAAGGACGAGGAGGGGCTTCCCTGGTGGCGCAGTGGTTGAGAATCTGCCTGCCAATGCAGGGGACATGGGTTCGAGCCCTGGTCTGGGAAGATCCCACATGCCACAGAGCAACTGGGCCCATGAGCCACAACTACTGAGCCTGCGCGTCTGGAGCTTGTGCTCCGCAACAAGAGAGGCCGCGATAGTGAGAGGCCCACGCACCACGATGAAGAGCGGCCCCCGCTCGCCGCAACTAGAGAAAGCCCTTGCACAGAAACGAAGACCCAACACAGCCAAAAATAAATAAATTTATTAAAAAAAAAGAAGGATGAGGAAACCGAGGCACCAGGCAGTCAGGGAATCTGCTCTTGGACACAGCTGGGATTGGAACCCAGGTCTTCTGGCTCCAGAGTCTGAGCTTTGAGCCATTGCACTGTCATCCCGGTTTGGTTTAATGGGTCCAGTGTGGTAGCCATGGTAGCTACTAGCCATGTATGGCCATTTAAATGTAAATACATTAAAATCAAACCAATGAAAATTCAGTTCCTTGATTGCACTAGCTAGTTTAGGCCCAGGGGCCGGGGTGCATTCTCTGAGGTGGTGACATTGGAGTGATGGCTGGATGGTGGAAACGAGCTGCTTTTGTGAATCGCCAGGGAAGAGTGAGTGCCTGAGACTGATCAGCATATTCCGAAAACCCCAGCTGGAAAGGTTCTAGTGGTGGAGAAACAGGAGGAAGGGCCCCGAGGCCAGGGCAGGGCTGCTCTAGGGTCAGGCCGTGGAGATGGACAGGACCAAACCCCAGAGGGCGTGTGGGCTGCGGTGAGGAATTTCCCATCTACTCCACGTGCAAAGCTTGTTGCATTAATGCCTCCAGTCATGGATTCGTGGGAGACATTGGCAGTGTTAATGCTTTTCCGGGTTCCCAGTCCAAACGGGATCACTTGTACTTGCTTTAGATGAACACGCAATAAAAAATGCTGCAGAAAAGATGCTCCCCGCCCTTCCTGGTGGGTTCTCTCTTGAAGGGAGTGAACTGCATTTGCCGTTTCCACACCCTACCTGAACTTGGCCTTTTCTCCCAGCTGCTTCTCCTCTGGATGCAGGGAGGTCCATCAGGTCTGGGTCTGAGGAGCTGGACTCAGTTTCCAAAGCAAAGAGAGACACAGAGACGACAGCAGAGATGTCTGTCTCAACACAGGCAGGAGCTGCCCGGGGGTCGGGTGAGATGCAGATGGCTGGGTGGACATGAGGTGGGCTGACTGCACCCTGTACGTTGAGGGCATTTGCTTTCCCGCGCAGGGACCCCCTCTGGAAGGACCCTCGAGGGAGTGATGGCTTCACGAGTCTCCTCCAGGGGAGGCTGGGTGGCCAGAGACTGTGGTGGCAGGGGAGTTGTTTTGCACTGAAAACCCTTTTGTACCTTGTAAATTTTGTTCCGGGTTCATGTGTTAGCCATTCGGAACGTGTGCAAATACACAGCAATTTCTGTGTGTTAATCTGGTATCCTGCTACCTTGCTAAATTCATTTATCAGTTCTGGTAGTTTTTGTGTGGAGTCTTTAGGGTTTTCTATAAATAGTATCTCGTCATCTGCATATAATGACACGTTCACCTTTTCCCTTCCAATTTGGATACGTTCTATTTCTTTTTCTTGTCCGATTGCTGTAGCAAGGACTTCCAATACTCTGTTGAATAGAAGAGGTGAGAGTGGGCCTCCTTGGCTTGTCCCAGATTTTAGCAGGAACGCCTTCAGCTTTTCATCATTGAGTATTATGTTGGCTGTGAGTTTGTCATAAATAGCTTTTATTATGTTGAGGTATGTTCCCTCTATACCCACTTTGGTAAGAGTTTTTATCATGATTGGATGTTGAATTTTGTCAAATGCTTTTTCTGTATCTGTTGAGATGATCGTGTGTTTTTTGTCTTTTCTTTTGTTTATGTGGCGCATCACATTGATTTGCATATGTTGAACCATCCTTGTGAACTTGGGATGAATCCCACTTGGTCAGGGTGTACGAGCTTTTTCATGTGTTTGCTAAGATTTTGTTGAGAATTTTTGTATCTATGTTCCTCAGAGATATTGGCCTGTAATTTTCTTTTTTGATGGTGTCTTTGTCTGGTTTTGGTATCGGGGGTAGACAACAAAATGGTTTTAAGTAGAAGCTGATGGCTATCTCTCATGAGGTCCAACTCTATGGGAACATGGCATTTCACAAGGATTCATTGTTTCATGGTGAGATCGTATAATTGTATAGAACCTTGGGTCTAAAGAAGAACGTTAAAGATCTGGCCCAACCCCCATGTCACAGACAGATAGACATATCCAGAGAAGTCGGAGGTGCTCCTGAGGCCACACAGCTGGTTTGGGGCGCAAATGGGATTAACATGCAGACCGTTTGTCACCAGCCTCTGTTCCTGGAAGATGCTCTGATAGGCCAGATGCTCTCCCTGGAACTTTCCATTTCTAAGTTTCTAGAAGCCTGTAATGAAAAAAGAAAACGTAGCCCCTGTAATGGCTTCCACGTTTTCAGAAAGAAAAATGGAGATTTATAATTTGACCAGGGTCTGTGGGCGATTTCTACATGCAAGAATCTGGCGGACAATGTTCTCTGATGCATGAGGCGGTGATGTTTGGGGCCATGTGCATGGTTTATGGCAAGACTGGGGGACTGGGAGATTTTTCGGCAAATCCCAAACATAGCCATATATGGAGGATTTTATGCAAAGTAGCTGACTAGGATCTAATGCTGTAATTAATGGAATGAATACAAAATGCTTTTGTGATTTGTTATTATTGAGCCTTGCTTGTGTAGCAGTTACCTTGTGTCAAGAACCATTCTGAGCACTTCACAGAAATTAACCTGTGCAGTGTGAGCACTGTGTCGTGGTAATTTCAGGTGTGAATTTTGGAGTCATGTAGACATGGATTTAAATACTCGTTCTGCCATTCTCATTAATTATGTGACCGAAGTCAAGTTACTTGACCTCTCTGAGCCTCTGCTTCATTCGTCCATAAAATGGGAACGTTCCCAACTGTCTCACAGACTTGCAAGAAATGAGGCAAGCTCTTAGTTTGAACCGTATAAAGTACTGACTTTCGACCTGTTTTCATTTACAAAACTAGCACTTTCATATGGTTCAAATACATAAAGAGCTTAGCCGAACGCCAGCACTTGGAAAGCACTGAATAAATAATAGCTTTTTTTTTTTTTCAACTTTAGCTTGAGAGGAGCTAAAATACAAGAACGCTTTCTGCATTGCTGTACGCATTTTCCTTAAGTGCTTTGATGGGCCCTTTTGCCCCAAATTATCTTCAACAAGACTCACTAAAATAACTGAAAGGCGTTCACTGAGATCCAGCCTTTGAAAGAGAGAAAATTTTTGATGGTGATTTTTGAGTTTCCATAAGCTCTCGTTTCCAATGGCTTCAGCTCCGGTTGAATAAGGCTGCTCAGAGCAGGCGGCTCTGAGGTGGGCAGTTTAGGTCATGAATCAGGAACGAAGAGCCCCCAAGGCGGGCTCCTGGTGATGCAAATTCCTCAGCCCCATGTCGCCCTTGCAAGGTGGGGGGTCCCATCACAGCCCTTTGACAAATGCACAGCTCCTGGGCCAGGGAACCACAGGAGGTGAGATTCACGTGGGCTAATTATATCAGAAGATAGATACCCTCCCCAGAGAGAGACCCGTTCTAGTCCCTTTCCTGCCAAAAACACCATAGCAACCAACATGGAAATGCCATTCTGTCCCTCAGATGTCAGCGCCTTTCTCTGGGACGGAGAGCAGATGTGTGTGCAGATTGTGACCTCCTACCCGAATGGAGAGGTGGCCCACATGCCCAGGTCACACTGCTCACTTCAAGGGAAAAGTGTCAAAGAGCATTGACATTTGGGGGCTCAGGAGGAACCCAAAAGTATGGCTTCAGGAGCTCAGTGACCACTGGTCAGGAGTGAAATCGGAAGCCTTCCATTCCCGCAGAAAAGAGCCATGGCCCTGCCGTGCCGTGAATTCTCAGCACCATTTTCAACACCAGCTATGTTTTTACATGTGTTTAGAGTCGCGTCACGGGTCTAAATCATCATCACCAAATTGTGTAATTATCCACTCAGTGCGTCACCCATGTCGAGGATGGTATGAAGAATGTTTAATGGGTAGAATTCCTAGGGGTTTATATTTGAGAGTCCCGTCTGCCAGCGCAGTCACCCTGGGTGATTGCATTGCTTTCTGATGCAGTAATGGCCAAACGCTGGTGTAGTGACCTGGTCAACATACATCACACCAATCACGGAGAAGCCTGAAGTGTCTGTGCACTCAGCTGCCGCCGCCCACGTCCCCACCAGCCGCTTGCTGACTCCAGTGTTACAGATCCTCAACCACAGGGTGCCCCCACCGTGTAGCAATCCTTACCTGCTTTATCAATAAGCATTATAATTGTGAAAGAAAGTTACCAGGAAAACAGATGCTTGATTACGTCATAAAGATAGAGCATAAAACACACATTCAACCACTGATGACACAAAACATTTCATTTTTACCCTGTGGAAATGAGAATACCCTATACAATACTCTCCACGTGTAAATAAGCAGTATAACTTTAGAGAAGGTTGAAAAGGGACCTGGTTCAAAGCCCCTTGAAGATCTGATTTGAAGGCTGTGCTGGGAAAATACAAGATGAGTCTGGAGCATCTGGTAGTGCCAGAAATTAAAGTGTGTGTTTTTGAAAAAAAGATGGGCAGTGTCAAGAGGGCACAGAAGTCAGTAATCCAAAAGATCTTCCAGTGGCCAAAATGGAACCATTTGACAACAAAATAAATAATGAGAGCATTGGGTTATTACCCGAACAACAAAATAAATGTCCATGAGCCCATCCTGATATAAATAGATGATTGAATAAATAAATAAATGGACGAGAAGGGACAAATCCTTCCTACAAAAGAATTCCACATAATAAATGTACAAGGAATGAGGGAGATCAGAAATCATCGTTAGGAAGAGTTGCTGTGGCAAGATCTACCGATGACGCTGAAGTTAGTAGGTGGGAATTTAAGAGAAGCAGGATAGCTGCAGAGCCTCAAAGTGTCTCCCCTGAAAGATTTATCGATTGCTGTGACGGCTGTAGCCGTATGTCCACAAATTCTCGGATACTCTGCCCTCCAAGACGTGCAGCTTAAATATGGCCTGGACTTGGTGACTCTCTCCTAACCAGATAGAGCATGGGAGGGGAGAACAGGGAACTTTCAGTGGAGGAAGCTGGCAGGCGTCGCCCAAAGTGATCAAGTGATCGTCACCCATGATAAGCCATTCAGACAGCATGCACCTCCTGATAGGTGGGATGAGAAGGACACATCCATTCTGTGACATTCTTCCCCCAAATCCATATCCTCAAGTCTAATCATGAGCAAACAGTACACAAACCCAATATAAGGGACATTCTGCAAAAGATCTGACCAGGACTCTTCAGAGCATTATGGTCACAAAAAAGAAGGGAGGTCTGGGAAACCGTCACAGACGGGGAAGCCTAAGGAGATGTGACAACTAGATGTGACGTGGTCCCCTGGATGGGATCCTGGAGCATGAAGAGGGCCTTCGTGGGAAACAGAGATCCCAGTGAGGTCGTGTCTTAGTACTGTAGCTGTGTTGGTTTCTCCATCTTGATCAAGGTCCACGGGTCAGGTGTGAAGTTACCTTTAGTGGGTGGACTGTATTCAGAAACTCTCTTTACTAATCTTGCAACTCTGAAAACCTAAAATTATTTCCAAACGGAAGGTTTTAAAAATATACGTGTTCACAAGTTTTCTTCCCCTACATTGACTATCACCATGCTGTGATAAGATCACTTACTTTTAATAAAAGAGGAGAAAAATGAGCTGGCACCCTCATATGCTGCCTGGGGTCAGGGGGGTGGGTACCACCTGGAACAACCAGTTTGGAAAACAGTTTGGGAAGAGCTGCTGAACCTAATCTGAGCCACCCTAGGACGCAACAGTCCCGCTCCTAGGTATGTGCTCAGCAAAACTGCGTGTGTATGTGTGGGTGGGGGGGTCCCGAAAGACACGCGCAGAAATGTCCATAGCAACTTCATTCAGAATGGCCCCAAATGTCCATCAACACGAGGATGGAAAATACGTTGTGACGTATTCGCACACCGGAATAGCGTCCAGCAGAGGGTCTCAGAGTGGGGTGCAGGGACCCTGGGAGTCCCCGAGACTCTTTCAGGGGATCTGAGAGAGCATTTTCATAACATCACCAAGATCCGTTTGCTTTCATACTCCCATCGCAAGAGCATCTGGAGGAGAATTCCAGAAGAACTCCTGCGTGACGTGACATCGCAGCAGACGGGATGAAGGGGCAGATGTGAGAGCCCAGCTCTCCTCTGTTGAGTGAGACACAGAGAGATTTGTAAAAAGGCAAAACAAGGGCACTCCACTCACTGCATGTTTTGAAAATGTAGTCATCTTTATTAAAACATGTTATTTATAATAACACGTAGTGTGTTTATTACTTTTCCAAATAAGCTAATAAATATGTTTCTAACTTTCTCCATTTTGTTAAATTTCAGTATACATTCGTAGACATAAAGAAAGTGGAAGTGTGCTGAGACCAAAGGCTTTGAGAAGTGCTGCCGTTTCACAGTGAGAAAGTCGGGGCTGCACGCTGCGGGCCGGACGGGCGTCACAGCCCTTATGCTAAGTGAGAGGAACGGTCGCAGCCCGGTCAAAGGCTCAGAAACAGCCAGAACCTCTCCTGCGAGAGCGACCAGAACAGGGGGCTCCTCTGTTGGGGGGAACGACCTGGGTGGGGACACAGGACAGCCTTGAGGGCTGGCGGGTGTCTGGCTCTCAAGCCGGGTCATGGTTACGCAGGCGCGTCCGCTTTGCAAAGTTTATAGAGCTTAAGCTTTGCGCCCTTTTACCCTATGTCTGTTATCCTTCACTCAAAAATCCCCCCAAAGAGGGACGCTCTTGTCTTAACACTTGAAATAACTGCACTGCTGGACACTCAGCCCCACAGCCAAGCTTTGGGACCAGCTGGCCCTGAGTTCACTGACTAACCTAAGTCACTGCCCAGGCCCCTGGGCTGGTGATCGGGGTCGGGGTGGGGACCCACGGGAGTGAAATCACGCCCCCCACCCCCCTGCCACCCCGCTCCTTCCTCCCCTGCATGAGCAGCTGGCCCGTGAATGTCTCTTGACCATGAGGTCCCTTAACCCACCGCAGGGAAGGAGTTTGCTGCCCCACACCTCCCCCCACGTCAAGCCCGCCCTTGGCGTCAGTGGCCAGGAATGTTCAGTTACTGCCCCAGAAAACCGTGCCGGCTCCAAGACCCACCTCTAAACTGCATGGGATACATTGGCCTGGGCCCCCGATGGCCCAAGCCCCTCACTTATCATTGTTACTCATGAGTTCAGGAAACGTGCTGCTGGATCTTTCCTCTCCCGACAAAAATGCCCCAAACCTCCGTGGGCCTCCCTGCCCGCCCCCAGGATGAATTACACCGGCTCGTAAGCACACGACTGTCACTCCCCTGCTGCTCACAGCTGGGGCCATATTTCAAATAGCAATTAATTGACGACAAATAGTAATTAATGGGCCACATTCCTCCTTCAGTGAAGTACACAATTCCGTGCTCCTCGCACTGGGGATGGGCCACACTCTTGTTTTCTTTTAATCTGATTTGAAAGAGGAGCGCTCTCTGGGCGGCAGGGACAGAGCCGGGTCCCCTGTGAGTTCATCGGTGTGGCATGCGCAGCCTCACTGCGCTCAGATATGAAAAGTCAACCGTCAGGGCCCTGCAGGGGCCTCGGGGGCGCGGGTGAGGAGCTTAATGAGCCGTGGTCCCAATTTATTAAAAATCATAAATATTCTCCTTGGAGGCCGGGGGCAGCTTCTGGCTGCTGTGTGTATGTGTGTACATGTGTGTGCCTGTACATGTGTGCACGTGTATGTGGGGGGGACTGATTTCCTTTCTTTTTGTTTTTTGAATTTTATTTTATTTATTTTTGTATACAGCAGGTTCTTATTAGTTATCCATTTTATACATATTAGTGCATACATGTCAATCCCAACCTCTGTGGGACTGATTTTCAACGAGTGTGACCGAGCAGGCAAACCTCACTTGGAAGCAGGGTTTTGGATGTGGCCCACGTTTAAGTGCATGTCCCAGCATGTCCCTTGAGAAGGCCCCTCACCTTGCTTATGACAAGAGTGTCATGAAGTAACTGTACGTCCTCATTATTCACTTGGCCCAATATTTGCTAGGTTCCTACTGGATTCTCAACCGTGTGCTCAACACAGGAAATAAAAATGGGTCAGACACGGCCCTTTTCATCAAGGAGTTCACAGTCTCCCTGGGGAGAATGACAGGGACATTTGACATGTGGGGACATAATGATTACATAATAATAGTAATAACAACCAGCATATTAGGGTCACAGAAGAGCATTGCAATAACGTAAACATCTGTGATATAGTAATGTATGCATTTCTTGACAAATACATTCAATAACAAGATGTCGACTGTAATTTCGAACGAGGATAGACAAAGTTTCAAGGTATCCACAACAACGGAAATGTGATATGAAAATATCTGATTTCTGCAGGGGAGAAGTTTCCTTGGTGCTGCTACGCTGCCATCATTTGCTGCCCGCATTCATGTCGGAAGCAACATCTATGATTCAGCGAGAGGTTAGTGCAAATAACGGTAGAATGTTTTTCCCATCCTAGTTCGTGGACCTCCTGGGTTCCCCGTGGTCCAAGGGTGCAGGTCATGAACCCCTGCTGCAGGAGGTGAGAGCTGCAGTGCGGGAGAGGCCTGGGTCCCTGAGCTGCACTTTGGAGGGGAGAGCCGCCCGCTGGCCTAAGGAGTGACGTTCAGCTGGACCCCTGTCTTTGCTTCTGAGTCCCGAGCAGCAAGCGGAATGGGGGGAGAGCAGCTCTTAAAATCCTAACTGAACATAACCAGTTCCCAGATTCAAATTCAACCCTGTGGCTGGTGTTCTGGTGCTTCACTGCATTCCAAGCGGGTCTGTGTGTCACATACTCCGTCTCAAGGGAGGAATAAAGGCATCGTCTTAAGATTTGCCAAGGCATGCAATTACTTGAAAAAGCCCCAAACAGTCCAGGCCAAAGAGCCTTTTTTCTGTGAGCAGTCTGGAAATCTAACTTTAGACGGTGTAGTTGAAATTGCTTTGAATACAATAGGGATGGAAGGAAGGGAGAGCTAAGAATTTTCAGTGGAGCGCCTGTATGTGTTAAGTGCTGTAGGAGATGCTTTGCACTGTCTCTATCTCACCGTACACTGTCTCATTTAGCTGGAAGTCTCTGGCACTGCCTCACTGCAGAGGTGCAGTGGATTTCAATGGATTAGGGTGCAAGGAGCACATATCCAGACTAGTTTAAGCGTTAATTTGAATTTATGGACCCATGTAAGTGGAGAATCCAGAGGTCAGGCGAGCTTCAGGCTCGGTTTGTTCCAGCAGTTGACAGTGCCACCAGACTTGTGCTTCTCTTTCTCTAGGGCAGCTCCACCTACACAATGACTTCCCTCGAGGTGGTCAGGTGGCTGCCAACTGCACCAGATTCCACGCTTCCTTCTTCACCTACAGGAGAGGAGACGGGGTGTCTCCCCCACCTCACCCAACCCAAGTCCCGAGATTTGCTCTGATTGGATGGGTTTATGTTGCAGCCCCATTCTTGAATCCATAACGGCGTCAAAGCACGTTGAAGTATGTGATTTTTCCAAACCACCTGGGGCCTGAACAAATCACATGACTAGGAGGTTCAGGTTCCTCGCAGGAAGGAAGGAAAGAAGGGGGATCACAGATTCTGAGAAGCAGTGAATTACAGCCACTGCAAACAAAACAAAACAAAACAAAACCCCAACAACAACTAACAATAACAGCAAACTTCTGATCATCAAACTGCGTGGGTCCAGTACCATGCTGCGTAACCATCGCATTCTGTGCGCACCCTGCGGGCTTTATCTCATTTCAGTCTCAAAACCCCTCAGCTGTAGACACTTCATCTCCCCATTTTGTAGATGAGCAAACTGGGACCCAAGAGGTGCGGTGCTCTAAGTGTCTGTGTCTCATCGGCGTCAGGTCTTCTGGGGAACCAGGTCCAGACGCCTCCCTGGAGGCCCCGCCCACTCTCAGCCTTGGTTTCCCCATCTGTAAAATGAGTTGGGGTAACTTTATCACCCCTAAGGGCCTTCACCATTCTGATGTTCTAGGCTGCTTGAATCTCACCCCTCTTGGGAGTTGAAGCCTCGGCGCTCACCCTCTGTGTTGCCTTTAGCATCCATGACCCCTGGGTCTTGGGCTCCCTGCGGATGACGTAAGGAGCTCAGAGGTCGGAGGAGTGGCTCTGTGAGTGGCTGTGCTCAGGGCACACACAGCATATTTCAGGCATGCCTTCTTGGAGGGTGGGGAGATATCAGCACCCCTTCCCAAGGGTGGGGTGGGGAAAAGACTCCCCATCTCAAGGGAAAAGTTCCTAGTCTGTCGGCCTAGACACGGGGAAGGAAGCCCAGGAGCAAAGCTAGCCTCACCTGCAGCCTCTCCACACGTGACAAGGGCTGCATTTTAAATGCACTTTTTCAGAAGAGCGTCAGGTGAAATGGCCACCCAAGCAGGGGGCGACCCGGAATAGCCAACTGCAGGCTGCTCTTTCCTCGAGAGCATCTGGGGCTTTCAGCTTTGCTGAGACACTGTGTCCCACAGTAACCAGGTCCATCCAACCAAACTGACGGATGAAACAGAAAAACTCACTCAAAGCCAGGGAACTTTGCTCTCACAGCGTTATAACCACTGAGGACCAGGACAGACATTGGCTTAAGTGGACATATTCATGCGTCAGTTACAGAAGAACTAGAACACTGATTATGTCAACTCAATCGTCACCAAAGTAGCTTTCTTCATTATTTAAAATTTTTATTGGTTTATAACATTATATAAGTTTCATGTGTGCAGGATTCCATTTGTACTTCTGTCCACACTCAGCATGCTCGCCACCAGAACTCTAGTTTCCTTCCGTCTCATACTGTTGACCCCCACCACCCGTTTTGCCCTCCCAGCATTATGCACAATACCTGAGATACAGAAGCAACCTAAGCGTCCATCGACAGAGGAATGGATAAAGAAGATGTGGTACATTTGTACAATGGAATATTACTCAGCCGTAAAAACGATGAAATCTTGCCATTTGCAACAACATGGATGGACCAAAATATCTTTTTAAAAATGGATTCTGGGGACTTCCCTGGTGGCACAGTGGTTAAGAATCCGCCTGCCAATGCAGGGGACACGGGTTCGAGCCCTGGTCCGGGAAGATCCCACGTGCCGTGGAGCAGCTAAGCCGGTGCACCACAACTACTGAGCCTGCACTCTAAAGCCCGGAGCCACAACTGCTGAGCCCACGTGCCACAACTGCTGAAGCCCACGCGCCTAGAGCTTATACTCCACAACACGAGAAGCCACCGCAATGAGAAGCCTGCGCGACGCAAGGAAGAGTAACCCCTGCTCACCGCAACTAGAGAAAGCCTGCGTGCAGCAATGAAGACACAACGTAGCCAAAAACTAAAAACAAAAATAAAATGGATTCTGGAGTCAAATGCTCACTCACTGACTACCTGGCAGTTTGTCCAGACATGTATGTAACGTGGTTGTCGACCATGAGAGCAGAGTCAGTGGTGTGCTGACTAGTGTTAACAGCCAGTTCCCTGGGCGGAAGCAGTGCTTGCTCATGGCCGTGGTGTAACTACTCTGTAGCTGATTTCAAGCTACCTGTGGGACCTCACTGGGAACACATAGTCATCAGGTCTGGAGAGCCCATGCTGGGCGACTCCAGCACACCACTGCCTGGAAGGAGTGTACCATTCATTTTTCATGCAAACTAGGATGGCTTGGAGGGTACAAAGGGAGTGCAGTTGATGACTACACTGGACAACGGGCATAAACCAGGACACTCCCAGGCAAAGTGGGGTGCACCGGTCCCCCTCATTAGAGATCAGAGAGACCTGACATCCTCCCATTTTTCAGATGAGGGAAATGAGACTCAAAAGGCAGGATAACTTGCCCGAGATATGGAATATGTTACCTAATATCCCAACTGTTGTACCTTCATCAAGAGCACCTCAAATGGCAAAAATGAAGAAAAATAATACCAGCTGGCTGCACTGGGAGAAAAGCCATAGTGTCTGCTGGATGCAAGAGGAGACCAAGGGGGTCTACTCAGGGTCTTCGGGGGGATGTGCACTGGCTACACCTGGTGATCCACGAAATTGCTCTTACCCTGAATACTCGCCCATCACCTGCCCTCTGAAGGCGGGCGCGCATCAAAAGCCACACATTAGACACGTGCACACCCCGCCCTGTGTTGTGGGGCAGGGGACAGCGGCCTGCCGGGGAGGAACCTGGGTCCAGCCTCGTCTCTGCCTTGACTGCCTGGGGTCTGCAGGCTCCTTGCTTCTCCTCTCCTCTGCATTTCAGATTCCTTACTTAAAGTAAGGACATTAGCTTAAAAGGTGCATTTTGTTTTGCCCAGAGGATGATTTTGTTGTGTTTTTTTTTTTTTTTTAAAGAAATGCACTTAGGACCTGTGCCCACCGATCCTGAAACATCCCCACTCCCCGGCTCTCCCGATCCTCCGATGGCTTGTTGCACTTGATTAAGTTCCACGACCGGCACATTTCCTAAAGCTAGGCTGCCAGATTTAGCAGCTTTATGTAAGTTTGTCCCATGTCGTACTGAGGACATGCTTATACTTTAACAGGTACTCTTTTTTTAGTCTGAAATTCACATTTCACTGGGCATCTTGCGTCTTATCTGGAAATTTTACAGAGGCGTTTGAGCGTCACACACCTAGACTAGAGCCTCTCAGGCATATTCCAGCTCTAAACGTTCATAAGCATCCACTAATTCATTCAACAAGCATTTGCTGGTTACCTATGGCATGTGCATTTTTGCCCTCTGGAAAATACACTGGAGTCCTTATCTAAGCCCAGAATCTACGTAGTTCGGTCTCGAGAATCCATTGCAATCCAAATACACAGTATACCGATCAAAAGTAATTTCAGAATAACTCCGATACTTTACTTACTTTTCTTTAAAACCACAAAGGGACTTGGGCCTGCCATCCCTAACAGCATGCTTGGAAACACCCTCCTTGTCCTCCTTTCCCTGTGTGCCCAGATGCCGCATCAGAGCTGTGCGCGCTGAAAGTCCTTCCCAAACTCCCCTCTGAGCCCTGAGCCGCTTTCCTCTCCCCCCAGCCCCTCATTCCATTATTATGCTATAGACCTAGCTGCTCATTCGCTGAAGACTCTCCTTTGGGAAGAGAAAGGCAGTGTTGGCGATTTTAGAATATTCTGCAGTGGCCTCAAGGGACAGAGGAAACCCATGAACACATCTGTGTTTGGAATTTGTGTCCTGTTATCTGAGCATTTGGAAACCGTGTTCCCGCCCTCAAGAGAACTTACCAGCTACACAGGGCACAAGATATACTCAGTAAAATAAGTTGAAAATAGAGTTGCAGGGCAGCAGCATTTCAACACTGGGAAATAAATACGAAAGAAATAAAACAGAGGAAGAAGTCAAGGTAGGCTAGAGGAAGGCAGACGATGTTCTTGAGTGATCCGTAGCTGACACCATCGGGGCACTGCCTAACCTCTTCCAGCTCTCGGCACTCCCATCTCATTGGTGGAGGGCTGTCCGAGGTCCCCAGAGTCCGTTCTGCCTACACACATGCATGGCGGGACAGAGTTCCAGGGAATTAACCGCCCTCCCCCCACGCAGGAGTAGCCCGCAGTCAGTGACTAATGGGGGTTGGCGTGTCAATACCCCAGCTCCCTCCCTTGGGTGCGACAATCCTGAGGTCTGTGCTCTACATCATTTCCCAGATGAACTTGCTTGATAGTGACACCTCCAACCCTCCCCAGTTGACTCTGTCCCTTCTCTGGGTCCCTTCTCCACCTGCCCACTCCCCTGCTGGTGTTCCCTAGGATCACCACCCAAATAAACAACTCACATTAGAATCCTTGTCCTGGGGCAGCTTCTGGGGATCTCAAACACGACAGACACGAATAGCCCAAAGGATTGGCCAAACTCACCTCTGAGGTCAGAAGGAGGCACCAACCCAGGAAGGGAAAGGTCCCAGAGGTTTGCCTAAAGAACATAATTCCTGCATTGAGGCCTGCCACTGACCCCTTCCCTCTCGAGAGCTCAGCAACCCAACTAGAGTAGGTGCATCCTCTCCTCCCACTCACAGATGGAGCAGAGGAGCTCAGAAAGACTTGGGACATTTCCCCACGAGTTTCTCTTCCTGGTTTTGCCTTCTCCCACCTCTGGCTCTTTCTATTCTACAAAACAGAAGCTGGGATCACAGCTGTGCTTACTAATGGGTACTATCTGAATAAGGATGATAACACCAATAATAGCAACATATCCTTAAAGAGGGCTTACTCTGTGCCCCGCACTGGGTGAAGCACTTTACATACATCACTCTCCCTCCCACCCCCGGCGTTTCATCTTCACAGCCGAGTGATGTGGTACTTTTAATATCCCCGCTTTACATATGAAGAGTGTAAACCTCTGAGGCTCAGAGACATTAACTGACTTTCCAAGGACACACAGCAGGGATGGGAGGAGCAACCTGGCTCCAGAGCTCACGCTCTTGAGATGCCAAGACCACATGGACCGTGACCACGGAGGCCGTAACTGACCCAGAACCAAACAGAGGCAACCAGAGAGAGTCCACCCTAACTAGCCTTTCCTGGACATGCCCTTGGGTGCAGTTGACCGAAGAGCAGATGTTAGCCTCCAGACTCTTCATCTGGTGGGTGCATCGGCCTCAAGCTCCTCAGAGGTTCCAGACAGGGAAACAGCACAGCCTCTTTGGTGTGGAGACACGTGCTGAGGGATTTCTTTCAAGTTTCCCATTATTTCCTAGTTTTTCCTGGATGGAAGACCCACGAATGAGGAAGGTGGTATGCTTCAGCCCCCAGTGCCTGACAAAATCTATAGGGCAGAATCAGCAGTGGGAATTAGAGAACGCTAACCCCTCCTGGAATCTTCCATGGAACGGATTCAAGCTGCTTCTCATCTTACCCAGAGCTTTCCGCCCACTACTGGAAGAGAACACGACGTGTTGCGTTTCTGAACCACTCGATCCTATGATCCACCGATGGTCCCCACGCGCTGGCTGGCCAGCCTTTCATCGTTCTTCCCCGTCGACAGCTGCACCGCCTGGCCTGCTGCTGCCTGCCGGGGAGACCTGTGAGGCCGCCTCAAGGCGAGACGTGAACCCGGGAATCTCATAAGCATTTTGTTCACACAACTTGGCCTTCTTGTGAACTCGCAGCCCGCTTCTGTTCAACTGACCCCCAAATTGCCTGGGTCACTGAGACAGGCCTGAAGGCCGCGGTTATAGCCCTGAGCTTGGGCTTCCAGCTACAGCCCAACACACATGGGCTTGGAATCCTGATCGGGTTACGGAATGAGCGAGAAAAAACTCTGAATGCGGACAGAATCGTGCAGCCAAACTGGCGTCCCCATCCCACTGCAGTGTGTGGGAACCAGAAGAATCAAGCCTCGATTGGCCTGTTTTCCCTAAGAAAATGGCCACAAGGTCATTCTGCTGGAACCTCCTGCCTTGAGATGGTTCACGTCAGCCCCATTCGGAGCTCCGGCTGATGGGAACCTAAACATCTAGAGAGTCATCACGCCTCTAACAGGGAGAACCCTGAAATGTTCTCTTCTTGTCGGGAGCAGAGGAAATGCCTTCTGGGGGAGGGCCTGTAGGGAACCCAGATGAGGGAAGGGACTCAGCATTCAGCACCCCCCACCTCAGCCCGGAGTTGGTCCACACAATAAGGAAGTGAAAACTGGGCGCTAGGGGATGTGGAGCTGGGGAGAGCCCCGAAGTGGGGTTCACAGTGGGTGCTGGCCCCCTCGTCACCGTGTGGCCCTGGGCCAGTTGCTTTCCCTCTCTGGGCCTGGGTTTGCTTGTCAATAATAACCATAACAGTAACAACCACAATAATAATAATAATTGCTGACTTTTAACAGTAATCAGTGCCCTTGTCCTGTTGTTTGCCCGGATCGTCTTCCTTGAACACCCCAACAGTAATGCTGTGAGGGAGGCGTTAGCATCTGTCTGTTTTTATCGACGGGGAAACTCATTTCATGTGCTTAAGAGTAATCTGCAGCATTTGTTTAAACAAATGCAGAGTCCCCTTCCATTCGATGTGCCAGGCGTCTAGTATTCTGCTGCAAAGAGTCTACGAGGTTCTGGGAAACGCCGCCAAACCGAATCGGGAGGCCTATGCGTCCTGCCCGCCAGCCCCCTCCCCACGCCCTGTGAAGCGTCCCCCTTGTCAGGGCCGGGAAGCTCCAGGCTTCTGTGAGACAATGTGGTCGCCATATGCAGGGCACCCAGCGCAGGCACGCTGGGTAAATGTTATTACAACGATAACAATGATTCCACTTAGGATAACAACGATGGAAATCTGCATTAAACGACTTTAAACCGCTGATACCTTCCCCTTTCCCCACTCACAGAGAAGAAAGGGATGCGAATTTGTCACTTGAACCAGCAGCTGTGGTTCATCTGGACTTCATCTTTTCTGCTATCATCTTTATTAGCAGGATTTTTTTTTAATGAGTAAGTTTTGAACTACCAGGTGTTTTGAATTTTTGTCTTGTTCTCTTGCATACAGGAGGAAATTCAAATAGAGAGCGACGTATTAATAAAAACGCAGTGGGAGGAGAGTGCAACCTCTCCCCCATGGGGGTGCCTCTGCTCTCCCTGCGGTCCCGCAGTTCTGGCCGAAGTCCCCAGCTCAGCCACTAGGAGTCGATCTGGGGGGCGTAATCTATTCCCCAGGCACCTGGCTGCTTCAGGCCCCGAGTCATCTGTGAGCTCACACAGCTGCAGCGCTGCCCCCTCCCCGTGAATTCCCACTGAGGGTAGACTCAGTGTGATCGCCCCCCTGCCCTGAGCTGATCCCTAGCAAGGAGGGCACAGACTCACAGGCCTGTCCTGGTTATTCCTGTAGAATCTGCTCCCCATGCTAGCTGGGGAAGGAAAGGAGAGAAAGAAGATGCAGTCCCTAGTGGGACCCCGGAAAAAGTCCTGGACCAACTCTCCACCATGAGGAATAATCGCAACCGAGCATGCTGCCCCATGCGGGACCCGGGAGAGGCTGTAAGCCCCAACTCGGCCCCACGAAGGGGTCCTGGTCGTCCCCAACCAGCAAGGCTCAGAGAGCAGCTAACCCAGGGGATTGCAAGGTCCAAACGCATGCCCCTGCCCAGCGACGGGCACAGATGGCGCCTCTGCACAGCCTGGAAGAAAGAGGACGTCGGCCTTTCCCCAGGGGAAAGTCTGTCCACTTCTCTGGGGCTCTGGAGTCTGCTGGTGGCTTTTCCAGGCTCATTCTTATCTCCGAAAATCTGGGCAAGGACAGGAGGAGGAAGCAAAGCTGGGCTTTCTTTTTTTTTTGGTCTCTTATTGGTAGCTTCGGGGAAAGGGTCTGTGCAGGAGGTTGAAATTAACTAAAATGAGGTGGGGATTAGTGTGGGACCCCACTGGCCAGGTAATCCTGGGAAATGAGGGCCGACTTCAGCTCGGCACAGGCCAAGCCTCCCTTCTGGGACAGAATTAGACTTAAGAAGCCACTTGCTGATAAGGGTTAATCCATGGCTAAACGGGACGGTACCAGAAGCAATTAACATTCCTCGACTCAGTTTCCCTTTGTCTGCAGAGCACTTGCTCAGGGAGCACAGTCCCCACTTGGCCGCAATGAGTGTATCCACCCGACTTTCCATCCAGCATTGTCTCCCCGGGGTGGGGACACGCTGGGGCCGCATTTAAGCTGCTGTGTCATCTGGGTCACCCCCATCTCCCTGTGTGCTTGCCCTAAAACAGGGACTCCTGAGACACAGAGAAACACTGCAGATCAGCAGAAGGCAGTGTCAGGGATTTTCTGTGATGGTCTCCAAAACAGAAATGGAATGAAGAAGCCAGTTATGGACTGAGAGTCTGTGGATGTCGAAGGGAAGACAGTTTTTCCCGTGTTTTGGGTTTTTCTTTTTTACTGACACTCACCCCTCACTACTCCCAAAACAGACCCCAAATGTCTTATCTCATTGGGAAAATTACAAAAAACGAGAAGGCCAAAGAAGGTTCCGGAATGCAAAACCTCCAGAACATTCAAGTAACGATTAATGAGGAACAAGAACAAGTCAGCACCGCGAGAGTTTTGTGTCTGATTTGGTCTGGGAAAAGAGAACTGGGGGTGGGGCGGGGAATGTTCTGGAAAATGAATTCTTAGTGGCTGTGAAAAGTGAAGAAGGTGGGGTACCTTCCGTTGTCATAGATTATTACATATTATTTATAGCTTATTGCTCACTATTTACTTATGATAGATTATTATTTATTATTTAGTTATTATAGATTATTATTAAGCCCCTCCTTTAAATGAATGCATCCCTTCACAGTGCCTGATTCCAGATTCTCGCCTATAATTGCACTATTTTGAGATTCAGCAATGACCCGAATGACAGCCCGGCTTAGTTGCAGTGACCCGTAGTGGTTAGCAACAGCCCCCGTACGACACCTGCGTGAGTGTTACAAGCCACTGCCACCCTGCTGGCTGCGTCCCGCTCCCCTGCTCCCCTCTCTGCCTGGGCACGAGCACGACGTCTCCCACTGTCCTGCTGTGAAATTACAGATTGCCGGTATTTTCCCAGCCTGGCTCCGCCTGGCTCACCACACGGCCCTGTCACCGTTTCCTTTAATAGCTGTTATGCGCAGAACTTCTTGATATCCAGTTTGAGTTTCCTTTGCCTCATTCATTCCATTCGTCTTAACTATGCTGCCCAGCACCACAGAGTAAGTTCCCACTTTCCTTGGAAGGAAAAGGTTCTTCTTCGTTCGTCCGTCCAGGGCACTCATTACATGTTAATTGTAGATGAGAAATGTCAATAAACAGAGGGCATTTCAGTTTAGCAGCGGCCACTGTGAGTCAGAGCTAAGAGACAAGTGGGGGAGCTTGGCATCCGTTGAAACAGAAAGGTGAGGACCGCAGTCCTAACAGCCAGCATCGAGCCACAGTTAAGGGGCTGGAAGCTCGGACACGCTCGCTCTTGCTGTGTCCTCAGCACAGCCTTATGAGGTCTGCATTACAGTGTCCATCTATCACAGACGTGGAAACAGAGGCTCAGAGAGCTAAAGTTAACGTGCCCAGGGTCACACAGCTCAGAGAGGAACGAGCTCCTGACAGCAGATCCTTTCTACTGCCTTCTCTAGATGATCAGAAAAGGATTGGATCATGGGTTGCTCTCCTGGTCCAGTAAATAGCTGAAGTTGTGTGTTTGTGTGAGACATCACGAGAGAAAGCAGGTGTGGCACCAGCAGGCTCAGGACGGCGTCCAGGACACCTTCGGGACGGCAGGTTCCCTCCGTGCCTGGCACTGAGTCCTGGGCCTGCTGTAAACCCAGAGCCAGGCCCATGCCCTGGACTCACCTTCAAGTTCCCTTTGAAACCCGCAACACTTCTGAACAAAGTCAAGCCTGTTTCCTTCCTGCTTCTCATTTTTCATGCACGCTCATACCACAAAGACCCTTTCAGAAAACACCGTCAGGCACAAACCCACCAGCCTCACCAAGAGAATTCGAGATAAGGTTGAAAAACCCCATTCACTGAGGCCAGGGCTTTTTCCCGTTTTCCACAAACCTGGCCCAGGCTCCCAAGCCTGTTGCTCCGTGGTATGTGAGCACCTCGTTCCTTTGGGTGGGGAGGGTGGGCAGGCTGCAGAGCCTCGGCTGACTAAGGAAGGAGAAAGAGGAGGGGCTGTGTGGAAACTGCATCTGAAGTAGCTGTTATAATGGTTCATGTTCACGGGGGCTGCCCTGAGCCAGACACCGCACTAAGAGCCGCTCACACATCGTCTCCACCCTTGTTATCAAATGACACACTCGGCACTTAATGCTGTGTAACAAATGACCCTGAGATCGCAGAGGCTTCCAGTAGCAAGTATGTGTTTCTTTCTCTCAGATCTGTAAGCCGGGTGGCTCTGCTGTGGGCCAGGTTTAGATCTGCTCCACATGTTGCCTATTCTAAGACCAGCAGCTACACGGGCATGCTTTGCCAGTGATGGTGGCAGGAATGCAAGAGGGTGAAGAGGAATCCACTGTGGCTCTCCAGGTCTTGGTTCAGAACTCACATGCTGTCACTCCTGCCCACACGCCACTAACCAAAGCCGTCACCAAGGGGCAGAGAAGTACACCCCAGCCACAGTGACGGCCAGCAAGGTATAGAGGAGAGGCTGTCGTGAGCAGGTAACAGAACGGAGGAGGAACTGCAGGCTGACAGAGGTAATCCCTGGTGAGCAGTGGCAGGGCCAGTGGATGGCTCCAGAGCCCAGTGCCAAGGTGGACGCTCTGAACTGGAGGGAAGGATGCTCCAGTATTCCAGGCAGAGGCTCTCACCGCCTCAGGGTGGCCTTCTAGACCAGAGCAG
The DNA here is from genome assembly GCF_963455315.2 of Globicephala melas. Classification (NCBI taxonomy): domain Eukaryota; kingdom Metazoa; phylum Chordata; class Mammalia; order Artiodactyla; family Delphinidae; genus Globicephala; species Globicephala melas. The sequence continues at coordinate 60,295,505 of NC_083332.1, read as the reverse complement.
CTCCCTTTGTCACTGGACGCAGCAGAGGACAGATCTTTAGCTGGAGCCGGACTGCAGAGGTCCAAATCCCGGCTTTGTGTGGCCTCAGTTTCCTCACCTGTAAAATGGGAGCAACACTGAACCTACAGCACAGGGTTACCATGAGGATAAAAGGGGTTGGTATTTATGGAATGCCAGAGGAGTGCCTGACCCACAGGAAGCGCTGCATGAATTTGCGCAATCTCACGGAATCAAACAAAAACGCATCCATCACTGCAGGCTGGGCAGCGAGAAGGCTGGACACGTGACAGTCCAGGCTGCAGGCGTCAGACGGAGGGACGCTGGGGGCTCACTGAGCACCTTCCAGGAAACGTTCACGGGGGTCTTACGGAGCATGAGACCCAGTCCCTTGTGTCTCGTCCACCCATGGGGGGGATCTAGCCTAGCGGTTGAGAGTGCTGGTTTTAGAGTCAGTCAGCCTAGGCCCTGGTACTCACGGTGTGACTTTGGACAGAGACCTTGCACCCTCGGAGCTCGGCTTCCTCTTCTGTGAGTTCCACGTTGGGCCAGCGTCGCTGGGGATGAAACAAGATGAAGAGCGGCAGGTCGGGTGCAGGGAGGGGCAGCGGGGAGGCCCGAACCGTGTCCTAGTCACGCAGACACTCGAGGCACAGACAGGCAACAGTGCCACTGTCCTCACTCGATTCTGTTTGTTTTGTGAGATAGTTACTTTTCATAAAACAAGTTTTCATTTTAACATAAAATAAAGTGAATCAATTAATGAATTTTTTGTATTACTTAGTTTTATTTTCTAATGTGATAAATAGGATAGGAAAAGCTCTTCAAGATCCTGAATCAAAGGACCTGCTGTAGAGCACGAGGAACTCTCCTCAATACTCTGCAATGGCCTATATGGGAAAAGAATCTAAAACAAGAGTGGACATATGTATATGTGTAACTGATTCACTTTGCTGCACACCTGAAACTAACACAACATTGTAAATCAACTAGACTCCAATAAAAATAAAAAACTCCTGAATCATGTCTAAGCGTGTCAAGTGTTCCTGGGATTAAAGGTTGGAGAACTGTTTGTTGTAAGCAGTGAGTCTGAAGCCTGGCCGCACACACTGGGATCACCTGGGTCCAGCGCCAGGGTGTGTGATTGAATCTGTCTGCTCTTGGGCTCAGGTGCCAGGATCTTCAAAGCTTCAGGTGATTCTAACGTGCTTCCGAGCTGCGAAACCAGATCCAAGGCCCTTGAGACTCCAGATTGGAAATGCAGAGTCCTGGGCCCCACACCAGACCTTCAAATAAGCATCTGCATTTGAACAAGAGCCCCAGGAAAATCGCTCACAGAGCGAAGTTCAGGAGGTGCTGCTTCAGATGATCTCTGAGCCTCAGACTCCGATCGCACGCTGTCTGTTGTCAGCTCTCTGTCTTCCACGACCAGGTTGCCATGGTTAGTTTTCCTTTCTGCAGTCTACACAGGGGTTGTTTTAAAAGAATACCAGGTTAGACCCTTCAAAATAAGTAAATAGAAATGATTTTGTAGTTACAGATTGTATAGATTACCCACAACTAGTAAACTTCTCTCTCTTTACGTTCTTGTAACTTAAACACAGCCAAAGTATATTTACTCTTCAGCTGAGGGAGAGGGAGAAAGGGCTGACGGCTTCTTTTCAGCATTCTCTCTGAAGGAGAGTGAGTTCCTAGCCCTTAACTCAAGAGAAATGCTTCTTTCAACAGGGACGTGTGCCATTGTTTAAAAGACATATCGTCTCTTGGGCTTCCCTGATGGAGCAGTGGTTAAGAATCCACCTGCCAGTGCAGGGGACATGGATTCAAAGAAAAATGGATAGGAAACAGAACTGTAACTGTGACGGAGCTGATTCCATCAGTATTCATTCAGGTCTTGTGATTTGATTCTAGTCGTTTATGTGTTCCTCAGTTTCCCTATTTGTGAATTTTGGTCACATTTCCATTATGACCATCTGTTAATAAAATGCCACATCTTTCCAAAAAAAAAAAAAAAAAGGTCCAGGAAGATCCCACATGCCGCAGAGCAGCTAAGCCTGTGCGCCACAACTACTGAGCCTGCGTGCTACAACTACTGAAGCCTGTGTGCCTAGAGCCCGTGCTCCACGACAAGAGAAGCCACTGTGGTGAGAAGCCCGCGCACTGCAATGAAGAGTAGCCCCCACTCGCCGCAACTAGAGAAAGCCCACGCGCAGCAACGAAGACCCAACGCAGCCAAAAATTAATTAATTATTTATTTTTTAAAAAGGCATATCATCTCAGCAGTAAGATTTTCCCAAGAACTTTTCACCATCCAAGGAGGTGGCTCTGGTTCAGTGATAAGAGCTGTCTTACATGAAAAAACACCAATTGACTCTCCACCTCACCCTGTTAGGAGCTGTGTGACCCTGGGCAACTCACGTCGCCTCTCTGAGCCTGTGTCCGCAACAATCAAATAGTACTAACCCCAAGTATCTCACACGGGTGTGGCGGAAAGGAAACACGCTATCAGGTGTAAACAGTTCAAGAGCAGAGTTCAAGATGCATTATTGTTTTGCATTATTACTTTAACCGTAAAGTATGATTGCAGAGGGAATGCATGTTCCATATACAGACTTCAAGGGGAAAAAAACACAGAGAAGTGCAAAGGATGGAACAAAAATTGCCAGAAATCCCATCCCAGTGTTTAGAAAGCTTGTCAAGCCCATGAGGGGGTAGAGAAGTGTTTACCACATCACTCTGTAAGGAGTCCTGGCTTTGGTGGCTCCACATTCACGGGCACGCGTGCCCGTGGGTTTATGCGTGAGTTGGGTTAACACGGCAGTGTGCAAAGCAAGGGCTGGTTGAGCTCTTCTGTATGTTTGAATTAGTTCATTATTATAAATGGAATTTTAAAAATTAATCTTACGGTATGTTAATTTTTGAATAAAAATTTTGTAAATGGCAAAAACAAGAGCAGGGATTCTGTATTCTTATCCTCTTAGACATGTCTAGCACATTTAATGCAAGTGTTCTGTTCATATAGTGACTGTTTCTCGGGACTTAAAGCTTCAGCAATGGGGCTGCCGGCACCTTCAAAGGCTTGTCGGGCTCCTAAGAGCCTCCTCGTTTGCCCGATGTTTCTTTCAGGGAGTGAGTCTTAGATTTCTTGAGCACAGGGAGGCAGGGACAGAACGTGTGGGGTGCCCTCGAGTGTCGGGGTGTCCCTTTCCTGCTGGAAGTGGGGTGACAGCAGCCAGCGGTTAGGGAGTCCCCAGCAGACGTCGGGCAGCAGGCTTGGGCACAAAGGATGGGCTCCGTCACTCATACATAAGTTAGTAATAATGGGTGTTGCTGCCTGGTTTACAGATGACTTTTTTAAAAATTTCATTTTATGTTGGAGTATAGTTGATTAACAGTGTTGTGTTAGTTACAGGTGGTTTTTCAGCTTGTCCAGTTAAACAACTGGCCCACGTTTACAGTGAATTAAGTGGTAAAGTGGGCAAACTGGTCGTGAAGACGGGTCTGCAGGCTCCAGAGGCCTGAGCGTTACGTGACTCAGCCTCTCTGCTGAAGACTAACCTCGGGATTGTCACTTTCTAACAGGGAGGCTTAAGCCTGACAGACTCCACCTCCTGCTACACTGCACCCCTGGACAGTGGCGCCCCGAGGGAAGGGTCCATTTCTCTCCATCTCTGCGCCTACACAGCCCTGCACGCGCGTGGGCCCGGATGACTCCTGGAGGAAGCTACCTCTTTGGTGAGTAAGATTCCGGTCGGTTAGCACCATGGGTGGCGTTCTTTCCCTCTGTCTTCACACATTGCTTTAGTGTCATGGCTTCTACTGGTCTAGAGGAAAGGTTTAGGAGTAAAACACAGAAGCTTGGACAGCCCCGGACCCACCATTTTTATAGGAAAACTGGTGTGAGAACTTGTTTTTCAAGCTGGCAAATGTCGTACAAACGAAGAGAGGTGAACGTAGAACTGCTAGCTGTTATGTTGCTTCTCAGGACATCCCGACACCAGAAGGGTGTGGTCAGTGTTTGGACATTGGCTCTGCTCTGGTGTGTCTCGACTAGCTGGGAAAACTGTCCTGGAAGGACCATAAACAGATCTGAGCGCTAACATCATGGGAGTTCTTGCCATAAACTTTTTGGTCTGATGTCAGTGTCCCAAGGGACAGCTCTGAATCAGGCAGAACGGCCAAGTCACCAGACCCAGACTTGTAAAACCACAGGGCCCAAGAGGCCGAGGATGATGTATCAGTCAGGAAGGGCCAAGACACGCTGAAGTAACAAACAACCCCCAAATTCTGAGGTTTATTTTTTTTTAAATAAAGGCTTATTTCTCATTCATGGGGCAGGTCCATTGTAGGTCAGCAGGGCCCTCTGCCCAATGACTTGATAATTCCAGTTGCCCTGTGAGGCATGGGGGATGTGGAGGGTCTCATGGCAGCACTGAGGCACCCCAGCCGAGAAGTGACCCATTTCTCACTGGCTCATGACTCATTGGCCTGAACTAGTCACCCAAAAAGGCAGGCAGTGCAATCCTACCAAAAGCCTGGACAGGAAACTACTGGAAGTAGTTGGCAAACACAGCACATGTGGATATGACAACCACATGTAGCTGTTAGATTTCTGACCGATTGCTAATGGCTCACAGAGAGCAGGGTTGAGAAGGGTTCAGAGGTCTGCCGGAGAACATGAGCTGACCTATAAGCCGCGCCTGGGGTGGGTGCTGGCCTGGGGTTCTATGTTCCAGGGAAGCGCCGTTCTGGCCAACACCAACTTCCTCATCTCGCTGATGAGAAACCTGGGGTCCCAGAGGGAAAATGGCAGTCCGGGTGACCAGGCTAGTTAGTGGCAGAGTGAGCTGGAGTCCAGGCTTTGTTTCTCCTTTCAGCTTATTTATCACGCTACTACTTCTAGGACTCGGCCGAAAAATCAGACCATTCAGAGTTTTCATTTCCTCCCTCTGTTACATACCAAGGTTCCTTTTCACTTACTAAAAAATAAAAAAAGCAGGGCTACCCTGGTGGCGCAGTGGTTGAGAGTCCGCCTGCCGATGCAGGGGACACGGGTTCGTGCCCCGGTCCGGGAGGATCCCACATGCCGCAGAGCGGCTGGGCCCGTGAGCCGTGGCCGCTGAGCCTGCGCGTCCGGAGCCTGTGCTCCACAGCGGGAGAGGCCACAACAGTGAGAGGCCCGCGTACCGCAAAAAAATTTAAAAAAATTTTAAAAAGCAGCGCGGTCACTTTGTGACCCATTCCTCTCTCTTCTCAAATCTGGAGGCACTGACCCAGGGGGGTCACATTGAATGCTGGGTGTAGAGCTGTTGATGTGAATGAAAAAAACAAACAGAGGAAGAAGATCTGGCTGCATCTCCGTTGTTTGTTTGCAAGACTGAAACGATCCTGTCCTTATTTTTCAGTGGAGGGTCATGCGGCTCAGCCACACACTGGCATTTGGGGCTGTAATTCCCACCAAATGAGTCAGCAGAGAGAAGAGCACAGTTTTTCAGCAGACGTCTTTGAGTTGGTGCCCACTACCATTAAAAAGAAGTCCTGTTTATAACGCGACTCTGTAATAAGCGCAAAGCCCCGTACACCTCATACCCAGGGTCATCAGCGTCCCGGGGACCTGACCTCCCCGCCTCCCCCCGCCCCCGCCGCCACCATCAAGGGTAGACACAGCCGGCTCGTTCCAGCATGGGAACACTCACTTGCTTCCTTTTCGGAGGACAACATTGGCAGCACTTCTCAGTGCTGGAACACCCATAATGACCTTTGGAAACTGTGACTTATATTCCACCCTGGGATCCTGGAAGAGTGTGCGTGTGCACCTATACACACGCACGCACACGCACGTGTGCCCACGTGCCCGTGATGAGTATGTGCTGCAAACGTGTTTTTGTCCACCTCAGGCAGGAGCAGCTTCAGCTATAGATACAGACAGCCGCAGCCTGCCTGCTGGTTCAAGCGCTGAACAACTGGGGCTTAAATGCCACTTCCAGCCCAGAAAAGCAGCCCGTCCATGGCTTATTTATACTAATGTGTAAATGACTGACACTGGTTTTTTGGAACAAGTCTCAGTAGGGCGGCGCTGCTGAGAGTGCACAAGGTCACAGAGGGTTAAAGGTGTGTTAAAGGGGAGAGGGAGTTGCATTAAAATACAGGAGAAAAAGCACAAACAGAAAGTGGTATAGGACGGAAGGCAGACTTTCTCCTATCGGATACTTGCCAAGAACACACGTGGATCTCATCGTGACTGTGGTCTGAGCTGAGACCCATCCAGTCTCTCCTCACCGTGCTTGCTTGGCTGGAAAGCTTCCGGTTTGGGGCTGCACTAGCCCACGGGCTTGGTGTTGTCCCCGGGCTTCTCTGTCTCTCAGACCAGCCCCAAAGCACACCTGCGTCACTCCATTTAGACAGTCTTTTGCAAGCAACAAACCTGGGCTCCCAAAACCAAACCTCGTTCTTTGACGTGTTGTGTTGAAATAAAAGGCAACCTGCAGAGGGGTGTTGGGGGCGAGAGCGGAACGGGGTGGGATGAAGGACGCCGGGGATGGGAGCTGGGTCTCTCGGAGTCCCGGGAAGGTGGAGAGAAATCCACGGAAGGGGCCTGGCCACAACCGCATTCAGGGTTACTTGAGTCTTTGTGCCTTTTCCCTGAAGTGCAGCATCTCACAAGACTAAAAATGTATCATTATTCTGAGGCATGGAAAAATAAATTGGGGCTGGTTTGGCTAATGCAACTCAGATGCGGTGCCTCTCCTCCCTTCTGCTGGAGCTGCGAGGCCTCGGCCCATATCTGATCTGGAAGAAAACCCACATCTCAGGGGCTGTGATACACATCTCTTCCCAAGCATGTGTGTGAGCGCGCCTGGCCGCCCGCCGATGTCAGGACATGTGCTTGGCAGAGCTCTGCGGGGGCAGCCCCAGGGGGTGACGGACCCGTTAAGACGGCGCAGGTAGGATACAGGTGAGCTGGGCCACACCCCTGGCCGTCTGCTGGCCCAAGGGATGCCCGTGAAGCTTGTCTCTCATCGCTGCACGCGGTGGAGAAGGCCCTGGGTGGTGCTGTGCGCCTCTGGGAAGCAGTCCCAGCAGACATTTCACCTCAGCCCTTGGTGGTGAGGTCTGCAAAGGCCGTGTTTCCAAATAAGGTCGTATTCACAGGTTCCAGGGATTAGGGCTTGAACATATCTTTTTGAGGCACACAAGTAACCCAATATGGAGCTCTCAGACATATTCACTCATTTAATACTCACAACAGCCCTATGAGGTGGTCGCTACTGTTATTTCCATTAGACAGATGTGGAAGAGAGGCTCAAAGAGGCTAAGTTTCTAAGCCAACATCACTCAGCATTTTAACATGCAGAGGCGGGGCTTGAACCCAGGCAGAATGCTCCAGATAGCTTGGGGCTACTATGAGTAGTGCTGCTGTGCTCATCCATGCATAGGACTTTGTGTGGACGTGCGTTCTCTTGGGGTAACATCTAGAAGCGGGTATTACTGGGTCCTATGGTGAGTCTGTATTTAACCTTATAAGATAGGCCGTCCTGTTTTCTTCACAACGTGTGAGAGTTCTTGTTGCTCATATGTTCGTCAGCACTTGGAATTATCAGCCTTTTTAACCTTAGCTGTCCTTGTGGCCGCGGGGGGATATTTCATTGTGGGTGTGATTTGCATAAAATGAGTGCACAAAATAAGATGCAAAGTAAACAGAGAGAGAAAAAGAAATGCATCTAAAGCATTCAGATCACGCTTCATAGCCAGGAGGAGTGCTGTACGAATACTGAATTGTGACAAAGTTTCATCTGTGATGAAATGAGAGCCGTGAGAAAAAACAGCCAAGGGGGCAGGAGAACCAACAGAAACCTCAGCTCTCGCCATCCAGATGCTCTGTGAATTCTTTTCCCTGCTCCGTTCCCTGCTTCCTGCTCCCGTGTTTGCAGGCTTATGTGTCAACTGGAGCCCCAGCTTGGCCACAAAGAGGGTCCTTCACCTTCAGAAGAACCTGCGGCCTCGGAGAGCTGGAGAAATGGGCCACCTGGCCCCGCAGTGCCTTCTGAGGAATCTCCGACTCACCGACATCCTTGACTGTCTCCCATCCCTGCCTCGCTTGCCCACGCCCCAAGGGGTGCTGACGGGGACCATCTCCCACAGAAGCAACGTGCACGTGAACCCCTGTGCCAGGATTTGCTTCCCAGGAAACCCAAACTAACACGTGACCCATTGACTGGAGGGGAACAGAATATGTGAAACTGAGCCATTCTGAACAAAAATCCACAACGTACCGTCATACTCAGAGAAGGTACATGGTAAATGCAAATGAGCGTGTACACATCTCGGTGTTTCATGGACGCCAGCCATGCAGCCTCATATGGGGAGGCCACCAGCCCTCCAAACACAGTGACACACTTTACGGCCAAGCGTCCTAGCGTCTGTTGGCCTCGACACACCCTCTTATCCTTCAGGAGGAAGTGGTGGCCTTCTCCACTATGCGTCACTTGAAAGGAACTCTTAAAATACCATCTGAATGAAGAGCCCACCCAGTCTGCCCAGGCCACCCGCAAGTCCCCACATCGCATCTATGGCCGACTGGACCTTCATGGCAATGGTCACTTTCTAAAAATAGAAGCCCCTGCCCCGCAGAGTCGGGGGAACCACAGGAAGCAGTTGAAAACCACTTCCAGTGGCCGTTCTGCCTCCAGCAAGTTAGGAATAGAAGTGGGGCTGCTGTTGGATTAATAGGTCGCTTGCCCGGGCCGTCAATCAGCGTGGAGCAGCCCTGCATTGAGACGAGCTGCAGGGGGAGCGCGCCTTGTGTGCCTGGGCGGCCGGATCCATTCCCAGTCCTTCGAACCCCGCGCCAGCACAGGCGTCAGCAAAGTTCCTTGAATCGCAGGAAATGAACTTCTGCCTCTTTAAATCCCTGCAGCGGTTCCACGGGGCAGCCCTGCACCCCCAATGGCAGCTCCGAACAGATTTCTTTCAGTCCTGGATTTGACCTAACTTCTCCCCACCGCACAGCTGCTTGTATTGTATTGTGTTGTGTTGTGTTGTGTCGTGTTGTATTTTTCAAACAGCTGTACACGAGGAGGACCTCAACAGCTGACCTCAGCAGTGTGGGTTTTTTCTGTTGTGTGTTTTTGTTTTGCTGCAGCGCTGCCGACCTGAGGCTTGCCTCACACTTTGTAAAACTCACAGCAGCCGTATAAGAAAATACCAAGTTTGTCAGCTAACCCTGGTCTTTATTACAGTAACCGCCGTAATGTCAGCCAGCTGGGACGGTCCCAGCCGCCTGACACCCATCTGGGGGCTGGATAGGCCGGGCCTGCCTGACAGGGCTGGTGCCTTCCAGATGAGATGCCAGCTTCCACGGTGATGGAAACAACGAGGTCTTCACCGCTCGCTACTGCTTCTCTTAGGACAAAATGCAGAGGGAGGGAATGTTTCATTGGTAAAAGCCACAGTCAAAGTTAAAGCCCGAGCGCTCGCCGTGGCTGCACCCCACAATCTCGTGGGCAACCCCCTCCTCTGGTCAGCCGCCTCTCACTAGATTCCAGGCGCCAAGACACTTCCGTGCAAATGACAGCTCAGGTCCCTTGTCTCTAGGACCTGACGTCTGGGGCGGGGCCAGGAGACCAGGAAGAAACAAATTAAACCACTCCTTAAATAAGCCTCAAAAGCAATCGTGCAATTAAACAGATCAACACAAACAAAACAAAGGTGGCTCAGTGGGCTTTCGCAGGCCTGGCAGTGGGGGTGGGGGTGGGGGGCTGGATGTCATAGTTTGTGAGGGCAAAAGGTAGGGGACGACTGTCCCAGAGCATATTCTGGACCCGGAGCTGTTAGTGACCCTTCAGCCTGGACAGAGAAAGGGGGAAATGAATCAAAGTAAAAGCATGTACTGAAAACGGCGGCCGGGTCCCCGTCCCCATGGCCGCATCACTGCTCGTGTTCTGTGGCCTCCTTACATCCTGGCCCTTTTCAGGTGGGAGATTTGGGGCCCTTTCCATCCATTTATCAAGGAGGCACTCATCTGGGGGAGGACCCTCCTCTTTGGTGCATTTAGACCCGAGCTTATGGAATTGAGGAGTGGCCTCCGGCTCTGAAGCACAGGAAGTGCAGACTCGGGGCGCTGGGAGTAGAGAGAAGAGGAGGACAGACCCTCGGAGGCCTGTCCTGGGAAGCTGGACCCAAAGCAGGTCCTGAAACAGAGGAGAAGCTCTGGTCTCCTCCCCTCCATGGGCACCGTGTGCGGCAGGCACACAGTGACACGTCTGTTACTCACATGAATGCCTGCCTGTGTTTTGACCAAGACTTAGGTCATATTTGAAGTCTTAGCCCAGGTTTTCCACAGGGCAGTGGGTGCTCGGGGACAAATTTAGCCTCCAGTGAAGGAGCAGAGTCTTCCAAGGCTGGACGCAAAGCCAGCGTTGACCCACGGAGCGTGTGCAGCTGGACGTGCAGCCGTGTCGTCTCCAAGCCTGGCCTTTTCTGTCTTTGCCGTGAGGTTTCCCGGTTTCAGCTGCCTCTAATGACCTCCTTCCCGATGTAAGACTAAGCCCATTTTATTTGTACCATATGTCACAGATGCTGGTATGTGGCGTGGTTTGAGAAGGCTAAATCTGCCCATTGATTTGGGGTTTTTAGGGACCCTTATCGGGCTGGGACGGCTGACCGCTCTCCACCCGTCATCTGCGTATCCACAGGGGGCCTGCGGCGGAGTCACAGGGTCAGGCTGTCTGTCACCCCCCAGATGTTTACAATCTCAGAGGGGCTGGAGCCAGAATCCGGAGTGGTGTTCGGAAGACAGCAGAATGAGGAAAGTCTTTCTTGTTTTTTCCCTAAGATGCTCAAGGCTTGAGTTCCCAGGCTTCTGGATCAAGGCTGGTTGACTGGGCTCCAGCCCGTTACAGGCTGGACAGTCCAGAGCTTAGAGTGCAGCTCCCTCCCGGCATCTCGGCAGGAAGTGGCCTGGGAGGCTCTAACGCAGCATCCAGCAGGATGATGACAGTGGGGGCGCTGGTGGGCCTGGCTTGGGGCCCACAGACTGTGAGGGCCATTGCAGTGCTGGAGGGACCACCCAGTGGAAGGCAGCCCTAGACCGGGCAACAGGCTGCAGCAGGGGGCTGGGAGTGGGGCTGCAGGGTCCCTGCAAGAGGGGACTGAGCTGTAATTAGTCTCCCCAGGAGGCCAAGGTCACAACGAAGGTCTAGTCCCCGAGAAGGAGGGGAAGAGGTCGTGTCTGGCCTGACACCAGCCTGGGGTTTCCCTTTTAAATACACCTTTCGTTGTGTATTCAGTAAGTCAAACCAGCAGCACTTCTGCATCACCTGACCTTCTAAAAGCTGGCAGACTCTCTCACCATTGTGCTTCTGGCTCCTCTTCCGGAAACTTTTGAGAGATTTTGCGTCTTAGAAGAAGAGTGAGGTGCGATCTTGGGGGCATGAACACTTACAGCCATTACGGTCATGGCTCCTTCCCAAGAGGGTGCTTTCTCAAAGCTGCCTTTTGGTATACGGTGACTCAGTGAACCCTCTGATGATTTGGGATCTCACTTTTATTTCGTCTAAATGTAATCTTGTCGTTCGTCCGTAGGAGCCTAGGGGACTGTCATCAAATAAAAGAGACAAGCCCAGCACATGGTAGGCACTCGGCACTTTGTTGAATACATGAATAAATTATAAAGTAAAAAAAAAAGGAAGCATTTGACATCTGCATCTCAGAGTTAGGCCAGATGCCCTTTTATTTAAATGGAATTCCGTTTAGTGATTCAGTGTTTTTTGCCTGCTTATAGGTTTATTTCCCACAATTAAATAACTTAGATTTATCTTTCAGGGAGGTACAATATATTGATATATTCCATTGTGGTTTTCTTTTTCTCCAAGAAAGGCATATAGTGGCGTATTTTTAAGTATTGGTGTAATTGCTTCTTATAAATGTCATTCATGCTTGCTTTTTAAAAAAATTTAAGCAGAAATTCCTAAGAAAGCAACCAACCGCCCAAAATGTATTAACTCCTCCAAAATGGGATTAATATTAATGTGGCTGTCTTTTTGAATGTCCTCCTACATACATACACAAATATCGATAGAAAGCTGAAGAGAGGAAGTTAATACACGTGAGTAACACTATCCACACTATTTAAAAATGAAAATGTATTTCTTTTACTTGAATTTGATTGAAAAAATGTAAAGTAACACCAAGGGAATTGCCAAAATAATTCTTTACCACAAAAGATGGTGACACGGGGAGGAGGAAGGGTAAGCCGGGACGAAGTGAGAGAGTGGCATGGACTTATATATACACTACCAAATGTAAAACAGATAGCTAGTGGGAAGCAGCCGCACAGCATAGGGAGATCAGCTCGGTGCTTTGTGACCGCCTAGAGGGGTGGGATAGGGAGGGTGGGAGGGAGGGAGACACAAGAGGGAGGAGATATGGGGATATATGTATATGCATAGCTGGTTCACTTTGTTATACAGCAGCAACTAACACACCATTGTAAAGCAATTATACTCCAGTAAAGATGTTAAAAAAAAAAAAAAAAAAGATGGTGATTCCTAAAAATCACTCCAAAGCTAAGAAAAGTGGATGCCAAAACTGTGGGGAGGGGTGACCCAAAGGCTGTGCCCTTAAGGCAACGCTGTTCGACTCCCCCCAGGCTCCAGCTTCCACGCGGCCCCACTAACCGCCTGTATCACGTGTCCTTTGACGGGACCCATACGATATAAACTGTGTTCTGAATACTAATCCCCCCAGGTGTAAAGTTCCATATTTAGGGTTTATACTGTTTAGGGTAAATTCTATTCTGTAACAACAATCGCCCCGAGTGTGCAGAATCCTAATCTCTGTGGATTTCATGGTATCACCCATCGCTTCCCCACAGTGTCTTCTTTTGGGATTCTTCGTAAGTCTCTCGTTCAGCTCCACGTCATCGAGGAACTCTCCAGTGCCCTGATGGGATGAATGAGTGTAGCATTCAGTGTTTTCTTGTTTTGTTCTCAAAAATACCGATTTGTTGTCTTCATACTTGAAAGACAATGTACCTGGGCTTCATATTCTTCATCCTGTTTTCTTTTGCTCAGAACTTTGGGGAAACTGCTCCATCATCTCCTGCCATGAAATGTGGAGGTGTGGAGTCCCTTCCACCAGCACTTCTAATTCCTTGTTAAGGGGAATGTTCCCACCTGTCTCTAAACAGGTCACGTTTGGTGCTGTCTCCAAATATGGGCTTGTCTTTGTCTGCCCTCAGGGTCCACCCTCTTCTCTCTGCTTGTGGGGACCTCCTCTCTTTGTCTGTTTCCTTTCCATTCACTGTAATCATCTCAAGACTTTCCTCTGTCTCATTTGTCATCCAAGGCTACTCTGTTCCCTGCTATCTTGAAGCAACACTGGGAACTGTGAAATCCTGGTTTCCCCGTTTTTCAGCTCAAGCGACTTCCAAGGCCACGTGGCCAGAGCTGAGTTTCCACTCCTGGTTTGTCCGATTCCAGTGCCTGGGTTCAAAGGATTCACCACATACTGCTCAGCTTTTTAAACTTGGATTCTGAAAGACTCTGTGTATCTCTGTGTATTTTTTTCTTGAGGTACAATCTTTATTGAGATATAATTGACATATCCACTATGTAGGTTGAAGGTGATAATGATTTTAAGCATAATGATTTGACTTACATACAGATATGTAATTTGTATATTGAGGAATCAATATTTCATTCCAAAATGCCACCTATATCTGAGCTTGCAGCTTTCACTGCCCACCTCCCCATTCCCCACCCTCATCACTGTTCATTTTTTATTCTGTGTCCATAACCAGAGATCCTCTCTACCCAAGTCTTCCCTGGGGCTGATCCCGTCGAGCTGGATGTGACCGAAGTCTTGTTCTATCAGATGTTGAAGGTTTAACGTCAGTGAAGGCTGTGGTAGAAAACATCTCACAGGTTTGGGGAAGTTTTTTTTTCATTATAGAAATATGCCATTACATTTTAGGTTTCTGGATAATATGTGTATTCTTTTGCCCATACAAAGAGCCTATATTATTAGAGCCTCTAATAATAGGTGGGTAAATCCCTAGGTAGTATAGTGGATGTCTCTGGGGTTTTCTACCGAATCTCTGCTCTATAGACTGACATTTCTCTCATCTGCTGAGTCAGAAATGCAGGATTCGCCAGTCAGTATGGACAGTTTGGCTCCCTGGCCATGCCATGCCTCCCTGAGGACTTCTGACAGGGTGACAGAGCCAGTGTCAAAAAGGCTGAAGCTGTGAGATGTAAACTCAGTCCCGGCCACACGGGCTCTGTTCTGAGCCTCCACACACCAGCCCCAGTCCTGTCCCAGGACCTTTGCACTTGCTGCTGCCACCACCTTGCACTCTTCCCCTCAGTCATCAGGACTCTCTCCCTCACTTCTTTCACACGGTGTCTTCCAGAGCATTATCTCGTCAGAGGGAGCTTCTCTGACCACTGCATTTGATACAGCACACACACACACACACACACACACTCACATGCCCGTGCATTTACACTCGCAGGTGCACACCACCACATACACGTGTGCACGCGTGTGCAAGCACTCCTTCCCTCTTTCTCCTCCACCTTCCGTGCTCTGCTTTAGATTTTTCGATTGTCAGTCCTTGTCACATCCACTGAGTGTTGTGGTTTCTGTTCCCTTTCTAACTGCCCAAGGGGCTCAGAACTCCAACAATCCCTTCTTTTCACTGCCTTCTTTTGGGGGGGTAGATGGAAGGGACTGAAATTGTGGGGGGAAGGTAGGAGACACGTTAATCAAGAGGAAACCACCAAAAAAAAAGAAACTCACCCGCACATATGCACACACTCCTACACTCACCCATAGAGGCCTTCTCGCACGCACACGCTCATGCACACACAGACGAACACACTCACACGTGCTCGTTACCCTTTTACCTGCACCCTCTTCATTCTCCATCATGCAGTCGTCACCCCCTGCACACCCAGCGGAAGCTCCAGAAGCCTCCTGCAGGGCCCCCGAGCCTTGAGGGGCCCCAAGCACTTGGTAAAACACACGAACCACCTGTGCAGTGGATAAACGCATGTGTGACCACGTGGGGGACAAGCTTGGTGCCTGGGCTGGCGAGTGTGTGTGAGTCGGAGTCAGGCACAGGGGAGGGGGTTCAAATCCCACTCCCTCTGTCACTGACTGCCTGACCCCCCAGAGCGCCCCCGGGTGCAAACAGGGACACTCAGGGAACTACTGGTGGTCGCGAGAATAGGAGACGGTGCCCAGGGCTGGGCGCACTGACTGCACCCTGCGGCTGCAGGCGGCCGCTCACACAGCCTGGTGTGGGGCTGCCCAGATGGCGTGAATGCATCACGCTCACGGCTGAGATGTTTGTGTCCCCTCACTGCCCCCCCCCCCCGCCCCGTGCTTAACAAACTTTGCTAGGCAGCCCTGGTTCTCACTCTTCCCCTGCATTTTATCTGCACGCGCGATTGTGCGGAGCTTCAGGCCACCACTCCTCACAGTTGAGAGGCTCAGCTCTTGCCCTAAGGGACAGAGAGAAAAGAGGTAACATTGACCTTTTTTGTTTCTACTTTGCAACCTCAGTGAAGCACTTCCTTTCCCCACCCCCATCCAGGAAGGGGAGACCATTACTCAGTTTCCAAAGTCTGAGCTCTCCTATACCTGCAGGGTGGGACCAGGGCCCAGGGAGTGTTGACACTGCCTCAGGGTGGGAAGGGCTGTGCTCTCTCCTAGGAATGCACTGGCCTGCACTTCAGATGGGACAGGACACAGATGCCATGGGTCTCAGGAGTTGGGTGGCCAGATGAAATATGAATAATTTTTAATATAATAATGTCCCATGCAATATTTGAATGTCAGAAAAAAATGAATAATTTTAGTATAAACTATGTCCCATGCTACTAAAAAACCATTTTCATTCTTGTCATGGGTTGAATAAGTGTCCTCCAAAAAATTCACGTCCACCCGGCGCATCAGAACGTGTCAAGCTGGAAATAGGGTCTTTACGGATATAATTAGTTACGATGAGGTCACACTGGACGAGGGTGGCCCTAAATCCAATGTCTGCTGCCCTTATAAGAACAATATGTGAAGACACGGAGACACACCAAGGGAAGGCCACATGAAGACACAGGCAGGGACTGAAGAGACGCTTCCACAAGCCAAGGAGCCCCCAGGATTCCAGCAGCCACCAGAAGCCTGAAGAGACCGGGAAGGTCCCTCCCTCCCTCAGGGCCTCCAGAGGGAGCACAGCTTTGCCCACACCTTGATTTCAGACTTCTGGCCTCCAGACAGCGAGGGAATACATTTCTATTGCTTTAAGCCCCCCAGTTTGTGATCATGTGTTATGGCAACCCTAGGAAACTCACACAGTTGTTTATCTGAAATTACCATTTAACTGGGCATCCTGCATTTTTATCTGCTGAATCTGGCAACTCTAGATTACTCCCGGCATCCCTCCAGCGCAGTGGTTACAACGGCCTGCTTAGAGTCCCAGACCTGCCCCTGTGCTCGTTTCCCTGGTGACACAGGCAGGGCATCTGCAAAGTGCTCAGAGGGGTGGCTGCCCGCAGCAGGCTCTCCTCACCTCCGCCTGCACCTCCACCAGCTCCTGGCCTACGCTTGTTTAGACTATGGTGGAGTTGTCTGCCCTGCACTAGACCAGCCACGTGGGCTGCTGTGCTTGGGCTCCAAGTAGCCATGGTGGAGATCACACCAGACCCCTCCCTCAACTATTCTGAATTGCTTAAGACCACCTAAGACAGGTAACTGTCTCTAGGGAGTTGACTTTTCCCTGCTACCTACCCGCCTCAAAAAAGGCAAAATGACACGGGTTAAATTTCTCACAAACCTCAACACGTGGTAGGGGGAGAGGGAAGGGACAGTTGCAATTGGATTTGTCTGATTGAGAAAAATCAGATAAATAAGTAGAATTCTCCTGACGCCCATGTCACGGAGTGAATCCACGCCCACTCCGGCTATTAAAGCGTCCCTGGAGAGACTCTGCCTTCTGGGAACCGTTTCCACTGTCTCCCTCAAGAAGTAAAGTGCAGACTTCCTCTCCCCAGTGCTGAGTGGTGGCCACTGCTGCTCCCTGTGGCATTCCCAGGGCCCCACGTGGATCCGGGGATGCCGCTTCCCCAAGCTTCCCGCAGCTGTCAGGAGGGATAGGCGTGCAGGGTGCTGAGCTCACCGGGCAGCTGAATAAATGCAGGCTGTCCTCTGTGGGGGGAGTGCTTCCTCAGATCTAATTGCCTGATGACGATAGGACCACCCACTGTCCTAATTACCCTCCGTTTGCTAAACCCGGAGTCGGGCTCTCCTGTGATGGACTCTGCGTTCCAAAGGAGGAATGCATTAGCCGGGTCTCTCGTCTGTCCTAGACTCACGCGAGGGCCCTGGCTGGCTGCACAGCTCAAAGCCGACCCACCCGCCCCGCTGGGCCCCAGGAATCTCACTCAGCTTTCCCGCGGCAAAGCAGACATCAGCGCCCAAAAGAAAGGTGCCAAGGGGTCCCCTGTAGCCTCACGTGCGACGGCTCCAAACCGGCAGACGTCTAAATCAACGCTCTTCACCTGGAAATGGTACACCCAGCGGCCGCAAGCTCCGCAGGCCTCACAGGGTAGGGGGGCTCTGCACGGCCATTGGGGAAGCTGTGGGTTGCCATGCAGATGTGATGGTCAATTTCACGTGTCCCCTCGACCGCGCTCAGGGATGCCCAGGTAGCTGATGAAACACGTTTTCTGTCTGGGAGGGTGTTTCTGCATGAGATGAGCACTGAGATGGTGAACCTCTGAAAGCAGATGGCTCTCCAACATGTGGGCGTCACCCAATCCATTGAGGGTCCGGGTACAACAGAAGGTCGGAGGAAGGGCAAATCTGTTCTCTCTGCTGAGCTGGGACATCCACCCTCTCCTGCTTTCGGACGTCAGTGTTCCTGGTTCTTGGGCTTTCAGATTCAGATGAGGGCTTACAGCATAGCTCCCCTGATTCACTGAGCATGTGTCCGGCCACTGATCAAGGCCAGAAGGGTGCCTTTTGTATTCCTAAATCATTGCTTTCTGGATGTGTCATCTTATTTCTAATTCATGGTCAACGGATGATGCCAGAGACATGAATAGAAGCAGCTCCCAAGGACTGCGTTCCTCACAGGTGCTCTCACATTCACACCTTCACAGAGGGGGGCCTGAAGCGCAGGGAGGTTCAACACACGGCCGAGGGCGCATCCGTAGTTAATGGGCAGGGGACTTGGTCCCCACCTGCCTGGCTGCAAGGGCCCCGTCTGAACTTCTGACCATCTCACCTACTGCCACAGTGCCCGCCCCATGTCGGGTCTGCAGCGTCCTCGCCCTGTCGTGAACAGTGAACAGGAAGATGTTCTAAAGATGGGCGTGCACAGCATCACTCAGCTCCCAAACAGCAGAGGAACTGGGTTGGAAGCTGGGTCCTGAAACCCCCTCCACCAGAAGCAGTGAGTTATCTAACAGGCGTGGGCTGAGGGCGCCGTGCTGGTGCCAAGAGCCCACGGAGATGTAGCCTGAACTTGAATCTGAGCCCACTTTGGAGAAAGCTCAGATTCATCCATTTTATTTTAATCATTCTCCCCATTTGCCGATCTAATCTCCAGAGGAAGTTGGACCACCGATTTGGACCCGCTGAGAGGGCGAGACCTTCTCAAGAATCTCAGTGCAGGAGCCCCACGCACACCCCAGCCTTCCAGGGCCCTCCTCCAACTGCAGGAGGGGCTTTCAAGGCTAAGGCTCCCTAAATTGCCCCGTTATCATTTCTTAAGGGAGATGTCTGCAGAAAATAAAAAGCCGCTTGGAAGCAGCAGGTTTTTGGAACAAGAGGCAGCAGTCTATGCTGTGAAGCAGTCCTGGGTGGCTCTCCTTGAAGGGCTCTGCCTTTCGGCATTTACGTGGTCAAAGTCCTCCACCCTTGCCCTTCCACCTAAGCCAGGCTCCGCGATGCCAGGACTCAGCCTGGAGGGGCATGTACCTCCAACCCACTGGGAGACAGTCGGCTCCACGGGCACGCCGGGCCCCTCAGACGCCCGTGGACGCTGCACACTCCCGTCTTCCCTCATCACTTGTCAAGTCCCCTGCACTGATTGTCTTCAGCCTTCCCAAGCCGTCTTCCGCCCGGGCCCAGCAGGTGCCTCCTGCCCCAGGACAGCTGTGCAGGCCTGGAGACGGGCTGCACTCCCAGGCCCCGCTCTGCCTGTCCACTGGGCGGCCGGCCTTCCTTTTCGCCGGGGCTGATGGAGACCTGCAGGAAGCTTGCAGGAGGCGGTGCCTGGAGAAACAAGAGGGCTTTGAAGCACAAGGTGAACCGGCCTGGCTGTGGTTTACATTCTTTACCTTAATTTTAACAAGTATTTCAGCCCCTTGAAAATTGCTTCTCTAGAATAATAAACAGAGCCCATGTTGAGTCGTGGCTGGACCTCGGTGCGAGGCGGGAGGGGAGCTAAGCTTGGGGGGCCATAACAGTAGCTGGTGAATGTGTGCGTGCCCTTGCGGGGGGGGGGGCGGGCAGGGGGCCACTGCAGCTCAATTGGCCCTCATTTTTGAAGATTTGGTGGGATTGGTGTGACAACATGAGGTTTTGGGTTACACATAGCAAGTGAAACAGTATACAAATAATAGACGTAGAGAATCATGGAAGAAAGGGAGCGGTGTCTGCCTGTCGGGTCTGTTACTTGTCACTCCAGCTGGTGCCTTTCGGGCTCCTTCCCTCCACCAGAACTCCAGAGGGCCTGTCAGCAAGAGAAAGATGCCAGGTCCTGGTGCTGAGAAACAGGGGAGGGACCAAGGGGAATCCATTCATTCACTGGGTATTTATTAAGCACCTACTATGTGCCAACCTCTGTTCCAGGCCATGGGGATCAGCACGGAGCAGAAATTCCACCCATGCCCTCCCACGCGTGGTCCACACCAGCAGCCATGCTGTCCCCGGGAGCAGGAACGGCTAGAAATGCAGACTCGCGGGCCCCGCCGGCCTCCGGCAAGGCCCCAGGCCACTGAGTGTGCCGTCAAGTTGAGGATTCCGCTCTGGAAACGAAAGGAGACGCTGGCAGGAGGCAGCCCATGGCCGCGTCCGTGGCTGCGTGTGGGGCAGCCAGAGGGAGCCCAGCCGCTGACCGAGTCGTTGGCCCCGCGTCCATGCAGGAGCGCAGCGGGTCAGCACCCACAGCCTTGACAGGGCGGCCTGGAGATGCAGCTCTGCCCCCCCATGAGGCAGGCAGAGTAATGCCCCCATCCTGATCCCCAGAACCTGTGCACGTGACCTGCCGTGGGGATGAGAACTCTATCAGCCTTGCTCACCACGGTGTCTTCAGCGCTCAGCACGGTGCCTAGAGCCTACTAGGTGCTTCACAGACACTTGCTGGCTGAAAGCATTGACCCAGGTCCCCAAAATAGACAGCTTCTCAGAGGGCAGATAACCCCAGAAGTCTCCAATAGCCGGGCCAGATCTGATCCTGTGACCTTGCGGCATATTCCACTACCCACATCTGCCCACCTCCCTTGCCAGTAAAAACCAGCAGCCAGGCAGACCAGCGCAGGGGTTGTTGGCCGCCCCTGTGAGCCAGCACAGCGTGAGATACCTGATTCTCAAGGGTCCGGGGAGGGCAGGCTCCTCAGCAGCTGGTCTTCCCTGCCCCCTGGACGTTTCTAAACAGCCCACTGGCCCGAGGCCGGGAAGGAGTTTTATGGAGATTATTGGCGTCTTTTCCCAGATGTGTGCTGTCCTCCAGGTGTGAGGCTCCCTGCTGCCCAGCGGGCATCCCTAACCTTCAGAAAAGGATCTTTGCAAGAGTCCTTACCCTTAGCAATAGGAAGGCGCCGAAGATGTTTGGGGTTTACCGTCTTCGCATGGGCAGGCGCCGTCTCACTCACCCTCCCAAGCAGCCTGAAGGGGTGACAGTACTGGGTTAGGGGCTGCACGAGGACTTAGGGAGACCTTGGCTGTGAAATGCTGAGCGTGGGGCCGGCACACGCACCGTTTGGGTGAGCCCGTGCTCACCTTCCTCAGCTCCACCACCACTTGGTTCCCACAAGGCACACTCCTGCAGGCGGGAACCACTGAATCCCCATTTCCAGATGAGGCTCAGAGAAGGAAATGAACTTGCCCAGGGTGACACAGCTTTCCCACTGATGGAACAGAACCCTAACCTCCTGGGCACTCTGACACTGTATGCCCAAGCCCTAACTCTCTGGCACGTAGTTTAGCAGTGGGGATTTGCTGAAAGCATGGGGGATGAGCGCCATCTGCCCCTTCCTCAGGCGTCAACTGATATTAGTGTTTACAGTATCGCTCCTAGAACAGAGGCTCTCAAACCTTTGAATCTCAGGACTCTTTACATTCTTAAAACTGGTTGAAAATCCTAAAGAGCTTTGCTTTTGTGGCTTATATCTGTCAAATTTTACAGAATTTTACAGTAAAATTGATAAAATTTAAAAATATCTTATCCATTAAGTCATATAAATAAGAACGAGGGTAAACCCACTGCATGTTAACACAACTAACGTATTTTTGAAAGAAATAATCATGTTTTGCAAAATAGAAAAGTAGTGAGAAAATTCAGTGTTTTACATTTTTGCAAACATGTTTAATGTCTGGCTTAGGAAACAGCTGCTATCTGCTTCATCATTCAGTCTGGTGCATATGGAAAAAGCCTGGCCACACACAGATATGGATTGGAAATTAAGAGGTAAGTTAATAGTCTTTTTGGATAATTATGGGTATTATTCATTAATACTACACCAAAACTCGACAAGAGGTAGTTCCTTAAAGACTGGTAGCAATGTGGAATCTGAAACCAAATGAATGAACGTCTTGTACTTACTACATTCCATTCTGTTGGTCTGTCCTGCACTGTGCACGGATCTTTTCCCCACGCATGATTTTATAACATTCCAACGTATTATGAAGAGGCCCGAAACACCTCAGAGTCCAAGGACCACTGTTGATAACTGCTGAACTGGGTTAAAAGCTCCAGAATGGGGTTTACATGTGTTTTCTTTGACTCTGTGCTTCCTGAAGAAAGGAAGTGGGTTGTGGAGGGTGTTGGCGGGGGAGGGAGGAGGGGGGAGGGGAGGGAGGAGGGAGGGTGCTCGTTAGGGTGCTCGTTAGTAATACAATAGACTGGACTCCAATTTGACTCCCAGACCAGCCCCAGAGACCTCAGACACCCTTCCATCTGGGTGGGAGGGGAGTCACTGTGGCCTCCGCATAAGCTCTGGTCTCTGCAGACTTTTCCGCGACTGCAGACGTAGCCCAGGCCTCTGGGCATTTTCCCTAACACGTCATCCCTTTGATGTGGGATCTCGAGGGGATTTCCACACCGCACAGAATATGCGTTGTCCTTACCTTGAATCTAGATGTCAGCATTCCTGTGGTCTGCCGATCACCTCCTGTATCCATCATGGTCCCACCAGGAAAGCAGCCTCCGCCAGCGGTAACTGAAGCCAGTGTCAGGGCGGGAGGGCAGGGCTCTGGGGACCAACCAGGATGGGGAGGTATCCAGAGGCTAACAGGAGTGGGGGGCCATTACCACCTGGGCTGGAAGTGGCAGGGGAGAGAGCTGGGGAGGCTCCAGCCAGGCAAGAGGGGTGCAAAGGAGAAGCCCCCGGCCTCTCTCCGCTCCCGCCCTCCAGTCTGTTCTGGCATGTCCCATTAGCTGATCCCGACCGGAAGTGTGGGAGCCCCGTCACACAGTCCCTGCAGGGCAGCCTCCCAAGGCACAGAGCGGCATGCAGGACGGATCTGGAAGGGTGAGCGCAGGACAGCCAGCGCGGCTTCCGGGTACCACCGTCAAAGTGGAGCACGTGGCCGTGCAGCCTCAAAAGGGCTCGTGCGGACGAGCCTCCCGTCTCTCAGCCCTGTCTCAGCCCACAGGACACCCAGCCTGAATGTGGCAATGGGGTCTGCAGGCCCCTCTCTGCGGGCAATCTCCCCCGCCATTCCCAGCCCAGCCAGTCCCCAGCCCTCCCTCTGACCCACATGTACACCCAGGCCGTGTCCTGTTGGCCTCTTCTGTACCATGACTCACCATTATCAGTCCCCTATGGACCAAGCACTGTGTCAGCTAAGCCTCCCATCTGCGCACAGGGAACCGGGAGTCAGAGTGGCACAGCCCCAGACTTAGCCACAGCAGTGAACGGCAGCACCTAGACAAGCAGACCCACCGTGTCAGGGGCTACTTTCCAATGTCATGTCCAGCGTGGTGAGGCAGAGGACCCCACACTGAGTCCACAGAGCCCCAAGTTCAGGTTCCAACCTTGGGCAGCCTTGGGCAGCCTTGGGCAGCTCACTTTGCCCACCTCCCCATACCTCCGTTTCCTCTTTTGTGAAACTGAGCCCTTCTGGGTGATGTTAAGACTTCTGCTCTCACCACGCCCAGGCCCAGCGGGGGCTGAAGACATGGCGCCTTTGTCTTCTAGATTTGAACAAGCCCCCGGAACCACATCCGTGCTCTCAGATTTTGTGGACAGAAAACCTGCTGCTTCTCCTTGGCGCCATGCACTTGTTGGGATCAGCAGATGTAAAATTCTGACGTTGCACTTAGAAAACTTCCTCCATCTGGATTTCTGCAGCCCACAGGGAATCATTTGCCAAACACGTTTTACAAAACATGGGCCCACTTCACTGTGACTTGCGGAGCTGATAAAACCCACCTTTCGCCTGGCCCCATGCGTTCTGCCCACGCGTGCTTTCTGGCTGGGAAGAGATGCAAGACCATGCTGGGTGGAGGAGGCCCTTGGCCTCCGTGCACCACGTGGGCTGTGCCGATGCCAGGGCAGATGGCAGAGGACTCACAGGGCCAGGCTTTACTAAAAACGTAGACATGTAACATATGGTGCTAATAGAACCCACAGCAGAGTCACTGGTACAGTGGGAAATCATTCATTTCTAACGTCAGGCCAACAACTGCTGTTGGGAGGAACGTTTACGAGTGTGTCCCTGTGTTGCTCACTTTTCTGGGTGACATTCAAGAGAACCGGGGACAGTGACAGTGGGGTGGCTGATGAATTTAGGAAGGCTTTAGAGGGACCGGAACAATGACAGCTGTAAGCGCTGCTGCAGAGCTTCTCCGTGCAAGGGATTAAAATGCTGGCTTCCTCTGAAACGCAAGTTTTTAGAAAATCATTTAGTTTTCTAAAATCGTGGTAAAATATACCTGCCATAAAATTTCCATTTTAGCCATTGTAAGTGCACAGTTCTGCGGTATTGAGTGCATTCGAACTGTTGTTTAACTGTCACCACCTAGACCTTCTCTAGAACTTTTTCGTCTTCTGTAACTGAACACCGAACCCATCCTACCCCTCCCCTAGTCCCTGGAAACTACCATTCCACTTTTTTTTTTTTTAACATTTTTTTTATTGGAGTATAGTTGCTTTACACTCTTGTGTTAGTTTCTGCTGTACAGCAAAGTGAATCAGTTATACATATACATGTATCCCCTGTTTTTGGATGTCCTTCCCATTTAGGTCACCACAGAGCACTGAGTAGAGTTCCCTGTGCTCTACAGTAGGTTCTCATTAGTTATCTATTTTATACGTAGTAGTGTATGTATGTCAATCCCAATCTCCCAACTCATCCCACCCCCGCTTCCCCCCTTGGTTCTCTGCATCTGTGACTCCATTTCTGCTTTGTAAATAAGTTCCTCTGTACCATTTCCGTCCTACTTTCTGTCTCTATGAATTTGACTCCCCTGCTGCTTTATAGAAGTGGAACGCTACGGTATTTGTCTTTCCGTAACTGGCATATTTAACTTGGCTTGATGTCTTCAAGATTTATCCATGTCGTAGCATCTGTCAGTACTTCGTTCCTTTCTAAGGCTGAATAATATTCCACTGATAGATTCTCAGCATATCTATGGACTTAGAATGCTGAAACAAAACAGATCCCTTTAAATAACAATGGTCTTGCCTGAAAGTCGACAGGTGATGGGTAAAGCTCCGGGGGACTGAATTTACTTCCCCAGAGTCAACCAGGAGGGCTGTATAAATTCAAGACCACCCCTCAGATAGCCTGACTCAGCTGCCCCAGTATTATTCTATGCTCACATACATGGGCACACGTGCTTCCTACAAAACACACACACACAACTAGTTTCATAAGTTATCTCAAAATCAAAGCAGACCTCCGTGATCATTCCTAGCTCTGAAACACGTGGCCTACTGGCAAGTGCTTGGAGTGTTGCTTGAAACAGAGATTTATTACAGAAAGAGAAGCCCGTACAGAACCATTCCTGTCATCAGTATGACTACTGATTCTGAAGTAGGACATCATTAGAAATGACCAAAAATGAAAACGACGCAGGAGTGGAACAGAGAGGCCGAGCAGGGCAGGAACCGGCTGAAGACGAGACACATCTTCTTCAGCCTGTCGGTCCATCCACTTTCAGCCAATCGAGAGCTTTCTCAGGACGATCGGACCATCTGAATAAGAGCTGTAGGTTAGCTCAGAGTTGAGTCAGTTTTCGTTTCCTGACTTTGATTATTGTACTGTGGTTACAGAAGAGAATCCCTCATTTCTAGGAAACGTACATGGTAGTGTTTAGTGGAGAGGCAGATCTTATACGCAACTTCCTCCGTGTGTTGGGGAGGGGATACAGCAAAGAAGGTAAACATTCATATTTGGGGAACCTCGGAGAAGGGCATCTTGAGAATTTTTGTGCTCCTCTTCCATTTGTCTGAAATCATGTCAAAAAAAAAGAGGCTGTGTGGTCTCCAAGGGACACCTGCAGAGAATACAGACAACTAATTGAAGAGCAGGGACGGAGAGTGAGAGGGTTGGTGGAGCGGGTCATGGAACGGACTGGCCGCCGGGAGACTGAAAGTCCTGAAGAGGCTGCAGCCATGATGCCGTCCCCCCATCACTGGGTTCTCCCAGCCCCGCTGTAAGTGTCATGGTTTGAATCATTGAAGCCACCCCTCCCTCTACTGCGATATTGGCAACAGCCCGGGAACAGCCCACACGCCCCACACGTGTTGACAGCTTGGAGAACGTGTAAGTGTGGAGTGTTTTCCGTGTCGATGACATGGCACACGCAGAGTTGGAGTGTGTACACTTAAGAGCACATGGGTCCTGTCGTTTCATGGATCCTACACAGCACTCATGGCTGAAATACTTCTAAGAGCGGCCGCCCCACCCCATGTTTTTTAATATAAAACACGTTATATAATACAATTTTGGCAAATTCCCTGTGCAGTAACACTAGCAGCATCTTGAAGATAGCATGAGGATAACAACCCTCTCCCATCACCACTTGGACGGAGCGTCCCCTCAGCGCTGGGACTGCGCTAACCACTGCTGTTTCTCCACTGCAGGGAGGGGCTCGGAGCTATGGGTACTTCTGCATCTCCCAGGTTACTCACTGGTGCACAGCACAGCCAGCATATGTCTCCTTTGATGCCAGAGGTTATCTCTATGTGACACGATGTCACCACCCCAGCAAGTCACGCTGCCCCACACCCACCATCAGTTCGTGTCTACACTGCATTAGGCACCGCGTGGAATCCAATCAGATGCAACTTAAGGTCCCTTTTTTCCATTTCTCAAGGGTCACTGCCAGGCCCACAGTGTCTGGACAGCCCAGCTCTCCCACAGGTAGAGCCGTCTCCGTCCACATGGTGTGAGGCCACCGTGAGCTGGAGCAGCCCCCTCTTGCCGTCGTGTCCAGTTTGCAAGACGTCAGAACTGGACCTTTGCCTTTCTCAACATCTGCTCAAGATGCACAGGTGACCGACGCATCGATCCCAGGCAGAGCGCTTTTAGGTAAGGGGAGGGGGCATCTTGAATCTCTGCATTGACAGACTTCCAAGATGGTCGTCAAATACGCATGGTTATCCATGTTGTCGTTTCTATGTTTAACTTCACTTTCAGAAGTTTAAGAAATAACAATATCAGTTCAGGTATGCTTGGGAGCCAAAGAAAGACACACCTGCTGCTTCTCCAGCTCAGACCCACACCTTTCGACAGGTGAGCACCGCTGTCGGGCCTTGGACTCAACTCTGCTCTGTAGCAGGTGGCTTCCTTCTCGGTGGGAATGACTTTCTGGCTCCCTGTCTGTGTCCTCTGGCCACACAGGCCCATCCTCCCAGGCCTGGGTCAAGGGCATTTCCTCCCTCCTCCTCCCTCCCGTGGGGACAGAGCTGGCCTCGGAGACCGCAGCAGCGGCACTTCTGTCAGGGCTGGTACTTCGGACGTACAGTGTCAATGTCATCTCTCCGCCTCCTGACCGGACTCTGAGCTTCTGGCTTGCTGGCCACGGACGGTGTGGGTCTGCAGGGATAATGAATGTACAAAACAGGCATGGTGTTTGTCTTCTGGGAATCAGCGGATTTTATATTTCTGCCAAAAGTTATACATGGGCGATATTACATATATACATTAGGCAACTACATTTCATCTCACTTGTCCGCTCTGATGGACAAGAAGTGGATGCAGGTATATTGTGTGGAGAGAATCGTGGGGTTGCTCCTGGCGTCTGCAGGGAAGAGCGAGGCGGGTGGAGCAGCGGTGTCCACCCTGCTGGACGGACAGGCCAGCGGCCATGACTTCCTGTGCCTGAGGCCCAATACCTGCAGCAGGTGGACACGCCCGCCTTTGAACTCTAACTGGCTTGTTCCTAACCACCCGCACCCACCCGCATCCCTGGGGTGATTGAAAGCAGAGCTTCTCCGAGAGCAGCCTGCGCCTGAATCGCCAGGCACGTCTGGGCGAGATGCAGGTTCTAGGGCAGGGTGTGCAGGTGGGGCTGAGATTCTGCATTTCTAACCAGCTCCCAGGTGATGGCTGAGGACCACCTCGCCTGCGGGGTAGCGAGGCTCTAAAGTAAATGAATAACGAGACCTTAACAAGAGCCCCGCACACTCTAACAATCAAAGTGACGCTCTCGCCCCTCTGCTATTGAAAGTCGGGGGCAGCTCAGGGCCCCCATCTCTGTCCTCCGTCAGTCTGCCTGAGAAAACCCCCTCTCCTCTGAGACACGGATGGGTCACACTCTAACCCCCTGTAGCCCCAGCTAGAGGTGCTGGACACCTCCACGCAGCCCTCCCGATCTCTCTTCCGTCCTTTCCTCCATCCTCTCTCCCTGGGGACTGGCCACATGGTCTGTGTCAGTGGCCCCTGCTCTCTGGCTTCCAGCTGGGGTCCGCCAGTGGGAGTGCCAGCCGGAGACTGGAGAGGGGGAAGCGGGACCCTCTCCTCCCTGAATGATACGCTTGTCTTCTGGGGAACGTCCGCGATGCGCAGGACGCAGACGGTAGGCCCGAGGAGGGAGAGCTGAGGCTGTTATCCTAACTCTGTGTTACTTTTAGTTTACTTATTTGTATTATATTTTACTTGTCCTTTCTATTAAACCTATTAAGTTCTAGCTCAGGTCCTTCCTTCATGAAGCCTTCCTGGATTATTTGAACCTTCAATAATATCCTTCTTTTAACTCACTCAACAAATAATGTAGCCCCTTATTCTGAGCCATCTTGTCTCTTTTCATCCCGTTGCTTCTAAAGATCAGTCTGGGCTCCACAACTGGACAAGAGACTTCAATTCACCATCCAGGTTTGCACGTCTCCCGTCTCCACGGCACCTGGCACACGCTGGGATGTACTGCTGACCTCAGGGAAACTTCTCTGGTGGGGCAAACTACAAATGCATGTGGAACTCAAAGAATGCAAATAAATACTTCGAGAAAAATCTATTTTTATGGGTGTTTTCTATTTTTATAATAAATAAGTATTGGGGGAATATGTAAAAACAATAAAACATTTTGAAAAGTCAACTTCTAAAAGTAGCTTTTTTGGGATATAATTTACATCCCATACAATTCATCCACTTAACGTATAAAATTCAGTGATTTTTAGTATCTTCACAGAGTTAAGCAACCATCAGCACGGTTAATTTTAGAACATTTCTTTTTCAGCTCAAAAGGAAGCCCCCTCCGTATGAGCGGCCCCTTCTCTTATCTTGCTCTGTGGTTTTGAGCATAGATTTAGAAAACAAAGCACGAAAAGAATACTGCAAATGTAAATTCCTCAGGGTGCATTTCTGTTTGCGTTGCCTTGTAACCTTGATTACCTTTTTTACTGTCTGTGTTTCAGGAGGACAGAATTCAGATGGCGTGAAAATTCACCTGGTTTTGCCACGTTCCCGTTCACCTGCCTCCTTGCACACCTGGGTTCAGGAGCCTCATCCTTCCACTAGAGGGCGTGGCGTCACAGATGCCAACTGTGCCACCTGGGCTGTCCCAGTGTTCTGACCTCAGCCCTTGAGAAGGTAAGAGCTTGTTCCTGCTGGTCTGGAATGAACTTAAGAGCTCTGCCCCCTGTGTTGTAATGGAACTGGGAAGGCAGCTTTCATTTATGAGCCAACTACAGACTTGATTGTTTCACAAGGTGAGAGGTGGACACAAAGAAAATACTGTGCATTGGTGATGCGGCTGACAGTAACGACCCAGTCGTTTATTGAGGATTCACAACGTGCTTGGCATGGCGCCAAGAACATTACCTGCGTATCTCATTTAATCCTCCCAACATCCTTCTGAGATGGACCTTATTATTTTGCCCAGTTTGCTGATAAGGAAGCTTAAAGAAAGAGCTTTAGAAACTTGCCCAGAGGATCCTTCCTGGTCTTCAGGTCAGTATAAGGATCTGTTTGGATAGAGGGAGAGGTCTGAGCTGGATGACCTTCTGAAGTCTCTGAAGCTGCAGAATTTAAGAATTCGGACTTCTACGAAACCTGAATCATAGGATAGCCCTCGGATAAAAAGATCGGATCCTTTTAAACCAAACACGCAGGGGAGAGGTGCATTTGTGGGGAGTGGAAAGAGCCTATTTTCTATCTAAGTCATAAATCTATGACAATGTGTGTTGAAATGAGAGCTCTACACCTCGGGGAACCCGTCCCCAGTCAGCCTGGATGGATCTGATCCCAGTAACAGCCAAGTCCTTAAGGTCTTACGTTCCGACAGGACAGTGCCCACCTGGAGGTCCCACCTGTCCTCAGGTTTCCTGTCCCCCACCTGCCGCATGGGGCCCAGGAGCAGCCAGCAGCCTTCCATCTCCGGCCCAGGCCCCTTCGCTATGGAATTCATGTTATTAATTTTAAAGATGTTGATGTGGTTAGTGGCAACTTCCCATGTGGCCCAGAGCAGCCTCCGTTCCAGGCTCCCAGGGTCAGGAGGTAGGACTCCAGGTGTAGAAAGGAGAGGGGGGCAGGAGCCCCTTCTCACTTTTAAGTTGGGGGCAGCTCACTTCCACCACAGTGATGCCGGCTGGAATATAAAACCTCTGCTGGAGTTGAGGTCTTGTGATCCACACAAACACCTGCGAGCCCTTCAAGAAACCCCCTGTTTCTCCATAGAACCTGTGTCCTTTACAATATCCCCCCGCCCCCGTGAGATGTCCCGATCGCCTCAGGGTATGTGGCCACTGCTGGAGTCCAAGAGCATCCCGGACAGTATGGCCGGATATGACTCGTCTTCCATGCCACCTTCTATTGTTAGGTAACGTTATTTTCAGGAAAAAACAAAAAACAAAAAACCTGTAAGAGGCAGATAAGCACTGCCAACAATTTATAAGATACAAGTAAGCAGAAGAGGAAAAAAATCATTACCAAAGAGAACCACCTGGGAATGTGACATGGGACCACCACTTTGGAAGAGAGCCTGGCAGTTCCTCGAACTGTGAAACCTAACCTGGAGCAACCACGGGATACATCGGCTGTAGCCCTCTGGGCTCCCCACTCCCTGGTCTGGACCCCAGGCGCTGGCACGTTCAGCCCCTGCTCAGCGACCACTCTGTCGGCACCATTTTAACCAGCACCGAATTATCCCACTGGACACGGAACACAAGAGTGGGTCCTCACGGCTTCAGGACCCGTCGCTGTCCACTGGAAAGTCATTCGTGCCCCAAATCAAGGAGATTGTGACCAGGACCTCAGCCCAGCTTCCTTGGGGCTAGAAGGTGCCAGTGTCCTCAGCCCTGGAGTCTTTCTTCAGGTCCGTGGCTGTTGGTCCAGCTGCCGCGAGCTAATGAAGAAGAGCCACGAGCTAATGACCTCAGTGGATGCAGCAAGGTTCCCCTGCCTTAATGACCGTGTGTGTGTGTGTGTGTACGTGTGAGACATGGGCAGGTGTGTGGCTACAAGGATGAAATCTGACCTACGTATGCTCTACAGCAGGTCCTGTCCAGCGTTCCCTCACCAACGGACACCAGGGCCGTGCAACACAACCACCCGCTGCAGGCCGTCAGCAAACGGGCTGAATGAAGGGCGGTCATTATCACAGCGAGAGGCCAACTGCCGGGCGTCCCACCCATCCCTGAGACCCGACTCCGCAACGGAAACCCTGCCGGGCAACACAGAATGAGCCCAGGTAACAGCCCACGTGGGACTTCCGGGCCTCCCAGACTCGGCAGCTCCCGGGATGAACAGGGTCCACTTACCCCAGCGTGAGCAGTTGGGTGGGGAGGTGGTGCTCAGAAGGGTGGCTGGGGTGCTGGCGTCAGGAAGCCCTGGGCCCCAAACCCGACTCCGCGGCTGTGCGGCACTGACAGTTCACATAACCTCTCTGAGCTTCAGTTTCTCAACTGCAAAGGGGGTGTATGCTACTTTCTCTCTCTTTTTTTTTTAACAGAAATAAGAATGTTTCTTTCACATTTTTATTGGAGTGTAGTTGCTCTACAGCGTTGTGTTAGTTTCTGCTGTACGGCAAAGTGAATCAGCTCTGCATCGCATGCTCCCTCTTGTTTGGATGTCCTTCCCGTTTAGGTCACCACAGAGCGTTGAGTAGAGTTCCCTGTGCTGTACAGTCTGTTCTCATTAGTTGTCTATTTTATACGTAGTATCGATAGTATATACGTGTCAATCCCAGTCTCCCAGTTTCTCCCACCCCACCCCTCTCCCCCTTGGTGTCCATACTTGCTTTAAAGAGTTGTCATGAGTGTGAAGTGAACAGATGCCTAGATAGTGAATAAATGAATGAACGATACTGCTTGCACGCCAGGCTCCATGTTAGGAGGTCACACGCTCACACACACACACACACTCACACACTCAGGGATGTTTATTAAGCTCCTGCTCTGTGTCTGGTATCCCCCCGGGGATACAAAAGTGGATACCACCACTCCCTGCCCTCTTATAGGTGACAGTCTAATGCAAGAGGCAGAAAAACAAGCAAACAAGCAAAGTAAAGAAAACAAGAGGTAAATAATGTGTTTTCAGTAGTGGCAAGTGCTACAGAGAAAGATAACCAAAACAAATCCGGGTAAGGAGATGGAGGGCGGTCCACTTGGAGGCGGCTGTATTTTTAGACGTGGGAGGGTCAGGGAAGGCCTCCTGAGGGAGGTAGCACCTGGGCGCGGACCTGAGCAGCATGAGAAGGCAGCCACGCAGGGCTCTGGAGGGAGGGCATCCCAGTGCCGGAGCTACAGAGGTGCTCAGAGGGACGTCATCCCGTGATCAGCCGCTCACGCCAGCAGCCCAGGCACACCGCCCCTGCATCCCAGCTCTGATGCCAGGCGCTCCGCTTGGAGACTCGCCAGGCACCTTCTGGCCCTGAAGCGCCCTCTTGCCCTTGGGGACAAGGTGGCTCTACTGGCAGGGCCGGCTTGAGACTACACCTGGATGTGATTTCTCCCGGGTGTTAATTGGCAGGGGGTGGGAGGGGGCAGGGGGAAAACAAAATAAAGCTTCAAAGGCCTGGCTGTGCCTGAGTTAACGCCCTCGCCGCCCTCGTGGCACAGCGCTGGGGCTGAGAGAGGATGCTCACAGCAGCCTCATCATCTCATTAAATCAAATTACCGGGTGCAGTGGGAGTGCCGAGCACCCCGGGAGGTGTGCTTCCCTGCTGGCCATGAATAGCCTGTCTTGTTTCCCTTAAAAAATAATTTTTTTAATGTCTTGACAAAACACCTCTCTCTTCTGGCATTTCCAAAGTTAGCAAAAATTGAGCTCCAAGCGGCAAAATGCTAAATTGGTGTGTAGTTTGCATTTTCCGTTTCCTTCACTTCCATCTTCCTGCCCCGTTGGAAGGGAACAGGAAGCAGTTAATGTCACAGAGGAAGGGGCTCCTGCCAAGCTGTGGCAGGTCCTTTGTTCCTTTGGCCTCGGTTTCTCGGAAAGCGCATCCCCGCAGCTCCCCAGCCCACCTTGCCCAGGAAAATCTATGGTGGGTCCGTGTCCCTGGCCATTTTCATTTCTGTTGCTCTTTTGTTATGTTTCGGGATATTCCCCCCAGCTCTCAATAGTACGTCCCGGGGAGGTTTTCTCCCAGGAGCCGTGCCTGCCGATGGCTTAGGGCGAGTCCGGCTTTCCGGCTTTCCGAGGTGACGGCCCAGAGCCAGACCGTCAGCGGCTTCTGTGCACGATGAACCTGTCGGTGGCAGCGCAGGCCTGAGTTCTGCCGCTTGCCTCTGCGGACCTTTGATACTGAACTTATCAAGGGGGAGGGGCGAGGAGGGGCGGCCAGGGAGGGGCTTGTCATCCTCTGTCCACCCCGAGACCGCAGAGAGCAGGAAACAGGAGTCCAGAGCAGATATCAAAGGCCAGAATTTTCTCAACATCATGGAGAGAAGCAAGGCCCAAACTCGCCGCTGAGTGTGCCCCCAGGATGGGGCTGGGCGGGCATCAGCTTAACTGAGGAACCTGACAGAAAGGAGACAGAGCTGGCGGTACAACCTCGGGAGCCCAGGGCTGTCAGGGGAGAGTGAGCCGGGGCGGGGGTCCCACTGTCTTTCTCGTCCAGCCTGCTTACCTCCACCTTCTTTCTCAGCCCTTCCGTTCTGAATGCATCATAGCTCCGTGCTCTTCTGTTCAGGCTGTGCCCTCTGCCCAGAATTCTCTTCTCTAGCTCCCTTCTGTTCCTCACTGAGCCTCTACCTCAGCACCCAGTTGTACCTCCCAGCACATCCCCCGACACTGCTAGTTCACGTGGAATTGTAACTGCCCATCTCTCTCTGTGTCTCGCACTGGAGTGCGAGCCCGGAAGAGCAGGCACTGTTCCCTCCTCACCGTGCACCCTCAGTGTGAGACTCAGAGTGCTTCGTCCTCACATGTCTTGCCTCATGGTTGCAACATGGCTGTGGCAGCTCCGAGCATCTTATTCTCTCCCGATAGCGTCCCAAGAAGAAAGAGGCCTCTCTTGAATGTCCCTGCCTTACATAAGGGGGTGAAAATATTCCCCAGAAGCAGACTTTTTCTGCCTCATTGGTCATAACTGGGTCAAATGGCTCCCCCAAACATTGAAAGTATGGGTGGAAGGAGGGAGGAAAAGAGGGAGGGAGAGAAGAAGTGACAAAAGAATGGAAGGAAGGAAGGATAAAATGATGGATGGGCAAATGGAAGGGTGGGAGGATGAAAGGATGGGTGGACGGAGGATGGATGAATGGAAGGAAGGATGGATGGATGGATGGATGGATGGATGGATGGATGGATGGATGGGGTTTTTCCTCGGTTGCTCTTCATGCAGGCTTCACTGTGATTATGTATTGTGAGTTTTGTGGGGTTTGTGACCAAGAAGATAGCAAATGGGAGACTCGGATTCCAGTTCTGGTCTTGACCTGATAAAACACCTTCAGAAATGCAGAAAGTCTGCCCCAGACCACCTCTACCTTTCCACTTCCTTGGATGGCCCTGGGGTCCAGCCAGGTTCCCACTCAGAAACCCCACCTAGAAGCTCCCCGTAGCAGATGGTACGAGTTGTCTAGGCAAAGTCAGACCTACCCCGTTGTATGCTGGCAGGTCCACCTCCCACGGTGGAGGCTATGATCCTAGGTGCTCTCTTTTCCAGGCTCTCCTGTAATTAGGGAGGGTCTTATGACCCAGTTCCCACCAAGAAGACATAAGGGAAATGCAAAAAGAAACCCCCTTCCCCCGCATCTGCTTTGGACGCTGTCACGAGACAGGATGTGATACCTACGTCTGGGGCTGCCGTCCTGTAGCCTGAGGACGAAATGCCAACAGGCTGAGGAGAGACACGCCTGGGCCTTGATAACATCATGAAGCCACTGAACAAACCTGGAACTCCCTGTGTGCTTCTCTAGACAGAGATAATTACCTAGCTTGTTTATACGACTGTTAGTCAGATTCCTGGTCACTTGTAGCTGAGACATCACACTGAACCTCCCTTTGGAAGTGGCTGTGATGTTGGCAATTGGAGGCTTCACAAAGACTCGGAAATCAGGATGGCTGCTAGGGGAAGGTGGGCTTCATGAAAATGGGTCAGTAAGAAATATCAATTTTCTACTGCTTATGTAAAGGTTGTTTGCTTTGTACCTAGTCTTCCAAAATTTCATAGGACCGAAATCATGAGTCCCCTAAATGAAGTGTCTCATTCAGCTGTGGGGTAAGAATCAGAGGATAGAGAAGGTAAATTATGAGATTAAATAAAATACATGAGAAATGCAAGAGGCATTTGCCCTTTCTATTCAGGATAATTAGTCTGAAAACCCACTACTCCCTGAATATCAGCTCCCTGAAAATTGGTTATATCTTTCAGGACATTCATTTATTTAATAAGATGTTGCTGAGCGCAAAAAAACTACGAGATATGGCCGTAGGTGCTGGGGATACAATGAGGACACAGAGATGGACCTGTCCTCCAGCGGCGTCCATCCAGGGGCAGAGCTGGACAAGCACGCTGGCCATTGAATTAGAATGTGACCAGGAAAATAGCATCTTTAGAGAAACCTGGCAGACACCACCGTAACCAGGAGACCCAGTCACCATCACTTATATAAATAATGCCGCACCTGAGGAACTAAGTAATAGTTCCTCATAATAAGACACACGGTGTCTTATTACGTACTAAGATACATGATGCCCAGTAATAAGACACGTGGGCATCACGTACCCCTCAATTCGATCCTCTGAAAAGGACTGAACATCACTTCTGGGGTACGCTTGCCAGGAATGCGGTACATCAAGCCAATCGTGAGCAAACTTCAGAAGAATCCAAACAGAAGAGTACTCGACGGAATATTGGGGTGGCCAAAAAGTTCGTTCGTGGTTTCCATAAGCTGTTATGGAAAAACTCGAACCAACTTTTTGGCCAACCCAATACATGACCCGTGCTCTTCAGAAACGCTGAGGACCTAAGATACAAGGAAAGACTGGGGAACTGTCCCCAACTGGAGGAGACCAAGGACCCGTGACAACTACATGCAACACGGGATCCTGGGCTGGATCTTGGGAAGATAAAGGACATTAGCGGGAAAGGAAGATGAAATCCCAATAAAGTCTGTAGTTTCGTTAGTACCCTACCAATATTAACTCCTTGGTTTTGCTGACTTTATTGTCGTTATGTCGGAAGTTAACGTTACAGGGTGCTTGGTGAGGGTAAATGGAAACTTTCCTTGTGATTTTTGAAACTTTTCTGTAAGTCTACATTTATTTCAAAATTAATCCTCTGATGAAAGAGTCATAGGTGCTAGGAAGTCATATGCCCCACGACTGACCTACCGCATCATTCAGTCATTCAACTAAGTTTTACTGAGCACCTGCTACCTGTTGGGCATTGTGCTACATGCTGGGCAGGGGAGTGAGCAGGACACTCTGGAAAGCACTGAGTTCACTGTCTTCTCTTTTCCATCTGCCCCCCAAAGGCGGTGCTGCGGACGAAGGCTGTCCCCTTAGTGGTGAACACGAGGTGCAAAGCCCCTGCCAACCGTGTGTGGACTTGCAGCGTGGGCAAGTATGAATCTTTGCTGTTGTAAACCAAAGAGACTCTGGGGGTATTTGTTCCTGCAGCTGAGTAAGCTCTAGCGCTGACTGCAGATCAGTCTGTGTGACACACTGGACGGGAAGTAACTGCTGAGTGCTGACCTGGTGACTCAGGCTGACAGGTGTTAGTGGAGTTCATTACAGCAGCTGAAGATGGGAGATCCCATCTGAAGATGGGAAATAGAGGAAACGGGAGCATTCCCAGGACTGATTTAGGTAAAGTTTCCTCCAAGTCACACTCTGGTGTCCTCCCCATCCATTCTTCCAACTATGAATTGAGCCATAATTCATTCACTCCTTGAGCACCTGTGTCAGTACCTGCACTGATCTAGGCAGTGGAGATACATGAGTGTATCAGCTGGCTAGTGCTGCGTAAGAATCCACCCCAAAACTTACTTAGTTCACAGTTTTGTAAGGAGGATGGTTGGTTCCTCTGGCCTGGAATGGGCTGGCTGCTATCTGCTGGCTCTCTCCTGCTTTGTGGTCAGCTGGGCGCTAGATGCGGTAGGAAGTGTTCATTCACGTATCTTGGTCCTCCTGTGGCCCTTGCCGTCCAGCAGGCTGGCCCAGGCTTGTTCACATGAGTTCCCAGAGTCCCAAGAGCAGCCAGGGGTGGAGCCCCGGGCACGAGCACCCCCGTCGTATCTGCTAAAGTCCCCCTGGCCAAAGCATGTCCCACGGCCAAGCCCAGGTTCAAGGGTGGAGAAACAGACTGCAGCCTCAGTGGGAAGGAAGAATGAGTGACCGTTTCTCAGACGCAATGGGAAGAACAGACACCGGGCACTGAGATAAGCACAGAGCAGGGAGCCATGACCTTGACTGCAGGGACCCGGGGAGATTTCCTAAGGGATATGCTTGAGCCCCAGTCCTGAAAGACAATTCAAGTTCATCTGGGAGAGTCAAGTTCATGCATATTATTCACACAACAAGAACCAGGAGGGAAAAGAAACTAGGACAAGGTCATCAATGAGCTGGGCTGTCAGATGGCAGGGGTGTGGCAGAGGGAGGGGTTGGAAAGTAGCAAGAGTAATATAAGAGGAAGGAAAGCTAACACGAGAGGGGACGTGCTATGGTTGGTAAGAGACCGAACTGTCCAGCTGGGTGACCTGAGGCGCATTACTTAACATTCCTGTGCTTCAAACGCTTCATCTGTGAGGTGAGGATGATGATAAGCATCTCACAGTGTTTTTATTTTCGGGATTTTAAAACACTGATAACAGGAGACGCTGTTACATTCGTTCCTCGTGTGTGGCAAGCACTCAGTAAACTGTAGTGATTTATCCGTCATTCACCGCATGGTCTGATGTGATGCTCACAACAGCATTATAGACAGACAAAAAAATAAGTAAGAAGATGCCCGAGGTCGCAGAGCTTGGATGGGGTCTCCCTGAGTCTGACCTGGAGTCAGCATCGTAACCTCATGGGGTCTTCAATCCTGACGTCTGCGGGAGTGACCTGCCATCTGGGAGCCTCCCCTCTGGAACTGGGCTGTTTCAGGTCCACTTTTCCAGGAGGTTCTTGCACATGAAAAGAGGGAGCATCTTAATCACAGATCACTCCATGCCATCTCCTGGGTCCCCAGATGCGCTGGAGGGATGGGAGCTTTTGTTCGTGCTCATGAAAGGCTGCGTCAGAGTTTTCCTGTAAAACTGTTGTTTTCTCTAAAATGGGGAGATGTGCCCTGACTTGACCGTCTTTGGCAGGAAGCAGAACATTCTGGTAGTGGAGTAACCCAAAAGGCAACGTCCCCATCAAGCCAAGGACGTTCGTGGCTGTCTCTGCAAGGCCCTCGCTCACTGCTGGCACGCGCGGTTGAACTGCAGGCGGCCCCGAGCCCACCGCCCGGTGAGGAGGTAGGGAGGCCATCCAGCGAGCACGGGGCAATGGCAGAGGGGCTGTTTGCGCCGTTGGTTCCAGTCCAAGCTAGAATGGCATTCAGAGCAGAGAGAGTTTATTTAAAGGACCCGAAAGGTTAAACCACTCAGTGTTCTGCAGAGTTAAATCAGACGTGTTTTTAGCAGTCTAGGCAAGTTTGACCTGGGCCGTATGGGTCTCATAATTTATCCTACAGTCGGACGTCTCTTGATTCCAGACTATAGAGCAAAATGCTGAGCAGGGAGCGGAAACCGTGAACGCACATCTCTGGAGGCCGACTCTGTGCCGTGCATCCTCCATATGCAGCTCCCTGACCTCCCAGAACTCGGGGAGGGGGGGTTGTTACTGTCCCTCACAGATGGGGAAACTGAGGTACAGGAGGGAGGAAGCCAGTGGCCTCAGGCGTCACAGCAGCAGGTGGCGGAGTGGGGCTCTGGAGCCAGGCTCTGATCCCAGCATCCAAGCTGCCTTCCTGTCAGCCTCCCGATGAATCTGAATCTGCATCTCCAGCCAGTCTCGCTCCTGGGCTCTTCCTGGGCTCTGCTCTTTGCTCCTCTGGGCCTCGGACAGGTCTCCTCCGATACCTCTGTTACTGCAGACTCAGCGGGTTTAAAACTGACCCTGACCTTCACCATGGAAGGGCCACCCACTCGTCCTACTCCAGACGACACTGGGATCAGACGGGCGATGGGCCCCACCCGAGGCCCCGGCCACGCATCCCGGGCTGTGTCCCTAAATTGCCGCCTGGAGCCTGCGACCCATGCAGATGCGCAGCCGCCAGCGTACCCCTGCTGATCTGAATCACCAAGGTAAGTCATGGCCCCTCTGGGGGCCCCCTGCCTTTCCATCCCCACGTTTCCATATTGGGGTGTCTACTTGCTCTGCCGATGGAGCAGACTGGGCGGCACATGCTGGACTTATGCCATCCCGGGCGGCTCACCCGGTTGGTCATCCTGGCACCCACCAGACTGCACAGGCTAAGGGCCAGAGCTCTGCATTAACACGTGAGCAATGGGGGCGTCCAGGCTCGGGCGCCACGGACGTCTGTGCCTGCAACCGGCAGGCAACGTCAGGGTCAGGCAGCCCCGGCTCGCCAGCAGTAAAGAGGACTCTGGACTCTGATGCCTCCTGACACTGGGTGCCGGCTCTCTGCTATTTTCTACGCTAGAGTGGAGGTGATGCGGTCAGTGAGATTCCCACAGTCATGACAGCTCTGGCAGAGGAAACAGCCTCCAACCATGTCTTTGGTTTTTCTGCTTCTGCACGCTCCCTCCGTCTCCTTTCCCAGATCATGCCCGCCATACAAATTATGTCACCTCTTTTCTAAGACAGAATGCAGAAGCTGGCTAAAAAAAAAAAAAAAAAAAATTGTGATAAAGTACTTTAGGAAAAGCTCATTAAGAACCCCATTAAACCTCACCCAGTTCCTTTCACCTCTGGGTCCTCACGGCCACTCCCCTGGTCCGCGCAGCATCAGCTCGCCCCGGACGCCCCAACAGCTGCCTCCCTGCCCCACCCAATGCAACGCACTCCCCACTGCTGAGCCTGAGACGTGACCCTGAGCCGTGGAACCCACCGTCTCTTCTGAAACCATCCCAGGGCTTCTTGCGGTCCTCAAGTAAAGACCCAAATAATTTGTGATTGGGCTCACTTCCCATCCCCCTGCACTCCCCACCCTGTGCTTCCGCCACAGGGAAGGGGAGTGTATCCCTCCTACACCAGCTCCCTCTCACCTCAGGCCCCTACCGGCCCCCCTTTCCTGACCCCCACCCCGGAGGCCAACGGAAGGTATGCAATGCGCTCTTTTCTGCCCTCCCCCCCAACCCACTCCTCCTGAAACGAAACTAGCACCAAATGGTGGGAATCCTGTTTCCTCGGCCATTTGCGGAGAAGGCGTCGTGTTTGCTAGCACAGGGAACTTTCAGGCACTTGGGGTTTTTTCTTAATTTGGACTAAAGTAACCCAGACTTGGGGGAGTTAGATTCTCCGCCTTCATTCATCTTCCTGGAATGCGAGTCAAATTCCGTGGGCACACTGCGCGCCTCCCGCCTGGGGCTGCCTGAGTCTCCTTGTGTTCCCGGCTCTTCTCACTGTGGTTAATCAGTTAATCGGGGGCTCAAGACTTCAGCTGCTGCTGGGGACAAGGTGTCCCTTCCCGCTCAGAGCTCGCTTGACCCTTCCTGGGATTTATCAGTTACCATCCCCGTAAAGCCCCACGGAGAGGTCCCGCCACCTTTTCACACGCCAGCCGCCGCCAGCGGTGGAACACGATAAGTCACAATCACTGGCCCACCGCATTGTCTGCGCGCTGGCTGTCTCTGGGCCCCGCCCTGTGTCGTCTTTGAAGTGCAGCTAAGCCCCTGGTAGCTTTCAGATGACACTTAGGTTACACCTCTTCTGCATTCTTATCTCCACCAGTGCCTTTGAGTGCAGACGTGTTGACACGCTGGCAGTGCGGTGGCCTCTCTGCGGGAGCGTGTCCCCTGGGTGACCTTTGGCTCCCGAAGATGGCACCTGGGCCTGCATGGATGGGACAGGGCCGCCCCTGCACTGGGTGCACCGGGCACAGCCCCCCACCCTGTGTCCACTCTAAGGGCCTCCTTTCATCACTGGTCCTCTGGGGGCGGGGCTCCCAAATGCCTCACTCTGGGGCCCCCAAGTAGTGAGGGAGGCGCCCCTCGTGGGTGCTACTGCTGTCAGGTGTTCCTTTAATTACGGTAAAACAGACACAACATAAAACTTAACCATTTAACCTGTTTTAAGTGTACAGTTCAGTGGTGTTACGTACGTTCACATTGTTGTGCAGCCGTCACCACATCCGTCTTCTGAACTTGTCCATCTTCCCAAATTGAGACTCTGTCCCCGTTAAACACTAACTCCCCATAACCCCCGGCACCCACCGTTCTACTTTCTGTCTTTATGAGTCTAACTAGTCTAGTGCCTCGTATCAGTGGAATCATGCAATACTTATCTTTTGGTGATGGGCTCCTTTCACTTAGCGTAATGCCTTCAAGGTTCATCCATGTGGTAGCAGGTGTCAGTGCTTCGTTCCTTTTTAAGGCTGAATACTATTCCATCGTGTGGATGGACCTCGTCTTGTTGATCCATTTATCTGTCGATGGACACTTGGGTTACTTCCGCCTTTTGACTCTTGTGAATAATGCTGCTATGAACGTGGGTGTATAAGTGTCTGAGTCCCTGCTTTCAGTTCTTTTGAGTGTACTCCCAGAAGTGGAATTGCTGGGTCGTATAGTAATTTTATTAATTCTCTGAAGAACTGCCGTACTGTTTTCCACAGTGGCTGCACCATCTCCCGCAGCCGTGCACGAGAGTCCCAGTTTCTCCACAAGCGCCCCTGCCCACCCCCTCCCAGCCCAGGCCCTCCTCACCCTTCCATTCTAACCTCCTCTGTCGATGGGACATTTCAAAATTTCATGGGCAAAGACTGCTTTTAATGACCAGACACGGTGCTGGTGAAGGCAGGGGGGAGTGGGCATCCTCTAACACAGGGGATGGAATTCTCAATCACCCCCACCTTTCTTAAGAGCAGTATGCGTCAGGCTCTAGGTCCATCCACGTCTCTACAAATCTCCCAATTTCGTTCCTTTTTATGGCCGAGTAATATTCCATTGTATATATGAACCACATCTTCTTTATCCATCCCTCTGTTGATGGACATTTAGGTTGTTTCCGTGTCCTGGCTATTGTAAATAGTGCTGCAGTGAACACTGGGTTGCAGGTGTCTTTTTGACTGTCATACAGAGTAAAGTAAGTCAGAAAAAAAAGTATCGCTTATTAACACATATATGTAGAATCTGAAAAAATTGGTATAGACGATCTTATATACAAAACAGAAATAGAGACACAGACGTAGAGAACAAACGTGTGGATATCAAGGGGGAAAGAAGGGGGTGGGATGACCTGGGAGACCGGGATTGACATATACACACTATTGATACTATGTATAAAATAGATAACTAATGAGAACCTACTGTATAGCACAGGGAACTCTACTCAGTGCTCTGTGGTGACCTAAACGGGAAGGAAATCCAAAAAGACGGGGTGTATGTGTGTGTATAGCTGATTCACTTTGCTGTACAGTGGGAACTAACACAACATTGTAAAGCAACTGTACCCCAATAAGAGCAATATGGGTCAGCATTTAAAACGTGCAGACGTTTATAGGACAACATTGTAGGAATTTGTCCCCAGTAAGTGTTCAGACCAGATTGAAAAGGTGCGTATGTATGCGAAGGTGTCTATCAAATGCTGTCAATAATAGCAAAATTAAATAAACAAACTAAATTTCTGTTTGTCCATCAGCAGACACTTGGTTTTGAAGTTGATGGCTCCTCCATATGATGAAATATTATGCCATTAACTTTAGGCGTATTGACAAGGAAAATGAGCATAATATAACGTTCTACTACAACAGCACACGACAGTGTGATTCCACGTTTGGATACACACACACACACACACACAGACAAAGAAGACATATTTGTCTATCTATATATACCTATATACTTACGTCTTCTACCTCAGGAGATATATATATATATATATATATATATATATATATATATATATATATATATGTTTTCTACTTCAATCTATAACGACTGTCTTGGCAATGAATACCCTCCCATCCCCTTCCGTGCAGCCCCGATCTAAACTGGAGAAATCCTGGCAACCAAGAGGAATCCATATTTAGTGGTGTTGTCAAAATGGCCTTTCAATAGCACATTCATCCTGCACCCTCGAATTCAGGCAGGAAAGGGAAGGGGGAGCGAGAGAGAGAAGAAAAAGAAAAAGCCAAGTGTTTGTGCGAGCATCTTGGAGACCCGGGGCTCAATAAGGCAGGTGTTCTGCGGCTGCTTGAAGACCACACGGGAGAAGAGGCCGTCAGAGCGCCCATTACAGTGTGCCAAATCGCTGAAGCTCCGCGATCCAGCTGCAGAAACCCAGAGGGCAAAGTGCTTAAGGATGCATAAAACGCGGATTTTCCCATAATTATTTAAATATGTGTTAATGAGTGCTGCAAACGCAG
Source organism: Globicephala melas (assembly GCF_963455315.2). Taxonomy (NCBI): domain Eukaryota; kingdom Metazoa; phylum Chordata; class Mammalia; order Artiodactyla; family Delphinidae; genus Globicephala; species Globicephala melas. The sequence goes on along the minus strand of NC_083332.1, from coordinate 60,251,872 downwards.
TCAGAGTGTGACCATTAAAGGATTAAAAATACAGGCAAACGGAAAAGGAATAGTTTGAACAGTGGGGAGAGCACTCACGTGGGGATCGAAATCCCCCAAATTTCTCTTTTGCCTCTAGTCCTGCTGCTCGGAGGAAGACACCCAACCTCACTGGGGCTCCATTTTCTCATCTGAAAATGAACAGCGGAGGGGAGTAGATGGATCGATCCCCCAGCTACAGAACTCCCTCATCATCAGAACCTGCCAGTCTCCCGAATTTAACAAAATCAGAGAATAAGAATTGTCTAAGGAAAAGGAGCTTGCAAGAAGATTATGGAACTTTGTGTGTTTTCTTAGCAATATAAACAGAGAAAAGACCCTGTTTTTTAAGCAAAGGAGTTGAGAATACAAATGAGCCATTCAGAAAGCTCAGAGAAAAATTTGATGGACGGGGTGGGGGCTGTCAGATACTTGTGCCATTAGCTCCTGGTCCTCTCATCCCCTCTCCTCCCCGAGTGGAAGGCCATGAAAGCATCAACTTAGTCTAAGGTTCCTTTAAGGAGGGAGGAATTTACACCACTTGCCAATGGAGTGGAGGAAATATAGGAATGACACTTCATCATTTTTCTTCCCCCAGCAAGGAAAGAAAAAAAGAAAAAGAATGAAAGAACCCCAGTGCAAGACTGCTGCATTCCATGCCGTTGACACCCAGCCTTTAATTGGAACTGCTACATCCAAAATAAAGAAAGTAGTGATTTCAGGGTATATTTTTGCCTACGTTTTTGAGGATGTTTTGGGCCTTTCATCTCCTTTGAAGGCGTGTCACCTAATTACGCCGCTTTCATCCGTGTATTCCCCAGTCGGAACATGCCAGTCCCCTGCACAGCAATTGATCATGACGGACGGGTTTCCACTCTCCAGCTGGTGCAGAGCCTGGGTATTTGTGAATACCTGAATAAACGCCTTTAATCCAAAAACAAACTCCTCCTGAAAGAAACAGGCTGAAAAGGCCTTTCATGGAGTGTTTTCCAACTCACTGGCTCATGGTTTCTTTGGATCTCACCCTGCTTCCTGTACTAATGGTCTCTGAATGCATTCCCGACTGTGGCTTACTGGCCTGCCGAAGTCCCTGGCATTACAGGGGAGGAAGGGAACAGGTAACACAGCAGATGCTCAAAGGAGCTGCCAGCACTGCATAGGTGGAAACTGGAACGAAATATATGTGGGCGAGAGCGCTGTGTTCTTTCTACAACTTTCTTAAAGATGTGCTTCCCTAGGTAATGTTTTAAAAACAAAGTTATAGTCACACATTACACACGTGTGGGAATAATCTGCTGGATTAAAAGCAGCTCTCTCAAATCAGCATTGAAAGTTCATAAATACAAGGGCTGATGACGCTACTCTAATAAATAGATTTGCTTTTGGAAGATCAACAACTTGCATTTTTTTTTGAAGTCTATATTATTGAGATGATAGTGGGTCCGTTAAAAGAGTACCGCACTGACCTGGGGGTTAACCCATGGCCCAATGGGTGGGTGAAGTGCTGAGGCTGGAGCCCTGGACTCGGAGTTGTAAGGTTCAATTGTGAGAACCAGCGCATCCGCTTACTAGCCATATAAACTGTCCTAACTTAGTTTTATTCTGTCCATTCCTCTGTAACCTGATCTCCAAGGTGAAGGGCTTGGGCTGGATCAGAGGACCTTTTCCTCAACCAGTCAAAGTCGTCCTTATCTGAGCAAATGTCCCAGAGCCCCCACCCCTTTAGATCCTCTGCCCTCTGCCCGCTGTACGGTGATCCCTGACAGGGTCCAGTCTCGCCACTATTGCCCTGTAACAAACTACCCCAGAACAAGCTGGTATCAAACAAAAGCCCTTTTATTTTGTTCACGATTTTGCAGATCAGGCATTTAGCAGCTCAGCTGGGCAGTTCCCCCGCGGTCTACCGTGGGGGTGCAGCCAGGTGTCAGCTTGGGCTGCAGGCAGCTGATGGCCCCCCTGGCCTGGACATCCCAGGTCTTCCATTCACATGGCTGGAGGTCGATGGTGGCCGTTGGCTGCACCCTCAGCTGGGACTGTCGCTCAGAGTGCCCACACGTGGCCTCTCCAGCATGGGGGTCTCTGTGTGCTCAGAATGCTTATTTGGTGGCCAGTTTCCCCTAAGAAACGTTTCCAGAGAACCGGGTGGAGGCTGCATGACCTGTTGTGACCTAGCCTCGGACATCATGCAGTGTTTCCTCCACTCCTTTCTACTGGCGGTCACAAGGTCACGAGGTTCAAGGGGAGGGGACAGCATTATAGAGGCAGGTCACGTGTAAGAGCACCTGGGCATGAGACACAGTGGTGGCCGTCTTTGCAAATCATATTCTGCCTCAGGCTTCAAGAATCACAGCTGAAAATCTCTAATGTCTAGATTAGATGCAGTTTCTAATGGCCCTCCCTCTTAGAAAAGAAAAACATCTCTAATAGGGCAATATTTCTTTGTTCAGACTCTTTTTTTAAAGAGCTTAATCGAGGTATAATTGGTATGGAATAAATTGCACGTTTAAAGTGAACCATTCAGTAAGTCTTGGCGTGTGTACGTGCTTGTGCAGCCATCACCACGGTCATCCCCTAAATGTCCCTCATGCCCCTGTACCATCCCTCCCTCCTGCTTCCACCCAGCAGTGCCTCATCCCCTGGCAGTGATCCATCTGCTTCCTGTCCCTATAGATGTCTCGAATTTTATGTCTCTGGTCATAAACTATGTACTCTTCTTTGCGTAGCTTCTTTCATTTGGCAGCTCTTCCGAGATTCATCTATGTTGTAGCGTGTTTCAATAGTTTTTTTTTAAATTATCTTAATTTTTTAAATTATTTTTTTAATTATTTAATTATAGTTGATGTACAGTAGCAGGGACCAATAGTTTTTGCTGTTTTTATGGCTGAGTAATATTCCATTATGTGGATATAACAGAATTCTGCTTATCCATTCATGCGTTGATGGACATTTCAGTTGTTTCCAGTTTGAGGTTATTATAAACAAAACTGCTACCTACATTTGCCTTCATTTCTCTTGGATACATACTTAAGAGTGGAATGGCCACATCGTGTGGCAGCTGTATGTTTAACTCTTTAAGACATTGCCAAACTGTTCTCCAAAGTGGTTGTCCTGACTTTCAGTTTCAGCTTTGGCATGTAAACAGCTCGGCATCACTTCCATTCTTACCACAAGAAAAATCCTGAACAACCTGAAGATCGATGACTTTTCTCGGACACGTCAGAGAATTGGGGTCAAAGGGCAAACCATCAGAAGGTCGTAAGTACCATGTACTTCCTTGCAACGGGAGCTGCAGGAGCCGTAAACTGGGAGGAACATTTTGTTCAAATGACAAGTTGCTGGAGGCTGAGTGTGGGCTGCTGTGAGCATGAGAAACTCCCAGGGCTGCAGGCTTAGGGCACATCCACGGTTTCATGGCTTTTACCTCCAGAAACTCCACCAGGTTTCACCAGCAACGAGCTGAGGAAGACCCCGCACAGGTGTGGTCCATCTTCAATGTGGCTGTCTTCCCAGGTATGCAGTGGTACCTCACTGTGGCTTTTAGGCGCAGTTCCCGAATGGCTAATGATGCAGAGCGTCTTTTCATGTGGTTCTTGGCCACCCATAGATCTTCTCTGGTGAGGTGCCTGTTCCGATCTTTTGCCCATTTTTCTACCAGGTTGCTTGTTTGCTTATGATTGAGTTTTGAGAGTTCTTTATATATTCTGAATAAAAGTCCTTTATCAGATCTATGATTTTCAAATATTTTCTCTCATGATAGAGCTTGTCTTTCAATTCTCTTAACAGAGTCTTTTGAAAGCAGAAGTTTTGAATTTTAATGCAATTCAAAATTTCACACTGTTCATGCACAGATCACGTGTATGTAAAAGCTATAGATTATGACAAATCTAAGAGATCTTTGCCTAACACGTGGTCACAGATGTTTTATCCTTATATTCCAGAAGTTTTATAGTTTTAGGTTTTACGTTTAGATCTGTGATCCATTTTGAGTTAACTTTGGTGTATGGTGAGGTTGTGATAGTTTGTATTTTTCAAGGGAAGAAGGTTTCCTTCTAGTCATTGTTTTCTGAGAGTTTTTTTTTTTTAATGAGGAACGGGTGTTCGATTTTGTCAGACGTTTTTCCTATCTTTATTGAGATGATCGTATGATTTTCTGTTTTAGTTTGTTAATATGATGAATTACATTGACTTTCTAATCAATTAATCTTGCCTTCGTGGGACAAACCTCACTTAGTCACAATGCGTTCTCCTTTTTTTATATCACTGGATTTGATTTCCTAAATTTTGTTTAGCATTTTTGCTTCCATGTTCGTGAAGAATATCCGTCTGTAGTTCTCTTTTCTTAAAATTTGTCTGGATTTGGTACCAGGGTAATACTGCTGATTCGTTAACTGAGTCCTTTTCGCTTTTTAAGAAAAGTTTGGGTAAAATTGAGATAATTATTCAACTTAAATGTTTGACAGAATTCACCAGTGAAGCCCTGTGGGCCTAGAGTATTCTCTGTGGGAGGGTTTCTAGCTACGAATATAATTTTATTAATAGAGAGCGCTCTTATCTATCTAATCATCTGTTTCTTTTAGAGTTAGCTTTGGTAGTTTGTGTCTTTCAAGCAATTTGTCCACTTTTTCCAAGTTGTCTGTAAGATCTGTAGTGGTGTCAATGCTCTCATTTCTGATACTGGTGATTTGTGTCTTTTCTCCTTTTCATGATCAGCTTGGCTAGATGTTTATCATTTTTTTTTTTTTGTACTTGAGTTTTGTTTTTTATTTAGTTTGACATTGCTTTTTAAAAAATTTTATTGAAGTATAGTTGATTTACCATGTTGTGTTAATTTCTGCAATAGAGCAAAGTGACTGTACATATACATAAATATATACATATATATATTCTTTTTCATATTATTTTCCATTATGGTTCATCACAGGATATTGAATATAGCTCCCTGTTCTATAAGTAGGACCTTGTTGTTTATCTGATGTTTATTATTTTTATTGATCTTCTCAAAGAACCAGCTTTGCGGATCATTGGTCTTCTCTATTGTTTCCTGTTCAGAATCTCTCTCCACAGAAGGAGCATCTCCTTGCCTTTTCTTGCTTCCCCTGTGCCTAAGGAATCCCCTAAGACAATACCTCACTTGTCCCTGGTCTAGGGCTGAGGTCCAGGACAAAGCCATCTACTAGCTCCCAATTTTGTCAAACCCCCTCAGCCCCAGTACCTCCGAGTTTCATGTGACGATCAACTTGTTCGAAGGCGGAGCATTCCAATCAGATACTTCGGTAAATGCCCGTGCGTAGATTCTGAAGTACTCTGCCCCCTTACAGCTTCCGTGACAGGGATTTGAATGCAGTATTCATTTAGTGACGCGGGTGTTCGTGCCCTGGCTCTGCCCTTTGCTAACATATGACCTTGAGCAAGCGACTATCCGTCTCAAAGCGTCAATTTCCCTCTCTGTAAAATGGGAAGAATAATAGTAATAGGGTTGTTTAAGGACCCAATGAGACGATGAATGCAAAGAGCTTAGTCCAGAATCTGGCGCGGGGCAAGAGTCTGCGAACAGTTGCTATTAAAATATGACAGCGAGCGTTACGGTCTGGGACTCCGTTCCCTTTACTACTGGAGAGGAAGGATTTATGGTCTTCCTTTTCTTATGTTGATGCTGGAGCTAATGTTTATTGGTTGTAAATGTTAAAAATATAAACCTGTGGTAGAAATCCACAGCCTGTGATTTTGTCCCATTAGGGCTGAGTCCATGGCCACGCCTGCTCTAGCACTGAAGTTTACATTTCCAGCCCCCGAAATACACTTCAGTTATGAAAGTATTGCTTCAGAAGTTTGACAGCTCTGTGGCCATGTCACAGGAAGAGCTCAGATCACGGGCATTTGTCCAAATACCATCACAGGTATTTCCCTGGGAGGCAGTTGTGTTCACATGGCCGGGGAGGACGGGGGGTGTGAGGGCACGAGGCCCCTGTGGAGCCGGGGCCTCCGAAGCCAAAACAGCTGGCCCTGCTCCCTGGTGGGAACGTCCTCACTGGCATTCTCGGGGCACGATGTGAACCCCTGCGTCCGGGGGGCTGGAGAGCAGAGGAGGGAGACACAGAGGAGGAGAGTGTCCAGAGGAGCCAGCGTGGGAGAGCCGGAGGGGGCCAGGATTGGCCGTCAAGTCAGGGAGGACTTGCAAGCTGCCAGGCTTTCTGTGACGGTCTTCGTCTGGGGGGTGCTGCATCCTGAATGGCACATGGCAGACGTGGCTCTGTGTGACTCCCCAGGTGCGTTAGAAAAGGCCAGGCAGCCTCTGCTGCTCTATCTTGGGACACTGCGGGAATCTCTGACGGACACTTAAGATGCCCAGATGGCCAGTCACTCTATGGCTAACATGTAGCTGGCGAGAGGGTTGGGGGTGGCCGGGCCGGGGGGGACACAATGGGGAGGGGGGGTTTGGGGGACAGAGAGAGAAGGGTGTGCTGAACCCACGAGGCGACCCCGACCAGCCCCCGTCTAGGTGCACCCGCGTGAGAGACCCTGACTGAGCTGCTGCCGGGACTGTTGTTGCGTTAGTATGTTACTGTTGGGGGCGGCTTGTCACACAGCTAGCGTTCGTAACTGGCACACAGCCCATGCCTGGTGTGAGCGTCCGAATTTCTGAGGGCCTCGGGGTTTCCACCAGTAGAGTGAGCATTGTAAGGCAGCCTTCTGAGCAGTCCTGGGAGAAGCAGAGATGTGCAGAACCGAAGCCCTGCCTGCGTCTCCGCACAGCCTTCTTCTCTGTGCCTGTGTCACCTCCCCTTCTGTCTCTTATAAGGACGCGTGTCATCTCAAGATCCTTGATCACATCTGCAAAGACCCTTTTTCCAAATAAGGTCCTGCTTACTGCTACCAGAGGTCAGGATGTCAGCATATCTTTGGGCATATCAACCCCCCGTGGCATCCTTTACTTAAAGGCAGTGCGGTACAGGAATTAGGAAAAGCCATCAGCCCCAGGCGTGAATCCCAGCTCTGCTGTTTCCCATGGGGTGGCCTTTACCTCTTTGAGCACCGATCTCTCCATCTGTAAAATGGATCACCCACGGCGTTGCCGTGAGGATCGACTGAGATGGCACATAGGACGGCCCTGGAGCTGAACTTAGCCACACAGTAGGGCCTCAGTACCTGGCAACCCAGCACAATTTTGACCTGGCCAGTTAGTGGTCAACCATACTCCACCCGCCAGACAGCAATGTCACATTCCGGGACTGTGAAGGGGGGCCGTGCTGGTCCTTTCCTGCGCGGGAGACTGGGCAGACCAGAGGGGGTCACGGAGGGGGCGCTCTGGCTGGGAGGAGCCCTGTTTTAACCCCTTCCACCCCCCAGCCATGCAGGCGGGGCCTTTGCTTGGTCTCTCCTGTCCTGCTCTCCTCTTTATCCGGCTTCGAGTGCCAGCCCGACAGCGTTCCCAGCATGTCAGCCAAGGGTGAGCCTCCCCCGCACTCGCGGAAGGCAGAACTTTGGAAGACACGCTGTGGCATTCTTGGATAGCCACGCCAGCCTGCGAGAAGACACATGTCCCTCTCTCTCTGGCTTCCCCGCCCTCCATCCATTCGCGGGCCCCCCAACAGGCCAGCAGCAAACGAGGGTCCCGGCAGCGAGCCCTGCGGTAGACTGAACTGGGTGACCTCTGCGTTTCCCACTGGCGCCCGCACCGGCCCAGGGCAGGGGCCTTCAAGCAGGCCTGGATTAGAGGTTTGGGGTTTGGAACATCCACATTGGGATAAAATCAGAATTTTTTTTTTTTAAAGAAGACAATTTCAGAAACACAGTCTGAAAAACAAAGCAGCTTTTTAGCTCTTTCTCTGAAATGACATCAGCGGCCACCACAAAGCCTGAATCGGCCCCATTGCTTTCGGCCGTGGGGATGTATCATTTCCCCTCCAAAATACCCACGGCATTGTCCGAGATCCGAGCCGACCTGGAGCCGCTCGCTTGGTGGGAAGTGGCCTCACTTTCCCACCCGTGCTCCAGGAGGGCCTTGTAATTGGAAAAGTGCAAGTTGCAGATGAACTGGGAGCCCAGGCCAGGAAATGGGTTTTATGGCGCTGTGTTTGTCCTTGTTTTACATCCATCTCAATAGTGCCGTCCACGTGGGCATTCAAGGACTGGGATTCCGGGAACAACGTTGCCCAGGACCAGCTGCGCCCTGTCGCTCCCACCCCAGACCCAAGCTCTCAGCCCCTCCCCACCCCCTCCCTCCAGCCCCATCCAGACTCTCGCCTCTGGGGTTTTCGAATTGTGTGGAAACTGGAGGATATTGTCAAGATGGATTTTGTGTAATTGAAGCAGCAACCCAATCGCACTTAAATTTATCACCATATAAAAATAGACATATAAAAAAAGACCAGGAAGAAATACAGTGACATATTAACAATCTGGTTGTCTGTGGCTGATGGGTTATTTTTTCTTAATTCCTTGTACTTCTGTAAATTTTCTCAATTTTGCTTTTGTAACACAGAAAACATTATTTATTAAAAACCACCAACTGGATCTTGTCTCAGGGCCAAAGTGAGCTACTTAAGCGAGTGGAAAGTCAGGCTTTATGGAGAGCCAGCAGTCCCCAGGGACTTATTTCTTTGAAGAGACACTTCTTAAAAACTCAGAAATAATCTGCATAGTTGAAACTTCTGTTCCTCTGGGATTGTTATTCCTTCATTAGTTAAAGTGATTTACTGAGTCACAGGAAATTTCGCCGCTGGACCAAAATCTGATTCCATTTCCCAAGCATTCACTGAGTGTTTGCCCAGATAAAGCTGCCACGTCCCTGCCCTGGGTGGGTGCACAGTCTAACGAAGGATTTGGGAGTCAGGTCTCTTGTTCATTCACTCAGCAAACATTTATTGAGCCCGTATTATGCACCAGGCACTATCTGGGGAGTGCTGGGACCCGGCAGTGTACAAACAAGACCAAACCCCCTGTCTTCATGGGGTTTAAATTTATGGCAAATGTAGAAAAAGAAGAATGTAAAAAATGCTCAGAAAGTTCAGAGGAAGGTGCTGTCTGTGATGGCGGTGATGGAAGGAGGGGGTGTCCATGTCAGGGAGGGTGTCATGGGTTGAACTGTGTCCCCCCCACCCAAATTCGTATGATGAAGTCCTAACCCCCAGTGCCTTGGAATGTGACCGTATTTGGAAATAGGTTTGTTGCAGATGTAATTAGTTAAAATGAGGTCTTTAGGGTGAGCCCTAATCCAACATGACTGGTGCCCTTATTAAAAGGGGGGGATTTGGACACAGAGACCTCTCCCGCTCTCTCCATGTGAAACGTGTTCTGATTCATGTGAACATGTGTGTGTGTGTGTGTGTGTGTGTGTGTGTGTGTGAGCGAGCCTGGAGGGAGAGGCCCCAGAGCAGCTAGAGGTTCCTTCCCCTTCTGCAGCCCCAGGCCCATCATTCGCCTTTGGGAGAGAGCTGATGGAAGCAGGGCCCCCGAATTTAGTCACTCATCAAGCGTAACTGAGCTCCTACTACGAGCCAGACGCTGCTCTAGGACGAAACAGACACAAATCCCTGTCCTTATGGACAGGAGATTTTCCTAAACACCTACTATGTGCCAAAAATTGCACTCAATGATTGAGACCCAGAGTCAAGTGAGACAAGGTGTCTGTACCCATCCATCTATCCATCCATCCATCCATCCATTCATTCACTGTTTCTGTTCACCTATATGTGTCAGGGACTCTGATAAATGGTGCAGGAAACTAAAAAGGAAGATTCACCTTAACAGTCTGATCAGGGAAAGAGATGTGTTTAAAAAAATAAAACTCTGATCAATAAGTTCTCCGATGAAAGGAAGCACAGAGTACTTTAGAAATGCACAAGACAGGGAGAGGCAAGCAGCCTGGGATGAAAGATTTAGAGGAAACTCTGCAAAGGAGATGGGTTTTGAAGGAAGAGTAGGAGTTCACCAGGCAGAGAAAAGGTTCACCTGTGCCAAATCACAGAGGCTTGAGTGAGGGCTGTGTGTGGAACAGCACGCAGCCAATGCAAGTAGAACGTGAGATGGTGAGACCCCAGACAAGGCTGAGGAGCTGCATGGAATCAGGTCTAAACCCCGATATTCATTCATTTATTCCACAAATATTTATTGAACCCCTGCTGTGTACAGGCACTGAGGACACGACAGGGAACAAGTGGGTGAAAACCTCTGCCTTGAGGGAGCTTATTTCCAGCAGGGGATGCAAGAAACACAAATGTAAGAGGAAAAAACAGGTGTTGATAAGTTATGGGGGGAGAGCAGGGGAGGGGAGAGGGTGGTCAGGGAGGGTCTTGTCGAGAAGGTGATACGAGAGTAAAGACCCAAAGAAGGGGGGCAGTGAGGTAGGTGCCCCCCCGGGGAAGACAGTGCACTGAGGGGTGGCGGCCGGCACCACGGCCCTGGGACAGGGGGCAGAGCCAGAGGGAGGGCAGAAGGGGCTGAACGCCACAAGGCACAGGAAAGACGGTGACTCAGGCTCTGGGGTTTAAGCAGGGACAGGGGTGGCCTGACCTGGTTTTGAAGGATAACTCTGGCTCTGGGTTAGGAGCGGGCCCAAGGTGGAGAGTGAAGGGCAGGGGGCACCCGAGATGTCGGCCCCAGCAGAGTCTCAGCAGATTCTGGGTTCCCAGGAATGAATGAATGAATGAACAGACAAACGTGTAGCCTCAGGGCACTGGAGGCCCACATGGAACCTGAGAGACAGCCCTGGGAAAGAGGCTCATCACCACCGTCAGTGATGTGACAGCAGCGGTCCAGCACTGCGTGCTCACTTCCTGGGCTACTGTATCAAATGACCACAAACTCAGCTTAGAACAACACGCGTGTTCTCTTACAGTCTGGAGGTCAGAAAACTGACGTGGGTCTCACCGGGTCAAGTGAAGGTGTCGCAGGGCTGGTTCCTTCTGGAGGCTCCAGAGGAGAGTCACTCCTTTGCCTTTTCCAGCTCCTGGAGGCGCCTGCATCCCTCAGCTCATTGCCCCGCATCCCTCCAACCTCCACTTCCATCGTCACAGACTCTGACCTCCTGCCCCCTTCTTATAAGGCCCTTCCTGTTGCTACCTGGGACCCACCTGGATAATCCAGGATCATCTCCCATCTCAAGATGGGGCCATTATGCAGCCGACCCAGGTACCCCTGCCAGGCTGTGCAAGCCCATTCCATCCATGGTCTCAGGGGGTCCTCACAGCTGCCCAGGGAGGCAGGTGCTTCCAGTGACAAAACTGGGGCTCAGAGAGGGTGAGTAACTTTCCCAGGGTCACACCTCCAGGACCTCGAGGAGCGGAGACGCACACACGCCGGTTCTCTCCCCGCCCTTGCTGGAATGGCCCCACATCACCACGTGGCAGGGAAGACACAGACAAGCCCAACCCAGACAACCTGGACACTCACAGGGGTCCCCCAGCTCCAAACCATCACCTTGGAAAACCACATCAACTCTGAGAAAGACGCACCCCCAACCTCGTCCCTGTCACCCCACAAGGAGCCCAGTCTCCCGCGGCTGAGAACCAAGTGCCTTTTGAGTGCCCGGGGTTCCTCTGAGGAGCCCGTTGGCGGGGGAGGACGTCTCTGTGACAACCCGCCTCGCGGAGCGCTGCCGCCGAGTCGCTGGGTGAAGCCGTGTGTCAAGCAGAGAAGAGCCAGAAGCCCCTCTGGCCCCGAGCGTGGGGGAAGCGGCCGGCCGTCTCCAGAAGAGGCAAGCAGCCTTGTTTATTTTCATTTTTGCGATTGAAAATGCTCACTTCCTAGGCCCCTCCGCTCAGTATGGCTGTTCCTTTAAAGAGAAAAAGGAAGTGTGGTCCTGGCAGCGTGAACCGAAGCAATAAAAAATAAATCTTGGTAATTGTTGTGGAGACAGAAAGCAAAACAAACCGGACTTAAGTACATTGCAAGAAAATGTCAGCGTCGGAGGCCCGGCCATTAGCGTGCGAAATCGTTTCTCTCCCCGGAGGAACCGCTGGATGGGGACCAGCCTGTTTGATTTTCTACATTCCTCCTTCTGGGGTTTCTTGGAATGTCAGACTACTGCGTTTTTTTTCTTTTTCCTGAAAAGGACGGGTGGCTTCAGAGATGGTGATGGAGAAACGTCAGGAAAGAGCCTGAGGGAAGACAGCCGTCAGCAAGCCTTCACTGCCTGGCAATGGTTCCCGTGTCCCAGGGCCCCTCCGGCGAGGGAAGCAGGCAGGGCCGGGAGGGGGTCCTCGAAACACCCCCTGGATGCCTCTGACAACAGCGGCTCCCCTTCAGCCTCACCAAAGGAAGCGCCCAGCATCACGTCTGCAACACGGAAATAAAATGGAATATTTCTTTATTCCGGAGTCAACTCACCTGTGTTTCCAGAAGTGATGACAACCCTCCCTCTCTGTGCCACTTGCCACAGAAACAAACTTCAGAGCTGTGAGTGGGTGTCCAAAAGGACGTGGACTTTGGAACAGGAGTGCATAACCCGAGGTGACAGTCTTGGAGCTCACCCCGGTGCTGATTCCCAAAACAGCCCCGATTTGCCTGAGAGGGTCCCTGTTCATGTGGGATGCCCCTGATGGGACCTTTCACTTTCGGAAGATTCTGGTTGGGATGACTGAGTGGCGTTGGCGGTCTGGAATCACCCATCTCCCAGATGAGGAAACTGAGGCTCAGAGAGGGACAGAAGTGTCCCAAGTCATAACAGGGGCCAAGCTGGGATTTAAACCCAGGCCTGATTGAGTCCAGCACATGAGCAAAGCATAGACATGGCCGCTCGGCTTGAGTTTCCACTGTCCCCCAAGGTAACTGTAAACCAGACTTCGTTTGGGAGGAAACACATTTCTATCCTGAACTTACTGCAGAATTTAAGACCCAAAGATAAACCACTTGCTTAACTTAAAAAGGTTCAAATTGTTTTCCCATCGGCACCTTCTGCCCAGCAGGAGTGCCCCCCTCTGGCTGTGTCTTAGGTTTAGAATTCCAGGTTTACCTGGTGAAGGTTAGCGGTGTCCCGGCACCTGGAGGGTGAGCAGAGATCAGCTCTTTCTGAGATCTTCCCTGGAGAAGCTGAAAAGAGATTCTCCGCTCCTTCCGTCTGAAATGCATCCTAAGGCCCTTTTGTCTCTGTCACCTTCTACGCTGGCTCTGGTTGAGAAGGCACCGGGGGGCCGTGCTGGGCTTCTCCCACTAAATCAGAAATTTGGACACTAAGTGTGCAGAGGGGGAGCCAGGCCTCTCAGCTTTGAGCTGAAGCGAGGCCCATTGACTGGCTGGGAATGACACATGGCCGGGGATTAGCGGCTTTACAGACTCTAAACAGCTGTAAGAGCACGGGGAAGCGCTGCAGCTGCCCCCGGGATAAGGAGGCCGGTTTCAGGCGGGGGGCACCTGGCCCCTCCCTGCTCACTGGCTGCATAACCTTGGCCTCCTCTGCGCAACGCGGATCTGTACTCCACTGCTGGCCTCCCTGAATCATCTCATCCTGTACACTGACACGCCCTGCCTTCCCTCCAGAGGGTTCTTCCTGACCCCAGACAGCGGGAGCAGCATCTGACCCTGTTCCTTCAGGACGGAACAGAGGCTCTCCTCATCTGGGGAGGCCTCGGAGGGAGACGTCTGTTTTTGAACCTGTGAGAGGCGCCTGGATATCTTCCAGATTGCAAAGGTGGCCTCAGTTTCCATGCAAAGCAGACCATCCCGCAGAAGATCAAAGGCCCGCGCTCGCCTACACCGGTGGATGGCGGCGAGGCTCACGCGCCAGCTGCCATCAACTAGCCGTGCCTGCCTGAGGCGTGTGAGGCTCCACCCAGGCTGTGGAGAAGCGTGAGGCCAGCGACTGGTGACATCTGCCGTGGACGTGGTGGAGTGTGTGCCCTGGATTTACTATTCCCGACCTAGACCTCGGGCTAATCGGAGGAAAGAACTCAGCACACGGATGTGCGTCTAGAGGCACCGTGGCCACAACAGCCAACATTCTTTGTGCCTTTCTGAGACTTCAACACATTTGGTCTTTCATCAACCCCTGGATAAAGGACTATTATTGGCCCATTTCTTTAAAGATGAGAGGACGGAGGGGCAGAGGGATTGAGTCAGGTGCTCAGTAAAAGGCAAAGTAAGATGGAAGCTGCACCTTTAACCACTTACCTCATGGACTTCTGGGACGGGAGGCAAGGCTGGTGGCTTTGAATGGACAAGACTGGGTTCAGTTCCCAGAGCTGCTGTTATCAGAGAGGTAAGTGGTTGAGGGGTTTCAGCAGACACCCTGGTCTAGCCCTGGATGCAGGCAGATAGCAGTATTTCCATTGTATCATCTGGGGTTCAGAGAAGGAAAGGGACTGCTGCAAGGTCACACAGCTTGGAAGAGAAGAAACCAGGACAAGCATACAGGGTTGGTCTGCACTAACTCATGCTCTTCCCTCTACATTAGATGAGAAGGTGACTCAGCCCCTGTGACCAGGGATGTGAAATCAGAACCAGTCCCAAGAATGAGCTGGACAACCAAGCAAGGCGACCCTTCTTCTTAAACACGGAGCTCTGATTTCACACGGCTGCCAGTCCCCGAAATGTCCTCCCTGTGTCTGTGGACTTGCGCGCTTTCCGGTGGCTGTCAGGACAGACGCAGACACCCTGGACCACACCAGCGCAGCTGTCTGATGGCATTCCCAGCCCAGTTGGGAAAAGGAATTAGCACAAACCTCAAGAGAGAGCTGTTCTCATGAAATGCAGGGCCTGGCTGGGCTGCTCAGAGTGCGAAGGGAAGTTCACATTCTCTTATCTGCTGACTCGCCTGGCCCCGTCTCCAGCGAGTCTTTCAGCCCCCACGAGAGAGGATCTGGCACAAAAAGGGGGACAGCAAACACCGATCTGAGCAAAAGCTGAACTCCAGGGTCTTTACCTAGAGCCCGTCACCGTGACCTCTTGACCCCTGTTTGGGGGGTCACGACCAGACTCTTTGCTCGAGGAACATAGCCGCCCGGGCGTCCCCTAAGAGCTGTCTTCTGCAACATGGAGAGAGTCGTCTCTGGATGCTGTCAGTTCCTGGATGATTCCCTGTTTCCAAGCACCCTCAAATCTGGGCTTTGGGAACCTTTTCTTGACACGTGGCCATCCCAGGAGCGCATTGCTGGCCTCTGTTGCAGCAGCCATGCCCTCAGCCACCAGGGGCCGTGTGGTAGCCTTTGTGACGGGGCTTCCCTCAGAGCAGTACGAGCCGTAGGCACGTCTGTGAGTGAATTGTGACAATCCCTCGTGCCCAGGACCGCCATTGCAAAGAGGGCCCACACAAGCAAGTGTACCTACAACCTTGCAGACGTTTCCCCCATCCTCATGGATTTAAATTTTTAAATAGGGAAAATATTAACAGTACCTTAGTTCCAAAAATCAAAACGATTCAAAAAATGCATACTTGGAAGTTCCACTCCCTCCCGTAATCCTTCACCCGTTCCCACTCCCCATAGGTAATCAATCTCCTTAATTATTTTTGGCTTATTCATCCTGCATGTCTTTTGGAGGGGGAAATATTACACACACACACACACACACACACATACACACACACACATATCTATTTGTGTACATGAGAGATACACGTACGAAATAAATATGTATTATATGCAAAAATATGACACATTATGCATTCTGTTTTGCACTCAGGGTTTTTTCCCCTTAACATCGCTCCCTGGATATCGCCCCATATCAGTCCGGATCAAACCTTCTCATTCCTTTTTACAGCAGTGTAGGGCTCCACTGTGTGGATGGGCCATAGTTTATTCAACTGGATCTCCTAGGTGTGGGCATTTTGGTAATTTCCCATATTTTGCAATGGCAAGTCATGTTGCGGTGAATGACCTCCACACGTATGCCTTCTCATCGTCAAGGAAAGTCTTCTGTGCAGCGCAAGCCTGTATATTTTCCATGGTTGAATATTGCATATTGAAGAGCACAGACTCTGGGGCTCTACTGCTTTGGCTGCAGCTCCACCCTTATGAACGGGCTGACGTGTCCTTAACAAATCACCTGCCGTCTCTGTGCCTCCGTCTCCTCTCTCGTAAATGGGGATGATAAATAGTATTTTCTCCATGGGATCGTTGTGAGGACTACAGAGCTAATGTGTAGAGGAATGCTTATACCTGAGCCTGCCACACAGGAACTACTCAGTAAACGTCTGCTGGGTGTGTCTGTGCCAGACGTTGTCGTAGGTCCACCCAGGCTGGTAAATGCATAGCTCTCCAAAAAAGTCCTGAGTTGTAGCGTTTGCTGATTCCCATGGTGTAAATACTCCCACATGGCCTCAGCATGGAGTTGGGCAGCACGCAGTCAGCTCTTTTGGCCCCCGCACCTCCCCCACGTGCCCTCCGACCTCCTGACCACCTGTGGGCACACTGGCTGCCCAGCAGGCAACCCCAGTGGCTGAGGTTTTTGCTTGAAGCCTCACCCTGGCCCGGCCTCCTTCCTTTCCCACTCCCACTTCCTCACTCCTCCTCAGCCTGCCTTCCCTGTGAACTTTCCGAATCAACCCCTTTCACACACAACCTTGCTCCAGTGTCTGCTTCTAGGGAACCTGCCCAAGACCGCATCTCAAGATATCTTTTTCCCTAGAATGCACTGAGGTTTGAGACGCAGTAACACTCAACAAGCTTGTGAGTTCTCTTTTCCGTTAACCCCTCCGCGGCTGTCTCCGGGGCTTCATCTACGTCTGCGCCCCAAGGTGTGTCTGTCGAGGGTCCTGACTCACGGGGCAAGGTCCTCTCCTCTGACTCAGCAATGCCATTTCCTGCCCACAGCCTTCTAGAACTCTTGCACTTTTGACACAATGGAGACCAGCCCACCCCTGATTCACCAGCTCAGTTTTCTGTCATATCCTGTACTTTCCCTGAGGATTTTTCTGCTCTCCTCCTGACCAGGGCCAACGCCAGCCAGCCCACAAGCACCAGAGAACAGAAACTCAGCCAGGCAGACTCCAAGATGGTTCCAAAAAATTGAGGCAAACACGGACGGTCAAGAGGTCCTCGGTCCTTCCCTCGTTGGAATACAATGCACCGTGTTGAGGTATTCATGGTCTCTGAGTTGCCTTCCTGATTTCCCCCAGAAAGGGCTTGCTGGGGGGATGGCATGGTGTTCTATGTGGCGGAAACGTGAAAGAGTCGCTCACCAGCAAGTGTAATCGTTCTGGAAAACGTTCAGAATATTCACGTGTTCTGTCATTTTTCCCCAAGTAAATAAGGTGGAAAAGCATCAGAAAGGAGTCAAAGTTTTCCTCAGGAATCCAGACCACAGGGAGAAAATAACGAGTTGCCATGGCTCACCCTTGCGAACCACTTCTCCGTGAACCTAGCCTAGCATGGATGTCTGTTTAGGAAGAGATACTTCCGTATCTGAGGTTGGCTTCCATACTGAGTGGAAAGAGAGGGATGCCAGAAATGGCCACTTTCAAATCTAGTGAAAACAGCTAAGTCAACAAAGGAATAACAAGATCCCAGGTTGCAAAACAAGTTGGAAAAACTTTTCTAAGAGCTGTCCTGGTCACCGCACCACACAGATCCTTTGCTTTGCCTCTGGAAACATTGAGCTCAGGGTTACTTCCGGAATTAATCTGTCGGCATAGGAACGTGCTTTTAGGGTGGAACTTAACTGTTGTCATCGTCGTTGCTTTTTACACAGCTCACTGTAATATATTTTAAATGTCTAAGACTAGGTGACATTTTCACATCAGTCATGAAATCATTACAGAACCCTGTCCAATGCCAGACGAGAACCGTTGTGTAGATAAAGTGGCAGTGTTTTTTCTTCCTGCAGAACTCCATCAACAATCCAGAACTATGTTCACTGGAACATTTTGAGTCATAATTCTGAACTTAAATTGATTGTCTCCTATTAGGATAATTTTTAAATGAAGCAAAACAAACAGAAAGAAAACAGAAACAACTGAAAACTTTAAATACCATGCCTATCTACAAAAGATAAAATGCAATTTGGAGGTGAATATGAACATGGCCCACATCTAATCTGGAACACATGGGTCCAAAATTGCCCTTTTACATTCAAATTGGTAAATAAGATATTCAGTTTCATTTTCTTCCGAAGAATCTTCCAGATTTATGAATAAAGTGCAATACTTTGGACTCAAAGCACATACTTTGGACTCAAAAACCTGAGTTTCTTCAGTCTTCAGTCTGCTGCTTGCAAGATGCTTAACGTATAAAGTGCAGATCCCTTCCCCTAGCTCAGCCTGGGCTGTAGTATCTCACAGGGTTGCTGAGAAGATGATAAGACACGAGGCATAGAACAGGGTTCACTATGTTATCCGCTGTTCTTATAGCACAAGCTCAGTTCTATGACTGCTCTTGTTTTCTTAATTGGTCCCCTATTTGAAAGCGATTAGTTATTTAAAACATAGAGTCTCTGTCTCCAGAGCTTTGCAATAATGCAGAATAATTCTACACGATGCACACCAGGGCGCATGGGCATGCGCGCACGCGCGCGCACACACACACACACACACACACGTCTCTAGAAGGATAATTTTCTCCAAACCACATTTTAAGGGCCTGTGTGATTTGGGCAGGGATAGCGGCTGCTGCTTTCCCAGCAAATAAATTTGTCCAAATCTGTTTACTCTCAAATTTATATAAAGAGCTTCATTAGCAACAGCCATGGACTAAATGGCCGCCACATGGCACACAGAGACAGTCTTAGGATGTCGGTTTACCCAATTTTGCAGAGTGATTTGTTTTTAATGAATTATGCACACTGATCATAGGCTCTGCTCAAAGCCTCATTTACTCTGGAAATTCCTGAAATTGCTATTCATTTTTCCAAGTTTTTTTTCCCTTGAAAGTTCACAAACACTTTCTGAGAAAGAAAAGAATTAACACACATCTTTTTGTAGATTAGGAAACACAGATGATTTGATAGAAAGCAGGTTCACGTGAAATACTCATGAAAATGAATCAGATCTCTGGCTTTCTTTTTTAAAAAAAAAATCTATGGAAACCCTGACAGCAAAGAAACTCTGATTAAATAAATTCAGAGTAGATTCATGGACTGGGGTCTTAAACTTCTCTGGAATAACGCATGGTGCTGAGAACATGGTAGAAACCAAATGAAGATGTGCAAACGAGTTAATAAAATCACACTTCCAAACACATTCTTTAAGAAGTTGAGCAAGGAATTGACCCTTTTCTTAGGCATCGTATCCGTGGAGCTGCCCATCTAATGGCTCATATCTCTTCTGTGGCCGTGTGCGCTAGAAGAACGTCTTCCCTTCCCCATGGACGAGACAACAGCGGGGTCTCTGGGTTGTGTCTTCTGCATGGTTGCAGCTGGGAGACATAGCATTAAGTGTGTAGACAGGGCGGGTTCAATGCTAAGCAGCATTCACAGAGGGATGAGAAAAACAATCCGCTTGCCTTCTGGTCCACCCCTGCCCCAAAGACCAGAGCACGGACACTCAGGGCACCCGGAATGGAGCACTTGGCTGGAAAAGAAGCCCAGTGTGGGCTCAGTCATTCCATTAATGCACATCGTTGAACACCCACCACAGAGACGGCACTGAGCAGAAATCAACGGGCAAAGAAGCCATCCCTGACCCCTCCAGGGGCTTGCAATCCAGCCAAGAGATAAGAATAAGAGGCCAAAAATTGGATAAAATGCAAGATGCAAATAAGAATTCAATGTGAGTCAATGCAAAAGACCAAGCAAGGAGACCCTGACCCTCAGGCAAGGTGGTGTCTACCAGCCAGATCTGGGTCGAGTCTTGGCTTCACCAGAAACCCAATGAGCAACCTCGTTAGTTATTATCCTCCCTAAACTTCTGCTTCCTCGGCTGTAAAGCAGGTGTAGTGATACCCTCCCCTCTAAGGTTGCTCTAAGAATTAAATGGCATAACCCAGGGCAAGGCAGTCAGAGCAGGTCTTACTGTCCCCAGCGCCCACTGATGGTGAGAATTCTCCAGGGTACCCAGCGATTTAGGAGACCCCACCAGAACCGAGTCTGATTCCCCAAGTCTGACGTTCTCATGCTCAGTCAACAGGCCAGCAGGCATTTCGTGAAAAAGAGCCCGTGATGAAGTAAGTTTGGAAGATGCTGGGTTAAGCAAGTTTCTTTACTAAAGGACTTAGAGTCCTTATCTTCCCATTGTGCATTCAGAATCTTCATGAGGGAGGAAGTGCTTCACAAACTTGTTTGAACCTCAAATCGTTTTGTTTTCTAAGGAGCGCTTCACACATCTGTTTACTTCTGAACACCAACACAGTGAAAGATTGAGCTGGATTTCAACCGAGGTCTGTCTGCCTCCCATTCAGCCTCCTTCCGTTTCACAGCTCCTTTTGGAGGCGGGAGCTGGTCTTTGACAACTTCACCTTTTGCCAGTGCTTCGTATAGTATTTGGTTATTTTATGTGCTCAGTTCAATAATGGACGAATGCGGGAAAGAATTCAATGATGTAACAGAAAGAATGGGCGCGCTTGGGCGCTTGGTGATTTCCTTCCTTCCTCGGGTAAAAGGTCCACTCAGAGTGCCAGAGACGCCAGTTACACCAACGGATTTTAATGTGCCAGAGAATCAAAAGTCCATTCGCAGGGTTTCAGATTCCACATGGCAACTAACCTTTACGAAACCGCCACTTGTCAAACTTTGGTGTAGTATCAAAGAAGAAAAGCTACGGTGATCCGGAGAACCTTATCAAAATACTCCTCCCTTCTCCAACTATCTGTGTGCGGTTGATTTTCTTCTTATGCTTCAATCAAAACGTATTGGGTTGGCCAAAAATTTCATTTGGATTTTTCTGTAAGACGTTACAGAAAATCCCGAACGAACTTTGTGGCCAAACCAATATTACAACAAAGTCAGAAGCAGACTAAAAATTGAGTTGTTTTCTATTATAACAAACATCAAAGAGATTTGCAAAAATGCTAAAACAATGCTACTCTTCTCACTGATTTGGGGGGGGCGGTGGGAACATACTGTTATTTTTCATTAAAAGTGAACTATGTAGGTTATGGGGTTTTTTAAATAAATTTATTTATTTTATTTATTTGTTTTTGGCTGCGTTGGGTCTTCGTTGCTGTGCGCGGGTTTCTCTAGTTGTGACGAGCGGGGGCTGCTCTTAGTTGCAGTGCGCAGGTTTCTCATTGCGGTGGCTTCTCTTGTTGTGCAGCACGGGCTCTAGGCACGCAGGGCTCAGAATTGTG
The DNA here is from genome assembly GCF_963455315.2 of Globicephala melas. Classification (NCBI taxonomy): domain Eukaryota; kingdom Metazoa; phylum Chordata; class Mammalia; order Artiodactyla; family Delphinidae; genus Globicephala; species Globicephala melas. The sequence continues at coordinate 60,230,702 of NC_083332.1, read as the reverse complement.
GCTCGTGGGCTCTAGGGCGCAGGCTCAGTAGTTGTGGCGCACGGGCTTAGTTGCTACGCGGCACGTGGGATCTCCCCAGACTAGGGCTCGAACCCGTGTCCCCTGCATTGGCAGGCAGATTCTTAACCACTGCACCACCAGGGAAGCCCCAGGTTATGGGTTTATTATTGCTATTTTAAAATAAATATTCTAAATGTTTCTCAGTTTTAAATTCTAATACAGTGAATAATAATAGATATAAGACACCAAACTCTTTGGGACTCTCAGTGATTTTTAAGATTGTAAAGGGGTTCTGAGACCAAAAAGTTTGAGAACCACTGTTCAAACTAAGTACTTCCTGAAATCTCCCCCCAAACTGAACTCCATGTGGGAATGGCTTCTCAGATACTGGAAAAGTTTAGCGCCATGATCATTGAGTTCCTAGGAAAATGCCCTATGCAGGACTCTTCTCGCTCTAAGGATCTCAATTTCCTGTGTATTTCACAGCCATATTGAAATTATTTGCAGAGATTTTTAGAATTATACGAAGTGGCAACACAAAATGGACCCATTATTCAGATGGGAAAAATAAAGGTAAAAAGTTGAAACAGTGTCAAAGAGCAGATCCTGGGGGGATCCACCCTGTTATGGGGGAGGAAGACCCCAGTTCTCCAAACTTCCCGGGAGCCTCTGCAGCCCAGGAAACTGTGCAGGACCCGGCTTTTCTCATGACACATCCATGGTTTGGCCTGTGGTCTCAGCTGCAATCATCATGGGAATAGCTTGTAGTATTCTGGCCCCTGTTCATTTCCGTCACCGCTGAAAGCAGGAATTATCCATGTGGGTGGAAAAAGAAAATGTGAACAATTTAAGAAACACGACAGAAGACGTAAACAAGAGCCCGGCCGCCCCCTGTTTGCTTCTCCCCAAATTTGTTTCCAACGTGGTGTTGTTCACCCGAGGTGTGATTGATACCAAGGCCTGAAATGCAGGGATGATTTAAAGTGACAGCCGGGGCCCATCTCACTGCAGTCTGAGAACTCCAGCCTCCCTGAACCCACCCCGTTACAGCCCAGGCTCAATTTCCCACACAGAGCACTGAAAAATTATTCCCCTCACCAGACCGCAAGGGGCTTTTTATCTTTGCTGTCAGCCTGAAATACATTCAGAACTCAAAGCAATTATGGAAACATTTGGGTCTCCTGAACTTTTCGCTGTTGGGGTTCTCTACCAAATAAAATGAAATGAAGCTTAGTTCTTTGGGGATTAATATAAACAAAGATCATAAAGGCATCTAGTGAACGGGGTAGGGGGCGGAGATCACAGGCTATGAATGACCAACCTCACTTGCATTCAGCACAAGAACATCTTGCTCCATGGGGGAATCAGGGGCTCTAGGAGAGGGCCTTGCTATGAATACAGTTAATTCTTCTAATTAGAACCCAGGAAAATGTTGTTTCAGCTCCCCCAGCCTCAGTCTGCCAATCTACATCTTCAAGGTCCTGAATAGCACCAAATGCAAATGTCCTTTTTTTTAAAAAAAAAAAAAAAAAGAAGGTGGTCAGAGGGTCTAGAGGGAAGAAGGGAATTTTGAAGTATGCAGTAAGTCAACAGACCCGTGAGCAGTGGGACAGTAAAATTTCACAGCCAGGCTTTGATCTGGATTTCAGAAAAATGAAGCCATAAATGTAGAATGTTTTATGAACCCAAAATAAGAAACTCTTTGTCTTTTATCTAAAATGTCTACTGAGAAAAATCAGAGGATTATCTAAACGTCGAGCTCATTATATTTTATTTGTGGCAGGGTAAGGAGAGATCACAAAAATATTTACTGAGGTTTATTTTAACTCAAAATAAACTAAATGTCGTTTTATTTATATATATATATATATATATATATATATATATATATATATATATTCTTCAAACGGGTTTCAGTGGACAAATCCATCAACCCAAACAGGTAGAAATGAATGCCTTTTCTTGCTGAGATGGAAAGTTCCCCTCTGAGGCTGCCCTGACTGCCATGAAAGTTTCATTCTGTTGTCAGCTCTGCAGGTGAAAATCCTCTCTCCACCCTTTGCTACCTGCCAAGTATCCGAGAATGGTGGTAAAAGCCACACTGTGATAGGTGACATCACAACCCGAGAACCAGCCAGACCCCTCCTCAGCACCCTACATACATCACCGCTTTTATGCTCTCTGAACCCAGTACCCGAGTTAATACTTGTCACGTAGTAGATGCTCAAGGACACCAGCCACCTGACTCTTTTCACTGGAGTTCGGTCCTCTCTGGACAGGTGCCACTGCACCCAGTTTACAGGTGAAAAGTCCCCTAACTTCCTCAGGGCCACGCGGCCAGTATGGAAGCCCAAAGGACTCTTTCTTACAATGCCACTGTTGCTTGTAAAGTTAGCCAAGAGGAGGGGAGAGGTGGGAGCAGACCCGAGGAAGGTGAAAATTCTCCCAGAAAATGGAAAGCAGAGAACGAGTGGTCTGAGTGAGCTGCCCAGAGGAGCAGGGCCTCGTTATTCCTGGCACCTGGTCCTTGGCACACCTGAGCTTGAGTGCATAAAGGTGCCAGCGTGGCTGGAGAGTGCAGAGGTGCACACTTGGACTCTCGGGATGCTTTAACGCTACTGGATGCAAAGTCAGTGCCCGTCCCGTTATGAACCCACCTCCGCGGAGCCCTGCGGGCGGCATCCACCGACTCCAGAGACCAGCCCACAGTGTGCCCCTGTCGTTCCCGAGCTCCGTGCTGCTTTGCATTTGTGCATATCTGTCGTAACTGCCGGGCTAGGTGCTTCCTTCCACCTCTGTTTGCAAAGTGCTTTGCTCGAGGGTCCCTCGGCAGAGTTTAATGCATTGTCGCTAGACAAGTGCTCTAGTCCTGCAGGTCGTAACCCATTAGTGGATCATGAGGTCAGGGGAAGGAGCCATATCTGTTTTTTTTTTTTTTTTTTAAAAAAAAAGTAGAGCAGGGCAGAATGGAATGGAATGGAATGGAATGGAATGGGCTAGACCAAGGCACTATTCACATGGTAAGCAGTGGCTTCATCTCTGAAACATCTGTTTTGTGCGTGTGTGTGTGTGTGTGTGTGCGTGCACATGAGTATGCACTTGTGTGTGTGAGGGTAGCCTGGGTACGTTAGTCAGGGCTACACTATGCTGCTGTATTAAAGGGACACACAATATAGTGGCTCAACAAGGTAGAAGTTTTCTTCCCTGTCTGCACCCAACCAGAGGTGGGCAGGGGGGCCAGGGATAGTAGACAGCTGTGCTCTGTGGGATAATCTAGACCCCCAGATCCTTCCCAGGGTGTTCCACCTCCCTTGGGTGTGACCCTCATCAACCTGGCCTGGCCTGGCCCCCGCCTGAAGCAAGCCGTACGGCCCACAGGAGAGGGTGGAGAGGAAGCGGAAGGCAGGTGCTTTCCTCTTCCAAGGGCCCCACCTGAGGTGCACACACTTCTTCCCACATCCTATAGGCCGGAAGGTAGCCTCCAGGTCATACCCACTTGCTAGGAGAGACTGATGGGAAATGTAGTCTTCCAGCTGAGCGACTGGGTGCCCACTCAAACTTAGGGGGTTCTAGCACTAAAAGCAAGAAAGAGAGAATGGAGGCCAGGTAGCATCCTCCACTGCCCCAGAGACCCAGGTAAAATGACTTCTTATTAGGGATGTGTTTTAAAATGTTTGAAAGCCACTGCCTCATGGACACTCTTCCTTTTCCTTTATGAAAACCCCCAGGATCCCCTGATCTAATGAAAAGGGCATGATCTGAACTTAAGGAGAGTTGGATTGTAGCCTTAGCACCCAGTGGTTACGTGTACTCATGCGGGACCTTTGGCCTTCTTTCTCCTCAGTATTTCGGCAGTGAGATGGGGGCATGGCACCCAGCTCCCTGATTCACGGGCTCCTCGGAGTGTGAGATGAGATCAGAAAGTCAAAGCATCTCAGCAAAGTGAAGGATGCTCTGAAAGACATGTGATTATCCTCTTCAATTCCCACTCCGCTGCTAATCAACCATGTACACTTGAGTGAGTTTCCTCCCCTCTGGGTCTCAGCTTTCACTTTTTTGTTGTTGTTTTTGAACCTGATTGGTTTTGGGATTTTTTTTTCAGCTTTCAGTAACACAGGAGAGAATCAGATTTGGTGGTCTTTAAGGTCTGACATTTTAGAATCTGCTTTTGCTGTCCCCACCCTGAGTCTTCTCTACGTGGTCTGAAGCTACTTAACTGTAAGTTTAAACAAATGAGCTGGAATACTATGGGGACGCTGTCATTTTTGCATGAATGCACTGCAGATGAGTGTGTGAAACATTATTGAGAGAAATGTTTATGTTTCAACATGATCATGATAAGACATGGATTGCGGCTGAGTTTGCTGATGTGAAATCACTGAGGGGGAAGAAAACTGAAAGTGTTTTAAAAAAAATTTTCACATTAGGTGAATGTGTGGGAGGACCTAATTTCTAGCAACACAACCTCAGATGGTGTTGGAAAAGATAGAGATTGGAGTGGGTGACTTTTTAGGAAGAAGGACCATGTGTTAAGAACGCTTCCTTGCCAGCCCCTCTCTACACATCTCCCAAAGCCAGCCCAAGACCAGTTAAGCAGAGAGTCATCAACCAACATTTTTGACAAAAGGCCATGACTTTTGCACCTTTGCCGTATCATTATACCTTGACATTGAGTTCTTGACATGCTGTGCTTGAAATGTACAACTTTTAGCTAATTAGAAGACTAAAAAATGCGACTTAATGAATTCAAGACTTGTTTATGCTAACCTGGCAAGGCGTTTGGCAGTGAAAAAGTGTGATTTGGTGAACATCTGATTACGAGCCGTGTGGAATTCCATGTGCGGAGAGGCTGGGTTGGATCGGATTTTTATTGAAGTATTCTCTAGTATGTGAACTAATTTCCGACTACTTCATAAAGACCCCTAAGCAGGGTTGACAAAGGATTTATCATAATTATTGCTCTGGCCAGGAAAATGATTATAAGTGATACATGTGTAAATTGTGTTTATAAAGTTTCCGAGTCACAATTAAAACATGCTGTAATTTTTCTTCCTTTTCCCTTTTTTTCCTCCTAGTGATGACTTGCCTTTAAAAACTTCCTTTTTTCTCCCTCAAATTAATACCTGCCAGAGATTTCCTTTGGACAGAGCAGACTCCCAACACATACCCGTACACATTCTTAAGAAGCTTTTGATCTGCCATGTTTTCAAACCCGCCCCCTGAGAAAGTGGTTCAGCTATCAATACTTTACATAACCCTTCCGTCAAAGCCACAAGCTCAAAGCAATTTGCAAACGCCATTCAATACTCATTCAGTGCTTAGCACAAGCCATTTTAAAATCATACAGTACACTGAGAACGCGTCAGAAAAGAACAGAATGGGGTTCAGAGGGCTGAGCAGAAGGAAGGTAGGAAGAAGAAAGGAATGTGTTAAGAGCCAGGGTAGAAATAGCACTGTAGGGAATTCCCTGGCGGTCCAGTGGTTAGGACTCAGCGCTTTCACTGCCTGGGTGGGGAGCTAAGATCCCACAAGCTGTGCAATGTGGCAAAAAAAAAAAAAAAAAAAAATCACTATATTGTTTGTTGGGCATAAAGTTCTATACACTTCTACTAGAGCAAACTTAGTTATTATGTTATTGTGCATATATGTATTATTTTTGTCTCTTTGAGCTCTCAGGGTCTAAAAGTGTGTATTTAAAAATCTCCAGGGGGCTTCCCGGGTGGTGCAGTGGTTGAGACTCCACCTGCCGATGCAGGGGACGCGGGTTCGTGCCCCGGTCCGGGAAGATCCCACATGCCGCAGAGCGGCTGGGCCCGTGAGCCATGGCCGCTGAGCCTGCACGTCCGGAGCCTGTGCTCCGAAACTGGAGAGGCCGCAACAGTGAGAGGCCCGCGTACCGCAAAAAAAAAAAAAAAAAATCTCCAGGACTTCCCGGGTGGCACAGTAGTTAAGAATCCGCCTGCCAACGCAGGGGACACGGGTTCGAGCCCTAGTCTGGGAAGATTCCACATGCCGCGGGGCAACTAAGCCCGTGCGCCACAACTACTGAGCCTGCACTCTAGAGCCCACGAGCCACAACTACTGAGCCCATGTACCACAACTACTGAAGCCCGCATGCCTAGAGCCCGTGCTCCGCAACAAGAGAAGCCACCGCAATGAGAAGCCCACGCACCGCAACAAACAGTAGCCCCCGCTCACCGTAACTAGAGAAAGCCCGCGCACAACAACGAAGACCCAACAGAGACAAAAATAAACAAATAAATTTATTTTTAAAATAAATAAATAAAATAAAAATCTCCAGCTAATGAACACTAGATGATTTATCTATTCCTCCCCATAATGCTGTCTATTGTGGATTTATTGGAAGGACCGTTATAGTATCATAGTTTCTCATCTTTTTTTTTTTTTTTTAAAGCAACAAATAAAGACTGCAAGAACAAAGGATTCCGAAACCAAGAAGTTTGCAACAACTAACCACACCCCTCCCTCACCTCGCCTTTGAAAATGCTTTGCTGAAACGCGTTAGGGAGTTTCGGTTTTGGAGGCAAGAGTCAGCCATCTCCTTGCTTAGCCCTGCAGCAAACCTTTCTCTGCTCCAAACTCTGATGTTTGTTTGGCCTCAGTGTGCATCTGGCACATGAACTTGTGTTGGGTAAAGAATCAGTCTGAGAAACATCTTCTTTTATTTATTTTTTCTTTGAGAGGTGTGCCTTAGTTTCCTCCCAGCTTTATTGAGATATAATTGACACTTAACATTGTGTCAGCTTAAGGTGTGCAGCGTGTTGATGTGATACCTTTATATGTAGCGAAATGATTACCAGCTCAGCATCAGCTAGTCGCGCCTCCAGCCTGGCGCGCAGTTACTACTTCTTTTTGTAGTGAGAACACTTAAGAGCTACTTTCTCAGCGACATACGTGACACAGTATTATTAGCTGTAATCCCCCGCTGTACATTAGATCCCCGGAACTTACGCATCTTACGACCTCTACCGCCTCTCACGGGCTGAGGGGCATTTGGAATCTCCAGGAGGGAGTGTAGCGTTCGGCGCTTTTGCAAACATACTTGGCCCTGGAACTCTGGTTTTCTGGAGCATCTCTTGGGGGGATTATTCCATCAGGCACACTTTGAAGGATGAGCTAAACCTGGAGGCATCTCGGAAAATATTCTGTGGTTCCTTCCTGAGGAGCCGGTGTCTCCCAAGGGGCCAATCATGAAGCGAGCTCACACCCCCTCAGTCAGTGCTGACCCCGTGCGCTCTGTTAGCGCTTGGACCGTGGATGAACAAGACACAGGGACAGGCCTGAAAACATCGACACTTCCCATTTTAATGGTAAAAGTGTGTTTTGGGAGATCATGTGGCTTGTCCCTTGGGTCTTGCATTAGAAGTCAACACTCCCCCAAGAGGGTGAGCTCAGAGCCCAATCGCCAGGGTTCAGATCCCAGCTCCACGATTCCAACCTGAGTGACCTTGGGACAGTTACACAACCTCTCTGAGCTTCACTTTGCTTATCTGCAAAATGGAGATGCAGATTGTGCCACTTTCGCGGGTTGCTGTCGGGATTCAGTGGAGAAGCCACAGAAAGCACTTCCCCTGGAGCCTGGCACTTAATAAACACTGTGAATATGAGCTATTCCAGAGGCTTTTTCTCTATTACACTTTGCTGTGATTCCGAATGGAGCTGAGGCCGCATGGCCTAGGGATTTCACGTATGAACTTCCAAGCCAGACCACCTGGTGACCTTCAGCAAGGCACTTAACCCCTGCGAGCCTCAGTTTCTTTGCAGCAGGTGGGATAAAGAGCAACCCTAGCCCGCGGGGTTGTTGCAGTTCAGTGAGTTAGTATTTGTAAGCGCTGAACCCAGTGCCGTCACAAGGCTTACACTCACTTAAACCTCAGCAGGACTGCGCACTCCCCTCTCTTCTGAACGCTCCGGAAGCGGATCAGGTGGTCTCTGCAGGCTCTGCTCTTCCGTGAACGATGTTCTCCTGGGGCAGCTGCCCGCAGCCAGGAGCGACGCCGGCCGCATCTCTGTACCTGGCTCCCAGCCCCACGCTGGCTGGGGTCAGGCACCAGGAGAGACCCGGCCCTGACAGTGCACTTTCCCCGAGGGTGCGGGGCCCCTGGCTGTGCCTGTCAGCCGAGGACTGGCATCCGTCACTCTCATCATCAGATCCTGAGGTCCCAGAGGAGCGGAGAGCATCCGCTGAGGGAGTGGCCAATCCGCAACGAAAGCCCCTGAGGCTGATCGTGCTGAGTCCCCTTGCGTGGAACTTGGAGCAGCGGGAGGAGACGGGCCTGACCTTTCCTCCTGATGTCCTGCCGTCTGCGTGAGGTCTGAGAAGCCAGGACAGAGTGTGGCCCTCTGGGATGTCAGCGGACTCTGGTGCTGGCTCTGCTTCCCTGTGGGTGCTGGGCAGGGGCTAAGTCCACAGTGACACCCCCAGCAAGGGTCCTGTCCACTGCCATCATGTCCTCCAGCTCCTTTCTGATGGGACTTGGGTTGAGTCCCGGGCACCGTAAGTGTGAAAGGGGCTTAACGACAGAGAACTTACCTCGGAGCCCGCCCAGCAGCCCTCGGCCCCCACAGGTCATCGGCAGGCCGCATCACACATGCCGACGGCTTCCTGAGGACCTTCTCAACCCCACCCAGGACAGGCCAGACGGGGCAAGGAGTCAGTGCCCCCAGGCGCATCCCAGGGCGCGTCCCCAGCTTCGGGGCCCTCAGTGGACCCTGCCCTGGCCCGCCCGCATGCCCACAGCAGGAAAGCATCGCCAATGAATGTTTATTGCCTTTCTGGCTTCCCCGTCTCACTCCCAGCACACCACTGCCCAAGCCACATGTCAGGCTGTGCTCTGGGAAGACCCAGACTCAGACGGTGCTGACCCCGTTGCCTCCAGGAGCGCGGGCTCTGTGTCCAGCTCCCAGGTGGATGCAAGTTTCCTCCTGCCCTTAGCAGCCGGGCCCTGGCAGTGAGGTCACGTATTCGAGTTGCTTCCTTTGCAACATGAATGTGACAACGGCACTCCCCTCCTGGTATCAGCCTCAGGACTGACCAAGTCCGAGTACAGAAGGACCAAGAGAACGTGTGTGTCCAGGGAACAAGCAGCACACGCAGGGCAGCTGCTGTTATGTGTGCACTTAGCACAGTTTCTCAGCCAGTTGGAGCCTCAGTTTGCACATCTGTGAAATAGGAGAATAATCGATGACAAAAGCCAATACGACGCTTGCTGGGAACCTGCACTGAAGGGGGCTCGGTAAATACCAGCTGCTGTTGTAATTGTGATTGTCGACGACTCCCTGTCATGACTGACCCCCACACAGCAGTGCCTGAGATGCTGGCTGAGTGACAGGAAAAGCTGACCAGCTGCTGCAGAGGTAAGGGCGGGGCATAGATCCAGTCGGTCACCCAATAGCCACAGGCAGTATTCCCCTGACACAATTCCTTGTCAGATCACAGAAGGAATGCCGAAGGGGCCAGGGAAGGGGAGATGCTCTGATAAAAATCACTAAAATAACATCCAATGCTAGAGATCAATATATGCATCTTCAGTTTAACTGCTTGCTTTGTCCTTCAACAGCACTGAACCTGTGGCACTCGGATGGCACAGGTGGTGGGCTGCGTGCGACTCCCAACGCAGATGAGAATAGCCCCGCGGGGACCAGATGCTGAGCAGTGCTTTACCACCATGGTCTCGGTGAGTCCCAGCCAGGTGCCAGGTCGGTGCGAGTGGCTGTACTGAATGGTTGTGGAAACTGAGGCTCAGAGAGACGGATTCGCTCGCCCCTCGCCAGGCAATAGCAGAGCAGGGGCTGACCCCGGTCCATCTGAGGACCACGGAGGAAGGGCTGGAAGCACCAAGGAGGCTCAGATGCAGAGAGCTGAGATGGAGAGAGCTCTCCACCTCTGGTCTCAGCCAGGGCTCCCCGTGGGGCAAACCTACACCGGAGCCCGGGTGCAAGGCCTCTGGGAGGTGTTGGCAGACAAGAGCAGAGGTGGAACAGGGACGGGCTCTGGGGACAGGCCACCGTCTGCTGCAGAAACAGAGTTCCCCCTTCTCCCAGGGTGGCCACAGGTCTTCCGTGGACACCTCACAGGCTCCTCCGCCCCTCCCTCCCCTGCAACAAAGCTGGCAACTCCCCTCCCTGAGAAAGAAGGGGAAAAGCGTGAATACATTGGCCGGCTCCACATGATACAATACTGTGTTAGTCCCACCATTTCCTGCTAAGTCACTCTCTTCTTTTACAAAGTTCAGCCACTTACCAGGAAGATGAAAACAAGCACTTCCAGCCACGTAAAAATCTGTGCAATGATCCCACCATCCCCAGAGCATGCGGCAAAGGCCACACATGTGCCCACAATGGGCCACCTCCCTACCCCGAAGGCATGGGCGGGCAGCCAGGGAGGGGACCCAGCGCCCGGCAGCACCCTACACACCCAATGCAGCCTTCTGCTCTCTGCTGAGCTTGGAAGCCGACCTCCCTGGATGGGGTTCAAACACCTACACATTTTTATCAGCTTTTAAAAAAATGGAAGTGAAAAGTCTAATGGTATTGCTGAGTAGAGATTGAACAGTTCCAGGGGAGGAAGTAATATGGGATAAAAAGAGGGTGTTGAGTTTCAAAGCTCCTAATAGAACGCTGGCGAAAACTTGCGTAGAGAGCACTTGTCCTCAGAGTGCCAGATTTCATTTTGGATATCTGGTCAGAAAAAGAAGTGAAAATGTCAAGGAGAGAAAGAAATTAGGGTGACCGAGGACTTTCATGGTGGGAGGAAATGTTTAACTAAGTGCATTATTCATTTTTCATTGATTTAAATGCCAGGGGCTTTAGCTCAGAGTGTGGGGCTGGCAGTAAGGTCCAGGCCCAGCAAAGCTGTGCAGTTTAACTTCTTTTCTTTTTCGTAATCTCGGTTAAACAGCTCTGGTCCTCTGGGGTCTTTTGGCTGAGAGCAAATATTCTGTCTCCTCCAGGGAAACTCTGCCTTTTTGCTTGGCAGAAAAATGGAACTGGTAACCTAATAGAACTTGCGTTTCTCTGGTTACCAGGACTGAGTGAGCCTTTAATCTCCACTGAATTACCCCATCCCCTGGGATTGGGTGGGAGGTCTTTGAGTCAGTGAAAAGTTCACTGTGGTTTTGACATAGGCCTGCTATTTCTTGCGTCTCCAGGGGGGACTCTGTGAGTGAACCATTCTTGAAATCACACAGAAATGCCTTACTTTTTCTTTCTGACTCTGACATACAACAGTCATCTCTCTTCTTATTTGATGTGTTCCAAAATGTCGTAGTTGCTGCAAACTATTTCCCTAACTGATCTGGAATGCAGACTAATTCCCGTGCCCTGAAGTGGTTCATGGGTCCCAAATTTGGAAATCGTTTCATACATTTAAGACTAGCCTTGTTAGGGCTACAGTTTAGAGTCATGTTTAATAAACAGACCACCCCCCCCCCCCGCCAAAAAACTCCACAAAAAACAGAGGAAGACTATGGTCTCTGACCCTATTATCATAAATGTTTTTTTCTAATTCTACAAACATTGTGGTAATAATCATAACAATAACAAAAATAGAAGCGAACATTTGTGAGACACTACCTTCCAGGCACCGTACTGAGTATCTTACATACTCAGCGCATTGGATTTCCCTGATTATCTGTGAGAGAGGCCTTGACACTCACAGAGAAGTTCACAGAGGGGCACAGAAGTGGTGTGGTTTGCTCAGGTTGACACAGACAATAAGAGGTGGCCCCAGGACAGAGTTCTCTTTGGTGAATTCACCGTCATCTGAGTCACCCGCAGGGGTAGAATTTATGGGTATCTTACAATCACTGATGCCACAGTTTTGACCCAAGGGGCCACCATACCAAAAGCTTCTACTCCAGTAAAGAGTAAGAACCAGCGGTCCCTTCTTCTTCCCACTTATCCATCCTGGAGACCTGGTCCATGGCTTAATTCAGATGTTGGCTACGTCACTTGCACTCGTATCCCACTGGCCAGAAGTTAGCCATACGACCATGCATGGGAGGCTGGGAAATGAAGTCCTTACCTGGACAGCCACATACCCAGCTGAAGCCCTGGGATTCTATTACTAAGGGAAAGGGAAAGTGATACTGGGTGACAATAGCTGTGTCTGCCACAATCCATGCACGATTGTGGCCCCAGTGACTGTCCCCATCTCCAGTACATAAGTCCTGAATAAATAAACTCACCTGTCAAAGTTTGCCAACCTCAGATAAGAACCCCAACCATTATTCCAAGCTTCCGGAAGTCCCAGCATTAAAAAGTAGAGTAAAAATCCTCTTATCCACATAGATAAGGCAAATGCTGGTACCCCCATTCACAACTGAGGATGGAATATCCATGCTCCCCTACTTCCTTACCAAGAGGACCCCGATTTTATTCAGGGTGACAGCAGAGCCGTCACTCTTCCTTCCAGAAGAATCCTTAATAATCTGCGTGGACGCTCTCTGCTCCAGGAGGTGGAGCCTCATCCCGCCCTCGAGTGTGCGCTGAATTACTGCATTGCTTCCAAAGGATGGAGACCAATAGTAGCCTTAGAGTGAAGAAGCCCGGCAGACACTATGTTAATCAGGTGACCAAGGGCAACGTCACCAGTGGTAAGTCATGTGGATATGATGCCCCCGCCCCAATATCTCTGTGCATATAACTCTAGTCAAAGCATGAGAAAAGCCCAGTTGACAAACAAACTCAACCTGGGGGACATTCTACAAAACATCCTACCATTCCTCTCTGAAACTGTCAAGATCATGACAGCAAGGAAAGTCTCGGAAATTGTCACAGCCCAGCAGAGGCTAAGGAGACGTGATGACTAAATGCAGTGTGGGACCCTGGATGGGACCCTGGGACAGAAAAGGACCTTGTGGGAGAACTGGTGAAATCCAAATAAGGTCTGGAGTTTAGTTAACTGTATGTATCAGTGTTGCTTCTTACTTTTGAAAGTGTGCCATTGTGATGGAAGACAGTAACAGAAGGGGAGACTGGTTGTGAAGATAGTAGCAGAAGGGGAACAGAAGGGGAGACTGGGTGCAGGGTATGTGGGAGCCCTCTGCACTGTCTCAGAAGCTTTTCTGAAAATCTAAAATTGTTCCAAAATAAAACAGCATCAAAATAAAGAAATACCCAGCATCCCTTGCAGTTAGAGGCAGCCAAATGACCCGGTTCTGGCCAACGAGATGTGAACAGATGTCTGTCCACAGACGTGGGTTTCTAGGAAAGCTATCGTGTGCGTGCGTGTTTTGCTTTGTTTTAAATAAAATCTTGGCACACACCTCTTCCCCTTTTCTTATCACCTCCTCCATGCCTGAAATGCAGGCTTAGTGCCTGTACTCAGGACCAAGGGCAGTAAGCCAGAAGGAGACCCAGTTCTTAACAAGCCCGTCAGCCACTGCAGTGTGCTGGACTGTCCACCTTTGGAATCCTTGTCGCACAGGAAAATCAAGCCTCATAGCCTGACTTCATCTGATGAAGCTAGGTTAAGTGTCTGTGATATGCAGAGTCTGCTCTAGTGGATGTTAAGTGGAATCATAGGAAGTTGCCAATAGTTGATTATTCGGACTTACAAGTGTGACCTACCATGGGTTATATTTTTTCCAAATGTCATTAAAACATCTTCATCGACTACAAATCTAAATAACAAGCAGTAGCAAACGCCCCTCTCCAGCATTTTTGGGGGGGTGAGCTTTTGGTCTCTTAAGAACCATAAGAATAGATCTTAAATGTCCTGTTTTACCTGGGATGCTGTCACTGCTTGAGACTGCAGATGATTCAGTGAGAGATTCTCAGCCTCTCGCCACTGCATGCATTAGATGGCACTGTTGGTGTTTAGAAAAGATTCTTATCTTCCTAGCAGTTTCACTCTTAGGAATATGCCCAAAAGAATTGAAAACAAAGGACTTGAGAAAATACTTGAATATTCATAACAGCGCTATTCATAATAGCCCAAAAGTGGAAACAACTCAAACGTCCAGAAACTGATGAATGGCTAAACCAAATGTGGTCCATCCACACAGTGGAATATTATTCAGCCATATAAAAGGAATGAATTTGTGATACAGGCTACAACACAGATGAACCCTGAAGACATTATGCTCCGTGAAAGAAGCCAGACACAGGAGAACATGTATGATTCCATGTGTCCGAAATGTCCAGGATAGATAAACCAATAGAGACAGAATGCAGACTGGTGATTCCAGGGGCTGGAGGAGGGGAAAATGGGAAGCAACTGCTCAATGAATACAGAGTTTCCTTCTGGGGTGATGAAAATATTTTGGAACTTGATAGAGATGATGGTTGCACAGTGTTGTGAAAGTACTAAATGGCACTGAACTGTACACTTTAAATGATTAATTTTATGTTTTGTGAATTTTGCCCTAGATTTAAAAAAAAAAAAAAAACCTTTTTTTCAGTGCGTTTAAATACATGATAGAACCAAGATAATAATCCAACAAAATGACTTATAATTGAGATAAAAGAAAATAAGATCAAGCCAGCCAAGGGCAAAACGCTCTCTGTGCACTGGGTTTGTACCTCCAGTGTGCCAGTTGTCTCTTGCTGCAGACTGAAACCCTCGAAAGTGCAGTGGCTTAAAACAATGACGACATTTATTTTGCTCACACATCTCTGCATCGTGCAGGCTTTGGCAGGGACGGCTCATCTCTACTCCGCTCAGCACCACCCAGGACTGGTCCAGGTGGAGGCTGGAATCGTCTGAAGGTCCTCTGGTTCACCTGGCTGGTGGTCGATGCTGGTGGGGACCTCAGATGGGCCGGGATCAGGACGCTCACATGTGGCCCTTCCGGGTGGCTGTTTGGCTTCCTCAGAGGATGGCAGCTGGGTTCCAAGGCTGAGCATCCCCGGGGGTCCAGGTGGACGCAGCATCACCTTTCATGTCTGAGCCTCAGCTGTCACACAGCATGGCTCGCACTACAGTCACCAGCCTGGGCAGATGCAAGAGTAGGGGACGGTCAGCGTCTCAGTGTAGGAAGAGCAGGGGGCTGCGGTAGATGGGTGCAGCCATCCTGACACGACCATCATGTTGTAGGTGTTTATACTCTTGCATATGAAGGACTGACGCGGAAAGGACCCGGAAGAAGCCTAGTTAATAACGTATAACTAGGCATCTAACAGTAGTTTGGAGCTGGTGATGGAGATGGTCTCTGGGTTTTCACCAGAGAGCTTAGAAGTCAGCCCTGCACTCTCACTGACGTTAAAGGATCATGTGGAAACAGTTAGCAAATGTCCAACACTACTGAACTCTGTCATCCGTACGTTAAAAATCTTTCTCATCGGCGGCCTCCCATTTACAGCCATAATGAAGAACCTCTGGGCTAATTATTGCCCAGAGATATTTAGTTGACTCCACATACACTGGTAACTGACTTAAAACATTAAACACATCTGTGTTTACCCCATCAATAACTTTCCTCTCCCCAAAAAGAGAGAAAAGGAGAGTAAGAAAGAAGAAAAAGAAAAAAATTGATCCAAAGTTGTTTGGGTTAAACGCCAGCATTTTCGTCTTAGGGATGAAAACCACTTCCTCCGAAGGCCAGACTTCTCACAACACGCGCTGAGAGTCCGTGGGGAAATGTTTAGGGAGGAGAGAGACCCCCAGATGCTCAGTCTCACCCCATGATGCGACATCCTTCCGAGGCACAGAGAGCGCGGTGGTCCTACTCCTCCCTCAGGATCCCCAGATTTCTGTCCTCATGAGTGGATCCCACAAATCGCCAGGGAGCCTGGATAAGGAAAGGGGTGGAGGGTGGTGCAGTGGTACCATGATGTAGCTTGAAAACCCTGAAATGCTGGTAAACCCCATACGCCCGGAGCCCCGGGGCTCCCGCTTCCTCCTCCTCTCTGCAGCTGGAGCCTCAGTGTGTGCGTTTCTCATGGAAGGCCGGCTGCAGGCCGACGTGTGCATGAGGAGAGAAGAGGAAAAGCCTTCTGCTCTGAATTCCTATTAAGGAAAACACCATCCACTTTGTACTATTTGGTGGAAGGTGAGAGGTCAGACAGGGCTCTGACCGCAGGCCAGACGCTTCAGCCGCCTCCTCCTGACACTGAAAACGCAGAGCAGCGATCTCCCCCGATGGTAACTAACCTCACAGAAGTAAGATTGTTAAAGCCCACGTGTGACTATTTCTCATGGCAGAGTGATGACCAGGACGCCCAGTCTGTTGGCGATGATTGTCGCGTGAGTCCCTAGTCTATCAGAGAGGCATTTTCCAAATCTGTGAGAGCAGAGCTTACAAGGAAGATTAAAGAGCTGCAGTGGCCCGGTGGTCTGTGGCCGTGCTTACTGCCACCGGGCCCCCCCCAGAATGGGGGCTGACTGCTGGTTACAGAGGGGGCCTCGTGTGAGGGGAGCTACTTGGAGACTCAAGCTCGGTGCTCGGGTGCCCCCTCCTTGCTTCCTCGGGGTGATCTGTCCCCCAACCCCACCTGGAATGACCATACTTCCTATGGGAGAAACACACCCTGGGCCTGGGTGCTGACTTGGGACGGTCGGTTCTCCAGGAAAGAAGGGAATTCAGGCAGCACCCGCCACCCCCCACTTTCCCCTCCATGATGTCTCCCAGGGGAGGGTCGCCATTGAATCTCTCCCACGACGGGCGATCTTGCTCAGCCCTCAGTGTTTGGACAAGCCCGCCTCACCTGTCCTGGGTTCCTTCTCACCTGTGTCATTACTGTCCAGGTTGGTGGGGCTGTGGACGGCCCGAGCCTTTGAGCTCAGGCCACTGTGCCCAGCCCTTTCGTCTGTTCGATTCGATGCTAAGTCTGCCCTGAGCTAGGTTCACGGCGGGGAAAGGGGACCAAGGCGGACACCGTCCAGGACATCCGAAGGCAGGGATCTAGGGAGTCACAGAGATTCAAGCTCTTGCTGATGGGCGAGCGCAGCCAGCAAGGGAAAGGGCTGGGGTGCTGCAGGCAGAGGAACAGCCGTGGAAACTTCTCTCTCTCTGCATCTCTGAGCCTCCTCACCTGGAAAGCGGAGAACGTACCTGGTCTCCATGCTTCCCTCCTAGTGCCCTGCACCCTCCTTCCCACCCTTGAGCTGCAGCGATTCTTTTAAAACTTAAGTCAGATGCTGTTCCCCTGCTCAAAACCCTCCAGTGGTTTCCCCCTTCACTTGGAATTAATGAAGCCTTTGCAAGATCCCACAAACCCTGCTCCCCTCGCCCACCTCCACCTGCCTGTCCTCCACATACCACCCCCCGACCCCCTGCCCACTCTACTGCAACACACCAACCGTTTGCACACACAGACAGCTGCCTCGGGACCTTTGCACTGGCTGTTCCATCCCCTCTTCCCAAGACACCCTCCATCCTCACGTCCCTCTGACCATGCTCAAATGCCACTCCTCTGAGAGGCTGTCCCGTGCCCCTGTGTGACATCACTGCCCCCTCCACCCACCCCGCCCCACCCCCAGTCCCTCTCTATTCCCTGGCCCTGCTTTTGCCTTCCCAGCACTTTTCGCCCCTCGATACGGTGTCTCTTTTCCCATTTAGTGTAGAGCCTCCTCTAGTGTGTTCGTGGCTGTATCGCCACACCTAGCCCAGAGCTGGGCACGCGGTAGCAGCCCGTGCTTCGTGTGGCCCTCATTGAATCAGGGCTGGTTCTAGATGACCAGTAGAATACTGGGAGGTGACACGGGTGGCTTCTAGACTAGGCCACAGAAGGGCTTGCAGCTTCCCCTGTGGGCTCTCAGAGCACCTGAGCCACCCTGTGGAAAGGCGGCTTCCTCGCGGCCCAGTGAGAGCACCTACGTGCAGAGGGAGATGCCTCACCCCACTGCCCCAGTTCCCATCATGGACAAGGCCTCCGACAAAATAGAGCAGAGACGAGGGGTCCCCACCAGCCCCTGCCCAGTTGCAGACTCGTAAGCGAAAGAAAAGACACCGTTGTCTTAAGCCGCTAAGTTTCGGGGTTATTTGTTCCGTTGCTTTGATGACCAGAACGTGTCCAGAGAAAGGGCTGTACTCGGATTCTTCTCCCAGTGTAGGCTTCTGGGGATCCCCCGCCAGCTGTGAGGGTCAAAGACCAGCGGGTGCCTGGCGTCCACCCAGCGCTGCACCCAACAGTCGGGCCGGGCCCGGTCGTGCGTCCACTTCACGCACCACTCACAGCGCTTAAGCTCGGCTCCTCCTGGCATCTTCAGGGGCCCAAGGCCGTGGGGGGAGGGCGGCTGGGAGGGTGTGGGGGGAGTAGAGACAGTGGGTCTCATCAGGCCTGCAAGATGCTCCGAGCTTCTCTTGGACCCAGGTCGGTAATTAAAATGTCACCAGGGGCGCATCCCATTCACACAAAGTGATGCTTTGTACAGGGTCACAGCAAATTGAAGTCACCTGGCAAGAGGCCCCTGGGGCTCTGGGAAGGCGCCTGTCCCCGGGGCCGCGGGTGGGGGCTCCCGCTCAGCCGTCCACGCCAGCAGCACGACCTCTACAGAAGTGAGTGGCAGATGTGGGGAGCAGGGGGCCCATGCCTTTAAAGTGGCCGAAAAGTCAGGATTCCAACCCACAGTGGAAAGACATGCAGCAGGGGAGCTGCCAGGGTCGGAGAGTGATTTGGTTCCTTGACAGGAGGCTCCAGAGGAGAAGGCAGATCAAAAGAGGCCATGGACGCCCTGGGGATCTCAGCCTGGGAACGCAGGCGAGCCCTCTGGCGTCTCCCGCCCAGACCAGCCTCTGTCTCCGGCTTCAGAAGGCACCCTGGGAACTGGGCTTTTCCTGCCCCATAGCTGAGTCTCCCTGGACCCCTCAGGAGGCTTGGGACAGCACGGCCCGTCGTCCAAAGGCTGCTGTCACCCAAGGCTTATTGCAGACGCCCCAGACACTGCCATGCTCAGCGTCTGCTGTGCATCATCTCATGGCATCCCCACGGAACCCTAGCAGCCCTGTTCCCCAAAGGAGCACCCAGCCCGAGAGGTTGAGGCTCTGCCCCCCGCCCTCCGAGTGTAACCCATGGGCCAGCCTCGGAACGGGGAGACTACCCGTTGGGGAAGAGCCTTGAATCCTGGCAGCGGTGGTGGGGAGTGGCCTGCACTCAGCTCATGACCCTCTCCCCAGCCACTGATTAATCAATCTGCCGGCTCGACCTTTCACCTCCAGGGGACTTAACCTCATCTCTCTCCCAGTCCAGGGCCCCAGGACAATTTGGCAGGACCACATCTCACTCTCGCGGGGGCCCCCAGGCCTCTGAGATCCACCTGTCTGTACCACATGCACGATGAGAAACACGCTTTACACCTCACCCCGGCAGAACCAGAACAACATTCCTGCTACCCCCGATGTGGTCTGGAATTTTCTATTCTATTCTAGCCTCGTTTATTTCTGTTGTTGTTGAAGTGTAGTTGATTTACAATGTTGTATTAATTTCTGCCGTAAAGTGATTCAGTTATACATACATATATATATATATATTCTTGTTCATATTCTTTTCCATTATGGTTTATCACAGGATATTGAATATAGTTCCCTGTGCTGTACAGTAGGACCTTGCTGTTTATGCATTCTATATGTGATAGTTTGCATCTGTTAATCCCAAACTCCCAATCCATCCCTCTTCAACCCCCCTGCTTGGCAACCACAAGTCTGTTCTCTATGTCTGTGAGTCTGTTTCCGCTTTGCAGATAAGTTCATTTGTGTTGTATTTTAGATTCCACATATAAGTAAGATCATATGGTATTTGTCTCTCTGTCTGACTGACTTCACTTAGTGTGATAATCTCTAGGTCCATCCATGTTGCTGCAAATGGCATTATTCCATTCTTTTTTATGGCTGAGTAGTATTCCATTGTATATATGTACTATATCTTCTTTATCCATTCCTCTGTTGGTAGACATTTAGGTTGCTTCCACGTCTTGGCTATTGTGAATAGTGCTGCTGTGAACATATGGGTACGTGTGTCTTTTTGACTTAGAGTTTTCTCCAGATATATGCCCAGGAGTGGGATTGCTGGATCATATGGTAGCTCTGTTTTTACTTTTTTGAGGAACCTCCACACTGTTTTCCATAATGGTTGCACCAATTTACATTCCCACCAACAGTAGACTTGTTTTTTGTTTTTGTTTTTTTGCGGTACACGGGCCTCTCACTGTTGTGGCCTCTCCCGTTGTGGAGCACAGGCTCTGGACGCACAGGCTCAGCGGCCATGGCTCACAGGCCCAGCCACTCCACGGCACGTGGGATCTTCCCAGACCGGGGCACGAACCTGTGTCCCCGGCATCGGCAGGCGGACTCCCAACCACTGCACCACCAGGGAAGCCGTAGACTTGTTTATTGATTCTACAATTCATTATCCCAGTGTTCCAAAAATATGTTCCCGGAAGTTAACATTTTCATATTGATAAACCCTCCTTTTTGTCATGACTTTTTTCATTTGCTCAATCAATAAATATAAATGTTATTTACACTAAAGAAAGAGTCCTTTACCCCAAAGAGATACTCTGAGAACCACCTAGTTCTCAGAAGTCTAATTTAGCAGAGATTCTGAACTAGGGTGCTCCAACTTTGCAACTCATTGGAGCCACCTGGAGGGTTTTAACCCTCCCAATGTGCAGGTCACAGCCTGACCAATTAAGTCAGAGCCCAGGGTGCGGTAGGTGGGGCAGGAGGACTGGTTGTTTCTAAGGGTGATTCCAGCGCCCAAGGCAATAGGAAAAAATATTGTTCTCACAATAACTGGGTCTGGGTGGAGCCTGAGACTCTGCATTTCTACAAGCTTGCAGGTGATATTGCTCATCCAGGGACCCCACTTGGAACATCAAGTTTTAAACCCTGGCTGAACACAATAATTACTTGGGGAGCTTTTAGACCCCATCCCAGGGGAATTGAACGTGAGCTTCTGGGTCCCAGAGGCAGCATTCCGTATTTTCCTGAAACTGTGCCCTTGATTCTAATGTGCTTGGGCCAAGGGGTGCAAACACCTGGCTTTGAATCCCACAGCCGTGGGGCCGTGGATGAGTTCCTTTGTTCTCTGAGCCTCAGTTTCCCTATCTATAGAATAGGGATGGTGTGTGTGTCCTGGGGGCCTTGAATGGGACTTAGATTTGGCCAGGTGGTCTGGTGGGCAGGTGACACCCAACTTTTATTCACCTGGGCTGAGAAGCATGAGGAAGCATCCTGAGAAAACACAGTTCTTACAGAACCTGGAGTTCTTTCTGGAGAGGGAGAGAGAGAGAAATCAGTGAAACAGGTGGGCCACTCTGGGACTGGGCCCGTCGGCCACGTGGAGAGGGTCCTTGTCCCCATAGCATCCTTGGGTATTCTGCCAGGTTCTGCCCCCTGGCTCTGCCCTTCTCATGCCCCTGGGTACCCCAGGGCCTTGCCATCCAGGAAGAAACTGGTCTGATGGACAATCAGTTCCTTCCACGCTTTGGAATCAAAAGACTTAGGCTCAAACCCCAGCCCTGCTGTGTGACCTTGGGCAAGTGACTTAACCTCTCTGGGCTCTCTTCTTCATCTGTGTAAAATAGGAATGATAAGGATCCCTCTAAGGTCATTGTGAGGTAAAAAGAGGCGTTATGTGCACATGATAAATATTATTATTTTGAATTGTGCTAGCTTGAATGAAATAGGTGTTAAGGAATAGGTAGGATTGTGAGGTCACGTTGGAAAATGGAGAAATTAAAAGGAAAAATATTTTCAACTTTTCAGAAAACATCTAAACGCTCCCGATGGAAATCTGTTTTTCAGCTGTGACAGCACCGCCCCCAGGCTTCCAGTCTCAGCAGAAAAGGGCTGCTTTCTGGAGCTGTGTGCCCTGAAAACAGCGCCCAGGGTTGTCAGAGCCCACACGGGCCACGGGCCTCCGGGAAGTCGGGCTCAATCCAGTCTGAGCAGACCTGGGGTGTTTGCCTGGGTGCCCAGGATTGTCTCGACATGGCCTGGCCATGTCCGAGCGTGCGAGGCTCCCCTGTGGGGCCTGACGGCCCCGCTTGGCAGTGGGCTGGGCCGCACGTTGGCGCCAGGACTGAGAGGATGACGAAGTGCTGAAATCTGCCCGAGACAGAGTAGTATCAGATGGTGTGGCTGCCAGCTCCACGCTCCACGCTCAGCGAGCACATCCTTGGCGACCGACGGGGAGACAGGAGGGCAGGGCTGACAGTTATCAGCTGGGGAGCTGGCCAGACATGGCCCAGGGGCTGAGCTAGCGTGGGTGGTAGAAAGCAGCACTGGACTGGGAGGAAAGCCCCTGCTTCTGTCCGTGTCACTGACCAGGTGATGAGAGAATCGGCCACGCAGTGAGGAGTGGAGGCCCTGATGTCACATGCGTGTGTGGGCCCTGCTGCACCCTGCCTCAGATGCATGGATGCAGATAGGTGATGGGTTAGACAGATGGATGAATAAACAGGCAATAGAGACAGAGATATATGTAGATGATAGACAGATAGATGATAGATAGGTGACTGATAGATAAATGATTGATAGGCAGATAGATGATAGATACATAGATAGGTGACTGATAGATAGATGATAGACAGATAGATGACAGGTGATTGTTAGATAGATGATAGATAGATATATAGAGAGATGGTAGATACATAGATGATAGATAGATAGATGGGTGATAGATATATAGATGATAGTTACATAGCTAAATAGATAGATGATTGCTAAATAGATGATAGATAATAGACAGATAGATGATAGACATATAGATGATAGATCATAGATAGATAGATGATAGAGATGGGTGGGTAGAAATGGATGACAGATAATATAGATAGATGTAGATATGGCAATTGGGAAATTTTGAGCAGTTACTTGGTATCTGATTATTTTGAAGAATTATTGTTCATTTTTCAGGTGTGAAAATGGTCCTGTACAGAGAGTAGACCCATGGCTAGGCCTGGCCAGTCAAATTCCTGCATGAATTTTATGTATATGTGCTGAGGAGAGAGCGGCTTCCACTTACCTCTTGGATCTCCAGGACCCAGCGAATAGCAGGAAAGAGAAAAATAAAACAAGATCACCGTGCAGCACAGGTTTGCTGTCCACCAGGCACTCACTTGGGGCAGAGAAACGGATGAACAAGGCAGGGGTTTGTGCTCGATGAGACTGAAAATTCCGTTCCTCAGTTACACCAGCCCCATTTCAGTGCTCTAAGAGCCACACGTGTCAACCCCTGGGACAGTGAGGTTCTGGAATGTTCCGTCGTAGCAGACTGTTCTTCTGGATGGCGCTGTGTTAGGGAGTGTGAGAATAGGTGCAGCTCTTGTGAGGGCAGCGAGCTGAGAGGTGTTGCCGCGCAAGGTGGGAGTGAGCAGGGCTGTGGGCAGCGGCGACGGTGGGCAGCTCTGCCCGGTGTGTGGGCGCCCCGGCTGCCATCCCGCTGAGAGCATGCAGGAGCGTCCCTGGGCTTCCAGGCCCCGCATCCTGCATGGAGAGGAGCGTTAGTCAGCTACTCCCTCCTACTCCTTCACCACGAAGGCAGCTTTTGTTAACCCGCCCGCCAGCATCCTACTGTTTATTGGCTTCCCGAGTTAGACTCACTGTGTCCAGGGCGGCTCCAGGTCTGCATCTGGCATTTCCTCTTCAAGTTTCAGTGCGTGGCCCAGTGTCTCTCCCCAAATTTCCACCCCCAGCTGCCCCTATCCTCGCGCCCGGCGTGCAAAGCGGGCCAACTATGCCACTGGTTCCCCTCTGGGGGCTGACAACCACGAACAGCCCGAGCCCTGCTCAGTTCCAGCCCGTCACTCACCCTCCAGACCCGCCCCCCAAGCTGCCTGGACCAAGCCCTGGCCCCCACGGCCTGCTTCTGTCCAGGACTCCAACTCCCAGATGACCTAAATCTACCCAAACCATTTTGTCGTTTTAGTACAGAGGACACCAAGGATGGCCCTTTCTACAATGAGCCACTGTGCTGCTTGAGCTGAAATGGCTCTTCTGAAGCCGAGGTGGGTCCACTCGGGAGGAAGGGAGATTTTCTGCTCAGCGTGGACTCAATGCCCACATCCTGGGCTTCACGTCACTCTCACATCATTTGAGATTTGAGGTAGTTTTTTCTCTTGGCTAAATGTTTATTGTGGAATTGATGGAAGCTGCCTGTCTGCAATGACTTCTAAGGCGTCTGGGCTCCAAATGGCTGTTGGTAAAAGATTTGTTGGGGACATGGAAGGTTTTGGACAATTCCGACTCTGTGGCTCAGTTTCTCCAGTCGCCTGGCCGGCACGGGTCTGGAAGGAGTAATGTAAATGTCAGCTGGGAGCTGTTGATGAAATAGATCAAACAAAGCCCCTGGGAAGGTTTGCCGGGGTCGGGAAGCAGAATGACTTTCAGTGGCTGGACGCTGGGTGATGCAGGTGCGACTGTAGAATCTGAGAGCGTGGTGCTGGGCAGCAGGTGGCCAGGGACCAGGAGCTCCAGCAGGTGGGCAGGGTGCCAGCCCAGCAGTAGGAGGACAGATGCCAGCGGCCGTGAGGTTTGGGTGCACCTTGCAGGGTCTCCTGTGATGCTGGATTCAGGGGCAGGAGCCCAGAGCCTGGAAGGACTGAGAAAAGTCAAACAGAGCCCCAAGCCTGGGAAAGATAGAGCATCAGGCCAGGACGTGGGCTCATAGTAACAAGGCAGAAAGACACACGCTCAGTCAGGAACCCTGGTGGACCCATGGACACAGGGAAGAAGCTAAGAGCCCAGTCGCTGGAAATTGTTTGCCACAGAAAGATTCTGAAATGATTGTGGCTGCCAACTGAAGCCCTGCCAGGCTGTTTACAAACCCAGAAGTATACACGCCCCTGTGGGGCCCACACTCCTCCCTCATGGCACTGGAGCACGTTGGCTCTAGTCTCAGGCAGGAACTGCCCTCATGGAGGCAGAATGCCTGCCTGAGTACCAGGCTTGCATCCTATCTCCCTGAGCTACCCCAGTCAGAGAAATTTTTTGGTTGCCCAGTATATATAAAAGTTGTGTTTACACTACACCATGGTCCATTAAGTGTACAGTAGCATTATGTCTCAAACACAACATTCATACCTTAATTTTTAAAAATTTGTTGCTAAAAATGTCTAACCATGAACCTTCACCGAGTCATAGTAGTAACACCTACAGTCACTGATCACAACTCACCATAACAAATATAATAACAATGAAAACGTTTGAAATACTGTGAGAATTACCAAAACGTGACACAGAGACATGAAGTAAGCAAATGCTGTTGGGAAAATGGCGCCGATGGGCTTGCCTGATGCAGGGTTGCCACAAACCAGCAACTTGTAAAAAACTGGAAGTGAGATAAAGCAAAGTGCAGTAGAACAAGGTGTGCCGGGACTTCCCTGGTGGCGCAGTGGTTAAGAATCCGCCTGCCAATGCAGGGGACACGTGTTCGAGCCCTGGTCCAGGAAGATCCCACATGCCGTGGAGCAACTAAGCCCGTGTGCCACAACTACTGAGCCTGTGCTGTAGAGCCTGCGAGCCGCAACTACTGAAGCCCACACACCTAGAGCCTGTGCTCTGCAACAAGAGAAGCCACCGCAACGAGAAGCCCGCGCACCACAACGAAGAGTAGCCCCTGCTCGCTGCAACCAGAGAAAGCTCATGTGCAGCAATGAAGACCCAGTGCAGCCAAAAATAAATAAATTTAAAACAAAACAAAACAAGGTGTGCCTATACTGAGCAGGCAAAACAACAAATGTCGATCTTGTCCTGGGGCCGGGCCACCCTGCACTCTACTCCTCCAGTCTCTGACGTGGTGGGGGACACTTGTTCACCTTCCTGTGATGTTAGGAGCACTCGCTGGACATGTTTTGGGGCAGTGGACATGGATTCCCGCCTCGTGTACCACAGGGCTGGAAGACAGGGAGCTACACTTCTCCACAGACGAGAAGCTCTCACACAAGGTTTGGAAGGCAGAAGCCACCCGTGTTTCTCTGGCAGCCGCGGAGGATGCATCTGGCAAGTGCACGTTTTTGTAGCTGCCTCTGTGTTCCCTTGCCAGCCCCCTGCTCGGGCCCACAAGGCAGCCCTGTCAGCAAGGCCTTCCTGCAGTTTTCTGACCGCTGGGCAACAGCACCAGCCTGTCGAGGCTTTGAATTCCACTCACAGTGACAAACCTGCAAGCTGGATACAACCTCTCCTGACATCCCTCCGCCAGGCTCTCTGAAGGTTTGATTCCCTAATGCCCTACACCCAGTCACTTCCCTTTGAAATGCCTAGTATTGCTTCAGTTTTCCTAACAGGACCCTGACTGTAACAGTGAACTCTGGTGGAAAATTTTAAGAAGCTCTCATCTACCCAAACATCTCTTTTTCTGAGGAGAAAACGGTGGTCCATGGGGAAGACACTCTGTCACAGTCACCAGTTTGAAGACTCGCTCCTTGAATCCTCACAGCCCAGAACCAGGGCCACCAGCCACGTGGCGACTTAGATGTAAATGAGTTACAACTGAAGCAGATTTAAAATGCAGCGCCTCACGTGCCGTCTCCACATTCTAAGTGCTTGGTGGCGACCATATGGGAGGCCACGCACATGTATATTCTATTAGAGAACATTCCCGTCGCTGCAGAAAGTTCTTTTGGACAGTGCTGTTCTAGGCAATCATCTATAAATCTCTGCCCCTTTTGTAGAAGCACTAGAGGGGTGACTCCTTCCAAATCACTTGTGTTAAAAATGGAAAAACTGATACCCAGATGCAGATAGTGACTCAAGATTTCCCAGGAGCCCGACAAGGCCAGATCTTACTTCCCTCCACTAATTTGAGTCATCTGGTGGTTCAAATCAAAAATGTTTATTTTCATGTCAAATACGACACTAATCCAGGAAACAATTTTCAGTCATTAAAAACACCACACAAACAAACAAACAAAAAAACCATTAAGAATGGTAAAAGAAAAACAAGTAAGTAGTTATTCTTATAAATAACCCATTAGCATTGATTTTTCAATGGATTCAACCAATTGCCTTTTAAATAATGTGGTGCTTGGTTTCTTTTGATCATTATTATTCCCAAATCAAACCATGTTTTGTATCTGATTCAGATTCAAGATTCTAAGTAGGACTTAATTCTTCTCTTTCGCTTTTTTTTTTTTTTTTTTGGCCACACCGTGCAGCCCCTGGGATCTTAGTTCCCCACCTGGGATTGAAGCCGTACCCCCTGCATTTGTGAGCATGGAGTCTTAACCCTAAGTAGGGCTTTAAATGGGATGTTGGCAACAATGTCTGTAAGAGCCGAGTGATGGAAACCAGGGTTCATTCTGTGAATCATGGCACACGTCTGTTTTCTACGAGTTGGTCACTGGGGGATAAATCCCTTCCTGATAAAAGGATTTAACTGGGTAATTTTTTCAAATCACTGTGGGAGCATGTTTTCTTGGAAGGAACCATGAGTGTTTTGTATGTAGGAGTAGTTATTTCTTAGAAGACCTTTTCCTCTTTAAGCCTTTCTGGAACAGATGTCTAGGCTCTGACCACCTGGGAGTCCAGGGGATGCCCCACTGGCAGGCAGTGAAGAATACGATGGGACACGGCGTCTGGGGTCCCTGAAATGGGAGTTCCGAAAAGAGCGAATAGAACCTTAAAGGAGAGCAATGTGCTTTTCCTCAACATAAGGTTTCCTCCCCCAAAACAGCGTCAGAGACTGTCGGAAGCTGGGCATCCTTCCAAAGGTTAGAGACGGGGCCAAAACATATCATTTTAGCCTTTTCGGATGGCCATTTCTGTCTCGGAAATGTTAAATACTGTCTCACCACGGTTGCCAAAGCCCATCCCTTGAGCACAGCCCGGCGGGTAAGCTTCTGGGGACCAGGGCTGAGAGGCAGAGAGGAGTGCTCACGTGCGTCAACTCCGAGCCGGCGGTGCAGCCTGCAGGGCTCGCTGGAGGCTCAGAGGTTCAGGAGAAGCGTGCTGGGTGGGAAAGGCCTGAGCAGCAGGCCTGTATTTGCCGGCTCACGGGTAAACGTATCTGCGGTCTTTTCCTGTCTTCAGTACTTACTACGTTCCTTGCGTAGGGGATCCTGCCTCTCTTTCGAAGCATCAGATGCTTGCCCACTGAGGGAGCTGAAGCACTGCGGAAGTTCACGGCAGAAGGGCGCCTGACCGCGGAGGAGTTTTGAACTAAGCACGGCTCTTTCTCCAGCCTCTGGGGCAGCTTCCTGGCAGGGCCAGCGGCCACCTCTGCTGCAGCAGAGGCTGCCAGTGCCCTGCCCTCGCGCCCTCACCCTGCCTGAACATCCAACGGCTTCCCAGAGCAATCTCCTGAGCCCTGCCTGAAGGCGCCCCTGGCCACAGCCCTCCTCTCCGAGCTCATATCAGGCCAACCCTTTCTATCTCTAAAATGGTCACTCTGGCAACTCGTCTGAAATAGTGTTTGCTCACACCTCCTACCAACCCCGGGAGGCAAGCTCTATGATTCCCACTTTCCAGCAGGGGTGGAGGAGAGGCTTAAGGAGGTGACTTGGCCAGGGTCACATAACCGGAAGACAACAGAGCTGTGGCATCGTCCCAGGTCCCCCGGCTCCAGATGCAGCGCTCTGCTGCTCCACGCAAACCCCAGAGGGGGCGGGCCCCTAGAACCTCGTGGGCCTTGTCACCGTGACCGGCAACATATGGCCAGGACTGAGTCAGGAGAGGGAACATTTGTCTGTGCTCGTCCTACAGTCACATCAGCTGCCTTGTCCTCGGGCAGTGGCTGTACCATCTGAGTAGACACAACAAACTTTTAATAACTCCACAGCTCTAAACCAGAAGTATATTTTTACTCTTGTGAGTCAGCCATTTATTTGTCAATAATGACCAGTAAAGGAAAAGGCCCAGGGGCCGTTTATAAACAGACCGTAGACCCTAGAGACCTCCCAGGGGAGCCGAACTGTCGAGAAATGCCCTGGTCCCTGCAAACGGTTCCACAGGAACAGACAAGCACTGGGAGCCGCCTGGGAAGTGGGTTGCGGGGGTGCCAGAGGCGGAGGAGATGTTCGCAGGAGACAGCTTAGTGACAGCACGTGGGCCTCGGGCAGACCTGCATCCCAGCTCCACTTGGGACCCTTCGGGCAGAGTGATTAGCTCTGCTGGGTCCCGGCTGCATCATCTGCGAAGCGGGCAAGATGATGCCAGCCTCTCAGGGCTTCGTGGAGATCAGAGATCAGGTCCATAGCGGGCAGTGCTCGAATGTCACTCGTGACGGTGAACAGGGTGCTGGCGGTGACTGGGAAGGGGGATTTGATCAGTATTCATTCTCCAAAAAGGAACCGCGTTAGCTGAACACCTACTGTGTGCCAGCTGCTCACCACGTATTGGGAGAGGAAGACGTGTGTGAATGCAGCCCCTCTGCAAAGAGTAAGAAGTAGAGGAACAAGAGTTCTGTCTCGCTGGGACGCTGCCCGGCAGGACAGAGCTCAAAGGGCACACGGCCCATGACCAAGCAATTTCTTTTCCTGAGTATATCCCCAGTTGAATCTAGGACTGTGTTCTACAAGAAGGCATGTGCAAGAACACTCAGTTACTCCCAACACTCAAGAACTTCAAACAACCCAAGCTCCCACCAGCAGTAGAACGAAGAGGTCGTGGTTTCTTCCTCTAGGGGAATATTACACGGCAGTGAAAACGGACCAACCACTGCCACAAACAACCACGTGGATGAGTCCCCATCACAGCACCGAGGGAAGGAAGGCAGACACAAGAGCACATGCTGTTTGAATCAATTTATACAACAGTCGAGAACAGAAAAAACGAACTGATGGTGATGGAAGTCAAAAGGGCAGTTATCTCTAGGGTGGGGGGTGTTGACTGGGAAAGGGCACAAGGGAACTTTCTGGGTGACAGAAATATTCCAAATCGTAACCTGAGAGGTGATCAAAAGAGTGTCCACATGTCTAAAATTTTATGGATATTGTATATATATATATATATATTTTTTTTAAGAGTGAGATATAGTCATAAAAATATCAAGACTGGAACTAGAGAGAGCCCGCGTGCAGCAATGAAGACCCAATGCAGCCAAAAATAAATTAATTAAATAAACAAATTAAAAAAATATATATCAAGACTGGAAACTACCTAAGAGACCACCTTGTGATGCAAACTCAAAAGTCTACAAGGGCCAGGAAGATAATAAGAGTCACTGACATGGGCCAGGTGTAAGGCAACAGACACTAGGCTGCTGAGGTTGCTACCAAGGATAAGATCTGTGAGATACAGTGTGTTTTAAAATATGTTTCTTTGAACCAAAGAAAACGGCCAAGCTCTCATGCCCCCAGCCATCGGCTGCAAGTCTGAGGCCTCTGTGTGCAATCCTTCACTCCCCAGTCGGGAGCGCAGGGCCCCAGAGACACCACTGGCACAGCTGAGTGGTGGAAAGAGAGTGAGCCTCTTTCAAACACTGTGAAACAGGCAGCAGGCTGCGGTGCAGGGGCCCGGGCTGGGAAGTTAAAAGGTCCCGTTTCCATCCGAAAGACCTAAGACTCCTGGAGGAGGTCGCTTAACCTTGCTTAGTGCCTCCATTTCTTTATCAGATGGATGGTTCTTGAGTATCACCTGCTTGGCTATAGAAACTCCATCTTACATCTTTGCCATTCCACCGGGGTGCCCAGCTCATTGTCGGTGCTCAGCAAACATGGCTTGGTCAAATTAATCAATCAGTCATTCTGGACCACATCAAAGGGACGTGATGAGAAAAAGGGGTAAGTAGGAAAATACTCGGTGAGGTTATCAAAATGCAAGGCGCTAGCTGGAAGTCTGTCACAGGAAGCCAGCCGTTAGCAACAGTGATGCTGAGGACGCTTGGATTCAGATGCTGGTCTAGGACTAGAACTTCTCCCTCTGAAGCAATTCAGGTTGGCCATCGCAAAGCGATTAGACCTGTCCCTAATCTGTTTGCAGACATCCTGTTTGTCCAATATGTGCTTTTAAATGTAATTTTACCAGATGTATTTCATTAGGACTCTTTTGGTTGAAAGTGACAAAAACACAACACACTCTGGCTTAAGTAAATTGGCTTAAGAGTTTTTCGGTTCCTCTAATCAAATATCTGGGGCAGAGGGAGCCTCAGGGACTCCAAGGCTGTTCTCCCCTCCCACCCCCGACATTTTCTCTTGTTTATTCCAAGAAAAAAGAAGCCACCAAACTGACATTCTCCTCCTTGATATAGTCGAATGGTGTGGGAGAGAACTGAAAAGGGGGAAACCTTCTCACCGGGTGACTTTCGGGTCAGCTCCATCCACCCACCAAAGGTGGGAACCACATCTGCAGGCACCTCCAGGCTCCCATCTTGCTCAGAGAAAGAGCACGTGCTTCCCCGCTCCAGTGAGGAAAACCCCTGTGGTAGACTCTGATCGGCCCAACAGGAGTCACGTGTCCGAAGCTGGGCCCAATCACTGTGGCCCAGAGGTGGAGTCTGATGCAGACGGAACTACTGGAGGAATCCTGGGCCGCCAGCCCCAATTATTTCTGGTCCTTCAGACAAGGATTTGTGGGGGTTTTTTTAGTCTCTACCCAACCACCTGCTTTTCTTCCTGTTATAGTTCCAGAAGGACGGTGAGTGAATGGGGGCATCCAGAAGAGAGGGTAAAGACTGTTGAAGAAGGGGGAGAGGAGAAGAGAGAAGAAATGGTGTCTGGAGGGGTGCGAAATAGACGATTAAATTATGCGTAATAATTATTGTTTACAAGGCATCACTTTCCTCATCTCTTTGTTCCTCCACCAGAACCCTGGGAGGTGAGGCCGGGGTTCGGGGCAGGGATTGCGTCCCACTCCACGGGGGAGACAGCCTGCAGGGAGGTGAAGTGGCTGCCTGCATTTACTGGTTAGATTACGAAGAAGAGGAGGAAAAGGACCCAGAGTTTCTCGCTGCGTCCCCCAGATCTCCCGCTGCTCCTGCACTGCTTGCCAAACGTCAGCCAGCACCGGGAGTGCGAGGCTTCGCCAAAGCACAGAGCACCGTTCCACGATGTCATTAACGTTTTCCTTTAAGTCGACCCTCGCTTTTTACTGTAAAAGTAAGCTTTGAAGTATGGCTGACGATGGACAGTCCGTATCTCTTGATGTGTAGATCGTAAACAAATCAGGTACAAGAAAAGCAAAGAAAGCAATGCTGTTCGGCGCTAGCTAGATATTGTTACCTGGCCACGGCTCCACCCCCAGGCCTTCATCTGCCTTCCTTACGTGAGAAGATTGGCAGGTGTTAGAGGGAAGAAAGACCACGGCCCCACCGACTGAGACGCTCCTTAATGCCATCAAATGGCGCGGAGGAGAACGGAAAGGGGGAAAGCTTTCTCACTGGGTGACTCATGACGTGTTAACACTCAAAATCACATTTGGAAAAGCATGCTTATGATGGTTGTGTGTTCATTTTCAGGATATCTCTGCTTTCTCCTGTGCCCTCATTCCTTCCGGGTCTTAGTACATAATGGAACAGGGTCCTGCCACTGCAGCATTTGATGTCTTGTAACTGTGGCACCGAATAAGGAAAACAAAAATGTACGTGTGTGTGTGTGTGTGTGTGTGTGTGTGTGTGAGAGAGAGAGAGAGAGAGAGAGAGAGATGGGGGGGAGTGATACTCAGAGAATGGAGTTAAATATAGGGCCAAAGGGGATATTTCAAGGTACAAAAAAGGAAATATTAAGCCTATCAAAATGTAAAATATTGTTCTACTGGAATTGACTCTGAAGTTTTTCAAAAACATAAACTCTAAGAAATTGCATTTTTAGGGGAAGAGAAACTTGTTAAATACAAGAATGTAATCAGAAAAATCCAAAATGTGGGAAATGCCACGTGATAAATGACCTATTTCTTCAACAAATAAATTGCCAACAGAAAAAAAGAAGAGAGAAACCAAAGGACTAAAAGCCACCAAATGCAATGGATGGCTTCATTTAGATCCTGATTCAAAGAACCCAGTTTTTCTAACTTATGAGAAAATAGGGGGAAATTAATCAGGATTTTTATGACATTTAGGAATTTATTGCCAATTTGTGATCAGGGTATTGTGGACTTTTAAAGAGTCTTTCCTTATGTTCTAGAGATGTGGACAGAACTGTAGAAGAATGAAATGGTAGAAAATCCAGGATTCATCTCAAAGTCAAGGTTGATACTGAGCTGACAAGGGCTGAGGCGTGGTGAGTAATACATGAGGACATTCTCTATTCTTGTATATGTTTTAAAGGTTCCATTATAAAAAGCTTAAAATAAATCAGGCTTTATAAACATGTAAGTAAGTCCCTCCTAAGTTATATTCTCCTAAAATGTGTGGAGCCCAGTCCTCAGAAACATCTTCCAGGCTGCCCTTCTCTGGGCTGATAGAATCAAGGTGCTGAAGTAAAAGGATCCATCATTCTTGTCCCTCGCCCAGCCAATGGCATGCCTCCTGGACACAGAGGCGGTGGGGCCCTGGCCCTGGCTTTAGGGGAGGGGTCCTGACCAGTCTTCAAAGGAGGCGGGTTTTGCCCATTTCACAGCCCACTGAGAATTCACAGTTCTCTAATTGTGAACCAAACATGAACCTTTTTTCAGCTAGGGAGCTCATTTATGCTTGGCAAACGGCAACATCTCATTTCAAAGCCAGGAAGGGAGGACTTTAAAAGATTTAAAACCCAACTCCAAAAGCTCCTTGGACATCAAATAGCTTTTTTGAAACAAGGTTTTGATGAGTTAAGAGCAAATGAATCAGAAACATATGGATTAAATTCCCCTTAAAATCCACATGGGTTTAAAAAATGAAGGGGAATGGGGCTTGGCAAATATCTTTTTCAGTTTTATCAAACCCCAAGCATTTTAAAAACAGTGTGAGATGGTTGGCAAATCCAAAATGCAGCTGAATTCATCCAATGCTAACAGCACATCTTGGGAAAGGATCTGCTGAACAAGTTGGGGACGCCACGCCAGGGTGGCTGTTAGCTTCTCCTCCATCCAACGAGGACAGGCCTCCCCTCCACACACCGGAAGGCTGTGAGCTGAAGCTCCGGCTAACAGTGCCATAAAGGGGTTCTGGTCTTTGTAGACGCCGTTCTTCTCGATAACTGCCTTAAAGGAGATGAAGGGAAATTGCAAAGGGCAGCATTTGCATACTGTTCAGGTCCCCACCCCCAATTAGAGACTCCCTCCAAACCCACCCTGTGGCCATCTATGGGGAACCCAAAGGGCGCTCAGCAAAAGAAAGTAATGTAGTCACAGCTCTGTGTCCGAGATGGGGCCCCTCCCTCAGGCTCTGGACAGAGACCAAGCACGTGTTCTTTAAGTCCCTCTAGAGCGAGGCCTGTGGTCAGGCATGTGCTCAGGGGTCCCCCTCTGCGCTCAAGTGTGGACACCCCAAGCAGGTGACAACGGGGCAGCCCTCAGCCAGCCCTCGAGGCACCTCCTTTATGTCACAGGTGAGGAAACTGAGTGCTGAGGGCACAGGGCCCCCTGGGCTCACGTGTCAGGATACACAGCAGCAACGCAGGGGGGTGGGCGCCAAGCTTCCCGATTCCCAGGCCACACACAGGCCGCATCTCAGATCACGTGTTGCACAACCAGAAGGCATTCTAGAGCACAACTGACGATGAGAATCCTTGTGGATGGAGTCCCGAGAGGGGTGCAAAAGTGCATCGGTGGCCCCCATGTTCCTAGAATAAGCACTAGTTCTCAGCATGCACGTCAGTGCTGTCTACGGGGTGGCGCCTAGTCCATCACATTTACGGAGGACCCGCTAAAGAGGTGGGTGGGAAGAGCGGTGCGAGAATGGACTCAGGGCCGGCCTGCATCCCACGCAGAGCCGTGCAATGCTGAGTTAGCTACCGAGCCCCTCTGTGGCCCAGCTGGCTCGTCTATAAGACGAGGGTGCTCACAGCTCCCATCTGAGCGTGTGGCTGGAGGGACTGCACGAGTTGCTACACGAAGGCTGTCGGCGTTGGTCTAGCCCAGGGGACGCGTGCAGTCAGCGCCCACTGTTGTGGTTGTTACGCTGAGCCAGTCCCTGCAGATAAATGACCTCACCCCTCTCCATCCTCACCGCTGCCCTGATGTCATTATCCCATTTGAGGGATGAGAAATCTGAGGCTCCGAGAGGCTGAATAACTTGCTAACAAGGAGCAAAGCCAGATTTCCAGTCCGGATAGGCCTGGTTCCCGGGCCATCTGGAGCCCAGAAGGCGCCTCTCCTCCAAGATGCACGGGCTGGATGTTCAGCCTTAGCTCGGCCCCTCGGCCAGCTCTGAGCAGTGGACAAGCTGCGTGACCAGTCACCACTGGCCTGTCTGAATCCAAAGCCTCCCACTCCTGTTAGCCAAGGAGAGGCCGCCCCCGCCCTGACCTCCAGCGCAGAGGCCAAGCCCTGCTCTGTGTCCTCCCCGCTGGGTAACCGTGAGCAAGTTCGTTTACTGAGCCTCAATCCCCTCATCTGTAAAATGGGCCTGTGGTTGGTATTTACATCACGAGGCTGGAAAAAATAACTGACAGAGGCCTCTGCTGCTCTCGCTTGGCAGAGTTCCCAGCACTTGCTAGCTGCCCGACAATTACGGAGGCTCTGGACTGTGTCGTCACCCACCCTCCAGCCTCCACCTCCACCTCCAGAAGGACAAGATGTCTCCATAAGAGAGTCCTTCGAAGGCAGTTTCCTTTCTACAACCCAGCATCATGCCTCCCAGAACCTGTCTGGTGTCAAGGCACAGAAACACGACGAAATGCTGGGGCTGCGGTTGTCTGCGTGTCTCCACTGACGTTTTGGGGTTGGCCTTCGTGGTCGTTTCGCTCGTGAACGTGCAGACGGCTGCATCTCATCACCTTAAGATCCAGTACCGAACGAATCGCTACAATTCTAAGACGCCACCAAAGACGGGATCCTACAGATGGCCCAGCGTGATGGGTAATGGGCTCAACCGTGGTTTTCCCATCTGCAAAATGGAGCCACTAACACCTGCTTCGATGGGACAGTACCAGGAACACAGTAAGTGCTCAATAAGTGGTCTTCCCACCATGGGAGACTCCATTCCAATCCCCAGTCCAGTTTCACGCCAAGAGCCAAGAAAACCGTAAATCAAGCCATAACCCATAGGCGCAGGGGCTGTGTCCGTCCCCTGCGCTTTCTTAAGATGAAAACAAGGCTTGCTTCGCTATGTCAGGATCACAGACCTCTTACGCTTTTAAAACCCAAAGAGGAGACTCAGGGCCTTTGAAGCCAACGTAAATACAACTGTTTAACAGCTTATTTTAACTATCCAATGGGAACCCAGTTGCTTAAATGGATTCACGTTGCCAGCAATCTCTTTTTGCGACATGGTATTTGTTAGAAATCAGGATTTTACTTAACTAAATGTCCTGCGGTCGCTCCGCTTTGTTTCTTAACAGGGCTGTCTTTATGTGAGTTTTCTTTGGCTTCCCAATAGAAGAGTAACAGATTCCTTTTGAAGTTTTTTATTGATGAATGAGCCGCTATAAATAACCCTCCGTGGCAGCCGCCCGATCTCTGAAGTTTACTCTGGAATAATAGTAGCAGAGGGAATGAAGGGCAGTTCACGGCAGCGTGTCATGAAATACTTTAATGGGCTTCATACTGTTTAACTTAATCTTTACAGATGTAAAAACAGAAATACAATTATTTTAACAACTATTATTACATATTGCTTTGCTAATGAAAACAAAGTCCTGGGAAGCACTCGGAGGCACCGAAGGGATCCTCAGGAAGCTGTGCTGGGTGCTGGCGGGGATCCCCGCAATCTGGGGACAGACGGGGAGTCAGTGATGGAGATTCCTGATCCCCCCAAAGGCTCTTTGTGCCGTCCCACTTGGCCACACGCAGCCACGCACACGCAAACACACACACGCACGTCCTGATCGTGTGGTCGTACAGAGTGCAGCTTCTTGGAGCTGATTTCAGGCTCGGCTCTACGGTATGAATTATGGGGCCCGTGGAGAATTTCTGTTGCTGGGAAAGACAACCGCTTGCTCTTAATGGAGCTCGAAGGGCTCTTCCTGTTTCTCACAGTCCCCAGCTGCCACTCCACCTCCTTGATCCTAGCCCTCCCCGCCCCCACCCACACAACTCCAGCTTCCAAGGAGCATCCTCTCACCAGAGGGGACTGGGATACGCCTCACTCGCCAACCCATAAATCCAGAGGTCACGCCTGCAGCTTGAACGTTCTCCCTGCTCCTCTGGGAAGTCGCGGAGATTAAATATGGAACCCCTGGGTCTGGTGCACAGTGCTGTAAAGACCGCCCCCCTCTTTGATTCTTCGGGGAGGTCTTTGCCTACAGAGGCGCGTCCAGAGTCGAGACAGGCATTTTTCTCATGAGCTGCAGCCTAAGCCCCCCTGCCCTCCAGACTGGGAGCCGGGCGCCCCCACGGGACCCTCCACTATGTAACTCTGTGCCCTGGGGAATTCACTTCCCCTCCCCGCTCCTCGGTGGGGTCCTCGCCAGGAAAACCAGGAGATTGCCTGAATTCTGAACCCTTTGGGAAATGACAGGATTGGGCCGAGAGAAGTCAAAAAGATTTATTTTGAAAGCTCAGCTGGAGACTGTGGGTTGTATCCGTGGTGAGCAACAGACTTGCCCGCTACTCAGTGGCCCCTCTGGACGCTCGAAGCTCCACCCCATAGTTGGGGTGGGGAGTGGGCAGACCCCTGAGAGCAAAGTAGAGGGCAGCTCACTCCCATGGGGACAAAGCCAGGCTGGGGCCCCGGATGCCTGCCTAGCTCTACGCATGTTTACCCGTCTGATAAGCCCCAGCACCCGCCCGTCCTGGGCCGAGTGAGTAAAGGAGTAGAGAACGGTCTGGATGGAAAGAAGCATCGGGAGTCGGACGAGTGCCTTCACATTATTGTCCTACAAATATTCACTGTCTGTTACACACCAAGCACTGGGTTACAGCAAGCTGAGGGACGCCCGCTCTGGCAAGAGAGTCAGGCGTGGAAAAGGTGCAGTCCCGCTGACAGACATGTTTTGGACGCCTGCTAAGTAGCAGGCACTGGGCTGGACAGATAGGAAAAAAAGGGGCAAAACAGAAAATGATGGAACCTTTGCCCTCATGGAGCACGTCGCATCGTGGGGAGGGACAGATGCGAACCTCATCACTGGGCAAATAATGACCTAACTGCAGTTGGGATAAGTAATCTGAAGAGCTGCAGAATTCTATAAAAGTGTGTGAAAGGGCAACCAAAGAGAATCTGAAGCCGTACCGTCCAGCGGGGCTGCGGCTAAGTACGTACGCGTCGCTCTTGAGTTCCAGAAATGCGGCTCATCTCAATTAAGATGTACCATTAGTGCAGGATACACACCGGATTTCCAAGACTTGGTGCCAGAAAGATGTGAAGCATGTCGGTAATTTTTTATGTTAAGTTCACACCGAAATGAGAATGTCTTGGAGAGGTGGGGTTAGATAAAATAGATTCCCTAAAATGAACTTCACCTGTTTCCTTTCCATCTTTCTTTTTTAAGGTGGCTACTAAAATTGTTAAGTTAGTCTTTTTTGGCTCACTGGCCTAGAAGATCCAAATATACGTCCCTGATCAAGAAGCTTTCTATGACCCTTTAGCTTGAAAATCCCAGAGAGATGGGAAGGAGATGGAAATGTGTCTGCGCCACTAGCTCTGTCCTTTGGGTGTGGAGATCTCACAAAGGGAACAGACGGGGTTTCTCAAACCTCAGGGCTATAGAGTCGGATAATCCTCCGTTGTGAGGGGCTGTTCTGTGCTTTGTAGGCTGTCCAACAGCATCCCTCAACACCCTAGATGCCATTAACACCCCTCCCCTGGTTATGACCACCCAGACTGTCTCCAGACGTTGCCAACTGCCCCAGGGGGTAAGCTTGCCCCCAGTTGAGAACCAGCCTACTAGACCAATGCAGGACCAGATGAGGTCAATGGTTATTCCACATTAGAATCACCAGGTGGTCATGCAACCCGCCCAGGCCAGAGGCCCTAGCATCTCTGGGAGTGGAGTCTGGGAAGCACATTTTGTTAAGCTCCCTGAATGGTTCTGATGTGCAGACCTGACTGAGAACCTCATATAGGTTGCTGCTTGACGGGCGGTGTGTTCCCTGCCTGCGTCCTTCACTTTAAGAGGTGAGGAGGTGTTTGCCCTGTAGGCCCACTCCTTTCACACCCGGTCAGCTGATGCTGAAAGGCAGCTGCGAGTTTTAAAGACAGGTATGCTTGGGTCTGTTATTTTGCCAAGGATTCGCACTGCGACCTGGGGAGCGCACTAGTCAAATGCCACTGGTGAACTGGACACAGTAATCCCCAGCTCCCAGGTTCATCTCAAAATGAAAGAGACTGTGCACATAGAGCCCTCAGGACAGAGCTCGGCAGCTGCTTCAGAGCCGGAGAGCCTGAATCCAAGCCCAGCTCTGCCGTGTATGGGTTACGAGACGCTGGGAAGTGACTAAGCCCTCTACACCTGCTGCCTCACCTGTTAAGGAGGGAAGACTACCGTCCCTAACTCACAGGGCCTGGGGAGAAGTGAGTGAGTAATAATACATGCCAAGTACTGTCCTTAGACCAGTCCCCCCAGAGACCCAGTGCTCAGCAAAAACTGAAATGATGATTAGCCCCTCCTAGGTCTTAGCACTTTTGGGGTAGCTTAAGCTTTTACTGCAAACTCTCGTTCAGTTACACAGAAAGAATTTGCAAGTAGCTCACAGGATCTTTGCAAAGTGGATTCCAAGCTGAGCTCCCAGGAGCGCATCCCTGCCAGTACTGCAGGGCTGGCCACCACGGAAGCGCCCACCTCCAGTAGGATCCAAGGGCTTCAAGTCCTGGGCGGCTCTCGCGGCTCCAGGTCCCAGGACCACTCCCGTGGTCCGCAGCATCGAAGCAGGTACACTACGCCCTCCTCCCTGCCCACCTGGCCCCCAAGGTCACACCCGTGTGTCTGGTGGTGGGCCCCATCCTAGCACACAGACGAGTGGGGGGTTCCTTCTTTGCTTCTTATATTTGAAAGACCGGCTTGAAAGAATGGGGATCTCTCAGGAAGTGGAGAGTGTTTAAAAGATTTTGAGTAACCATAAATGTCAACAGTGCATCGGCTGGTGCCTGTCAATTTGCTTTGCTGGTCTTCCCCACCTGAGTATAAGCCCCTCGAGGACGGGCCCGGGGTCTGGTCCACTTGTATGTGGCTAAGGTGTGTCGCACGCCTGGCACTTAATGACTATCTGGCGGATGGAGAATGACAAGCTGTTCTGATGACAGAGGCTCTTGGAACAAGTTCCTGATCACGGGGAAACAAACGCCTTTACTCCTTCGTGCGTATCCTTAAGTGCATGTGCTTCCTTTACCCCAGGCTGCACGTGGGGGGAGATCTGTGAGACGCTGGCTTGTGCAGCGAAGATGTTGCGAAAGAGAGCCGGAGCTTTAGGAACAAATGACCTGAATGTTTGACTCGGGTTCTCCCTGACTGTGTGTCATGCACTCACCCAGCCTTGATGCCTCCTCCAGCAAGTTGGGAGACTCAAGGCAGCCTCACAGGGTTGCTGAAATGATCCAAAGCGGTGACGTGCTCAGTACCTTCTCCCCAGATGGTGTGCGAGGAGGCAGGAAGGCCGTGAGCCCTGATGAATGTCAGCAGCTGGGCTGCCTCATTCAACCCGAAACCCACTTCTCTGTTTCTTCTTGCCCAGAGGTTTCTCTGAATAATCCAGGCACTTGACCTTAAGCCTTCCCTTACTGATACCAAAACCACTGCTTCCCGACGCCAGCTGCACACTAGGATTATTGCGGGGGGTGGGGGAGGTCATCCTAAAAAACCATCTGGGGCTGTGACCCGGCCGTCAGCATTTTTTCTAAAGACCCCCTGGGGATTCCGGTGCTTAGCGCAGGTAGAGATCCACTCGTCCAAACAGACAGCAGAAGTCGAGTTCTCACTCGCAGCTCTACCCGTAACTGCTGGAAGCATGAAAACCAATCAAAGAATGGATCTTAGGTGCTGGCGTGGCTCCCCCATGATGGGGAGGAAGGGGACAGCAGGAGTGCAGATTGGGTCTGTGGACCAGTGGTCATGTGGTGGGAGTCTCTGTCCCCATCCTTGGTCCCGACCTCATGGCAGGGGGTCAGAAAGAACCTCGGTGCTGGCCGTGTGCTCCAGGACTAACTCTGAGCCTGACTAGCCAGGTGCCTTAGGACAAGACACCTGTCTCTCTGAGAGAGTGTGTGTGTGTGTACGTGTCTGTGCCCTAGTGTGTGTAAACAGAGATCGTGGTGATGCCATAGGTGGTTAAATTTAAATGAGAAAAGGGCTATAAAAATTTTTGCACAAAATAAGTCTCTTTCACCTCCCTGTGCATTTCTTTGCACCTTCCCATGAATCTATAATTATTTCAAAATAAAAGGTGTTAATAAATAAACAGATCTATTTTCACCTCATCTTGGTGTGGCCAGGCTGTCAGCAATTAAAGGATCGTGCCGTAAGAGGCCTTACAGCACCTCCCTGGCACTCTGCGTGTGCAGAAAAGCTCTATGGTGATGGTGGTGGTGATGATGATGGTGATGGTGGCAGCAGTGATGAAGTAGAGAACAATTTGTATATATACATACCGATCTAATATCACTGGTATGTCTATGGTTGATACAGATATATATATAGTCTAGGGGGGAAGTACCAACCATAATCTCTGGTGGTGGGATTATTACAGGTGGTCATGGGATCACACATTGGTTCTCTTTTTCGTACTCTTCTAAATATTCCACACTTCTTGCGTGAACACATAGAACTTCTACGAGTGCTTTAGTGGAGGCAGCTCTACCCGAAGAAATAGAAAAAGGATGCTTTCGTCCATGGAGAGAAGCCGAGAGTCTATTTTGACCAAGAGGAAATTGAGTACAAATGTGGATAAATAAGAAGAAAGAGTAAGAGATGAACAACCTGCTTTGCACGATTCCTTCACGCCCAGAGACCCGCCTGATGACGTCGGTACCTCGCTACGGTGGCTCGCAACCCTGGCTGCAGAGCAGACTCCCCTGAGGAGCTTATAGAAACACGCCACCTGGTCCCACCAGAGGCCAACGGAATGGGAGCCCTTGGGAACAGGTCACAAGCACCGGGAGGTCATCCTGCAACAGAGGGGTGGGCACACGGCCCCCTGGGTTTGTTCTCACCCCATGTGGAAGGCCAGTGAACCCCCGGAACAGAGAGCAGAGACAAGAAATGAAACGCACTGGAAATAGATGTATTTCTCCTTAATCCCGTCTTCCTTATGTCACTGAGTGGCCCTTATTTCAGATGCTGAGCTGTCCCTAGCCTGACAGTTTCTCCCATGCCCACCCCACCCCTGTCCTAGAGCCCCATGCCCAAGGAAGGGAAGGAGAAGCCACTCGCAGGGTGCTCCGGGCACCCGCAAGAGCCCAACGTGAATTATTCATCACCCCCACCTCACATCATGCTCTCAAGATGGAGCCTGCAGAGCCGACACAAAGTCCAAAAATGTGGGAAAGTTTATTTATTTCTCTAAAACATTCCTGATTTGTAATGTGCTTTCTAAAAATGTTCTCGCTGACCCAGCCCCTGCTATATTTAGCCACAGCATTTAAAGAAATGTTCCTTACACTTTATAAGGCGGGCTATGAAACTCATGAATTTAGGAAAAGCTGCTCCCCAGTCTGGTCCCTTTGTCCCCGGGAGAGGGGTGGAGCCTCTCCTTCATCAACAGGCGTGGTCTTGGTGCTGGGGTGGGGGGAGGGCAGAAATGAAGAGTTTTATTCATTCCCAAGGCCCCTGAGTTCACTATGGCTGGACGGCCAGCCCTGGGAAGCTCCTTGTAAGCTCCTGGGCAAGGCGAAGAAACACCAAAGGACTCGCCCTCCTGGGCTCGTGAAAATCGCCCTCCTGTGGTTTCCTAGGATCCCCTGCCGCGTGTGGCGGCTTACTTTGCTTTTGGTTTTGTGTTCAAACGATTGGATCACCTCAAGAGATATAACACTGCGAGGAAGAGACGAAAATGGCTGCCAGCCTGCCCGGGAGGAGGAGCCGAAGAAGCTGGCCCAGGAGGAGTGACGGGATGCGAGCCGCGCTGTGGGCTCGCAAATGGGCTTGTAAAACAAGAGTGTTTAGATTAGAGGCTACGTCTGTATACAGAGACAAGACCTCCCATTGACCAAATGCCTCCCACAGGCCAGATATTGTATGTGTATATATTAACTAATTTAATTCTGACAGCTGCCCGATGCAGAAGGCATTATGATTAGTCCCATTTTGCAGACGAGAACTGGGTCAGGTGCTGTCCTAGGAATTTACACCCATCGTTAAATTTACTCCTTTCAACAGCTTGGTGAGGCAGTTACTAACGTTGCCCCCATTTGTACAGGTGAGAGAGTTAAGGCACAGAAGGGTTAAGTCATTTTGCTGATGTCACACAGCAAGTCAGAGCAGAGCTGGGTTATTATTCTCTGTCTGGCGGGCTCACTCTTGACAAGGCTAACATACCCCTCCCCACCTTCATCTGAACTTCAAATTACTGAATGGTAATGAGTCAATAAGACATTAATGAGAGGGGTTGTCCTCACTAGTAGGTGTGTCTAGAGAGACCTGTGGAACAGTAGAAGGTGGCCACTACCTGGGAAAGAACTGTGGTCCCAGGATGCTGGGGAGACAGGACATGTGTCATATTCACCTTGCACAGTATGAGGACCTGAGTCAGGCTTTAAACTTGGTGTTGTCCAAGGTGACATGGTCTTGTGGACAGCAGGGCGTCTTCCCCACTCTTCCCAGAGTGCCTGACCTTCGGCCGAGACACTTCCTTTGTGTCCTTTCCCTGGACTCCGGCTGGAGGACGCCCTCACCAGCGTGTGGGACACACATTCTGGAAGAGTAACACGGCATCAGTTGCGCTCCTCGCACTAGCCAGGAAGGAGTAACTTTGTTTTAAATGCTCAGCAAATGGATACAAACTAGGTACAGTCATCGCAGCCCCCAGCAACTCAGCAAGTCCTTTCCAGGCTCAGAGGTGAGAAGGCGGAGACTGTACGGCCAGGGCCAGGGCCCTCAGGAGCTAAATCCAGACTCCACCCACCCAAGAGGCTCTCAGGCTAGGGTCTAGAAACACCTTCTCCCAGAAGCTTGCCAGACGGGAGAATCCAATCTCTGAGAATGCCAGATGCAGCCGCCGGTATTG
This sequence comes from Globicephala melas, assembly GCF_963455315.2. Taxonomy (NCBI): domain Eukaryota; kingdom Metazoa; phylum Chordata; class Mammalia; order Artiodactyla; family Delphinidae; genus Globicephala; species Globicephala melas. The sequence goes on along the minus strand of NC_083332.1, from coordinate 60,186,687 downwards.
TCCCAGACATCCTGGTCTTGGCCCTTGGACGTCAACAGTGTGGTCCGGGCAGCTGCCACCAACTGGCCCCAGAGGCAGGACCCTCCACTGTGCTGGCCGTGCTCTGTTTGCCTCGGTCCCAGCCCGGTGCATTCTCTACCCCTCTCTGCCCCAGCAGGCTGAGCCCTGTGGACTGTATCACCTGGGCTCCCTGTAGGCTGGACTCCTGCAGGCTGGACTCCTGGTGGGGTTTAGCCGATCAGAGGCATCAACGTGAGGCTGGAAGGCAGAAGAGAGAAGTCGGGTCATTCTCCTCAGCTCCTGCCTGCGCCAGCACTGCGGTCCCACCTACACTCACTCCACCTGCTCCCCTGTAAGTTGTCCCTCCAACCAGGTCTTTTCCAGTGGTTCATCTAAGTAGGTTTCTGTTTCCTGCTGGAACCCTGGTTCACGCCAATGGGAAGAGGAGGTTGGGACTGAATCTTTGCCCCAGTGCCTACCCTTTGCCCGCCCCTATCACTGCCAGGGTAAATAAAGACACCTGAGTTGATAATGTCCCCTCAGTCCCCAGTACTTAGGATAGGCCCTCCCACCTCCCTCTCTCCAGCCACCTTCCAGGAGAAGAAGTGAATTTTCCACTTGGTCTCATCTGCCCACCACAGTGTACACCCTGGGTTTGAATCCACATCTGGCCTATGAGCCACTTGTGTGGTTTTCCCAGGGCAGTTGGCAACTGGACGCCACTGGAAGAGACAGACCCTCCCAGTTGGGCCCAGGCCCCACCACTCCCTGTGGACCCCTCTAGGTCACTGTACAATCTATGGGATCTGTCTGACCCTGCAGAACCCCGAGTCTGGGGCGTCTGGATAAAGACAAGTGTAGACGAGAACTTTGACACTTGGCTATTCAGGCATAAAAACTGCTTGAAATGTGGATAAAAAGAATTTTACTTTTCCAACAAACTCATGTTCTTCAATTTTAATAATAAACTTGGTTTATTATCATGTGTTTTTTTTGTTTTTTTTTTGTTTTTTTTTTTTGCAGTACGCGGGCCTCTCACTGTTGTGGCCTCTCCCGTTGGGGAGCACAGGCTCCGGACGCGCAGGCTCAGCGGCCATGGCTCACGGGCCCAGCCGCTCTGCGGCATATGGGATCTTCCTGGACCGGGGCACGAACCCGCGTCGCCTGCATCAGCAGGCAGACTCTCAACCACTGCGCCACCAGGGAAGCCTATCATGTGTATTTTTGACTCGATGGAACAACCCCTGCATCATGGAAGCAAGACCCCAGCCACCATGAACATGGGAAGTATACCGAGTCGTGGCTCTCACATGGGTGCAGCCCGGGCGGATGGGCTCTGGCCTTCAGCTGTAACAATAACATCACATGTGGCTAATTCATTAACCCACACACGCATAGACGCTGACCACTCTTCACGAAATGGTAGAGACCACGGGGTGGGCCTCTTTCCAGAGAGATGCGGCTGTATTGGAAAATGGCAAGACACATCCTGTTCCAATTCTGGAAAACCTTATGGGGCGTGTAAGACCCAGGAGGCCATCAGCCTCCACAAGAGCCAGGTAACATCCATGAGCAGACAAAGCAAAAGGCCTTTTTGAAGCCCCTTGCAGAAGTTGGGAAGGTAAAGGTCTCAGGTGGGTATGTCTTCCAAGATTCTTTTGTAAAGTCCTTGTCAGTTTCACTATGATAGTGCAAAAAACTAAATTATTCCTTGTTCAAATTATATAGAAAAACAAAATCTTTCCCGAAGTACCAATACTTGTGTAAATCTAAAGGAATTCAGCACTTGATCTGAGTTTATCTGTCCCAGCTATGCAATGAAGGTGAATTTCTGACCATTCGTGTGTGTAGAACATATATACACACATGCATGTATGTATATACATACACACATGTATACATATATGTACACATACACATTTATCGCTGCACATACACCTGCCATATCCCCTATTATGATCAGTGTACTCATAAGTGTGTGTGTATGTGTGTGTGTATGTGTGTGTGTGTGTGTGTGTAATCAAGGCTTAAACCAACGATCATCTACAGGAACCAGAATCTGTTCCCTTTGTTTAGAGAACACTGAGGCATACTTCAGATTGCCAAAGAACAGAATGATTTGGTTGCTTTTAGTTTACTTGAAATCTAGGTGATTTTGTTTTTATTAAGAGTAGAAACCTTTCCTTGCTCTCATTGATCCGTAATTTGGAGCACATGACTAAACTGGAACATTAGAACAGCTGTTTGGATTGCTAAGTGCCACAGCCCCTCTCTCTCTCCAGTAGGAAGGAAAACACATGGAATTGTATAGAATCCATAGAAATGACCCCACTGTCCGTTTCTCTTTGCTTTCCTAAACCAGATGAATGTGGGGATTAGGTAACAGAATTCCTCTTTATGTATGTATAAACACCCTTACAAAGTAATACATACTCCGGCCTTTTTTTTCTTTGCCATAAAAATAATGTTTGTGGAACTTTTTGGAACTGTAATTCTAAGATAAATGACAGTATTTTTTAAAATGACAGTATTCGATTATTTGCTTCTCCAGAAAACAGGCATCATAACTTAACAAAACACACGAGATCTCAAATCAAACATAAAAAGAAAACACTAAAAATACATCCTACACAGCAGAATCTTCATCTTATTGCTGACATTCAGGCAGCATCCACCAGTCCTGGGGTTTTCAGCTCCTACCCTCCAGTCCATGTTTGTGTACCCTCCCTCGGAAGCCAGAGCCTCCAGAGACACTGTTGGGGTTCCGAGATATAATCCCAGGCTCCCTTTTCTTATTACACTGTTTGTTTATCCCCCCCCCCCAGTAATCCATTGAACCAGTCACTGAGAGGTTAATGAAAAAACAACTTTATTCACAGAGGCTGAGACTTCGGGATAACAAAATATCGAATGACGGCCCTTCCACCACATTTTAAGTTAATCACAGTGATCCTGGATCTCAACAATAGGATCTCATCAAAGTTCTTAACATCAAGGACCCTGAAGCTCGGCCGCCAAAGTGTTCCCACCAGCCCAGGCAGAAAGCGGTCGTGGATGCACGTGTGGGTCGGTAGCACACGCCTTCAGGATGAATTCTCAGTAAGTCGGCTCTGTGCCTACTAGTTACTAAATTATTCTGCCTGTCCAAAATATCCAACATATTAACCAACAGGCTCTCCTGATGTAAAGTTTGTGTTCATTTTTATATGTCCTGGAAACTGCTCTAAAAAATGCAGAGACTGTCTCCACCTCCCTCCAAGAACTCATGGCTTATTGTGCTTTTCCCACATCAGATAAAATTAAAGTAACTTGGAGGTTCAGGAAATCAAGTTTCAGAACCACCAAAACAACCCAAAGAGAGATACCATAAGAGGTTAGATGCATTTCCCAAAAGTTTCAAGCTGTACCGGGCTGTGAAAAATCTCAATTTTCGTCACCAGATCTTTGTCTCAGCCCCCTGCCTTCCCGCCCACCCCTCACACCAGACTTCCAGTCACCTCCATAGGTGTTTATTTAGCTGCAAGCTCTGGGCCTGCCTGGTTGGGGCTTAGAGGGAGGAGCCAGTTGCAGTCGGCTGGGAAGCCTCCCACCAAGCCTCCTGTTCCTTGGGGTCCAGAGAGCCGCCTCCACAGACACCAGTGGGCTCCCTTACTCTTGCTGGCACTAACCCATCTCTCCCTCTACTCGCTTTCCGTGTGTTTGTTTCACCCAGCTCTTTTGATTAAAAGTAGTCCTTCACTACACAATTCTGGAAAATGTAGCAACGGTCAAGCCTAGATCTTGAAAAAAAAAACATGGAAGTGGAAAATCTTCTGCTGTCTTAGACATCTTCGCTCCCCCTCACACACTTCCGGTGTCTCCAAAAATCTTTCGACCCTTAAACAAAAAAGCAAAGAGATAGGAGGCTGGCTATTGCTGGTAACATGCGTTGGAGAACATGTGTATTGATTAACAAGCTATCATAATGCAACAAAATGCTAAATGATACAGAGTGCACTTTCGTAATAGAAGTTGTTAATACAGATGTTTTCAGAGGGCAATCCTTACAGTAAGAAGAATCAAGCATTTTAGCCAAAGAATATAGCATGTTCCTTTTACTATCTAGAAAGGAAAAGAGAAAAATTCTCCCTGGACTTCAGGGACAAACCCAGCTGTGAACACCCATCACCCCGACGAGCTCAAAGCCAAGGCCCAGGCCACAGTGACAACCGAGCTGGTGATGGTCAGACCGTGGCTCTCAGATAGGAAGGACCACACTGCGGCCATGTAGCTGCCCTCGGGTTGTCTGCGCCCTCCCGTTCCCCAGACACGCAGGGCCTGTCTGGGTAGCCAGTGGGACCGACCTAAGGTCAAGGCATTTTCCTGCTCCCACAGTAGGAGGTCTGAGATGCCCAAGTCCCAGCGTGGGCAATGTCTTTTAAATCTCCGAAGCTGCTCCGGGCTCTGGGAAGGTCCGCCTTGCAGGAGGCAGGGGAGTGTGCCCATCCCTGCGCAGAGGTTGCTACTACTTCCCAGGAGTCGGCAGAGGAAATCATTTTTTAAAAAACACGCGACTTCTTCCTCCAGCGGTGGGAGTCCTGGTTGCTCACAAGAAGCTCAGACCAGGGCAGGGAAAGATCAGGCACTGTTTGCTTTACTGGAAATGAAGCACCGTGTCGGGGAGCTGCAGAGGGAAATAGGAGAGGAAGGGGATCCCGAGCTGGTAAAAGCCGCCCTGGACGTGCGGGTCGAGCATCAGGGAAGCGTTGAAAGGTGGCCGGAGGCCGGAGGAGGTGGCCAGAAGCGAGGCGCCCAGACAGCCGCCGGGCCCCTGCTTGGCGCCCCCCGGGAGCTCGCCCCCTCCAGCCGGATTTTGCCCCTGCCGTCCCGCCAGGATGCTGTCTATGCTGAAGCTCTTGGACTTGTCCGAGCTCTTCGGAGAGCTGCGGGAGGCGGGGCGCGGAGGGGACCGCGAGCCATCCACCGTGCGCGCGGGCTGGCTGGCGGCCACGGCCGCTGCGCCCTGGAGCGCGTCGCCTGCGTCCCCAGAGGGCGACGCGGGCCTGGGCCAGTGGAGGGACGCCGGAGGAGAGGAGCCTTCCCGGAGGGGCGAGGGGCGCGCAGGCGCTCCCTCGTGGATGGGGGTCGCGGAGCGGGGGCGCGCTCCCCCTCTCCCCACCTCCGGCTGCGCTTCTGCGCCGCGCTCCTGCAGCTCGGCGCGGGCCCGCTTGGCCTCCGGGCCTCCGGGGCCCGGCTTGGGCTTCCTCTTCCGGCGCCGGTAGTTGCCATTCTCGAACATATCCAGGCAGCGAGGGTCCAGCGTCCAGTAGCTGCCCTTGCCGGGCCGCCCTTTCTCGCGGGGCACCTTGACGAAGCAGTCGTTGAGCGAGAGGTTGTGGCGGATGCTGTTCTGCCAGCCCTGTCGGTTATCCTGGTAGAAAGGGAAGCGGTCCATGATGAACTGGTAGATGCCGTTGAGTGTGACCCTCTGCTCAGGCGCATCCTGGATCGCCATGGCTATGAGCGCGATGTAGCTGTAGGGCGGCTTCTGGGGGGGCTCCACCCGGCCCGACGCCGCCAGAGCGGCCGCGGGGGCGAAGGCCAGAGGCAGCCCGGGTCTCTCGGGGCCGTACAGATAGAGCATGGGAGAGGCGGCCAGAGCAGGCAGCCGGGGACTGAAGAGGTGGCTCATGGCGAGTGGGAGCCCGCGCTGCGCTCCGGCGTCGCAGGCGACCCAGGCGGCTTAGGGACTGTGCCCCGCGCCGCAAGGGCCCTCCAGGGGAGCCTGCCCTGCGCCTGCCTCCCGCTCTGCCGCTCTCCCCGGCGGCTCGGGGCTCTGTCCCTTCTTCATGGCTTTAAAAATGTTAAATAATTGTTGTAAGTTTGCTATTATATGTTGACTTAGCGCTGGAAAATAAATTGTCTATGATAAACAGTCGCTGTGTTCTCAGCCCACCCACATTAATTAAAATTTCATTGCTGAAAAACTCCAAGCTTTTCCCTCCACGTGTCTTTTTGATACCAGCCAATCGGTTTCGGGGTTATTCCTTCATTTGTTTATAGAATTAGTCTGTTGATAAGTCCGCCCACCCAAGTTGAATCAAGCTGTGTTTATTTGGAAAAATTTCCGGGCACCCAATATATAAACGCACTGATCTGATGTTTGAAATATCACGTCCACCCCTTGACGCTGTAAGCACACACAGTCAGTGAGGCAGGATGTGGATAGCGGTGGCTCAGAGCGGGGTCTGCCAGGCCAGGAAGGAGAGGTGCGGGGGGAGGGGCGCAGGGGTGAGTTTTACCTCTGGCCTGGGGGAGCCCCGAAGTCCCATGGCCTCCCACAAAAGATCTTTTCTTCTCCCAGGCTTAGTAGGAAATGTAGAGATGACACAGTCTCATAAAATGCCTTCTGAGGTCTTTTAAGAGCTCTTAGATATTTTGGCGGGGGAGAGGAGATAGACGGGAGTCTGATTAGAAGAGGATGCAGCCCTCCTTGGAGAGATCCTTGGGATGCCCCAGAGGAGCTGGGGGGTGGAGGCGTACTCCCTGGGGGCCTAGCATCCCGAAAGGGGCAAACCTCGGGGCTCCCTGGGGACCTGGGGAAGAGGACTCCAGGAGCCCAGTTTCTCCCGAAGCCAGTGGCACAGGGCACTGAGAGTTGGAGAGGGCGTGCAGTACCGGGTCCGTGGCTTAGTTGGGGAGGTTTCAAAGTAAACCCTTTTGGAGAGCTGAGGGGGAGAGACTAAGATCTTTCTGATGGGCCTGAGATTGCGAGGAGGAGCACCATAAAAGGGGAACTTGGCAGCTGGTGCAGCAGAGCTGGTATTTGTGAATGCGGGTCCTTGCTTTATATTCTGTGCTTTCCTGTTTATAACAAGGAGGGGGTTATAACAACTTTACAAGTGCACGCAGCTGGCCCGTGATTACATTAAGCGTTTGGGAAGCCTGCTCGCTCTCCCGCCGCTCCCCTCCCCACTCACCCTGGGGTGTAAGCACTCCCCACCCGGTCTCATTTTACATTTAGCCACGTCCCGGTTTGAATCAAAAAGCCTGAATGATGCTGACTTAGAAGGAGGTGTCTCCCCCTACTCCACCGCCTTGGAGGGGTGGCACGTAACGTGACTAGTGCCTGTTTTACCACCTTTGCTGAATATATTTTAAAAGAAAGAAAGAAAAAGCTTGGGATAACTGAATTAACGTTTCTTGAGTCAACCGTGTGGATGCCAAAGAGAAGGCAGAGGAGTGAGGACGGCAGGTGAGGGTTGTAACGGCCCTCGAGGCTCCACGGCAATTGGGAAGACACGCACTAAACCTGCGTTAATGAGGGAGGGGCCTGTCTGCTGCTGCTGTCACAGAGAGGCGACCCTATGCTGGGGACCGGCTGCCACTGCTCAGGTCACCCCTGAACACGGAAAAGCAGGGAGAATCCCACTCTACAATGCGGAATCCAGAAAGTAACCCATGTGTTTGGGGGTTCCGAATAGACTGCAGGGGACCCGGTACGTTTGAAATACCAAAAAGGAAGTCACGGTCAGGGTCGAAAAACCGGTTTGGGGGCAGGCGGGGCTTGAGGGACAGCCAGGTCAGGCCCTGGGACACAACCAGGCCTCCGTCCCCAGCGCTGCAATTCTAACTTATGCCCAGTGTCCCGCCTGGCCTGGTCCCGGCTTTGGTCTTGAGGATGGCCCTCTAGCCAAGAGGGGGCGGGGCGCTACCTTCTCTCTGGATCCCTGGCTTTCCTCGGAGCCCCCCTTTCAACCCTGGGATGGAAAAACAACCTCAATGTCGGCGCTTTTGCAACGCACGGGTACCACAGTCGCCGGAGTCACCCAACCCCTCCAGACCAGAGCGCCCCCTGCAAGCTCAAGTTTGGATCCAGCCTCGGTGCCGGCTCGAACAGACCCAGAGCCAGACCCAGAGCAAGAGACAAACCGGTGTTACTGCGCGGAGCCCCCACCTCCGCTCCCGGAGCCCTTCCTGGAGTTTCCCAGGCACCCAAAGTCCAGCACGTACATCCTTGCCTTTCCGGAAAGGCGCGCCACCGCAGCGCTCCTTCTAAACTCTAAGGCAAATCGGAGCTTGAATTCGTACAATAATAAACACCGCCCAATTTGGGCATGGGCGGGACGCAGGCGGAGACACGCGCAGCTGGTGGGCAGGGCACTGATAGTAAAGAAAAAACAACCCCAGTTCTAGTCGCGGTCTGGAGAGGCGAGCCCCACGTGCTTGCAGCAGTTAGCAACCTCTCTGAGAGGTTTCAGCCGCAGGACTCCGGCAGGGCTCCCTAACCCGGCTCCGGCAGGGGGAAGAATCCTGGGCTCCCAGGTGAAGTGTGTAACTTGAGCTTAGGAGGGGACGCTGCAGGAAGGAGCCCCGCGCTGCGGCTTATTTCCGGGGAGCGCAGGGAACAAGCACCGAGTGTCCGAGTGTGGATGCGCCCTCGTGCGGAAGCTCTGTCGGGTGAGGACCTATCGGAGGCTCGGTGGGGGGACCAGCTGAGCCTAGGAGACAGCCGGGCAGACTGGGTGACTCAGAGAGCCAGATGGAGACGCCGAAAGTTCCCTGCAGGTTCATAGGTCTTCAAATCCCAGAAAAGCACATTCATCTCTGAAGTCAGTGGGAGTGCGTCTTCCAGATTGCACGAAAGCCCTGAAATCATGCTTCCGGAAGGACCGTGGCAGTTCCAGCTCTGGGGCCCAAGCACAAATTGGGTTCAGTGTGGGATGAGGGCGGAAAGTACCATTCCCAGCCCCCTGGCAGAAAGCCTGCTCCTTGGGCAGGCCAGGCACTAGCCTGGACCAAAGAGGCCTCACAATAAAAGTCTTCGGAGGAGAGACAGGAGTTCCTCCCATGCCCCGCTCCCATCTACCCTTCTTCTGCTTCACCGGTAAATAAAGAGCAGACATTCAAGCTAACGATGATCTGCGCCATATTCCCAAATATCTGCCTCACTTTTCTACGTGTGAAGATAGTTAAGGAATTGTATATATATTTGAATGAATGAATGATTCATTCATTCAGTTGAATGAACGAATGATTCTACCATATGTTTGAGAAGAGTGAGGATGGAAGGATGCAAGGTCACCTTAATGACAAAATGTGGGCGAGGATGATGATAATAAGGGTAATACGAACAACTAACTATGTCTTGAACACTACTGTGTGCTGGCACCGTTCTAAGTGCTTTCCTTGTATTGTTACTCCATCCTCACAGTAACCCTAAGAAACAGAAACATTTATCGTTCCCATTCTGCAGATCAGGCAACTGAGGCCAGGAAGTTAACTCACCTCAGGTCTCCTAGGAGGAAGTGTTCCAAACACAGGAAGACAATCGCATTATAATAGCTACTGTGTGTGGTTCTTGAGAACCCTGGCAGCATCTATGGAAGATGCGAGGATGGATTCACCCATTTTACAGATGGTGAAACTGAGGCCGGGCACGGAACACCGGAAAACAACGGAGGTAGTAAACGGAACAGGGATTGGAACCCACACGGTGTCCTCTAAAGGGGGATTCTCTGAGGTCTGACACCCTCAGGTGAGCACAGAAGCTGAGTACTGTGTGTCTGGAGTAATCAAAGGGCAAGGGGACCCTCTGGAGAGGAGGGATGAGTGCCCCACCCCCAGAGCTGGGAGATTTGGGGCATTGTAAGTAGGAGACCCAGAGTCCTCACATCCTGCCAAAACCCAGGACACCCTCTCCTTCCCTACCCTCCTCTTCCACTTTGAAAGAATCTTAGAGCAGTGTCTTCTGCTTCTCTCAGGGGAAGTGAGCCATAAAGGGAATGGTTGGCCAGTCAGCTGATGCTGATTGAAGCCCAGAGAAGAGGGGCAGTTAGGGCCCGGGCACCACCCTGCCCAAGCACATCAGCATTTAGCCTGATATATGCAGTTAAGTGAGACCAAAGAATCCTTGCTCTTCTGTTATCCAGGTAAATCCTAATAGCTAACAGCCCTTACCATGGACTGGATGTTATCGAAGCACGTTCCCCACGGGTGTTGGGTTCCTTAATCCTCACGATAACCCTATTTGATGATCCCGTTGTTTTTTCAGTTGAGAAATGGGCTCAGAGAGCCTGAGGTAGCATGCCCCAGGTCACGGGCACCCTCAGTCGGCCTGTGCGCGGTAGGGCCCGAGGTGGTGCCTGTGGATTTGGCTTAGAGAGAAAATCTCCATCGGGGAACCCATCTGGAAAAATAACATGAGGGCAGAGAGAGCGCCCAGAGGGGCTGCTGGAAAGGGAAGGTCCAGGATCAAGGGCCACCGAGCCTCCGTGAGGTCAGAACGGCCTCCCTGGCCTCCATGACCTCCCAGCCTGGGTGGGCGTATGGAGTGAGCACAAAGCCCTCCCCGGGCTCCCCAACTCCATTCCCTTAAAGGGACCATCAATGCCAGCAAGTCCATCGAGCTGTCCTCCCACCCCCTTCCCCTGTTCCAGCCTTCACACACTCACAGCCCCAGCATAAAGTCCCCACGGACCTGACCCAGGAAGAAACGCAGCGCCAGAGAGGCACCTTCAAGAATCCACCTCTACCCAAGCTATGTCTGTCTGCTTCTGCTGCAGAACAGAAACGTTGCAAAAGCCAGAGAGGGAAAGGCTTGCATAAGTGGAGGCGGTGGCGTCTTCCCAGGTGTAGCCGCGGCTGCCCAGCCTTCCCAACTCCCTGAAACTTTCCACCCCCTTCCCTACATGCCTATGTCAAAAAGCAAACATTTCAAATGCCTTGGTGAGCTGAGGCCGGGCAAAGAAGGAGGCAGGCAGGCAATGCTTCTCAGCGTTTGGGAAAGCATTTCAAGTATGTGGTGCTAACAGGCACTCGGAGGTGGCTCTGACCAGGGGGTCCCGCTGGCCTGGAGTCTGCCCCCCACTCCCCAGCCCCCCCTGGCCTGGCTGCACCCAAAGGCGGCCCTACTCTCCACTCATCCACTCCCACCACGCCCTGACCGACCCGGCACGAGCACGTGGTCCCGAGGACGCAGGCACACATCCCCTGAGACGCCCGCCCGGTGCGGGCTCCCAGACCCCAGTGCATTCTGCTTATTCGTCACGGGAGTCTCTTCTCGGTGTCACTCTCTCCACTCACCTCAGCTTTATGGTTATCAATAAATTTCCATTGGCCAACCTGGCCCAACACCCCCGTCCAGATTTCTGGATTGGGGCTGGGGCTGAGGATGGAGGCGGCGAGTACTCGGCCACTGGGGACCTGGGAGCTCTGCTCTGTGCTTTGAGTGAAGCTCACAAGCCTCTCCCAGGCCCAGAGGTGATCCCACCCACCCCCCAGGCAGTCTTGGGGTAAAGGGCAGGAGATGGACCTGGGAAGATTTATGAGCCAAATGCTGAAGTTCCCAGGACCCTGCATGTTCTTCTCCCACTAACTTCTGATATTCACTTCTTGCGAGCAGAGCAGGGGAGTGGGGATAAGCGAGGGCCCATCGCAGGAGCCGGCGATGCAGGAAAAAACATGCCTGCTGCCCTGAAATGCCCTTGCACTCACCTGCTCATTTTAGATGAGAAGGCCAAGGCGAGGGAGGGAAGGACTTTGTTCACACAGAGAGATGTGGTCCTCTAACCCCTAGCCCACTGCTCCAGCAACTCGAGGATGCGTGGCGCTACCGATTTTGGCGTCCTCGAGGACAAGCCACTTGAACCAGAGCAGTGAGGGCTGCCGGGCCACAGACCCAAGACTGGCCGTGGGAGAAGCCCAACTTTCGGCCTCTCTCCCTGAAAGCAGTGAGCCTGGGTGTCTCTCCGAGACTTACAAGAAGCATGGCTCCTCCAGTTGCGGCCTCTCCAGGGCTAAGAACAACGTGCAGGATGCTCAAAGGCCACTGGGTCTCTTTGGCGGCCTTTATCTGTCAAAATTGGACCCTGGTTAGAGACACAGTCCACCCAGCCAAGGCCAGTCGGGGACGCAGGGTTATCTCTGTGGGAAACGGTCTCTGTTGTAGTAGTCGGGTCCCTTCCATTTTATTTGCTGTATCTTTGAGACCTGCCCGGCTGTATCTCACTGGGTCAGGAAGAAACGTGGTTATCAGACGCAGCTTCACGCAAACTGCGTTCGGTGGACCACAGAGCCGCCTTAGCAAGGAGTCCCGGCAGACCTGCAATCTGGCCCTTCCAGCCCCGACCTCCTTTCCCCTTTTCCTGAAAGGCCCTGGGCCTCCCGAGGAGAGCGGCGGAGGAAGGAGCGGCGAGCGGATGGAGACGTGGAGCCGGGACGCCCCGCGCAGTCTCTGCGCGACGGGGGCAGACGCGTAGGGTGGCGCGAAGACCAGCAAGGCAGCCGGCGGCGCCTGGGCTCCGCGCTCAGTCCCGGCGTCCGGTCTTTCCCACTCCGCGGAGCAACGGACGCCCCAGGCCACTGAGTCCCGAAGCCTCTCGGGCTGCTGCAGGCCGGGACTGAGACTGGCTCCGAGCGCAGGGCCTCCCCCCCACCACCGCCCACCCCACACGCGGCCGGCCTCCAGGCGCTTCCCGCACTCCCGGCCTCCTCGGCCCAGGGCCTGACTCGCCTCCATTCTGCCGCCTCCACAGGCCTGGATAACTCCTCCAACAGTCCCCAGGTGGCCACGTTCCCCGGGGAATGGAAGGGCCCCTCGCCGTGGCCTCCGTGAGCTACCCGCTCAGGTGAGCGGCCCACGCACAGCGGGGACTTCTTTAAGAGGCTTTCCCAAAGGTAGGAGACCCCAGCGCGGTGTCAAGGGCAGATCAGATCTCTGACCCCGTGGTTCCATTTCTCTCTCCACTGTTTTCCATGTGTCTCTGAGACCTCCTCTGAGTTCTAAATCTTAAGGTGAGGGCAGCCTTTCAGGGAGGACTCTGAAATATCTGGGGAAGCAGAAAGCCAGCTAGAACACTCTCCTCGAGGGGAGCAAAGTGAAACCCCAGTGCCCGAGTCCGCAGTGAGCGATCTGCAGCCTCATTCGGCAGCTCAGAGAATGGTCTCAGGGGTCTCTCCCTCCCTCTCTCTGGTGCATCCCACTCAACTGAGCACCAAGGACCCGGGGGCTCACCACTCCTACGGTCATGAAAAGGAATAAAATGCAATCTTTAAGTCTTAGCCAGGTGCCACCTCTGGGGCCACAGATTGAAAGAAGCTGTGTTGCACATATGGGGGAAATTATTATGCTCAAACTTCCCCCAATTCGATTTCAGCATAACACAGAGACAAAATGCCGTGTTAAAAACAACATAACGCCCAGGTTACATTCAAGGCTACTGCATCCAGCAAGATCACCTTCTGGAAAATCATCATCTCCTGAAGTGTTAAGTTCACAGGAGCTGCGCTCTAGGCAAGGTACGAGTGCCTTCTCACCTGCTGGGCTGGGAAACTAATTCCCAACTTGGAGCTCTGGACCCCAAAGTCACACACAGAGACCAAGAGGGGAGTTGCGTGTTTTGGTCAGTGAAACAGATAGTAACGCCATCCCGCCTCCCCTGCGCAGCCGCACCTCACAAAGGCTGCATGGCTATTTAAAATTTGAAGGACAAGGTGTCAACATTGAAAAGAAAAATAATCTATTATTTAAAGTCCTGGAAAAGTTGACAAATTTAAAACTCTAAAAGCACTGTAAATTATTTTTGAAGTGCGACGAGGCTTTAAAATTTTTCACTGCAGTAGGGTAAACACTTAGAAATCAAATCCAGAAGTGAAGAGGTCAAAGATTCACCTCTGATCTGGTCACCGCCAGGGATGGTCATTAAATGGTACAGAATCAATCCCCTTTGGATTTCCGCCATCCGGGTTCAAATTCTTTTCTGGAGAACTATTAAAGTGGGGAAGGAAGTCCGTATTTTAGGAAACTGAGGAAAAGCAGGACTCCCCCTGGTTTGTTGTCAGCTAATGGAAAATGTTTATCCTCCTCTCCCTCACCTCCTAAATTGGAGATGGCTGGACACTGGGATGGAATGGCACTGTTTGTTTTGACTATTGGCATGTTTTTCTGCGTTTAACAAAATGCATTACAGCAAATGTCATTACGGCTCACAGCCCTTCAGGCAGCAACGTCCAAGCAGGACTGTTTCTTGATTGCCTCAGTCAGGGTGGGATTCTGAACTAATCGAAAGCCTTTTGTGACACTGGCGGGACAACAGGGGAGTTCCCCCAGTCTTCTGTGATCATCCTTAGATGTCTATACATTTACCCACCTGTGTAACAAAAATAATCAAAACAGGTGGATTTGTGAACACACCTGGTTTTTAAAAATTCGAGCATACAAACACACTGTCCGGACTTTGGGCAGAAAAACAACATGGGTTTATTTTAAGGCAAGTACAACAATTAAGACCACATAAGACAAACACAGGTCAAGTTAAATTTTTAGTGTTTTTTTTTTTTCTTTTAGGAATGCTGGGGGAGGAATCTACTATACAACACCATCACACTTTGTAAATAAAAAGTATCAGATACTTGACTTTATCCGCCAACAACAACAAAAAATAAATTACTTTCTTGTTTTGTAAAAGACCTACAACTGGGAGAAGAATTATATCTCATAATTGTACAGGGGGGGAACCCCGCATAGGTTTCTTGAATTTTCACTTTGGCAGTTAGAAATGGTCGGGCAAGATGAGAAATTATCCAGTGAACTCAACTTTAAATATTATATTAATGGCTCTGAAAAACAACAAAAAAACAGCCTGATTACAAATCCACAATTTGTACAGCACGGTTAGAGAAATTTAAAATTACACACAGCACATACATAATCTATAGAGACCCCCATAGACCTATGGGGGTCTCTACAGAGAATCATTACTGGATCGCTATGGGATTTGGTCCATAAGTTATAATTTTTGAAACCCCGAGTGGAGCAGTGAGCACAGCCATCCTGGAAGGGGAGGGGGATTTTAAAATCATTATTCATTTCGTTGGGCCGCGTCCCTGTACTGGGGCCTCTTGGGATCTCAGAAACGGGGCGGCGAATTAAAGTTACCTGCAGCTTCGCAGAGGGCTGAGGCTGGCGCGCGCGCTCTGTGCTCCCGGGTCTGCGGAAAAAGCGGTGGGCAAGTTTGGGTTCTTTTTGCGTCTCCGCAGCCTGAACTGTTTGAGAGGGTCGCGTCTGGGAGGCGAAGCCAGAGCGGGCCAGGGCAGAGGAGGGCCGGGGCAGGTCAGTATTTCGTGCAGTCATAGGAATATGGAGCTGCGTGGCGGTAGAGAGAAGGCGTAGATCTGTAGGGCAGCTGACAGCTCGCGTTGCTGCTCACCTGGGGTTCCCCGAGGGTCGAGTTCTCAATCCCCAGCCGGTGGGAGTTGAACATCTCCCTGACGTTAGGGAAAGTCTGCTGCTGGGCTGCGAACGTGTGGCCGGAGAGGTGGTTGAGGTCCCCGCTGTGGTTCAGATACCAGGACGCCGCCTGGGCCGCGGCGGCCCCGGGCTGCGGCGCCGGCTGGGGCTGGGGAGCCGGCGGGGGCGGCGGCGCCTGCGGGTGGTGGTGGCCGTGATGCTGGTGGTGATGGCCGGCGGCGGCGAGCGCGCCCTCCTGGCCGGCGGCGAGGTTGAGGGCGCTCAGGGGCGATGTGGGGCCGCTCGGGTGGTCCGAGAGGGCCTCGTCCAGCGCGGGCGGGACGCACATGTGCGCCGGCCGCTCGGCCCCGGTGTACAGGCTCATGGCGCGCATGCTGCACTGGTAGCCCCCGGCGCCCGCAGCCTCCAGGCCCTGCGCGCACGGCTGGCCGTAGGCAGCGGGCGGCGCAGCGGCGTAGGGCAGAGCCAGCGGCGGCACCACCAGGCCCGCGCGCCCGGCCGCGGGGCTCAGCTCGCCGCCCGGCGGCGACGTTCGCAGCGTCATGATATTCTCCACGCTGAAGCCGGGCAGCCCGTTGGGCGCGCCTGCGTGGTGCTCCGGCAGCGAGCCGTCGGGGGAGCCGGCGGGCGTAGAGGCCGCGCTGCGTGGGCTGCCCTGCAGCGCACTCTCGGGGCTCAGCGTCTCCACCTTGGTGATGACCGGCAGCGCCGGCGACGCCGCCTCGCTCTTGATCACCACCTTCTTCTCGGCCTCCTTGGGGGCGTCCGCTAGTGGGGGGGCGGCCGGGGCGCCCTTGGACGCCGCCGGGGGCGGCTCCTTGAGGTGGGCCCGCTCCTCCTTCTCCTTGGGCACGTCCTTCTTCTTGAAGCGCCGCCGGCGCCGCAGGAAGCTGCCGTTCTCGAACATGTTGTAGGAGTCCGGGTCCAGGGTCCAGTAGCTGCCCTTGCCAGGTTTCTTGTCGTCGCGGGGGACCTTGACGAAGCACTCGTTGAGCGAGAGGTTGTGGCGGATGCTGTTCTGCCAGCCCTGCTTGTTCTCCCGGTAGAAGGGAAAGCGATCCATGATGAACTGGTAGATGCCGTTCAGGGTGATCTTCTTCTCGGGCGCGTTCTGGATCGCCATGGTTATGAGCGCGATGTAGCTGTAGGGCGGCTTCACGAGGTCCTTGGGCGCCGCGGGCTGGTGGTGGTGGTAGGGCGCGTAGGAGCGGCCCATGCCCGCGCCGTACTGCTCCGGGTGCCCCGAGTAGACACCCATGGGGCTGGCCATGCCTCCGTAGCTGCCCGCCGCCCGGTAGTAATTCTGCTCGCTCAAGTAGGGCACCACTCCCAGGGCGTTGGGGTCGGACACAGAGTAGCGCGCCTGCATGCTGCGTCCGAGACGGCTAGCCACCGCCTGCGCGCACGGACCGCGAGGAAGGCCCTACGAGAGCGAGCGCGAGCGAGAGAGCGCGAGAGGGAGGAAGGGAGCCTGCGGGGGGGAACCCCGGGCGCCTAGAAGCCTCAGGGGTGAGCTGGAGGAGGCGCCGGGAAGGGGCGCCCGCCTTTGGGCCGGGAAGGGCGCTCTCTTTCAGCGGACCGGGCGGAGCAGCATCCTGGAGGGCGCGCCCGGGCGAACGCAGCGCCGGCCCCCGCTCGCTCGCCCGCTCGCTCTCGGGACTCGGCGGGTGGCAGCCCGGGCGGGCGGCCGGGGACGGAGCGGAGACGCCGCGCGCGCGGTGGACCGAGGCTGGCCCCTCGGTCCGCGTCAGGAAGGGGAAGGCGGCTCTCCAAGCCCCCCCAGCAAATCGGCAGCCCTGAGGGTCGGAGAGCTGGGGTCCAGAGTGCTACCCTGCCGAGCCCGGAAAAAGAGGCGAAGTCCCTTTTAGGGAATGGGAAAAGTTTCAAAAGTCTTCTTGCTGAAAGCGAGTTTTTACTTTCCTCCAGCCACGCCCCCTCCGGGAACTTTGGACCAATAACCCGGCCGCTCTGGGGACTTGGGACCAATCAGGACGAGGAGCGCCGGAATCCGTCGGCTCTAAGACCCAGCCGCGCAAAACCAGACTTCTGCAGCTCAGTCTTAACTTGAAAAGATTTTTTAAAAAGTTATATCTTATTAAAATTTATTTTATTATCACATTTTGGTTAATGGGCCCACGTGCCCAGAGCAAAAGAAAAAAACAAAAAAAACCCCGACGCTCCTTCGCAGATAAAAGTCAGTTTGAGATATAAAATCGAATTGATTAATGTAGTCCAGTATCTCCCCAAAGACGTTGTAAGTAGCAAAGAACCTGGGACTATTTTTCTTATTAATGAGTGATGAGGCAAATAATTAGATTTCCTAATTATCGGGGTCCAGGTGTAATGGCTTCCAAGTAAACGTGCTGGACTGGAATGGAGGAGCCTCCGCTGTATGTTGTCATTATTTAAGCAAATAATTAATAATCAACGGGAAGTTTCCAGGTTCAGGGCAGTCAAGAATAACCTATAAAGGTTTTAGAGGCAAATTATAGAAACCGAGTGCCCCTCACCCCAACCTGAGGAGGCAGGCCGAGGCGTCTATAGGGGAAAGGCGAAGTGGGGAAAGTAGCGACATCTTGACGATATAATCCTCTGAATTCGCCGTGGATTCAGTAAATCATCCACGACATCGGGAGCCGTTTTGTGGGGTTTGGGGAAGAGAGTGAAATAATTCTGTTCATTTCCCCCTTTCCCCTCCCGCGTAGACGCTTGCAGCCCACCAACTCCAGCTTCGCAGCGTGTCTCCCTTTTCCCAGAGATAAATTCCCTTTGACAGGCTGACTCCCGCGCTCCCCGAAGATGGGAACAATGCACCAGCCACCCGGCCCCGGGAAAGCCGGGTTCCTCTGCGCGCGAGGAGAAACCCGAGCCGCACCCCGCGCCCTGCACTCTGAGCCCTGCGCTCCGCGCTCTGCGCTCCGCTGGGGCTTCGCGCTGGACGCGCGTCCGTAGAGCGGGTTCCCGACCGGCGCCCCGCCGGCTGGAACCCACAACCCTGGGCGCAGCTCTTGCTTCCAGTTCCTGGAGAAGCCCCTTGGGATTCTCCAAGTTAACTTTCTGTATTTCAGTCTTTTCTGTTTGGCTGTTGTTTGATAAGGTGATTTGGGCACTGGGGCTCCGCGAGAGGATGGGGTAAGCGATTGCAAATGGTTAAAGACACCTCCGGAGATGGTATTATTCGGGATATCGACCTGGAGCGACTCGGAGATCCTCGCCCTTCAAAGCTTTCTCCTTCTCTCTAGGAGTCCCAGAAAGTTTGTTTATTTGTGGACTGAGTATTTATTTCTTCAACACCTCGAATAATCAGGTCCCCCTCCGCTCGCTTCCCCGAAGGGGCAGGACATCTATAAGACGGGCTAAATGCTGGTCAGAATTCTTCTGGAAGTTGTCGGTCTGGTTGGGAAGGGAAGAAGACTTCGGATAAAACTTTTGTATTTCGGAATTCCTTTTCCCCTCCTCACTCTCCCATCAGTTGTTTATTAGATTCCCAGGAAAAGGGTTTGAGAGAATCTACGGTCAGTCTTATCTTTGGGGGAGGTGAGTAGAACGCACTGGGGATACTTCATTCATTTTCAATAACAGAACAAAAGAAAAACATTTATATGCATTCTCTTTGAATGGTATTATCTCCTGATAAATTCAAAATCAAAGGGAAAGTACAAAATAGTTTCCTATTACCTCGAATATTCTGCTTCTGAAACATTCGCTATATTTTTTTATGGGTGCTCTGGGTTCTTTCTCTAACTTGATTTTTTGGGGGGCAACGAAGTAAAATAAACTGCCCAGTCCTCAGCTCACAGGTGAATGGTTTGAGCGTTCTCCGCAACCCTCCAACTCCCACTACAACTTTATTATTTATTCATACCTCCAGTATTTTCACATCCATTAAAAAAAACAAAAAAAACCCAAAAAAACCTCTAGCAAAAAGTGTCTTTCTCCTGGAGTACGTGACAGGCAGCCCGAGTTCTCACAAGTTTACTGGAAATGCAAACTATTGATCAAGAAACACTCCTCAGTCTGTAGACTTCCTGGAGGAATATTATTTACTCTGCTTTTACGAGGTGCTTTAAGAAAAAAAGCCTTATCACAGCACAGGGCAAAAACCAAAATAGCTAAGGACCACGGAAAATAAATCCCAAAATGGCAGTTTTTGCCTGAGTTTATATTTACAAGGGTGTCCAGGTTTAAACCAATGACATCTGAAAAGAACTAGGCTGAATGGCCTAAATTATTACCCCCCCCCAAAAAAAAAGAGTGGGATGGGAAGGGAAAAAATCCTTATAATCAAGACAGAAAAGGTGAGAGAGACATTTTCCTTTGCCCCTGGAATTAGGTTTCTTCTCCGCTCGGTAGGACTCCGGGAGAGATGTTTGTTCAGGTTATTAAAACAACACCTTCCACACACCTGGACTTTGCAAAAACCATGTTTCCGATCTTTTCTTTTTCCTGCCAAGGTATTTTGGATTGGGGGCTGCTGATTTCTTCCTTTCTTGACCTTGCTGTCAGTGAGCCGAAAGCCAAATCGGGCCCCAGAGAGCCCTGTGCATTAGTAGAATAATAAGCGACGATAAAGGCAGAAGATATTCAAGTCACTCCCCCACCCCCGGCCCCGCGCCCCACCGCACAGAGTCCTTGCCTGGGCGCCGCGGGCTCCTGCACCTGGAAGCGGCTCGGGCGGACCTGTGGTGTTGGCGCCACCTTGAGGCCCATCAGGGAACTACTCTTGAAATAGTGGGGCGGGGTCGGGGGGAAACTCAACCATTCTGGTTACAATGGAGGTGCTGACACCTTATGGATGCACCTTAGCATTGCATGGCAGGAATAAAGTTCAAAATCTCTGAGAGAGAAAGGTAAATAAACTGTGCGCGGCGAGTCGATCAAGAAAATACAAAACATTTTCCATGGTTTTGCGATGTGTCAAGAACATGATGTGTTGGAAAACAGAAGTGTCTTTGAAACTGCTTGGGGAGCAAGAAATCCCCTCTAGGGAGACTCGCTGAGGTTTTAAGCAAATAAAACCTGCGCCTCTTAGGTGTCTACAAGTCTGGCTATATTCTTGCCAGAGTTGTTAACAAATTGCTCTCCTCGTGTCTTCCCAGGACAGCTGTCTTTCTGCCCGATGTGTGGCGTGAGTTTCAGGGAACTCATCAAAAATGTTTGGGCTGCACGTGTGTGCCTGACATTGGCTTTAACAACCCTTAACTTTAACCGAAGTTAAGGGAGACTTACAACACCTCTGCAGCCGCTTCTGCTTTTGAGGAACAACAGATCAGACAAGTGAAAGGATTTTTGTGTCTCTCCTCACTATTTTCAATACATTTCACTCCTGGGCTCATGAGGTTTTAGGGAAAGGGACCAGAAATGAGAGCCGTCTCAGTCTTCCGAAAGCTACTTGGGATCTGATGAACCCTTGAGTTCATCAGAGCCAATGCTGCTTCTTAGAAATCCATTGCAATCCAGCTCCTAGAAATTTTTTCCAGGACAAAAAGTGTGTGCCTGATGAAAACTGTCCAAACCACCGTTCACAAATGGTAGCACCATAAACAACAAAATAACAGGGGTAAGGACTGTTCTTGGTTAAAAGATTAAAGAAACTGAACAACTAAATGCAATATTTAATCCTAGATGGAGGAAATTTTTTAAAAACA
Source organism: Globicephala melas (assembly GCF_963455315.2). Lineage (NCBI taxonomy): Eukaryota > Metazoa > Chordata > Mammalia > Artiodactyla > Delphinidae > Globicephala > Globicephala melas. The sequence continues at coordinate 60,165,810 of NC_083332.1, read as the reverse complement.
CTAATAGAGGAGAATACCTGGGGAAGTTTGAATATCATGTGTGTATTAGGTAATAATTTTTTATCAAGGTTAAAATTCTTGAGTGTGATAATTATATGTGGTCAAGTGAGAACATGTCTTGTTTTTAAAAGATGCATGTCAAAATATTTAGAGCTGATATTCATCATCTCTGCAACTTTTAAAAGATTCAACCAAGGGGGAGGGTGTGGACAGAGAGGAGAAGGAAAGAGAAAGTTATCTAAAATGTACTAAAATGCGGACAATTGCTGAACCCATGGTATGTGGGTATTCATTGTTTATTGGTCTTGCAATTTCTCTCTAAGTTTGAAATTTTTCAAAATTAAAGAAAAAGATTGGGAGAAAACCATCTTTGTTACTCTGGAAATTTAAAAAGGGATGTGACACAGAGCAAACATCTTTCCATGGAAGGAAATTAGGGTTTCCGTATTGCAAACACTAATGTAGGGGCCTAATTTGGCCCCCAATGTCCCCTTTCCTTGTGTTCTAGAAGTTTCTGGAAAACAATCTTGAACAACCATGGAGTTTATCACATTAACTTGTGGTTGTTTTAAAAAAATAACAACCAAACGCTGATTGTCTAAGGAGCTTATCTATCTGTATAATTCAAGCATCACCACAATTAATACCATCAAAATTGTAAGAAATCCAATAGAGCACTGTAGATGCTTCTGAAACAGAATATTAAAGATATACGTATGTTTCTTCTTAAAGAGAGTCAATTGCATGCCTCTTTCTGCTGCCCGTTGCATGCCAGTTCTATACAGTTGCCCTCATGCATGTTGCTATGCAATTGGTTGGCTTACACAGTGTATCAGTCAGTTGAGGCTGGTGTATGCTGCAGTAACAAACAACCGGAGTCTCACTGACTTCATCTTGAGCCAACCCCAGCTGGGTGTCACTCAGGAGCCTGGGTTTTCAAAGGCTGCCCCTCCTGTCACCTTGGCAGGGGCAGGAGAGGCAGATTCTGCCCTGGGAATTAAGTGTCCAAGTGACACATGGCACTTCTGTTCACAACTCATCGGCCTGGACAGATCATGTGGCCCCAACACACCCCTGGGGCAGGGAGTTCAGTCTTCCCTGGACCCAGGCAGATGGGTGAGCTGACTTTTGTTTAGCAGTCTCATGTCTGCCACACATGTCCTACCTCTCCAGGCAGCTAGTGACTCTGTCTTGTTTCTCTCTGCAGTCCCAGTGCCTTGCAGGGTACGTTGGGGCATAATAGTACACAAGAAGTGTTTATTGAACGAATGTATGACTTGTCCAAGACTTTCCTCCCTAATAAATAAGGGAAAATATAACGCATGCATACTGTGTGCCAAGATGTTCTGCCTGTGACATCTCATTTAATCCTCTTTTGGGGTAGGTACTGTTAATATCACCATTTTACAGGAGAGGAACCTTAGGTTTAGAGATCTTAAGTAACCACAGATTTTCAGCTACAAGTGAGAGAATCAGGATCTCTTAACCCATTAATTTCCTGCCTCTTTAAGATTAGGGTTAGCGTCTTGGAAATTAGAGTCAACTTAAAACGTTAAAATACAAACTTCTATATAAATAAAAATAGTCTATATGGAAACATACATTTATGTAATTTCATAACTATATATACACAGTCAATAGCGTATGCACGAAGGCATGACTTCTGAACACACGACTCAATGTCTGTGAAATTTTAGCTTCTTATACTACCACCTTGCAAGCCTAATTAACCCGGTAGGGTAAAAGGATTCATTATCAGAGTCTGCAAGAAGCGACTGCTCTCTGGGAGGTGCAGACAGGGCTTTGATTTTTGGACAGGGCAGGGAGAGAAAGAGATGAGGAGGCTGTATGTTTTTCACCGAATTTGCAGACTGTGGGATGTGTGTTCTGAGCCCCAGAGAATACACCAGACTTGGAATCACCGTCCTGCCTGAAAGTGACCACCGGGTCTCACGGTGACGATAAGCAAGGGAGGCCCTAGGGGGCCTGTAAAGGACCGAATGAAGCAGAGCGGCTCCCCAGGGGGAAGGGAATCTTCTAGCTTCTCGGGAGCCATCCTTTTTTATTAGAATTATTTATTTGTTTAGCACTTTAGGAGGGGTGTGTGTGTGTGTGTGTGTGTGTAGATGATGCAGGGGGAAGTCAGGAAACAGAAAATAAACTGTGGCATTTAACGTTTGTAGGGTCTCACAGGAGAGGGATCGCGGCATGGAGGAGCAATCCAGGCCGGCTTCCCGGAGTAGGGGGCCTCTGGGGAATAGAACAGGAGGTAGCTGTGTTTGAATTGGCAGTGGGCTCCGACAGGCCAGGGGTTGTTCACTCGGTAGCTCCCCAGCGCCCGGCAAACGCGCGTCGGAGCAGGGCCTCTGTGCTTGGCCCGCTCAGAGAACAAACCCTCAGGCCCCACGCCCACTTCCCTTCGCAAGGCCCGCGGAGCCGCATACGCATGCGCGCCGCGGAACGTTCCCACCAGGCCTCCGCGGCTACGCCACCGCCCCCACCCCCACCCCAGGCCAGTGCGCAGGCGCTTGGAGGGCGCGCGCAGGTGTCGTCACTTCGTGCCGGACTCCGCTGGGTGAGGTGTCGCGCACTGACGGCGTCGCCATGGAGCCGAGGGCGGGTGAGGGGCCGCTGGAGGGACCACCTGAGAGACGGGCGGGGACGCGGAGGGGCCACTGAGAGACGGGCGTGGACGCGGAGGGGCCGCTGAGAGGCGGGCCGGGGACGCGGAGGGGCCACTGAGAGACGGGCGGGGACGCGGAGGGGCCGCTGAGAGACGGGCGGGGACGCGGAGGGGCCGCTGAGAGACGGGCGGGGACGCGGAGGGGCCGCTGAGAGACGGGCGGGGACGCGGAGGGGCCGCTGAGAGACGGCCGGGGACGCGGAGGGGCCGCTGAGAGACGGGCGGGGACGCGGAGGGGCCGCTGAGAGACGCGCGGGGACGCGGAGGGGGTCCCCGGGGATTGGGCAGACGGGACGTGGAGGGGCGGGCGGGGTCTCAGAGGGGTCGGAGCCGGGTGCAGGGTCGAACCTGCGGCGGGTTGGGACCCGGATACCCGACACTGTCAGTGGAGCAGGTGGGAAGAGGAAGGGAGGCCATCTTCTGGGTACGTGGTACTGTCCGTGCGTCCCCGAGAGATGTGTCTCCCGTATCCCGTCCTCTTTACAGCAGGAGAAACGGAGGCTCACAGCTGCTGGCGGGGGCACGACTGGAAGCCAGTTTAACCTAAACGCTGGGGTGCTGCGTCACAGACCTCTTAACGGATGGTTTCCGAGACCTAGGCTGTCCCAGGCCCTTCCCTAGGCCTCGGGGAGGCTCGCCCCAGAGCCCCTGAGCTTTGGTTACTCATTGCAGAATTGCCTGGCAAAGGTGTTACCAAGGCCGTTGGCGCCCCAGGGTCTGTTAAAGCCCGGTTCGACAACCGTGAATAAATCCCCTCCTCCCTTACTGTCTGGGTAGCGTGGAAACAGCACAGTGAACAGGTGCCGATAGTTCAGTGGGATGGTGACAAAGACCTTTGGAGATGCCAGGAGTGACCTCAGGGCTAGAGATGGAAGGAACGAGACCCAGGCTGACCTGTTGGGCAGTTACGAACAGGGTTCATGCATTTCTCACATTAATATATGTCGCCTTTTATTATTCTAATTATTTCCCATGTTTTGGTAACTTCCCAAGGGCAAGAACCTGCCCTTTTGTTCTCTCCCTCCCCTTGCGATTAGCCCAGTGCTTTCTAAATGGGAGTCACTGGGATGTTTGTGATTTATTGACTGTGGAGTAAGGGCCCCAATGCCTACATCTCTTGTGTCCCACACAGCACTGTGCACAGTGTTGGGGATATCATTGGATGTCTGGGTTGTTAGTGAAAGTGATAAATATAGTAGCCTTTTAATAGTTGTGTCGATGTAATGGTTTTTGTTGGAAAAAACAAGCAGTGAGCGTGCTCTGGGTTCCTCAACGGGGGAGGGTCCTAAAGGAGGGACGTCTGTCTGTGACCCAGCACTCAGAATACTTTCTGGGAGAGGTGGCGTCTCAGCTAGGCCTGAAGGGACAGGAAGGGGAGAACCTGGGAGGGGAGGGGAGGGGAGGAGGTACAAAGGCCTGAAAAAGACAGGGGGACAGGTGTGTGGGGCTAGGGGCCGACATGGTTGGGCCACTTTTTGAATTCGATGTGAGAGTGACAGGAGATGAGGCTGAAGTGGCCGGCAGAGCTTTGCAACTCATTCCACACCCTGTGCCAGGGATCCTCGGGCCACTGGAACAGCATGGAGGGGAGACTTCCTGGAGGTGGTGCCGAAGCTGGGCCTTGAAGAGTGAGGGTTTGCCTGAGGGACAGGGAGTAGAACAGACTTTCCAGCAGAGACCAGCAAATGCAGAGCTCCCAGCAGGAAAGAGCAAGCCAAGTGCTGGAAACTGCCTGCATGGCCCTACCCAGGCCAGCAGTAGCGTAGCCTTGGCCTGCGTCCGTGGAGATGCGTGTACACTCGAGTCTGCATTCTTGATTTCTGCAGTGGTTCAGAAGCACAGCTGGGGTCAAGAGGCACCAGCAGTGTTGGCAGGAAGTCCAGGAGGCTCTGGGGCCTGGCTGTGAAGGGCCTGGCGTGGCTGCGGTTGCAGGGGAGTCTGTGTCTAGCCTGTGGGCATAAGCAGTGGAAACCTTTGGCTCTGGCCCTGAACACCTTAAAACTACACGTAGGGGTTTAGCAAATGGCTGTAAGAGGGGCAGGGGCTGTGAGGCACACGCCAGTAACAAGGTGGGAGCCACCTGTTGTCCATCAGTCTTGAGTAAAATTTGACCTGCCCCCATCGTGGAAAACTGGGCAGCTGCAGAAAAGGATGAGGGTGCTTTTGCATACCGTATGGACCAGTCTGCAGGACAGTACGTAAATAGCAGAGTTGAAAGCAGTATATGTAGCTGCATGTATAGCACACCCTCTTAGGGAAGGAGGATGAGGGCGAGAATGGAGTGTCTCCAGGGAGAAGTCTGAGATGCCTGGGGAAGAATTCACTAGAACAAATTGGTGCACTGATTGCCTTGGGGGAAGGGACCCGGTACTCAGCAGACCGGGAGGAGAGAGGCTCTTCATTATAGATGCCTTTGTATGTTTTAAAGCTCCATTTACAAAAGAATTAAGCTTTTACAATGTAATTGATTCACAAGACTCAAAGCCACACAATTGCTAAATGTTTATGGCTAGAAGCCAGCTGCCAGCCACATCCCACCCCCCAGGGCGCTGGCTCCCAGCTCTCTGGGCTGCTCCCTTGTGTCACTTTTGAGCAGCCTCCACTCCAGCAGGGGAGACTGAGGACTTGAGAGGTTGAACCTGCCCCTGTTTCCTGCCTGGGTGATGAGAGGTGCCCCGTCACTCCAAAGTGATTTGAAACAGACTTCTGTATGAGTGCAGGGATATCCTTTCGGACAAAGGAAAACAAAAATTCAGTGACTATCTTAAAATTGTTTATATGCATGTGCTGATTTTATTTTTTCCTGCTTAACTGGAAACTGCTTTTCATGGTTCTCCATTCCAGGAGGGGCACGTGGTTGGTGTGGATTTTCTTAGGACTTTCCCAGTCACGTCCTTAAGGAATATTTGTTGCCTAATCCATTACCAAAGCGAGGTCTGGAATAAAGAGTCCCACAATGAAGGGGGCTGTAGTTGGAATGCAGAATAGTAGCTGGGTTACGAGTCGCTTAGGTCTAAGAGAAGCGAAAAGGACTTACAGCAGGAGTGAAGTAATCACAGCCGTCTCAAGACCGATAGACTGAGACTGAGATCGCAGAGACTTAGCAGAACTGGTATCTCCGCGTGAGGGGTTAGGAATGCCTGGGTCCATGGCTTGGCTTGCGTCTGTTCTCCCGCCGCTACAGGTTCATAGAACTGGCTTAATTAACACTTGGGTTACGTTGCATTTACACTGTGTTTGGACTATAGCAGTTTATTGAGGTGGAGAAACTTACCACTGACCCTAGTTTTTCGACGTAGGGATCAGAAGCCCTAGGTTCTGTCTGGCGGGGCAGAGCTGGGGGTGCAGCGGGAGCGGGCGAGCGCTGGGCCCTGGGACTGCTGCGCTGTGGGCTTCCTGTCTGTGGGTTTATCAGTCACACCCTTTACTGCCATAGGTGTTTCCAAACAGGACATTCGTGAGCAGATTTGGGACTACATGGAGGCACGAAATCTAGCTGATTTCCCCCGGCCTGTTCATCACAGGATTCCCAACTTCAAGGTACTGAAGCATTCCTGGAGCATTCACAGTGAAAGCAGGATACCCCTAGATGAGTAACAGTGGTAATACAGTTACCTTCCTGCTTCACGGTGGATTTGAACTCGGTGAACAGTGAGTGGTGTGAAATCTGAACCAGCTGGCCGGGGTGTTTTTATGCTTTGAGATGTCCTTCATCATGTTACTTAACCTTCACTCTCGAGCACCTCGTGCCTTTCTGTGCAGGGTTGGTGGGTGGGTCGCGTCTTGCCATGAGGAGGTGCTAAGGCTACTGTTCCCCGTTTGGTACAGAGTGAAATATTTCTCCTGGCTGGAAGCATTCGATGGTTGTGGTGCCTTTTCACACAGTTGGTTCCTAAGGAGTGACGTGCTCTGAGAGGGAGCCCCAGCCAGCGAGGCTGGCTTCTCAGCCCTTTCTACCTGGCTGCTTCCTTAGACATTTCTCGGGTGACCCCAGACCTGGTCTCAGAATCGGCCCCCGGGCCTGTCTGGGGGAGATGCTGGAGCATCAGGCTGAGGGTGGCCCAGGGTGGTGGCCTCTTAGTAACGTGCACTTGCATTTAAAAACAGGGTGCTTCTCGGGCCGCTGAGCATTTCCCACGTTTGCAGGCGTTCAAAATGGCCAGAACCATTAAAGTCAACCCTGACGCACCCCAGAAAAATGCCCGCTTCTTCGTCCTCAACGTAAGTGCACCTCTGTCTATCTGCCTAACCAGGGCTCTTATCTGGCTTGCCAAAACATCAAAGACCTCGCGGTTTTTGCCAGAACGCAGGAGGTTAAAGTGGACCCTGATAAACCGCTGGAAGGCGTCCGGCTGCTGGCGCTGCAGGTAATCCCATTCCCTGAGCCTGAGCCCTGGCTACTGAGCGGCCCACTTCCCCAGGGGGCTGGCAAATGTGCACAGTCCCACATTTGGAAAGATGGTGCTTCTGACTCCCTCCAGTGCAGAATGTGTCCTTGGAGTTGTTTTTTCCAGGACGGTCCAGAGCTCTTCCCTTGTCTGTCGGTCTAGAAGTCCTGAACATCTCTGAATTAAAAGAGAAAAGACTTTGAAACCATGACTTTGAGGCATCCCAATTCTAATGTACCTCTCCAGAAGCGAACGATTACAATATATTTCATCTGCTACATTTGTAATACTATAATTCTTCGAAACTTGATAACCCATGAGTAAGAGATCTGAGAAATGAGTCCCCAAAATATATGACTTAGAACAGTGTTTCTTAACGTAGATATAATAGGCCCCTTTTCAAGGGGAAAAATTCCCCCAGGGTTGCTTCAATTTATTATAATTTAATAAGTATAAACATAAAACTTGCTATAAATTATAAGGCTCAGGATCTTATGCGACTGTAAAACCAAAGTAAACATGTAAATTACATATAAACCAAACTATAAAAGCAGTAAAATTCAGATAACATCACTCATTTAAAGTAATGGATGATGTTGTTTTGCCGAAACAAAACACCGTTTACAGTGAGTATAGTGCTGCGTGTGGCAGTGCGGGGTCTGTGGGATTCTGCTGTATGCCACCAGGCCTCGGGTGGTGACTCAGTTTCCCTACAACTCCTGAGAATCCTCGCTCTGCGGGCGCGTTTCATCCTGTGTGGGAAAGTGCATACCTCGGCAGGCAGGGGCAGCGTGATGCCTACGGCCGCAGATCACACCTGGGGGCACAGCTTCCCAGGCTTGACCCCAGACCTTTATTCGGTTCTAGAACCTGTTCATAGTAAACGCCCTGATGGAGCTTTGAGATCCCTGGGCCTGAGCACACTGGCTGTAAGTCAGCACCCCTGAGGAGCTCTGGAGACTCTTGCCAGTGTCCGCTTCTGAGTCAGGCTCGAGTGGAACTGTACTTTGCTGAGGCTCAGAGCTCCCCGGGGCACTCTGGTGTACAGCCGAGGGGTGATCAGAGTAGTGTGCAGTATACCAGGATCTGGAGACTGCAAATAAAACCACCACCTCTGTCACACTCAAAAGGAGAGCAGCACGTACTCGTTACTTTTGCTGAAATACTCTTCTCGGGGTTGAAAACCTTTTTTTAATAAGCCAGACTGTGTTTTTATAGGTCTTTTGTTGGTCTCAGGCTGTCATCTCCTGCACAAAAAGTAAAACATGTGATTTTTTACATGAAGGAGTTTATAAATTTTATGATTGCCTCATGGCCCACCCCTGAATACTCTGCAGCGCTGTCCTTGGGCCTTGTTTCTCCAACTTTCTTGCGTGTCAGGATTACCGGCTGGGCTTGTTAAAGCAGGTTGCTGGGCCCCACGGGGCTTCTGATCACTTCTGACAGGTGTCCAGGGGCTGCTGATGCTGCTGGCCAGGGGCCCCCACTTTGAAAACCCCTGCCCTGGGGCTCGCAGTAGGTATTTGAGAACTAAATAGAAGAAGACGGTTATCAACACAGGTCAATATAAAATACTAATTGTAATGAGCACTGATCTCTCAGACTGTGATTTATTGAGCAGCAAACTAGATACAAGTGCTTGACGGGGTAATGTTTTTAATGTGGCTGTGTAATGCCAGCTTCAAGATAAAACATCCCTGTACCTGGATAGTGCTTAATGCTGGGAGCAGAAGGCCCAGGAAGGTCGTCAGGATTTGCATGGTCATTTTCACCTGTAAGCATTGTGAATGGCAAGTAGAGTTGGGTCAGCGAGTTTTACAAACCTCCTGCCCCTTTATTCTGAGGCGGGGTAGTGCAGCTGCTTTAAGTAAAATGGGCCCCCTGTATTATTCACTTGGGTTTGCAAAGCAACTCATCTCCTTGGCACACACCCCAAAATGCAGGTAATAGTAATTTGCTTCTGTTCCTGAAATGTTAAAAGTATACACAAGAAAGTTCCCATCTTAAATTTTGTAATTTATTGATTGTCTTTTCTTTTAAAAGAGCAAAAAAACATTGTTGGTTCCAACACCACGACTGAGAACGGGGTTGTTTAATAAGATCACACCACCCCCCGGGGCAACTAAAGACATCTTGAGAAAATGTGCCACCTCTCAGGTAAGTGTGAAAAGCAACACCGGCCACAGGGAAGAGCCGTTCTCAGCCGTGGCTTCTGGTGAGTTAGAACAGTGTAAATGCGCCAGAGCTGAAATCTGTGTTTAGCAAAGCCAAATGAAGAGTGACGTGAAGTGTTCAGCAATCTCGTCATTGCAGGAGCCAAGCAGAAGAACTGCCTGTAACTCGGTTTTTCTCTTGCACTAAGCTGAGAAATAGTAAATTCCCCCGTTAATTAAGAAAAGGGAAAGCCAGTTTTCAGTACTCTGGCGCCCTCTGGTGTTAACTTTTGATGCTGTTCAGTGCCCTGTAGCATTTTCTCAGATGCCACCAGAGCAAATGGGGACGCGGGGTAGAATTTCCAAAATATGTTCAATTGGAAATTGCCTCAGCAAGTGCTAAAGTAATAATGGCTTTAGTGATTTAGCAGTATGATTTTCTTCACTACCTCACGATGCCATAAAACCAGTGTGTAAATGTCACATTAGACTGCCTTATAATGGAATTTGTCTAGTATTTTAGAGATGAAGAAATAGAATCTGGTGACTTTTCAGAGTTCTAGAGTTGACCCCAGGTCATTTGATTCCTAATCCGGTGGGAAGAAGAAATAGGGCATCAAGATATTCCTTTTAAAAAGGGATTTTCCACTTAAGTCTAGTGTATAAAAAGTGAATGCTTTATCGTTATTTATTGATAACCTGTCTTATTGCAAAAATAGAATTCGATGTGGCATACAAAAATATATATAATAAAGTAAGATAATAAAATACATGTAGGAAAAAGAACAAAGGGAAAATAAATGCAGAAAAATAAGAGATAACCGTGGTTCTGGTCAATGTTCAAAGTGGCCACCCCGTGATCCTTTGCAGTTGGTGGTTGTGGCCACAGATCTGAGCCCATACTTCCGCAAGCTGGCAGGGAATGTGATCTGTTATAATTGGTAGGTTCCGGACAGTAAGAGCAGCCCCTTTCCACGTGTTGAGGTCCAGGTCAGACATGGCCGTGGTGCTGGTGTAGTGGTCTGTGTCACCCTTAACAGCATCCCACTCCCCTCCGAAGGGTGACCGACATGGGGCTCGTTGCCAGGAGGCCCTGTGAGGTGCCGGCACTGGCTGGTCCTGGCCAGGGTAAAGCCAGACCAGCTCTCACAACTGAGCTTGCATACAGATTGAACTGTGTTTGGGCTCTGTTACATCATGAGATACCGGATGGAAATCAGAGATCCAGGGCCATGAACCTCAGAATGACAGAGCGCGGGTAGAAAAAACCAAAGATTTTTGTTTTCTTTGTGGCAGAGGAAAAATGGCAAAGGAGAGAGAGAGACTCTTAAAGCCACGTCTAACGCAGATGCAAATTTAGTACGATTATTATTTAGGTTGCCAAAGCTTAGTGGTGAAATGCCGCCACCGTGCGTGTCACTGTAGGAGACTGTGATGTAGGCTTACTTCATGGCAGATAAAACTCTGAGTCTGTCCCTCAGCCCCCTGCCACGGCCACACCCCAGCCACCTGTGTGTGCCATCGTGGTCTTTGTATTTACTCTGACTCAGGAGTGTTCTGGTAACCACCCCAGGGGGCAGGCAGAAAGGTCTGTTAACTGCCTCATAAGTCCCTCTGCCCATCCGGTGACTCTTGGTTGAATAGAACAGGATCTTGGAGAGTCAGGGTGACTCCTGGTTGCTCACGCTGTGTCTGGTCAGACTGAGCAGGTGAGGCTGAGCCCCCGAGAGAAGAGGGGGCCTGACAGGTTACAACACAGAAAACCCCAGGCAGGTGCGTGCTCCCCAAGGCTGCCAGGCACCAAGCGCCCCGAAACAGGCTTGAGGACATGGGCCGTGGGCAAGAGACCTGCCTGCATGGCCGCTGTGAGCTTAACGAAGGACACGCTTTCCTGCAGTGGGCACTGCGGGCCGATGACTGCGGTTTGATGGCTGGGAGGCCCCAATCATGGTACCGGTCCTATAGGGACTTGTCACGTGCTTGTCGACTGGGCACCGTACCACATCCAGCGACCGCTGCTGCCGGGTGCTGGGCCGTGCAGCACCCTCCTCTGGTTTCCGAGATTCCCCTGTCGCCCGTTATCAGAGTCATGGCCACAGGAGCCTCCCTGTGCTTTGCACCAGGCCGCCATTAGTCAGCATAAGTGGGTGTGCTTTGGGTGCTCTTTGGTTGAATAATTAATATGTTAGGAGTGACCAGCTGTTCACGCAGAGCGAGGCCTCCAGCGTTTCACAGTGAACTAATATGTCACACACGCTTAATGGCCATGTCTTACATGCTAGACGCTTTACCTGCGCTCTGTCATTTCATTCCAACATGTCGGACGAGGCAGGGCTGGTGTCCCTGTCTTACAGAGGAAGAGGCTGAAGCTCAGAGAGTTTCCTCCTGCTGAGGCCACAGCGGAGAGGGACCTGGACCCGGTTTCTTGTGACTCCCGAGCCTGTATTCTAATCACTGGGCTCTCCTGCCTCTTGGAGGAAAATGATTTGTTGAACATTATGAAATGAATATCCTAGTCATTGTGCTGTCAGTTCCTCCTGATGTCTTTCCTGGGGAAGAATTGTGGGGAATTGTCTTAAAATGGTTCTGATCCATGGTTTTCCTGAGCTGCTGCTTCCATGATGCTGCGTGTTTGCTGTGGGGTGGTACACGTGCTTCCCTCGGGAGGCTGTTCAGACCCTGAGTGCATCTCCCCGCGGGTTATGAGACGGGTGGCCTCTCTGCCAGGGAGCTTTCAGGCCGCGTGTCTGTCCGCAGGGTGTGAGGAACTACAGCACTCCCGTGGGCTTGGATTCCAGGGTCCTTGTGGACTTAGTGGTCGTGGGGTCCGTGGCTGTTTCTGAAAAAGGTAAGATTAAGAACAGAAACTCTCGGATGTGACCACTTACCCTGCAGCCTGCTGTTACCCCAGCGCTCCGGTCGCCTTTCAGACGTTGATGGTGAGTGATTTCAGCTTTCTGGACGCGTGCCTGGCGTGCATAACCACTGCGTCTATCACTCGTTTTGAAGAATTAACTCGGTCCCTCCCACTCTCAGTCCCACTCAACACCTTTACAGCATTTTCACTTTTCATAACAGGAAAAATAAAGTGAGATAATCTCTCTTCAGGTGTGAAAGATTTCCCCTCTGTTCTTAAGTTAACTGGAACTGGAGCTGAACTTATTTGCAGTGCGTCAGTAAATAGTTGTTTTTGGAGAGCCTCCAGTAAGTGGAGAAACGTTGGGTTCTGAAGCTCTTTTTTGTTGTGAAGCAGCAGCCTCCTGGACAGTGCGGGGTGTCCTGAGGCTGCCTCTGAGGCCTGGAGCTTCACCCCGCAAGCCTATGAGCAGGGACAGGGTGGGTCACTATGCCAGCCTCTGCCCTGGGCTGAGCCGCCCTCAGGACTCATCTCTGGGGTTCCCTAGGGCCTTTTCCTCTCTGCCCTGCTCTGCCCCAGGCCCAGCTGGGTGCTGTTGGAAACGAGCTGCTGATTCTGCAGCAGGATGAGCACATTGCAGAGCTGCGCTCGTGTGGTGTGATTGGGACCCCCCACCCTCACCAGGAAAGCCTTCTCTCTCCTCCCTTCCCGCCAACAGAATGTCCTGAGATGCTCATCCTCAGATCTCCCTTTGGAAGTTAGTCGGCCAAAGCCAAGTTCTTCCTTCAGTAGAGGTTCCGAATAAACAGTTGGCGAGCAGTGCTCTAAATCATTCGTTCTGAACCCTGAGTGTCGTGTTTTAAATGTTGGCCTTTAATACCATCACCTTAAACTTACTCTTTTCCCAGCTCCTGCTCTGAGCTACTGTGTGAGATGCTTAGGAGTGACATGTTACAGGTCTTTATTCCTTGTTTGCCTTGTATTCACAGTTACAGATAGATGCTTTACCTGTGTCCTCAGGGACGGGTACATGTGAGCACACGTGTGCCCACTGTGTGCCACATGCCAGGCCGGCACTGAGTGGACTCTGCTGTGGGTCCTCAGTGGGTGGGTGGAGCAGACATGAGAGCTGAGCTACAATACGATGTGCTCAGTGCTGGAAACAGAAGCCGGGGTGGACGTAGGCAGGCTCAGAGGAGGGACTCGCCAGCTTGGAGCACGGTGACCTCAGAAGAGGCCTCAGGGTTGGCTCCTGCGTGCCAGGTGTGTTTGAGGCAGGCGGGGCAGGACGGGGAGAGGGAGTGCCGTGGTCATGTAGCACGGCCCTCTAGTGTCTGGGGCTGTCCTTCCAGAGACCAGAGGCCAGATGCCGGGAACTGGGCTGTACTCTTTTGGCAATGGGAAGTTAGCAACGATTTCTTCTTTTAAAAGGACGTCAGGAGTTTTCTTTTTAATTCAGGATGTATGAAAAAGAAAACAATGTTTTGTAACTGTCACTGTTTAGATAACCCCCTAATTAAAACAACAAAATCACCATGCATGTGTTTAAAAAAGGTGGATAGCACAGAAAGCGTTGCCTGGCCACTTTCCCTCTGCCTGTCCCCTGATGCCCACAGAAGTATCAGCTTGTGTGGTGTGAGATACAGGCATCTCGAGTGTTCTGTGTGTGGGCTGCACGTTCATCCTGGTTCTGTTTCCGCACTGACAGTGCGTTGTGCGCTGCTGCTGCTGCGTCTGTGTCTCCAAGGGCTCTGCCCGTCAGCACAGAGCTCAGCCTCCTCCTGTCCATCAGCCCTGACTGATATATATTTAAGTTATCTCCAGTGTTTGTTTCGGTCTTTCCCTTGCAAATACCGCCAGAATGAGGTGTCGTCTTATCGTATGCTCTAGGGGTACCTTTGAGGACCACCTGTGGGGTGATTCCTAGGAGAGGAATTGCCGGACCAAAGGGTTTTTAAATCCTGATGGATGTTGCCAAATTACCCACCAGAAAGTGTGCCCACCTCACATCCCCACCCCTCTGCGTGCCTCTCTCCCTCTTCTGTGAATAACTAGAATTATCCCACCTCAGTTTCTGCGTCTGATAGTGAACAGTGGTATTTGAGTCGCCTCTTCATTTGCATCTGGTTTGGGTGAGCTTGAACATTTCTCCTGTGTTCACTGTCCGTCCGCCCGTCTCTCTCTGGACTCTTTGTACCCTTTGCTGTTCTGCTATTGAATTGTCTTCCTCTTGCTTCTTAGTGTGCCCGGTTGAAGGCTTTTCATTGTAAAAGGAGCTCAGTCAGGGCTGAATCTTACAGGACGTGTGAGTGATGGCGCGTACACGCTTGCTGACGATGCTGACGTTACACAGAAGTCAGAGCTCCCGGCTGGCCTGGGCGTCCTGCCGAGCAGAGTAGCTGGACTCTGTGGGGAGCTGGCAGCGTGCTAACGTCCCCTGTCCGCTGTTCTGCGTTCTTTTCTCCTGCTTCGCTTGTCCTTCAGCCTCAGAGGATGAACCCTTTTCTTGTGCCGCATTTGTGAATTTGAAAATAGCACTAGTGCTGCTTAAACCGCCTCCTTCCAAGCTGTGGGGCTGCGCTGGGTGAGTCCGTAGTGCTTTTACAAGGCAAGGCTGTGCTGTCTCACAGCCACGTCCCTGATTTAGACTTCCTGCTTTCGCTCCATGATGAAAAAGATTTGCCTTTAGTAGGAATTTGTCCTTAGTGTTTTTAAAAACTACTGTTTCACTACTTGTAGACGTAAAGCTCCCATAAATGCAAGCGCAGTTTCCTTGGTAAAGGAGAGGTCTGTGTTGAGAAGGCTCCACGCTCACTTCACTGTGTGTGAACCGCTGTGTGTGGCTCTTCCTCTGTAACGCCTCTGAGTCCACGATGAGAAACGTAATCCTGCATGGTTCCCCAGACCCCACAGAGACATTGATTCTCTGCGTTGTTCTTAGGCTGGAGAATTGGGAAGGGAGAAGGCTATGCCGACCTTGAATACGCCATGATGGTGTCGATGGGAGCGGTCAGCCAGGGGACGCCAGTGGTCACCATCGTCCACGACTGCCAGGTGCTTCCTGGGAACAGGCCAGCAGGGTGTCCGCCTTCCCTCCATGCCGTGTCGGGCATGGCGTCGCTCAGCCAGGCTGGATTCGCCTGGTGTGGCAGCTCGGCCTTGCCCATGATGGGTTTGGGGGACATCATACTTCCACCCAGCGGTGCAGCCAACACAGCTGGGGCCGTATCCCTGTCCGCTCCTTCACCCGCTTCTGTTTGACCAGGTTGTCGACATACCTGAAACACTCCTTGAGGATCACGACCTCACCGTGGACTATATTCTCACTCCAACTCGAGTCATCACCACGGGGTGTGAGCGCCCCAAGCCAACAGGAATCGTGTGGTCCAAGGTGGGTCACCGTGCTGTGGAGCGAGGCCCGTGGCTTATAGGCACCTCCTCTTTCCCTGTGTTCTCTGTCTGGCATGGCGGCTGTCCCCAGGCCTGCATGGCTGTGCATTAGAGTCACCCACGAGTTTCTGAACATTTCTGCTTCTGAATCACGGTCTCCAAGCATGGGCTGGAGCATCTACTTTGCAAACCTGCTGGTTCTGACGAGCAGGCAGGGTTCAAGGTCTCTACACGACACCAGCTCTAGGCAGCGGGAAGTGACCAACTCAACTAGGAGAGCTGATGCCTTGAGTCTGTTTGCCCGCTGGCTTTCACTGCTAAGAGCTGTCTTCTGCCGTCCCAGCTCTGCATGGTCCTAATCATCAGTCTGTCCTTTTGCAAACCCAGATTTTCTTACTGCTGTCTGCATCTCCATGCAGAACCGAATTGGGTAGGAGGCAGTACCCAAAGCCTTCATAAGCTGATGCCGTGGTGACTTGCATCTCCAGAACAGGCAGTGGCATGGACCGCAGAGTGGTCTGCAATTGGAGTTTGACCCCAGAAGCCAACCTGTGGGTTTTGATGCCATCTGCTGGTAAATAGCCAGAATTACTGAGAAAACTGGAGAAGTTGTGCTCTGTTTGCATTGAAACTCCTGGTCAGCTTAGCATGTTTGTCCCTGTTTCACATTCCTTAAACCTGAGTCATCCAGAGCTGGAAGGCCTCCTTCCTGGGGGCCTGGGAGTCAGCAGCATCCACCTCCCCTCCGAGGATGAGCCCTGTGCTCTCACGGCAGCCTGAGGGCTTCCCCACAGATGCCCGCGCTCCTGCCAGGAGAGCCCCTGAGGAGAGCAGAGGGGAGCACATGAGACCCTGAGCTGGGGTGTGGGGCAGTCCACGTGCACCCTGAGCACCGGGGAGAAGGCGCAGCATCCTTCACGACTATGAAAGCGTCTCTCGGGACAGTTAGAACTTGGGCTTCCCCAGAATTCAGGCCCACAGCCTCCCTTTGAATGGCGACTGGCATTCAGGCCGTGGGAGCGAGGTGGCTGTGCTCAGAGGTGAGCACGCGGTCTGGGGAGGATACATCACAGGCGCGGCCACAGCGAGGCTGCAGATGCCCTGGGGCCAGCACTTCATAGCTGAGGGCCAGCTGCAGCTCAGGCTGGGAGGATTCTGGGGGCCTCTCCGGGGAGAGAGAGTTGGTTGCCTTGGAGAATAGCCGTGGTTACAGTCTGCAGATTTTAACAAGAAAAATACAAAGAAAGCAACAAATTAGGTTATCAGTTGTGTTAGATGAATATAATCCCTCTGAGATGAAAGGAAACCAAGTTCAACCACAGCTTCCTGAGACATGTCAGCCTGCTGATCGGGATGTTGGCTTACTCATCCTCTTCCCTCTTCCCGAAGGATGCTCATGCTTAGTGAGGCCTTGGCAAGAGTCCCTAGCTTGTAAAAGGCCATTTCTTACTTTGGGTCCTGTGTTCTCAGTTCTGCAATGCAGAGCGATGGGTCCTGTGAAGGCAAGGACTCTCTCCAGCCCCTGGGGTTTCTGTCTTGGGCTTGCTCTGTGTGCAGCCAGAGTGCGTTTTCATTGACTTTGGGGACAAAGTCCCTAATTCCACTGAAGATTTTTGTTTGTTTGTTTTTGCGGTACGCGGGCCTCTCACTGTTGTGGCCTCTCCCGCCATGGAGCACAGGCTCCAGACGCTCAGGCCCAGCGGCCGTAGCTCACGGGCCCAGCCGCTCCGCGGCGTGTGGGATCTTCCCGGACCGGGGCACGAACCCGGGTCCCCTGCATCGGCAGGCGGACTCCCAACCACTGCGCCCCCAGGGAAGCCCTGCGCTGAAGATTTGAGGAGGTGGTGGGGGCAGCTCAGTGCCGTTTCAGGGTGGCTCTTTGTTTGGCACATACCGGTAAATCCTTCTGTGATGCTCTACCCAGAGACTCGTCATGTAGGGATCAGACTCTAGGAATTTGCCTCTTGTCTTTATCATTGGAATATCTGGAGTCCCCTTTTTTTCTAAACACTGTAGCCCTCCCAGATGCAATGTTTTGAAATAGGTACCGAATGTGATGCTTTTTTTTTTTAACTCATTCTTAATACGCAAAGACTGTACAGCATCTGATTTTCCAGCCTTTGCTCCAGCTTCTCAAGAAATGTGAGTACTGCCCCAGCCAATAGACTGATCTGATATGGACTCTGTTTCCAGCTCCAGTCACTTCAGACAGTGGGTCTCCTCGACCCACCTTCTAAGTCTTGCAAGAGACTAACGTGATTTTTATGGAAGTTGTAGTTCTCATTAGAAATACTTCTGGTGTTTCTGTTTAACTTTGCCAGCAGCTGCTCCAGCACATCCTGGCGTTATAGAATGAGATCATCCCTCCCCAGCACCTTATCTTCTGGTCAAGTGAAGTGAGAACCAGAAAGAAAAGCAATTTATCCCAGAGTGTAGCCCGGCGTGTGGCGGAGGGAGGTCAGAGCCAAGTGTCTTCTTCTTGGGCTGGCAGCAGATGCGTCGAGAGTCAGATTTCTGATTGTATTGGGCTAAGCGAGCATTTCTAGGGGACAGGTTTAATTTAATCTCTAAAGGGAACATATATTTAGAAATGACTGCCGTCTGCATGCTTCAGCAAAAAGGGATCGTAGCGCACAGAAAAAATCAATTTTGCTTTACACTTGCTTTTTAAATGGTATGATTAGTTACAGAAGGGCATACATTTTTTTGCTTGATTAACAAGCAAAATCTTCCATTTCACATGGCAAGTAGACAAAACCTAACAAATGTTCCTAATTGCCAGCCAGGAAAAATAGAGAGCTGCGGTGTGGGTCCCGTGTGGGTGTCCAGCCCGTCCACTCGGCTCTCAGAAGCTTGTTGGCTGTAGGGCCACCATCAACCTACGCCATCCCGTGAGGAGCACATAGGTGGCAAATGGCTGGGAAAGTGGCAGAGGCCCCCTCATGGTCAGGGAGGTTTGTCCTTTAGAGCTCGCGGGGTGGGAGTGGCGTGGAGAGGGAGCTGACACTGGGCTTTGTTGTTCCAAAGGACATACCGCTCTCAGGACGAGCAGTTTTACGTAAAAGCCTCGCGTTTCTGTTTCTGTTTCCAAAGATGCCTTGGTGTTTGCCAGCGTGGCGGTGCTGTGGGCTCAGTTCACAGTGTGTGCTGGCAGGCTTTCCTTATCCTGCAGCTGATTGCAGTTTGCATGTGCGCCAGCTTGGGATCAGGTAGCTCCCGGGGACGTGCACAGAAGGATGCGTGTTTGCTTCACACACGTTTTAGGGTGGATGTCTGCTGCCTGAGCGTGGAGCCTCACCCCGTGGGTCAGGCTTCATGAGAACACGCACCTCTGCCTGAGGCAGCCCTGTGGGTCCACTGGGCACTTCAGGGGTGCTCATCTGGCCACAGTGGGCCCAGCGGATGCACGGTGTTTCCCAGGAGGTGTGGCCTGGTGGCTCCCGCTGCTGGTGCTTGGACTGGGGTAACGTTTAGTTCTCTCATACAAGGACATAGTCACACTTTTTCTCTGATTGTAATTACAGTTTTAAATTTGATCATTCTTTCTCAATGCTAGATCCAGTAACTTAAGAAGTCCCCAAGAATCTAATTATGACCAGTTTAAGTCTGCTCCTAGGTACTTTGAAAGAATGCAAGAATGTGAACTCCTTACGAAGGCAGACGAGGGACGTGGCAGGGAGTTGGGTTGGCCTGACTCGCATTGTCTTTGGGATTCTTTGGGAACTGGAGCCTCTGGAGGACTGGTCTGTGAGTTTAACCACCTGCAGATGAGTCAGTTCAGGAGATGGCAGAGGGTCAAGTGGAGGAAGATTCCCTTTGATCAGGAAGAGTGGCTCCGTCTTGTGGGTGTCTCCGAGGCATAGACGTGGTTTTTGTTTCTCTCTTTGTATCTGAACAATGGGAAACATGAGAAGGAGGGAGTTTTTCTTTGCGCTAAGAGTGTGCTCTGTTCTGAAGACCCGAGTGGTCGGGTGCCCCCGCAAGGCTCCTGACTTGGCTGTGCCGGGGACAAGGGCAGCATCCGGCTGGGGAGAGCTCTGACCCCCAGGCAGGGCTTTGCTGCGGGGGAGAGCGTCATCTGCACAGCACTGGGAGAGACGACCAGGACGAAGTTGGTGAGGGTTAGCAGCCTGCAGGTTTGCGAGAAGATACGTGCCGTGCTTAGGTGTTCGTGTTTCTTTAAATCTTATTCTGATCCCGTTGATTCTCAACCTGGGACCTGTGTGCCTCTTGCGGATTGTAGGTCCGGGAACAAGTGCTGGGAAATTGTACAGAGACTTGTGGTGGAGCCCTTCTTGGGAGGGAACCCCAGCTTCTCTCCAGGGTCCCTGACACCCTGACAAGGATAAGAACCATTGCCCTAAGTTACATAGGCTTCTGAATATATTGAGAACACTGGTGCTAGTTGAACTATTTTTGTAGAAAAGTTACAGCTGTCTGCCTTGTGTGCTGATCTGTGTTCTGATGGACCCACATCTGTGGGAAGCCCGTGCTTGGACCATTGCTTGCCTCTTGGTGACTGATTTTTTTTTTTTTTTTTCCTGCCACGCTGCACAGCTGTGTGGGATCTTAGTTCCCCAACCAGGGATTGAACCCATGCCCTCAGCGGTGGAATCATGGAGTCCTAACCACTGGACTGCCAGGGAATTCCCTTGGTGACTGATCATTTACATGCTTTGTGCCCCAAACAGAAGACAGAAAGCATCTCTAAAGAATGAATTATTGAAAAGAACTAAGCATGGCTTTCTATTTCATTTCTGCCTTGGGATTCCTTAAGAGACATGAAGCACTTCTGCCCAGGCTCAGCCCCCAGTGCCCCTGCCCCACAGGACGGAGCCGTGGGTGTCCTGTTCAGGCTTCACCTCGAGTACTGGGGCGCTTCTGTCACCGCCATTGCCATGGGTGCTCAGGAAACACTTGCTGATCAATTTGACCAAAAAGCCAAAAGTGTCTTTTGTGTAAAAGTCTTTCTCTTTGAGATGTAACATTGTATGTGGGATTCGTTATTTTGTAGCCTGATCACCCTTTGCTAGAAAGTGTTCTCCATGTAGCATTCTGTTTCACATTCGCCTTGTCTGTGCTTTTTCCCGGAGGTCTGGATGGGTTTGGCCCTTAATTAAGGGGTGCGAGGTGGGGGGTGGGGGGAGGCTGAGAAGGAGATCCCCACGGCCCCATTAAAGACCTCCTCCCACCCAAAGGCGTAGGTTGGGGAGGAGACGGGTGTGGAAGCAGAAACCGCCCCATTATCCTGGGGTCCCCAGGGCGGTTGCCATCTGTGACCCTGTAACCCTCATACCAGTGATCTTAGCTCCTCCCCTTTTTTCTTTTAAGATTTTTTTTTTTGATGTGAACTTAAAGTCCTTATTGAATTTGTTACAGTATTGCTTCTCTTTTATGTTTTGGTTTTTTGGCGGTGAGGCATGTCACATCCACACCCCCTGCCTTGGAAGGCCAAGTCCCAACCACTGGGCCGCCGGGGAAGCCCCTAGCTCTTCGCCTTCTGCGCAGGAAGCCGTGGTTGGCTGCCCTCTGGGCCCCCAGGAAGATGGAGAAAGCCGTCCGGTTCCTGCAGCGGCCACGGCCTGTCTGGCAGACGCAGAATGGCAGATGGAGATGGCTGGCCTGAGTGGACGGAGGCTTCCACGAGCATGTGGGGCAGAGGCCCCTGAGTGACTGCTTTCTCCTCCCTTGTCACCAAGTCATGGTCCCTTTTGGACACCTCAAGAATCTGGAACTGCCTTGCTTTTTCAGATCAGCTGTGAGATGATGGGGAAAATGCCAGTCCTCAGAAGCCTGCGCTGCCGAGAGGAGCAGGCCGGGAAGGACGTCACCCTTCGGGACACACACCGGGGCCTGCCGCGTGCCCGGGCCGCCCTGAGCACCGTCAGAAGCCCGCGGGAGCTGCCCTCGCTGGAATCGGGCTCCTGGCAGGGGGACGATGTGCCTTCCAGCACTGTTTACGTTGGGAACCTCCCCTGGGACGCCCGGGTGAGTGAGCTGAAGCGAGCCCTCAGCGCACGGGGCGCGGCGCCCTCACGGCTCACTTGGTAGGGGCCGCAGCGCGGGGCCTTCCTCCACTACCGGGACCCGGCCGAGGCCTGGCAGGCCATCTCCCGCTTGCAGGGCTTCTGTCTGGGCGCCAACACAGTGAGGGTGGCGCTGGCCAGGCATCAGGGGGCCAGTGGCCCGGCGGGCGGCCGCACTGGAGAGCCGCACCCTGACCCGTGACAACATCCCGCTCCAGCCCCGGCGAGCTTCAGGACCCGGCACAGCGGGATGTGGTGGAGCTGTGCTGCACGAGCTGCCTTGAGTTCAGTCCTCTCCCGGAAGTCAGAGCTTCAGCTGCTGCCTGGTGTCTCCTGAGGAGCAGGGAAGTCAACCGTAATATGCTTCCCATCTTCTGAAGGCAGAAAGGTCCATGTTCAGGCTTTGGCTTATCCTGGGCCTTCAGCCTGCTGGGTGTCTCAGCCCTGCTGGTGTCTTGGTTTAGGGGACCGAGTGGGCAATAAACAAGTTGGAGTAAATGCTGACTGCAGTTTAGGGGAGTCTGTGTTTTGAACTTGAGAGGCGTGGGAGATTAAGAGAAGGTGGACAGAGGACCAGCTGCAGAGGCGTGGCGGCTCAGAACAAGAAGATATCCTTGTGTTCCTGGCTCCTTGGCCTGGCACTGCTAGAAGGGAAAAGATGCGCTCAGCTTGCAGAAGCCAGGTGGTTCAGTCCCCTGGGTACAGACTGCTTGTCACACCTCAGTCCTGGTGTCGGAGATGGAGGCCAATCTGACGTGGACCCTCGGCTGTGTGGTCTCACCTCTGTCCCCTCCTTACCTTTCCAGCCAGGCTCCTCCCCCGGGGTGAACACCTCTGCTCTCGGCCAGCTGCCCCTGAACAGCAGGGAGCCTGTGTCTAGGAAATCCTGGCTGTCAGTGAGTTGTCCCAGCCGACGTCACGGACGAGGCCAGACACATGCTCACACACTCATTTGTCCACTGTCGTATGTTTTCTGTCCCTCCATTTCTCTGTTCCTGGAAATCAAGCTGGATTTTGGCCGAACTGTGCTTTCTAAACGGAAGTGCTTTTGCAGTGATCCTGGGTGAAAAGTCAAGATGAGCATTTAAGTGGAGATCTCATTTTTTTTTTCAAATGTATATGCACGGGGCATTTTTATTTTTCCACCAGAGGGTCTTACTGAGCATGTTTTAAACCCATTATTATGCCTCAAGGGGCAGGCCTTGCCTGCACTTTGAAGATAAGGTTCTCAAGGCTCTCAGTCTCCCTTTGAAAAAGCATTTTCTCATTGGTTTTACAGTGAAAATGCGGTGGAGACTTTGGAAAGAGAATTGATCCTTAGATTTGCTCGGTTAAATGCAGACTCCACATTGACATGAGCAAACCCAGGGGGTAGAATATCTTAACACAGGGCAGTCCAGGCCGTAGGGCCTCTGGGCTCACTCTTTCTCTGCCCAACCCCTGTCCCTTGGCTGGTTTCGTTTTGTCACTTGTGTTCAGCTTGGCCATCCCAGGCTGACTGACCGCCCAGTCCAGAGTAGCGACCTGATATCTGAACTCCTTGCTCCGTTCCGGTTGGTTTTCCCGTTTTTTTCCAGAATGCCTCCTGTCTTTGGCATGTTCTTGTTCAGTTTTGGTTGATGTTTCTATCCTTGACTTGCTACCGTTGGAGTAGTGCTACAGGAGGGCAGGAAGTGAGTCTGTCCCTGCCTTTACTCCCCACTGTGCCCCAGCCCCAGCCGTGAGAACCACCTGCTGATACAGAGCAACTCAGGAGCAATGCAAATGGGAAGGGCTCCGTCAGAGCCAAGGGGGAGGCTGGGTCCGGGCCTCAGCCCTGGGGGCCGGTGTCTGGTGAGTCTGGCGCCAGCACCTTAGACTGTTGAGTTGTGCCCATCAGGGATGATCCCTCCGGGTTGAGCCAGAGTGCTGGGTTTTCTGTCACTTTCAGCTGAAATAATCCAGATGTATTGATACACAGATGATCTGAATGCATTCATCATTTTTTTATATTTGTGGACAGTAGGTTAGTATGAGGGAAACTAGGACCAAGGGCCTGAAATACAAGCCCTCCAGATGTGTCACCTGCGCGCCTCCCCTCCATTCGCCTCGGGCAGCCCCAGAGCCGCAGTTCTCAGCGCCGCCAGGAGGGGCCCTCAGGGACCCTGCTTTTCGTTCTCAGAGTTCTTGAGTATTTGTCAGCATCATAATTGTATAGTTCGCATATTAGAAAGTAATGGAAACTGAGTGCTTGACAAGTTGCTGAGACTGTATGAACCCCTTTTAAGTGGATTCGTCACGATTCGTGGGTCGCGTCTTGTGTTTTCCTGAGTGGCGCTGCAGTTTTGCTTGCAGATGCGAGGAGATTCCTGCCACCCTCAACTCTGCATGGCGAGCGCTGGCCCTGGGGCTTCACTGTGTCTGCTGACGGTTCCTATGTTGTCGGCAAGTCATGGAGCCTCTCCGGGCATTGGCGTCCTCATCTTTACAAAGAGAGGGTTGAGCATGTTTGTTTCTAGGGCCTGAACGGTTGTAACGTTCTGTTTCTTTTAAGGCTCACTGCTCACCGTCACTTAGATTTTTTCTGTTTATAAAAGTAAACTTATCCATTCTGGAAATTTGGGGATAGCAGACGTACAAAGAGTGTCACCCCTCACTCCACCACTTAAGCAGCCTTGACACTGCCTCTGATTTACGTCCAGTCTCTCCTCTGTGCAGTTGTAAAACGTAGCTAGGATTAACAGCATGAGCTTCAGAATCACACAGGTTCGGCCGAGAGCATCAGTGTTGCTGCTGCCTGGTACCTCCTGTCTGAACTTCCACGTGCTCAACTGTGAGTGGGCATAGGGATAGGACCTCCTCTAGATTTGTTGTTTTGAAGGGTGAATAAAGCAGCTTGGATTTACTTCTAAGTCATACCACACGTAAAAGTAAATTCCAGGCTAATTAAATATCTAAACATAAAAATGAAGGAATTTGGAAATAATAAAAGAATGTTTTCTAATGTTGGGTTAGTAAAGGATGGGCGGGGCCCTGAATTTAAGGAGGAACTTATTCCTGGTCCTCTCCTGGAATGTCAGGGTTTGGCGGGTATGGAATCCAAACGAGCCGTCCAGGATGAGCTGTCTGCGGGACGCTTCTCCAAGCGACGGCATTCACCAGTGTTTTTAAGCATCGAAATTTCTGTGTGTTCTTTTCTAAAATTTGTCACTATGCATAAATGATTTTATTTAGTATTACTTAAGTCGTTTGGGGAATGTTAAGATAAATAAGCTTTACAACATGTGTCTCCTACTTCTAAAATCGGCCTCTGGACTGGGTGACTGTTACAAATGGAAACAGCTGCTCTCAGAAAGTGCAATGGGCTTGTTCGGGGCTCCAGACCCAGGCAGAGGTAAAGCGGGTACTTGGACCCTGGCCTCTGCCCCAGGAACCCTGCCGGCTTCTCTGCATTACGGTTGGCCCTCAACACCTGCGGGTTCTGCACCAACCGTGGGTTCACCCAACTGCAAATACTGAGTCCTGGATGTGGAACCCATGGATGTGGAGGGCCGACTGTATTACACAACTGGATATAAACGACTTGAGCATCGGTGGATTTTGGTATCTACGGAGGCTCCTGGAAACAGTCCCCCACAGATACCAAGGGTTGACTGTACTTCCTCTACCAGCAGAGGAGCAGGGATAGCGCTGTTCACACCCCACCCTCCCCAACCCAGCCAGCAGCCCCTAAGCAGCCAGGGCGTGTGGGAGCCAGCCCTCCTAGACTCTTAGGGGAGGGGTTCTGTAGGTCTGCCCTCCCATTGTCCTTCGGCCATCATTTGGCCTTCCTGGTTCCCATCCAGCGACGCACACAGACCTCCCCCAGATGCCGCATGAGGAGAAAGAAACACGATGACACAAGACTGCAAATAGAAAAGGCTGAGAATAAAACTACCCAAGAAAAGAGAGCCCGTGTAGCTAAAACCACAAAAGAGTTTATGTTTGGTGAAGAGATATTGGCGAGAAGATAAAATGTCAGATGAGAGCAACATTTAAAAAGAAACAGTAATCGGGTCCAGGGATGGTAAACATGAGGCAAATCCAGCTCTCCGTCCACACCCACACCCACAGCAGACATCAACAATCCATCCCAGCGCCCTTCCTAGCCAAGCCTGAGAAGGCTTTGCCCTGGATTTTAAGGAACTGGGGCCAGACGATCGCCATGAGGTGAAGCTTTCTGCCTTTTTGCCGGAGGAGCAAAACTGAGGATCCTTCCCTTCACCTCGTTTTCCTGGGGAGCATTGCCACCTCTCACCACCTGCCTCCCCCCCACAGGCTCCCAGGAAGCACCTGGCTTGCAGAGGACTCTTCCAAAACTTCACTTCTGCCTCTCACACCCCCTGCACTCAGCAGAAAGAGCTGAATGGGTATTGCTAACCTCACTTCCCCTGTATCTGGATCTAACCCCAACCAATGTTCCAAATACAGTAGACAGTGTGGACTCTCTAGTCATTTTCAAAATGGGTTTTTTTAGGGGGTGGGGTGGGGCAGGGCTATCCTGGGGAAGTCTGTCTTCAAGATAAATCTGACACAAAACTCCATACATAAAAGCAGGAAGAAGAGATTGGTGTGTAGGTGAATTTACAGTCACCTCCCGCAGTATTCTTTAACGGGCGCTGCCTACCTGAGCCCCCAGCTGTTCTGCAGCTGAGAGTGGGGTGCCGACCTCAGCTGGGTTGGCTTCTGTCTTCACTCCTGATGGTAATGGCTCAAATTTATTGAGCTGTTTAAAATGCTGTGGAAGTTGTGAAGTGTTGGCCCAAGGTTATTCAACAGCCCCATTGAGCGAAGGAGTCTGTGCAGATCCCCGTGGATCTGGGCCCTAGGGCAGCTGGGTGTACACTGCTGGCTGGCACGCGGAGGCTGAGGACCTGGCAGTTTCCCCCTCATCTTCTTGGGACGCTTGTCCTCAGAGCCTGGTCCCCACGCTGTGAGGAAGCCCAAGTTGCCTGGGCCGGGGCCTAGCAGAGGAGTGCGTACCACCACCTCACCGTCCTCGTGGGTGTGCCACCTTGAAAGTCGGTCCCCAAGCCCAGGTGAGGCGTCTCAGCTGATGCCTCCTGGAGCAGACAAGGGCTGTTGCCACTGCGCCCTGCCCAGATTGCAGTCAGGAGTGAGATGAATCCTTTCTGCTGCTTTAAGTTTAGAGGGTGATTTGTTCTTTATTAATAATCAGTGGCATAATTTCATTTATAACAATGTTACTATGTGAATTATATGATGCACTTATAAATACACATTACTGAAGATACAATTTAGAAATACAAATTATATAGATGCGCAAGTGTGTGATTTCACCTGACCCTCACAGTCGCTTCTGAGAGAAGCAGGTAACAGACGGGTAACTGGCCCACAGTCCCCCAGCTTTGGTAGTGAAGCCAGGAGTCGGGTTGTAGCTGATTGTAGACTAGGCCAGAGTTATCTGTCTTCTTTCACTGTGGGTCACCTTCACCTTGCCACCTAAGGTAGAAAGAGGCACACAAAACCGTGTCATTTTCTAGAAGAGAGATGCAGGGTGGGGTGATACCCCCAGGTGCACACATGCTAGTGGCAGAGACACCCCTGGGGCTGGGGCTGCTCAGTTCAGGAGCCTGCAGGAGAGTCTCCAGGCAGGGGGTGGTGGGTTTTGTCCACTCTCCGTTGCATCTGTCCTGCTGCCTTCAGTTCTGATGTGCACGTCACTAGGTAGCTGCCCCTGTTGGAAGCCCTCAGTCTGAGGGTCACCAGGCCAGCTTTCCGTCTGTTGCTTGAAATGGCCCCGTATTTTATTGCACGTGTAGATGAGGCAGCTGAGGCACCGAGTTGTGATGGCTTGTTCCCCGGTGCGTGGCGGAGCCCCTCTTGTCCCCTACCACGCCCTGCCCTGCGAGTCCCACTTGCTTTGCCAGGCCTTGTCGTCATCCTAGGTTTTCACTGGAGACTGCCTGGGCGATCTTTCAAACAAGCAGAGACTTCTGAATAGCGGAACCCACACTCCTGTTCCTCCAGTGGGGCAGGATTTCTTCTTGTGAATGGAATTCTTTATTTCCGACGTCCATAAATCACAGAAGTTATAATGGGAGCTGACATGTGACCATGTAATGTGGACGTTTTGCACTTTGGATGTTTTGGAAGCAATAAACTCAGACCCTGAAGTGCTGAGTTGTGAGCAAACTAAACATCCCTGCCTGCCTCGGAGGGTGGATTAACTCACTTAACCCTCAGAAGAATCCCATGAAGCAGGTGTTACGTTCCCATTTTCTAGGTGAGAAAGCTGTGGCTCCCAGAGGTTATCTGACTTGTTCAGGTCACACAGCAGAGCTGACCTTCAGTCCCAGGGCCTCTCCCCACCATCAAGGGGGAAGCCTGTCCGTCGTCATCTCTTGACTACCAACAGGCCTCCGAGGTAGCTGGGAGCCAGGGTGGCCCATGGGGACACCAGGGACAATTGATTTAGTGGTGGAGGCACGTGGTGTTGAAGCCACACCTGCCAGGGTTGGCAGTGAATCCAGCTCCGACGGGCCCTTGCTGTGCCACCTCAGGTGGAGTGCTTGCCCTCTCGGTTTCTTCACCTGTAAGCCCTTCATAGATTTTCTAATCACTTAATCCTTTGAGAGGAGTTCTCCTACCATCACCCCCATTTTAAAGATGGGGAAGCTGAGGCATAGTGGGGAGGCACCGGCCCGAGCTCACAGTTGGGAAGCAGTGGAGTTGGGACTCAGACTCAGGCTCTCTGACTCCCAGGGTCTCAATCCTGGGCTCATCGCCTGCTTTTCCAGGGTCGGCAGGTCTCCGTGTGTGCAGGGAGACGTCTCCTGGAGCCGACACGCTGTCTCGAGGGGTGGGTTTGAAGCCATGTTTGCTTTCTTCCTTTCACCTTTCTACAGTTTATTTTATTTTAAATAAGCCCTATCATTTGTGTAATTAGGAAAAGACTAAATTCATTTAGTTTAGCTGTCTCCCAAAAAACGCCAGCTGCACCTTAACAAAGGTCAGAGACCCTGAAACATCAGAATCAGGTTTATCTGTGCACAGCCTCTGTCCACGTTCAGGTGAAATCAATTTTCCTCAGTGGGTCCCTGCTGTTATCCCAACAAAAACGGCGAGGTGGACAGCAGGTGGCGCTGTCCCCTCAGAAACAGCCAGGGGCGGAATCCCTGGGACCGTTCAGGTGCTAGGCTGCCTCCTCTCCTAGGGAGGGTCCCCTGCCCCGAGCTCTCTGCCCAGGGAAGGCTTCTGACCATTTGGACAGAGATGGCCCAGCCCTCCCTGCTTCACCCCAAGCTGTGACCCCGCAAAGGTGTTACAGCAGGACCCAGAAACACGGTGTGCTAAACTATGGGGCTGGCTTTGGTGGAAATTTCCAAATGCAGAAACGTCGTCTCCTTTTCCAGGGGACATCTGCGGGCCCGGCATGCCCCGTGGTCGTGAACCCTGACACAGCAGGGTTCACGGAGCCCGTGCCTCCTCCCTGGTGTGATGCCGTGGTTTTAATGACATAAGCCTGGGGAGGCTTATCACCACCGTTACTCCTCAGACCACTGTCCAGCTGCGGCGTTTCTCCCTGGGCTGCCACCCCACTGACACAGTGAACTGCAGGAAATCAGCCGCAGGGCACAGTCTACACCGGCCCCAGTGCCTCTGTCCGCTCTGGACAGGCTCACCCTTCGGGGTCCCCAGACAGCCCGTGCTGTAGGAGTCGGAGGGGACCTTGGTGGCCACGCCCACACGGGGGTCTTGAACAGCACCAGCCTTCTGCCTCCGCTGGGGGCTTGGGTTGCCTTGGCCTTGGTGACGTTGCCTCTTTAGGGTGTTGACACGCCGACCCCAAGTATCCTGGTGCTGTTGACCCGTGTCAGCAGGGGTGTGTCAGCCGCTGAATCTTGTCTGACCCGATGGCAGAGGGCAGTGGGTACTCAGTGTCCCTGAAAGTGAATCTGTGCCAGATGCTTCCTCTGTCCTGTGTTTCGTGCGAACGGTATTTTACACTTGCAGAGTCCGTTGTCCCTCTTCCCTTGCCTATCCCCAGAGCACAGAGATCAAGACAGTTAAGGGCCCGTGATTTGTCTCGGTCCCACAATAAGTCAGTGCGCCATCGTGAGTGGACGTGGCTTGCCAGCGGGAGATGCTAAACAAGGGCCTCCCTCCTTAAAACAGCCCAGAACTCTGAGCTCTTGGTACCCAGAAGATTCCAGAGGCAGAGCAGGAGGGCGCAGCCACATATGCTGCCCCAGCTGGCCTCTCTTCCTTGAGCTTCATCTTTTGTTTGAGTTTTTCTCTGTTGGACTGAGGGGCCCAAGGAAGTGAAGGGATCTCTCATGGAGGTCCGTGGTGGGAACCTACGAAAACCAGGTCCACTGTCCCAGAGAGGAGGTGAAAGTCAGGGGTCTGAGCTGGGGCTGCTAGGAGGGCCTCCCCCCCCCCATCCAGATGCAGGCAGGGGGATCAGAGGGACCCCAGTCCCTTGTGCTGCCCCTGACCATTGCCATCTCCCCGGAAGAGGCAGGAGGCTGGCAGAGGCTGGGTCACGGACCACACTTCAGCTTCCCTCTTTTATCACTAGGCCTCATGGCTGGAGGAAAATGGGTGTCCAGGAGCCATGGGGCACAGTGGTTAGGGACATGGGCTTTGTGGTCAGAAAGTCCTGGGTCTGAGTCCAAATTCCACCTCTTACCAGCAGTGTCTTGATAACGTCCCCTAACCTCTCTGAGCTCATTTCTGAATCTGGAGTCGAGAGCAGTAAGTCGTAGGACCTGCCTGAGAGGGCTGCCGAGAAGGTGGACAGAGGTGGTGTGGAGAGAGGACGGCCGCGTGGCCAGCGCAAGGCGCCTCCTGCACAAACCCGAGCCCCGCGTCTGCTCGCCTGGGCGCCAAGTGCCCCCCATCAGCTGCTGCTTAGGATCACAGCTGGCTGGGCCACTGGGCGGGAGGGGGCAGCAGAGGCCACAATGAGACTCCTTCACCGGGGTTTTCTCAGGAGCCCAGAGAATGCTGGACGAGAGACTCTAAACTTCGCACCCATCAGGACCACCTGGACATCTGCGAGCCTGTGGATTCCCGGGTCCCACCTCCAGAGATTCTAATCCAGTGACTGTCAGCACCTGCCCCTGCCCCCACGTGCAGTGTGAGCAGACACCCCTAGTATTTCTGATGCGGGCAGTTCCTGGGCCGCACTCTGAACCACCCTCAGAAGTGAAGCCCTTGAGCGCAGGGTTAGGAGATCCTGGGGAGGGTCCACATCGGAACCGAACTCCTGACTCAGCCCCACGTTAGAATTCCATCTTTGGAGCCAAGTGGGACGTCTTTCTTCTCCCTGGGAACGGAGGGAAAGTCCAGGTGCGTCATACTGGAAGATGGGGCGTCCAGCGGTTCCCAAGCTGGTTGCCCGAGTCCCTGAGCAGGAGGCCTTGTAGAATATGGGTTCTTGCAACTCGTTTGACACCCACCCCACACTCCAGGGGAGGAGGATAAGTAATGCGCACCTCATAGCCATTCCTGGCTGGGCGTCCTGGGGCTAGGCTGTCCTCTTGCTCCTGGCAGGTGTCACCTCGCTGACCACTGAGGTGAGGAGAACCGAGGCTCCGAGGTAACATGTCTCACCCAGGTCTAGTGGTGCTGGAGCTGGGACTCTAGCTCCATCTTTGCACTGCTTCCAGGAGAGCTGCAGGCGGGGAGCCACTCCCCTCCCTGTCCCTAGCCCTCCAGCCCCAAAGGGCAAAGAAAACGGCAGGACCAGGCAGGCACTTCCCCTTCGGAAGCACGCACCCTGAGTGCCGGCTGGTCGCGAGGCCTGCAGCTCGCGTCTGCCAGGGGCTGGGGAGCCGGGACGCTGCGCCAAGGCGCCGCTGCTGCTGCTGCCGCTTGGGGCTGCGATGGCCTGCAGCCGAGGTTCAGCTGTGTCCCAGCCGTCGGCCCTGCGCAGGGAACTGCCACGGGAGGTGTAATCCACGAACAGAAGCCCTATCGTGAACATCCTGGCCGCTGCCCCACCTCCTGGCCTATTGTTTTGGGGAGTATTCATACCCTTGGGGTATTTTGACTGCGGTGTTCCAGGACAGACCCCCGAAAGATGTGTGCAGAACTGTTGAATTAATTCTCTCGAAAATGTCCCTAAGCTAGAATGATACCCCTTTATGCACCCAGGGCGTGTGATTTTGCACGGGACTCAGAAGCGCCTTTGCATTTTAAGCTGGTAACTTGCACAAGCCGTGCACGCTTTTGTGTTGGCACCGGGGGTGGGAGCTTCATCCCCGTGGTCCCTGTGCGAGCCAGGCCGAAATGGGCCTTGGGGAAGACTCGAGTGAACGTGGTCTTGCGCAGGGGCAGCGGGCGGCTTCGTGAAATCTTGGTCCTGGGCGTGGAGGCAATTATGCCTGTAGAATCTGACCCTTTCGGGTGTGCCTGGAGCCACACTCTCCCCGCGGGGAAGGCTGGACTTTGCTCTCATCCCCAGGCTCCAGGTCAGGCCCCAGGCAGGCCAGGCCCATCCCTGATCCCTGGGCTGGTTTTCCTGCACAGGCCCCTCTGGGTGCGTCCCACCTGGCCTGGCCCAGACGTGGGCACGCCGGGAGATCTTGCTGAAATGAAGGCGCTCCGGGGGAGATGAACAGGAGACCGGGGTTCGCCGCCGCCCCCCATCCCCCACTCTGGTCCGGCGGCGCCAAAGCCACGTACTACCAGGGCGCACCAAGGGGCCAAGGGAGTGGGTGCGGGGGCTGGAGACGCTGCCCGAGAAGACAGGGAGCGCGCCGACTGGGCTGGCATTGGGTTTCTCCTAATCAGCCCCACTTCCCCGGAGCCTCCATCCTAATTGGGGCGCAGGCTCCGACGGAGGAAGCAGGGGGCCCCACGCCTGCCTGCCTGCCTCCCTGCCAAGATTGTCTGGAGCCCCAGCACGACGTTCCTGCACTGGAGGCCTGGGGGCTTTTCTCTGGCCCCGTTCTGGGCACCAACGGGAGGCAGGGGGTGCGGAGAGGTGGCCTCTGCCCCGGAAGACAGTGCCTCCTCCGCCCTCCATGAAGCTGCTCCCCGCCCGCTGCCCAGGAGACCCGGGCCCGCCGCTTCGGCCGCCCAAGACCCCGAGGGACGGAGTCGCCGGCTTTTTCCTGTGCCCTTTATCTCGGTTTTATAGACAGCTGTTAGTTTGGGGCATTAATTGCTTGGGCGAGTTTATTGATAATTTTGATGTAACAGAGCACCGGAGAAATTGCCCTCACGTCCAGAATGTCAGATTTGAGAAGAACCAGGTTCAGAGGCTCACGACCCCACGACGCGGAGAAGCTGTGGTGGGTCTTGAACGGCTGCACCGACAATGTGACTTTATTGTGTTTGTTTTCCTAGGTAGCTGGGAATTGGAATAGAAAGAGGGTCAGCAGGGGAGACAGACTTTTTAAAATGGATTTTTCCCCTAATGATTTAGGGGGAAATGTAAGCAGATTGGAAACATGCCTATCACCTTGCTCTCCCACCAACAGCCTTTTTCCTGCTCAAATTTTACTCGCTTCTCCATTGGGGAAAACCAAGTGCAGGGCACACACACACACAAAAAAATCCTACCAAAAAAAAAAAAAAAAACCTTAAAAGGTGTTCCATGATTTATAACAGCTAGAATATGCGAACAGTAAAGTCTGAAACTCAAAGTACAATTCTCATTGGTCTTGGAGGGGCCAAAACAAAAGTGTAAAATATTTTACGTATATACATATATATATATACGTATATATATGTTTTTTCCCCTGGGGGAGGGACAACTATAGTTTTTCTTTAAACGTTTGCTTATTTCTTTAAAACAAGAAGCGACATATCGAGGGGCAGAGGGCTCTTCTTAAAAAACAGAAGCCAAGAAAAAGAGTTACTGTCGTCCAGATTTCACCTCAGCGTGAAATGAAGAGTGAAAAGAGAAGGATTAGCCAAGAAATAAAAAAGAAGAAAAAAGGATTAAGAATCATCCATACTTTAAATTTAAAAAAAAAAAAAAAAAGGCTGGAGATCCCAGGCTCGTTTCTGTCTGTATTTGGAAGATATTCTCCAATCCCAATAAAATACTCATGCGATTTTATTTCTAGTTGATACAATATTAAAGGCCATGTACAAATGTTATACATTTTTATTTTTGTTCTTTTTTAGGAAAAAATACACAAAAGGCAAAAACATCCTCAAATTGTCATTTTTATACAGTGCAGAAGGAAATTTAAAATACGTGTCACAAACGCTGCACCCCAGCAGCCAAAATGCTAAAAAAAAGGGGGGGCCTTCATTTTATATATATATTTATTTATTTATTTATATAAAACATATGGAAATTTGTCTTTACACAGATCGGACTTAGTTTCAAATTTACAATGATACCTAAAAAAATCTACGCGGCAAATATTGCCAACAAAGTTACACCATTAATACTGATAAACGGAGGAGCCTATGCGGTGTTTCGATTATTAGGGAAAGAAAGTAGAATAAATAACAGGATGAGCCTTGCTATCGTTTCTTTAAAAGTGCCTTAACCTTTCTGCGTCACCGCAATCCTGAATCCGAGCGCTCAGCGGGCCTTCCCGGTCCCCGCGGCGCCGTGTTTTCCTCACTCTCCCACCAGAAGGTTTACAGTAGAGATCAGGAGACAGCCAGGTCTCGGGAGAAAAACACCGACCAAAAAAGTCAAAATAAAGTTAGAAACCAAACCAAAAACACTGAAGAGAAGGATGGAGAGGAAGGCGGAGGGGGAAGGCAGCGGAGGCCCGAGAGCCGCCGCTTCTGGGCTCCTGGTTTCTTTCCTAAGACGAGCAGTGGCTTCAGAAATGCAAGTTGTTCGCACCTGTGGTTGGCTGGAGGCCTTCTGAGGTGGGGAGGGAGAAGGCGATTTCTTGCCCCCCCCTTCCCTGCAAAAAGATGGCTCTGAAAGGAGACGCGCATTCCAAGACGTTCTTTCAAAAAAAATTAAAAAAGATAAATACTCAACCAAAAAATAAAAGTATCTGATGATGACGGTCTCACACGTTTGCCTTTCTCCTTCCCCGACTTTTGCCATTGGAGGGGAAGAGGGGGAGAGACCTCAGCAGAATGCTTGTTTAGATGTTGAGGGTTTTTCCCCAACACAGCACCTTCTCAGCCGGTTTCAATAGGATCAAAAATAGATATTTATTTTTCAACAGCTGCAGTCAGATCAGGCCCCACCACCACCATGTTAAAGAAACTGTTGAGCGGGTGGCGGGGAGGTGCCGACAGCGGGGCTCCGTCGTTGCCTCGGGGATTCCTTTCCCGAATAATCCGGTCGGGGAGGGGTCAAACCCTTTTCTTCTGCCGACGGTTATACCTCGAAAATAAAGCAGTTTCTGGCGATGGGTTCCGAAGTCCCAGTGCTCGGCCAGCCCCTGCCCGGAGGGCCCCGGGGGCTGTGGCCTCACATCACGCACGGCTTGATGTCTTGGTAGGTGACCTGCTGGTGGTAGTAAGAGCCGCCGCCGGCTGAGTGCATGGACGAGGATGCCATTGTGTTGAAAGAGAAGACGAACTCCTTTCGGTCACACATGCTGGGCGACTGCGAGTGATACCGCGGGATGCCTGCAGGGCAGGGCGACAGGAAAGGGGACGTTAAAGGGTTAGCCTCCGGAGGCCAGAGTTCCAGGTGGAGAAGCACCTTTGCCCGAGGGGTGCACGGGGCAGGCTTGCCCGGCTCGGGCGCAGGGCTGGAGGCCTCTCCTCCACAGCGCCTCCCCATGTCTGAGTTCCCGGTCTCCGTAGGGCCGGCGCCCAAAGGGAAGATCCCCAGACACTGGCAAGGATCCCTGCTCCCCTGAGCGCCTGCTGGCTGGGCCTCTCCCACCTTGGACACCGAGCCTGGGCCGGGGCCTTCCAGAGGCTGACGGGGGAAGTGGTGAGAGGGGCCGAGATGCGCCAACAGAGAAGGTCCAGCGGCCTCCACTTTCAGGGCAGCCTGGGGCCTGTGCCTGGGGCTGGGCAGCCACCTTCCAACCCCAAAGGCTGCGGTGGCCCCAGAGCAGCCAGCCAGGCCGGCAGGGGCCAACACGGGGGCCAAGGGTGGCTTCTCCAGAGGAAGGACCCTTTGAGAACCGAGCCTCTGGGACAGCTGGAGCCCGCCTGGAGGTCGAAGCCGCCCAAGCTGGGCAACCCGGTGCAGAGGGCCCCTCCAGCCTCCAGGCCCGGCTCCTCCCCCCACAGGCTGCTGACAGCTGACTCCTGGCAGGCCCCTGCTTGGATCACTCCAAGCTCTTCTCAGAACCAGGCCCAGAAGGCTGCTAGCGGGTGCCGAGATGGAGGGTTCAGAGGGGAAGATTGCTGTGCACCTTCCTGCTCGGAGGATTGGGGGTGGGGCGGTACCTGGAGACCTGAAAACCTGGCTCCTGAGAAACAGGCTGTGTGGGGGGCCTGCAACTCTCACCCTCGATCGGGTCCCCTCTCTGCCTCTGTCACCACAAAATGCCCCGACTCAATGTTCGCGTGGCCCAGGCCTGATTCCTGAAAGGCCGGGCTCTGAGCCTCTGAGCAGGCGTGCAGCCCGGCCGGCTTTGGGCCTAACTCTTCCGTCCTGCCCGGCTCGGAGCAGAGGCGGCTCTCCCGCAGCTTTTCTGGGGCGAGTGGGGAGAGTGAGCCAGCTGTCCGGGGCTGGGCCTGGCTCCATCCCGGGAACTTGCTGAGGTGTGAGGGGGCTAAGGGACCTGAGAGGACTTAGAATATTGGAGTCTAATAAAGTCTTTTTGGTGAGGACGGGGCCTACCTGGCCAGGCTGGGGCAGCCAGCAGCTGGGAGTTGAAACAGAAAAGGAGAGAAAACGACATCTTAGTCTATACTGGAGGCTCCAGGCTGCACTCGCGTCTCAAATGGGGGGAGGTGGGGCTGAGAGGCACCCTGGGGAGCTTGGCACCGCACAGAAGTGGCCGCAGGCTGTGGCCCAGGGCGGTCAGCAGCTTCTGGGGGCTGGGTCTGCAGTGCACTCACAGATGTGCTCCCCTCAGGACTGGGACAGTTCAACCTCCCCACTCACCTTGCAGCTCAGCTGGGGTGTTGTGACTGTTCTGGTGCAGATACGGCTGGTCCAGGGAATGCGTGGAGAGGCTGCCGGACAGGGGGTTGGCCGCGGGGTTGCAGGGGGACAGGGGCTGCTGCTTGATGTAGGAGGCGCTGCTGTTGAGCGCCGCGGAGGCGGAGGGCGGCCAGGCGGCCGCCGAGCCTGAGTAGACGGCGTGGGGCTCCATGACCCCACCGGCGGCCGCGGGCAGCAGTGGGGAAGCAGGCACCGAGCTGTCGTGGTGCGGGTACTCGCCGGCCGCCGCGGCGCCGCAGCTGCCCATGTACGAGTGGCCACCGTTGGCGGGCAGGTGGGGCACCGAGTGGCTGGGCAAAGCCATGCCGTCCACGTTGCCCGGCAAGTGGCCGTTCATCATGCCCAGACCTCCCTCCAGCGCCAGGCTGTTGGGCGGGCACGAGAGGCCGCCGGCGGAGCCCTGGAAGCTGTAGGTGTCCGGGAGGTGGTTGAAGCCGAGCCCGTTCATCATGCTGTACATGGGCTTGAGCGCCTGGCATTTCCTTCGGAAGCCGCGCGGCCGCCGCCGAAAGGAGCCCTCCTCGAACATGAACTCACTGGCCGGGTCGATGGTCCAGTAGTGGCCCTTGCCCGGCCGCCCGAGGCCCTTGGGCAGCTTGATGAAGCACTCATTGAGCGAGAGGTTGTGGCGCACCGAGTTCTTCCAGCCCTGGTAGGAGCCGCGGAAGAAGGGGAAGCGGCTCTGCAGGAACTGGTAGATCTCGCTGAGTGTCAGGCGCTTGGTGGGCGAGCTCTGGATGGCCATGACGATGAGCGCGATGTACGAGTAGGGCGGCTTCTCGGGGCGCCGGATGCCGGCGTTGGTCTTCTTGGCCTTGGACGGGCCGGACGACGCGGGGTCCATGGCCGCGCCGCCTCCCCCGCCGCCGCCGTGCGGTGGCTGCTGCTTCTCGGGCGCCGAAGACATCGGGTGGCTGCTGCCGCCGCCGCCGCTGCCGCTGCTGCTCTGCGCCGCCGACGAGCCGGGAGGAGGAGGAGGAGGAGGAAGAGGAGGGGGAGGGGGAGGAGGGCAAGGGGGAGGGGGCTGCGCGCGCGGGGCTGGCTGCACCTCTGCCGTCATCGGCGGCCACTTCTCCCGAGCGAGCCTCGGCGCGCCCTCCCCCGCCCGCTCGCTTGCTCGCTCGCTCGCTCGCTCGCCCGTCCTCCCCGAGGAGCTGATGGATCCGCGGGCGGTTGGCGCAGAGCCCCCTCTCTCTCCAGCTGCCTCCTCCCCCCACCTACTCTCCTCCCTCTTTCCCTCTCGCCCTCCCACAAGGGAAGGAGCCGAGCAGAGGCTGAGAGCAGGCTCTCTGCAGCCTGGGCGGAGGCCGCTAGGAAGCCCCCCACCGGTTTTGCGGGGGAGGCACCACCTCTCGGGCCGGTGGCCGTGCGCCCCCGCGGGGAGCAGCGCTCGGTCCCCACCACCCGCGGCGCTCGGCTCCACGACTCCAGCCGAGGCCGCCCTCTCTGCCTTGTCTCTCGGCGGCGTCTCGCGGGCCGGCGTAAGACCCTCCAGGAGTTCCCTCCCCTCCCTGCCCCCCTCCGGCCCCCGCGGTGGTGGGCGCTTAAAGGGCCCCCACCTTCGCCTCCCAGCGTCCGCCTGCAGAACCCGCCCCGCCTCCACCAACCTGGCGAGCAAGTGTTAAAGCGCCCTCGGCCCGCGGTTCAGCCCAGCTGCGCGCAGGCCCCCCGCCTTCCCTGCCCGGCCCGCGAGGAGGAAAACGCACCCCGGGTCCCGGGCCTTCCCCGACGCGTACTGCTCGGTGGCAAATCGCAACTGCAGTGGCGGCCGTGGCCGCCGGGTCGTGACCATCGCGGACGCAGCCGGTTCGGCTACGGGTCCCCGCGGCCGGCGGGCGTGTGTTCCCGCGAGGGACCGCCTACCCACTCTCCCCGCCCCGGGAAGGACTGCGCCGCGCCCGGGACTTTTCGGACTCGCCCAGCCCGGCGCGAGCGGGCGGGCAGCCGATGGAGCCGAGCGCGGGCGGAAAACGAAAGCGCAGGGCGGGTCGCTGCCGCTTTGTCTCCGGCGCCGCAGGCTGTTCGGGGAGCGAGTGAGAACCTCTGGCCTTGCGGAGACCAACATCTCACGGGCTTCCCGAACAGGCGGCCACGCTCATTCACTTACTTGTGCACTCGTGCACACACATGCATACACTGATGCACATGCAAACCCGGTAAATTTCGCAGACTCAGACGTGCAAACTCACACCCACGCGTTCGTTCCCACTCACGCGCACACGGCGCTCAGGCATGTGCGTGCCCACTCGTGCGCTCACTCACGCGCACACAAAAGGCCCACAGGAGCTTCAGTTCGCACCTACTCCCACTCATGTGCACACTAGCCACGCTGATCTGAGCTCACACATAACTCAGTTGACCGCCCCCCCCCCCAGCATACACACTGAAAACCCGCCTATTTGGCCCCGCAGTCCGTGTCCCCGCTTCCCAAGAGCAGGTTCCGATTTCTCGCAGATGGTAAAGGCCCTGGCAGGAAGTTTATACGGTTCAACGTAAACACATTCTGGGGGATTCTTTAATAATAATAATAGAGAATTCCGCGTGCGCGGGGGGAGTTGGCCTAATGCCCCTGTGGGCTCGGCCTGCCGCCGCCGCGGGGGCCTCTGACATTGAGCGCCAGGCCAGGTTCCGGAAAGCAGTCTGCGCGGGCGGGGAGCATGGGCCCGGGCGGCCCTCGCGCGCCGGGCTGCCCGCAGCGGGGGGCTCGCACGCAGCCTTACCCCGCCAACCTCCCGGCGCTGGGGTGCGGGCTAGGACGGGGTAGGGGGGACGGTGGCGCCGAGCGCAGGATGGCGCAGGAGCCGGGCGCAACGCCGCACGCGGGGACCCAGGTGAGTGCTGTTCGCTCGCAGACTTCGGAGGAGGGAGGCGAGGGGTGTTTTCGCGGGTCGTCGCCAGGAGCCAGGACGCCGTGCTGCGGCGCGAGCTGGGGCGAGAGGCGTGTGCCGGGCTCGGAGTGTGGCCCCGCGGCGCTTTTCAAAGCCCACCGGCCTCTCGGGTTTCTCGGGCCTCCTTGTCAACCCGCTGACGCCCCTCCTCGCTCCGACGCCTTCAGCTTCGGCGGTGGACGCCCCGTCGCCTTCGGGACGCCTGGCACGTCCATGCGAGGAGCTGGGGGTCTCGGCGGCGTAGCCTGCCCTGGCGGAGCGCGCTCGCGGGAGACTAGAAAGCCAGCTTCTCTGCGCTGCGCTTTCGCTCGGCTCCCCCGGCCTCGGCTCCGCACGCAGGCAGGGGTCGGTCGGCAGGGGAAGGGTGAGTGTGGGATGTGACCGCGTCGTGTGCGGTTGTCTTCGCGCAGGTAGACGCGCGCTGGCAGACCCACTCCCACTTCCCAGAGCCCACCCAGCATCCACCGACCGCAGGCATCCTGAGCACCGCGCACAGCCTCGGCCTCCATACGTCAGAGAACACCCCTCACACAGCTCAGGCGCCCCAACCCTTGCACGAGCGCTCTGGCCTGCCCACCGCCGAGGACACACTTTCGGTTACGTGCACACACTCCTGCGCTGCGCGTTCGCCCACGCACAGCCCGCCGCACATGCACACGCAATCGCACGCACGGCCGCTCCACTCGCGCGCGCACACGTCCACGCACACGCAATCTCACATTTCTCTCTCCATCACTTTTTTTTTTTTTTTTTCCCCCCGCCAGACGGCAGCTGCAGGGTAGGAGGCCCCGCGGCGCTGGGAGGGAAGTTCCCGAGAAGGGGTCGCTACTACCAGCTGCCGGGAGCACATCTGGCCTTTAGAAGAGAGGCTATTGGGGGAGGTTGCCCCACTCCCAAGGCAGCGAGGGGTGCAACGCAAAGCCCCGAGGCTCCCAGAGAGTGATAGTAACCCCTCCCTTTCTCTCGCTCCTCCCCCACTGACAGGACGCTCCAAAATGAGGGGGCTCTATAGAGCATGAAGTTGGGGCCCCTTTTTCCAGTAGCCCCCTTCCCTCTTAGGCCCTCTCTAGTTGGGAGAGGGCTACAGATTCCGTCTTCAGCTAACCCACAGATCAGTTTCCCTCACTCCTGCCCATCACTGTTTCTCAGCGGCTCCCTTTGCAGGCTCCTGTGTGTTTTGGGGTGGGAAAGCTCCGGCCTTCCTGGGAGGAAGTGTGGAGTCAGGGCCCCGCCTGGCCTCCACTTACCCCGAGGTCTAACAGTAGAATAGACTTTGCCGGGGAAGGCCAGCAGTTGCTGTGCCCAGGGAGAGGCTGAACGGCCTCCGAGCCTCAGGAATGCGGCAGACAGAGGCTCTCCCCCAACCCCGCATCTCCACTGGGGCAGGAGGTAAAGTGGAGGGGAATGAGTTCCAGCTGTGTGATTTGGAGGTTCCCCCCCCCACCCAGTTCTGGAAAGAGCCACAGCCATGGCAAGGAGGGCTTTCCCAGGTGGCCGGAGACTAAGCTCTCGCCTCTTAAGATGCCCTGAGAGGTCGCTCCTGATCCTGTCTTTGGGGGATGGAGAAACCGAGGCCCTGGCCTGGGTCGGCCAGCGCTGCCGAGCGAGCATCTCTCTGTGGTTTGCTCCGCCTCCAGGGGCTGACTGTCATCGAATTTTACCCTCCCAGATGCCTCGTTACAGGCCGAGAGTGGAGAGAGAGGGGTGTCTAGAGATGCTTCTGTTGCCCCCTACCCCTGGCTTTCCAGGCTCAAGGGCCCTGAGACCCACTGGAGAACTGACGGTGATAAAATAATAACCACCGCCACACACACATGATGATAATAGGATTTATCGATTGCCGGCCATGCACCCGGTATTGAGCTAAGACTTATAAACGCCTCTCAGATGTTCTTGATGTTTCTCTGGGCTGTGAATCCCTTTGATAAACTGTTGAAAACTAA
Organism: Globicephala melas; assembly: GCF_963455315.2. Classification (NCBI taxonomy): domain Eukaryota; kingdom Metazoa; phylum Chordata; class Mammalia; order Artiodactyla; family Delphinidae; genus Globicephala; species Globicephala melas. The sequence continues at coordinate 60,124,427 of NC_083332.1, read as the reverse complement.
AACCCTACACCCACCCCTTCCAGAGGAAAGATACCTGCGACATTTGTAGAATGATTTTCAAGGTTTCACCAAATGCCTGGAGCCCCCCCGTGAATCCCCAGCCTCCCATCCACGAAGCCAGGACTGTGGTTAAACACCCCAAGGATACTTGTCTAACCTTCACAGATGACCCTACCAGGTCAATATTATCCCCCCCTTTACAGATGGGCTCAGTGACATTGCCCCACGTCCTAGGTCACGCTGCAGAGGCAGGACACAAATCCAGGTCTGAGCAGGACCGGGGTTAAGCCTCCGGAGCACAGGGCAGAGACTGTCTACATGCAGACTCACAACCGTGGTCCGAATTTGAGTCCAGCCTCCACTATGTAGTGATGTTGCCTAAGCCATTTATGCATTTGTTCCTTGTCTTTTTTTGGCAGGGAGTGGGAGGGTGGGATTTATTGGGTGATTTTTTTCCCCAGCTTTATTGAGAGACAATTAACTCATCGGGTAGGTTTCAGGTGTGCAGGGTGTTGATTTGATACATTTATATGTTGCAAAATGACACCATCCCATCACGTAGTTACCATTTCTTTCTTTTCTTTTTTTTGGGGGGAGTGAGAACGTAAAAGATCTCTCTTAGCAACGTTTAAGTATATGATACAGTGTTGTTAGCTGTAATCCCCACGCTGTAACTTAGTGTCTTCATCTAAAAAATGGGACGAATAATGGCGTCTGTTTCTTAGGGCTGTTGGGAGGATTGGACAAGACTGTGCAGAGAAAGACAGGCTCTCCAAACAGACAGAAACAAACAAAACCCCCAGGGGCCCAGCTCCAGGGACTGTCGGAGAAAACGCAGACAGGGATTCGGGCAGCTCTCTGCTCTTAGCGCAGAGATCTATCAAGAACACCCACCCATCCCAAATCCAATCTGCGCTCCAGCGCCGGCCCCAGGAACCCCAAAATGGGGAGGGGGGTGTAAAAACAGACACGCCTGCCATGTCTCCCACTCCCCGAACCCAAGGTATTTTTACTGGCTAATTGCTTAAGTGAAGCCGCCCGGGCCGAGAGCGCGCCGTAACCCGAGCAGGGAACCAGATCCAGCTCGGATTGTGCCCGGGCCGGCAGCGCGGGCGCGGGCGGGGGCGGGGGCGGGGGCGGCCGCCGACCACCCACCGCGAGGGCAGCCGCCCTGCTCTGCATTAGCGCCGGCCCGCACCTCCCTCGTCCCCGCTCCCTCGAACCCCTTCCCCGGCGACGTCCAAAGGCGACAGAAGGTAGCGCGGGCCGGGCCCCAGACCAAGGTGGGCGTTTGGCAGTAAAGGAAGCCTCTTGGCTTGCGGACGTCGGTGGGGGATTAGGGGTGCGAGGTTTGTGGTGAAAATGCGGCCCTGGGGACAGGAGACTGTGGGGAGAAGCGTCAGAGTCAGGAGGAGAGGGCACCCTCTCCCCAGTTACAGGGCGATCTGTGCACAGAGTAAGTGGGGTATTTCTCTGCAGACTCTGGAGGTGCACACGTATCGCGCGTGCCAATGTGCAGAATATTGTCCAGAGAGCAGGAACTATAGAACTGGAGAGGCACCGGGTGGTGCCCCGTAAGTGTGATCGTGTCAGGTGGGTGTACAATGTAAGGCCTGTGTGCACGGAATAGCACAAGGTGTGCAAATATAACTGTTTCCTGTGCTGAACATTGTTAGGGTGTGGGTACCGCATAGTGGCTTCATGCGTAATGAATGTTTTAAGATGTGAATAATATGACACGTTGTGTGTGCAGAATATTTGAGGGCAATGAGAAGTGTCCTGTACACCAAATATTCTGAAGTGTGTGTAGCATGTAGCAGGTTACGCACGCTGGGGTGTGTACAGCATCACGTATTCTGGACAGAATACTGTAGGCTCTGCGGACCATATGATATAGAACTACGTGGACGGTTGTAAGGTGTGTGCGTGATATAATGGGTTGTATTGGACATGATATAGTGGTTTCACACGCACATCGTAAAGTACGCCGCGGTGCCTGTGCGCACCCGGGCAGCGTTTCGCAAGGAGAGGGGTCTGCGCTGTGACGCTGTGTCTGCCCAAGCGTCAGGCAGTGCGTTTGCAGTGGAGCATGGTGGCGTGAGTAGAACACCGTCAGGAGGTCTGCACGCAGCCAAGCATGCAATAATGAAAGTACAGAGCTCACACATCCGACGGTCATGGAGGCCTGACCTTGTGCCCTCGCTAGGCACCTCAAGGCCACCACTCGCTCAGTAACCCCCACCATAACCCTGGGAGGCAGGTTCTGTTCTGATCTCAGGTCCCAGGGAAGTGAGTGATTCTCCTACTCTGTTTTTGTAGTGACAGAGCAACTTTCCTGCCCTGTGTCGTGCCGGGAAGGGAGGGCTGTCCTCGTCGGCATGGCATGGTGTGGGGACGTGGGGACGATTTACCTTCTGTGCGGGTCTTTGAGAGGCTGTGAGCTCAGAACCGTGTAAGCCTCTGTCTGCAGCCAGCACAGAAAAGACGCAGAGACAAGGAACGTGGGCAGAATGAGCACTAGAAGGGACCCCAAGTCCTGGGGAGCCCCAGCGCCCTCAGAAGGCCATTGGGGAGGCTCCTGCTCTGTGCTGCACACCCACACCTCGGGGTGCTGTCCCTGCTTTGTGCCCGTTGCTGCCAGCCAAGCTCTAAACTAAGGCAGTCCTGTTGTCTCCTCTTGTCAATGGCAAGTCAGATTCTGGGGCCCCTTAGAGTGTTCCTGGGGCTACCCCACAGTGGGGAGGAGAGAGAGCCCTACCCTCTGGCTTCACTGGCCCGGCCACACCCTGCTCGACACAGATGCGGCTCCGAAACGGCACCTGTGGGGACCACTAGGGCCATGCTTGGGGAGCAGCTGAGGCAAGGGTTATCCCTGACCCAGGTCCTGGCGGTTCATCTCCCCTGTCAGCTGTACATTAGGGAGAGGTTCATATTTTGGTCCAAAAAAAAAAAAAAAAGAGCCTCGTCTTCGTGCTGCTGCAGCCCTGCGATTGCCCCTCCACTTGGCCTTTTACCCAAAAGCACGCATTTTCCATGACGTTCTTCAATGAAATATTTGACAACATTGCAGCCCAGGAATTTACAGCCCTCTTCCCCTCGAGATTTTTGGGAGTTTTCTGGCATTAGCAGTGCATACTGCTCTAAGGAACAGGGAGCGCTCCGGGGACGCTGCGTGTCCTGGGGCTCCCTCCCCGGTGCCTGGCCTGGCTGCAGCCCTCCTTCCCGCGGGGGCACGCTCCAAAGCCTCCGATGTGTCTTTATCCCCGGTGCCTGGACAGCTGCTCTCAAAAAGATGGCGAGAAGACGTTCACTCCATCATGGGGGGGTGTGAGGGAGGGAGTGGGTCCCAGATCTTGTTTCTGAGCAAAGGACCCACACGGAGGGAGAAAAAGAGGCATCTCCCAAGAGGTATGGCTGAGAGAAAGCGACTGGTCCTCAACACTTACTGGGGGGGGGCGCCCCGTGGAAATAACTCCTCTGGGGGCAGGGGGAGCGGATCGTGTAGAGAGAGACGATGAAAATGAGTGAGTTTCCAAAAAAAAAAACCAAAAGGAAAATATAAATTAAATTTCAAACGTCAGATATTTTCTATTTCTCAGGTTCAAGGGGGAGATAAAACAACACACACCACCTTCGGGGATCAGGGGGTTTAGAAGAGGGCGAGATGAGGAAATGAGGGCCAGGCTAAGTAGGGACGGGGCGGGAGTGTGCTCGGATTGGGTCCTTAATCAGAAGCAGCAATTTGCCCCCAGAATCCTGGCAGCGTGCGCACCCAAAATGTGCCTGTTGGTCTCCCTGATAGCTTGTGATGCTCTATGTCCACTTAGAGGGTGTGGGAAATACGAAAACAAGTGTTATCTCTAGGGAGAAAACAGAATCTGCGCAGCCCAGAGTGCCTGCGGGAAGAGGGACTTCACCTGCCTGAGCGCGGCCCAGAGCCCCGGGTTTGCTGAGGAAATGGAGGTGACGGACGTGCTCTTTCCACGCCTCCCCCGCACCCCAGGTTGGGTTTGGGCCCTTTTGTCCCAGCCGGGTCGTTTCCGGGCTGCCCCAGGGACCCCCTGGGAGGATTTGCACGTGGGCGTGCCGTCTTGCACAGCCTCCCCGGTCTGTCTTCTGCACGATCGGAGAGCCAGCTGTGTGTGTGACACGGGGAAGGCGACACAGCTCCCGGGCAGTCAGAGCTGAGTAGAGTGCCCTGTGGACGCAGAACAGAGGCACAGGTGTCCAGGAGACACGGAGACCCTCCTCCACCCCAGAGAGACCCCAAGGTATCTGGTCACCAGAACCCAGAGATGCCTGCGTCAAACAGACAGAGGGCGAAGCCCCAGGACTCACGCGGACTGTGAGAGAAGCAGGGACTCCCACAAAGCCTGGGGTGAGAGAGAGAAAACCAACTCACCCAGAGGCACACAGGGAGGGTTCCCCGCGGTCTGCTTGGGGAGGAGGTGGGCAGGGAGCTCTAGAGTGGAAAGGAGTGTGTGTAAGAGGGAAGGAGAGACAGAAAGAGACAGAGGTCTCTGTGTGTGTGTGTGTGTGTGTGTGTGTGTGTGTGTTTGTGTGTGTGTGTGTCTGAAGGCACAGCCCCAGGTGACTGGACACCTCTCTCTGGGGCTCCAGCATTGGGCGGGCAGTGGCCACTCTGACATGGAAGTTCTTCTGTGTCCAGTTTTCCGAGGAGCAGGTCCCAGACCTCAGCCCACTTAGCCCTGGGGTGGGGCTTTCCCAAGAGAGTCGGGAAGGGTCCCTGTGAGGCCCTTGTCAGTGTCCCTGGGGCCATGTGGGAGGAAAGCCAGAGGAGGCGGCCAGGCGCAGCGAGGAACCAGGACAGCCTTTGCAAATGACTTAATCTCTGGGTGCCTTTGTTTTTCCTTATCTTAAAATGGGGAGAAAGTCAGTACCCATCCATGGAGCGGCCTGAGAGCCAGAGGAGAAAGGCAGAAGAGCTCTGAGCACGGTCTAGGAGGGGGCTAAGGCAGGGGAATATAAATGCGAACCAGGGCGAACTTCTTAAACAAATAAATAAGACTGTACTGAGACTTGGCTTCCATTGTTGTGTGACCCAGGGCTGGTGGCCTTACCTCTCTGTGCCTTGGTCGCCTCATCTGCAGAACGAGAACATTGACAGTAGCTCCTTCTGGGTAGTTAGCAAATTGTGAATAATTCTTAGCCTGGTTGTTGTTATTGGGGGTGTTCCCTCATCCCTGGTGTTTGGGGTGCTGGGGCTGAGATCCTGTGGGGCTCAGCTTGACAGGACCAAGCTTTGGTGGAGTGAACTCAAATAGGGGAATCAGCTCACCCGAGACTTGGGGCAAGTCCCCTCCCCTGGGCACTCTGGTTTGCCCTCACCCCTAGGTGGCGTGGAAGAGAACGTAGCTCAAAATCCTGGCACCTACTTCACAGAGCAGAGCGTCAGGTTAGGTTGGAGGGGAGCCTCCTCTGGCCCTCGGACAACTCAGAGCTAACTTGCTGCCACACGGGAGGGTGGTGAAGTCTCAGGGGCGCACCCCGCCCCTCCACCCGCCAGGCGTGGTCCCGGGTCACCCTCTGCAGACAACAGAGCCCACTGGGGGCTCCCATCCCGCTTGGGGTGGCCTCTGGAGCAGGGGCCCGGCAGCCAAAGGCCTGGGTTAGACTCCCACCTTTCTGCCCCGGCTGCTGTGCGGCCTCTGCGCAGCTTAGTGACCTCTCTGAGCCCCTCTTCTCATTTGCGTGATGGTGAAAATAAAGATATCCCCACCCTCGGGCCGCTGTGAAGACTAAATAAGAACAGCGTTACTTTAGAGAACCATTGAGCGCCTGCTGTGTATCAGCACCGGGCTACGGAGCTGCAGTGCTGAGCCCATTTCGCAGACCCGAGAGCAAGAGGCAAACGGCGAGGGCTCCGTAAACGTGGCTTTGCTTTAAGACACTTCTCTCCTCCTTCCGAGGGCACCTGTGGGGTCCCAACTCCGGGCTGCCATTGGCAACTCCAGGAAGGAGAGGGGAGGCCGTTGGCTCCTGACCCGGAGGCTCTGCTTCACGTCCCCCTGCCCCAGCTTTCCACCCTGCGTAGTAACAGAACAGTAGTCTCCAGCCTTTTGGGCCCTGCCCTGTAACCCCCGCATGGGGCAAGGGGGCTCCGAATCACTTCCACCACACCCGCCCCAACCCGATCCCACCCGCTTCCTGGCACTGCTCCCCAGCAGCCCAGTTTCTGAGAAACGCCAGGGACGGAGAGCGGCGGGGCCTGGCCTGGACATCTGCACTCCTCCAGGGCGTCTGTTTTGCTGGGAGTGGGGGCTTATTGAGACCCTCGACTGCCCTCCCGCAGGGTGTTCAGGGTAAGTCTTCAGGGCCACTCTTTTTGTGGACTTAAATTGGGACAGGAGGACTTGGGGAAAGGCAGACATTGGAGAGCCCCGGCTGAGCTCCTTGGGGACCGTTGGGGTCCCCGTCCCCCCAGGAGCAGACCTCCAGTGGGATCCCTTGGCGGTGGCGGTCCTGACCAGCCCAGGCAGTAGGTCTCAAGCTGGGGCAACTGCAGAGCTGCCCCAGCGCCGCTCCTTGCCTTTTAAAATGTGCTGTGTCTAGGGGCTTCCCTGGTGGCGCAGTGGTTGAGAGTCCGCCTGCTGATGTAGGCGACGCGGGTTCGTGCCCCGGTCCGGGAGGATCCCCCATGCTGCGGAGCGGCTGGGCCCATGAGCCATGGCCGCTGAGCCTGCGCGTCCGGAGCCTGTGCTCCGCAACGGGAGAGGCCACAACAGTGAGAGGCCCGCGTATCGCAACAAAAATAAAAAAATAAATAAGTAAAATAAAATGTGCTGTGTCCCTTTAGGCTGTACTTACGTTTGCATCTCAGTCAATGCTCACCTTCCTACCGGCAGCTACCTGCCCCGTCGAATTTAAAAATCAAACAGAGGTGCAAAGATAAAGTAGTCACTCACACTTTCTGGTTCTTTTATTTTGAAACATGTTTTCTCAATGCTCGAGAGACACCAAATCTGGGAACGATTTGATCACACACAGGTCCTAGCATGGGTTCGTTTTTAAAACTAATTTCCTTGGGGCACTCGGTTTGCATTTAAGTACTTCATTTCCGTACTCCAGCACCAATTAATTTTTATCCTGGGTACTTTTCTTAATAATTAGAAATCAATTACATGCAAAAAGTCTCTATAGCCCTGACATGGGAAGACCGGCTATCTTAAAAAGTGTAAACCTCAAAATATTTTAAACATTTTGTTATATTCCCAAGGTCAAAATCGATCTTTTTATCTCCGTTCTCCTCCCACCTCCCTTTTTCCTGTTAAAGTTTGAGAATGAGTTAGGTCCACGTGGCCGCTGCAGGCAAAGCTTCCACGAGGTCATTGCCACCCCACCCCTAAATTGGGCGAAGACCCATTTAATTCGCCATGAAAACTAACTCATTAGGAGTCAGATTTGCCCCTTTTAAGAGACCGCTAATGAGTATCCTAACACCGCCTTCGCCATCGCCTCCACGTTTTCTCCGCGTTTCTTGCAAAGCAGCGTTTTCTGAAGAACGTAGCTTCAGGCTGGCTGCCTGCCCTTCACCGCCGCCTACCTGCCCTAACTTCTTTCTCTCTCTCTCCTTTTTAAGCAGCCGAGACTCACTCTGGCTTTGCGAATCTGATTCGAGCACTGTCTAGTCACCTCCCAGAAAATAACTGTGGAAGGCTGGCGTTCGGCCGAGACGGCGCTCTCACTCGCGCAGGAAGCCGAGAACGCGTTTCCCTCCGTGCGGACCCGGGCCCACGGGGCTCCGCGTCACGCACGTCACCCCTCGGGGTCGGGGCCGCCCCGGCTGCGACGTGGCTCCGCGTCCACCGAGGCCCCGGCGGCGGCGGCGGCGGCGGCGGGAGCGTCCCAGGCAGTCCCGGCTGGTTACTGCCGCTCTCGTTCCGCGACGAAGCAATTATTTTAACCGTGGTTTGGGCTAATGATGGGTTCTGCTTGCTTGAACACGGTGTTTATTTTACCTCGACCATCCCCGGGGAGGGGGCGTGCGCCCGAGCGCGGGACGCTGGAATTGCAAATCCGAAAACTCTCGGGCTGGGGTAGGGTCTTGGGAGGTGGGGTCAGTGAGCTCCCTTTTCTCGCTCGCTTGGCCCTGCCTGGGTGGGAGCCGAGGGGGAGGATTCGGCCTTCTCCTGCGGGCGTCTAAGCGGAGAGGCCGGGGGCTGGGGCACCGGGGCGCGCCCGGGACTCGCGCTCGTGGAGAGGTGCCTTCTGGAAGCCAAGCACGCGCGCGTCTCCGGGCCCCGTCGCCTCCCTTTGACCGTGGTGGGGACTGCCCAGTTTCGGATACCGCGGGCACTGGGCGCACGAAGGGAGAGGGGCGGATGAGAAGGGTGTCCGCGCTGGACTCCGGATGCTACCTAGGGTGCCGCTAGAGAGTGAGACGCCCAGGTCAGACTCTAAGGCTCATGAAACTGGGGTACCTCGAAGTGTTTTTTTTTTGTTTGTTTTTCTTTTTTTCCTGCAAAACCGGGAAATGCACTTAAAGTGCATAATGGCTTGGGACGTGTCTATAGTGCATAATTGCTTGGGACGTGTCTATACGGGTAATGGGAAATAGCGGAGACCAAAAATTATGTAGTAACATTAGGTAACAGGAAAAAAGAACATCAAAGGTCTACTCCTTGGACAATTCCAACTACGTTGTTTGGGGCCTGAATTATACGGGGAACTGGCTCTGTTCTTGACCTGCCTGTGCCCGCAGAGACGGAGACTGGAGCCGGGGCCTGGACCAGTCGGGGAGATTTCCCCTTGCCGTCTCCAAGACCCTGTCGATTTTTAATTCGTGCGGGTGCGGGGCCCGAAATGGGGGTACAGAGCGGGGTGGAAGAGAGCGAAGCTCAGACTCACGACTCCGGGCTGATTCTCGGTGAGCTCTGATTTGGGGCGGGGCGCGCGGGAGGAGACCCCGCTGGCGCAAGGACAGCTTGCACACGCGGACGTGGGGAGCGGAGGGGCCAGGACTGCGTGGACGCGGACGCGGGAGGCCAGAGCACCAGGAGAGCCGCCAGATGGTCACCGCGCCCGTTTACGCTGACGGCAGAGACTACCCCATGTTATTGCTCTTCCTTCACCAGGAGCCCACCCCAGGCCAGAAGTCCCAGGCGGTAGGCCCACCTCCACCCCCGCCCCCGGCTCCTTCGTCCACCCCTCCAGGCGTCCAGCTGAATGGAGGCCGTGCGGGTTCCAATTCAATTAGCTCGCTGCGAGGCCGCCGCCGGCGACCACCTCCTCCTGAAATTAGGGCCTTGCGGGCGAGGGCGAGGGCGGGGGCTGGGCAGGTAAAGAGGAACCAATTTGCCCCGAGGCTTTATCAACAAGTGGCTTAACTAGGAATTTACATTGACAACTCAGCACCTCCGTCGGGACTCTGGTGGCGGCCGGCCGGGATGACAGGCTGAACTGTGGGGGGCCAGCCCGAGATCCGGGAGGCCTCAAGCTTCAAAGCCACCCAAAGGCGGCCTCCGCCTGGGCCCCGCGCGCCGCGTGGATGGCGCGGACCCGGGCGCCCCCGGCGCGCCGCGAGGGCAGGGGTCCCGGTCGGCGGGCGAGCGCGGGCCGGTGGGCGCTGGGCCGTCTTTCCCGGCAAAGTAGGTGGCCGTGTATATTTTTGTTCAAGTGGTGTTTATGTTAATGAAAAAAGGGATGGAATTACAAACAGCCCGCCGATGGAGCTTCAGCCGCCGGGGCCTCGCGGTGCTCGCATCCCAGGTCCAATCAAAGGGCGTGCGCCCTGGGCCGCTCGGACTCTTAGCAGGACCCCGTCCTCTTTCTTCTAACTGGATGAAATTGTCATGTCTCCTTCCCCACGGTGCAAAATCGGGACTCTCTTTGTTATCATCCCCCCCCCTGCCCCCGCCGTCCGCAGTAGCACAATCAGGTTTCTGGGTAAGAAAAACCCTAATTTAAGTCCTTCGACGCCCGTTTCTAAGAGCACCCAGACAGTTCCTCTGCGACAGTCAGGGGTAAACGCAGCCTGCAGCCTCCCTCTGCCACCAGCCTTTCCCTTGTCTCTTTTCTTTTCAAATAATATAATTACCCCAGGCTTTGACATTTGTTTCCTGGCCGGGATGATTTTTTTTTTTTTTCCTGGGGAGAAGCAGTTGGCTTTCCAAAGGCCAGCCCAGTTCCCCCATCCCAAAAGAGTTTTTCTCCTCTCTTTTTCTCAACACCCACTGCCCACTTTTCTTCCGTTGCCTCAGAGGACGGCATGTGCTGGCTTTCGCCTCCTTTTCTTTAGCTGAATGAAAACTGGAGTAGGAAAAGCAGGACCCCGCTGGAGGGATCCCCCGACCCGCAGCCATCAGGAGGGATTCCACTGCTCGGGGGGCAGCGGGCAGCGGCGGCCATGGCCGAGGCCAGGTGCGGTGGAGCAGGGCAGCGGGACTGATGTGGGCTCTGCACCCCTTGGGGATCACAGCCGCGCGCGTCCTCTTGGAAACACGCCCCCAGCCCCTCTCCAAACACCGTGCATCGGGAGACTGGCAACTGTGTAACCAAATGGAGAACTCAGGGCCTTGTCTAATCTCCTAGAGGACATTGGGCTGGGAGAGTCTAGTTTCCCAGTAGATCCCCGCAGCTCTCCAGCACGCTCTGCTTGTGGAGATGCTGTGCTCCTACCTTTCGGGATCAGTTCAGCCCACTCCCAGTCCCGTGTGCAGGGTGCTCGGCCGCTGCAGATGCCAGGCAGTGGCCTAGAGAACACCACGCCTGGGCTTCCAGCCTGGTAGGCGGGAGCTCCCAGCAGCATCCAGGAGCCACTTTCCCTGGTTCTGAACCTCTGCTTCCCGGGTGCTACAAAGTCCACAGACAATACTCAGATAGGCTTTGGGGGCCAGGCTCACCCCGAATCAGCAATCCGCCTGGCACCCTAGCAGGAAAGAAGTCGTGGGAGCCAAAGAAACAAAACTCTTTCAGGAAGAGAAAAATAGGGAGATGATTACTTGGCCCTTAGAGATGTGCAGATAGAGGCTTCCTCAAGGGAAGGGGCGGACCCTGGTGTACTTCCCGGGTCTTAGGTCGAGCTGTTGGGGGGTGTGGATCTTAACTCAAGACCAAAGGATCTTGGGGTGGGGGGTGCAAAACTAGGTGTGTGGAGAAGCAGCCCATAGCTCTCAGTGCCGTGCAGAGTCCCCTGCACACTCCCTCCCAAATAAGAACCACCAAGATCGAATAAATTGGGCGCAAGTCACAGGTATCGACACTCCCTTCTTTCAAGCAGTTGTCATTTGTCAAAGCCCTCCGTTCAGCTGACACTCCCTGGATGGCTTTTGTAGCCTTGACCTTGAGCAGCGGAGAGAAAAATCCAAGAGGCACGACTGGGTGCACCCTGCACTACCACAGGCCGGAATCCGCCCCCGCTCCTCCCTCCGGGGCGTGGAGGTCACAAGCCACGTTTGTTCTTGCAGAAGCACCGGCCCATCGCCCACAGGCAGGTTGCTTCGCGGAGCCCCTCCTGACTTGCAGCCCAGCTCCGGGTCGCATCACCAAGTCGTCTGCCTGCTTGAGTTTCTTTCTTTCGATAGCCTTCAGCAGGTGCCAGGGCGCCCTCGTTCCCGGGTCCCGTCTCTCCCCTCGCCCTCATCAGCCAGGACAGATACAGAGGCATGTGTCGGGGACACTTGAAACCGGTGTCTAGTCGGTGGTGACTCTTGTCCCAAGCCTAACGCCCAGCAAACCGGCCTTGCATTCTGCCAAGGGGGAGGGGGGCGGTGGTGGGAGGGTAGGAGTGGCTTTTTTTCTAGGGGACTTTGGAAAGCAGGGTGCAGGCGGAAAGAGGGAGTTAGTTGCAAGAGGGCCGCTCTCCAGGGTCAGCAGCCACCGGAATCCACCCACACCCAAGGGTTCCAGGGCGGCCCTGGCCAGGGACCGCATGGCCGCCCTGGGCTCCGGAGCCTTCACCCTCCTCTGCGTCTCAGGCGCCGGGGGAGCCCCTTTCTCCGACGCACCACTTTCTCCGGGACTGGCGGATGCCAGATGCAGAGCCCTGAACTTGCCTGCGAGCTGGCGGGGGCCCCTTCTGCGCGTCCCAGCCATTTATTCCATCCTGCAATTAAACCCGAGGTCACATATCTCCTTAACGACGCTATCAGGCCAGGGGCTCATTAGGCCGTATATTTAGGCATAAACTACGGGTTAGCGAGGGGGAGATGAACATTATTGTGTTCTGGGAATGAATCCTTTGAGCAGAAACCGGAGCTGTTATTTACCAGAGAACTAAGTACAGGCTCCGGCTTCCAGGCGACCCCAGGCAGGACAAGCTGCGCTCGCAGGCCCTCCCCGCCTTCACCTGCGCGCCCCTGCCGCAGGCCTGCCACTGGCTCCCCGGGGCCAGAAAGGCACGGCCTCAGGGCGCCCCGAGCAGCCGCACAGCAACATCGAAGGTGCCCGTGGAATGGTCTGGAGCTTGGTGGGGTCGGAACGTGTGGCTTCTAGAGTGATTCTGTTTCTCCTGTGCAGCCTTAGGTGGCTTACCTAACTTCTCTGCGCCTCATCTGTAAAATGGGGGAGAAGTCATACCTTCTCTCTAGCGGCTCAGGAGAATTAAATCTGACCCAGGGGGTCAGGGGGTGAGAAAAATCATGAGGATGCTGATAAAAAGCAACTTTATAGGCTGCTGGGATGAATTATGAATGAAAGCACTTATGTAAGGCTGGGGGAGACTTGCAGTCCAGGGTTGGACGGAACCCAGTTTGAATGAAGCCCAGACCATCACCAGCTGTGCCCACTGGCTTGAGTAGCTTATTTTCCATGTCCAGGCCCTGGGGTCCTCATCTTTGAATGCTACCTGACCAGAGTTGCCAACAGTAGCTGAGATGCTGCTGTATCCAGTGCAGAGCTTTACAGGAGGGAAGATGCTCAAACATTATCTCACTTCCTGCCCCCCCACCCCCCAATCCGGGATGTCAGGGTGGCCCTGGTTGGAACCAGAAGCTTCTGTATACGCTGGAGATGCTCAAGTTGGCCCCTGCAGTGCAAGGGAGACGGAGATTGTGTGGGTCAAAACCGCCCCACATTCAGCCTCTCAGGAAATGACCAAGTGACCCACGGGCTACAAATATTTGGACAGATGAGACAAGGGAGTCCCCAGTCTAAATGTTTGCCCGAGGCTTCCGAGGAGGCAGATTAATTGTGAGGCTGCTGGGCCCCCTTCCCAGGCCGGGCAGGTGTGGCCTGGAGGAAAGTGGCCGTGGGCCCTCTCCCCTGCTGGCCAAGGCCCAACTTCCCCGGCCTCCAGGCTGGGCAGCACACCAAACTCCCCATCCCTTCCCATGGACGTCCTGCCCAGAGATTCTGAGAGCGCCTGCCAGATATTAGATGTGGGTTGTGTTGGGGCAAGAGCAGATCCCCCAGACCTTCCTGATGAGCACACACACGTCCAACAAACAGATCCCCTACTCTGCCTCCTTAGGGCAGACCCTCACCGTCCTGGCGCTGTCCTGTCAGCTCAGCCAGCCCCCTTCTCCCAGGCGGCCCATCTGACGTGAGATTGCAGGGGGTCCTGGGGGTCCTCCTGGACTTCCGTCCTGGAAAGGGGAGGGCACCAACGCTCTCCATCTTTACGAATCATGGCCGATTCCAGAGGTGTTTGCAGTTCCGAGAGGGAAGTGCGGGATGGCAGTGCTGGTGCCGTGCTGTCCCTCACAGCTCTGCGATCGTGGCCAGGTCCCGCCTGTCTCTGAGCCTCTGTTTCTTCTTCTGGGCAATGAGGATCCTCAAGAGGCCAGGCCTTCCACTTGTGACATTCGATGTCAGACCCTCCTTCTCAGTTGGAGCAGCTCTCTCTCTCTAAGGCATCACCCCATCACTTTCAGGAAGCACACACCAGGTACTTCATGGGCATTTAATCCCGAGGTGACGGGGATCCAGGCTTTTCGGATGGCCCAGGGGCTGGGAAGGGGCACAGGGAGCAATTCAGTACTTAATCACACGGAGTCCTGATTAAATGACGTCACAAGGTGTAACTTTTGTTGGTCAATTAATATAAATATATATGCGCTTTGTTCCTAAGGGGAAAGGTGCGCTGAAACCTTGAGTGTCTTCGGGCTGCGCACTGTATTACCCAGGAACGCCACAGGGCAGAGACGGCAAAGAATGGCGCGGGTGGTAAAGGCGTAAATGCATCCGCGGATGTGTCCACACATAGTCATTGGCCTCAGGTGGGTCCTGAGTCAGTGCCCTAGACAGGCTGCGGTTGCCTTGGAGACAGGCTCAGCGCACAGGGCTGGGCTCCGTGCTGCCATTCAGGTTGTGTCGCTGGGAGGGTCTCCCTCCGAGATGACGAATGCCCTCAGCCTGACACGCTCTTGGAAGCACAGCGCCCGCCTGCCACTCACAGCGGAGACTCTGCTGCCCAACAGCGTTTATTTCATTAGAAGCGTGTTTACTGTCCGGCGAGCCGGCTGCTCCGGTGGAGAGCCCGACCTACAACATCCAGTCCTCCAGTTGTGCTCTCCAGGCCTTTGAAACGGCAGTTCCTGCACAAACTAAGTTCTTTCTGTTCAAAAAGGGTGTTTCTATGCTTTCTTTCCCTGTGAGAGTGAGATTGAATGCCTGCCTGTGTCAGGCTCGCTCAAGCGGCGGAGGAGATAGCAGAAGATCCGGAAGGATTAGGCTAAGCAGACGTTTTCCCGTCGGGATCATGTTTTGGTGTGCTCTCTCGGGTTAGCACTGGTTTCAGCAGCTGACGTGTAGGGAGACCGACACCGGCCAGGGGAGCCTTCATCTCAGGAAACCAGGACCGTGGTCCCAGGACAGCGGTGTTTATGGAGCACTTCCTGTGCATCAGGCACCATGCAGGCACCGTGTTCTATGATCTCATTTAGTCCCCAAACAGCCTTGTGAGAGAGACTTTGAGATCACTGTTCCCATCCTGCAGATGGGGTCATGGAGGGCCAGAGAAGGCCTGGCTTGTCCACCCACAGAGTTCTGAGCAGTAGAGCCAGGGGCCAGCACAGCGTCCTGCACCAGAGCCTCAGTCCCCAGGGGTCCTGGCTGTCCGCTCATCACCACCGACACTGACCCCAAGATGCAGGGTTAGGAGCTGTAGGTGGTGGTGCAGGAGTTTGGGGCCTGGTGTGTGTAGGTATTAAAATAAATGGGCCACTTTCCACATCATGTTCATAGTATTCTGAACATGTTTGAATTCGGACCGCCCTAGAATCGCTCCTGAAGTTCTAAAAATCGCTTCTAGAAAAACTGAGTGCATCCGTGGGTGTTCTTATTTGCGTCTTAGTGTCTGTGAGGCATCTGGAGCATTTTTTTTTTTTTTTTTTTTTTTTTGCGGTACGCGGGCCTCTCACTGTTGTGGCCTCCCCCGTTGCGGAGCACAGGCTCCGGACGCGCAGGCTCAGCGGCCATGGCTCACGGGCCCAGCCGCTCCGCGGCATGTGGGATCTTCCCGGACCGGGGTACGAACCCGTGTCCCCTGCATCGGCGGGCGGACTCTCAACCACTGCGCCACCAGGGAAGCCCCCTGGCCTTCTTCTTTTAAACCATGTCATGTAGCAGAACTAAAGAGTTTTGTATTTGCTGTTGTACATAATCATCGGAGCAGCCGGTCAACCAGGTCTTGTACTAAACACATGGGTAGGAAGGTGAACAGTCCGGGGAGCCACCTGGACATTCCAAATATCTGGGTGCTTCTCAGTCTTGTGGCGGAGTTTCTAGGTGGTGGGCTGCAGTCTCCTGTTTTTCTCAGGTCGTTCTGGGATCTGCTGAGCTGTCTGTAATGCGGTGACTGGCTATTGCATTGTCACGCCCTCTTCATCTGTTCAGACATCCCAGCCACGGCAGGTGATAAGATGATACCCTCCAAGTGTTTTATACAGACTGGGACTTAACACAGGGGATTTGGGGCTTCCAAAATGATCAGGTGGCCTGTAACTCCTACAGGCCATAGGTTTTAGTGGGCCCTCCAGAGCTGACCTGCCAAGAGAGCTACCTGGCAGGAGGTTGCCACTGGTTCTGCCGAATTCAAGAACAGCTATGCCTGCCATCCAGGATCAGGAAGTCACCGCCCATTGCCTCCTGCCCCCTCAGGGTGGGTGACTGGAGGCTGGGACACTGCCACACCTGCAGAGCCCAGCAGGAGCCGGATCTGCTCCAGGCTGCCTTCCTTCTGCCTCTGGCTGCATCTCCTTGGCTGTATCTCATTCCCAGCCAGCCCTTGGGCTACAAGGGAGTATGGGAAATGTAGTTCTTTATTTTCTGGACCAGGAAGATACGTGTGAAAAGGGGAGTGGATGCTGGGAGCCAGCCAATCACCTGCAGCAACACAAGTCCCTCCCTCCCTCTGGGTCCAGAGAGGGCTCTGTTCATAGCACTGGCCGAGCACTAGTCCAGCTGCCTGTGATCCGCTGGAGGTGTTGGCGTCTGTCTCCCTGTCCATCATCAAAGCACACGCTAGTTCTGTATCGTCACTCCGTCCACTCTCCACCCACATGTTCATTCAGGGGATGTTTACCAGGCACCAGACATTGCCGTGGTGGTGAACAAGGAGCTTCCATTCTCCTCGGCAGGCCGTTAGCAACAAGAAATGACACATCAGCAGAAAAGCTAATTTCAGATGGAGCGAAGTGCAGTGAAGAAGTAAAACCAGGAGTGCGGTGGAGTGATGGGAAAGGAGGGCTCAGCTGAAGTGAGCCGAGGCCTGATGACAGGGAGTGGGACAGACAGTAGTCAGCGTGTGCAAAGGCCCTGAGGTGGCGGCAGTGGGCGGACTTCTGGGATCCACCAGGAGGCCAGGGTGCCTGGGGGTGGGGGGAGTAGAAAGCAGAGAAGGCTGAGAAAGTAGAAAAAGAGTGGGGAAAGGTGGGCAGCGGCCAGGTGATCCTGCCCGTCTGGTGGGACACAGAAAGTAGATTTTATCCTAAATGTGATGGTCGACTGTTGAAGGTTTTTGGCAAAGAAAATGGCTTGATCTGTGGGTGGTTTTAAAACACATCTGCAAATTCTTCGACGCCTCTTCTCCCAGAAGGGATGGAAGGTCTGTATGCCCCTCTCTGGAACCTGGGTGGGACTTTGAGGCTGCGTGAACAATAGGATGTGGTGGAAGTGAGGTGTGTGATGTCCAGGGCCAGGGGAGCAAGGGGGCAACTTTTGTCTGCCTCTCTCGGGACACACGCCTTGAACCTGGAATGGCCTTGAAGGGGGTCGGCTCCTCAGAAGCCCCGCGCTGGAGAGGCCACGTGAAGAGGCCACATGAAGATCAGAGGGCCCGGAGCCCCCTCGACTCCAGCCCCCACTGTTCCAGGCTCCCAGCCCAGGGGCCAGACGTGTGAATGAGGAGCCTGCAGACGACCCCGCCCGGCCCCCACGGCACCTCGACCACATGAGAGAGCCTAGCTAGAGCCATTCCAGCCCAGCCCCGCTCGGGTTCCCCACCCACAGACACTGGGAAAAATAATAAAGCCACTGCGTTTTGGCATAATTTGCTGTGCAGCAGATTACCCGAGAAAAATCTGATTTACATTTTTCAAGTAAACTTTGTATTGAAATATAACCTCTGTACAGAGAAGTCCACAGATCGGCCCGATGAGTTTTCTCAAAGGCAACGCACCCTGCAAGCAGCGTGCAGATCAAGACCCAGCAGCCCATCCCCGAGGAGTCCCTTGTGCCCCCTGCCGGTCACTGCCACCCTGCAATGGACTGAAAGTCCCTGTCCCCCAGATTCCTGTGTTGAAATCCTTACCCCAGCATCATGGAGTCGGGAGGCGGGGCCTGTGGGAGGTGACCAGGCTGCTCTCCTCCCTCGGGGGTGCCTGGGACACCGCAGTGTATGCGCTCCGTGGAACAGAGCAGCAGAGAGAGTCCTGCCTTGCGCGAACCCTGTACAAATGGATCATAGGGGCCGTGCTCCTTCGACCCGGTGTCTTCACTCCGCGTCGTGTGTCTGCACTCACCCAGGTTGTTGCAGGGAGCCGTGCACAGCTCCTTCACCTCCATTGCTACGCGGCAACCCATCGTGTGGTCGGGCCCAGGCTGTTTATTCCTGCTGCTGTTGAGGGACGTCACGGACTTGGTTCCAGTTTGCGTCCATCACCCATAGGGCTGTTGTGAATGTCTGGGATGTGCCTTTCGGTGGATGTATGTGTGCATTTCTATTGGACATTGTTTCCACGTCTCTTAACGCGTAAGAGACCATCCTGAATGTAGTGGCTTAAAACAATAACCGTTTTCTTCTTTCTCAGGATTCTGTGGATGGACTGGGCTCAGCCGGGCAGTTCTTCCGCCCTGTGATGCTCCAGGGCATCACCTGGGCTGCACGACCGAGCTGGCCTCTCTCCCAGCCGGTGCTGGGAGCCCAGCTGAAACTTTGGGTCGGAGTACCTCAGTTCTCCTCCCTGTGGCCTCACCATGTGGTCCAGCTTCTAATGATAGGTGCCTGGATTCCAAGAGGAGGGAAGGAGAGGCTTCCAGCCTTTTTAGGACCTGGGCTCAGATGTCCCAGACCAGCATCCTATTGGCCAGAGCAGTGAGAGGCCCAGCCAGGCTCCAGAGAGGGAAATAAGGTCCATTTCTGGACGGAGGACTGTCCCGCACCTTCAGGCTGGTGACGTTGTTGGGGACCACCTTTGGAGCTCATGAGTGAATTGCGGGTTGATCGGCACTCGAGCAGGACCGCTCCGGTCGCTGTGGGGAGTGGATCGTGTGCTCAGAGTGCACCAGGGCTTAAGGATCCCCTCAGGGCCCTTCTCGCCTTGACCTCAACCTCCACATTAAAGGTCGGCCGTCTCAGGGCCCCTGGATGTGAGCGGAGAGCGAGTAAGAGTCCAGACCCCTGTGGCCTGCGTCCTGACCGGCGGCTGGGGAGCTGTGCTGAATTTGGTCCCCGGCTCCTGCCTCTGGCTTGGGCTCCCAAGGGCACGCCCTCCTCTGTAAATCAGACTCCTCCGTAGAAACGGCCCACACTTTACCCCCAACCCAGATCCTGCAGTTCAGCACCAGCGTGGGCATAAACTAACTCTGACGTTTGTCCAGCGTGGAGCACTTAGGCTGTTCGTCAGCGTGGGGCTTGGGGAACCTGGAACTGGGGGTGACCTAGGTGTCCCTCTCTAGGGGAACAGACTGGACCACAGCGGTATGTGCGTGTGGTAGGCCGCCGTGCAGCACTGAAACGGTGCAATGAAGCTGCTCACGGCAGCATGAACAGATTTGAAGCAAATGACCCTTAGGGCCAGGGCGGAGACAGTGTAGTGCCGTGAGCGTGAGCTCCGCCTCTGGAGCTATAATACGAGGGTTCAAATCCCCGCTCCCCCACTGACCGTGACCTTGGGCAAGTTACTTACCTCCCTGGGTGTTTACATCCTCAAAAATATGCAGGAAGGTGGACTCACTGCACGGATGGCTGCCACTCGCCTTCCCCAAGGGCAGCCCCCAAAAACAGGACAGGGAGAGAGGGGCGCAGTTAGGATGCTGAGTGCTCGCCGGAAGTACGGAGAACCACTGCTTAGTGATGGTAGCTCAGACCTGCTGGAGACGGCACAGCGGAGCAGATTCACGCCTGTTGTCTTGGTCGTTTATCCAGCTTAGACAAAGATGGGCAAAGACGGTTTTGTTTTAAAAAAGATAGAGAAAGACACACAGACCGGAGAACACCACGCAGAGCAGGACACAGAGAGACACAGGGAGAGGCCACGTGACGACGACAGAGGCAGAGACTGGAGTGAGGCGTCTATATGCCAAGGATCACTGGTAACACCGCGGCTGGGGGGAGAGGCCTGGGATGCTTCCTCCCAAGCAGACCGACCCTATGCACACCTGGACTCCTGCCTCTGGAACTGTGAGGGAATCCATTTCTGTTGTTTTAAGACCCCCAGTTAGTGGTACTATGTTATGGCAGTCCCAGGAAACTCATACAGATTTAAGTATCTAATTGTTTGTATATATGTGTGCTTGTTAAATAAAAGATATTTATAAATCATTGAGCAGTGAATTAAATTCATTACATTGTATTGTTAAAAAAATATGATGTTATCTATACATTTTCTATGCTTGTAGAGAAACAATCCAAGTCTACAGAGGGTTCCTCTTGTTTTAATTATTTCATTCCTTTAAACAACAAACAATGTGGCTAGAGTAAACAGAAATTTTCTTTGTGTGTGAAACAGAAAGGGTAAAGCATCCCTCCAGCATGCAGACAGGGCTCAGCCTCTAGACAGAGTCTTGGGTGTGGCAACGTCTGTGGAGTTTGGGGGTCTGCCCGTTTCGTGGGAAGGGAGTGGGGCCTTTTCCGAGAAACTCTCCCGGCGCACTCGGTCCCCAGGCAGCCACGCCAACCGCTCCCCAACTGGCTCAGGGTGCAAGCCGGGTTCGAGGGCTGCGCTGTCTCCCCGCAACCAGGAGCTCCCACCCTCCAGGCAGGACTCTACTGCTTGTGAGCCCATCTGTCCCTGAGTCTCGGGGCACGCCAGTCGGCACCTCCAGCGGTTGGCCCTTCTGTGTGGAGCAAACAGCATCTGTGCCTTTGAAAACTCACCAGCGCTCCTGGAATTCCCCCACAGGCCTCTTGTCTGCAGTCTGGCCTGAAGGTGGGAAGGTTTCAGAAAATTCCAAGGAAATGACTGTTACTGTTAAGAGTCAGAAGTGGTGCTAACAGGATGCTGAGGGCCTGTCTTCTTGCCTTGAAGACCAGGCCAGGCCACCCAAGCAGGATACCCCGGGAGCATGGCTTGATGGAGCAAGACACAGGAACTCTTTGTATTGGGTCAGAATGATGGGGACTCGTCAGAGACCCCTGACGATTCTTTCCTGCTTGCTCTCTACTGGGTCCTGTTAGGTTCCTGAAATGGACTTGCCGTAAAACTAATGATTACCTAGCTGTTCACCAGTTTCTAAAGCTGTTTCTGGGTATAATTATGAACATCACCAATAGGGAGACAGAAAAGGGCGCCAACATATTCTAAGTCCATAGCGCACCAGGCTCTTCTTTTAATTTTCCCAACTTGAGTCAGAATGACCCCATTTTACATTTGGGGAAACTGAAGCTCAGAGAAGTTAAGGAGCTTGCCCAAGGCCACACAGTGAAGACAGGACTTGTCTGGGCTTTGAACCCAGGTCTCTTTGATTCATGGGCAGATTGCAGGTCCCAGAGACACGCGTCACAATCTCTCGCATTCCACACGCTCCTCTAGACCTTGCCGCCCTCCTCCCATCAAGGGTAGAGTTGGAGCGTGTCCCTTTGATTCTGGGCAGGCTCTGTGACCACCCCGACCAGAAGGGGACAGCAGAAGGGAGGGGATGTGATTTCCAAGGCTTTGGGACACTCGTTCCTGGAACTCAACCACCGTGCTCTGAGGAAGCGCAGGCAGCCTGTGAGAGCCCCACATGGAGAGGACCCAAGGTCCCCCGGCCCATAGCCCTGGCCGCGCTCTCTGCCACGTGGGGGCTGCGCCATCTTGGAAGTGGGTCCTGCAGCCCAGTAACCGTCCCTGCTGAGCCCTTAGCCCAGGTCGCCTACTGAATAAATGACTGTTGTCTTAGGCCGCTGCCTTTCAGGATGGTCTGTTACACTGGAAAAAAAGACTAAAGATGCGGAAGCCCACTCCACTCCGGTGCCCTCCACGGCCCCCGGTTGACCCTGTGGCCCTCTGCTCTGCATTGCGTTCTCACAGGCAGAAGCAGGAGAAGCAGAAACCAAGGACAGAGGTCCCAGAAGGTTCATGTCTGGAAGGTCGAGACCCACAAAAGTATCTTAACGTCAAAAGGAAAAGCACATTTAACTTCTGTTCTCAGCGAAAGCTGGATGAAGGAGAGAAAGGCTGGACGCTTGGGGCAGAGGGTTCTCCACCTGGAAACACGTTTTCTCCCTCTCTCTGAATCTGATGACCCTGCATAAAGACACATGTTGTAAAAATGAGCTCCGTATCATGGTGCATTTGATTTGCGATCATTCCGTCTAGGTTAAGGTATCAGATTTATTTTTATGTTAGGGCATCAGCTTCTAAAATGAATTTATGTATATAAAACGTAAGGGTTAGGTGTATTTTCCATCAGAGCCGTATTTTGGGTGGGCTTTGGCAAATCTTTTTTTTAAAAATCAGGTGTTGGAATCAGGTAGCTATGAAAACAAGTGCCGTCTTTGCCCACAGCCAACACGGGCGGTCCCAGGG
The DNA here is from genome assembly GCF_963455315.2 of Globicephala melas. NCBI lineage: Eukaryota > Metazoa > Chordata > Mammalia > Artiodactyla > Delphinidae > Globicephala > Globicephala melas. The sequence goes on along the minus strand of NC_083332.1, from coordinate 60,102,297 downwards.
CAGAGGTCCCTGGAAGGGCACACGTGGCGGTGGAGTGGAGTTCTCATAATCCTTTGATGGCAGCAGACTGCCCGTCTTGGGACTGCACCTCATTCCTGTGACACTAAGTCTTTATCCTCACAGGGCCCCTAATGGCCAGTCTGGACAACCTAGTGCTGGACAGCTGGGTCTGTTAGGCCGCAAACAAACCCTCAGAAATAGCCACCCAGTTTTACTGGGCTGTCACCGTGTAGCACTGTGGCACTGCGCTAAGAGCCTTGTGTTTCAAAAGTGTTTCATTCATCCTCATTTTTGTCGAGAGGAAACAGGCTCAGAGAGTCACACAGCTCGGAAACAGCAAGCCACGCCCAGAGCCCAACCGACTGACTCTGCAGCTCTGTATCATAACAGGCCCTCCAGGCGGCTCTGCTGCACTCAAGGTTAGAACACGGGTTTCGGGAGTTGAGTCTTCACTGGAGGAAGCATCTTGATTGTCCCCAGTACGGCCCTAGGTTGTCCCTTCCCAAGGCCTTGTTGTTTGCTATTCCTTAAATTCCTGACATGCCCTTCCATGAGCTAACCCCCTTCTTCCCCACAGCCCACACACACTGTCACTCCATTTAGGATGCACTTGGCTGTACGTCACAGAAAAACTGGCTTCAGCAATGAGGACATGTACGTTTCTCACATGAAGCATCTGCTGGTGGGTGGGCCAGGTCAGATGTGGTGTCTCAGTGCTGTCCTCTGTCACTGAGGACCCAGATTTCTCCATCCTTGTGCTCTGCCGTCTTCTGCACGTTGGTGCTTGCCTTCTCACCTCATGGTTATAAGATGGCTGCCATAGCTCAAACATCACATCCTTCCTCCCACATCCCAAAGAAGAAAGAAGGGGGCAAGTGGAAAAGACACTTCGCTTTTGTAAGGGAAGGGAAGCTTTCTAAGGAGCCCAGCCAAGATATACAGCGGGGTGATTCATTTGGTTCACATCGTAGTCAAGAGCTCAGATGCTGGAGACAGACTGAGTGCAAACCCCTGCTTCACCACTTACTAGTTGTGTGACTGTGGGCAAGTTATGCCACCCCCACCCTGTGCCTGTTTTCCCCTTTATAAAACGGGGCCAACTCGGGGGGGTTATGAGGATTAAAGGAGCAGGATATGTGAAATGCAGGCACAGGGTAAGCTGCCACTGCTGTCCTCAGCTTCATCGGCCTTCTTGTGACACAGAGATTGGTGTGCAAAGGGGCGCAGAGCAGAGGCGTGAGGGGCCTGGTCCGAGAGCCCTGCGAGCTCCACACCACCTGCCGCCCTGAGCTGTCTCGCGTGGACTTTTATTTCAAGCGTGTGAGCATGGGGCAGGAAAGCTCTGTTTGTTGCAGCCACTGTGCTGGGGTCTCTCGTAGCAGCTTTATGTGACTTGGAACTGAATGTGTGTTAAATCTGACCCCTTGTGCCCTTCCGCGAGAGGCAGCAGTTCACCCCGGGAAGGATTAGCATGTCACGGTAGGAGTGCAAAGAGAAAGGCTTCCACTTCCAAAACAGGCCCTTGGGGTCTGCGGCGCCCTGATGGTCGGGAGACTGCGTTTCCTGCGTTCTAATCACCGCTCTTACACTTCAAGAGGCAAGACCCCCGAGGCAGGCTGTGGGGTCACCTGAGCCCAGGTAGCGGGGCTCCCTGCCCACACCCGAGGGCAAGCCAGGGAAGAGTGAAGAGCCCACCTGGCGGGGGACCAGGGTTCTCAGGGTCGACGCCCATGGGGTGCGGGCTGGTAGATGCAGTTGGAGAAGCTGGGTCTGAGAACTTTGGGGCTGGGAGCAATGACCCTGGGTCGCTCACCCCATGCTTTTTACATGGAACCACACATCCTCAGCAGAAAGGAGACGAGACCTCCGAGGCGGCTGAGAAGAGTGGTAGCCACAGTGTCTGAGTGTCTTGTGGGCCCTGAAACAAATGACTACAAACAGGATGACGTAAAACAACAGAAATTATTCTAGCGAAGGCCAGAAGTCTGCAATCAGGGTTTCGGCGGGCCGTGCTCCCTCCAAAGGCTCTAGGGGACGGAGGGCCCACCCCGCCTCTTCCGGATCCTGGTGGCTTCAGGCGTCCTTGGCTTCTGGCTGATGGCCAAGTCCCTGCCTCCGTCCACACATGGCCTCCGCTCTCCTCTCTGTCTCCTATAAGGACACTTTTGTCTCTCATAAGGACACTGTCACAGGATTTAGGGCCTACCCAAATCCACGGTGATCTCATCTTAAGATTGTTTTTTTTTTTTTCTTTCTTTTTAAAAATAAATATATTTATTTATTTATTTTTGGCCGCGTTGGGTCTTCGCTGCTGCGCATGGGCTTTCTCTAGTTGTGGCGAGCGGGGGCTACTCTTCGCTGCGGTGCACGGGCTTCTCATTGCGGTGGCTTCTCTTGTTGCGGAGCATGGGCTCTAGAGCACAGGCTTCGGTACTTGTGGCACACGGGCTCAGTAGTTGTGGCTTGCGGGCTCTAGAGCGCAGGCTCAATGGTTGTGGCGCACGGGCTCAGTTGCTCTGCGGCATGTGGGATCTTCCTGGACCAGGGATCGGACCCGTGTCCCCTGTATTGGCAGGTGGATTCTTAACCACTGTGCCACTAGGGAAGTCCCCATCTCAAGATTCTTAACCTACACATGCAAAGACCCTTTCTCCAATTGAGGTCACCTTCCCAGGTTTCAGAGGTTACGACACGGACATTTCTTTTTCGGGGCCACCACCAACCAGCAGTAGCCGTTCAAAGACCCTCACCTGCCCTGAGGTAGTGGCATTTGTAGCAAGAAACTGTCCCATTTCATTTGCTCGGAAAGCAAAACTGGAGCGTGGAGCGGGGAGGAGAGGATGGAAGATGTGTTCTCGGGTGTGGGCTCAGCTGCTGCGGTAAAGGTCCAGATGACGTGTGTCTAAACAAGGGAGAATGTGATTCTCGCCCACGGGCCGGTGTCCCACACAGCGCGTGCGACTGAGAGGTTGGTCCACAGTGTCAGGGGACCAGAATTGCTGTCTTTCTGGTGTGTCTGCCAACCATAGGCTGCTGCTTGCATATGCATGATTCTCCCCACAAGCAAGCCTGCTTCCGGGCAGGGGAAGGACGCAAGGGCAGCGTCGAGGGGAGAGCACGCCCAGAGCTAGTGTTGAGGTCGGTGTACACGGGCACGGCCCGGGGGGTTCCTTATGGTCGGCGTGTGTTTTGATTTCTCAGGGACTGTCTCTACTGCTGGTTCACTGTTTGGACTGCAGCCCCAGGAACTTATGCACATCACTTGCACTCGCATCCCCTTGGCCAGCGCCTGGTCATGTGACCACAGCTAGCTGCAAGGTAGCCTGGAAGCGTATTCTTTATTGGAGGTGGCCATTTGCTGGGTGGAAAATTCGATTACCGTGAGAGAAGAGGGAAATGAGATACTGGTTGCCAGTGACCGTCTCTGCAAAGGAGGGGACTGGCATTCTGGGGACAGGCTCAGCTTTTCCTGACTCTTCGGCTGCCTGGGAATTGCTGGAGGAAGGCTGATGGGTCTTTGCCTGGGAAAGTCCTAGATCTTTATGGTGTCCTGGATCCTGGGGCACAGCAGCTATGGGCCATCGCTGGCTTAGCTTTGTTCCATGTGCACTGGCTGACACCCCCAGCCTGGCAAGGGTCCAGCTCTGTCGTTTGAGACGTTGACCTGCTCCCAGCCTGTGAGCGTGAGGGGAAGTGCATTGAGTGTACACTTAGATGCCAGGCACTGCCCTAGGCATTTCCCCGCGCATTATGGTTAGTTGAGAAGCTGTAGGAGCTTCTGGCCAAAGCCCTCTGCAAAATGGGATGCAGACATTCTTCCAGAGTAGCTTATCCAAGGCCTTTGGGGGCCTGCAGGCAGCTCCCAGTGCAATTCTTCTCTAGGACGTTATGCAGCCCAGCAGGTTCAGTGACGTTACTGTCCACAGGAAGATGAGGCTACCTCCTTTCCTTGGCAGTGTCCCACTTGCATTGTTTGTTTCGGAGCTTCCTGCCGGACCCCAAAACCAGACACCCTCCACCCTACTGTCTTTGAGGCTCAGTGAGAATGGAAAATGAAATTGCCCTCTGTGAGAGATGGGGCTTTTCCTTCGTCGTCCTATTCCAGCTCACCCCTCCCTTCGTTCATTCAGCAAGTAACAGTTAAGAGCCACTTACTGAGTCCCTTCCAGGGGCCAGGCCCTGGGCCAGAATTTGCCAGACATCCTCTCCATGGCCAGTCAGTGTGTGAGATCGTGGCTAGGCAGACACAGGTGCAACAGTATAATGCGTAACCATCGTGTTAAGAACAGTGTGGATTGTCCAGAAATGATACGAAAGCGGGTCCAGCCTCACTAGGACTCGTGGGGAAATGCAAATACAAAATTCAACGAGCCCCACCTCTGGATATATTTCCAAAAGACTTGACGGCAGTGTGTTGAAGAGCTATTTGCACGCCCACGTTTATAGCAGCACTATTCACAGTAGCCAAGAGGTGGAAGCAGCCCCAGTGTCCATCAACGGACGGATGGACAGGCAAATGTTGTCCGTCCCCACGATGGAATATTATTCAGCCGTAAAGAGGAAGGAGATTCCCACATGTGCTACAACGTAGATGAACCCTGAGGGCATCACGCTAAGTGAAATGAGCCAGTCACAAAAGGGCAAGTCCTGTAGGATGCCACTTACACGAGGTCCCTAGAGGATCCCATTCATAGAGATGGAAAGTACCATGGTGGGTGCCGGGAGCTGGGGCAGGGCAGATGGGAGTTCAATGGGGTTTCAGTCTGGAAAGACGAAAAAGTTAAGGAGATCTGTTTCACAAGAATGTGAATGTGCTTACTACTCCTCAACTGTACACTTAAAAATGGTTAAGATGGTAAGTTATGTGTTTTTCTACTACAATTACCAAAGAAAAACCAAGTTAACATTTTTTACCCATTGGATTACGTATGTTAATGGTGGGAGTGTCAGTCACTAAACTCTCTAGGGAAAGTAATCACGTCCTTAACATTTTAAATTCACGTTTCGTTTGATGCCCCAGTCCCTCACTTGGACATCTCCAGAAACAAAGAAGGTGGCTGGTTGGCGTAAATAAGGCCCTTGGAGTCCCTCAGCCCTGTGCCCGGCACTCAAGACGTAGCTGTGGCTACAACTGTTACAGTGACAAGGTAGTGATGAGAGGGTCCTGCTGCCCCCACCCCGCAGGCAAGGGTCTCCAGAGCAACAGAACGAATTGGATAAATATGTAGGAGAGATACATTATACATACGGGATATAGAAAGAGACGTGCTTCAGGGAATTGGCTCATGCCATCGCAGAGACCAGCAAGTCTGAAACCTGTAGGGCAGGCCGGAAACTCAGGCAGGAGTTGATGCTGCTGTCTTGAGGCAGAATTTCTTCTTCTCTGGGAAACCTCAGTTTTGCTCTTAAGGCCGTCACCTCATTGGATGAGGCCCACCCACATGGTCCAGGGTCTCCTCTTAAAGCCAATTGACTGTGGATTCTGTCCACATCTCCCAGACACCTTTGGAGCAACACCTAGATGAGTGTTTGGTTGAATAACTGGGTGCTACAGCCTGGCCAAGTCCACACGTAAACCAGACCATCGCAGGGGCAGATCACACTGCGCTTGGCTGGGTCCCTCTTTCCCTGCAGACCCCGGGCTCTGGGGACCAGGCAGGGCTGTGAGCAGCTCTGGTTGGTTCTATTTGCTCAGCCCATCCAGTCAGAATTATCTTAAGGGATTGGCTGAAACATTGAGGTTTTAACCAATCATTCTCCATGTCCAAGTTTGTCAGTTCGACCAAAAAAAAAGATCCGAGTCTCCACCATTTGCTGGCCTTTCTGCCACCAGGCAATTTGACATGTGGACAGCCTTCTCATTAAAGGTGGACCCTGCCCATGGGTTGGTGGTGGGGCCATCACGCAGATGCAGGAAGCGAGAATAACCATAGCAATGCTTCCTGAGCACTTATTATGCACCAGGAGGCTTTAACCACTTTACAAGTATTAACTCCTTTAATTATACAGCTAGATGCTGTGATTATACCCACTTTAAAGATGAGGAAACTGAGGCCCCCAAAGGCTAAGTTACCTGCTCAGGGTCATGTGGCTAATACATGGGGGAGTCAGGATTCCAACCCAGATTCTCTGGCTCCAAAATGCATTGTCCTGAGCCTATAGCATGTGCCATCCTAGGATGTCACTATCTGTCCACTTGTCAGACTTGGGAGGTGACAGCTGTGGGCAGGACACACATCTGGGAGTCTCAGCCCCGACCCAAAGTTCCTCTTTGGACAAACACAAACTTCATTTCTCTCTTGAGGATGCATCTCCTCATCCAAAGCAGGACTTAATCCCCCCGTCTCTTCTCTGGAATGTTTCGAGAATTTGTGTCTGTCAAACGCTTTGGAGAAACATGAAAAGAATTTTTTAAATGCCAGGTCTTCTTTTTTTTTTTTTTTTTTTTTAAATCAATTATAGATTTGCCTTTGGGGGTAACCCTATAACAACCTAAAATCCCAAACTCTCATCCCACTGGAGCGAACAAAAATAATCGCTCCGTTAGGTTTTCAGCGATCGCTTAGGATTTCATATTCACGGGCACCAAGGAGAGAAGTGGGATCTGGGGAGGAATTCTGGAGCCTCGAGCCCTGCGCGTTCCTGACTCGGCGCTGCACGGCCGCAGAGCCAGCTTGTTTGCAAGCAGCGTTTGCACAGGCAAAGCACTTCTGACAGGTCCTCTTGAGGGGGTCTGGTAACTAGACGCTCTGCAAACTGGAAGAAATTAGCCCCGACCACAGCCCATCCAACAGATCCATATTTAATAATACTTCCCAAATGTGTGAAGCACTTAGTTTTAGAATAACAGGAAGACGGGAATCGCCTGGAACCGCGGATTTGAATTTCATCCTGGCTGTCACATCCTCCCGGGAAGCCCTGCTTTCTCTGGCCAGTGAAGAGTGGCGGGCACAGCCCCATCCAGCCGCCCAGCGTTCCCCCACCTTGGGGCTGGCATGTCTCAGGGAGGGTGACATCCCCGGGCCTTGCATCCTGGCCTGGTGTGCTTGCGTAAGGCGCCCATGATCCAGCCAGGCCCGGAAACGTGAGCGCCTCCACGGGGTCCACCGGGCCACGGAAACCACCACAGAATCGCTGCCTGCCTTCTGCTCTGCTCCGTAGAGCTGCCCGCCTCGTGGCAGCTCCAGGAGGCCCTTCTGACAAGAGAGCATTGTGACTGGGGTCTGACCCCTCCCTGTCACAAAGGGGCCTTTCACGGCTGTGATCTGGGGGGTGGGGTGGGGACCGCACACCCTCTCTTCAGCCAGCTCTGGGCACGGCAGCCCCGGCTCACCGAGCGGTACCTGGAACCAGCCCTCATCTGGAATCAGACCCTTTATTTGATTTCCAACAAGGAGCCCTCCTGACGGCGGCAAACTTGTTTGTCCAGGAGAGAAGTGGTTGGCTGTTTACTGCAACAGAGATGATATAGGAGGCTCACAGATCCCGCTGTCTGAAAAGCGATTTCCTTCTCGAAGAAAGGCTCCATTTGGATGGATGGATGGATTTCTGGTGTCAGCGGTTTCGGAAGGATACAAAAGAGATGGACGGCCCCGTTACGTGCGGGGAGCTTGGCGCCTTGGGGGAAGGATGGGAGGGAAAGAAACTTCGCGCTCTGTCCTTCGGGCGCTTGGAGTATTGACCCACCTGAACAAATAGCTAATTCACAAATGTCTGCATCCTGCAAAAGGCGTCTCAGAGAGGGAGGGTGGGCGTGGACCCCGGCTGGGCGCGTGGAGAGCACGGCGCGCTGTGCGTGTGCCCGTGCTGGGGATCTCAGATGTAATTGCTTTCAGCAGAACACGGCCCTGCTGTGTAATTAAGCCGCGGGGGCTGCGGGCTCCCAGAGTTTAAGTGATTTCATGTGCATCTGGTGATTATGCCGCTCGCCTCGGATAAAAGCGCTGCTTTATTTTCACCTACAAAATGGTTCCCAGAGAGGACTGGGCGGCAGCAGTGCCTGCCCACCTCGGCGCTGGGGCTGGCAGCTCCTTCCCGGTGGTGGTGCCAGTGGGGAGATCAGGGAGAGGAGCTGCGGGGACTCCCGCCACCCTTCGCCGGGATGACCGCACCGGCCCCGGGTCGACCTGGATGGACTGGGCCGGCGTGTTCTTCCTTGCGGGACACGCTCGTCAAAGCCAAGGTTTTATTGCGGGAGACATGAGTGTCGCTGCTCTTCGATCCACCTCTACTTTTATCATTAAAAATGATCAAAATGACCCAAAATGCAAGTAAAGGAAAGGCGGGCAGGAGGGAGACTGCCAGAGTGTGATGCAACTTTACCCCTTCAGCCCAGGAAACCCACAGAGAGAAGGATGGGTCACGAGAGATTTTGAAATGGGATGGGCACCCTGACCAGGCATCTGCGGCTGAGGGAAGAGCATGGACCGGCTTCTATCCCTACCTAAAAAAGTCTAACCCACAGTTCAGAATGTTTTCATTTTTAAGATAATTTTCAAAAAATTATTCTGTTCCCCCTCGTTGCCTGATAATGCCCTCTGGCTGTGTGGCCTCAGGCAAGTTAACTTCTCTGAGCCATTTCATTTTTTTAATGTGTAAAATAGGATAATAATACCTACCTTCTCTGGGGGAGTTGTTGCAAGGATGGAATATGTGTCATGAGGTATAAACCTATTGACCTGGTAAGAATGGCAATAATGTATCGTTAAGTGAGAAAGGAAAATCGCGAGACAATAGCAGATACTCGTACGGCATGCACTAGGCACTGTATACATCCTCACAACAATACTATGAGGCAGGTACTATTAGTAATCCCATTTGGTAATTGAGGAAACACAGAGAAGCCAAGCAACCTGCCCCAAAACACACAGCTGTAAGTGGCCTAGCCAGGATCTGAGCCCTAAACCACTGTAGTGCCCCACCTCGACTTCGTAAACACAAACCTCAATAAAACGCCATATGTTTATGTCAACGTGGAGAAAAATGTGAGAGGACGCAGCCGGACACACGATCCACGCAGGTCACCTTGGAGCAGAAGCGGGGGTGAAAACACAGCTGGGAACGGGGAGGTTATTAATTGTTCGTGTGAATAGTCTTCTCTCAGTTGTCATTTTAAAGATGAATTTAATAAAGCACGTTTTGAAAAGACAGTGAGGCTTTGCCGGACTTCTCAAGTCTTTGAGTCTGTTCGTTTGGCATCGTTCTGACACTGGTACAGACAGCACAGGGGCTGTTTTGCCATCGGAGTTGGTTGTCAGAACAACAATGGTATGGGCTTAGCGTTACCAGGATCCGGCCTGAGTTTCTTTGCTTCTGGCTCAACCATCCCAGTTCTCGGCAGGGAAAGGGCACAGTGGCTGTTCCATTAAGACTCGGCGTGGGGGCTTCCCTGGTGGCGCAGTGGTTGAGAGTCCGCCTGCCGATGCAGGGGACACGGGTTCGTGCCCCGGTCCGGGAAGATCCCACATGCCGCGGAGCGGCTGGGCCCGTGAGCCATGGCCGCTGAGCCTGCGCGTCCGGAGCCTGTGCTCCGCAACCGGAGGGGCCGCAGCAGTGAGAGGCCCGCGTACCGCAAAAAAAAAAAAAAAAAAGACTCGGCGTGTGCGCCCAGCAGCGCTGCAGCCCCAGTGGGGAGACAGAGCAACTGCTGATAAACGCCAGCTCTCCAGGGATTTTGTGTGATTTCCCAGTGAAATCTCCCAAAGGGCAGCCTTTTCTCTAACTGGGGCTGCTTACTCTCGCTGAGACGGCGAGGTCTCGGTTCTTTGTGGTGCCGTGCATGAAATGAGCAACTCCCTTGAGTTTTGTGAGCTGGGGTTCAGGATTCTTGGTCTCCTGGTGTCTCAGCTTGGACCCCTAAGAAGCAGAGCCTGCGCCAGGAGCGGGGCGGGGTGGGTTACTTGGGCGGGGGGATCCTGGGCAGTAGGTATGAGGGAGTGTGGAGACTGGAACAGGGAAGGAATGAAGGATGCCTTAACGCACGAGGAGCAAGCATGGTTCCACTGCAGACCCCCGAGAAACCTGGCGGACTCACCTCGCCCCCGGGACGCAGGAGAGCTGGGGCGATTGTCCACAGCCCACTGGTTGAGGGGCACCCCGGGCATCAGCCTCCCCGCACTTTGCAGCTGCTCCTGTACAGGGCTGAGCAACCCCCTTGGGGACAGAGGAAGCCCCCGCCCTGCCCCCTCTAGGTGGGTCAGATGAGGCACAGGTGTTTGAGGTGGGACGTTTTCAGGGAGCTGGGTAGTGTACCTGCTGCTGCAGGTACAGTCAGGTGGGCCAAAAGGATTTGGGCCGATTAATCAACCACCACCCGCCCTCCCATATATTCATACATAAAAGATGCTGGTTCATTGAAAACCTTCTCTCACTCCTACTGCCTCGATCTTCAAGAAATATGTCTCAGGGAGTAAAAGTACTGCTAAATCTCTAAGGAGTATTATCATTAAAATTACTAATAATGTACCTGTAATAGTTAGAGTTGGATTAAAATTAAGAGATGCATTATAGCAATTGCTAAAATCAGTGCTTCCCAAATTTTAATCTGCACATGGATCAGCCAGGAATCTTGTTTAAAATGCAGATTCTAATCCAGTAGGTCTGGGGTTGGGTTAAGATTCTGTATTTCTAACCAGCTCCCAGGTGTCACGGCTGCTGGTGCATGGATCACGCTTCGAGTAGCAAGGGTTTAAATGAGTTAAAAGTTTCTCTTTCATGAAAATCCCGGGAGACAGTCTGGGCCAGTATGCTTTTCTCTATGTAGTCCTCAGGGACCAGGCTCCTCCCATCTTGTTGCTGTAATGTGAGCAACCTCCACTCCGAAGGTCCAGTCGATAGCCCAAGATGGCTGCTTCAATTCCAGCCATCGCACCTACATTCCAGTTAGCAGTAGAGAAGGGGATGAAGAGGGGCCAAGTAGTTGTGGTTTTATAAATTTAAGCTTTTTGTAGATCCACATGCATTTGTAATGAACAATAAATAGAAATCTCATGTACCCTTCACCTAGTTTCCCCCAATGGCAACACCTTGAAAAGCAATATTACAATATCACAATCAGGATCTTGACATTAATATAATCCTCCAATCTAATTCAGATTTCTGCAGTTTTACGTGTGTGTGTGTATGTAGTTCTGTGCAATTTTATCACCTGTGTATGGTTGTATATCCACCACAGTCAAGATACAGAACAGTTGCATCACCATAAGTATCTCCTGTTGCCCTTTTATAGCCACACCCACATCCCTCCCATCTGCATCTCTGGTCCTTAACTTCTGGTTGCCAGGTGCAAACGATTTTGGCCAGGGTTCTTTTTCTTTTTTTTTCTTTTAGTAAATTTATTTATTTATTTTTGGCTGCATTGGGTCTTTGTTGCTGCGCACGGGCTTTCTCTAGTTGCAGCGAGCGGGGGCTACTCTTCATTGCCAGTGCATGACTTCTCATTGCAGTGGCTTCTCTTGTTGCGGAGCACGGGCTCCAGGCACGGGAGCTTCAGTAGTAGCTGTGGGTCGCAGGCTCTGTAGTTGTGGCTCACAGGCTGTAGTGCGCAGGCTCAGTAATTGTGGCGCACGGGCTTAGTTGCTCCGCGGCATGTGGGATCTTCCCTGACCAGGTCTCGAACCGTGTCCCCTGCATCGGCAGGCGGATTCTTAACCACTACGCCTGGGAAGCCTTTGGCCAGCGTTCCTGATTCCTATCAGCATGGTAGTTTTTTCTGTCCTTGAACTCCACGTAATGGAATCACAGAGCACGTACTCTGTGTCCAGCTGCTTTTTGTCAGCACGCTTTTGAGCTTCATCCTTCATGCTGTGTGCATCAGGAAGGTTTTTGGTTTTTTTTTTTTAATTGCCTCTCATTCCATTACTTAAATAAACTGTAATGTGTATGTCCATTCACCTGTTGAGTCATTTGGCTGGCTTCCACTTTTTGGCTATTATGAATAAAGCTGCTGTAAAAATTTGCATACTTGCCCTTTTAGGGACATCTGTTTTCAGTTATTTTGGGTAAGTGTTCAGGAATGGAATTGCTGGGTTGAAAGGTAGACATATGTCCTACTCAGTAAGACACCACCAAGCTGGTTTCCAAAGTGGTTGCATTTGGTGTTGTCAGTGGATTTAATTGTAGCTCCCTGGCGTGTGCAGTGCTATCTCACTATGGTATTGATTTGCAGTGCTGATGGCTAATTATGTTGAGCATCTTTTCATGTGATAAATGGCCATTTATATATCTTCTTCTATGAAGTGTCTGTTCAAATAGTTTGTGCATCCTAAACCTTGAATTATCTTTTTTGATTACTGAGTTGTAGGAGTTCCTGTATTCCGGATGTGATCCTTCATTAGACATATGTTTTGCAAGTATTTTCTCGCCATCTGTAGCTTCCCTATTCATTTTCTTAATGGTGTCTCTTAAAGAGCAAAGGTTTTAAATTTTGGTGCAGTACAGTTTAGCAAGTTTTAATTTAGTTAGTGCTTTCTGCATTCTCTCTAATAAACTGTATGTTATCTATGCATCTTGGCTATGTTTAGGTGTACGATTCATCTCAGATTTTTGTGTGTGGTGTCAGAGAGGTGTCAAGTTCATTTCTTCTCCCGAAGGATATCGAGTTGTTCCAGCAGCATGTTAAAAGGATCATCCTTTCCCCCACTGAGTTAATAATAATTATTGATATTGACGGTTTGTGTTTTCTCTCTTTTTTGCTTGATCACTTGAGTTAGAGGCTTATCAATTAATCTTTTCAAAGAAACAACTTTCGCCTTTTGATGTTTTTCTGTTACTGAAATATTTTTATTTCCTTGATGTCTGCTCTTCATTATTGCAGTCTGCTTACTTTTACTTACACACTTTTACTTACTTATTCTTCTTTTTGTAGCTTTCTAACTTGGTTGTTTAGACCACTAACTTCAAACTTTTCTTCTTTACCAACAAACATAGGCATCAAACCTATACCTTTCTCTCTAAGGATCACTTTAGCTGAGTGCTGCAAATCATAATATGCTTTGCTTTCATCATCATTCATTACAAAATATTTCATAATTTCCCCTGTGATTTGTTCTGTGACACATGGGTTCTTTAGACGTGTGTTCCTTAATTTCCAAGTATTTGGGGATTTTTTCCAGACATCCCATTGTGTTTATTTCTCATTTAATTCCACTGTGGTCGGAGGATACATTCTGTGTGTCAGTCCTCTACAACGGATGGCAACTTGTTTCATGGTCCAGCGTGTGGTCTGTCTTGGTGAACATTTCACGTGCTCTCATTCTACAGCTGTTGAGTGAATATTCTGTACGTTCAATTCGGTCAAGGTGGCTCAGAGCGTTTATATTTGTACTGATTTCTTTTGTCTACTCATTTTTTCTGTTACTGAGAAGGAGATTTTAAAATCCCCAATTATGACCGTGGAGTTTTTGGGTTTTGCCTTTTTTATTTACTGTATAATTTTGCTTAATGATATTTTGAAGCTCTGTCCTTAAATGCATAGACATTTACCTATTCACTTAGATTTATATATATTTATTAATCACTATATATACAATACATGACCTATACATGTATGTCTATACCATGTATACATATATACCATATGTAAATATATATACAGCATAAATACTGTATATATAAATACTGACACAGTAGGTATGTATTCATATGTGTGTATATATGTATATACGTGTGTGTGTATGTATGTGTGTATATATATATACATGGCTTACTCTCACCTCTGTGGCCCATCTGTCCAGTTTCAGCGCCTCCTCCCCTGGGGGACCCCCACTCTTATTCTTGCAGAGTTCCTTTACTCACACAGAAGGAGATGCAGACATGTGCGATACTTTTCTCCCTACGCGCTGCCGCGATGGGGCGTGGCCAGCATGATAGGTCTTGACGCTGCTCTCGTGTCAGTCCATGACCGCTTCCTTGTGACGGCTCGTGTCACCAGCCCCACTGAGGGACCTTTGGCTCGTTACAGTCACCGCCTGTCACAGCGTTGCCTCTCTGTCCTGCTTCCAGCTCCCTCACTGCCCCTTGGTCCGCTCGCCACACACCTGCCCAGGAAGTGGGCAGGCAAACAGAGCTCCCCGTCTCCTCCAGAGGTGAGGCAGGGGACTGTACGCACCCCACATGTAGCACTTCCTTCTCTCACAGATGGGGGCCTCCCCCTCCAGGAGGCTCTGCCTTCGCCCACCCCCACCCCTTCCGGTGCATGAAGCTACCCCGCAGCGGCCAATGACCAAGGCTTGTGTAAGAAGTCCTTTTATGCAAACACCCTGAAACCGGCGATGGCATTTTGCAGCTACTGCTTCTGTCTTGGGCACTATAGTCTAGTGATCAAAAGCCTGGCCCCAGCTCTGCCACCAGCTTGCTGGGTGCCATTGGTAGTACTCAGCTGTGGGACACTGGGATGGTAACAGCTGGCATGTTGAGGGGTTGCTTGTCCTCTTAAGAGCACTGCATGTTTAATCGCTTTCACCTGACCGGTCACACTACTTTCTCCGGGGGTCTTTCTGAGGCACAGAGAGGTTAAGTTTTTTGCCCAAGGTCACACAGCTCAGTAGAGCTAGGATTTAATCCCAGCAACCTGGTTTCAGGCTATTAGGACAGTTAAACCTATCAGGGAACAGAAAGCATTTAGACAAGACCTGGTGCCCAGTATGGGCTCATTAAGTATTAGCTCTTGTCATCATTACTCACCCAAGGAATTGGAATGTGGCTGGTATTGCCTGGGTTAAAGAGGAGGCAGAACTGGAAAATCCCAGGCACACTTGGAAAAGCCAGACGTTCACATTCACCCCATACAACTTTGAAACGCACTAGGTCCACGGGGCGGAGCGGGGAAGAACAGCTGCCGTTGGCATCAGGTGGGGAGCGCCGGTGAGGGGGTGAACCTGGGTCACCCAGTTATTGAAAGCCCAGCTGAAGCCTCACTTCCCATCCATCGTGCTAGTGCAGGACGCCGTCAACATGAAATGTGCAAACGATTTAGAGTCCCTTTGCTTTTCTCTGCGGCAGAGAGAGAAGCAAAGAAGTTAGCAAACTTGTTTTGGCAGAGGAAAAAACATAAAACGCCCAAACCACAGAATTCTCAAAAATATTGCTAAGCACTAATTTCGCTAACATGTTAGACAGCCTTTCGGATCTAGGCAGACCTGTGCCTCGGCTGGAAGCGGTTCCCGAAAGCCATGTGATCCCACATCCACCCTGGGCATGTGAGGATGATGAGGAAATCAGCTCCGGCCTGCCCTTCCCGTCCAGCCAAGTCGAGCGGGGCATTCCCGAGCGCATGAGCCCAGGACCCACCCGGAAGATGCCGCTGGTCTGCAAAAGTCCCAGCCCGCCCGCCCTGCCCTCCTGAATTACATGCCCTCGACACATTGTCAGACCAAACCCACTCCCCAGGTCAAAGTCACAGACCCAGAAAGACAACTTCAGGGTGCGACAGAGCTCCCTGTTGGCACATCCCCCCCCTCGTTCAAGGTCAGCATCTCTATCGAAAACAGGGAGGCAGATAGGATAGCATCCCTGTTAAGAAGGTAATGAGTCACAAATGCTATTTCGATGGTTTTCTTTGAAAGACGTACACATAACCAAACCAATTTTAATTAAAGATCTTGTCTTTGTAATCAGGCAGCCACAAATGAAGGCAAAACTGCTTTCATGTGGAATAATATACACAGAGCCGAACAAGTTTTCCCATAAAAAGGCAGGGTGGGTTTTTGTTTTGTTTTTTTTCAAATAAGAAAATAGTTTGTTCCTAGCAATACGGGGGATGCCAAAAAAAAAAAAAAAAAAAAAAAGCTATCTTTTGCAAAGTATAAAATTTTGAATTGCCCTCATTCCCCCCTTGGAAGCCACTTGTTGGTGTTAAACCAGTTGGAACGTTTGCCAAATTCACATGCCATCTGGGAGTATCCTACCCTTTGAGATTAGACGTGTGATCCTGATCCTTCAGCCAAAAACGCAGTCGAAAACCAAATAAACGCACCTGCAAGTACACCTAAGGCGCAAATGGTGGAGACGTGATGGTAACACACCACGGTGCGTGTTCCTGCGGAAGAGAGAACCTGGATATCACAAACGATACTTTGATTTTTAGTTTTAAACGACACCAGAATTGAAATACTTCTACTAAATACATCCTCCGAAACCAGCGAGGAGATAATCGTTCTCAGTGAAATATGCCCTTAATTTAATAATCCACGGAGGAAAATGCATCCGAGGTGGTCCGGGCATGGCCGCTCATTCCTGCTTCTTGAATCACGTCTTTACTAAGGAGAGTCTCAGGGTGGACGCCTGTGGCCCGTCCTGCAGACCACCGCCCCACGTCAGGCTGAGCATGTCTTCGGACGTGGCTGGATGCCCTCTGGCTAAGGAAGGCTGGAAGGGCAGCGGTCATCTTGAGGCCTCTTGGCACCCCTAATGTGGGGAGCAAGAGGCCACCGGGCCACTGTCTGCTGAACTGGACGACCCTCGGGACAGCAGGACCACGTTGGCTCCTGGGGGCTTCCTTAAGCATCTTCGGATGAGTGACTGTCTTTGCTGGTCTTACAAACCTGGAGTTTTGTTATCTGGCGATAAGCAGAACACATGACGGGGAAACAGACGATACTAGCACAGTTTTAAACGCAGTGTAGCTTCTGTGCTGTCTGAGTGACAGAACTCACGCCAGCAGCTGCTGGTGCTGCCGGGTGGATGGGCACCCGGATGCTGGGCAGTATCTCACAGCCAACCTGGACAGGTGTGCAATCTCTGTGACCCGCTCACTGGGTGTCACATCCCACGTAGGAGCTGGCCTGTCACCCTGTTTGATCAAATTCTGGTTCCGAGAATAGCAAATCAGCTTTCATTATTATTCTGTTTGGGGAGGGCCTGATATGAGGCAGAAGACACGGTCCTCTCTTCTTGCCCCCGGGTCATGTGTTCCAGGTGCGTTTCACAGACCAGCGGGGGTTGGAGAGCCCACAGATGCACGCCCTCCTTGGCCGTGAGAGCTGGTGGCTCAGCACAAAGCGGGGTGCTCTGGACGTACTGGCCACCCTCGTGCTCGTTCTCCAAGGCACAGAGCCACGTAGAGTTCTGGGGAAAAGTGGAATTTTCCCCACTTAGACTCCTGGGGAAAAGTGTGGGTTTGGGAGTCAGACAGCTGAGGCTGCTTCCGCCTCTAGCTTCGTAGCTCTGGGACAGTGTCTCATCTGTAAACGGCAGAGGCAGCAGCCTGGCCTAAATTTTTCGTATTGATCACATGCCAGAGACTTGGGAGGAGAGTGGACCTGCTTACACGAATGGACTACACCGACTGTCCTGCAAGCGCACAGTAACCTCTGAGACACAGGAGTGCTTTTGTGAATGGAGCACTCTCTGCTCTGAAAGTCGTTGTTGTGCCTCTCCTCCCTCAAGGTTCTTTCCTGCGCCCACATTCTAGGCTGTTCTAGGCGCTCTTCCCAGAATGCCTTGGAGCGTCCTGGGACAGAGCTGGACGCAGGGGTGACCACAGAGACGGAGTCTGCCCCTCGATGGCCTAGCTGGTGTGCGGCTGGGATGGTTTCCCCGAGCCTGGCAGTGGGATGGCTTCGCTTTGCCACCTCTCTCCACCCCCGCCCTCCCCCGTAAGGCACTGGGGACTTGCTGGCAATGAGGAAAGAAGGGGACTGGCTGAACCTAAGGAGAGGAGGGCACTGACCATTCAGACAAGGGACATGTGGACCACGGTGCTAAGGAGACGGAACTGCAAGTCATCAAGCTCTGAGCTGACCCGAGAAGCCGTTCCTGGACGATCAACAATTATGAACGTCTACGTGAGCCTACTGTCAGCTGTTTACTAGTCTTTGAAATCAGACAGCAACGGTTCAACCTTGGCGGCAGGCAAAATGACCTCGCATTTGTCGTAGTAATGAACTTCTTCCTTTGAATCAAGGACAACATCTTTTAAGGCCTTGTCTGCATTTCACAGATTCAGAGCAGGGGGTCCCCACCTCCCTGAAGGACCCAGTGCTTCCGCAGACACACTGAGCTTCCTCAGGCCTTCCTTCTTCCTGAAATCCGCCTCCCCCAGCCCCGCCAACCTGCCTTCCCCAGGCCAACACACCCTGCAGGTTGCAGCCACGCACAGCTGCCTCTGATCCCCAAGACCAGGCCACGGGTCCCCTCTGTTGTAGCCAAGGCTGCACGCCCCTGTTGTAGTGTCATCACTTGTTTTGTAGGTTTTGAATATCTTCAGCTGGAAACAATAGAAACCCAAAGTAACAGTCGCTTAAAGAAGGCAGATTTGTTTTTCTTTTTTCTTTTTCACACCAAAGTCTGGAGTAAGGCAGGTCAGGGCTGGCGTGGTGCCGCTCCTTCATAACGTCCTCAGGACGTGGCCTCTTCTGTCTGATTAACCTACCACATGGGGCCTCTTTGCCCAAAGCCACCTTGCTCAAGATGGCCACTTCAGCATCTCCATCCCAGCCAGCAGGAAAGAAGATCTCCGAGAGGAGAGGGCAGAAAGCTGGGATCAACTGTGTTGTTCAAAGGAAGGGCCACCCCACTCTGCTTAATCTGATTGGCCAAAATGTAATCACATGGCCACATCTAGCTGCAAGGGAGGCTGGGAAGTGTAGTTTTAATTGTGGCTGAACACATGCCAGCTAAACTCAGGGCTCTGTTGCTTTGGCGGGTGGGGAGAACGGGGTGACAAATAGGGGAGGAGAGCAGCCGTCTTGTCCACGTCATCTCTGTATTCCTAGTGCTCAGCGTAGAGACGGATTGTTCGATATTCTCAGTAAATAAGTGAAGCTTGAACGAGTGAATGAACCAGTGGCTGGCAGCGGGACCCGGACGTGCGCTCCGCTCTGGGGGGTGCCTTGTGGGACTGCAGGCCCAGGGCACTCTTGGCTCAGCTGCTGGGCAGCCCCAGAGAGCAGTGTTCTGAGTGTGGGTGTAAAGGGGGTGAGGAAGCTTTGATTTCATAGATGCCCAGGGAGGTGGGCAGGGGGTGTGAGCAGGCCTGCAGGGAAAGGGTCATCTCAGCGTCCGACTGGGGGACTCCAGTGAGGGTCCCTCATTGCCTCTCCTCTGCTCCTCTCCCGTCTAAGTGCCCAGCTGTCCTCTCCGACTTCTGGGGTCTGAGCCTGGCACAGAGTTTCAGCAGGTAACTCCACCCGGCTGTCTGCATTTGATTTTTCCCGTGTCACTGGGGCCCAGCTCTGCCGACAGCTGTGCGGCAGGATCATCCTTTCCAACCCAATTAGCAGCAGACCCCCCCAGACACCAGGGAGACCTGAGGCGGTTCCCTTCCCACAACGAAGCTCGCTGCGGCGGAGTTAGGCTGCTTGGTGTCTGGAAGGAGGGGAAGGGACAGGGAGAAAGGAAGGAGGCGAACCGATACTCCGGCGGGGGGGAGAGGGAGGATGCTCCTGGACTTGGCCCGACCAAGAATGAAAGAGGCAGGAAAGGCCGAACCACCCACGCACTTCCCCCATATGGCGTCGCAGCTGTGACTCCTTAAGCTCCACTTGGGGCCCAAACACGCAGAGGACTCACGTTCCTTTCTTTCCTGGCAAGAAAATGATGAGGGGCCTTCGTCTGCATCCTCCGTCCTCACCTGGAGGGGAGAGAGGAGAGAGAAATCTCCTGAGAGCAGCAGGGATTTGCAGCTGTCGCATCCAACCCCCTCCTTCTGGAAGGAGAAACTGAGGCTCCGAGGGGGGCATGCATTGCCCGAGGTGCCAGGAGAGCTGGGACCAGCCCCGGGACCTCCTGCCTTCCAGTCACTGGTGTCCCGATAGGTTTCCCAGAAGGGCCTGTTTTGCACCATTTGTCACCTTGCCTCAATTATGCCTGGACCAAGAAGAGCACGCAGTACCGGATGTCAGGAATTTACCCCAATTTCCCACTGGGAGGCTCAGAGTACCTTGTTTCATAATTTCCTCCCCCCGTTTACAGCATCGGGGGGAGGCCTCCTCCTGGGATCAGGCATTCCTTCTCTGGATGAGGAAACCGAGGGACGGGCCAGCTGATGAGCCGCATCCCCGGAAAGATGCCCTCATCGGGAGACGTCCCGCTCTTGGACACGCGCTGAGGCTGGTCCGGGTCCCCAGAGGCTGCCTGTGGCGTTGTTCTCGTGCGGCTTCTGCACCCCCAGAGCTCTTTCTTAGCTGACGGTGTACATCAACGTCACTAAGACGGCGTCACCAAGAACAGAGCCTCTTTTGAGTCCCAAAGAACCGAATGACCCCCAGACTGAGAGTGAGCTGGGCTGAGGACGTGAACATGCCCGGGTCCCAGCCGGGGTGGGACTGGGTAACTGCAGACACTCCGAGCGTCACAGGAATCCCGTTTAAAACGAGGGCTGGGATTATGTGCCACTCACCTTCCTGCCCTGGCATCCCATTATTTATTTATTTTTTAGTTCCACGTCCAATGCAAACGTGCTCCAGACCCACAAGTCTGGTCTGGCCTCCCCCATCAGCAGCTGATACCGTGGTGCGGAGCCCCCCACCCTGTGTGCCTTCCTAAGGGCAGGGTGGGTTGCCCGGCAAGTCTCCTGGTTTGGGGGACCCGCTCGTGAACTTCGCCCCTTGCTAATTATCCCTCCCAGTTACTCGGCCTGATAACTGTTGCGTTTGGAAACAAATGACACACTTTTCCTACATCTGCTCCAAATTTGTCTCTCAGAAATTAGAGAATTTAGTTATGCGGTATTACATGGCAATCCGGGCTGGGCCTCAGAGTATGGAACTGATTGGATATTCCGCCCAGAATAAGAGGAGTTTCGAGCTCTTTCCAGGAAATTGAGTGGAACACGCAAACTGACATCCAATATTAAATATTATATTTGTATAGTTGTTCTGTAGAGTTCCCTGGCATCCAACATCTGGGAGCGAAATTTATAAATGGAGAAATTGAATACCTGGTTAGAACGATGCTCATCAGAGCTAAGAAATTAAAATATTACTGTGTGCACTCCAAGGCAGTCCGCTTCTAAAGGTAGAGCTATTAAAATATGATTAGCTGAACCATATTTTGTCTCAAAAATGTCATACACCATTAAAGTTGAAAAGACTTTGATGCAAATACCCCTGGCAAAGGCTTTGCCCCGTCAGCAGCAACGCGCTCGGGAATGTCCACTACAAATATACAGTCCTGCTGAGGGAGGGGGCGGCTGCCGGGGCAGCAGGACGCCCAGTACCTAGGGACTGGGGCTCCCAGGCTGAGGAGCGTCTCACTGTGCGACATTTCAGGCCAGGGTCCCCAGAGTTCGAGGGGCAGCTGCAGGATTGGGTGCAAAATTGAAGGGAGTGCCAAAAATCTCGGTAATCAAGATGAGTTAAGATTTTGGTATAATAGTAAAAAACAAAATAAAACGGACAAACAAACAAAAAGCCACCTGGCACACTACTGCCTACTGCCTGGCCTGTTTTTGTAAATAAAATTTGATTGGAACTGGGGCCAAGATGAGGGTGTGGCAGGTGAGGCAGTGTCACGCCAACTCAGGATCAGATTCTGTCCTTCCTTGAAATTTGATCTTTTGTCCATCGTGGATTTTTTGAAAATTCATTTTGAGACTTTTGGCCTCCATTTAAATGTTGGGCCCAAGGCAAATGCCTTACTCCCTTCCCACGGCCCCAGCCCTGGCCAGGGGAGTCGTTCTGGGTAGTGATGCCCCCATCCCCATGCCCCAGCCAAGGCCCCTACGCTCAAGCTGGGCAGGTTGTTACTCTGAGGAGCCCCCATGCCTGTGCTTGGAGCAGGTGGAGGAGACTCCTCCAGCCCCGGGAAGTGGCTGTTGCCCAGCCCGCTTCTCATCAGCCGGACTGAGCTGAGCTATGGCCTCGGTCTGCATGTGGCTGCCCCTTCTCTCTCTGTGGGCTACAAAAATGGGGCAGGGGTGGTAGCCTCTTGGCCAGGGTCCCCACGAGGTGACCGTGCTCGGACTCCCATGCCCGCAGAGGGCATGATGCAAGGAGCACGAAGACCCAGATGTGCACCAAAGGGCGGGCATTCTCTCTGGGAGAACCTGACCTCTCCCAAAGCTCACCTGCCCCATTTGACCCCCTGCTGTGAAAGTTTTAGCGTGAAAACCAGTGAAGGCGATGCCCCTTCCAGCCCCACCCTAACCCCTGGCACCGCTCGGGGGCTCTGAACACTGTCCTTCAGCTGCTGGCTTTAGGGGACTGCCAACATGACCACCCACTGCTTGCGGCCTTGGTGTGCGGCCTTCAGGGTCCTGGAAAGCCAGCAATGGACCCTTGGGTGACTTAGGACCACCCAAGGGGTGGGGGAGGGTATCCCAGATCTGGTGCGCAGCAGACCAAGGCCCACCCATCATCGGGTGGGACACCACACTGTGTCCTGGGGACACTTCCAATCCGGGGAAGGAGCGCGCTGGCCAAGCCAAGTTTCCTGAACGCTCCTCTTGCCATCTCCATGGGAAACTGCTTGAAAAGATACAGATTCCCGGGACATCCCTGGTGGCGCAGCGGTGAAAAGTACACCTGCCGACGCAGGGGACACGGGTTCGAGCCCTGCTCCTGGAAGGTCCCACATGCTGCAGAGCAGCTAAGCCCGTGCGCCACAACTACTGAGCCTGCGCTCTAGAGCCCGCGAGCCACAACTAGGGAAAGCCCGCGCCAGGCAAGGAAGACCCTACACAGCCAAAAATAAATAAATAAAATAAATCAATAGTAAAAGATACGGATTCCCAGGCCCCACCCCAGACCTACTGAGTCAGGCGTCAGCCAGGGTGTAGGAATGTTCATCTGTGACCCCCTCCCAGGTGGCTCCGATGCCCACAACTTAGAACCAAGCACAATACCCACCCTGCCATTGTGAATTCTTGGGAGGGGTTATTTTAAAATACCATTTCCTGTGCCCAACCCAGACCGTCCGAATCCAAAGCTCTGGGCGTCACCTTAGGCATC
The DNA here is from genome assembly GCF_963455315.2 of Globicephala melas. Taxonomy (NCBI): domain Eukaryota; kingdom Metazoa; phylum Chordata; class Mammalia; order Artiodactyla; family Delphinidae; genus Globicephala; species Globicephala melas. Next base: position 60,079,408 of record NC_083332.1, on the reverse strand, counting down.
TCTAGCTTGCTGAACTCTCTGGATGATTCTAGAGTTCTCAATCAGCCAGGACTGAGAGGGTTTGAGCCGGAGGGTTTTCCCTGGGCAAAGCCCGCCGCCCATCACCCACCATCACCATTAAGAGAAGAGAAGGGCTTGTGCCGGAGCAGCTCAGGGAAGGATGGCTGGGCCACAGCTGATGCACCTCATCTGGGCAGACAGCCGTCAAAACGCGGGTTGATAGAGTCGTCGAAGAAAACTGTATCTGGGGACGTTGGGCAAGGCACTGTGATTCGGTAGGCTGGTTTCCCTTCAAACCACTGAGGCCTGGAACGGGCCCAAATATAATAGAACTGACTGTGCTGCCCACTTAGGATGCAGACCACGCAGCCTCGTAAACGGCCTGAGAGACCCATAAACTGAAGGGACAGCCCCGTCCACACCCCGTCATTTGTTTGGCTTTGGCAGAGGCAAGAGTTCATGCCTGGCGTTATTATTATTATTATGGTTTTTATGGTGATTCATCTCCCACAGTTCAGCCTTCCCCTCACTGCTGTGAAGGAAACCTCTCTGACGTCTGTGTTGCCACTAACATTCGTCAGGGTGGTTGGAGACCCTGGGCCTGACTGGGGCCATGGTCACTGGGTTCAGGCTGCCTGGAGGGCTGACCTGTCTTTGTCCTCTGGGGTCTCAACCTGCTGTGTATGGCGCTCGGTGGGTGTCGGCTTCACTGGTGAAGGGCCCTGAATCCGTCAGGAGCGTTGCCTCTGGCTGAACTGGGCAGCCCTGCGGCCAGACTGTGCCCGTACTTAGCCACCAGCCCGAGGAGGAGGAGAAGTTGAGTGAACCTCAAACATTGCGCAAAGCTAGGCACATCAGATGTGGGGCGAGGCTGCCTGGGCTCAAACCCAAGCTCTGACACAGCCTGCTGGGTGTCCTTGGACATCACTTAAGAACTCTCCCTGGGCCTCAGTTTCCCCATCTGTGAAGTGGGAATCATAACCAGAATGCCACATAGGGTTGTTTTAAATATAAAACAGATCCAGCCTCTCAGAGCCATCTTGCAACAGTAAGTGAGCAGAAAGGTGGTATCTGTCCACGTGGCCATACCTCTATCCATTTTTTTTTTCATTTTTTTTTTTATAGGCATCAGACTTCACCTCTGGGGTCCAATTATTTAACCTGAATGCCTCTGTTTAAGGTTTTAACAATGCACATTTGCAGTCCCTACAGAAATGCAGCTGGCCCTTGGTAACCTGACGGGCAGAGTCAGAATCTACAAATTTCTAGGCAGATAAAAAGAAGGAGGGATTCCAGGGCGCTCCAGGGCGAGGGACCTTCAGGAGCAGAGGTGCCACCACAAAGGACTGGGACTGCTGAGGGCAGAGGCTGAACGCCACAAAACCGGCTCATCAGAGCCTCAGGCAGGACAGTTGCAGAGCTGTCCCCGGGGTGCCGTCCTTGGCACCTTCCTGGGTGCTGCTGTAGCCGGCACATCAGTGGCTCCACTCACTGGTGCCCAAAGGGCCTGTGGGAAAATTGGCCTTTGCTCTTTGAGAAAAAGCCAGCCTGGGGGCAGTGGGTGGAATGGTGTTCCCCAACTTTATTATGGAAATGTCCAGACATGCAGAAAAGTTAGAAGGCGTGTACAGTAACCACCCACACCTGGATTCTCCAGGCCACACCTTACTCTTCTTCCTCACCTGTCCATCCCTCCACCCATCCCTCCATCTATCCATCCATCCATCCGTCCATCCATCCATCCATCCGTCCATCCATCCTCCCATCCATCCATCCATCCATCCATCCATCCATCCATCCGTCCATCCATCTTTCCTCTCATCCACCTAATTACCCATCCATCCATGCATCATCTATCCATTCATCCATGTCAAAAGCATTTACCCAGAACATCATCATTAGTTACCATATCCCCCTCATTTAATCCCCATGACAACTCTCCCAGACAGGTACTGTTATTATCTTCCTTGGACACGTGAGGAAACCGAGGCACAGCCACTTGTCCAAGGTCACAGAGCTCCCACAGGCAGTGCTAGGATTTGACTCCAGGCCCAGGGACCTGCCCACAGCAGTGCGGGGGGCTGTATGGCTCCTCCCCTCGTAGGGCCCCGGCAGTTCCAAAGGGTTAAGAGCGGAAGTGGGTGACGCCTCCCTCACTTATAGAACTGTGACCTCAGAGTGTGACATCATTGCCCCCAAGTTTTAGAAAGCCCCCCAAGCCTGGGAGTTTTTCTCCTTGGGGAGCTGGGGTTTGGCCTCACGCCCATATAGAATCCAGGGAGGGTCAGCTTTGAGACCGGCTTTGGGGACTTTTCCTGGAAGGAGCATGTCCCATCCACCAGAGTCTCGTGCAGTCTGTCGTGTCTGGGAACAAAACCACATTTCCTGTGTTTACCGAAGCTGCTCTGTGGGATGAGCGAAGCCCCAGGTCACCCGGGCCAGGCACATTCCGAGGGGACCAGCCACCCAGGAAGCAGTCGGGGGGGGGTGGAGGGCATGGCGGTGGGTGTTGGGCGGGGGCCCGGCAGGCGCCAGCCGTCGGAACATTAGCCCCGGGACTGCTGGGTGCCCTCGGGGTGCACCTGAGCCCCATCACACTGTCCCTCTGGTGCATTGAGGATGTCAGAGCACAGCCTGACCCCTTTGTGTGTCTGGGCAGGATGGACACTGAATTCCAAGGACCCCCCGGGATGGAGGGGGAGGAGGTGGTGAGCTCGCCCATCTGGCCCCTCTGGTTGTGGCAGGACTTACCTGGAGCTTCTCTGTGGGAAAGCCCCCCTCATTCTCTTGGGCCCCAGCGGCTGGCCCTGCATCTCCGGGCCAAACTTGATCATCTCAAACTTGAGCTGGAACCTCAGCAGCACCAGAGGGCATGCGGACGCACAGAGGGCGCGCCTGCCTCTACACCCTCGCCCCTGGGGCTTCCCGAGGGCTCCACCTGGGAATGTGACTTCTAACAGGGTCCCAGGTGACGAGGCTGTTGCTGTAGGTCTGGGGGCCAGACCTTGAGAACCACCCCCGGGGGCCTGTCAGGCTTAGTTAATGGGCCAAACAGTCCTGCCTATAGGTACATGGGGCCCTCAATCATGGACAAAACCATTTCCGAGTAGGGCAGCCACATAGAGCCCCCGCGGAGGACCTGGCCAAGGCGCCCATGCTTCACCTGGGCTGAGCTCCTGGCCGCCAGCCGACACCAGTGTACCAGCCGTGCAGTTAAGGCCCATAGGTCTTCCTTGCTGAGCCCCACCCGCAGCTTCTCATCCGTGAGATGGGCCTGATGCCGCTGTCTCCGGTGAGGTCGTGTGTGTGAGTTCACGTGTGTAAATGCTCAGCACACACCACCTGCGGTCACGTCAGGGCGTGGATGTTACTGGCGTTACCGTGGCCTGTTGGGCCAGCGGGCCCTCCGTTTCCTGCGTGAAGCATGCTGGCCCCTCACCACGAGTGCCTGGCTCTGTTTCCGTCATCATAAAAGATGGTCTTTCTGTGAGCAAGCCTCTACTCATGGAGGCTATTCAAGAAACTTCCCCGCTCCCCGCCCCTACTCCCTCCCTCGGCCTCTTTGAGGTCCAGTCGCCAAAGCGGGGCCCCTGAAAGCATCAGGGCCGCCAAGTTGGCCCTGGCCCCCGCCACTGGGCCCTGTGCCCCGATGGCCTGATGGAGGCTTCGGGCGCAGGTCCTGGCCACTGCCCAGGGGTCGGGGTCGGGGGAGCGTCTGCAGCCGGCGGGGAGTGGGGAGCGCCAGGCAGGGAGACGGAGGCGCATGAATAATCCGCTGACCTTTCCTCGCGCCGTGTTTGGGTGAACATAAGCCTGTTTACAATAAACCCCAGGGAGATTTTTCATCCTTCCAAATGGAACAAGGGTTATGTAAGCAGAGAGACCTGGAGCGCAGCAAACACCTGCTCTAGGGGGCCCGGTGGAGGGAGATGGGGAGAAATGGGGCCCTCCGCTGACTCATGACCAAGTTCAAGATGACACAGGCTTCATCAAGCAGGAGGCTGCTGGGAAGGGCAGAGGGTGCTCCCTGGGGCTTAGCAGACGGGGCTGTACTAGAGGGCAGCCCTCCTCTGCACCCGGCACAAGTCAGGACGGGATCAAGGGCTTGGACCCCAAGGAGGCTGCCCGTCCCTAGAGTTTATTTCAAAATTACCCTGGGTGTCCTCTGTCTTTAAAAATGGGCCTGCATATATTCTGATGAGAGTAAGTAGGACAAGGGCCACTCATCCTTCCTAGGTTTTTGTCTCTCCTCTTTACCCATCCTTGGGGACCTTCAGCGGCAGCTCAGCCCAGGATTGTCTATGTACAGAGGCTGGTCTCCCATCTTCGGGTTTAAATGTATTGTGTTAAATAAGATAAGCCGTACTGGAAACGTAAGGTCAGCAACCAATGCTTTGGACGATCTATGGGATTATTTGTAGAAGCTCTAGGCTGGCTGGCAACCTGTACCCATTAATGACTTGGGTAAGTCTGGCTTGGGGGTGATTGTGTCCTCACCGTTTCCCAAATAAAGTCATAGACTCAGACCTCCAGAGCCATCTTGACACGCCATGTGAGAAAGAAGGAAGGCAGGCATCTTACAGTGCCTCCAAAGGCCTCCCTCTGTTTCCAGATTCTCCGTTAGGCAATGGAAGAGAGCATTTTCTAAAATAGCTGCAGGGAAATCTCCCATCCCCCATGCTCTTCTTACAGTGCCCCACCCCATAGGTGGGGGGTCTGTGCTCCCCTCCATTTGCATCTCAGTGGCTCTGTAACTACAGCTGAAGTGGAGCTATGTGACTGCCCGGAGTGGGCCCAGAGAGGAGACACAGCTTCTGTGTGGTCCTGTTGGGACATTCCTCCTGGGAACCCAGCCACCATGATGTGGGGAAGCCAAGAGGCCCACATGGAAAGACTGACATGGAGGGGAACCTGGGTGGCAGTCTTGAGCTGGCCAGGACTCCCAGCTGACAGCCAGCACCTTCACCATCTTGGAATTGGGTCCTGTAGCAGCACACGGCCAGGCCGCCAGGGGTGCAGGGGCTGCATCTCTGACACAGGGTGTCTGACTCCAAAGCCAGTGGCTTCTCCCTCTCGCAGCCACCTCCAAAGTTAGTGGCCTACCGGTTACAAACTCTCCTACCCCTCAGGCCCTCTTCAGCATGGCTCCCACTGCCTTCCCGATGCTTCTCCAAGGCACCCACCACTTCCTCAACAGTCCGGCCATGTGCCTGGAGATCCCCCGACAGACCCTACTCAAGCCTCCTGCCACCATTGCATCTGCTGTGTCCTCGGTCTGGAATGGCCTCCCCTGTAGAAAACTGCCCCTCCAGTGAGGCCCATTTCACAGGCCAACTGGCCTCCAGAGCTTCTCCTGGTGTGTGAAGTGGGCACCAGCTCACGGAGCTTCAGAGCCAGAGAAGATCCCAATAGTGACTTTGGGGGGACATGTCTGATTTTTCTTTTTTTAAATTTTTATTGGAGTATAGTTGATTTACAATGTTGTGTTAGTTTCAGGTGTACAGAAAAGAGAATCAGTTACACATATACATATATTCACTCTGTTTTTAGATTCTTCCCATATAGGCCATTACAGGGTGTTGAGCAGAACACGTCTGATTTTAACCTGCCCGAAGGTCCGAGAATCACCGCCCCCCACCCCGATTTCCCATCCAGCCTGGCCTGGGCCCCTCTCGGGGGCCCTGTGGTTCGAATGCCCTGCGATTATTCCTTCCACTGACTGCAACGCCCTTCGAGTCCAGGGCAAGTATATTCTTCACGTTTGTGCCCTCAGGCCCACGCCTACCAAAAACATTGATTCACTGAGCATCGCCCGGGGGGAGCTGCCGCCTGCCTGTGTGGGCCTCAGCCTAAGCATATGCAGCTCAGCCCACACCGGTCACCCCCAACACCAGTCTCCTTCTGTCATTTGCTAGAACCACCCTCCCTCTCCACAGGTTTCTCTGGGTCCCATATCCACTGACTGACCCACCCAACCACTGGACAAAGTAAAGTCTGGTCCCCTGACCTCAACTCAGGACAACCCAAGCTCCAGAGGGCTGTCCCAGCTCCAGAGCTCCCTGTGGGATCAGCTGAGGCCCTGGTTGCAGCTGCGTCCTGGTCCAACGCCTCCTTCCCCACCGGGCAGGGCCCAGTGGGTGGTCCCCCCCAACCTCCCACATGAGATCTCTGTCTCAGAGCCTACTTTCTGATGACCACCCCCCGCAGTCGGTCTCTTCCTTCATCCTCTTTTCTGGATGGTAACGGGATGGCTGGAGACTAAGCTGCCATCTCAGAGAGCAGAGTACGCGGGGTACACGCGTGGTGGGCCGGAGGGGGCCTGGATCCCTGAGGGCTTTGCAGGGCGGGACAGGGGGCTGCGGTCAGCCCAGCCGTGACCACCTGTCTCCAGGTCATCACGTGAGAAGCTCCTATACTACTGCTTGGGGTTTTTCTAACACACACTCCTCCCAGCTAAAGTAGTGTCTTGTTTGGCTTTCACAGTCACGCCAGTAAGTAACCTTGTCTTCGTTTTAAAGAGGTGGAATCCCAGGCTCAGAGAAAGTAAGTCACGTGCCAGGGGCTGCACAGTCAGGAAGCAAGACCTGAACTCAGGGTGTCTTCTGACCCGTCGCCCCTCTCCCTGTCGCTGCCACTCCTGTACCTTGCTGGACTGGTTTGCAGCTTGTAGCTAACATTTTGTCAATTGGGGCAACTCCCTTTGCCCCACCTCCCTGGCACTGTTCCTGAGGGTGATGAATCACCCAGCTCAGGGCAAGCTTGACTCACTCGGGCATGAGGGGAGGTCCTCCAGCTGGAACGTCCTCTTCACGCCAGCGCTGATTTCAACATGACGGGAAGAATGGCTCAGAGCAAGGTGTCCTGGCGTTACTCTTCATTCTCCTGGCATCTTGAGGCCCCGTGTTTCTCCGCTGGGCTTGGCGGACTCCCAGGCACCTTAAGGGATTTGACTCAGATGTCCCTTCCTCCAGGAAGCCCTCCTGACTTCCTCCACCCTGTTCCAGAATGTGCACACCCCCAGCAGGGCCTTTCCTCAGCGTCGTTATTGCTCGTCACCGCTCTGCAGAGCCATTCCACCGGGCCTCACAGGGCTACCTCACCTGGCCCTACCCCACCATAGTTCAGAGAGGTCAGGATGTTTGCCCAATGGGACACAACTGGCAAGTGGCAGAGCCCGACCCACACTCAAACAGATTGGCGTCCTAAGGCCACAATCTGACCCCAGTGCTTTCCCCGCGGGCAGCGCAGCCTAGTGGCCAGGGAGGGGAGGAGGGCTGGAGGCTCCCGCTGCGCCTGACCCTGGTGCCGCCACTGCGCCGTGTTGGGCCTCGGGCAGGTGACTCCGAGTGTGACCGCGTTCCAGGCTCGCATGTGTGGGAGGAGCCTGGCCTGCCTGCTCGTGCCCGCTTGGCTTCGTGGCCTCTGCGCTCTGCTTTAGCCCGGCCCTGACCCTGAGGGTCAGCCAACAGTGCAGGGTGGGGTGTCTGCACCTGCACGGTCAGGCCACTCATGCCGCCTGCCCACCTGCTCTCTGCACACGCCCCACCCACCAGCGCCTGCTTCCCACACACCCGAGCACCTGACTGACCTTCCTGCAGACTTGCCCCGGGCCAGCTGGTGACTATTCTCATCAAAGGGGCGGCGAGGGGCCTCGTGCCCCTCCGCTGGTTTCCCTGGTAACTAATGAGCCCACCTGAGGGCAATTCCCCTGTAACTGGTAACCTCCCGTCCCGCTGGAGCGAAGGCTGCCACGTCGTCCTGCCCGCCGTCCACCGCACTCGGAGGCCCTCCAGAACCTCGCTTCAGACACGTACGTAAGCTCCGCCGCGCGTGAAACCAGTGACGTCTCTGTCACCAACTCCGGGCTCCTTCTTCGGTCTTGAGGCTGGGCAGCGACAGGAGAAGCCAGCCAGGAGACTGAGGAAACGCCCGTGAGCGCCGAGATGGCGGGAATGCGGGACGGGGAATGGAAAACTGCGTGGCTGTCCGCTAGCGCGTGGGACCCGGAGGTTGCGGGTGTAACCCCGGACGGCTCTCGCTGGTTTGTGGGGCGCTATGGCGGCTGAAGTGGGGCTGCCAGGGTATCTGGAGGCCAGTGGTCTCTAACGGTTCCGCTGTTGTATCAGAGTCTTTTGTCGTTGGTTGAGCTAGCTCTCTAGAAGGAATTGCTATTGTGCCTTTGAGAGGTAAATGATCTACCTGAGCTCTCTGGAACTTTGATCTCAGGTGATCTCTAAGAGGAAAGGAGAAAAAAGAGCTTTGAAGTAAACTCTATAGAAATGATTATGTTTGGGGTGTATCTATCTAAAATAGTCTCTCCAGACTTTGGTAACTTGAAACTGAACTAAGTTAAATGAAGAGACTTCATTGACTATCTGCGTCATTTCAAATAGGGTAAAATACTGGAACATTAATTACTGGACGGGTCTAAGTTTACCTACCCTTGCCTGCTTAGGAGAGGAAGACTAAAGCGTAAGTTTTCTAATCAAGAAATGCACAATTACTTGCTTCTTGGTTTTTGCCAGAGATTAAGGTTTTTAAGGATTCAGATTATAATCAGTCATAATTCTTTTTCTTTTTAAAATAAATTTATTTATTTTTGGCTGCGTTGGGTCTTCGTCGCTGCGCGCGGGCTTTCTCTAGTTGTGGCGAGCTGGTGCTACTCTTAGTTGCGGTGCGCGGGCTTCTCATCGTGGTGGCTTCTCGTTGCGGAGCACGGGCTCTGGGCGCGCGGGCTTCAGTAGCTGTGGCTCATTGGCTCTACAGCTCAGGCTCAGTGGTTGTGCCTCGCGGGCTCTAGAGCGCAGGCTCGGTAGTTGTGGCGCACGGGCTTAGTTGCTCCGCGGCATGGGGGATCTTCCCGGACCAGGGCTCGGACCCGTGTCCCCTGCATGGCAGGCGGATTCTTAACCACTGCGTCACCAGGGAAGTCCCAGTCATAATTCTTATAGCCAAATGTTTCTTATCAATTACATTGGGATCAGGTGTTTTAACTGTGCCTTTTAAAGTCATTTGTCATTTTTAGACAGTTGTACTCTGTTGCTTTTGCAAAAGTGCTTCATTTTCAAGAAGATTCATAGGAAGGACCTTTTGACAGTGACAGGTTTCTGATAAATTTCAGATTATATTGCTGAACTGGGTAAGAACTTAAAGAATCCTAATGGAAAACCTGATGGCTTCATAAAAAGTTAACAGAAAGATTGGTTACTAAACAAACTGGTGAATATGGTTATAATTTTTATGGGTTTCGTCTGGAATGTTACTGGTTTTTATCTGTGTTTTCCAGATAGAGGGAAGCCCTTCCCCTCAAGTTGGTTATGATTTTTAGCAATTTGGTAAACTGCACCTGTGGGTAGAATTAAAACATTTTTCTTTTCTCTCTGCCTGGTCCCTCCAGAAATTGGGGGCTCTTGGGGTCCGAGCAGCCTTATCAGGTGAACGGGAAAGACTGTCTCCTGGCCTGTACAAGAATGTCAATATCTGGGGGACTGAGAGCTCCGCTGAGGCAGAGCCTGTTGACGGGCCTTGGGCATGACTTTCCTGGCCTTGAGAAGCCTGTTGGGAATTCAGTCTGAGATTTCCTTCTGAGGAGTTCCACCTCAGCCAGTTTGGAGGAGCCTATACGATCAATTGACCAGACTTGTTTTGCAGACAGATTAGTCTTGATTTGTCTTTGTTTGGTGGAGATGAGGGTAATTTTAGAGAGAAAAATATTGTGTTTCAGTGGATGTTAAATTCTAGTTCTGCTAATTGAGGTCTAGATCTATGAGAGTTATTGTGTTAGCCACGCTTTTGCCCTGATGTTCTGGATCGAAAGGAAATTGTCTAGTGAAGTTGTCCCAGAGTATAACTACTCATGAAGTGCGACGCTGCCTGCTGTAAGTCTGCTGCTAAAAGCACAGGTGCAGTGCTTGTGTGACAGCTGGGTGTAAGTGATAAAATGTATAGCCTAGAAAGGGTTTCCCTGTTAACGTACCCTGAGCCCGTTCACGAGATCTGATTAGTTTTCCCCCCACGTGAATGACTAAGTGAACGTAGAGGAGGCGTCGCTCCCAGGGACACGATCCGAACCTGGGGTAGGAGCCGGCACTGCAACATCACAGGACAGATATTTTGATCACCAGTGCCTTCTACTGAAAGGTTTGCAATCAAAGGGGAAAAGATGGGAAGATCTGCACGTATCGTGGTGATAGGAGGAAGTCATCGTGGCTCATACGTGGTTGAACTTAAATGTTACCGACCCCAGCAGCCTGCTTTGTGGCCTTTCAGACATGCATTGTTCCTCTGCTTTCGCCACTGACGAAGGGAATGCATTTGAAAGCCAGAGTGGTGTAGCTGTGGTTCAGACATGCAAGGTAAAACGACGTGGCCCTTGTAAACATGATTTTGGACATGTTTGTGTGTCACTGAAAACTTGAGTTTTCTGCACTGCATGGCAGACCAGGACAAAAGCCACAGGTGGGTGTGGTATCGTCTCTGATTGCGGCCTCTGCCTGTATCGTGCTTAATGGTCACGCTGTCCCGTGTTGTGCCTGTTAGGTGTCTTACATTGCATCCCTAGCCTGAGGGAGGAAACCTATCTGGGGGCTGAGCAGCAACGCTGGCCTCACTGTGAAATGAGTCTAATTGCCGGGTCCCCAGCGAGATGGCATTGTCGTCCTCCTCTGGGCATCCATGAAAGATCGACTATGTGGGGATTACTGACCATGGGGGGAAAAGACTCACGATCTTCCGGTCCCGTGTGGCAATACGTCCAAAGGACCCCCGTCGGTAAACGTTACCGTACAGCTGGCCGTGTGGAGAGGAATAGGCTGGCTTCTGGACACACAGGCCCAGCTAGTGGTGTTAACTGTTTTTTGTTTGGAAAGACCTAATGGGCCCACCCCTGATGGCACTCAGCGTAACACGGGGTGACAGATCTGGACCGTGAACGCGGACCCCTGGCTAGACCACCAGAATGTTTCTTTTAAAGCTGGACCTTCCGCTCCGCATGGGGGTGGCTCTGGGTTTGTGAAAACCAGGGGTGGCCTTGCCTTCCTTGTAACTGGACGGGGCACTGCTACAGTTGACTCCCTCTCCATCGACCTGGTAAGCGTTGGCTCCCAGGTTTGCCGACGTCCTGGCCAGTGACTGTTCCGAGCATACGAGGTATCTTACCCTTGGTGCTCTCTGGCTGCCGTCTGTGTTGTATCTGTGGTATCTGGTCACAGTGCCCCCTTACATGCGTGACCCCAGGGATATGGCGGAAGAGAAGTGGACCAGGATTGTAAGGGTCGTGCAGGGCATGGAGGGGCGGAGCCACTCAAGGTGGCTCTTGTCTGGCTCTCTGGACGTCCCCTGCCTGGCCAGCGCCTGCTTCACCCACAGCTGCTCACGTGACTGACCTTCCCACGTGCTTACCCCAGACCCCCAGCTGATGATTGTTCTTATCAGAGGGGCTGTGAGGGGCGGGCCCCTCCGCTGGTTTCCCTGGTAACTAATGAGCCCACCTGATGACAATTCGCCTCTAACTGGTAACCTCCCTTTTCCCCCACCACCCCCCCACCCCGCCTCCCGGCCAGGAGCAAAGGCTGCCACCTTGTCCTGCCTGCTGTCAGTCGCTCCAGACGCATTAGCTCCCCCCATCCGTGAAACCACTGATGTCTCTGTTGCTGCCTCCAGGCTCTTTCTCTGGTCTTGAAGCTGGGCGAGCACAGGGCTTGCAGCCCGACAGGGCCTGCCTTCACACCTGCCACCCTCACCTGGCATCCTCGCCCCCTGCTGACAGCCACCCCTCACCCCAGCTGATAGAGCTCAGCTCTGCTCACAGAGCTAGATGTGTCCGAGTGATATGAGTGTTTATTCTTCCTAGCACCTAAAGATACAAGTTTTCCTGGTCACGCACACCTGTGTTACGCGTTCACAGTAGAAAAGTCCTAAATCAGAGAAGCAAGAAAAGAGATTGTGGGTAATCCGCCACTCAGAGATAAGTATTTTCAACATGCGTGTCCTTTATTGCCGCCTTTGACGTGGCTTTGAAAACACGCGTTACCACATTCGTTATCCTTAGACTTTACATATATTATCTCATTTTATCCTTACACAGTTCTGTCAGGTTTGCACTGTTATATCCCCATTTTATTGAACTGAGCTGAAGTAACTAGCTGGAAGTCACGAAGGTCGTAAGTGATGCAACAGTGATGTAAACTCAGCTCGCCTGATGGCAGAACCTGCGTACTTGCCCAGAGAGACATCCCCGCCCACCCTTCTCTCTGGTCTTCTCTCTCTCTGTGTGTCTCACACACACCCATGCACACTGACAAAGAGATGAAGTTGAACACAGCTTTGAAATGTTTTTCATGTAACAGTAGAGCAGGAATGTATTTCTCTTTCACTAAATAGAATCCCCCTGCATTTTTGGCCCCGGCCTGTTCAGTCGGTTTGTTAGTATTGACTGTCTAGATAAACATCACGGCATTGAACATCTTAGAGTTAAGTCTCTTTGCACACATCCTTAATTATTTCCTTTCTATAAATCCCTAACAGCGAGGAATTTAAGTCACTGTTTATTCATACTTGCAATTTTGGTAGTTATTGCTAAATCGCCTTCCAGAAGAGCTGAATAAATGACACTTCCAAGAGCTGTATCTGAGCTGCATCAACGAGGTTTTGAAAAGTCTTTCTTAACTAGGGTTCTGGTGTCTTGGAGGCTGTTTTGGCCATTAAGACCCCGACCATGTTCCAAGGAGGAATATTCCAATTACCTAGGAAGTCAGGCCAGCTCTCTGTGACATCTGGAAGGAAGGAAGGAAGGAGAGAGGGGAAGAGGGACGAGGAAGCTGCATCCTGTACAGACTTCTTGAGAAAGGCTGTTCCCTGGGATAAGGCTATTTTGTCTTCCACCTTATTCCTGCACCAGGCTAGCCTTTATAAGGAAGGGAGAGAGCTTACCCTCACTGTTGGGAGGGGGTTACATCCCAGAGCACCACAAAATCTGTCCTTAGGCTTTAGAGATGACCCTGAGGAGAAGCATTGAAATGACTGGACGTGAGCTCAGGAGCCATCCCCACTTAGAGCAGGGCAGGCGAAGGGGATTGAGCAGAATGTCCCCCGCATTTGGCCATGACCTGGTAGCGCTGCAGGTCCCGGGGGTCCACAGCCAGCTACGCCCCCCTGGGCCTTCCATACGAGGTCCCCCAGAAGCTTCCTGTCAACCTGGGCTCCAAAGAAAGGGGCTTTGCAGAGGCCCAGCAGCTCCCTGGGATAAGCACATGCAAGACAGCCCGGTGCAGTGCAAAGACCCAGGTTCGGGGCTGGGACAGACCTGGGGTGAAATGCCATCTCCGTTCCTTGCCAGCCCAGGGGCTCCTGGTGAGCTGTCTCACCTCTCAGCTTCCCTGAGGGGAGCACAGCTCCCACGTTGCAGGGCTGTGAAGACAACAGATGACTGACCTCCCGGTGCCTGGTGCACAGACCACAGATGCCCATACACGGGACTTGTGCTCACCGTTACCTGAAATCAAGAAGCGAATGAATGCGATCCCAAGGCAGAGATGCTGCCCCTCCCGCTCCCGTTGCAGCAGCCATCAGATCACCTAATAATCTCAGGGACAGCAGCTCTTTACTCCATTTTCTAGTATCTTCCCAGCAAGCTCCCTGAGCCCCTGTTTTACAGATGAGAAAATAGAAGGTCTGAGAGTTCGAAACAGGGATTGGCTGAAAGCCCACACTCCTTCTGGGGAGACCACCCAAAAAAACCCATGTGAAAAAATGGAAATTCACTCTCCAGTGATTTTGGCAGTGAGGGCTGCAGCCCACGATGGGAGAGCGGCCGCTGCGGGTGAGCCCCCCCAGACGTGCTCGGGGGCAGCCTCAGCCCTGCTGCGAGAACCCACCAGCTGCAGAGTCTCCCCCAAGAAAAGCACTACTGGAGGAGGCGTTTCCTGCAGGCAGTCTCACGTTGGGCGAAACTATGAAATGGTTATTAAGGTCTGAGATTTCATAAATTTTTTTTCCAATTATGAAGGAAGTTCTGAAAAGCGATGTCTGCTTTCCATAATTGGCAAGTGTTCCCCAGATGGCCATTCAGCCACCTTGAACATCAATATTTTCACGACCCTTGACCCCTCCCGTGCTGACGAGTGTCTCCTGCAGGTTGGTCCCAGGATGAAAACAATAAAAGCAAATATATAACAGCAAAGGCCCGAGGTTAATGTCTTTAACAAGATAATGTTACTTAAGGGAACTGTAACGCAAATCATTCCAAAATTCCGTGTATTCGCTGCAGCTCCAACTGCATTTTGAAACCACATGTATGTGCTGCTGGTGCATCTGGCCGTGCACGGGCTCCGTTTGTGTGTTACTTATTTTGATCAAGTGTCAGACTGTTAGTTTAATACCCTAATCATTGAAAACCCCTAAAAGATACAAAAGGTGGTTTGGTGTGACTGTGGACGTTCTTGCGCCTCAAGCCTTGCGTTTCCTGGACTAATGGCTGTCCAACCACAGAGCGAGACTGATGCTCCCTTGGAGACACTTTGCCGTGTGCCAGTGAGAGTGGCAACTTAAAAACAGCTCAGCAAACAGGTGTTTTGAGCAGCTGATACCAGACATCTGGCCCTTTGGAATGTTCAGGTTTAATCTAGATTTGGGCGTCAGGTAAACAGGCTCACGCCCTGGTAGGTAGATTCAACTCGTCCTTGATGTGATATTCCTTGCCGTCGTACATCCTTTGCTCAAGCCGTGGTCCTGCGAGAATAATCTCGGTGGCTGAACACAAGGGTCTGGGAGCCAAGAGCATCACCTGAGGTTTCCCTTGTGTCTGTGCCATCGTCCAAGATGGACCGCTTCCTGGTGCTGGGCGGGGCAGATTCAAACCATGACGACGTGATGCGTGCTCGCCAGGATGGCTAGAACTAAAAGCACGGACGTGCGGAGCAAGCGCTGGCCGAGTGGGGAGGGGAGGGCTGTTCCCGTGCGTGGGCACTGGCACCCGGGCTGGGAAAGGCGAAGGCAGCCCCAGACTGGGCACGGGTGTTCCCAGAGGGGCTTTACTGTAGCTGAGACCTGGAGGTGTTGGCCAGATGCAAGAGGGGAAGGAGTGTTCCAGGGTGGGGGCCGCGTCACCAAGGCCTGGGGCAGAGATCTCGCCTCCATCCTCGCCACTCAGGGAGCTTTCAGAAACCCAGCCCCAGTGGCGTCGCCATCCTTTTCAAAAGCCCTCCAGGACCCACGGTTGGCGTCCCGGCCCAACACTCACCCCCAGTCCTGCCTTCCGTGCCTACTCTGCTCTCGAGGCTGCAAAGACCAGTTCCCTCTCCTTGCCTCCGTCGTAACTGCGAGGGCAGGAGAAGGTGGTGGGGTGAGAAGCAGAGGGAAGGGGGCCCCCGAGCTGGGTGGGGACACAGAGGTGTGGGATATCCACAGCGTCTTCTACAACCTCCCGGTGCCATGCTGTATCATCCTCTTGGTCAATCCAGACCCAGAAAAGAGAGTGGGAGTCCAGCCCCGAATGGGCTGTGTGTGGACTTCAGGGTCACAGGTGATTTCAGGTTCTTCTTTGGACTCTGAGACACTCCCCCAAATATACACACGTTGCTTCTGTAATCAGGACATTTTTTTAAAACTGAAGTGTCGTTAATTTGCAACGTGCTAATTTCTGCTGTACAGCAAAGGGACTCAGTTATACACATATATATATTCTTTTTTTGTATTTTCCATTATGGTTTATCCCAGGAGATTGGATATAGTTCCCCATGCTCTATAGTAGGACCGTGTTGTTTATCCATTCTAAATGTAATAGTTTGCATGTACTAACCCCAAACTCCCAGTCCATCCTTCTCCCTCCCTCCCTCCCCCTTGGCAACCACAAGTCTGATGTCTCTGTCTGTGAGTCTGTTTCTGTTTTGTAGATTGGTTCATTTGTGCTGTATTTTAGATTCCACATATGAGTGATATCATATGATATTTGTCTTTCTCTTTCTGACTTACTTCACTTAGTATGATAATCTCTAGGTCCATCCATGTTGCTGCAAATGGCATTATTTCGTTCTTTTTTATGGCCAAGTAGTATTCCATTGCATACATGTGCCACACCTTCTTTATCCATTCATCTGTCGATGTACATTTAGGTTGCTTCCATGTCTTGGGTATTGTGAATAGTGCTGCTATGAACATAGAGGTACATGTATCTTTTTGAATTACAGTTCTGTCCAGGTATATGCCCAGGAGTGGGATTGCTGGATCGTATGGTAGTCGTATTTTTAATTTTCTGAGAAACCTCCATACTGTTCTCCATAGTGGCTGCACCAACTTACATTCCCACCAACAGTGCAGGAGGGTTCCCTTTTCCTTACACCCTCTCCAGCATTTGTTATTTGTAGACTTTTTAATGATGGCCGTTCCGACGGGTGTGAGGTGGTGCCTCATTGTAGTTTTGATTTGCATTTCTCTAATAATTAGCGACATCAAGCATCTCTTCATGTGCCTATTGGCTACCTGTATGTCTTCTTTGGAGAAATGTGTATTAAGGTCTTCCGCCTATTTTTCGATTGGGTTTTTTTGTTGTTGTTGAGTTGTATGAGCTGTTTGTATATTTTGGAGATTAAGCCCTTGTTGGCTGCATCATTTGCAGAGATTTTCTCCCATTCCATAGGTTGTCTTTTCGTGTTTTTTTTTTTTTTATGGTTTCCTTTGCTGTGCAAAAGCTTGAAAGTTTGATTAGGTCCCATTTGTTTATTTTTGTTTTTATTTCTCTTGCCTCGGGAGACTGAGCTAAGAAAACATCGGTACGATTTATCAGGACATTATTTTTTAAGAGCAGGAGAGAGAGGGCTATCCTGTGGTGCCCATGAGCCCGACTTCACTTTCTGGAACCTTCAGGGAAAGTCTCCGGCTTGCCCTGTTTAGCGCCCAGTAAGCAGCTGGTTCCCACACTCGGTTTTCCCATCTCGAAGATGACACGGTCTTGATTTCGGAGATCCAGTCTGCCTTCTAAACTCCTTTTCAGACACTTAGTTCTCAACAAGTCTCGACGTTAAAAACAATTTTTTTAAGGCACCGGAGGTTTCAGAATAACCAAGCATTACCATTCTGAACGTGTAAACTACCTTCCAAAACCCGAGGCAGTTCTCCCCCGCCGCCCGCCCTCCGAAGCCTGCCGGACCTTCTCCTCCCACAGGCCGAGTATTTTTAGAGCATTTGCAACCACTTTTCATTGAATCTCAGTTTTTTCCCTCCCCCTTCACCCACCAAGTACCTGAGGTGTAGAAATGAATTTATAACAGGAAGCCTTTGATTCTCGAGCCTTTATGTTTTTGAAGTCTTCCAAAGCGGGGCTGTGGAACCACAGGCTTGGTTTAAAGGAATGTCACCGTCTCCACGCGGGGGCTGTCACCGGGCTTTCCTTAAGGTGGGAGGGGCACGTCCCTGTGCCGAGGGCGAGGAAGCGCCCGCCCTGTGGAGGAAGTGGGGCTCTGGGGTGAAGGCATCTCACGGCCTAGCGTGTTCCTGCTCCCTCGACTCCACCTGATGGGGGAGGGGAAGCCTGGCGGGGTCTCAGGGGGCCCAGTCCTCAGCCAGCAGGTGATGCTGGAGGCCACCTCCACGGTGACATGCCCGTGCCGATTTGGGGTCTGTCTCTGTATCCTCATTCTTCCATCCCCAAACACTGTGAGATGCACAACAGTTTAAAAGCTGCCTTTATTGCAGAGAAGGGCAGGAAAGGCCATCATATTACACGCAGGCGTTGATCAGAAGAGGCCCTCTGATTTCAGACGTGCTAACGTGGTCAATACGCAGCTTAGAGCTGAGTGACTAAGGTAAATGGAGGCTGGGTCCTCAGAGGGTTTCAGGTCTGCCCAGAGGGCTGCCCAGCGCATCCGGCCCAGCCCCCAGCCCCACCAAGCGGGGTGTGGCCGCCACATCTTCCCATCAGAGTTCCGGTTCCAAACGGGACGTCCGCTCTGCCCCCGGGAACCTCACTCATGCTCGCTAAAACACTACCGTGTGCCCACATTTTTCCTATTTTACACGTGAGGAGTCTGAGGTTCGGGGCAGCGGGAGAGCGCACACAGGGTTGCTATGGCAACGTTGGACTCTCTAACCCTGGTGCTGCCAGCCCTCCCGTGCACTCACACACTTGTCTCTCCCATCCTGGGTGAAAAAGAGGATCCTTCTGACTCTACTAGGGCAGAGTTGAGTAGTTGGGACAGAGGCGGTGTTGCCAGCTAAACCTAAAATATTTTGTGGAAGAGGAAACAGCTTCAGAGAGGTTGAACAACTTGTCCAGAGTCACACAGTAAATGGCGGAAGCTGAGACTTAAGTTCTGACCAGAACAGACTTCAGTCTAGGTCAGGGGTCAGCAAACAATGGCCTACTGCCTGTTTTCGTAGATGGACTTTTATGGGAACGCAGCCGTGCTCATTCACTCGTACGTTGTCTGTGGCTCCTTTGGGGCTACAGCGGCAGAGCTGAGTCGTCCGTGACACTGACTGTGTGCCCACAAGGGCGAAAATGGTACTTTCTGGCCTTTTATGGAAGAAGTTTGCTGATCCCTGATGGAGACAAATACATTTCAAAACAGTGGCTGGAGCAGTCAGTCGCGTGAACAGACCGGGGACCCCGACGGTGGCCAGATAGCCGCTTGTTAGTCTGGGTTAAACGTACCAGATGGAATCTACTGCAGGTATTTGAGGCTTTCGTACAGGGAAGTTGGGATCTTGAGAAATTGCCGGAGGGCAGGGAGAGCGCTCTCGGCCCGGCCCGTGGAGTCCCAGCTTCCTGCAGAAGGTGCACGCTTTCTCCTGTCTCCTGGCACAGACAGGCCCCTCTGCTGGACGGCCTCCACCCCACCCGTTGTCATGCTTCCAGCTGCTCATCCCTATCAGATTTCAGCCCGACCTCCTCTGCAAGCCCTGCTGGCTCCTCACGGGGCCTGGGTGCCCAGTTTCTATGCTTATCTGGAAAGTAGCCATCACCTCCCTGCCGTGCTACGTTGTCTATTTACTCCTCCGTCCCTGTGACCTACTGCGTCTTCCAAAGGCGGCTGCGGCAATATTCCCATCCCACATGTGACTTTGACACTCTTCCCATCAACAGGTGGACCTGCGTCCCCACCCCTTGAAACTCAGCAGGTGTTGGTGACTGTTTCGGCCATCAGAGGATGCAGAAGCGATGCTCTGTGACTTCAGAAGGGAGGTCATAAAAGGTGAGGCGCCTTCCCTTTTGCTCTTGAAGCTCTTGGCAGCCGTGCTGCGAGAGAACCCAGACTCCCACGTGGGGGAGACCACACGAGAGGACCTGCGGCCTCAGGAAGAGAGGACGCGCACCATCTGTCTGCAAGCATATGGGCACCTTGGGCCACAGCCATCTGCTGAGCCCTCCTGAGATCCTGACCGCAGGACCCCTGGGAGATATCCTTGGTTGAACTGTGTCCTCCAGAAAAAGAGATGTTGGGGTCCTAACCCCCAGTGCCTCAGAACGGGACCTTATTCAGTGATAGGGTTTTTATAGAAGTAATCAAGGTAAAATGCGGCCATTAGGGTGGGATCGAATCCAATATGACTGGTGTCCCTGTAGGAAGAGGAATGTTGGACACAGAGACACAGGGAAATGGTGAAGGAACAGATCACACTGCTGCTTCTACAAGACAAGGGATGCCAGAGGTCGCCAGTAACCGCCAGAAGGTCGGGAAGAGGCCTGGGACAGATTCTCCCTCAGAATTCTCAGAAGGAACCAGCCTGCTCACACCCTGATCTCCGACTTTTGGCCTCCATAACTTGAGGCCATACGTTTCTGTTGTTTAAGTTGCCCGGAGTGTGTTCCTTTGTTATGGCAGCCCTAGCAAATGAATACGGGAGATAAAATGATCGTTGTTTTCCGTTGTTTCAGCCAACACCAAGTTCTGGGCTTGTTACACTAGCCCAAGTATTCCAGTGCTAGCTAGCTGGAATATTCTCCCACAGAAGTGGGGTCTCCTTGAAGGCAGGAATCCCTGGCCATGGGATATACTTAGGAAAGGAGCAACGATTGGATGATTGGCTGCCGTTGCCCTCACACAAAGTCCCTGGGCAGCCCCAGGGACTATTCAAGGTCCGTCCTCCAGAGAATAGAGATCTGGGCACGGCGAGCCCAGGCGACAAACTGAGAAACGCTGTGAGCTCCCATCGCCCGCCTGGGAACCGTAGCGAAAACCCCCATAGTGATGCATTTCCTGAGAGAGCCCTTGCCTGGGAAAACAGGAAGGTTAGTGCCTATGCGTTTTTATGGGCGCCCAGTGTAAGATTTTGGAGGACGGAGGACGGGTGGGCGAACAATGCGTGTGAGCTGTTAAAAAGCCAGCGGGAAGGCACGTCCTTCTGCATTCAAGTGGGACATGCGATGACGATAAAAGACGACCCAGCTCTGGGCTCTGCACCGTGTCCTGCACAGTGCAGAGCCCCCAGGGGAGCAAAGAGCGAGGACTGGAGCACTGTAGACTGTAGGAGACCTGGGGGTCATGACATCCAACCCCCTGCCTCTAGGCCAGTAGGTGCCTGCCATCCACAGTGGAGGGATTCCTTCCTTCCTTTTAAATTTTTTGAAAAGTAAAGTGTTAAGGTTGAGAGTTGATATTCGCGCTTTCTTGAAAGGTCTCTAGGCGTATATAACACATATTTGCCTGAGGGAATTAGCTGTCATGTGAAGGGAGCCTTAAGGATACGGAGTTAGAAGACTGGAGACACAGCTTCCCCGCGGCCATCAGCTCCTGAGGGGCTGAGCCGGGTTTTGAGCTCAGACCCACCAACCCCAGAGCCACGATCTTAACCACTGAGCCGTACACAGCGGCGCGACAGCATCGCACGGGGTACCCCTGATGCTGGACAATTAGGAAGAGCAGCCGGTGGGTGCCTGCCGGTCGATGGGCTTCAGCAAGCATGCGGGTCGCCCGGGGGCTGGGAGCGCCGCCCGTCCAAACATCCCCCTCCCGTCCATTTGACAGCGCTGGTTTTATTTCCTTCATTCAGTATCTTGAAGCCACATAAGGAAACTTATACTGTGTTAGTAGCCCCTAAACTTAGACATGGTAACGGACTCCTGACTCTGCTGCCTCTGAAAGCCAGCCTTTTATTTTAACTTTTGTTCCCTTACATTCTCTGTAGATGCCCTTATAATGTTTTGATGAACGCACGTGCTTTTTTCACTCATTACATTATAAGCCTTGCCTTCTTTTTTTTATTTTCTATGTTAAAGGCCAGGTAACGTCTCATCAGTTGATAACGTAGCACCTCTGATGCTGGACTTTTATAAGGTTTCTCTTTTTTCTCTATTCTATAGCTGTGGCACAAACATTTTCACACAAACCTTTTTCTCTTCTCATTCGCTTATTTCCTTGGGATAAATTTCTAGAAGTGAGATTTTTACTAAATCAAAGAACGGGACTCTTTTCTCTAGTTCTTAATATCTATTTTAAAATCATTTCCCGAAGGCCTGGAAGAATCTTCACCCCCACTGGTGACGTGGCAGACTCCAGATTCCCTAGGCGTTGGCAGCTCTGAGCATGACTGTCGTCTGAAACCGTGGTGAATTTCACAGGTGTAAAATGCCCAGAAATCTGCCCTCAGGACCCGTATCTGAGCAGGGAAGTTGTATTTTTTTTCTTTGCTTGCTTCGGGGAGGAGCTCAGGCAGTATATGGTAGCCTTGCGTCCTCATCTCTCTCGTTTAAACCACACCAGCCTGTTGGTTAAACTCATTCTCTTTACTTGTATTTATTTATTTATTTTTCTGTGCAAGAAATGCTTTTCTTCAGCTCAACAGAACGTGGAAGTCTGAAAAAACCCCTACCTTCTGCAGAGGATGTGAGCTGGCTTGCGGCCAGCGGCTGGGCTGCTCCCTTGTAAATACCTCCCTTTCCCGTCAGGGCCCGGAGATAAGCCGTCCGGGATTCTGCCTGGACGGCCGGTACCCTTCCATCTGCTGAAGAGGGAGGCCCCGGACTAGCCGTGGGTTCAGGCCCCCCGGGCCCCCGGAGGTAGCTCCAGTGAAAGGCTGTCTGTCTGTCGCCAGGCCCAGCGTGGAATGTTCCGTCAATGTTGCCCAAGGAGAATCTTTCACATTTTCTTTCATTTTCCAAACCACGGGCAGGGTGAGTTCTGGTGAAGTCCTGCGCTAGCTGGTGCCCGGCCCCGTCCACTCTCTCCTTCTCCTGCCCGGCCTCCCCGCCAAAGCCCTAGGCCCCGAGCCCGCTGCCCCAGGGCCGCCCTGCGATGCCGGGTCTCTGGCTCGTCGTGTGCGCCGTCGCCTGGGTGACAGCCGGGCAGATGCGGGGCCTCCGGCCTGCTCACCCCCAGGAGACAGGCTCCCTGGTGTCCGTCGTCAGAGAGTGGGCACGGGCAGCGTACCTCCGCTCTGCCCTCCACAGCCTGCCGGCCCCTCGAGTGGGTACGATCCCAGTGCACGTGGGGACGGGGGTTCAGGACCCGAGGCCAAGGACATGCCTGCTTTGTGTGGGTCACCGTGCAGGGAGGCGCAGAGTCGGGGTGCGCCTCAAAGCCGTGAACAGAAGGAGGGGTGGAGCTGGAAGTGCGCCAGCTCCCCGAAAGGAGCGTGAGGGCGAGACGGTGTGTGCAGGTGTGTGCCAGCGCGTGCGTGGCCCACCTCAGCTCAGTGCGTTCCCCACTGCCCGCACCTCTCTTTCTCCCCGGCTACTTCCCTCACTCAGTGGCCACCGCCTTCCCCCTGTCACCAGCTGCCCCGGCCTCCGTGTCCCCGCAGGGCCTCTGCGCTCCTGCCCCTCGGGCAGCGCTCTCCTCCAGGTCGCCGCCCCTGGCTGCCTTCCGCCCTGGAACCCCGCCCGGCCACGAGGTGGGCGCTCAGGACACACATGTTGAGTGAAAAGTGACTTGTTTATTTTTTAATTAATTAATTATGCTTTTAACCTTCAGTTCCACTGCCCGTTGACTCGGGAGGCATTTGTCATTAGAAGATCTCAGGGCTAACTTTTCAACCCACCCGAGGGGGGTTGGAAGTGAATCTCTCACTTGAAGCCCCGGCCCCAGCCGTTCCGGGTGCTCAGCTGGGCTCAGCGGCTGACCTGGGCCTGTTTCTGCCTTAACGTGGATGTTTTCACAACAGGCTCGGCCTGGGGAGGGGGCGGGGCTGTTCTTGCCATTTGGGGGAAAAACGTGTGTTACAACATCCTAGGGAGCCTCTGCCTTCCCGTCGTCGCCGAGACTGTGCCCCCGACCTGACTATCCCCAGACTGGGAGATGGAATGCAGGCTCGTTGGGCCTTGGCTGTCTCAGCTCAAGGAGTTAGGCCTCTGAGTGTTGCCTCCAGCCCTTGGTGGCGGCTCTGAAATCCTGACACAGGGTTTGAACAAAAGAGGCCCTGGGAGGTCTCTGCAGAGGAAGGAAAGTCGTATTCAGACGAGCCACCCTTGACGTTCAAAGTGACTGGACAAGGGGGAGTGCCGGTAGACACGGCCGGACGGCCGTCCTTCCTGAAGAGTCAGGCTGCTCCAGCTGCCCCGCCCCGCCCAGGCTGCCCTGGGGAAGCAGCTCTGCTCCGTCCGCTGTGCCTGGCCACATTACCAGTCCCTAGGGGCCTCCACGCGGGAATGTCCAGATTACTCCTCTAGCAGACCAAAAGGGGCTTTCGTCCTGTCTGCAAGGCCAGTGACCATCCATCATTTGCACAGTCAGCAACCTGTGCTACCGGGCCGAGCAGGCCTTCCGGTGATGAGAGGGCATGAGGAGACAGCATAGCTAGCCCTGGCTATCACCCTCAACATCTGGCGCTCCCCAGGCTCTGTGAAGCCCAACTTGCAAGAGCATCTCCAGGGCTTCTCAGCTGGGGAGCACGTCTGTGTTCAGCAGTGTCTGGAGTTAGTGTATTTGATTGACAATATTAAACCAGGATAGATAAGGGCAGGGATGTAAGAGATACTTTCAGTGAAATAGCTACAAGAAATGTCCAACATGATGCTCTGGGCATCGGCCACAGATTAGGCTCCGAGTTCTCTCGTTCCCAGCTCCGCCCCCCCCCCCCGCCCCCGCACCAAAGGCAGAGGGAAATAGAATGATATTGAAATTTGCAGCACTCAAAGTAAAAACAAAGCCATCACTCAGAGGATTAAAGCTATTTCTGATACCTAGAAATTTCGCCCTTCTATACCTAGCTTGTAGAGATTTTTGTCATGAAAGAGTGTTGAAGTTCGTCAAACACCTTTTCTGCATCTATTGAGGTGACTGTGTGTTTATCCTTCATTCTGTTAATGTGGTGTATTATATTAATTGATTTGCACGTGTCGAACCATCCTTGCATCCCAGGGGTGTATCCCACTTGGTCATCGTGTATGATTCTTCTAATGTGCCGTTGAATTTAGTTTGATAATATTTTGTTGAGTATTTTTACATTTATGTTCATCCAGGCTATTGGCTTATAATTTTCTTTTCTTGTAGTATCCTTATCTGGCTTTGGTATCAGGGTAGTGATGGCCTTGTAAAATGAGTTTGGTAGTATTTTCTCTTCTTTAGGAATGTACTTCAACATAAGAAAGGCCATATGTGAAAAGCCCACAGTTAACATCATACTCAGTGGTGAAAAACTGAAAGCATTTCCTATAAGATCAGGAGTAAGGCAAGGATGCCCACTCTTGCCGTTTCTATATAGTACTGGAAACCCTAGCTAGAGCAGTTAGGCAAGAAAAAGATATAAAAGGCATCCGAATAGGAAAGAAGGAAGTAAAGTGTCTATCTGTAGATGACATGATCTTGTATGGAGAAAACTCTAAACACTCCACACATACACAGACACAGACACACACACACACACAAACTAATAAACAAATTCAGTACAGTTGTGGGATACAAAATCAACATATAAAATCAGCTGCATTTCTATACACTACCAATGAACTCTCCAAAGAGGGAATTAAGAAAACAGTCTCATTCACAACAGAATCAAAATAGAATAAAATACTTAGGAATAAGCTTAACCAATGAAGTAAAAGACTTGTACACTGAAAACTGTAAAACGGTAATGAAAGAAATTAAAGAAGATACAAATTAGTGGACAGGTATCTCATGTACCTGGATTGGAAGAATTAATATTGTTAACGTGTTCATACTACCCAAGGTGTGACCTACAGATTCAGGGCAGTCCCTTTCATAGGTCTAAAGACTTTCTTCACAGAAATAGAAAGAACAACTCTCACATTCTTAAGAAACCACAAAAGACCCTGAATAGCCAAAGCAATCTTCAGCAAGAACAAAAGCTGGAGGTGTCACACTTGCTGACTTCAAACTATCTTGCAGAGCTACAGTAAAAGATGACAAGTGTTGGCAAGAATGTATAAAAAAGGAAACTCTTGTATAGCGTTGGTGGGAATGTAAATTTGTACCACCATGATGGAAGACAGTACAGAGGTTCCTCGGAAAGTTAAAAATAGAAGTTCTATTTTTAGTTCTATGATCTAGCAGTCCCTTTTCTGGATATTTATTGGAAGGAATTGAAATCAGGATCTCTAAGGAATATCTGCACTTCCGTGTTCATTGCAGTGTATTCACAGTGGCCAAGCTGTGGAAACAGTCTAAGTGTCCACCGACGGATGAATGGATAAAGAGAACATGGTGGATATACAATGGAATATTATTCATCCTTAAAAAAGAAGTAAACCCTGCCATTTGTGAAACACGGGTAGACCTGGAAGATGTTATGTGAAGGGAAATAAGCTAGACACAGAAAGACGAATACTGCATGATGTCACTCGTGTGGAATCTAACAGAGTCAAACTCCGAGAAACGCAGTGTAGAATGGTGGTCGCCGGGGCCTGGCGGAGGGGGAGGGGGGTTGCCATTCAGCAGGTATAAAGTGTCAGTGATCCGAGGTGGCAAATTCTAGGGGTGCCGTACAACACGGGACCCCCAGTTAACGATGCTGTATTGTGCGCTTAAAAATTCGGCAAGGGAGTAGATCTCATGTGTTCTTACCCCAATTAAAAAAAAAAAAAAGAAATTTCACCCATGGGATTTTTTAAGATGATAAAAAACTGAAGTTTGAAATGTCAACAATGGGGGTGTGGTTAGGGAAATTAAGTTAAAGCAACCTGATGAATTATCATGTGGCTTTTAAACTATTCCTATTAAGATGTAAGTGATGTTTGTGTGCTAGTGCAAAGAAAGGTGTGTGAAGCGTGTGGATACCGGGATGACAGCATTAAAAACACATGAAGACAAAGGCCACATTCTGCACTTTTTCAAAATCGTCTTAGCCGTTTGTGGAAGTTTATTCTTCCACGTGAATTTTAGAAAACACTTGTCAGAGATGCCGCGGGCACCTTGCCGTCTGCCTCACGGGGCGCAGGGTTAATCTGAGGGGACGCAGCTCCACAGGCTCAGTCACCCCCCCACGCACAGGGGACTCTCTTCCTTTGTTTAGGCCTTCCTTCCCATCTTAGTAAAGCTTTCAGTTTCTCCATGAAAGTGCTGCACTTTCTTTCCAAGGGGACTCCCGGACGCTTGGTAATTCCTGAGATGGCATCTTATTTTGGACTTTGCGTGCGTCTTGTCAGTGCTCTTTGCCTCCCTCCAGGACGGCTGTGGACCTGTGTACGCTGAGCTCACACACAGCTCCACTTGGCCGTGGGTCTCCGCTCATCCTTCTAGAATAGCTTTATGTCTGCACAGACGTAAAAAGATGGGTATTGGCCCTTCCCCAACCCCGTGGGCGGCTCGTCGGAGTAGGAGCCCCGGAAGCAGCCCTTGGCCAGTGGTGGACAGAGTTGGGGGGTCGCGGCCCCAGCCCTGCCGTCTTTCAGCTGGGTTAACTCCGGGGCACATTCTGCAAGCCTTCCGGAGGTCTCCAGCAGGGTGGAGCTCCAGGTGCACACAGGGTGCCTCTCCTTTCCTGCCTTATCTCTCCACTCTCCTCTGCTGATTTCCCAGGACCATTTTCCAAATGCAGTGTTTTCATTCCTTGCCTCGGTGTGCTTTGTGGGGAGCCCAGCTGAACTGTTGCCCTCGTGGACACCCTGCTAGGCAGTGAGCCGAGGGCGCGGGGGGAGCGTCAGCGTCTCCTGCTCCGTATTGTGTTCCCAGGGCCCAGCACAGTGCTCGGCCCGCATCTAATGCTTGACTAATTATGTGGTCACTGGATGGATGGATGGGTGGACGGATGGATGGATGGGTGGATGGATGGATGGATGGGCTGGGGGGGTGGATGGATGGGGGGGTGGATGGGTGGGTGGGCTGGGGGGGTGGATGGATGGGGGGGTGGATGGGTGGGTGGGTGGGTGGATGGATGGATGGATGGATGGGCTGGGGGGTGGGTGGGTGGGTGGATGGATGGATGGATGGATGGGCTGGGGGGTGGGTGGGTGGGTGGGTGGATGGGTGGGTGGGTGGGTGGGTGGATGGGTGGGTGGGTGGGTGGGTAGATGGATGGGCTGGTGGGTGGGTGGATGGATGGGCTGGTGGGTGGGTGGATGGGCTGATGGGTGGGTGGATGGGTGGGTGGGTGGGTGGGTGGATGGAAGGAAGGAAGGATGGCTGACGGATGGAGCATGGATGGATGGACGGACGCTGTGGACGAGGTGGGGAGAACCTGGGTCTCCTTAGACCATGTTCAGTCGGGGGCCGACGGCACTGTTTGGTAGTGTTTTGCACCCCCACCCTGCCGACACTCCACACCCTTCTCTGAAAACGTTTCTCAGTTCCAAAGACAATTGCTCTTGCCCCACCCTTCCCAGAAGTCAGCACACTAGGTCTTCATCCTTCTAAGGACCTTGTTGTGGGAAACGAGCAAAACAGAAAACCACAAAGCCAAGCTGAGGTGCATATTACGGGCTTCCCGCTTGGCTCAGAGAGCAGGCTGGAGGCAGGCCTATCACCTGGTGGCTCAGACCCAAGTGCCCGACAGGGTGCACTGTGCAGGGCGTCCAGGCGGGAGGCGGGGGGTGCGGTGGCCCCCTGGCACTTCAGGAAGGGCTCCCGCCCCTGCCTCTGCCCCCTGCCTGCCAGCTCAGACCCCAGCCTCTGTCCCAGGGAGCTGTGCTGCCGGCACCTCCAGTGCAAACTCAGCTGGAACCGGCAGAGCTCCCTGGGCAGGGCAAGGCGGCGCAGCGGTTTACATCATCGAGTGATAGTTTAATGAGAGGGGAGAGGAGTCAGTGTGTGGCCACGGGTTTTTGAAGCTCGGAAGTGAGTTAAGATCTTTGGAGGGACAAAGAAAGAGTCTGGGCAGCGACAGGGTGAGTTAGTAAATGTTGATAGCCTTGCAACTGGCCAAAGAGTGAATCCGAACAGTGAAAATAGTAGCTAATGTTTGAGGGTTTACCACGTGCCGACGACATGAGGTAGCTCATCTGACAACTTAGTTAGAATCTACTCAACACCCGTGCCGGGTGGGTTCCATGACTAGCCCTCTTTTATAAATGAGGACCTGAGGCACAGAGAGGTTCAGTCACTCGCCCTGCGTCACACAGCTAGTTAGAGGAACCGGTTCCAACTCTGTCTATGACCTTTGCCGCAGCACTATCGTTTCTCTGCCTGATGTCCGCGAGACTCAGTGCCATATCATTGGATGTGCCTGATTTATCTCTTTGATCACTGCCTTCACTAAAACAACCATTTGCTCTCCCCCTGGAAGAGACAGCCAAGGGCTGTGAAGACACTTGTCTGTCCCCAGTGCCTTAGAAAGGGCATAGGAGATTGGGAGGCTGGAGGACTCACCACCGGGACTCCGGTGAACTGAGTGGTACCTCAGGCAGGTCCCTGGTCCTCTCTGAATTTCAGTCTCTTCATCTGTCAAGTGGAGGAAGGCGTGCTTTGTGATGGCAAGAGGTCTTTTTAGCGCTAAAATTACAGAGCGCCTCCCCGCATTTGCTCACCGTGCGAACTTCTAAATGCTGCAGACGCTCGTGCCTCACTTTCTGCAGCATTCCAGTTTTAATACTAATTGTATTTTCTCTGTGAAGATTCAATGGGACAGTGCATAGCAGTGTACTTCATGCAAAGTCTGTAGATCATGAAGATGGTCTTCCCGCTGAAACACAAAAGCCACGTATCTTAGAGGCTCAGCCCGTGGAAGTTTATATCGTGCTCACACGGCAGTCCAACACCGACTCTCCTGGTCGGGCGTCTCTCCTGGGAAGGGTCCTCCTTCCCCCTCCTGGGTCTGCCTCCTCTTGGCCCTTGGAGGCCTCCCCGTTCAGCAGGTGGATGAAAAAGAAAGGAGAAGGTTGCGGATTCACGTTTCACGGGTCTGACCTGGAGTGGTCGCCGTCGCTGCCCTCACACTCCGTTGCCCGCAGCTGCACAGGAGGCTGGGGAGTGTGGATGGCTGTGTGCCCTGGAGGAAAGGGGAATGATTTCCAGGACACTTCGTCCGTTTCTGCCAGAGAAACAGTCTTCATGATCACTGATAGCTATCGTTTCGTGGAAGGAAAGAAAAGACCCCTTGTGGGGAAGTCTCAAGATAATCACCGTTTCGATATGTGCGCAGGTGTGTGCGTGAGTGTGTGTTCCCCAGAAAAGAAAACCCGAGGCAAGGCTTACAGGCTACTACTTAGGAGGTGCAAGCCCAGGAAGCGGAAGTAAGGGCAAGGAGAGCCAATGGCAAGGGCCAGTCCGGACTGACCAGCACTCGGTATTAAGAGCAAGTGGTCACCCAGTTTTATAGGACCATCTTCCTAAAGTCCATATAAACAGTTGCTTCTCAGGACAGTGCATCCGAGGAGGAGGCAGGAGGGATGTTTACCCACTGGCTTCTGCTGCTCATTGGCCATTGATTCATCCCAAGAGGCATGAACTCTCTCTGGATCACGGACAGGCTCTGGGCCAGTCCTACAGCATCTGTGGCCCCCGAGGCCATGGAAAATCCCCAGAGCGGGAGGTGGAGGTGCCCAGCAGGGACCTCCAGCAGGGCGCCCGCAGAGTCTGGTTGGAACCCGTGAAAAGGTACCTGGGACCGGTGTCAGCTTTGTCAAGCTCACAGAAACCAGAATCGGAAGGCAGCAAGATCCAGAGACGCGTCGGCGCCCGGCGCCTGGTCAGCCCACCACGAGGTCCCCGCCGGAAGCCCAGTGCGCTTCTGCTCGGCGCCCGGCGCCTGGTCAGCCCACCACGAGGTCCCCGCCGGAAGCCCAGTGCGCTTCTGCTCGGCGCCCGGCGCCTGGTCAGCCCACCACGAGGTCCCCGCCGGAAGCCCAGTGCGCTTCTGCTCGGCGCCCGGCGCCTGGTCAGCCCACCACGAGGTCCCCGCCGGAAGCCCAGTGCGCTTCTGCTCGGCGCCCGGCACCTGGTCAGCCCACCACGAGGTCCCCGCCGGAAGCTGAGCGCGCTTCTGCTTTGCACTGTATCTGACCTCTGGGGAGCCTGAGTGCTTGCTGGGAGAAAAAAGCCCGTGCACACATGATTCTCCGAGGCCAAGGCCCTGCCATCCTTCACCGAAATGAGCCCTTCAACCAATGTAAATACCTTGCACGCTCTCCC
This sequence comes from Globicephala melas, assembly GCF_963455315.2. Taxonomy (NCBI): domain Eukaryota; kingdom Metazoa; phylum Chordata; class Mammalia; order Artiodactyla; family Delphinidae; genus Globicephala; species Globicephala melas. Next base: position 60,048,956 of record NC_083332.1, on the reverse strand, counting down.
GGAGGCCCGTCCTAACAAGGCCTCGCCGGGGCTCCTCATATCCCCCGGGACTGCCGAAGCTTTTAGCTTTCACGGAGTAATTTGTAAGGCGGCCTGACTCGCAGCCGGCTCCGTGGCCACTTGCTTGTGCTGTGCTCCCGGGCGGCTCAGAGAAAGCCCGGGCTGGCCTCCCTCGGCGCTCTGCGGACCCAGAACGTGGATGCCTGTGAACCTGAGAAGACTCGGTAGTGACAAAGCACCATCCTTTCGGGGGCCCAAGCCTGCCACCCCCGTGAACCCCGAGACGGCTCTGGGAGCCAGGAGAGTGCAGCGCTCCGGGAGCAAAGGCCCCGGCCTGGCGCCCACGGCTGCAGGTAACCAGCCGAGTGGCCGTGCGCGAGTCCGTCGGGCTGCTCTCCTCACCCCCGTCAGCAGCTTCCGAAGCCACTCTCACGAGGTCTGTGCAGTGGGTCCTGTCCCCTCGGCCCCCGCACCTCGTGCAGTGACTGTCCCCTCCTGCAGCCACACACCATTCTGCCCCCAGCGGGGCGCCCGCAGAGGTGCTCCGTAGCGTTGGCCAGTGTCACCCCAGCCGGGTTTCTCACTTCCTCTCGGCAGACCGCAGACATCACTGCCCAACCCCCAGCAGTCGGGTGGGACCCCGAGACGGGTTCTGGCCGAGGGATTTGGGGAGGATTGCCGTGTGCCACGGCCAGCCTGGCCCCAGGAAGTCTGCTGTCCTCCATGATTTCTCTTCCCTGTCCATTAACTGGACACTGGGGTCCAGGGGTGACTCTGAGACCCTAGGAAATGGGTCCTGGGTTATGGAATGACCGCATGGAGCCCCCCACGCGCCCCACGTCCTGCACCGGACCGTGATGAGAGAGGAATCTGTGTCGGGCTAAGCTCCTGGAGTCCGCGGACGTTTGTTCCAGCAGTTGTTCCACTGACTGACACATACTCAAGAAGCGAATCTAGCCTCGTGGAGTCTCTTTTCTCTATCTTGAAAATGGGGACAAGACACGCATCTCAGCCACCGGCGTTGCTGTGAGCTCAGGCGGGGCAGCCGCCGTTCTGGGCTGCAGCCCCTCAGCACGTCTCAGAGGCTGCCTCACTGGGCACGGTCAGGGTCGGCCAAGGTCGCGTGGGTAAAGCCTCTGGACAGCGCCCAGCAGCCCACAGCAGGCGTCTGTCCCCCGGGGGGTGGCGCTTGCTCATTACCACGCCCACCCCAGCCCCTCCCCCTGCCCCGCTGCCCCCTAGAGCCAAGCGCACCCGGGTTCCCTCGTCCTCTGTCTGGCTCGCCGTGGGGTTCAGCCGAGGGGGGTGGCAGGAGGTTGGGGGGCAGGCGAGAGGCATCTCTATCCTCCCGGCCCTCTGCTGCGCTGCGGCAGCCTGGCAGTATGTCCCCCTGTGGCTCCGGGGCTCCGCCAGCCTGCGAACACCATCCCCACCCCCGCCCCCCGCCCCGTATCCTCTCAGATCTGAGTGTGTCTGTGGCTTCCTGGAGTTGCTGGTCTCCCCCGCTCACACCTCTGGGAACAGCTCCTCCACTGCAAGGCTCTTCAGAGCCCCAGCCGAGGGTGCGAGCTCTGTCCCGGGGGGAACCCAGGCTGTTGGCCCTGGTTGACGTCCTGGGGGGAACCAGGCTGTTGGCCCTGGTTGACGTCCTGGGGGAACCAGGCTGCTGGCCCTGGTTGACGTCACTCAGGGTGCTTGTGGGAGCCACACCCCCGCTCTGCCTGACCCGGCCGCAAAGGCATTTAGAAGGGGTAGCAGTGAGCTCGCAGAAGTTCCAGGAGGCTGTGAGATGTGGAAATGACAGCCTGGGAAATCAAATCCTGGAACCAGGCTGGCGGCACCACGCCGACCTCCGCGGAGCCTTGCCTCCGGACTAGAACGTCGGGTGCCAGGCATCTCAGGGACTGAACGTGTGTTACTTACGTGCCCCCCGGCCGTGAGCGCCAGGTCGTAAGCACATCGCAGGGCGGTTTGGGCCCTGGGTGGGACACCTCCCACCGTCCTTTACTCTCCACTCTGCCCTCGGAGGCCGTAGCTCGTAGTACTCTCCACGGTATTAATCGGGCCCCCCTGCCCTTGCTTCTGGGTGAGTTCAGCCAACGGAAAGCCCCAGCGAGCGATCCGAAGGGCGAGGGGAGAGAAGGTGGGGTATCCGCGGGCCTCGCTCAGGCTCACAGACACTTGTGTCCCTCTGGGAAAGGCCACAGCTGCCGACAGATGGGCCTCTGTGCCAGGGCCTCTGGCGACTCTTCTCGGCCAGCCCCTCGGTCCTAGAGGGGGTAGTGGGTCCTCGCACCCACCCGTTCATGCTGGTGCGCTGCACCGCCCTGTGTAGGTTCTTGTGTAGATCATCACCCTATTAAGCCCTTTTCAGGTCCCCACTTCAGAGGGACATTGGTTTCTTGCTGACAGTTTGCTAAAGAAGCTGAAAATAAATAAGCAAACCAGCGGACAGGCCAGCAGGCCGTGCTGACGAAGGAAGCTCTCCTTTAGGTCTCTGGGGTGTGTGGGAGTGTGCGCCCCACAAAAAGGATGTTTGAGTCCTAAACCCCCAGGACCTGTGAACGTGACTTTATTTGGAAATAGGGTCTAATTAAGTTAAGGTGAGGTCACGCTAGGTTACGATGAGCCCTAATCCAATGACTTGTGTCCTCATAAGAAGAAGAAATTTGGACACAGACACACACACACAGAGGAGACCTTTGTGTGATGACTCAGGCGGAGACTGGAGGGGCGCAGGACACGCCGGAGAGGCAGGAACAGAGTCTCTCCAAGTCCCAAGGAGGAGCCAGCCCTGCTGACTCTCCAGGGCTGGGAGAGCCTCCCCGGGGACTGCAGACGCCCGCTGTCCCCGTGTGAATGGGCCAGGCGCTCAGAGCGCCGCACCATGTGGCCTGGTGAGTGTGGGCTCCGGAGACAGGTCTGCCAGGGAGCCCGGCTCTGTCTTGTGCTGACTGTGACCTTGGGCCCGTCTTCAGCCTCCTCTTATAGGGAGCCAGGAGAGTAATCACACTTACTCTAGGAGATGGCTTCGAGGAATACAAGACCTAGTGTGGGAGCCCTGAGCACGACGCCGGCCACACAGCGAGCACACTCAGTAAAGCCCCAGGAGAACACACCCACTGGTTGTCTTGATCCAGCCCAGGGCGACAGGGATGACGAAGGCCTTCTTGGAGGATGCAGGGCCTGAACTGAGGCCTGGCGTGAAAGGAGGATGACAGCTGGAATCTGCTCAGAAACAAGCTCGAACAGGAGAGGAGCGTGCAGGAGCCTGGTAGACGTGAAGGAGCGACGTGCCGGGCTCCTCCCCAGGCCCTGGCTGTGTGACTTCAGGGTAATCGCTTGCCTTTCCTGGACTGTGGTCACCCCGCCAGCTGGGGCTGTTAGGAGCACATCGGCCTGAAGGAGAAGGCCGACCAGGGTGGTCTCCTGAGACCCTTCTGTGGCGGGAACTGTTAATTGTCAGCAGTATCCATGCTCCACGTCTTCCCCAGTGCTCTGCTGCCCACGTGGTGCCCGGAATAAAGACTCACCTCCCAGCCTCTCTCGCAGCTCTGCGTGGCCAAAGGACTGAGTTGTGGCCGTGAGAAGTGAGAGGACGTGTCACGTGGTACCTGTGGGAAATCTCCTTAAAAGAGAAGGGCGTGAACTGTTTGTCACGGCCAAGAGGAGCCTAAGGGGACGTGATGGCTAAGTGTAAAGTGTAAGGACCCCGGATGGAAGCCTAGGACAGAAGAAGGACGTCAGGGAAAAACTAGGGAAATCTGAATAAAGTATGGACTTTCACTAATGATAATGTATCAATATTGACTCATTAATTATAACAAATGTGCCTTACTAATGTAAGATGTTAATAATATGGGAAACTGGGGGTAGAGGATATGGGGACTCTGTTATATTCACAATTTCTCTATAGATCTAAACATTGTTCTAAAAAATAAAGTCTGTTTGTAAAAAGAAGGAAGGCATAGACTTTCTCCTCTCCTTCTTCCATCCTGCTATCAGAAACTCGGATGTGATTGCCGGAGCTCAGGCAGCCATAAAATGAGGAGGAGGGCCACACTGTAGGGAGGCTGAAAGGAGTCTTGTCCCCTGTTAAACTCATGGAAGCACCGTGCCGGCCCTGGAATACCCCTCATATCTTCTTTTATGCTAAAGGATCAAATATGGTGTGTTTGAGCCACCATCCATTACTTATTTTTGTTTGTTTCTTTTTTTTACTCTCTGGAGGCTAATCCCAATGGAGACGTCGTCTATCTCTTTACATGACATCGGACCTCAACAAAATTCCTTTTGGGAAACTTTCCCATACAATGTGATCCTAGAAAACAAGTAGCATTTCTCTCCCTGTGTCCTCCCGAAGCTTTCTGGTTAAGCGTTTAGCGGCGGGTCCACTGGACACTGATTCATGGCTCCCCGGGTGAACGGGACAAGACAAATACGTTCCATTCCAGCTCCTTAAAAAGCGGCCAGGCCAACTCGATGGCATTTTGGTACTTTTCCATTTGCTGGAGTTAAAGTTTATGTCCTCTTCATCAAGATAACGCAAAGGGCAGCGTTCGGCGTTTTCGGTCCTCATGTTGGCAAGTGAAGCCGACGTGGCTTCAGCAGCGCACAGTAGAATGAAACACATATAATCAGTATAATGTGATTTACTCTCATCCCGCCGTCCCGACATTTAAACAGATGTCAGATGAGTAGAGAACACAGCGGGAGGAACACATTAGGGTAAATTATTGCATCTGAAAAGAGGGAGTATCGTAAAAACGTTAAAAGAGAAAGTATTTATGATTCGAGTTGCTGGTAATTTTATCTCCCATTTGCCTCCTTGTGTGAGGTAATTAGAGCCTCTTCCGTGGGGAAAGCTGCTGGTTCCAACGGGCTTGGATGGGGTGGGACTGACAAATGTCCCCGCCTGCTGAGTTACCCTCCTCGGAGAACGCCACGCGTGCCCCTTGGGGAGTGCTCTCTGGTGTGGATGGGAAGAAGGGGCTGCGGGTTCTAGGAATGAGTCACTAGTGGTGGACACGTGGCACTGTGTTACAGAAGCATCATCTCCCTGGGTGCCAACTGTGCAAGGACCATTGCACCCATCTTACCAGCGAAGAGACCCAGGCCCAAAGTGAGGTTCCGGCTGAGAAGCGGTGGAGCCTGCCTTGCGTTTCCGTCTTCTGGCTCCTGAGCCAGCCCTTCCTCTGCCTTCCACCCTGTTGGACGTCAAGGGTCTCAACCATGCCAAGTTGAAAGGGTCGGTCCTGTTGGCCTGCCGTTTTGGAAAATCCAGATTGCGCTGAGAACCAAAGGCAGCGGAGTAGAGATCCGCATTTCTCCAAGGGCAGTGGTCCTGCAGTCCGCTCACCTGGGGTGCTCAGTGCAATGCAGAGCCCCAAGCCATACCCAGATCTCCAAGCGGAGCACATCTGCAGGGTCACGGCAAAGGATCTGCGCTGTAACATCTGCCCAGAGAAGCACCTGGTGAGCAAAGCTCTGAGACTCCGTGGCAGAAAGGTTAAGAATGCTGATTCTGGAGTTGGCGGCCACTACACACAGCAGAATGACACACACTGTCCCTTGGTGTGATTTAACTCCACCGTGGAGGCCTTGAGATGAGGTTTTCGTAGACGGGTTCAAACCCTGGCCTCGCCACTTACACCCGTGTGTAGTCTATCCAGGATTTTGTTTCCTCATCTGTGACACAGCAAGGTGAACATCTATTTCGCAGGTTATTGTGAGACCAGAGGGCTCTTTGCTTCTTCCCCTGTCTTTGCACAGACAGTCTTCTCATGCATGGGAAAGGCACTGTCAATCTGGTTTTCCCAGAGAAATCTACACAGTGGAGCCTGTGTTCCTCAGGAAGGGGCTGGAGTCCCTTGTCCTTAGAAATGACCACAGACTCTTTAACCAAGTGTTCCCAGGTCCTAATCAAGCCCCGGGAGATATTTTGATCCACTCTGTGGGGCTTGCTGGTTGACAGCTAACCACAAGTGATCTCCCTAATTAGTAGTCTCAGTACATAAGCACTACTTCATGAGTACCCGCCCCCGTACATATTCCTGGACTCCAAGGCCTGCATGCATCATACATTTAAACACACGGAGCCACCATGCCCACCATCATCATTGCTATAGACTGAATATTTGTGTCCCGCCCCTGCCCCCAAATATGTACATTGAAACTTAATCCCCAGTGGGATGGTTATTAGGAGGTGGGGCCTTTGGGGTGATTAGGTCATGAAGGTGGAGCTCTCCTGAGTGGGGTTAGTGCCCTTATAAAAGAGACTCAGGGGAGACGCCTTGCCTCTTCCACCGTGCGAGGGCACAGCAAGAAGATGTCCTTCTGTGCACCAGGAAGTGGAGTCAGCAGACACCCAGTCTGCCAGCACCTCGATCTTGGACATCCCAGCCTCCAGAACTGTAAGAAAATGTCTGTAAGCCACCCAGTCTAAGGTATTCTGTCATAGCCATCCACATGTACCAGGATAAAATCATCATCAACACCACCATCATCGCCACCGTCATCCTCATAACCAACTCACGTCAACCTCCCAGGCGCCAAGCACTGTTCAGGTGATTACAGGCGTGCCTCATTTGACTGTTTCGCTTCATCACGCATTGCAGTTATCTTGTGTACGGTGAAGGTTGTGGCAACCCTGAGTCAAGCAGATCTCTCAGCATCATCTTCCCAACAGCATTTGCTCGCTTCATGGCTCTGTATCGCGGTTTGGTAGTGCTCGCCATATCTCAAACTTTTTATTATTATTATTGAAATTAGTGTTATATTTGTCACGGTGATCTGTGATTAGTGATCTTTGATGTTACTTTGATGTTATAGCATTTTTTAACAGTAACGTGTTTTTAATTAAGGTATGTACATGATTTTTTATTAGATGTAATGCTCTTGCACGCTCAGCAGCCTACAGTGTAGGGTGAGCATAACTTTTTTATTGAAGCATAGTTGATTTACAATGCGATAGTGGTTTCAGGTGTCCAATATCACTTTTATATGCACTGGGAAATAAAAAAATTCCGTGTAACTCGCTTCACTGCAATATTTGCTTCATCGCGGCGGTCTGGATCTGAACCCGCAGCATCTCCAAGGTGTGCGTGTACTTGCGTTAATTCAACACCACTCTTTATCATTAACTCACCGCAACACCGTTCTTACAGTTGCACCCTCCCTCATTTTACAGAGGGCGAAACTGAGGCACAGAGAAGTTAAGAAGTCTGCCCAAGAACCCCCACCTAGGAAGCCATGAAGCCTGACAGTTGGGCTCTAGGGCTTTTGCTGTTGACATTTACTCCAAATTGCTGTGCACTTGGAGGGTCCAAGAGAGAAAATTCCATTGCATTCCCAGCAGAACCTTTCAGGATGGTCAAATATACTCTGATTTTATTTTGTAGTTTAGAATTTTTATCTACATTTAAAGAATAAACTCCTCAAGTTATAGGGGAAGCAGCCCTTATAGGCAGAGGTGTGCGTGCCGAGTTGATGTGTGTGTGTGTGTGTGTGTGTGTCCGTCCGTGTCTGCTGGCTGGTGGTATTCAGGTTAGCCTGTCTGTTCCATAGGACTAGGACGGGTCCACATAGTCCACGGAGTCAGATGGGCTAGTGGCCGAGGGCATGGGTGTTGCTCTCCTGAGGAGGTCTGCGGGTGACCTTTTTGAGCAGCCTTGGAGAACACATTGATTATTTTAATTTTCCCCAACTTTGCAGCAAAAGTCTTGCCTGTGAAGTACCCTCCTTGCCTTAAAGGTGTGTTGAAAGCTGGCTTCTGCTCGCCAGCCTCAGTTCTGCCGCCTAAAATAATACTCCAGGATGCCGGTGAGGGAATAGTACACTTCCTGCGAGTGTTCGATTCACATTCTCCCAAAAATAACACGGAGACTGTTAACACCTGCACTTTCCAACGTTTCCTCGCTAACAACAGGGAGATTAATGGGTTCCATTCAGAACAGACCTCTCTGACCTCGTGTATGAAGTTGGGGAACTCAGGAAATTGCTTGCTAATCCAAATCTTGATAATCCCAGCATTCTGACATTCTTTTTTCCCTCCCCCTCTGCAGCCCGAAAATGCCCCCATCTGAATGGAATCACAGCTTTCAAAGTTTCGATAAGATACTAAACAGATTATTCCCCACAAATAACATCTAACATGGTTTGTGTGGATTTGTTGAGTGGGGAGATCAAAAATGATGCAGTTTAACAGCATGAAAAGTGGTCTGATGAGCCCCAGAGAGCCGGCCCATTAGCAGAAAGAAGGAACTAAGAGGGAGGAGGAAAAAAATGAGAGGATGGAGGTCTCCCCGGGGCAGCTCTCCATCCTGTCACAAACATCCCAGGCAAAAGTGGGGATACACGCCTGGTTTCCACGTGTGTGAGGTGCCTCATGGGCCAACAGACCCCCGTTCACTCCATCCTCGGCCACATTGGTGTAACCTTCTACAGTAGGTGTTTGGAGGCCCATTTTACAGGTGAGGCAAATGAGGATACCCAGAGAGAGACTGGACTTGAACCCAAGTGGCCCAGCTTTCCTCCAATCAGCTCTGAACTCCTGGAGGGATGGGCCAGGGCTTACCGAACTGCGCTTTTGCATTGCAGAGTCTACACCTGGCGCACAGTAGGTGCCCTTTAAAAGCACGTGGAGAGTCAAATGGCCTGCAGTGATCCCTCCTCCTCTCAGCTGACGAGATCTGTGGTCTCTGCGGTTTACCTGGGACTTAGCTCACCTTGCCTGTTACTTAGCTCTCCTGGAGACACTTTTTAAACATTTCAGTTCGTGGCTGGGCAGTCGTATGCCCGAGGAAAACGTTCAGACGTTTAAAAGGGCTCGTGCAGGAAAGTAATCCTCCCGCCAGCGTCTTTCCCCAGGGTGTAGGCTTTCTTGCAGCTCAGAGGCCCTCCACCTCCAGACACATAGGTTTGCATTTCCCGGCCCCCCTGTGGCAAGTGTTGACCGAGGACTTGTGAGCAGAAGTGACGTATGTGACTTCTGTGCTGGAGCTCGTTGTCAGCTCGAGACCTCCAGAGCTCTCTTTGAGTTGGTGGACACTCCATCGGCTTCCGTCCTTGAGCGATTTACGAGCAGAGAAGCCCTGTTGTCTATCACAATCTTGTATGGATGAAAAACAAGCCTCCATTATTTAAGGCACTTAGGTTTAGGCTCCGTTTGTTACTGCCGCACATGCACGGCTCTCCTGTCGATACACCCGGCCTCTCAGATCCCCTTTTGGAAGCACCCGCTCTTACCACCGTGTCCTTCCAGATATGATCAGAACGTATACCAGAAAATCCGTAATAGCATATGACACACGCTGTTCTCTCTCTTGTTGTTTTTTTTTTTTCACGTAATATATCTTGGAGATATTTCCATATCAGCATATAAACATCTGCCTCGTTCTCTTTTGAACAGGTAAAGCATATTCTACTCCAAGTATGTACCGTAATTTATTTAAACAGCGGCCACTTGTTGGACATTTAGTTTCCAACCTTTTGCTACCCCGGTGCTGCAGTGAATAACCTTGTATACAGTTACATCTCAGGCCATTGTATCTCTAGAGCAAATGAGGCCCTCTGTTTCTTCATTTATAAAACGGAAATAATAATAGGACCTACCTAACGAGGTTGCTCTGTGTGGATCAGATGTCTTAGTACAAGTGAAGTGCTCTAGCCTGTAGCAAATGAATGAATAAATAAATATGGAAAAAAATTCTTTTTATTATTGACTTTTGGGTAAATTAGTGAGCTCTAAATAGGCAAAACAAAGTTCCTAAGTGGAATCACATTCAGTGAAGGAAAGGACTGAAAATGCTAGTGTCATATTATTATCAAGATATGTACGTGATCATTAAATAAGCCACGTACAGCAGAATTTCCTTCATATGTTCATCCACTTGTTCATTCTCTCATTTGACGGCCTTTATTTTCTGAGCATCTACTGCGTGTTACCCACCGTGCTGGCAACAGGAAATACCAAGGTGAATCATACACAAAAGCACAAGCTGTTGTTGTCCCCACTTTACTTGAGAGTCAAAAATAAAATTAGCGTGATTTTGTGTATCACCCAAGTTTCTTCAACATTGCTGCTTTATAGAGATGTGTGCAAGCGTCATGACAGGCAATTTAGAACATTTCATCACCCCAGAAAGAAATCCTGTCCCCTTCAGCAACCATTTTCCTATCTCCCTGTTCCCCCCAGCCCAGTCAACCACTCATCTACTTTCGGCCTCTGTGGATTTGTCTGTCTTGGACATTCCATACAAATGGAATCATACAATGTGGCATTTTGTGTCTGACTTCTTTCGCTCAGCGTCGTGTTTCCAAGATTCACCCACACTGTAGTGGATGTCAGTGCTGCATTCCTTTTTATGACTGAAAATACTCCATTGTGTGCATGGACCACACTTTATCCGTTTCCCTTTTTCGATGGACACATGAGTCGTTTCCATTTTTTGCCTCTAGAGGATAATGCTGCTATAATCGTTTGTGTACAAGTGTTTGTGTGGGCGTACGTTTTCAGGTCTCTGAATGGAACTGCTGGGTCATATGGTAACTCTACAGTTCATCGTTTGAGGAACCACCAGATGATTTTCCAGCAGCTGGACCATTTTCCACTCCCACCAGCAGTATACAAGCGTTCCACCTTCTCCACATCTTTGCTAACACTTGTTGTTATCTGACTTGATTATTTTTTCTTCCTAACCTGTGCCTTTTCTTTTTATTTTCTTAACAGTGTATTTCAAAGAGCAGAATTTTTGTTTTTTTAAACTTTTTATTTTATGTTGGAGTATAGTTGATTAACAATGTTGTGATAGTTTCAGGTGTACAGCAGAGTCATTTGGTTATACATATACATGTATCCATTCTTTTTCAAATTCTTTTCCCATTTAGGTTGTTACATAACATTTGAGCAGAGTTCCCTGTGCTATACAGTAGGTCCTTACTGGTTATCCATTTTAAATATAGCAGTGTGTACATGTCAATCCCAAACTCCCTAACTATCCCTACCCCCTCCACCCTTCCCCCCAGTAGCCGTAAGTTCATTCTCTAAGTCTGTGAGTCTGTTTCTGTTTTGTAAATAAGTTCATCTGTATCATTTCTTTTCAGTTTCAGCGTGTAAGCCATATCATACAATATTTCTCTTTGTCCAACTTACTTCACTCAGTATGACAATCTCTGGGTCCCTCCACGTTGCTGCAAATGGCATTATTTCATTCTTTTTAATGGCTGAGTAATATTCCATTGTGTATCTGTACCCCATCTTCTGTATCCATTCCTCTATCGATGGACACTTAGGTTGCTTCCATGGCTTTGCTGTTTCAAACGGTGCTGCAGTGAACACTGGGGTGCGTGTGTCCTCTGACTTTTTAGAATGGCTTCTCTTTCCTGCTCTAAATCCTGAGGGAAACAGTATGTAATTGAGGACAGAGCCTCATACTTAGAAAGCCTGCTCCTGACATAAGATTCCTGCCAGTTGTTTATATTTCTATAAGGTGTGACACTTTGCAAAGCACCTACAGATACAGAAACTCATGGAACCTTCCCAAGATCTCTGAGAGTCTGCTAAGGGAGGTGTCATCATTCCCATTTTACAGATGAGGAAACTGAGGCCCACGCAGGTTCTGTGAGCATCCGAAGTCCACACGGCAGGACCAGCAACCCAGGTTTTCTGACCCCCAGTCCAGGCGCCTTGCTGTTACACCCCCAGGGAGACCTGTTTGAGGCATTTCATCCAATACACTGGCCAGGTCGACCAGTTGCTCCGTAATTAACTATTCAGAGGAAGTTGGAACAGCCTGAGGCTGCCATTTTAGATGCTGGCTTAATTAAAAGTTTGAAATTAGTTCTGAACAACTTGGTTGCAAAAGCGGGGTTGAGCTTTTTGTAGTGATTTCCAGCAGCGAGGGAAGAGGTCGTGCCACCGAGGCTCTATTGTTTAGCATCTCAGGGCCCCAGCTCGTCACAGGAAATCCACAGCAAGGTGAAGGCCGTGCTTGCCAAGTCTTTGAAAGCAGTTCCTCCTGCCAGAGAGTTCCTCACAGAAGCCACAGACCCAGACTTCCCGGGGCACTTTCTGCAGAACAAAGACAAAAAAAATTTTTTTTTTTTGGACCAAACACGGCGCTGAGCTTGGTAATCTGCAGTGGAGGTGAAAACTCAAGTGATGCTCGGGGCTTTGGACACAAGCTGAGTAAAAGTGGAAACTGCAGGGATGCCCCTCAGGAGTGCTGGTCAATAGCATATGGCCCGTTGATGAGATACAATCCAGGCATCTACTGAAAAATTCTATATTAGAAGATGTTTATGGCCTGGAAAAATACTTACGGCATCTGAGGAGGTGAAACAAACAGGTTCCTATGTAGCAGAACGTCCCAGGCCGTTTGGCAAAATCTGGAGACTGTCCCGGTTGTTCAGACTTGGGTGTGCTACTGGCGTGTGTGGGCAGCAGGGTGTCACCAGACATCCTGCAAGGCATAGGGCAACCCCTCACAACACCTAATTATGCAGCCCAAATGACGATCGTGCCAAGGTTGAGACACCCTTCATATAAAATGCATCACATGATTTACGTTTTTATTGCATAAAAATGGTATATGTGATCAGAAGAATGTACACCAGACACACAGTTGATTTCTTACTGGATAAGGGAAAAGGTACATTATGTGAAATTTTTAGGCGCCTTTGTAGTTTCCAGTTTCTACAAACCAAAGCCATATATTACTTTGCAATCAGTTAAAAAGTAAAGTAAAATGACACAATGACAGTGACAAATAGGGGAGCCCTGTCGCTGAGAAGTTGCTCGTCTCCCGTTTCTCAAGCTCGGTCTAGTTGGGTCACGACCAGCCCATGGTTTGCATCTGAGTCATGTAATCTCTCCTCGCCTTGGTGTCCTCTTCTGAAAGCTGACTTTTCGTATTTGCATTTCGCTTCTTCCCTCTACCACTTCTCTTCCCTCTTCACATTCAATTTAGCAAACATCAGTTATGCTTCTGTAACGAGGAGACATTTCCAGGAACTGAGGACTCCAGGGATGAGGGAAGTCCATGCCAGGGGCCCAGAGTGAAGTATAATGTTAGCCACGGACTCCGGTCAGTGATGATGTGTCATTGCAGGGTCATCCGTTGTAACAGATGTACCACTCGGGTGGGCATGTTGATAATGAGGGAGGCTGTGCCCTCAGAGAGGGGCTCCCGTAAGCGCCGGAGAGCTGTGAGCAAGAGCCTCAGATCCCACATCTGCAAACCAAGCCTGACTGCAGTTGTTCATCTCAGGGGCTTGTTGGTGAGGGTTCGTGAACTAATGTGGGAAAATGTCTGCACGTAGTTGGTCCGCAACAAATGCTCTTTTATTTCCCTTAGGGATATCATACGCTATTCCAAGAGAGTCCTTACATTCTCTGTTGTTTAATTCATGTACTCATTCATTCATTCATCCAATATTGTTAATTTGAATGCCGACCATGTGGCAGGTTGCTGACAGGTCAGCAGTGAGGAGACAGCATTTCTGTCTGCCTCCTCACCTCTGATTGTGTGACAAATCGCCTCAAACTTGGTGGCCTAAAACGACAAACGCTTATTATCTCATCGTGTCTGAGGGTCAGGAACTTGGTGTTTTGTGGGGACGCAGTTGGAACGTGGCGAGGCTGCCGTCTCATCTGAAAGTTCAGCCGGGGCTGGGAGGAGCCGCTCCCTGGTGTGGCTGCTGGTGGGAGGCCCCGGTGCTTCACCTCGAGGGCCCCTCCGTGGGGCCATTGGAGCAGAGCAGCTGGCTCCCCCAGAGGGAATTAGCCAAGAGGGACCAAAATAGAAGGCGCAGTGTCTTTAATGACCAGGTCTTTGAAGTCACACCGTCATTTCCACTTATTCTACTTGTTAGAACTGAGTCACTAAGTCTGGCCTATACTCAAGGGGAGAGGATTTGGTTTCCACCTCTTAAAATGCCAGTGAGAGTCGCCCACATCGAGAGTGCAGTTTGCTGAGTCTGGCGATGGTGTGCAGTCATGTAACCACTGTCAAGATCAAGACACAGAGCATCTATCACCCTCAGGGCTTCCTGAGCTCCTTCCCTGTTGGTTGAGGCCCCTCCTCCCTGGCCCCAAGCAGCCTGCTACGTATCCCTATTGATTCGTTTAGGCTGTTCAAGAACTTAACCCAAAGGAAACCAGACCACCTGCATTCTTCCACGTCTGACTTCTTTCACTCAGCGTAATATCTCAGAGGTTCATCTGTGTTGCCAGCACCACTGGTTTTATTTATTTTTATTTATTTATTTTCCATCGCATTGCATTGTATGGACGTAGCACGATTGGTTTATCCATTTGCCTGCCGGTCCTCTCTTCTCGCGATTGTTTGCTGTGATTTCTCTGTCTTCCCCTGTCCCTGTGTCAGTGTACAGCAGGTATTCCGTCACTGAACCATCCCCCTCTTGTTTTTCCACTTCCCTCAAGGGCTGGTTTAGGTGCGACGGCACAGCCCAGGTGCATCTCTTCTGCCCAGTCTGTACTTCTTGAGATGTTTGGGACTTAAAAGGTGTATATTCCTCTTCTCTCAGCTGACGGAGAGGTGGGGGGAGGTACGGACTGAGTTGCTCCAGGGGTTTATCTGGGGGATGAATAAGTAGCCCCCTGCCCAGTAAAAGTTGCCACGTGTTGAAGTCAGGAGCTAATGCAAGGAGCCTCGTGCCCAGCAGCACCGTCCCTCCCAGAGCCCCGCCGGCATTTCCACCACCTGGGTTTGCAGAAGAGCTTTCAGCCTCTGTGTGGGAGGGAGGGACTGACGTGGGCTGCCCAGATTTTGTCCTCAAGTCATGGACCTTGGTGGCCGCCTCCTGAGTCGAAGAAGTGGCCTTCATTCAGTGGTTCTCTCATAGCTGGCTGCACCTTTCAGTGGGCCATGGGTTCCCTGGGAAATAAGCCGTGAGACACGGAAGGTTTTTCTCGAGAGCTCTGACAATATGCCTGTGTTGGGCATTGGCAGGGGGGCGAAGCACTGCACGGGTTTGGGGGGCGTGGGCTGCACGGCTGTGGCCCCAGTGGCCTTGGGCCATCCTGGGAGGAGCTGTCCTGCACCCGAGGCTTGACCAGTCCCTCGATGTGGGCTGTTCCCTTCAGCTGAGGGCACGTTCTGGGAAGGCCTCAAGCTGTGAGCCACCGATAGCAGCTCCCCCGGCCCCCGGGGGAAGGAACGCTTGGGCGCAGGAGGAGACAGGGTTGCACATCCCACAGTAAAGCCCAGCTCAGTCACGGGGCCGTTAGGTAACATTTCATTGAAGCTGCCGCAACGGCAGATTTGAGAAGTTGCAGCAGAAACCACGTGACTAAGAAGCGTAAAATCTTTATTGCTATCTGGCCCTTTAAGGAAAAGTTTACCAATCCCTGATCTGTATCAATTTAGTGCATCAAGACCAGCATTAAAAACAAACAAAAAAATGAACGGGGATAAAAAGGACCAAAGTGCACGGCCGTCGGGGAGCTTCAGTGTTGCCTCGTGAGCCTCTGCTTTGGGTTCTGAGTATAAAATGTCTGTCTTCGGTGGGCGAGGGCGTGTCACAGTCACAGAAGTCGGGAGGCCCTGCCGCGTGGTAATCGTTTCCCCCTCACCTCGTCACCTGCAGGGGGCCAGCGCCAGGTAAGTGCTCAGCGTTTCAGAAAGCCGGCTTTGAGTAGAGCATGAAGGAGGAGGGCGTCATGAATCCGTTTGGCACGTCCTAAACGTCCGTCTTGAGTAAGCTGAGGCCCGAAAGCTGCAAGGTCTCAGCGGCGTAGCCGGGGCCCTTTGCCAGGCCGCGCCCCCGGGAGCCGGCTTCACCCTTTTGGCTTCTGAGTAGTCTCTACTCAGTCTCAGTAGGGTCAGCACAGCCGTGGCTGCAGGGTGCGCTCGCTGGCTCCCCCATCTGGGCGAGCATCAGAGTCCCCCAGCGGGTGTGGTCGAAGGCATTTGGCTGGGCCCACGGCGGGGCAGGGGTTCTCACTCCGCGGGGCTGGGCTGGGGTCTGAGACGTCGAGTTTCTCACAGGCTCCCAGGAGAGGCGATGCTGCTGGCCGGGCACCCCTCTCTGAGAACCGCTGCTTAAGACCGTAGAATTCTAGAATGTCGGAAATCGTGATCTCGCCACGCCTCCCTCCCGACCTGAATTCTTACTTAGTCTATTTAACTAGACCCCTCTCTTGCCTTTTATGCATTTATTTTCAAAGGAAACTCTGTATCTCTACTGGAAATAGAAAACCAGTATCACTGCACAGAAATAGAAAGTAACCATGCAGATAGAAACTGAAAACGAAAACAATTCGGTTCAGGCCAGTGGCCACCTCCGTCCTGCTCTCCCTTTGTTAGAAGGGGTGGCGTCGCGGGCCCAGTGTTTGCTGCTGGTCAGAGAGCTTCTGGGCGCTGAATGGGGCTCCCTCCTAGACTCAGTCACAAGGCGTGGAAGAAGCCCTCTCTTTTGGGGGAAGGAAATGGGTTTTTCAGTGTGTGGGTTGGTTTGATTCTGTGCTGTGATCGTGTGCTGCCTCATGTCAGCTGTGGGACCTGCCACACTTGGGCGAGCACTGACCTCAGATGCGGCCACTCTGTATGTCCCCTTCAGGGCAGCTGTCACAGTCGGTAGTGGTCTCGTTGGTTTGCTTCTTTGCCTCCTGACTCTCTGCCTGGCCTGGAATGAACCCTTTGTTAGGGAAGCAGACACCCCTACCTGTTCCCAGAGGGCCTGGCCCTGGAGAAGCCCTGACCCAAGTGAATTAAAGCATCTCCCTTCTTAGGGGGGTGACTCTAAGGGGCTCATGGTGCTTCTCTTTGGGGGCATCCCTTTCCGCAGTGTTCCCAGTGTCCTCTAAGCTGGACCCCTGGAATCCTTGGGTTGCTCCAGTTTCTTTGTCGGCGGGAGGCCCTGGGCCCATCCGGGCACCTATTTCTGTATCCGACCATCTCCCCGCTGGACCACAAGCCCTCGCGCCATTCAGGCCCCGACAGGACAGAGACAGCACATTGGCCTGGGTAACTGCAGAGAGGTTGATAAGGGGCAGGGTCCACGGAAACTACCAAGTGCCCTGAGGCTAGAACCGGGGAGCCTTCCCCACCCCCAGCCATGGGGCGGGGGACAGGAAGTGGAGACAGGAACTGCAGGGGAGGGAGGGACGGGAAGGCTGTCTCAAGGATGCAGAAGCCTTTGGGGAGGGATGCAGCCACCTGTTCGCCCCGCAGGGAGGGAGCTAGGACGGAGAATGTCAGACTTCACCCTCTTGCCTCCCTCAGCTCCCTCTCACTGGCCAAACCCAGCTGGAAGCCAGAGGCCCGAGGAGCTCACTGGCTCCCCAGAGCGGGACCAGGGCAAGGAGGCTGGGAGAGGGGACGAGATGAACAGAAAAAGAATGACCGACCCAGGCGGCAGACGGCATGCAGCGGGTACCCCGCCCACATCCCCCTCACCAGCCTGCGCCCCTTCTCTGCAGAAGTGCCCTTGGCCCAGTGGGAGCCCCTGGACTGGGAAGCTATGCGCCCGCCCAGCCCCGAGACCTGGGCCAACGACTGACTCGGGGTGGGGGTGGGGATCACCTCTGGGATGCAGCCCACGCTCCGGAGAGACCAGCTTCTTGTCAGCTCCCTCCTCCTCTCGCTGCCCCACCTCCAGCACCCTAAGCCCCGGGGTGGTTGTGCACCTCACCTTTTCCTGTGTGATGGCAAGAAGGTCTTTAGACATCCTGAGCCCCAGTGACTTACCTGGAAAATGAGCAAAATGGATTTTTCCATTTTGAATGAGCGTGAGGGTCAAAGGGATAGTGTCTTAGAAACAGAGGTGACCCGTGTAATTCTACTGAGAGTCTCTGTGCCGAAGCACATATACCCACAGGTCAGCAGTGGTTCCCGCTCGGCTGGGGCGTTGGTAGTGATTCTCATTTTCTTATTTTTACTTATTTGTATTTTCTAATTTTTCTTCACTTGTTTTATCGGCATTTTGGTTTTTTTCTTCGCGGTACGCGGGCCTCTCACTGCTGTGGCCTCTCCCGTTGCGGAGCACAGGCTCCGGACGCGCAGGCCCAGCGGCCATGGCTCACGGGCCCAGCCGCTCCGCGGCACGTGGGATCCTCCCGGACCGGGGCACGAACCCGCGTCCCCTGCATCGGCAGGCGGACTCTCAACCACTGCGCCACCAGGGAAGCCCTCGGCATATTTTTTTTAACAAAATGTTCTATACCGTTAAAAAGGAAGCATATCAGAACATACAAGTGGGAATGATGCTATGAGAGGGATAATAAATCAGGTCTAATTTTTAAAACAAGAAATAAATCATTTACAAACGAGGCCTAATTTAGAAAATGTCTAAATCAGGTCTGATGTATAAAGCAAGGAAGGAATCATTTGCGTATTTCAGCAATTCCGGAACTTCAACAATTCTTTCTAGGAAGTTCTTTGTGTCTTGCCCCACAGGGGATTCCAACTTGTCCGGGTGTCAGAAACCGTGGCTGAGAATATTGGATGGACAAGACAGGCCCTCCAGGAGGAGAAAGCAGGTGGGGGAAAGGCAGGCTAGTCCACATCCAAACTGGAAAAAATAATATTAATAACAGCAGCTCGAATTAATTTTCTGAGCTTTCGCTTTACGCCAGTCGTGGTTTCTAAATACTTTCCGTGGATTAACTGCTTTCAGCAAATAGCAACCCTCTGAAGAAGATACTCGTATTATCCCATTTTACAGAAAGGAAAACTAAGACTCAGAGAGGGGTAAGGAACCAGGTAATTAGTGGCAGAGCCACGGCTGGGACTCAGGCCGCTGGCTCCAGAGACTGTGTCCTTTGCCGTCCCGCCATACCAGATGGCCCAGGAGCAAACCCTAGATCTGCTCTTGGGGAGAATGCCCAGCTCTCCATGGGACTTTTAAAGTCCCCGGGTCCCAAACTTGGACGTAGGTGCCTGCTTAACGAGCCCTGTACGCCGTGGAACTGGCCTCAAGGATTCTTGGAAGTGTGAACCATTTTCCGTCTTCTTTCCAAGCTATAAAAGTTCAGCTAATGGAAAGGGTGGACTCAAAGAATTAAAAAACCCTACAGCCTCCGAGAAACTAACTAGCACTGCTGCCTTGCCTTCCTGACAGAGGTTCCTGGAGTTTGTAACCTGTCACCTGGGTGTCAAACAGCACACGTCAAACCCCAGGGGCCTCAGCCAACTTGAACAGTCTGGGAGTAAAATCAAGGAAGAAGGAAGGGTGGAGAAGGGAAAGTCTGGGTTGGGGGCCATGAGGAGGAGGACAGAGTGCAGATCAATCAGAACTGGCAAGAATCAGAAGAATTGATTCAGACCAGCCAATACCAGGGTCTCTGCTAAGCACTATTATAGATAACAGTTTTTCCTTAATCTGTCCACAGACTGAATTAGGTGGGAAACATCATCTTCACGTTCCCATGGTACTGAGGCTGAAGAAACTGAGGCTCAGAGAGGCTGAGTAAGTCACTTAAGGTCACACAGCCAGTGCGTCAGTTAGTATGGTTGAGGTTCTGCTAGAGTAAAAAAAAAAGATAACCAACAAAGACCTACTGTACAGCACAGGGAACTCTGCTCAATATTATGTGTAACCACCTAAATGGGAAAAGAATTTGAAAAAGAATAGATACGTGTATATGTATAACTGAATCACTTTGCTGTACGCCTGAAACTAAAACAACATTGTTAATCAACTGTACTCCAATATCAAATAAAAGGTTAAAAAAAATAAACAAAAACCAACCCTCAAATCTCAGTGGCTTAAAAAGACAGAAGTTTGATTACTGCTCATGCATCACGCTCCTTGTGGGTTGCTGGGACGTTGAGATCACTGAGGCACCCAGGCTGATGGATAAGCCACTTGCTCCACGCTTCTCTAAAGGAACAAGCATGTCTCAGCTGATGTGTGCGTAGAAGCATAACCCCGCGGGCCTCAGCTCTGAGTAAAGCTTACCTCACTTGCCTTTATATCAAGCCACTGATTGCACAGCAAACTTCCTCCCGACGTAAAAAGAAAATCCGTTCAAGGCAAGAAGACAGTTCTCCAGGGGGTGAATTTCCAGTTCAGCCCATGGGTTAGTCAGGTTCAGGCTCAGCTGCTACAGCAAATAGACCCCTGTGGACGGTGGCTCACAGCCGCGGGCCCTGTTTCTCTCTCAGGGGCGGGTAATCTAGGCTGCGGGACCCAGGTTCCTGCAGTCACCCTCCTTCTCTGTCACCTGCCGGGGAGCTGCTTGCCCCTAAGATGGAAGCTGACCCACCAGCACCACATCAGTGCTCCGGCCACGGCAGGGAAGAGCGGATGTGAAGGAAGTGACGTGGATTGCACACCCTCCTCGTGAAGACGCAGTCACGTGACCTGCCCGGCCGAAGGGGAGGCAGGGAAGTGGAGTTTCTAGCTTGGTGGCCACGTGTCCTCCCAAAGCTTTGGGAAGGGCTTTTATTACAAGAAGGAAGAAGGGAGGGAGCCCTGCCTCCCCCTTGTCTCTCCACCCAGCTCTCCCGTGGAACCTATGACGCTGGTTTCTCATCCGCCTGGGTTTCTGTCCCAGGTTACTGCCTGGTGCGACATCTCCTGATCCTCTGCGCTACCGTCCTGCTCAGGGGGCTGTACCAAAGCAGTGCAGACCGGGGGGCTTCAAACAACAGACTTTTATTTCCCACAGCTCTGGAGGCTGAAAATCCAAGATCAAGGCACTGGCTGGGTCAGTTCCCGGTGAGGACTCTTCCTGGCTTGAAGATGGCCACCTTCTTCCTGTGTCCTTACATGGTGCAGGGTGAACTCTCCTCCTCTCTACCCATGAAAGCCACTAATCCCATCACGAGGATCCCCCCCTTTGTGACCTCATCTAACCCTAATCACTTCGCAAAGGCCCCACCTGCAAATAGCATCGCAGTGAGGGTTAGGAGGTCACATGGGAATTAGTGGGGAGGGGGACACAATTCAGTCCATAGCAATGAGACTGTATGTCCTGCCTCCCTGCCCACGGAGCCCGGCTGTACCAGAGCCCTACAGACGCAGGACACCATGCTATTGTTCCTTACAGATTAGTTGCTATTTACATGATTGATTACATGGGCAAGAGAGAGGAATGGAAGCCAGCAACCCCGGGGACCAAATTCCACCCTGGTTGATGAATAAGCCTCCTTTGCAAGCCCAGCCCGGAGGAGCTGATGTATAGGAATGCAAATTTGTTATAAGCCAATGAACATCTCCTCGCCAGCTCCAGATATCTCGAGGGCTTCCCAGCCCCTTCCTACAACCCACTGCCAAATGAAACACATGCATCCACTTGGTAACTGTGCGCCCAGACGTTCAAGGGTGCAAAAATAGAAAAGGAACCGAGCACGGCTGCTCTCACAGAGCCGCCGCGCCCTGGCAGCCGGGAACACGGGGCTGAGGAAGCCCAGGGCTGTGTGAAATGGGATTCGTGGGCTCAACCTCCCACAAACCTGGCGAACCTATTTTGGGGGATAAATGGCTCCTCAGAAAAGTTCCACCCTTCTGTATAAATACGATTTCACACTCTACTCAAAACGCCCCGGGAAGTTGCAACAAAAAATGGGTGCTCAGATGAGCCCCCTCAATGAACGGGTCCTTGTGCCTTGCCAACGGGCAGCTTGGAAAAATCACCTTGCTTGTCCTTTCCGGAGCTCCTCCCACCGAGCTGAACACAGCCAAACGGCCGGTGCACTGGTCACCTTCCCTCCTTGGCTCGTGTCGCCGCAAATGCTTGCTGTCCTTGCTGCTCCAGGGTCCCTTCCTGTTTATTTAAACCTTTGCCTGTCTTCCCAGCCCAACTCAAATGCCACCTCCTCCTGGAAGCCCACGGAGACCACCCGTCCAGCCCCATTTTCATCTCTTGCCCGTGTCTCACATGGTCCTCGCTCTCCCATCCCAGCCAGACTGCTTGACCAAAGCCCTCTGAACACACGGGAGAGGTACCTGGGCAGTGTCACATGACAACCACCATGCATGCAGCTGAGCTAATCTTTAGCTACGTTACCCCGGGCGAGTCATAAGCCTCTCTCTGTGCCTCAGTTTCCCCGCTGCCGACGAGTCTGTGGATGGGTGAGCCACCAAGGCCAGTGCCGGCCCGGGCTCATGGTGTCTGTGTGTCATCGCATAGCTGTGCTGCTCGGGCTGCCTCTCCTGCCCGTGTCCCGGGAGTGAGGGCCACGGGGGAGAACGAGGCGGAGGGTGAGGTGGACGGCTGAGGGGAGGCCAGGCCTCGCGGGGCTTGGGGTCTAGGTTAAGGATTTAGGATGTTACTCCAGGGGACTGGGCAGGGATTTGGGCCGGGCGGTGACGCGCTCAGAGCCCCAGTTCGGAAGGTGCTGGTGGTGGTGGTGGGTGTGGGCTCGGCCATGAGGACGGAGCACGGTGCTGAGTGCAGAGCGCCAGGCACCACCCCCTCGCCCCGAGTCACCGCTCCCCGCGCTGGAGCCCACTCCCCTGACGCTGAGCAGACCCTCCTCCCGCATCTGTTTTGTGCACAGGAACAGAAGGCCCTGCGTTCCGAGCACCCGGGAGGAACGCGGCTGGCCACCAGCCAGGAGGCAATGCCAGGCTCCATCTGGAGCATTCCTGGAAGCGAACTCTGTGCCGCTCCTGGCACACATAAGACAGGACCCTGACGTTCACTAGGCACACGTCCAAGAACTTGGGGAGTCTCTGAATTTGGGAATACCACCATCTCCAAGACCTGTAGCTTCAGCAAGGTCCTGGCGAGGAGAGACCAGGCAGGCAGCCCTGGCTTCTCAACCTGAGTGAGGCTGTGTGACTTTGGGCGAACTGCTTAACCTCTCTGGTCTTCTTCATCTTAGTTTCTCCTCGAAGCAGACCCTGCAATGAGGATTTGAGTGAGGCGTTTATTTGGGAGGTGGTCGCAGGAAGAACACACAGGGAGTGGGGAGGGGAGACCAGGACGGAAGGAGACGATGCAGCAGTGTTGTTAAGACAGTTACCAGTGTGGGTCGTTGGAGCTCAAACCCACTGAGAAAACTCTAGGAGAAAAGGAGAACACGCACTTCAGAGGTGTCCAGGGCAGCGGGGGAGCTGAGGTATTCATACCCTCGTTTCCGTAATCGTCATTGGGAACTGTCTCTGCAGGAGGTTGGTTCCTTAGCTCCCGCCTGCCTTATGGACTCAAAGCCAGCTCAGGACATTGACCCCAAGGCCCGGCAGGCAGGTGCTGGCTCCGGGGGCAGGTCAGGGTGAGGACTAAGGGTGGGACACCCGCCACAAACAGAGTAAAGCGGGGTTATTGTCAGAATTAGTGTGAGGACGACGTGATGTGTCAGGTGTTGGCGAGATGCTTGACACGGAGGGAAAAGTCAATAGATGTTAGCTCGCCCTAACTGTGAGAGTTTGGGGCACGTCGTCGGGTGGGTGATTTTCCCTTACCTGGAAGGTGGGAGGAGAGGGGCAGGGTGTTCGTCCCCAGGGCTCTCCCCGCTGGCTCGCTGGGGGTTAGCTGCATCTGCTGCTGCTGGCTGACCCTCTGCAGACATTACCGTCTTGGGTTTTTAGTAACCCTGCCCACCCCCTCCAGGGCTGGGCTCTGCGCCATCCTGCGATTTCCCCGACACTTTGTAAAGAGTCTTCTTTTGTTAAACTCTCCTGGCCCTGACTGACCACTGACTCACCCATGCGTGGAGTGACCACTGGTCATTCTTAGCGGCCACCCAGCACCCCGTCTGTGTTCGGGGAGCCACCGTCTTTTTGTGTTTGAAGGGAGGAGGCCGGAATTCCAGGCAGCCGGGATGTGGGCCCATGGCCTGGCCTCCAGCAGCCGGACATGCCTGCCCTGGACTTTAAGTTGGGAGCTCGTGGCCCCAGGAAAGAGGGACCGTGGCTGGTTCTCTCTGACAGGGGCGGCTGGGGAGAGGTGGGCGCTGGGGCACTCTGCCCAGATCCCCCTTCCCTAACGACTCACCTCCCTGGGTGCTGAGAGGATGTCCAGCAGACATGCTCTCTTTGGGGACCGCCGCGGCAGAAGAACACAGCTGGCCCAGGGGCGTGTCCTGGTTTTGTGTGGCAGCTACGTCTGACGACTGATGTCATGGGGGTGTAATCCCAGCCCCTCACCCCGACTCGGGACAGCTCCGGAGGACCATCCCAGCTCCAAGCTCCCCGGGAGGGTGGCCAGGTCCTTTGCTGGGACTGTCTCACAGCTCAGGGGCCCCCTCTGCTCAATTCTGCTTCCTCCTCCTCACGCTCAGTCAAGCCCACTCCCTGGGAGCTGGCCCTCATGCCGGCCCCCATCTCAGAGCTTGCTCGCCGGGGTTCCCAGCCTCGGCCGGGGCTGAATGCAGCGTCTGATGCAGCAGCAATGGTGGGCAAGGCTCAGTGCATGGGCCGCATGTGGGATTTACTAGCTCTGTCCGCAGAACTTCTGAGGCTGACTCTCCAGCCCGCTTAGTTAGCAGTGATCAGCTCCAGCAGGGTCCTCTAATAAATTCCTTTTCTCTTCTTATCAGCTGGAGTTGGTTTCTGTTGCTTTCAACTAATAACTGACTGCTAGTTGATGGCTAACAGTTAACTTCTCGACTGCTAAGAGATCTACAGCAGGATTTTCACAGGGGCCCGTGAATAGGTTGAGGAAGTAGATGCTACTCCCCCAAGAGGACCTGGATCAAGCGTGCACGATATTATGCATATGCAAATGACGCATATGCAAACGGTGCACGTCGTTCCTGGAAGCGCCTCCAGAGCCTCTAGTCAGATTCCCAAAGGGCTTTGTGATTGCTGGCAAACGTCCACACCAGTGCCCCTCCGTCCCTCCCGTGGCCTGTGTGGCCTGCTCTGTTCCGCTCAGGAGGCTGGCCCTGTGCACTAGACACGACGTGTGGGCAGAGTGAAGTTTCTTGAGTTTCTCGTGCACTTAGCCGTCTAATGCGGGCGGGCTCCTAGGTGGTCACTCGAGAGCCCAGGCTCCTTCTGCCTTGTGGCCCTGCCCTCCCCCAGGATGCCGGAGTCCTCTGCATCCAGCACGTAGGGAGGAAGAGAACAACGCCAGTCGACATGTGCTTCCTCCGCAGTGGGGCCCCCACGTCCCTTCTGCCCACAGCCCACTAACGACGGCTGGCCACCGAGTCACACGCTCCCACCTACTTGCCCAGTGGGCTGGGAAGTGCAAGTCCTGGCCGGACAGCCGCCTCTCAGCAGCAGCTCTGACGGGGCAGGAGTGACACGCACGTTGGTGGACAGCAAGCTGCGTGGGCCACACCTGGGGCAGTAGTAACAGAGTAAGAACCCCGAGGAAGGGGCCCCGGTTCCACACGATACCCCACCCACGGAGTTAATCGTCAAGCTGGGGCTCAATACAGACCTGCTGACTGAATCGACGCAGGAATAAAGGAATGAATGAAGAAAGCCAGCAGAGCCTGTCAAGTCCGGGGACTGTTTCCAGGTGGTTCTGGCTTTTTGGAAAGCATTCTCAGGACGGTTCTCCGGCTGGACGACGATGCCATTTTCCTCTAAGACAGTGGAAGGAAGCGTTTGGACTCTTGTCCAGGATGTCCGGAGCTGGGCGGACGGATGCCTCTCCCCAGCCAGGCTCCTTCCCCGAGGCCGTGTGTTTACTTGGAAGAGGTCTGTTCCCGCTGGAAGACAGGTGTTCTGCGTGCCGCCGACACGGATGCGCTCGGAGACCCGGGTCCTGCACTCGTTGGGCTGCCTGGAAATTGATGGCCTTTCTTGTTTTTTCTGGTGGGAACTGGGAGTTTCCCAGCAAAAGGTAACACAGCCTGTGGACTATTATTTCCTGAGAAGCCCTGGATTTCCCCCCATATTAGTCATCGGAGAATGTATATTATTTTAGCTCTCGGACTCAGACTTGGAGTTTTGAGCACTGGAGGCAGAGTGGAAAATTGCCTGCAGGGCCCGTGGCTGACGACTTAGGAAAGGGCAGCTCTCTTTTCCTCTTCTGGAGGCACAGACAAGCCTCTTCCAGGTCCGGGACTTGGCGACCTTTCAGAAGTGATGTCCAAGCCCTGGGTCTCTTGCGGGCTGGATGGGGCGGCGTGGGGGTGGGTAGAGAGACGAGGCTCAGCCAGTACCTGGTTCACAGAGGTGCCCAGGAGGGTTAGAGGGCTGATGTCACAACCACCTGTGGTGTGCCAGACACAGGTGATGCCCCGGGGAGGGGGCAGGTAGGCCACTCGGCTGTGGGTGGCAGGGGAAACAGAAACGTACGCGCTCGGAGGAAGCAACGACACACGCCTTGTAGAAGGAGTGGATCCTCCAGGATGGGGGGAGTTTTGCAGATGAGAGCAAGACATCGGGATCGGTGAGAGCAAAGGGCCCCGGGGCCGGAAAGGGCAAATGTCTTCACTGAACTGGAACTCTGCCCGGCCCCCCTTGCTCCCCAGCCTCCGGCCACAGCCCTCTGGGCCCAGCCAAGTTGCCGGCTGCCTGGGTGGGAGGCCCCGGGGAGCGCTCTGCCGCGGTGCTGCAGGCTGGGAAAAGACAGTGAACTTGAGCTTCCCCCCGCTTTCCTATGGGAGAATGCCAGGAAGAGTCGAGGGAAGGCAGCAGGCAGCACAGGGGGACTGGGGCTATCGGAGGCGACCCCGCCGCTGCTGGCTGGTGACCAGCTGTGGGACCGGCCAAGTGTAGCCCTGCCAGGGCCCTCCCTCGAGCTGGGCCCCTGTAGTCCTCCCAGCCCACTTCCCATCGGTGGGGGCCCTGAGGAGGCTCAGAGCAGATGTCGCCTTCCGGGCACCTGCCCCGTGGTACCTGGGAAAATCCTCCTGGTCATGGGTGGTCAGAGTGAGGGCGATGGAGGCAGACTGCCTGGGTTCAGATCCTGCTGTCATTTCCTAGCTGCGTGTCCTTGAGCCAGTCCCTTGTGAGCCTCAGTTTCCCTGTTTGTAGCCCAGGAAAGGCAGCAGCATCTCCCTGATAGGGTTACGGGGGTTGCGTAAGAGACACTTAAATGCCGGGCACACTTGAGCCGTGGTTTTAAGCCTTGATGAGATGATATTTTGGGGTCCCTCTTCGTGTCTGATGCCTCTCACCTCTTTTTCTCTTCGTGGCGCCTCTTCTCTATTTACTTCTCTTTCCCTCTTTCTTCTCCAGCTCTGTCTCCTCTCTCCCCAAACTCACGAGCCTGCTCCATGTAAGCTTCCTCTCTCAGAGGAGCTAGTGACAGCATTAAGTGTTCCTGCCACCTGGTCGGAGCAGGGAAGGAGTCAGGAAGAGGGGCCCCGCTGGCCTCCCCCAGATACCAGGTGCCAGATATGCCCTTCATGTTTGTCTCCTGAACTGCTACTCGGTTCTAAAGGCCCAGATCAAAAGCCCCCTCCTTCAGGAAGTCCTCCCAGACTTCCTCGAGCTGCCAGCGGCTGCCTCTCCTGGTCGCCTACAGCCCCGGACATCAGTGTGAAATGCTGACGCCCCGAGCTTCCAGCTCCGTCGGGCTCCTGCCTTCTCTTCCTGTGGCTGAGACAGAGGCGGTTCCCAGTCTGCTGCCTGGTGAAAACCTGGCTGAAGGTGGGGCCACAAGCTCCAGCTCTTGGCAGTCTGTGCCAGTGGGACACCGGAGGCTAGATTAAAATAACTACTTAAATATTAAGGGGGACATGCCGGTAAATGAGCCGTGGAAACAGCAAACATGAGGATCCAGCATGAGGGTTTGGGTCTCTCGTCTCCTGCCCGCTCTCCTGCATTCCAGCCCCGTGTAAGACCAGACCTTCCCCGAGAGCAGCTGCTTCCAATGCCAGCACCTTCTCTCACTCCTTGTTTCCCCTGCCATTATTTTCCTTGTCACTCTGTTCCTCTTTTTCCCTGGGAAACTTCTTCAGGTACAATTTATTATTCGTTGAGTACATATGATCTGCAGGCTAAGTGGTTTGCACCTTGTAACCCTGATGCATTCCGGGGTTGCTCGTGGCCCCGTCTCTGCGCGAGGCCGCTCTCCAGGAAGCATCGTCTGGCCGCAGAAAGGGATCCAGAAAAGAAGGAATTCTAACGTTTATCTCAGGCGTCAAGCGACTGTTCCTGTAAAGGGGCAGATAGGAAATATTTGGGGGTCTCTGTCACACATCCTGCCACCTCAACGCCAAGGCAGTGGAGACAGCCGTAAACGGATGGGCGTGGCTGGGCTCCAGGGAAGCAGGTGGCGGTGTACTAGCTCCTGCTTCCCGCGCATCTTTTTTAAGTCCGTCACCTGGATGCCAGTTCCTCCTCAACAGCAGCACATCTCATAAAACATTTCCCTCCGACTTCTAACTCTCTTTGGAGTTTCTCACAGGTGAGACCCCCAAGCCCTCTGCCCAGCCCCAGCCTGCATAGTTTTCCTTCCCCATCTCTCTCTCTTTCACCCTTTCTCCTGTCTTTTCAATGCACATCAGGTTGGCCTGGCTGGCTGGTCTTTCCTGGGATTGAGAATGGTCTTGGCAGGGGAGAGGGAAGTAAGGTAGGGTCCTCATCACCGGTTATTAACCCGTCTACCTCCCTCGACTGTCCCGCGCCCTGGACGATGATTGCCATTTTACAGAGATGTAAACGGAGGCTCAGGCAGCTTCCACCTCTCGCTCAAAGCCAGGCTGTGAGTAAACGGTGGGGCTGGAATCCAATCCGGGTCTGCACGATGCCAAACTCCTGTTCCCAGCGGCCGTCCACCCGGATGCCCTGGGTTCACGGTGCCCACTCCTCCCTGTGGCCCCATCGCCTCTCTCTCTCCAGCTCCATTTCATGTGTCCACTCAGGGAATTTGCATCCGGGGCCAAAGCATGGGCATCAGTGACAGTCAAGACCCCAATTCTTCCTGGGAACCCTCCCCCCAATAGTATCTACCCAACAGCAACTGGAGGCTGAGGAGTTATGGCTGGAAGGAGCGGGTAACGAGCCCATGGGACCCAACAGGCCACTCGGCAGGTCCTAGGTCTTCTGCTAAGCGCTCTGCGCTGAGAACTGCTTTGTGTTTGCGTTTGCCGTGTGCGAGCCCCGTGTGCTGGAAGAGCCTCCCAAGGCCCCTGCGCAGTGACTCCATCACCCTGTCTTAGGGGTCAGGGCTGAGGCTCAGAGACGCGAGTAACCTTCTCAACGTGGCACAGCGGGGTTCTGAGCCACCCCGTACACTGCCTTCGGTGACTGTGTTGGGTGAGATAGTGTCGCCCCAAAATTCACGTCCTACCCAGAGATGTGAACTTATCTGGATGTAGGATCATTGCAGATGTGATAAGGTAAGATGAGGTCATACTGGAGAGTATGGGCCCCTAATCCAGCATGACTGGTGTCCTTATAAGAAGAGAAGAGACGCAGACGGACACACCGAGGGAAGACAGCCAAGTGATGATACAGGCAGAGACCGGAGTGATGTATCTGTGGGCCAAGGAACGCCAAGGATTGCTGGAAGCGGAGAGAAGGGCATGGAACAGACTCTTCCCCGGAGCCTTCAGAGGCAGCGTGGCCCTGCCCGCACCTTGATTTTGGATTTCTGGCCCCAGAACTGTAAGAGAATAAATTTCTGTTGTCTTAAGCCACCCAGCGTGTGGTACCTCATCAGGACAGCCCGGAGAAGTGAACTAAGCCCCGTTACACAGGATCTGGTGAGTCCAGACTCCGGTCCGTGGTCGGTCCAGCCTCCAGAGTCGAAAACTCGAAGGCCCCGGTGGAGGCCAAGGAGACAGGAAGGGCCTGGAAGGTCAGCTGAGGGCTGACAGGAGTGGGTTCTTCCCCCCGTATTTGCAGACTCCAGTTTCCTAAATACTCTGGAGACCTCGTCGTCACCCCAGGACTGAGGCTTTGTCCACCGTCGGCACAGGGCTCCTCTGAGGGCCCCAAAGGACCCAACAAGGTGGACGATGTGGCCCAAGCTCTCGGGTCCCTGCGCATCATTTGGGCCCAAAGTGGCTCAGTGCCAGAGCCCCCAGGGTGGGGTCTTCGGCCTGTCCTGGCAGGTCCCATGGTCGATCATGAGACTGAAAAGGGGGGCAAGGAGGATAGGAAAGAAAGACGGGAGTCAGGAAGGAGACAGAGACGGGAGAGAGAGACGGAGAGACAGGAGAGGGAGAGAGACAGAGATGGGAGCAAATAACAGGAAAAGAGAAGACAGGGATTGAGAGAGAGCTTGGGACAGATGGACAGACCCCCGGACAAGGAACAGATGTTGACAAGGAGACAGAGGAAGAGTCAGAAAGACAGGAACAGAAAGAGAACGAGATAGGGAAAGGGGCAGAGAGAGGAGATGGAGAGATAGACCAACAATACAGAAAGAGGGGAGATAGGAGGGTCAGGAGGAGGAGGGTTGGGGGAAGCTGCAGATGGCCCGTGCTCAGCTTTCTGGACCGCATCGTGCCCAGGGCAGAGCGTGGCCTCAGACCCAGCCCGGAGAGGGCAGGGCAGCGTGAGACAGCCACTGGGCCAAAGGGCACTCCAAGCCCCAGCCCCCAGAGCTGCGGCTCTGTGCGTTCCTGGTGGGGCGACGTGAACTCCCCACCCGACAGCGGGACATGGTTAATGTTCTCAAGTCCATGGGCCTCGGCCCTCGATTTTAATTAGGCATTTAACTGCAAGGGGGTGAGGCCTGCACATTGCCCCGCAGATCCAGCTGCCAGCTTTATCGTGATCGCCTGCAGGACACTGCAGAGAGATGGCTTGTATGGAAGAGAATGAGGAGGGGGGCGTGTCAGAAGTCCCCCAGCCCAGCTCTTACGGGATTGGAAAGAGCATCTCAGCTTGAGAAGCTCCTAGGGGGAGGAGTGCGCGTTACACTGACCAGAATTCACCCCTTCAGAAGCTTCCCTGATTACTTTTCTGACACGTGCGGACCCCGAGGGAGTGAGTTACTATGTCAGGGCAGCCTTGGCTGCTTGCAAACGTCAGGAAGCCTAACTCAACCTGGCCGAGTTAAAAACAGAAGATGGGCTCAGTTACCTGAGAAGTCCAGGGGCATGTCAGCTTCAGGTGCAGCTGGATCCAGGTGTTGTAATTTGATCAGCAACTGGCCTTCGCTCCTTCCCTCATCTCTGAGTCCGTCCTTTTTTTTTTAATTTTTATTTTTATTTTTATACAGTAGGTTCTTATTAGTTATTTATTTTATACATATTAGTGTATACATGCCAATCCCAATCTCCCAATTCAGCCCACCACCACCCCCTCCCCGCTTTTCCGCCTTGGTGTCCATACATTTGTTCTCTACATCTGGGTCTCCATTTCTGCCTTGCAGACCGGTTCGTCTGTACCGTTCTTCTAGATTCCACGTGTATGCGTTAATGTACGATATTTGCTTTTCTCTTTCTGACTTCACTCTGTATGACGGTCTCTAGGTCCCTCCGCGTCTCTGCAGATGACCCAGTTTCGTTCCTCTTCATGGCTCAGCGCTATTCCATCGATGTGCCGCATCTTCTTTATGCCGACACAAAGCGCTCGAGTCTTCCTCCTACACCCATCTTTAATGCAGGTTCTGGGGACGTGTCTGAGATGTGGGGTGGGAGTTGTCAGGGTCATGATACAGTTTTCTGTCTCTCCCTCGCCCATTTCCTCCTCTCCTCGTTCTGGACTTTCCAGAACCAGGAACCGAGACTCCCAGCTTCTCCCCTCAAGACCATCCCTTCTGTTGGCGGGGCCGGGGTTGGGGGAAGCCCCCTAGTTATATAGTTAATGCAGTTATAGTAACTTGAACAGTTCTTGTCTACTAAATTGATCGTCTCTGTTATTTCTAATTATTTTTGATGGATTGAGTTTCTTCTTCTTCCGGGTTGTATTTTCCCGATTCTTTGGATACTGGAGAATTGTGGATTGGATGCCAGATATGGTGAATCTTACCTTGTTGGTCGCCAGATATTTTCTTATTCCTATTCTGGAATATCTGGAGCTTTGTTCTGGGACACAGTGAAGCTTCTTGGAAACTTGATCCGTTCAATTTGGGTCAAAAAGTGACCAGTTGCAATAACCATTTGAGCATCTGGGATGTACACAGTCTGGGCTAATTTTTCTTTTTTTTTTAATGGAGAAGATAGGCAATTGATTGATGTTTGGAGACTCCTGCGTGTGTGATTCTCAGCTGTTATTTTCAGGTCAAGAAATCGGTCTGCGATGGGTATCGTTTGAGCACTGGCTGAGCTCATGACGTGGGGGTAACTTCTTTTATGGTCAGCAGTAAACCTAGTCACAGCCATTTTTCCTCTACTGCTATGGGCACGATGCCGTAGTAATTTCCTTAACTGTCACCGAGCTGGCACCCACAGCCATCTTTTGGCACCTACGTAAGGATAAGGCGTGGTTTCTTCCGTGAGAGGTAGGTAGGAAGGTTGGCCTCGGTCGTGGCACAAGTGGAAGATGTTGCCTGACAGGTGCTTTCAAACAGGGCTTCGGAGACAGGGAGTTCACATCCGCTCCGAGAAAGGTGGGACCTGTGGTCGCTCTGGGGTGGTCCCAGCGGCGCTGTGTATAAAGCAGTTATCACACACCTAAAGCATTTCTTCACCCCGAAGCCTATTTGAATCTCACAGGGACCGTCTTTTCCTCAGCTGGTAACTCTCTTCCTGTCTGTGACCCGTGAGTTAATCCACCCCTCACTGCCTCCTCACCCTCCCGCTGGTCTTCGGATTGTCATTTTGCAGATGCGGAGGCAGGCTCGGGGCTGGGACCTGCAGGCTGGCCGGGGCAGAGGCGAGATGGGAGTGCGGCCGCCTCCGGGGCTCTCTCCACCTCCCATCCTGCCTCTCTTCAAAGTGAGTCACCAGGAAGCCGGCAGCCAGAGGGCCAGGAGAGGTGGAGAGAGCCTCGGCCCCAGCTGCACGTTCATCAGAGGCAGTGTAGTGAAAGATCACTTGGCAAAAGATGAGCCACAAATTAAATTACTCAGAGCACACACGCTGCAACCAAAGCATTGTCTCGGAGAAGCAGAGCGTTTGCCTCTCCAAGCTGGGCTCGGTTATCGGCCAAAAGGAGCCGCCGCTGCCCGTGCACTGGGCTCAGGACCCCAGACACAACCAGGGGCCACCTCCTGGCCCTGCCCTCGTCCCCAGCCCCCTCCTGTGATAGCGGCCCCCGGCCTTGGCTCTGGGGGGCCCGCGAGGAGGACGCCTGCTTCAACTGACACTCTGCCCGGAGACCACAAGTTTATGAATCCCAGAAGTTTCACTTGCTCAGGTCAGGAGCAGAGCTTGGCTGCACTTCGAGAAGACATTTTTCTCTGTCAGGCAACAGAACGCAGCACAAAGACGCCAGCTGTGAGGCCTCAGAGCCCAAGTCTCTAATTAAAACAGTGGAAAATTAGATAACTTCACAGATTCATCACTGCCGCCACCGGCTGTCAGAGGAGAGGCTTCAGGGGTCACTCCCACCTCCAGTTTTTGTGCCGACGGGGTCCCTCCACTTGGCCTGCGTGTGAGTGTGTGTGCGTGCACACGTGTGTCCGCGTTTTCTCGTCCTCTTGTTCTAGGCTGTCTTTTCTTTTTCTTTCTTTTTGTGCCCTGTCCATAAAATCGACAGAGTCTAGTGGTCGACCAAGAAGAAGGAATTTCCTCAGACAGCGACCCATCCACTCCCTGAGCCGAGGAGATGTTACTGTCCAAGGTGACCTCCCGTAACATCTCGTTTAATTCTCCCGATAACCAGGAGAGGTGCTTTCATCAACTCTGTTTTACAAAAGCAGAAACTGAGGCCACGTGAGCCTGGTACCTGGTCAGGTGACCCAGGCAGAGGCTGAGCTGGGGCTTGAACCCAGCTCTGTCCTACTCGGAAGACCTTGCACCTCGCCCCTACCAGACCTGACCCCACGTAGACTCTGCCACTGTTAAGTGTCCAGAAACCCAAGGGATGCACACGGTGGGCGAAACACTTATTGTGTTTCGTGAGCATAGCCTGCTGTTCCTCACTCAAAGCAGCACGGGTTAGGTAGTATAAATATTCCCATTTTACAGGGAGGGAAATTGAGGCTTAGAGATTGGAGCAGACAATATGGGCCAGATCCTAGCTCTTAACCCTTACAGTTCCCAGCACCCAGATCTCCTCTGGTCACTGGAGCCTGCTCTGCCCCGCATGTTGGCAACCCTAAGTGCTGGGTGTGATGCCCCGGGAGCATAAATACCCGAGCCCCCTCGTGTCAAGCAGAATAATTCTGAGTTGTGACCTGTATGATTCCACAGGGGTTCACAGCCTGGGGGTGGCGACAGTCAGCAAGTGCACAGATCAACGTGTGATGTGACGTGAACTAGCGACACGTGCAGCGAAGAAGTGGAAAGCAGGGTGGGGGCTGCCGAAGATGGGGGTGTGCTGGTCAGGGAGGGCCTCTTGGAGGAGGCATTTATTGGTGTATGGACCTGAAGAAAGTGAGCCAAGGCACCATGAGGGGGTTTGGGGAGAACGTCGAGGCAGGCAGAGCAGAAAATGGTGGTCGTTAGCATTGCCGTCATCACCGGCACCGTCGGTGTCACCACCACCACCACCATCATCAATGTCCGTTATCATCACCATCATCACCGTCCTGTCTATTACCACCACCTTCAGCACCATCACCGTTCCAGTTTCCAATTCAGCTGGTCTGGGGTGGGGCACAGTGGCATTTTTTAAAGCTTCCCAGGTGATTCTAATGGACAGTCAGGGTTGGGAGCTACTGTCCCAGACTAAAACACCTGATTGGCAAAATTTCCTTTTAAAATTCCATACTCACAAAAACTCTAAGGTTGATCTCCTCACCCATCCCATTTTACAGATGGGAAGACAGACTTAGAGTACAGCCTCGAGCCAGGCCACAGGCCCGTCGGCCGTGT
The DNA here is from genome assembly GCF_963455315.2 of Globicephala melas. Classification (NCBI taxonomy): domain Eukaryota; kingdom Metazoa; phylum Chordata; class Mammalia; order Artiodactyla; family Delphinidae; genus Globicephala; species Globicephala melas. The sequence continues at coordinate 60,014,259 of NC_083332.1, read as the reverse complement.
GGTGTCCGCGGCATCCTGGCACTCACCCTCTTAGCTATCGCTCTACATCCCGTCGAGTCAGCAGGACCTTCAGAGCAGAATACGTGCCCAGGGAATCCCTGTGGATGGGCTGAGGCTTGTTTCCGATCCAGAGTCCCCTACTTCCATCCCGGGACACCTCCACTCCCCATCTGTGCCCCAGATTAGCCTGCTGCCTTTCAAGGAAGAGAGCCATCCGGGGAGGCCATAACATATCTAAAGGCGACAGTATCGATCCGTACCGTGGTTGCCGTTTCTCACATTATTGAACCCCACTCGGTGTAACATTCTAAGAAGCGTCTCTACAACTGTTAATTTGCAGCAATCATACAGGAAGGCTGCTCATTACTTCCCTGTTTTTTTCACAGGAGCAAACCTGAGGCACAGAAAGACTAAGATGCTCGCCCGAGGTCACACAGCTAGTGAGTAGCAGAGCCAAGGTCATGCATAAACACAGCCTTACCGGGACCCCCAACTCCAACTTCTCCACCCCTCTCCTCACACCCACTTTTGAGGGAAGACACAGTCTGGAAACCAAGGCTCCAGGTCCGAGCAGTGAGGAGCTGAGGCAAGTCTGTCTCTGAGCCTCAGTTTGCGGGTCTGTAAATGGGGGATGACGTGCGTGCTTCCTCTGCTCTTCTCACATGGTTGCTGTGAGACTGAGGGAGAGGCAGTGCGGCCACTTTCCAGGAACTTCCCTGCGCTCTGCACCTCTCACCCCGTTTCGTCTTGTCGTGTACATGAATGTGGCCAAGGCTTCTCAGCTCAGGGTAACTTTCCGCCCCTCAGCTCCCCGCTCCCGGCTGGAGGAGGCCTGAGAACAACCTTTGGTCTTCAGGAGGCCTCTTGGTTCCTGCCTGCGCGCAGACTGGGGCATTCTGTTGCCCTGATCTGCCTCTCCATCTCACAGCCGCCACTCGCCCCCAGGCCGGATGGCAGGACCGGTGGGCACAGAAGCCAGGGCAGGAGCAGGCTGGGGGTGGAGGCTGGTCATCCAGACAGGGACGGGTCCAGAATCAGAACCCCTGGGACCCTGACTGAAAACGCATGTTCTGGAGCTCGGCACAGAAGAGGCTACAGGGAATCTGTGTTAGCAAAGTTCCCCAGGCAATTTTGTGGCCAGCAGATTTGAAACCCATTAATTTAACGTTTGTTCATCCAACAAGCGTTTATTGGCCCCTGCTCTTTCTGCGGTGTGCCCCGGGTTCTGGCTGGCTAAGGGGCCGGCTCTGGAGCTGCGGTGTCTGGGATCGGGTCTGGATCTTTCATACTTCGGTGGGTTATTTTATCTCTGCGGTTTGTTCATCAGTAGCAATAACAATGGCTAATGCGCGTTGCCGGTTCACTGCAGGCAGTTATGGTGGTGTGCTGGTGAAGGCTCAGCAGCGCGTTCTCTAGGGGAAAATCCCTGCTTTGTAGCATCTGCCGCACGCCGTGGTGTAAGCGCTCTCCTGGCGGCTCATCTCCGGCCGTCACTGAACATGGATGGAGCCGGGAATGCTCACAGCGACTTAGCATTTCCTCCATAGTGATTCAATAGACATAAATCACCTAAGAGCAGATAACAGTAAAATATAGTAAAGTAATTAGGAAGTGGTGACGACTTAGTGTTTATTACCTGTTTTTAATACAATTTATTTCAAGTGTCCAGAATTTAATTTTTAATAGTGGCAAACTTTCAAATTTTATTAAAATTTAATAGTTAGTGCTTGCAAGCTGGGACATGTTGGTTCCAGTGGTCCGCAGGGTGGCTGCTGTGACCATTCCCCATCTTACAGATAAGAACCCCGGAGCACAGAGAGGTTAAGTAACGTGCTCAGGGTCAACCTCAGGGTTGAGCCACTGGGGATAATAGCCACCCCATCTCCTAGGTTATTTCAAGGATTCATGCATAGGATGCATTTAGATGAACGCCCAGAACCTAGTACATGCTTCGTCAACACTGTTTGCTGTTGTTCTGTTCCTACAAGCTGGGGATCCAAGCGCATCAAACACAATTTCTGTCCTTGATGAACTCACCATACAGGGGGGTGAGACACACACCTGCAAGGCATAATAGAGGCATCTACAGCACATACACTGCATGGCACAGTGGAAGAGTTGATCGGTTCTGTTTATGGGACCAGGAGGACTTCATGGTGGAAGGAATATTTAAGCTGGGTTTTGAAGGATGAGTAGGAGTTTGCCAAGCAGTTTAATGAGTCAGGTGGCTAAGCCAAGTCACCTGTCTGGCCAGAGGAGCCTTATCTCCTTTTGCCACCCCATTCCCCTGACCCGTCTTGCCACGAAGGTTGATGCAAACATCATTCCCAAGTGGAGGCTCAGTGACTTACCTGGAGAGGCGAGTCCCTCACACCGTCAGGTCTAACCTTGCCTGAGCTTGCCTGGCTGCATCTCCCAAGGAGGCTTCCAGATTGAGGCAGTGAGCCTGGTGGTTACAGGTGGTGAAACCTCTGGGTTTGAGTCGTGGCTCCTCCCCTGACTTTGTGATGCTGGGCACACTGGGTAATCTCGATCCATCTCAGTTTCCCCATCCATAAAGGGGGAGCCATGACTGCTCCTACCTTGTCAGGCCACACAGGAGACACGAGACAGTGCCTTCCTACTTAGCACAGTGCAGGGAACAGAGAAAGTGCTCCAAACAGAGAAAGTGCTCAGAGTGTGGGCCAGCCCCGGCAACCGTGACGGTCCACGCTGGCCGTGCCTGCGAAGGCTGTCGGGCGTGTGAGCCCGGGGAGCTGGGTGGCGCGTGCAGGACCAAGTAACATCCCTGGAGCTGCAGAGCCCACCCAAACCCAGCCCCGCAGGCCCCGCGGCCAGCTCGGCGTGGGCGTCAGGAAGGCGGTGGCCACGTCAAAGCAGGCGGTCACCGTGCCCTGTCCCACGAGGTAAAAGCATTACGGGTGATGCTGCCGTGCAGCGGCCCCACCTTGCAGCCCTTCCTTTGAACTCTGACAGCAACTTCACATGTGCATGTGGCTGCCAAGCCAGCGTGTCTGATGTCCTTTCCGGCTTTTGTAATGTCACTTCCCGTCGGGGACGGGGTGATGCGTTATTGATGTAGAAAAGTCACTTTCTGGCATAAAATTCCCCGACGTATAGAACGTCAGCATGAAAGGACCTTCTGGTTCGGATGTGAGCAGTTCAACTTATTGGGCTTTTTCATTTCTTTCTTTCTTCTTCTAAGTTGGCCACTTTGGGGATTATCCATTTGGAAACATGTACCTGTGGAAATAGTGTCACCAAGGGGAAGGCCGTCATCTTCTAGAAATGCTCAGTTCCTTGGAAATTAATCGTTGGTGGATTTCATGTGAGAATCAAATGTGAAGAGACCAAGAAATCATAAAGGCAAAGCTCTTGGATCTTTGCCGAGTGGTAGCGTTTGCAGTGACCATGATACAGTATGACTGATATAATTACTAAAACATACTCCGGTACAATATACTATACTAGAATATAATGCGAGCAGTATAGAGCATCAGCAGAGACTTTTGTAAAGAACCAGATAGCAAATACTTTAGGCTTTGCAAATTGTACCGTCTGTGTCGCACTTACTCAGCTGTGCCATTGCAGCAGGAAAACAGCCACAGATGATACCCTGAGGAACAGGCGTGGTCGTGTTCCAGTTAAACTTTATGTGCTCTCATGAGAGATCTCCTGTTTTCGGTTGTGGGAACACAGTGTGGCTGTGGTCACAGGCACCCCTGGCTTGGGTGTCAGAACAAGTTAAATGAGAACCGTGGCTTCACTTCCCTCCGTGAGAAGTGAGACCTTTGGGAGGTTATTTCACACCTCGGAGCCTCAGTCGTACCACCTGTAAAGTGGGGGTGAGGACGTTGTGTGAAGCACTGGTTTGCAGGGAAGTTAAAGAGGAGATTCATGTGAGATGCTGAGGACAGCGCCCGGAGGAGGGGGTGAGATCGTGGGCGCCGTCCTGGTTGAGGATGACGAATGACAACAACGACGATGATGATGATGGTGGTGATGGGGGATCTCCAGGGGAGGAGCAGGGGCCAGCCCTCTAGACTCTACCTTGCTGCTGACCTGGGTGACCTGCGCAAACCTGTGGCCCTCCCACCGGGCTTCAGTTTTCTCACCTAGCAGGTAAGGAGGTTGGACTGGTGATGCCCAGGCTACCTCTTCTCTCAGTGCCTCTGGGATCTGCAGGTCCCTTGAGGACGCCTAATCTCGCAGTGGGCACTAGCTAGACGGGTGCTGTTTTTAGCCACTTCACCCAGGGGCAGAGCAGGGAGTCAAGGGCTGCAGTCACCCGAAAACCTGGACGGCGTCGGAAAGCCGCCATCCCACGCTCTGCGAGGCTTCGGCTAGACACGCCTTCATTCACTTGTTCGTGTGTTCCTTCAGAAACTCTCGGGCGTCTGCTGTGAGTGGTGTGATGCCGGTGGGAATAAGCAGGTGAGCTCACCGCCCCTAAGACCCACCGTCATGGAGACCTCCTCTGCGGGGAGAGTCTGATCTGGCTGTGGTCACGGCAGTGGGTTGAATTGTATCCCCCAAAGATATGTCCACATCCTAACCCCCAGAACCTGTGATATGACCTTGTTTGGAAATGGGGTCTTCAGAGACGTAATAAGGACCTGGAGATGAGATCACCCTGCATTTAGGGTGGATCCTGAATCCAAGGACACATGTGCTTCTAAGAGATGCGGGAGGAGACTACACAGACACAGGGAAAGGCCATGGGGGACAGAGGCAGAGACCAGAGTTGTGTGGCCACAAGCCAAGGGGTGCCTGGGGCCACCAGAAGCCGGAAGACGCAGGATGGACCCTCCCGCTAGAGCCTCCAAAGGGATCGTGGCCCTGGGGACACCTTGATTTTGGACTTCTGTCTTCTGGAGTATGAGAGAATACATTTCTGTTGTTTTAGGCGCCCAGGTTACGGTCCTCTGCTGTGGCAGCCCCAGGACACTGGTCCCATCACTGAGCCAGGGGCTGCTGGAGAGAGTTGAGCCTAGATTCTCCCTTGGACTCAGTCACGCCTCCAGCATGACACTCTTGTCCCTTGAGGAAATGCCATCTCCCGATAAGTGGAAATGTTTTTGCAGTAGATACACTGCAGGTCCAAACTTGTTAATGAGGTTCAATGTCCTGTTTCGATTCCTGGGTCAACGCTGGTGCAGAAAGGATGTTTCAGATTCTGCGTGGACCAGTGTGTTCGGCCAAGTGTGTGTCACGTCGAGAAGCGAGTTCTCTGCGTGTGTGTGTGTGTGTGTGTGTGTGTGCGCGCGCACGCACACATTAAGTTTTGTTATTTATTAGAGATCAAAAGGAAGGTTTTAAACAGTTATAAAAGCTACATGAGGTCATGTAAAATACAAGATAACACTACGGATTATAATTAGTTAACTTCCCACGTTCTGTCTTTTTGTTCAATTTGTTTGTTCTTGTTCTGAGTTCGGTTTGGGCTTTATCACTCGTTCAGGTTTGGTCCACGAATCCTTATCAGTTGTGCGCAGTGCCTTGGGGGAACCCATCTGATTACCCTACTTTGGAAAATTAGTCTCTAAGCTTCGGTTTCCTCATTAAACATGGTGCTAGTACAGGGGACTCAGGGTCGTTGTGAAGATAAAGAAGCTGCTTTTTAGGGTAGGTGCCTCGTGCCGTGCCTGCCCACGGAGGTGCCTCGTATGTGTCCTTCCCTGGAGATGAGCTACCGAAATGGCGCTCGCGGGAAGCATCCTTCACCCTGCACTGTTGGGAAGTGAAATGTTTCCCCATAGTTTTTTAGAGAATGTGATGTTCCCAAAGGATCCCCCTCCTCCACGGCCCTCAAACAAAGAAAAGTAAAAACCCAAACCCGCCTTTGATGAAAATGATTCTAACCTGGAGACAACATCTCAGGCCAAACTTGGACTGAGAATGGCTTGCCCACAGCTGATGTCATCGCCTGGCAAAAAGGTCAGGCCCGGAGAGGACACGTGGGGTTGGAGAGCGGACCCTCGCTCCTCGTGCCCTGCCCCCAGACCGAGAGCGGCCATCTTCACAGAGCAGACGAGGCTCCTTGCCCATGACGATGCAGCTTTGCTGTTGGGAAGGCATGGGGTCATGGGAGGACCCAGCTTTATCCAGGCTTGGATTTGGGTCCCCACTTGAGGTGATCACTTAACTTCTGTGAGCCCCAGTGTCGGTCTACAAGAGCCTCACGATAAGAACCTCACGGGGCTGATGGAGGGACTGGACGAGACAGGAGGTGGTGGAGATGGTGACGGGCCCCTCCCCTAGCCTAACAGAGCTGTGCGACGATGCCTGCCTGTGCCGTAGTGAGTTCTCCGTCAGGGGAGGCATCCAAGCACTTATGGGGGTCCTGCAAAGAGGACTTGAGCACAGAGAAGAGTGTTGCCCTGAGGACCTCGAGGTCCCACCCTTCTGCAATCTCTCTCACATCGTCAGGTACCATTGGGCAGAGCCCAGCTACACGCAGAGCCCCAGCCTTTCCCCCGTCCCTGCTCCCCCCGTGGTGACAGTGACCCCAGGGCAGAGGCTACACAGCCTGCAACTGGGTCCTCCCCATTTACTCTAGAGCCTCTTCTAAACAGTGTTGGCTACTAGCCCAGAGATAAGCAAGTTCCTTTTATAATATCTTATTTGGGTCGCTTTTAAAACTTGAGAGCCTTGCTTTAAAAACTCTTAATACCGGATCTCTGTTTTTACATCCATGGCAATTCTCTGGGGGAGAGGCTCTCCACCGCGCCCCACACCCCACCCCGTTATCACACCCCCTCAGATCCTCAGTTTTGAAAGGTTTTTTTTTTGCTACCAAATGATAACAGCTTCCTCATTCCTTGCTCATCACACACACTTATGGCCACCAAACTGAGCATGAGATAATCAGCGCGACCAGTGCCAAAAGCAGTGAAAGTTGACCTTAAAGTCACGCTGATTTTGGTTCATGTACAATTTCTGTTAGGTTTTGTGAAATTAGGAAAATAGGTCCTGGGTCACCACCGTAATCTGCTCAGAATGACCGAGCTGCAGCCTCCCTCCCTCCCCTCCATCCTCCCTCCCCTCTCTCCCTCTTTGTTCCCTCAGTTAGTCGCCATTCCTTTATCAAGCATTAAACTGGACATCCATCCCCTAAATCACCCACTCCTTTGGCAATTTTCAGGAAGCCTTTATTGGGTGGACCCTTCGTGCCAGGCCTGTTAGCCCCTGCGGGTACAGGAGGAATAGGCGATGTCCTGTCCTCGTGGGATGTTTTCCTGGGGACGAGATGAAAGGCCGCATGGAGGAACCACCATTTTCGAAACGATTAGTCAAGGGAAATCCTGCATCTGTGGGAGGACACCAAGGAGAACTGACGGTACAGGGTGGGGTTTAGTTTGTTCCCGCAGCATAACGTAGCCTGTCGGGACGAATACAGAAATCAGTGCCGGCCGTGGGTGTTGATATAACAGAAACCTAGAACGTGCAGCATCCATTGGCTTAGCGGTCAGACAGCTGGGATCTGTGTTCACCAGACCCCCCGTCACTCTGGCTGCGGCTGATACACCTGATGAACCCGCAGACCTCGGGAGAGAGGTTGGAACACAGTGCAAAATACATGACGATTGGCCACGCTTGGCAAAGCACGACACAAAGGGACAGGCTCCAGGAGGCGGCTCATGTCGCGGCAAAAATGAAAGGGAATCAAAGGTTTGCAATATTGAAAAGCCAGACGCTTCTCAACATCACAACGACAAAAAAAGCAAAGTCGAAAGTACTCAAAGGTCCGAGAAAACCTCTGTGACTGATTTTCACTAAGTTTTCTCAGGGCCCAGAGCAGACGCATGGTGTGGTACCCAGGAAGTGCTTTCGGTTGGACAAAATGACTCATTGCAGAGATTAATGGTGAGACCTTCCCAGAGAAGCCCACCCCTTCCAGGCAGCCCCCTCTCACACCAGAAAGAGAAGCACAGGAGACGACAAAGCAAAGAACTATGTCTGAGCACCACATCCCGAAAGGCGCGCCGGGGCGGGTTCATTGGCTCATGGGACCCTCTGCAGGGAAGCAGGAGGGAGGCTGGCTGGGTTTTGATGAGGGTCACACTGCCAGGGAAAGATGAGCTCTCCCACCTTCTACAGGCAGCATGTGGCTCCACGGAGGGCATGCCCCGACACCCACTTCACAGGGGGCCCAGGAGGATGAAGGGCAAGGAGGAATCTTCCCAGGGCAAGAGAGGCCCAGGGGGCTTGGCCAGAGCCCATTCCCGCCTGCAGGGCGGCGCCCTCCCTCTACCTGCCGTAGACCAGGTCCTCCTTCTGGACGGGACTGCTGACTGGGGTTATTCTGACCCTCCTCCCCAGCCCCCACCTCCGCACGTCGGGGGGTGGGTGGAGGGCTTGTCCTCCGCCAAGAATCTCCACATCTCCTTCCGTCCTGCAGACAGACCACCACGCGTCGCCCACAGAGCCTGGGCTCGGAGCTGGGATCGTCCCTGGTGGGACTTCCAAGTTGTCTTGATTGGAGAGGGGTTGAAAACGTTTTTGTGTGGGATGGAGGGAAGCAGAGGGGCAGACTGTTGAGACGGTAACGGCCTGCTGCTTTTTACCGATGGCTCTGTAACAAATGACCCCAGTGCTTACTGGTTTAAGACGGTTACTTATTATTACTGCATCTTCCTCTTTGGTGGGTCATGAATGCAGAAAAGATGCAGCGATTCGGTTTATCTTCACAGCTCAGGTGGAAGCCTTTCGCAGCTCGGGCTGGGACGGCAGGGAGGGGCCGGGTGGTGCATTGCGTCCCTTTCTGCCTGGGGCGCTTGGGCTGCTGCAAGCACAACGGCCTCGGGGAAGGAGGACTTCTTACCGGCAATTTCAGGGCTCCCAGAGGATGGAAGGGGGACTTACAGTCCTCTGAAAGGCCAGGCCTGGAGCTGGCTCGGTGTCGCTTCCGGACTCACTTGTCAAGTCAGAAATCTACCCAGACTCAAGACTAGGGCCGTAGGCCCTGCTGTTGGTGGGGAGCATGTCAAAGTGCCAAATATTTTATCGGCTCCCCGACATTTCCAACCCCCGACAGTCAGCTGCTGCCCTAGAGTTTTCCCAAGGCGACTCCGTGTAACAAGCGGCCCCAGCGTGGCAGTGGCTCCTGCCCTGTGCCGGGCTCTGGACTACATTCCGTCTCCCCCATGGTTCTTTGTTCCCAGAATCTGGGTGGCAGTAAAAGGAATGAAGGACTGACACATGCTGCATCGATGAACCTTGAAAACACCACACTGAGTGAGAGAAGCCGGACTCAAAAGGCCACACGTATGATTCCATTTGTATGGAACATCCGGAACAGGCAAATCCGCAGAGACAGAGAGCATCGCAGTAGTGACTGCTAAGGGCAGGCGTTTCTTCCCGAGGTGGTGAAAACGTTTTAAAATGGCCATGGTGACTGTTGCACATACGTGTGACTATACTAAAAGCCACTGAATTGTGCGCTTAAGAATGGCATTGGGGGTAAAACTGCCCTTGATTCATGAAATAAAGGATTGACATTTTCCAAACCCAAGGTATTCTCACAAGCTCCACTTCACCCGTCCTCTGGGCCACTGGACAAGATGGGAGTCCCGAGAGCTTGGGCTTCGGGGTCAGGGCTGCCCCACTCTGGCTGTGTGACCTTGGGCAAGTGTCTGAGCTTTCGCTGCTGCTGGTAAAAATGGGATGATAAGCGCACCTGCCTTTTAGGTACCATTTTTGAAGATGGCATCCAATAGGTCGGGTCAGTTCTCTGAGCAGGCCTGGCCCGCAGGGAGCTCTCAGCACAGTGTTTGCCCTGCTCGGGTTGCTGTTGTACTGTCTGGAGGTGAGTCCAGTCCAGAGAGGTGAGGTGGCTGTCAGAGGGCCTCGGAGGCCGGCGCTTCCCGCCCCCACTTCCACATTCCGGCTGCAGCTAAGTTGGGAAGTCGGCCCCCGGCTGACGGGACCAGCTGCATCTTCCTTGGGGTCCAAGTCGGGCTCCTCCGTCGGGCCCAGTGCTTTTGTGGTGCTGATGCCAGACCTCCAGCAGGCCCTGCAGTTGTGGTTTGGAGAAATAAATGACATGCTGATTACTTAATCCTAAAACAACGGGAGTTTTCTCTTTTTCAAGGGGCAATGACAGGAAGCTGGCAGGGTTGCAGAACTGGCCACGTAAGTCCCAGGCTCCTTTCTGGGGTGGAGGGAGGTGTAGGTGCTGGAGCAAGATTGAGCGGGGGCTTGGGGGTGGCCTGTTCCCTGCGTTCTCCTCCTGGAGACTCAGCCACCTGCGTTTACAGCACCGCATCGCTGCAGGAGCAGAGACAGCAGAGCTGCACCCACGTGGCCCCTGCCTCCCGGGTGGCCCTCCTCATGCCATGCATGGGACCCATCCACCCACCCTTAGGCCACCTGACTCGTCTCTGGTCCCATCTCGCTAACCTGCCCCATCCGGTGATGTGGGACAAGGGCGATTAGCGACATCGGCCTCCCTGCGTGGGATTGCAAGTGCCGGACCGGCCCAGCTTTTCAGCTCTGTGCCCCTCGCCCCAGATCACAGGGCCAGCGGATAAGGGGAATCAGGAGCGATGACAGCAGGCGACCCGGGGGCTTCTAGCTCTGGCCATCTGAGTCCTGCAGCCGTGTGGCCGTGTGTGTGTGAGGAACTGGACACGCGTCATTTCACCGGGTCCCTGCAGCCTTACCTGGAGCTGCTACCGCCCCTGCCTGTTCTTCTCCCTCCCCTCCCACCCCACCGGGTCCAGAACACCCAGCGCCTCAGGCCCAGGCTCTCCCTGGCCCTGATCCCTTCGGCCGCAGCAGAAATGCCACATCGCTGCCCTCCTGCCCGGCTAGGACGGCCCCTCACCCGTTCCTAGCGGCTCCCTCAGTGCAGAGATCGCGCCTTCAAAAGATGATGGGTGGAGAAGGCGGGGCTGTATCTGGTGTGAGCTCATCCTAACACCGCCCCTCCCCCCTCCCCCCTCCCCTCCTCCCAGGGCCTGACACAGGGCCCTGGCCCAACAGTGAGGATGCGTGTGGCAGGAGGTGACTCTCAAACCCTCTCGATCGCGCCCGCTGTGTGTAGTTCATTTTACACTGGGACCCTGTTCCTGCAGGCGCGAGGAGTTGCAGGAGAGCTTCCCAAACAGTCCTTGCCTTCACTGACCTTTTCATTTTCCTTTCTATTCAATACTATTTCATTTCTTTAAAAGAGCGCTGGGTTCCGCCCACTGCATTGATTTCCCAGCACGGTGCAGAGACCCACAGTGTAAAGGACGCTGGTGTAACAAGGCAAACGTGTTTAAATTCCCCCCCTTTCTCATTTTGTGTGGGAACCTGAGGCCCAGGCACGCAAAGTGACTTCTTAGGGCCTCAGGGTCAGAGCTGCTACTGCAGTCTCTGTCTTCACCCCCCGCCTGGGCTGCCCCGTTCATTCTGGGAGCTGGTTGCAGAATCAAAGGCCGGACGGACTCTCATTTTTTCAGAAGGCGACTGGAAGCTCAGAGAGGGTGAGTAACTTGCCCAGAGTTGCTCAGCTAGAGAAGTGATGTGAGGATTCAGTTGCGCGTTGGGGCCTTGGGCCACGGTTCCAGAGGCCTCGGCTCTGTTTTGCATCCTTGTACCCCTTGGGGGTGAGGGGGTACTTTGTCCCCCTCGGGCTGAGTGACCCCCAGCGTCAGCCTCTCCCAGGGCTGTCCTCCAGGGCTGCTGGTTCCGCTCGGAGCAGCTGGGGGCCTTCTCAGCTGCGAAGGTCGCTGCGCCTGCACAGAGATCGCCGCGCCTTTGACAGCTGAAACGCTTCTGCTGATTGACAAATGAGCTGGTACCTGAGTGTCTGGAGCAGAGTAATGACACCGAGTGTCAGCCCGAGGGCCAGCGGGCAGGCCAGATAAAAACAAGAGGCCAGGATGGCCTGGGGGCAGCCAGCCGGGCCCCACGGGCTCAGCATCTTCCTGCAGGGCGGAATCAGTCACTCCTAAGGCTAAGTCCGGGCACGCTGGGTGGTCCTGTGCCGGCCACTTGTCAACCCCCGCTTCTCCCACACCTCGTTCCCCTTCCTTGGGTCCTGCCGACGTGACAGTTCCCGCCCGTCAATCACTCAGCAACTCAAGGATTTATTAAGCCAGACGTTGCCCTGGGCTGGCAATAATAACAACGACAAGAGGGACAACAGTAACAGTAAGGGCCTTACAAAAATGCATGACTGGCCTTCATAATTCATGTAATCTTCACAACAACTTTTGAAATAGATACTATTTTATCAGTTTATTTTTTCTTTTTTTTTCTAATTTCTTTATTTTTTGACGGCGTTGGGTCTTTGTTGCTAGGTGTGGGCTTCCTCTAGTTGCGGCGAACGGGGGCTACTCTTCATTGCAGTGTGCGGGCTTCGCATAGCGGTGGCTTCTTCTGTTGCAGAGCACGGGCTTTAGGCGCGCGGGCTTCAGTAGTTGTGGCACGCGGGCTCAGTAGTTGTGGCACGCGGGCTCAGTAGTTGTGGCACGCGGGTTCTAGAGCACAGGCTCAGGAGTTGTGGCGCACGGGCTTAGTTGCTCTGCAGCATGTGGGATCTTCCCAGACCAGGACTCGAACCCGTGTCCCCAGCATTGGCAGGCGAATTCTTAACCCACTGCACCACCAGGGAAGTCCCTTTATCAGCTTTTATAGGTGACAAAGCTGGGTTACAGAGAGGTGAATCGGTTCACTCCCTGCCATGTAGTAAGTGTTGGGGGCAGGATTCATTCACTCACCTGAGCACATCTGTCTGGGTCTAGACTGGCGAGGGGCACGTGGGTGGAAGGCACGCAGCTCTCCTCTAGGCTTTCTTGCTCTTAGAAAGAGACACAAAGAAGAAACAGTTCGTGGTTTTTTTTTTCCATTGGATACTGGGACATCTGTAAGTGACAGCTGGAGCTGTGGCAACCATTTTGTGACAGTGAGGAAGAGGCTGATATGCTGACGATGAAAGAGCAGCAAGAGGGAAGGACATGGGTTCCTGATGAAGACTCTGAATTAACCAACCCCGGAGCCTCGGAGCCACCAAACTTCTTTTCCTGCAAAATAATGTATTTTCCTTATTGTATAAAATGCCTTGGATTGGGTTTCTGCGACTTAGAGCCAAACGCCTCCGGTCTGATTCATGGACTAAGAAGGGAGACACCCTTCAGAGTAATCCTCCTGCGGGGAAACTTCACAACAAATATAAGTGCTCAGTAAGTGGGGGTTTTCATGACGACAAGGATGACAGTGACAGTGGTGATGGTGACGCGAATGATTCTGCTTTCCCTGTCACTTTGGGAGACCTGACGTCTGGACGATGCACGTTTGGTATTTACAACCCATTTCCACTCAGGCTTGAACAGAATAATCTCAGAGGAGGCAAAGGATGACAAGGAGCACAGCTTTGGGTCGACCTTGGAAGGCCAGCTTCTGCTCTCCGCTTCTCAGAGCGGCTGCCACAGACCGAATCACAGCAAATGCAGGGCCCTTGTGTTCACACATTCAATCCCCAAGTCCATCCTGTGAAGTAGGTACTATCCTTATCCTCCTTTTACAGGTGGGAGAACTGAGGCCCAGAGATATTTAAGCAGTTTATCCCAGACGACACAGAAAGAACTGGGGAAACCAGGACTTGAGTTCAGGTCTGGCAAACTGTTTAAGCAGGAGAGTGAGGGGCACTGAGTGTGCTCATCGGGGTCCACGGGAATGCAAATCGCTGTGATCTTGAAGACAGCTACATGCAACACGTGCACAGAGGGGGCCCAGAAATCTTTTCTCAGAACATCCATCCTATAGACGGAAAAGCTCCAGCATGTGAGGACTTACTTACAAGGATGTCTGTTAGAAGCAAGAGCAGAAGCAAGAAAACAGACAACCCAAACAACCTGGACACAAGAAGAGCATCCCTCCCTGTGGAGCGGGGAGCTGTGAGGTCCCAGCAGCTGATGAAGGAGGAAGAGGTGGAGAAGCCTCAGGGAGGCCATCCACAGGAGGAGAGGAATAAATCCACCTGCAGAATAACGTTTAAGGTTTAATCTCATTGGGGTCAAAAGTATGGGGATGAAAGCTCTATTTGGTTATATATGGCTGTGTTTGACTATGTCAGCATAAGGCAGGCAGGGACGGATGTGCACGGCGCTCACACACAGAGCAGAAACTAACAAGGGGAGGCGGAGAGAGCGTTACAAAATCTCCTTTAAAAGGGGTGTGATCAGGACTCCTCTGGTGGTCCAGTGGTTAAGACTCCATGCTCCCGGGCTTCCCTGGTGGCGCAGTGGTTGAGAATCTGCCTGCTAATGCAGGGGACACGGGTTCGAGCCCTGGTCTGGGAGGATCCCACATGCCGCGGAGCAACTAGGCCCGTGAGCCACAACTACTGAGCCTGCGCGTCTGGAGCCTGCGCTCTGCAACAAGAGAGGCCGCGATAGTGGGAGGCCCGCGCACCGCGATGAAGAGTGGCCCCCGCTTGCCACAACTAGAGAAAGCCCTCGCACAGAAACAACGACCCAACACAACAAAGATAAATAAAAATAAAAAAATTAATAAACTCCTACCCCCAACATCTTCTAAAAAAAAAAGACTCCATGCTCCCAACGCAGGGGTCCTGTGTTCTGTCCCTGTTCAGGGAGCTAGATCCCACATGCCTGCCGCAACTAAGAGCCCATGTGCCGCAGCTACCACCAGGCGCAGCCAAATAAATAGATACATTTTTTAAAAGGGGCATGATCAATTTTTTTTTTTTTTTTTTGCGGTACGCGGGCCTCTCACTGTTGTGGCCTCTCCCGTTGCGGAGCACAGGCTCCGGACGCGCAGGCTCAGCGGCCATGGCTCACGGGCCCAGCCGCTCCGCGGCACGTGGGATCCTCCCGGACCAGGGCACGAACCCGCGTCCCCTGCATCGGCAGGCGGAGTCTCAACCACTGCGCCACCAGGGAAGCCCGGCATGATCAATTTTTAAATGTAGAGGAAAATAGAGAGAGAAAACCATTTCCTCAGATAACTGCTATTAACGTTCCTCAAGTCAGTGCCTGTGTGTGGAGTGGGCAGAATCCAGATGGCCCCCCGACCTCTCGCCGCCCCCGACGCCCATACCTTTCTATGATCCTCTCCTCTTGAACGTAGGCACAACCTGTGACCTGCTTCGAACCCGCAGAAGATGGCAAAGATGAAGGACCTTTGCAGATGTAATTAAAGTCCTTAATCAGCCAATCAAAAAGGTGGTTCTTTCGGGTGGGCCTGGCTTAATCAGGTGGGGGCCTATAAAAGCGGGACAGAGGACCTCCTCAGTGTCGAAGGCTCTCCCTCCCATTGGCCTCGAAGATGCCAACCACCATGAGCTGCACAGCTGCAAGAAAAAGAATTCTGCCCAAAGCCTGAGGGAATTCCGAAGCCAATCCCTCCCTCTAGTTGAGCCTCTGATGAGAATGCAGCCTGGCCAGCGCCCTGATTGCAGCCTCCAGAGACCCTAAGCAGAGAACCCGGCGAAGCTGTGCCTAGACTCCTGACCCTCCAAACTGTGAGATATAAACGTGGGCCGTTTTAAGCCACTGAGTTCATGGTCAATTGTTACACACAAAAAAATAGAAAAATAATACAATGCCCGTGGCTAGAAAATGGAAACAGTACAGAAAGGAAGAACGTGCAGAATCCAACTGTGGCCCCTTTCATCCCCCCGCCCCCCCGCGCGCGCGATCTCCCTGTGGTGTCAGATGCCCCGCTGGAGGACAGCTTTCATATGCCCGGGGGCCTCACTGGTGGGGAGAGGGCTTTGTTTTCAAGTATATGGAAATGACTCCCTTCCCCCCCCCATTTACGACAACAGGATACGGAGCACACCCCGACTTAAACAAACCTTGCTTTTTTTCACTTAACAATGCATCTTACAACCTCTTGTTATCAGCCCCCTCAGGCCTCCTGAATTCTCTTTCTTTCATGAAATGGGTCAGATCTTTTCCTCCGTTCTCTCTGAGATGTGGACCACGGGGGAAGCAGTCTGCCCCGTTCCAGTTTCCCACAAGTGAAGGCCGGGCAGCACCACCGGCAACTTTGACTTTCAGGTCTCTGAGAATGATTAGGTCAGCTAACGGATGCCTAGAGCCTGTAAGATTCTCGAGGCTGTCAAATCATTTCCAGATGCGGGAGGGATACGCCACAGCGGGGCTGTGAGCTGCAAGGTACCTCAGCAGAGGGGTAGGAAGAGGAGGCTTTAAGGGGGCAGGAGATTGAGTGAGTGAGTGAATGGCTATTGGGGTGTTTGGGCAGTTTGAATGCATTTTATTGGAGGTTTTTCATTATAAAAGTACTCTGTGATTCTTTAATAAGCCCAGTGGTTCAGAAGTAGAGAAATAAAAAGGTGAGCTAGGAATTGGCCTTGATACACTCTGGCTGCGAGTACATCAAGGTGTGTGTTCACGAATATGACTGCAGCATTGCTTGTGGTCACCCACACACAGAAGCCCTCTAGTCCGTTGAAAGAGGGACCAGTTGCATACAGCATGGTGCACCCACGTGTTGGAATACGGGGCAGCTGTTCCACATGAAGATGCTGTAGTTCGTGGATCCAATGAAATATTATAGAGCAACAAGAATGAGCGATTCGTAACCACAGGCAGCAACCGGGATGAATCTCACCTAGAAACAAGCGCACACGCCGTGATTCCATTTATAGACAAGCCTAAAAACCGGCAAAGCTAACGCACGCCGCTGAGACTCAGGACGTCGATTACCCCTTGCGGGAGAGTGACAGAGGAGGGAGAGTTTCTGGGGGCTGGTAATGTCTGCTTCTCGATCCGGGTGCTGGGTACTCAGGTGTGTTCGGCTGGTAGAAATTCATCTGTTGTACACTTAGGATATCTGTGCTTTTCTGTACATGTATTAGATTTCAATTCGAGGTTTAAAATGTGGTACCTCTTGTCATGACAAAATGTGACCACATCTGTAGTTCCAACACGGCACATTGCTCCAAGACGATACGTTTAGAAATCCAACGAAAATGGTTTACGAATGATTACAGATCGAAAGTGAAATAATGTCATTTTAAGAAAATTAAGCAGTTTCAGGAAGCCTAAGGGAGCTCATAAAAGAGGGATGCGCTGTTAACTGAAAACAGCAGGGCTGCAGCCCCCTTCCTCTGCCCGTCAAGCGGAAAGGGCGGAAGCAGGATCAAGGAAGCCCTGGTTTCCTAGCAACGACCCCAGCTCACATCTCATTGGTCAGAATGGCTTCACATGACTACCTCTAGCTGCAAGAGAGCCTGGGCATCGTGATCTTTCTCTGAGTTCTGTTGGTAGGGGAGAAGGACAGAAGGGATCTTGAGTACTCGATGGAATATTTCCTCCACACCCGTTAAGAACAAAATTCACCTAATGAGCCCGTTTGCAGGGGGTCCCTGGGGATGAGGAAAGAAGACGCCTTCTGGTTTGATGACTGGGAGCGCTGAGGCCTGAGCATGCGTCTGCTGACCATCCTAGTATCTGTGGCTCCATCAGGGACCTCCCGGGAGTGTTTAGCGTCATTAAGAATTAAGGCAATTACGGGCATTTAAGAGGAAGAAGAGGAAATTGCCACTTCTCAAGTATTTCCCATGTGTGAAACCGTGTGCCTCTCACGGGGCTGCCCAGCATCCTCCCAGCATCCTGAAAACAAGGAGTTATCAGCCCATTTTACAGATGAGACACTGGGAGCTGAGCGCCGTAGGATGACGGTGGTAATTCTTCGGGGTGGGTATTTTATTGCACGTGCTGGGTGCACTGCACGCTTCACCTCCGTACCTCTAACCACGGTTCTAGGAAGCACTGTTGTCTTGCTGTTGTACAAAGGGGGAAAGGAAGCCTGGAGAGGTTCAGTAACACCCTCAAAGTCAAAGAGACTGACCCCCAACCCTGTGCCTCCAAACCGCAGCTCTCACTCCTGTCCCCGCTGCTTCCAACCAGAATAATGTGGCATGTCCGGGCCGAGGCCAGCGATCGGTGCGCAAGAAGGCTCTGGAAGAAAGCTTCCGCTGTGAGAGGTTGAGGAATTCGATCAAAGCCACACAGCTGGAGGGAGGTGGGCCAGCGTGGAAGCCCAGGTCTGCTGGACGCCAAAGGGCAGCCTTTCCCCACCGCGCCCCCTGGACCCAGGGGGTTAGCTCTTCCCGTCCATCCACCCACCGTCTACGGAGCCCAGTGGAGGGGCTCCCCAACCCTGTGGGCCAGGGGGTTCTGGGTCCCATGTGCACGAGGAACTCCAAACTTCCTAACACAGCCAGTCCTCAGGAGGTATTCCCAGCCTTCCGAAGGGCTCCCTCCACGTGACCTGGAGCCCTGGGCTCACAGCAAGGACATCGTGCCTCCGCCGGGCCTCCCAAGGTCCCGTTGTCACCGGGGCACGTCTGGCCGTGTGTGGCCGTCCAGGCGTGTGGTTCCTGCTGCCCGTCACTGTGTCCTCAGAGCCGAAAGAGCTGCTGAAGCCAGAAGGGCGGGTGTCTGCCGCCCGGCCCACGGCACCTGCCTGTCGGCCTATGTTCTGGACACGCCTCGTTAATGAAAAAGCCCAGGCAGGCCTGACCCTCTTGCTGCATTTTCCAAAGGATCCGATTTCCCATCTGCGTCCTGCCCTGGCCCCTCCCAGGTTAGTACGGAATATACAAAGAGGACAGCTCTTTGTGGGATGATATATGGGCCCCTCGGTGGGGGCCCATCTGTCTCCAAGAGACCCCACTCCTCGGGCCAGGTATTGCTGGGGTCATGGCCCTGGGAAGGTCCCCGGAGGTCAGATAAGGATGATGTTGAGTCTATCAGTGATTCCTGCGCTGGACAGACCCCATGTGATGGGGCTCTGCTTGAGGAATTAGTGAGGTTTGTCCTGAGGTCGTCGAGGGAGGGGAGGGGGCGTTGCTGGCTGAGGTCACAGGGTCGCTCCAACTCAGTGACTAGTGCCTTGTGGGTAACAGGCACGGCCCATAGCCCCTGCTAAGCCTGCCCTACGGAACCCAACCCCAGGCAGCGAAGGAAACCTCGGAGACAGTGACTCGAGGGCCCCGCCCATGGCGGATGCTCGAGAAGTAAGATCTGAACGAACGCGCGCGTGCGCGAATGAATGAACTTGCGCCCTGACCCGGAGGTGCGCACCTGAATTGTCCTGGGGCTGCCCACCTGCAGTCCACCTTGGTCGGGGTGCTCGGACTTCGCCTTGGGAGGGATTATTTCTGTCCTGTCCTCTAAGCCACGGGAGGGACCCGTGCCTCGGCAGGGGGCCTTTTCCCGGCCTAGAAACTGGGACCTCTGGGACCCACGGTGGCTGCAGTAATGCATCTAAGTGGTGACGTCCAGGGAAGCGTTTCTGGGCTGAAAGGTCACAGAGAGCAGCCGTCAGCCTGTCCTGGTGGCCCCGGGCGGCGTCTCCCACCCTCTCCCTCTGTGGTCATTCCTTCATCTAATGAAGCCCAGTTATGCCCCGTCTGCACGCCACCCTCCCCAGGCACCAGCGGAAGGTGTGAGTCCCGAGGCCGCTGGCTCGCGGTCCTGTGGGTGACGGAGGGCCGCACACAGGCGGCAGGGGGCCAACCGGAAGAGAGGCTGTGCAGGCTCAGGGAGCTAGGGAGGTCTGCGGGTCCCCCATCCCGAGGAGTTGGAGTCCATGGGGGACTCCTTGGATGCCCGGTGGTCAGGGGTGGCCGTGGAGACGGGAGGCCGCTGGAGGATCCGGAGTCTTTCCCGTGTAGAGGGAGACTTACAAACAGGCACCAGGAGGCCGACCTAAGTTCCCCCCGACCTCGCCCCCCGACCCACAATTTCTGGAAGCCGTGCAGGAAGTGAGCCTTTTTGCACAGTCATCCTGCACGAGGGGGGTGAGCGCCCATGGGAAAGAACTCTCTCTAACTTTTTGTTCGCTCCTGGCTTCAGCAGCGCTTTCAAAGGGGATTTTCTCAGCCACTTTTGTGACGCGCTGTTTCGTTTTCCTGAGGGGCGAGGGGGAGGGCTAGGTGCTGAGTCATGGGGTCTTTGAACGTTCGCCCTAGATAGTTATAAGCCAGCGCCGCGTCCCCGGAGGACCCTGGCGCACAGTTCTTGGAATTGTCCTGTTTGCCCCATTATGTTACAGAAAGTGCAATGCCAGAGGCATTTTCTGGAGAATCAAGATGTGAAACCGACATTATATTACTCTCTCATTGTTGGCACGGGAAGAAACCCCGGCGCCTGCCAAGTGAAACATGTCAGACTTCCATCAAGTTCCCGAAGGTCAGAACCTTCGAGACTGGTGAATTTTGATTTCATCTTAGGAAAAACTCAGAGTGTGATGCCAGGACACAGTGACTATTTTGAGTAACTTTACACATTAAGTAGAAAACAAAAAAATAATGATAAAGAAAAAGGAGATGGCTGGTTCCCCCCAGGGGGCAAGGGGGTTGGGGGAATGAAGAACAAACTACGAAAAAGTTCCTCAGAAATGCCACGCCTGCTGCCTTGGGTACTCGGTGCTGCGAACATTCCTGCTCTGCGCCCCTCGAGATTTTATTTCATCTCGTTAAGCCCAGATTAGATGCCTCGGCTCCGTGACACCTTCCTTTGATCTCTCCGGTCCAGATTGGTGTTCCTCTCCTTTGCAGACTCACACTTTCTTGTTCTGTGTTCCATGGTGTTTATCGTTATTCTTTTGGCCTGATACTATGATTATGCACGAGCATACCTGTCTCCCCGACTAGACCACAGGTTCCCTGATGGCAAAATGCTGCAGGTCGGCATATTCTTCCCGGGTACCTGGCATGTTCCAGGGCCTTGGCAGGAGAGCAATACCTCCTCGTTCCCTTAACTGATGAGGTAATTTTAAAAACAGGATCTGCTTTGCATTTGACGGTGGTTCTGCGGGCCTCCAGAATCAGTGTGCCGCAGCCCAGAGCGCAAAGCTCACCCACCAACGTCGACGTCTGTGTGTATCCCTTTATTAGCCACCAAATGTAAAAAGGAATCGGAGCTGGTTTATTCTCAGAAACCATGAGAAGGCACAAAGGCTGATCAGAAGTCACTGAGAAGGCGCAGATCGATTTCCGGGAATCTGGAACGAGTTAGGTGCTGTAATTAAACAGAAAATTTGACTCTGAACGTCCTGGCAGCCAAGACAAAATGGAAATTATTCAGGATCATCAGTGCCTTCCTGTTATTCAATTCTAGGACAGCTTTAAGGAGTGGGTCCCTATTTCAGGTTGGTGGAAAATGCTTTTGAGTTCTGTTTTATTAAAGATACAAAACATTCGTCACATATTCAAATCAGAGGTCATCCAGAGGTGATAGGAAGAGGACGCGGGGAACAGAGAACTGTGGAGGGCTCACACCACTGGTTCCTCGCCAGGATCCTGTACTAGTTAAGATGACGGCTAGCTGCCGTGACCACCACTCCACGTGTCAGGGCACGAGTCGTGTGCTGGCGCTGTGGGTTGGTCACTGTCTCCCTCCACGAGGTCATTCAGGGACTCAGGATCCTTCCTCTGGGGCCCTGCCCACCCCCACCCCCCACCCCCACCTCTGTGGTCCTGCTCATGCAGCTGGCGGTCGGGGAGAAGGAGAGAGAAGCCGGCACAGCCACTTCTGAGATGGTCGGACTGGGAAGGGACCCCGTCACGTCACGTCCACTCACATGTCACCACGAGAGTGAGAACTTGTCCCAGGGCCACCTTAGATGTGGGGGCCAGCTCAGCACCTGCCCCCAGCAACAGCTCCTCTGAGGAGGGGACACACACTGTGTACAGTAAGTCCCCTACATACGAACCTTCAAGTCGCAAACTTTCAAAGGTGCGGACGCGCTTGCGCATGTCCAGTCACGTAAGTTAGTTCACGCGTCTGGCGTACATTGTCACGTGCGTGCATCCTCTACGAGTGGTTGTGCTTTTGTGTACTTTACTGTATAGCACTGTACAGAGTACGGTAGTCCACTACCTTTATTTCAAGCCCAGGATGTCCACAGCTAGCATAAGAGCAGCGGTGATGTAGCTGGTGCTGTACTGTACTTTTCAAGGTCCTGTACTATAAGATTGAAAATGTTTTCTTTGTTTTTGTGTGTTTGTTATGTATTATTTGTGTGGAAAGTATTATAAACCTATTTACAGTACAGTACTAGGTAGCCGATTGTGTGAGTTGGGTACCTAGGCTAACTCTGTTGGACTTACGAACAAATTGGACTTACGAACGCACTCTCAGAACGGAACGCGTTCGTGTGTGGGAAACGCTTTTAAAACCTTCTGGCTCGGTGGATCTGGGCGATGTAAGCATGTGGATTCTGCAAGAGCTCTTGCAGGGACTCTGTTGGCCGTCCTTGAGGGAGGATGGTCGCTCTGACTGACCCCCACCACTGTCTGACCATAGTGTCCCCGCCACCCAAATCCATATCCTTCTCGGAACCCCAGAACGTGACCTTATTTGGAAATAGGGTCCTTGCAGATGTAATCAAGTTAAATTGAAGTCCTCCTGGAGTAGAGTGGGCCCTGAATCCAATGACTAGGGACCTTCCCAGAAGAAGAGAAGATGTGGAGACAGACACACATGGAGGACGAGGCTCTGAGGCCACCAGAGGAGGGCCGGACAGCCGCGGGCCAAGGAAGGCCAAGGACTGCCCGCGGAGCCAGGAACTGGAAGAGGCAAGGAAGACCCTCCCCGAGAGCCTTCAGAGTGACGATGGCCCTGCCCACCCCTTGAGTCTGGACGTCTGGCCTCCAGAACTGTGAGATGATACACCTCTGTTGTTTCACGCCTCCCAGTCTGGGGTAATTTGTTACGATCGCCACAAAAACTCATATACCACCTGCCACTGTGGTCATCCTGAATGGACCCAAGAATGGAGACTCTGGGAAAATCCGAGTAGCTCTGAGGCGATGTAGGGTGGGAGGTGCGTGAGGTTTCTGCACGCTGGCAGGGGCTGGGAGGGCTGTGCTGGGAGAACCTGTGGCTACCTTCCCACTTTCGGCTTCCTTCTCCTCAACTGTAAAATAAAGGGTTTGACCTGGAAAGGGGTCCTCCTGATGGAGACCACGGACCCGCTGGGAATCTTGTCGAAGATGCCGCTGCCTGGGCTCCACCCAGGCCCTTTGAATGGGCATCGTCAGGGGTGTGGTCAGGGGGCTGTCACAGGATTCTGTAAAAGGTGGCCCCGGCGCCCGCTTGGCAAAGAGGCTCCTGTGGGCGAGTCAGGGCGTTGGCGCGCTTCGCGGCTGGTCCACACTCAGGGGAAAGCAGCTACGGAGTCAAGAAGCTCCGTGTTCCTTCTCTTCATCTGCCTCGGGGCTGAGCTCTCCTCCATGTGGATATGCTTAAAAAGATGCCCCAGTTCTGGGGGGCCGGGGTGGGGAGGGGAGAAACCTCTTATGTTAGGATAACAACCTCAGCTGCTGTGTCGAGCAAATCTGAGAAGGGATTTTTTAAACAGACACTCATTATCGGGGCAAAGAGAGTTAGTAATAAATAAAAACACAGAGCCCAGCAGCGTCTAACAGCCAAGCCGAAGTTTATTTTCTAGAACAGAAGGTATGCTGTGGCCTCCCTTGTTTCTCTCGCTCCTAGATTCACGTGTTTTTGCCCAGTCTTAATATTTACTAATTTTTTTCCACATCAGTTGGAGGAAAATTGCATTTCCTATTTTTCTAAATCTATAGGTAGAGAAAGAAATCAGAGAGAAAAAGATGAATGCAGTGGCCGTGTAAACCTTTTCATGAATCCATTACAAAATTAGAAAGCAAACAAGAAATCGGGGGGAAAATTAGCAACGTCTGTGAAAGACTTTCTAATTGGCCTCTAGAAAACTAAGAAGAGATGAATTCTAACGAAGGGCTAATACGACTTTAAATTCTTAATATGCAAATGACACTTGTAAATCAGGAAGGTCAAAGCAATTATCCCAACAGGCAAAAGGCAGTGGACGTTTTCAAGCAATTCACACGAGAAGAAATTCCAGTGGCTGAGTACCCGAAAAGTCTCCACCTGCCGTAGCCATCCGAGCAAAGAAGCTGAAACACAGGTGTCCTCTCTCTTTTCTGCCCGCCAAACTGGCTAAGGGTTTTTTTTTTTTTTTAATTAGACTATTCAGTATGAGATTTTGAGAAAAGTACTCTTATCAGATACAGCTGGTGAGATTGCACGTTGAGACAACCTTTATGGAGAACAAGTTGACAAAGGGTATCGAATGCCGTATAAGTTACCTAAATAACTACTAACCTAGAATTGAGTAAATAAAAGACAAGACGTGCCCGCAAAGAAATGCTTTAAATCATGGTCTTAAAAACTAGTGAAAGGTGTAAGAAGTGTTTACAAAATACATGGGACGAATGCATACAAGATAAAATAGGTTACAAGGCAGTACATGTGTCATGATTTAAAAGTTAAGTCTTTTATTTATTGGCCTGCAGGGGGAAAAAACCACTTGAAACGAATCTGAATCTTAGCACGACCGTCTTTGACTTTATTTATGTGCTCAGGTGTGAAGTGTCTGAGGTCAAGACAACTGAAAAATCGTTGCTGTGTGATTTTTATTTTAATTCAGCTGCTCGTCTATATTTTTCGGATTTTCTACCATGAACACGTATTGTTTTTATTTTTATCTTTTAATGATATGAAATCCACCCCACCTCTGTCCAGTTCCTTTTCTGTTTTGTTTTGCCTGATGGTTGTGAGCTCAGGTGGCTTTAAGTACAGACTTGGAGTGTCTGAGGGAAGATGGGGCAAGGAAACCGGTAAAAAAAAACCTCTGAAAACCTCTTCCTGGTCTAACGCATCTCTACTGGCCGAGGACCAAAGGCACTTACACACAACAGCTCCATGAAGAAGAAGCTTCCGGGGCAAGGCCAGCGCTACCTTGGCTTCCACCACACCTCCACCAGCTTCTATCTGCTCGACCTGTGGGGTTCTCTGGAAATACGTTGGGATAAAGGGCTTCCACCCCATCTCCACCAGCTTCTGTCTGCTCGACCTGTGGGGTTCTCTGGAAATACGTTGGGATAAAGGGCTTCCACCCCATCTCCACCAGCTTCTGTCTGCTCGACCTGTGGGGTTCTCTGGAAATACGTTGGGATAAAGGGCTCTGTGGGTTTCAGTAGTGTGATATTGCGATTTATAGTAAGAAATACATCATTTGGTCTTCCTTCTATTCAGGTGGCCAAGCGCCTCAAAACCTTGGGATTTCCTTAGAGAGGAGAGCCATCGAGGTATCTTATTAAGTTGATGGGGTGCCTTTTGTAAAGTCCCCAGGTCACCTAAGGAGGAGGGGGCCGGTTGCCAAGGGACCCAACCATGTGACTAGAGGGTTGGAACTTTCGATCACAGGACTGACCTCCAGGGAGGGGAGCCACAGCCTGGAGATGGAGTTCCATCACCAGTGGCCAGTGCTTTAATCCATCATGCCCGTGTCCTGGAGCCTTCACAAAGTCCCACAAGGACAGAGTTGAGAAAGCTTCCAGGTTGTGACCCCGGGTAGGTTGGAGGAGAGTGGCGCGCTCAGAGAGCGCGGAAGCTGCTCCCACCTCCACGCCTGCCACACCGTGGCCTGTGCGTGTCTTGCGTCTGGCTGTTTCTGACTTACATCCTTTTATAATAAACCAGTAAAAATCTAGTCAGTAAAACGTTTCTCTGAGTTCTGTGAGCTGCTCTAGCAAACTAAGCCAACCCGAGCAGCAGGTGGTGGGAACCTCCGATCTGTTTCTAGCCGGTAGGTCAGAAGCACGGGTGACAGCCTGCACTTCCCAGTGGCACCTGAAGCCTGGGGAAGGAGTCTTGTCGGACTGAGCCCTTAACCCGTGGTGGGGAGGTCTGATGCTGCCTCCAGGAGGGTGGTATCAGGACTGAGTGCATCGCTCAGAGGTGTAAAAAAAAAAAAAAAAATCACACGTTGGAAATTGTTTGAAAACTTTTGCCCTGGGGCATCTATCCATCTTTGATCCATCAAGGAACACGGGGTTGGACCCCCTGAGATAGACTTGACGTCTAGAACCCCCGATGGGGACGTGACAGAATGACAGTCTGAGGTCACACTGATGGCACGGGGGCCGGCTCCTTCTTTCAATTCTCACAGCAGTCCTGGGGGTAGGGGCTCTTACCATTCCCACTTTACAGATGAGGAAACTGAGGCCGAAGTTGCAGGACTTGAACCTGAGGCTGGCTTCAGAGTCTGTGCTTTCAAGTGGTTTGCGGACGACGTGTATTGATGAGAGCCAGGACCTCTGGGGGTGGGGCGGGCCGTGCCTCTGGTCCCTGGATGATGTCACCTGGGTGTGGACAGATGGCTGAACTTGGGAGCACAGAGTTGGGGGTTTTCCTGGGAAGGTGTGGACACCCGCTGAGGGGTAGCGGGTTGACTGGAAGCTCCTGAAAAGATAGGTCCACCTCCCAACCCTTGGAACCTGTGACTGTGGCCTGATAGGGAACAAGGGTCATTGCGGATGTGTAATTAAGTGAATATCAAGATGACATCATCCCGGATTATCCAGGTGGGCCCTGAATTCATGAAAACTGTCCTTGTAAGAGGCACACGAAGGAGAGATAAGAGGGGAGGGCTTAGGAGGACGAAGCAGAGGTTGGGGAGATGCTGTCACGAGTCAGGGAACACCTAGAGCCACAGGAGCTGGAAGAGGCAGGGGGGAGCCTCCCCTGGAGCCCGCAGAGAGAACACAGCCCTGCCACCCCTTAACTGCAGACTTCTGGCCTCCAGAATCGTGAGAAAATGGATTTCTGTTGTTTTCAGCCCCGACGTTTACGGCCCTTAGTTCCAGCAGCCCCAGGACACAGATGCAGAAGGAGACGCGCTAAGACACTTGTTGTGCCTGTTTGTGTCCCTCTGGGCCAGCCTGTCCCAGCTCTCGGTGTTTGAGAACAGTCTGTGTAGGCTGACGCCGGGTGAGACTTCCTGCACGGGATCCACAAGGCGGTGCTCCCCGAGCCCTGGCCGGGACCTAGAAATAGCTCTGGCCGCAGCGCCCTTTTTTGGTTAATGGATCGGGCTTGCGGTGCCTGCCACTTAAATAGCTTCACCAGCCGGGAGGCCGCGGGGAGCCTGGCTCCGTCCCGCCCGGCCCGTCTTATCATGATGGATTGCCGCTCCGAGTGAGATGGAAACTTAAAAATGCCTTGCTCTGCACAGCTCCGGGCAATGCCTTGCTGGTTTGATTCGCAAATCCAGGGTCGTAAACTTTTAAAAATAGGCACAGGGCTGCCAGTCTCGTTAAAGGAGGCTGTGATTTATTGAAATGCACCGTCATCGTTGCAGATGGTTCTGGAACTCGCCGGAAAGACCCTGTTGGTTGCGACAGTCCTGTTTCTCTCAGTGCCCCTCGAGGACTTTCTGGGTACCCTCCATGGAAGGCAAACATAGCTGTCGCTTTATAAAATGTTTCCCTGATGGTTTGCACTGAGAGGTAATCACTGTTCTTCTGGCCAGTTGGACCAAGGAGAAAGCAACTGTCTTGAATCGCATTTTTACTGAGTGTGTCAGAACGAAAGCCTCTGGAAAAGGGGATTTTCCAAAAAAAGGGTGGAGGGTGGGGGGGAGGTGGGATATGTGCCGCCACCCTAAGAATGTTGTTGTTTAAAGTATATTTAGCCGATTCCATTTGGATAATAGTGGAAAATGAGATTTGCCAGGACGCAGCTGACCCCTTTACAGCTGAAATCAGATCCGCTGAGTGAGATGCAGAGGGGCTTCCTAACCACCCTTATTTCTTCTTTTATGGAGGCAAGAAAATGTGGAGACAAACAGTAAGAAGGAGGTATCGCTTCTAACCCCGCTGCTTCAGGACGATGGCTGCTACACTCTGGGTGCAACTCCCAGTGCCCTGCCCTGCATGTTGAAGCCATGCGCATGGCTGTTGGTAGCCGTTTCCCCCCCCACTCAGTCCGTTGCAAGCCTTTTTGCATATGCATTTGCATATGCATATTTGCATATGCACTTGCATATTCATTTGCATATTCGATAGCCTCATTTTCAGGGGATAGGGTTCCGTTGCATGGATATACCATCATTCACTTGGCCAGCCCCCTCTTGCTGCATACTTAGCATAATAATCTGATTAAAGGCTAATTTTGATGCTAGGGGTGGACCAGGAGGCAGATTCTTTGTCCTGTAATTCTTTCTCTTTGCGCTGAGTACACGGCCCACACTGGATGCCAGTTTTTGTCCTCCTGCTGAGATTAGATGTGGTTGACAGGGAATGTTTCCGCACCAAAGTGGTGAGTTAAAGACTGTCATTTCAGACCTCTCCGGGCAGGGTTTGGAGATGCTGATGACAGAGAGGAACATGGAATCAGTCCAAGAGCCTGTGGGTCCCTAGGAAGCTGGAACATTCTTTATCTGATTAGAGGAGGAAGAACATTTCTGAAAGTGGGTCTCTCTGGGCACAGCAAAAGCCCCAAACAGGGTCTGTCCTGGAGAGCCAGCCATCAGGAACTCCCGTGATGGAGCGTACCATTCAGGAATTGCGTTTGGTGCTTCAAACAGAAATCCCCAAATGGTGGCTTAAATGCACTTGGTATATTATTCTTCTCAAGTGTTGAGAATTCCCAAGGTAGCAGCAGATAGCATCGTTCAATCCAAGACTGTCGGAGGTGAGATCTTGTCAGTGTTCTCGGATAGTCTTTTATTGTTGCCTCATGGCATCAAGGTGATTGCCCTATCCCCACCATTGCATCTATGTTCCCAGCAGAAAGAAGGGGGAAAGTCAAGGTCAAATAGACTCTATCTGAAGCTACTGGGAATCTGCTTACAACTCACTGGCCCAAACTCTGTTGCCATCTGCAGAAGAGGTATCTCTAAAACTCTGTGTCTTCGGGAAACCCCAGAGCGTCTCCCGTGCGTGCTGTGACACCATTTTCGTGGCCAGAAAATCAGTGGCATCTAAAAAAACCAAACCAAGACAGTAAGAGTAGCTTTTCCAGAGCTCTCCCTTCCTGGAAACCGGGCCCTCTCTGATCTCAGTTTGGGGTTCTTCATGGGACGGTGCTGTCAGGAGGTGCAACTCGATAGGCACCTATGCGCGTGGGTGGTGGAGAGGTGAACGCTCAGACCTGGGGGGTCAGCCCTTCCCTCCATAGCTCACAGGAGGGCCAGTTACTTTGCCTCTCTGTGCTTAAGTGACCTCATCCAGAAAGTGCGTGCCAGGGCCCCCTCCATCTGACCCCTGGCCTGTGCTTGTCTCCCCACACCCATGCTTCCTAGACCCCAGACCCTGCATATCCTGTTCACAACTCTTGGTCTTTAGTATCTCTACCAATATTTTTTGTTTAAATCCATTCACCTTTTGCTGAAATAATTTACTTTAGTTTTAATTGTATGCTTTCATTTTTATTTATTATTTATTGTTTTATACAATTTGTAAAGGTTACACTCCATTTCCAGTTATTACAAAATATTGGCTCTGTTCCCTGTGTTGTACGACGCATCCTTGAGCCTGTCTGACACCCAGTGGTTTGTACCTCCCCCTCCCCCAACCTTACGTTGCCCCACACGGCCCCACGCTGGTAACCACTAGTTTGTTTTCTAGATCTGTGAGTCTGCTTCTTTTGTGTTTTATTCACTAGTTTGCTGTATTTTTTATTTTTTTTTAATTTTTATTTATTTATCTTTTTGTGGTACGCGGGCCTCTCACTGCTGTGGCGTCTCCCGTTGCGGAGCACAGGCCCCAGATGTGCAGGCTCAGCGGCCACGGCTCACGGGCCCAGCCGCTCCGCGGCATGTGAGATCTTCCCGGACCGGGGCACGAACCCATGTCCCCTGCATCGGCAGGTGGACTCTCGACCATTGCACCACCAGGGAAGCCCTGCTGTATTTTTTAGATTCCACGTGTAAGTGAGATCATACAGTATTTGTCTTTTTCTGTCTGACTTATTTCACTGAGCAAAACGCCCTCCAAGTCCATGTTGTTGCAGATGGCATTATTCCACTCTCTTTTATGGCTGAGCCGTATTCCATTGTGTCTATATGTACCACATCCTCTTGTCCACTCCTCTGTTGACGGCCACTTAGGCTGCTTCCATGCCTTGGCTCCTGTAACTGGTGCCGCTATGAACGCTGGGGTGCATGTGTCTTTTTGACTCAGTGTTTTTGTTTTTCTCGGATCTGTGCAGGAGTGTCATTGCTGGATCGTATGGTAGCCCTACTTTTAGTTTTTTGAGAGCCCTCCGTACTGTTCCCCACAGCGGCTGCACAGAAATAGATTGACTTTTTAAAAAGAACCTGTAAATAAATTGGCAAACAGCCCACCAAGAGCACCTGCCGCAGGTGGGCCCATGCCTCTCAAAAGTGAACTGGCGAGAAGCGCACGCCGTCCGAGCTGGATAGGGAAGCCCTCTGGAGCCCAGCTCTGCTCTCTCGTTGGCATTCGGTGTTGGGTGTTAAGACGATGGGCACCCACCTGAGGCTTTCTGCAGTCAGAAGGCCAGGCCGTGCAAGGACAAGGGGACAGTCAGCCGATGTGATTTAGCCCCACGTCACCTGGGGATCAGGGTGTCCACGCCCGCTACCCCTCTGAAGACCTCACTGTAGGAAAACAGTCTTTCTTTGAGCGAACTGTTCCTCCGAACAATCGCACTTCCTTCAACTCTGGGCTTTCCAGGGAGCCGTTGTCTGTTCCCTCCTATCCCCCCTATGGACACCCTTGGCCCCTGGACGTCTGCCTCTGTTCCGGGTAATAGAAGTCTTTGAAGACAGCGTACGTGCACATCTACAAACGACCATCCTCACTAGCCCCTTCCCCCCAGTTTAACACCTATCCCCGTAAGAGGAAATAGTTGACCCAGTGAAGTTCCTTGCCTGGCCCCCAAAGAGGCTGGCGTTTGAGGCCCCTGCTCTACGTGGTAAAGAGTCTTTGGAAAGCGCTCCGGGTGTGCACACGGACACACCCAGGGGAACACTTCCAACTCCCCTCCCACACACGGACCCCACAGCACGGCCTGTTTTGTTTTCACCCTGTCTCCGTCAGCCACCTTCTCTGATCCCCGCTGCAGAGCTGAGGCCGGTGACCGTCCACGGAGGGCCTCTCCGAACGGCACAGGGCAGCAAGGAGGGCCCTGGGCTAGTTCACTAGCTTCCTGAACAAGGTACCACAGACTGAACTTTATTCGCCCACGGCCAGAGGGGTGCCCGCAGGGCTGGTGGCTTCGGAGGCCGGGAGGAGCAGTCCGTTCCAGGCCTCTCCCCCAGCTCTGGGTGGTTTGCTGACATTTTTGCCGTTCCCTGGCTTGTAGAAGCGTCCCCTTGGTCTCCGCCTTCACCCTCACATGGTGTGTCCCCGTGTGTGTGTCTGTGTCCAAATTTCCCCTTTTTATAAGGACGCCAGTCATATTGGATTAGGGTCCCATTTTACTTTCGTACGACCTCATCTTAGCCTAACTGATTCTATCTGCACCAGCCCTACTTCCAAACAAGGTCACATTCTGAGGTGCTGGAGGTTAGGACTTCAGTGCCGGAATTTGGCGGGGCGGGGACGCAGTCCAGCCCATATACCAGCACTCCTGCCGGACTAGAGAGTCAGGGAAGGCAGCTTCGGCCTGTGAGATGGAAGGAGTTAGCTCAGCTAAAGAAGAGGTGAGTCATGCTCCAGGCAGAAGGGACAGCACGTGCGAAGGTCCTGAGGACACAGGGAAGACAAGAAGCGCTCTCTATACAGAAATGATTGGAGAGGGGGGCGGCTGAGACCAAAGAGATACCCAGGGTACATAAGATACATTTGCAGTGAGATCTCATTTTGTGAACTCACAGACACAGTCATATATACTCAGGGCAAAACGGCAGAAGAAAAGGTCCCGAAATGTTCCCAGGACCATCCCTGGGCAGTGCTGGGCTGGCACTCAGGGCCCAGGGGTTGCTGGGAAGCAGGAGAGATTCTCTGGTTCCCTAGACCACGTAGCTCCCATGAGGATGCATTTTCCAGTGCAGAACGGTCTGGGCTGGGCAATTACGAAAACTTTTAAAGGCTTATGCGGCAACCCCTTCCAGAACACTTCACTTCAGCCCTCCTCGTAAACAGATTGTAAAGACGCAATCAGCACAGAGCCCACTCCGCTGTGATAATCTGATGTAAGCCAGGAACTGATTTATATGCGCCAGTCCAAACAAACATACCTGTAGACCATCAAACTGGAATTTCTTCCATACTTTCTTCTTATGCATTAAGGAACTGCTTTTATTTCTCTTTTGCTGGAGGGAAGTGATATATTTATTTTGCGGAAGAAGAAAAGCCGTGTGCAAGATGCTGGGTAAAAGCTGTGAGGAGGGCTGTCGGCCGGGTGGGAGTTACACCTCCTTTACAGACAGGCCGGGTCAGCACTGAGGGGTGGACAGGCGTGGTGTCCAGTTCATTTCAGGTCTGTGTTTAAAAACAACCTCTGTAGTGCTTGTGAAGCGCCAGGCGCTCTCCCGAGAGCTCTGTAAAGGTTAGCCTCGAGACTCTTCCGTCCCATTTCACAGGCGGGTACGTTGAGGCATCGGTGCCGTCCATTTCTCCCCGGGCTTTGGTTTGCCCTCTGCCCTCTCCTCCCGTCACTCTTGAACTCTCAAGATTTGGGTCTGGATTGTCCTGGCTGGTGAAAGCGTCTGGTTCAACATCATTTTTCAACCATCCATCCCCTCCCCCTCCCCTCCCCTCCCCTCCTCCTCCCCCTCCCCCTCCCCTCCCTTCCTCCCCTCCCCCCTCCCCTCCTCCCCTCCCCCTCCCCCTCCCCTCCTCCTCCCCCTCCCCCTCCCCTCCCTTCCTCCCCTTCCCTCCTCCCCTCCTCCCCTCCTCCTCCCCCTCCCCTCCCCTCCCTTTCTCCCCTCCCCCTCCTCCTCTCCCTCGCCCTCCCCCTTCTCCTCCTCCCCTCCCCCAAATAACATTCCTGCAAGGCCCAGTATATTAATCACGCAGTTGCCTCCAATCCTCACCGCTCCCTGCATCCATGGCTTTTGTCACGATACACTACAGTTCCCCTGCACCAAACGGACAGAATACATTTCCCCCCCTTTTAACTCTTGAGTTCATCCATGTGACTTTCTTTGGTCAATAGAACGAAGTAGAGGTGATAGTATGCCAGTTCTGAGCCTTAAGGGACCATGCATGTTCTCTTGTTCCTCTGCCATCACCATGAGGGCCAA
Organism: Globicephala melas; assembly: GCF_963455315.2. Lineage (NCBI taxonomy): Eukaryota > Metazoa > Chordata > Mammalia > Artiodactyla > Delphinidae > Globicephala > Globicephala melas. The sequence continues at coordinate 59,981,223 of NC_083332.1, read as the reverse complement.
GTGCCCAGGCTATTCCCATCCCAGGAGGAGGATGGGGGACATTGGAGCAGAGCTGTCCCCGCTGAGCTCATCCTGGGTCAGCCAGCTCTCAACCAAGCCGGAGACTGTGAGCTACATAAACGCCTCTCATTGCACACTCATTGTGATCTGTGGTTGTTTGTTACGCAGCATTTTGTGAGCCACAGATAACTGCTACAGTGTTCATTGTAGAAATTTTGCCTAATACAGAGAAGCATGAAGAAGATAGTCATCTGTAGTTTTGCCACCCAGAGACCGTCTCTGGGAACATTTCGGGATCTTTTCTTCTCCTGTTTTGTCCTGGGTGTACATGATTATGTCTGTGGGTTTATAAAACGAGATCTCACTGCATACATATCACATAGGCTGGTTACCTCTTAAGACTTAGCACCCCCTCCCCAAGCATTTCCATTCCTGCTCATTCCAGAAAGCACTTCCTGTCTTCTCTGTGTCCTCAGGACCTTTGCACATGCTGTCCGTTCTGCCTGGAGCACGGCTCTCCCTCTTCTTTGGCTGAGTAACTCTGTGCCTCTCTCGGGACTTGCTCTGCTTAGATGCTGCAATTCTGTGGTGTGCCCACAGCCCCTGTCCTCATACTTTCCTTAACTGCCCGCCTTGCGTGTGCCTGGGTGCTCGTCTGGTCTCTCCCCGAGACTGTGAGATCCATGGGGGTGGGCCTTTGCCTTACCCAGTGTCCCCAGTTGCACACAGTGGGCACGCAATTCACGTCTGTGAAGAGAAGTTGTGACGTGATAATGTAACGTGATCTTGATGTAACACGATACCCTGAGCAGTTTTCCCCACGTCATTAAAGGCCAGCTTGCTTTTCAATGCAAAGTTGTCTTAGGCGTTGAGATGCTTGGCATTTTATGCAGCTAGGGGAAGATATTTCTGCCTGTTTTCCTGAGCCAGGGCTTGAGGAGTTTTCTGTAGCGTGATGGGACTCTTCCCCAGATGAGTTCTACGGTGGTTCCCTGCCATCTCCCACCCCAACCATGCTGGTTGCCAACTCCTGCAGCCTCAAGCACTCCTTTCATCACAGTGCTGCCGTTGCTCAATAAACTTCAATGGCTCCCTAGTTCCCTGGCAGAGAGTGTGCCAGGCTGATCATTTAGAAGTTAGGGATGGAGGCATGGTCAAGGTAGAGACTGGGAGGAGGAGAGGTGAGCAGGGCTCTCCTGGGCTCCCTTGGCCACTGGCCCCTGGCCTGCCGTCCCTCGGGACTGTGTGCCCCTTGAGAACAGGGGACAGGACTCCTATTTCTCCCACTAGGGCTGGAAGCCCCTGGGAAAGCTTTGGTGACTGTATAAATGACCGGCTGCCTCGTCAAGGCTCCCGACCTCTGTTACCTGCCTCTGTGCCAGTGATCGCGCTCTGTGCCCAGGGTCCTGACCACGATGCAAGCAGAGCCCTGCGTCTGTCCTGGCCTGTCCTCTCCTTGCCCCCTGGTGGTCCCGCCTCTGGTTTTTAGGAGGCTGGACCTATCTCGCTTTGTTTGGTCTCGCCCCTCTTAGCTGTTTAACTGGCCATGTTTTAAGTCATCGAGTTTGCCTTCCTGGCAGGACAGATGCCATTCTGACTCTGGTGTATTGAAGCACAGGTCCTCTGATTCCTGCATCCCCGAGGGTGGCAGGTGGAGGCCGAATCTGGCCCAGAGGCACTAGAATGCTGGCCCCAGTTATAGACAGAATCTTAGCAAGCCACCGAAAATGGCAGGCTAGGACAACCTAACGTCCCCTGCGGGGGCCACTGGGTCCCAGCCACGGGGCTGTCTGGGCTTAGGTTCCCCAGAAGCATACTTGCTGGAAGGATTTGAGAACAAGGAGTTCATGTGGGACATGAACAGCATGGGAACAGCAGTGGAAGCCAGAGAAGGGGGGCAGGAGAAGTGAAATGGACAAGGGGGACAGGCCAGTGAAAGGAGCGTTAAGGAGAAAGGGACCACCACAGGCCCCTGGGGCACCACGCACGGCCCCAGAGCTCTCCCTCGGGAGCTGGAGCATCCATCCCCCAAATCCCTCTCCCTCACCGTCGAGGGCTGCTTTGGGGGCTCCCTAGAGCCCTGCTGCCCTGTGCATGGACAAGCGTGACCCGGAAGAAGCCGGCTCAGACAGAGGGGCCCAGGGCTCCCAGGGGCAGCCAGAGGTGGAGAGGTAAGCGCTTAAGAAACCTGGCAGTTCCAGTGGCGGCCGATTCGGAGCCACTGGAAAGGTCGGGGGATGTGCCCAGACGACAGAATAGAGGTCCTTGCGGGATGCAGCTAGGGAAAAGGGAAGTCGCAGGACGAACATATGTGGTGTGATGCTATCTCTGTTCAAATACATAATGCATGGGTGTGCTTCCACCTGACTAGAGAGTCCACACGTGCTGTTTAGCAAGCTGGGCACAACTACAGAGACAGGTCTCTCTGTTCTGACGCACCTCTGCATTGTTTGATCGTACGTGTTGGCCTTCTAATGTAAAAATTAGTAAAAATACACAAATGATGCTATAGGAAAAAAACTAATGACACGGTTCACGGCATCAAAAATTAGTATTAAGTTAACCAAGTAGGTTGTAAAACAGTCTGTAGGATTCCATTTTTATACCATTTTTTATGTGTAGCTATTTGCATGTGTGTATATGCCTGTGTGTGTACGTTTCTATGTTAGGTGTCTATCCATCCATCTGTATGTGTATCTATCTCTTGTCAACCTGTATCATCTTTCTATGCCCGTCTATATCTATCTATCTACCCACCTATCTATCTATCTATCCACCTATCTATCTAATCTATCTATCCACCTATCTATCTAATCTATCTATCCACCTATCTATCTAATCTATCTATCCACCTATCTATCTAATCTATCTATCTATCCACCTATCTCTCTAATCTATCTATCTATCCACCTATCTATCTAATCTATCTATCCACCTATCTATCTATCCACCTATCTATCTAGGGAATCTATCTATCCACCTATCTATCTAGGGAACAGAGAGAAGAAGATCTGTATTCGGTAGGACACGCACGGGAGTGTGAACTGTGGTTTTGGACCCTGGGGATTTTTTTGCACGCTTGGACTTTTCACGTTTGAACGTGTGATACTTGCACCCTTTTTGAAACTATTAGGCTCTCCAGCTCCTGCTGGGTGTGTGGGCGCCCTGGGAACAGAGGGAGCGAGGGCGTCCTCTCGGTGGACTGGCGAGGGCCACATGGCCACTTGACCCCTGCAGCTCTCGTTGACGGTGCCAGCAGCCCGTCCAGCGAAGGGCTGGCTCCCAGCCTGTACTCAGGTTCAGGATTCTTGGGTCACAGTGTTATGTTTCTCGTGCTCCCCTGCCCCTGCCAGAGGTGGTTGAAGGTGGAGAGGAGTGGGATCTTCTGGGAGGACTGTGAAATGAGAAGAGGGCAGAGGGCAGCCTGCCAGGGGCCTCCCCGTGGGAGAGGCACAGGGGGGAGGAGACGGAGCAGCGGGAGGACAGGGCCAGGACGGGAGGACGGGGCAGCTTCCTGCAACCGCGCCGGAGCTAAACCCTCCTGCAGGCCTGGTTCACGGAGGAGCTCACCCAGCCGATCGTCTTTTCTGTACCTCGGACACCTCCAAGGACTGTCCAACTCCAGGGCCTTTGCACATGCCGGCCCCTCTGCCTGCAGCGCTCCCTCTCAGCTCTTCCTCATGTCTCCGTCTCAGCTCGGTTGCTACCCTCTGGCTCTCCTGTCCCCACCCTACCCCGTCCCCCAGCGACTGCTCTCCATCACGTCACTGTTCATCTTCCTCACGGCTCTAATTACCACCCGGAATGCTCTGGACTCTATATTTTGTTTTCTCTGTTATTATCTGTCTCCCACCAGCGAGGGCGAGGACCTGGCCTCTCCGGTCCACAGCTGGGTCCCCCGTACCAGGAGGACGGAGACACTGCTCAGTACAGCTTGGCTGCTGTCACAGGTCTGTCCTCCCCGTGGATAACAGGACCTGGCGGGGGAGATTGTTGGTGTCGAAACCACGCAAAGGGAAAAGACTTTACAGCGGGCGAGCTGGCCCCGCGTTACACTTCCTGTGCGAGTTCACAGTCAGCCCTGCCCCTGGAACTGCCATTACGAGTTTAGATTGTTCCAGAAACCCACTGCGGACTGTTCAGAAGGCGCCCAGCTGCTCTCAGGAAGTGGCTCAGGAAGGTGTCCGCTAAACACCAAGAAACTGAGAGGCAATCAGCCGGGCTGGAATTCAGGAAAGTGCTGGCTCTGGGACTGGAAGAAGAAAGACCAAGTTGCAGGGCGACAGCAGGCAAATCTGCCCTCCTTCCACCTGCCGGCCGGGCCAGATCCGCTCCCCCGTGCCGGCCTGCTGCCCAGGGCAACACAGCCCGAGGGGCAGGGGCTGGGATCCGGCTGCTTGTGGACAGGAATGCTCTGTGACTGCTACTCCTTCCTGCTCCTTGGCATTAACCCGGAATCTTTCAGTTGTGGTCTCAAAGGCCAAACACGAACCAGGATTTTCCATGATGGTTGCAATTTTGGCTTGTAATTTTATCACTCGAATCTAAATCCACTTCAGAAATGTCATAAACTAATTGTCACTGAATAAACTGAAACTTTTGAGGAGTTTATAAAAGTGATTTAATGAGGGAAAAAAAAAGAAAATAGAAAACAAATGTTGCCTACAGTACTGCTGGCAAAAAGGTGAAAGCTCTCTGTTTCTTTTGAAAGCATGCCCTGGTCTCGGCCCGAGCCCTGCCCACCAAGGCTGCAGAGCCCAGTGGGGGGGATGCAGTCTGTGTGGGAGCCCGTGGCGCTGATTCCACATTCGTCCTGGGGAGGCCGGCTGGGGTGTGTTGGAGGCTGGGGCACGGGCCGGGTCAGCCGAAAGTAAATGGCCGCAGATCAGCTCAAACCCGGATCCAGCAGAACGAACCTCATTTCCTTGATTCAAAATAATAATAATAGCAAACTGCATGTCGGGGTTAAGTAAATGTGAGTTAATTACCAAGCTGTGACCATTTTCACGGTTTCTGAAGTTAAACACTTCAGTGCGAGTTGTCAGTTTACGTTAGGCAATAACTTGAATGACCACCGGTTAGCGGTTTCACTCCATTCATATTAAGAAACAATATACAAAGGGTATAAAGTGATCAGCTCTGTTTATGCTGGGGAGGAGGGGTGTCACGTCAGCTCCCAGGAGCAGGGCAGAGGGGAGAGCTGATCCCTGGCTTTTCCTGTATGAATGAAAATCTTGGGAGAAACTTCCAAAAGCCCACAGTCTGGGAGTGGTCAAGCAGAGAGCGAAGGCCATCAAAGCATTCCCAGCAGGACAGCAAGAGAAGAGTTTCCCTGGGGGCGTATCTGGTGGATAAGAGTGTCTGCAAAACAGACAGTTCTTTCCGGGTCAGAGAGATGAGGATTTGGGCTCTGTTGAACTCCTACAGGAAGAATCCAGCTGGGACCCGTGAGGGCTGGATTCCAGCATTTTCCTTGACTGCTGGGGCAGGGGTGGGGAGGTTGTGGAATTCTGAGCTTCCAGGTTGGCTGGGGGGAGTGGAATGAGGACGGGCGCCCCCCTCCCTCGTCAGCCGCAGGAAAGCCTCAAAACCTCTTGGCCTCGACCCCCAGAAATCTCGGTTGTTCTGCGAAGACGGGGCGCACAGTTGTCAGAAATCAGCCTGGAATCCTAGGAGGGGTGGCCTCTCACATGTTCAGGGCAAAATAGCAGACCACCACCACAACAGAAAACCTGGAAAAAGCGAAAACGTTTTCTTAGAAATGTTAAAGCTCTCGGGATAGGAGGTGACGAGAAGCAATGCAACTGTCCATCAACAGGGAAACAGACACACAAAATGTGGTCCAGCCACACAGGGAATATTATTCAGTATTAAAAAGGGAGGCGATTCTGACACCTCCTACCACACACATGAACCTTGAGGACACTGTGCCGAGCGAAACAAGCCAGTCACGACAGGACAAATATTGTACGAGGTCCCTAGAGGAGCCAGATTCATAGAGACAGGAAGGAGAACAGCGGGTGCCGGGGGCTGGGGGGAGGGGTGGTGGGGATGGGGTGTTAGTGTTTCATGGGGACAGAGAGTCAGTTTGGGAAGATGAAAAACTTCTGGAGATGGAGGGTGGTAATGGCTGCACAGCCACGTGAATGTGCTTAATGGCACCGAACTGTACACTTACAAACGGCTGGGGCTGCCCTGGAGGCACAGTGGTTGGGAGTCCGCCTGCCGATGCAGGGGACGCGGGTTCGTGCCCCGGTCCGGGAAGATCCCACACGCCGCGGAGCGGCTGGACCCGTGAGCCGTGGCCGCTGAGCCTGCGCGTCCGGAGCCTGTGCTCCGCGGCGGGAGAGGCCACAACAGTGAGAGGCCCGCGTACCGCAAAAAAAAAAAAAAAAAAAAAAGGCTGAAGTGGCAAATTTTACGTTACGTATACTTTACAACAATGAAATAAAAACACTATAAAACAGGCGTACAGTTGAGATGAGATGGTGCCTCTGAACAACGTAGGCCTTGTTGGTAAATAGTAGGCACTTGTATATTTAAATCCCCATCGTCAGCGTTGTGACTGGTACCCGTGATCCCCATCCTCAGCGTTATGACTGGTACCCGTGATCCCCATCCTCAGCGTTATGACTGGTACCCGTGATCCCCATCGTCAGCGTTGTGACTGGTACCCGTGATCCCCATCGTCAGGGTTGTGACTGGTACCCGTGATCCCCATCGTCAGCGTTATGACTGGTACCCGTGATCCCCATCGTCAGCGTTATGACTGGTACCCGTGATCCCCATCGTCAGGGTTGTGACTGGTACCCGTGATCCCCATCCTCAGCGTTATGACTGGTACCCGTGATCCCCATCCTCAGGGTTGTGACTGGTACCCGTGATCCCCATCCTCAGGGTTGTGACTGGTACCCGTGATCCCCATCGTCAGCGTTATGACTGGTACCCGTGATCCCCATCGTCAGCGTTATGACTGGTACCCGTGATCCCCATCCTCAGCGTTATGACTGGTACCCGTGATCCCCATCCTCAGCGTTATGACTGGTACCCGTGATCCCCATCCTCAGCATTATGACTGGTACCCGTGATCCCCATCGTCAGCGTTATGACTGGTACCCGTGATCCCCATCCTCAGCGTTATGACTGGTACCCCGTGATCCCCATCCTCAGCGTTATGACTGGTACCCGTGATCCCCATCCTCAGCGTTATGACTGGTACCCGTGATCCCCATCCTCAGCGTTATGACTGGTACCCCATGATCCCCATCGTCAGCGTTATGACTGGTACCCGTGATCCCCATCCTCAGCGTTATGACTGGTACCCGTGATCCCCATCCTCAGCGTTATGACTGGTACCCGTGATCCCCATCCTCAGCGTTATGACTGGTACCCGTGATCCCCATCCTCAGCGTTATGACTGGTACCCGTGATCCCCATCCTCAGCGTTATGACTGGTACCCGTGATCCCCATCCTCAGGGTTGTGACTGGTACCCGTGATCCCCATCCTCAGCGTTATGACTGGTACCCGTGATCCCCATCGTCAGCGTTATGACTGGTACCCCATGATCCCCATCCTCAGGGTTGTGACTGGTACCCGTGATCCCCATCCTCAGCGTTATGACTGGTACCCGTGATCCCCATCGTCAGCGTTATGACTGGTACCCGTGATCCCCATCCTCAGCGTTATGACTGGTACCCGTGATCCCCATCCTCAGCGTTATGACTGGTACCCGTGATCCCCATCCTCAGGGTTGTGACTGGTACCCGTGATCCCCATCGTCAGCGTTATGACTGGTACCCGTGATCCCCATCCTCAGCGTTATGACTGGTACCCGTGATCCCCATCCTCAGCGTTATGACTGGTACCCGTGATCCCCATCGTCAGCGTTATGACTGGTACCCGTGATCCCCATCCTCAGCGTTATGACTGGTACCCCGTGATCCCCATCCGCAGCGTTATGACTGGTACCCGTGATCCCCATCCTCAGCGTTATGACTGGTACCCCATGATCCCCATCCTCAACGTTATGACTGGTACCCCATGACTGCTTGCGAGACGCTTTATGAGGGAGAGAAGAACAGAGAGAGGAATGAGAATTAACTTCTGTGGTTGACATAGCAGGATGCTAGATCCAGAGTTGTCTACAGTAGAAAGATAGCCCCTGTGATGCTGTTTATAGTATAAAATTGATGAACCGGGCCTTTAAGATTAGAGAGTGTCAGGTCTTCTTAACTCAGCCCCATCTCAGTAATCACAATTCTTTAAGTCCTTGTGGGGCATCAGCTACAGTCTCTGCAGCCCAAAGTTGGGACCCACCAAACCACGTGTGGCCCATTAAAATCCGGGACACGGGGCCTCCTCACATGTCACCTCTTACGTTTCAAATGAGCTACACCATCGTCCAGACCCTCTTGAACTTCCCTCCATATCCCATCGTCCCCATGACGCCATGTGGAGCAAAGCAGGAACCGTTTATGGATGAGGGGACGGAGGCAGCGGGTTCTCACCTGGGGGGCCGTCCCCACCAGCAACGCCCTCTTGGTTTCTGTCTCACCTGGGCTGCAGCCTCTTAATGGCCAAGCATTTTCAGTCAAAGGGCTACCGATTCTGGCTGATTCTGGCTGGAGCTGTACAAACACAGGGAAGGAAAGAGGAGATGACTTCGCCCTGTAGATAGCTGTCCATCCCCCTAATACCAGGGCCTGTATCATGGCTGGTGGGCGAAACTCCTATGGACACCTTCTCTTAGAGACTGGTCCTTAGAAATGCATCTAAGTAAGACGCACTTCTCCAGGGAACAGCTAATTTCCCTCCCTCTCTCCCTCTCCCTCTCTCTCTTTCTCCTCCCCTTTCCTTTGGCCTACAAGTAGATTTGGGGTTGGCTGCCCAGAGAGACCCAAGGCTGGGCACTGAGTCCAACTTCTACGTTTACTGAGGAGCCAAGAATCCCTCTCTTGGGGAGAAAAGAGCACAAGGTGTTTTTTTCTTTCTTTCCTTCTAGTGAAAGCCATTACTGTGGCTAGACCATCAGCAAGGTACCCACTCCACCCGGTGCCCGCAGAGCCTACAAAGCCCAGCTTGCTTCTCCAAGGTTTAAGGAGTTTCCCGGGATGCGCGCTGGACGCTGAAACCACGACAGTCCCAGGCAAACCGGGCCCGGCTGGTCACCCTCGTTCACAGGCCAGTCTGCCGGCATCTTGATCCTTTCCTCTGGCTTGAAACGAATCCCTGCAGCCCATTGGAGCCTGGACTGTCATCAGAGCCCTAATAGGATATCTGGCGGTTAACGACGTCATCTGATCTTATCAACCTCTTCTCTGGCAAGCCTGGCTCCACCAAAATAACTTTTATCTGGAAATAAAATAATGCAATTAATGTCATGACTCTCTAATGCCCTCTCTGGTGATCTCAGCCGTAATGATTTAATGGGTGTCCTCCATCTACTAATTACCCGGGGCATTTATTAAGTTACAGGCATGTGGCTGAAAAGCAGGGGCGTGCACGGCGTGAGGACCTCGTGAGATGAAATGGATCCACAGGGAAGGGGATTTTTCGTCTTCTCCTCCTCTGTTTGGCTCTCAGATGGCCCCGCACCCCACCCCTTCCCGGGGCAGGAAAAGTGCATGCCCCTCGCGAGTGTCCTGCCTGCATTTACGTCACCTAAGAATTTTCTTTTTCTGGCTCGCGCTCTGGCATCGCCCGGCCGAGAGGCTCCAGGAAAGTCGTAAACCCCGCTGAATGGCACCGTGGTAACAGCCTGTCCCCTCAGACCACATTTGTGCTTTTCATCTTCTAATGTCACAATGAACTTGGCCGGGAAACCGAAGCCGCCAGCTGTGTGCGGGTTTGGCTTTTCTGCGTTTCTGGGGGGGAGCTGGGCAGCAGAGTGGGGAGGGCTGGGCGGGCTCCCTCTATGGCCTTGGGAGAGTCACTTCTTCATCTGTGAAACCAAGCTGCTGAGAATCAGGCAGACCCCTGCAGAACTGTCCCCACGGCTCCGTGAGCACCTCCTGAACCTTCTTTTCCACACTTAGGGCTGAGTGCGTCACTCAGGAGGCTCTCGTTGAAGATGAACTAAGCCTGGCTCCGCCACTGAATAGCTGTGTGACCTTGGGGGAGGGACGTCACCTCTCTGAGCTCCAGTTTCCACCTCTGTGAAATGAGGGGATATCGGACCAGGCCAGGAGTTTCGACTTTGTCTCATCCTGGCATCTTATTCTCTATGGAAACGGTCCCAGGATATGACATTTGTAAAATGACATTTGTAAAATGACAGCTGGTAGCCTGGTCCCATCTGCTGAGCGCCCCCTGCCACCCTCCTCAGGAGAGGCCTGGCGGGTCTTCTCACCGTTTAATAAACACATCCCTAAAAGCTCCCAGGAGGGAGTTTCGAGCTCGTGCTTCTGTGTTCTAATTTGCCAAAACCAGCGTCAGCTCGTCTGTCTGTCAGTCTAGCTAATATTTCAGCTTTCTCTCCTCTGCATCCTCCTCACGTCCATCTGCCGACCCCCTTTTCCCCTCACTCCCTCTATCTAGCTCTCAGATTTATCTTCATTTGTTCCCAAACTTCCCCTTGTCCAAGAATCCCCTGACGTCTTTGACCACACTGTTTCTGAACCTTCTTCTGCACTTACTAACACCGAGAGTGTCTTCACGTTTGATTTCAGAAGCTTTTCAAGAAAGCTAAAAGTTTTAAAGAACAAACATAGTACAGATGGTCACTGACGGACAGTCGTTCAACTTAGGATTTTTCCACTTTAAGACGGTGTGAGAGCGACACACGTTCAGTAGAAACCGCACTTTGAATTTGGAACTTTTCCTGGGCTGGTGATGCTTGGTCTGGTCCTCTGTCATGTACTGGGCAGCGGCATCCACCACGGCTTCCCGTCAGCCCTGAGATCACGAGAAACAACCGATACACTTACTACCATTCTTTCACTTTCAGTGCGGTATTCGATAAATTACACGAGATAGTCAACACTTTATCATAAAATAGGCTGTGTGTTCCATGATTTTGCCCACCTGAGCATGTTTAAGGTGGGCCAGGCGAAGCCGTGATGTTCGGCAGATTAGGTGTGTTAAATGCATTTATGATTTACGATGTTTTCAACTTGTGATGCGTTTATCAGGCCCTAACCCCATTGTAAGTTACATGCACTCAGAGTAACAGTCCACAAGGTACTTGTGTCTAACGCTGAAGTTACTTTTCTGCAATTTGGGGCCTAAGAACATTTGCATCCTAGGATACTTGCATTTATTAAATTAATGATTTTCCCCCTTATGGTGGAAGCATAGAACTCTGAGGAGTTAGCAGTCAAATTAAGTGTTCACGTGTCCCGGGGCCCAGCCTCGTCCCATCCTGGGTAAGCACCCTGCCGAAGCCTCACTTATCCAGTCCATACAGGATGTGCACAGAGATGTCCGTCCAGGTGTTGTCTGTGGTTGTGCGAATGCAGGAGTCCGTCCCTGGGACACTGGACAGTACATGGGAGGTGCCCGCCAGAGTGTGGGCCACCAATTAGGGTCCACAGATTGGGTCCACCCAACACCGTAGATGGGTCTTCATACTGTGCTGAGGGGGAAAAGAGAAAGATGGTGAGAAGTTAACACAAGGCCACTTATGCAAATTGTTGCCCACAAAACCTTGCACAAGGACACACACAGGGACACATTGGAACAGTTGCCCGTGCGGGGAGAGGGGATCTAAGTGGGGACCCAGATGGAGGGCATTGGAGAAATAAAACAGGCAAGGGGAGCCCTGAGGCCAGGGAGGAAAGTGATGCTCAGAGACTGGCGGCTGTGATGAGCTCAGCGCTCTGCCGCGGAGCCGCACTGAAGAGCCAATAACAAATAAATACATAAAAAGTGAAAACCTTAAAATGGCCCCAGACATCCACAGACAAGGGAGATGACTCCTTTCTCAGCAGCCTCTGCACCTCTGAAACTTCCTGGCTGGCTCTTCTCATCCACGCACTGCCTGGTGCCTGCCCCCCGGTGTGTGGTAGAGCAGGGCACCCCAGGCACGGCCGAAAGATCAGAGAGAGACAGAGAAAGGACTCACCGGGCTTCTCGTTCCTTTGTTCTCCTCATCCTCATGATGCGCAGTGACGGTGGGACTAGTTTTCTTTCTGGAGTTTTAGTGTTGAGACCCTTTGTGGGTGAGCTCGTGATTAAAAGGCAGATGGGCGGTCCAGGGACCCAGCTACATCACAGTCAACCAAGGCTCTTGATTTTAAAACACCTACCTTCCCAGTGCCCACTGCATTCCAGGCTCTCCCGGGCTTGGATTAAGGAATCTGCAGATTCTTTTTTTTAAACTTTTTAACGTAAGTTTTCCAGGTGTTTGGAATGAAACCCAAGTTAGAACAGGCAGTGTAGCCCAAACCTGGGTCTCCAGGTGCCGAGACAGGACTCCCGTGCGCCCCCTGGTGGCAAGGACGATGTGCACGCGGCCATCCTTGGTGGAGAGCCCAGGGGCAGGTGGACCCAGACAGCAGCCAGGTGTTCGGCAGGTGTCCGGTGGAGGGAGGTGAAACCACCGCCCTGTCCACGGAACATTGCATCCCTTGTGTTTCAGCCCGTCCCACGACTTATTGCCAAGGCCTTGTCTGGTCTGATCTCATTCGTGTTTTCACATGTGCCTTTCCTGAGTCAAGAGGGTGACTTGGATGGTTGAATTCTGGCCACTGTGGCCGGACATCAGGGAGATGGTTTGCTGGAGACACCGGTGTCCTGCTTTCCTCCAGCCCATCCCCAGAGTAACCATTTTTGGTTTTTTTGCTTTTGTTTGTTTGTCGCAAAGTCTGTGTTTTCACCCTGCTCACAATTGTAGAGAACGTCAGCCACCACTGAATGAATGAATGAATGAATGAATGAATGAAAAGAATGAATGAGTGAATGGGTTCCCACCCAGAACCCACCAAGGAAAACTCAGGAATCATGTCCAAAGTTTGGAAGATCAGAGCAGCCAGCACATTCTCTCCTGAGCAGATCCAAGCACTGCCGTGGGCATGTTGAAAAGGGTTCCTGTTGTATAAGTAAGAGTGCTGCCTTCCCGTGGGGCATGGTTTCTGAAGCACATGCTTGGCCAGGTGGCTTCTGCTGGGCAGGGCGATTCGGGTCCTCCCTGTTCCTCCAGCTGACTTGTGTAGAGTCGGGGAAGCAGGCTGCCCAGAGGGGGCTGGGTGACAGGAAGAAATGGCCTGGCTGCAGGAGGGGAGGCGAGGGAGGAGGGCAGGGGGCCCCGAGGAGAAGGGACGGGGGCCAGCAAACTCCAGGCCTTCCTTTCCAAGCGTCAGGAAGGATGAAACCCCAACTGTAGGCAGGGGTTTCATTCATGCCCTCACTGTTCTCGGACGTCTGGGTGAGGCACACCCAGGTGAGCAGCCCCTCGGGCCGGAAGACAAGAGCCAGCAATCATGGGGCTCCTGGATCAGGTGCCGTGCCAGAGCTTGATGTCTTGGGCTGTTCGTCCACACCACGAACTTGTGAAGTGGCACCGGCATCACCCCCGCCTCAGAGACGAGAAAGGCAGGGGCACCGCGAGGAGGGAGGAGGCATCCCGGCCGCCCAGCAACGAACTGGGAAGCTGGGATTCCCTGGGACCCAGCCTGCTGAACACTCAGGACCACAGCCTCTTGTGAGAGAATGAACGAGTAAACGAACGGGTGGACTCGGGGGGCGATGCTTTCTGTTCCCCGTGACAGGCAGAGGACCCGGTGACGTCCCCGTGGGATCAGCACGCCACCACGAGGGCTCTGCGGATGCGGGGTGCGTGCGGTTTCTCACGTCTCTTCCTGTCTTCCCACGAGCGCTCTCCACTGAGATGTCGGGAGGCTTCCAGAATTCCTAAATGCTGCGGCATGAGTGCAGAAAGCCCTCGAGGGCCAGCGTCCCCTTGAAACCAGCAGGAAGATTACAGCAAACCTGGCAGCCGATTGGCACTCCAGGTGTGGCAGGAGCAAAGGGCCAAAGTTTCCTCCCAGGTGTACAAGTTCTGCAGGTGCAAATCCATCCTGCCCCTGCTGGCCAGCGCTCACCCTGTCTCCGGGCCCACACAACCTCTAGAGCTCGGAGCAGGGCTGGCCAGAGGGCGGGCATTCGTTCCCACATTCCTCTCTGAGTTCTGTGTTTGGCCCTGCCCCCCACGCTGGAACTCCCGCTAAGACTGAGAGGATTTCTGTGGAGGAATCTAGAACAGCCAGCCCGGCTCCCATCTGCGGCTCTTCCCTGCATCTGGGGGAGGCCTCTGTGGCCGGGCCGCTGGGCCCAGACTCTCCCTTTGTAGCCGGGGTGCTGTGAGGGTGACAAGGGGGCAGGGGGCTGGGATGAAAGACGAGGGGGCGGAGAGAGAAGGAGGGGGCGTGATGCTGAGGAAGAGGAGGGGGCACGGCTGGGGGAGGGGCAGCAGAGCCACTGCTCCAAAGGACGTTTTCAGAGAACTTCCTGCAGTTCATCCTTCCTTGAAAAAGCCCTGCAGAGACGAGGTGGTCGGCCCACTTCAGGATGAGTTTTTAAAGAAGCCCCAGGTCCCAGGGGGTGTTTGCTGTCCGCGAGTCCTTTGTGGAGGAAGCTGTGTGTTGGAAGTGGCAGTGAGTGGTGGTGGGGATCTCCCGTCTCAGGGCCACCGCGTGTGCACCGCCTGCCTAGCCCCGGGGACGGCAAGGATGTACCCGTCTTCTGGGCAGCGTCTCGAGACCCAGCAAGGCTCCTTCAGTGACAAGGCTGTTGAGTGGATAAAAGCCATTTCTTGGGGAGGATGCTGCCACCCCCGGGGCGTGGTCCTGTCCCTGGCTGACCCAGAGAGTCTGTCGGAACGTCCCCCGCCCGCCCCTCTGTTCCAGTGCAGTGTCTTTCTCAGGGTCCCTGTGAGAGCTGGTGGGAAAAGCACATAAAACGGCCCCCGGGAGGTTTACGAGTGCGGCCAGTTCCCCGGGGCAGTGGCCCGAGATAAGAGACTATTAACATGTAGAGGGGGCTCACTGGGGCTCTCGCCCCTGCCCTGCAGAGACAGCTCCAGGAGAGAAGGAGCTCTTACATCCCTCCTCCCAGACCCTCCCGGGTCCCCGTTCCCAGAGGCTGCATGTCCACTGCCACTGAGTGACCGTCCCTGAGCCGGGGCTGGGGCCGGCCAGGCCCTGGGAATTCACAGGAGGAGATAAGGCGACCCCACTGCTCTCTGCACCCAGGAGCCTGGCAGAGCCCCCAGTGAACCTGTGAGCTCACTGCCTCTGCTTTGGGAACTTGATAAGCAACGGGATAGAAAATACCCATGGTCACAAAACTTAAAAAACACCCTTTTAAAAAGTACGTATTGAGATCTCCATATCGTCGGCACGCAGCGCGGTGAATTTTTGAGAAGTAAACACAGGCCGTTTGGAGCCAGGCCCTGAAGCCCCCAGTGCCCCCCTCCTCACGTCCCCCCTCCTGATAAGGCTTATCAGGCCTGCACTGCCCAGGGAGGCAAAGCCACCCTGAGAGACGTGGTCGTGCAGATCTATTACAGGGACTGGACTGGGCATGACTGTGGGAGGAGCTGGGGAGGGTCAGAGCCGCGTCCCGCCCCAGCGTTCCAGAAGCAGCAGCGCCTTGGAGCGCGGTTTGCAGGGGACCCTGGCAAGCAGGCTCGCGCGTGGCTTGCCAGATTGGAACCCAGTTCCGCTGTGGAAGAGAGTTGCTTCTGCAACGGAGGGTCCAGGGGTCCCTGGTGGTCAGCGAGGCCGGCGGGTGGGAAGGAGCGGGGGACAAGGGCAGGTGCGACACCCCGTCCGCCACGCCCATCACCTCTCTCACGACGGCAGCCTCTGGTGTCCGGGGCGGCCGGGGGCGGGGTGACGCTGCTGTTTTCCCTTCCAGGTCAAGCGCACGTCCCTCTTTCAGCCACCACAACCTGAGGCCACTCAGCAAGAAGTGGGCCCAGGCAGGTCGGCACAGCCCGACACCCACACGAGCACAGATCCGGGTCACCTGTCTGAGCAGGCGGTGTTGGTGTGGACGTCTTCAGCTCAGCGTGACACGGGTGAGATGCACCCACGGGGCTGTGCGCGGCAAGGTTCGTTCGTCCTCACGCTTGTGTGGTAATCCATGTATAACTGCTCCATAATTATTTATTCACTCATCTGCTGAGAGGCATTTAAGTGGCTTCTAGTCACTGCCTATTAGAAGTAGCGCTGCCTGAGCAGTCGGCACTTGTCTTTCGGTGGCCACACACACACGTTGTTCTTGGGAATGTGCCTAAATGTGGAATCTCTGGGTCATAGGCTAGGCCTGTACTCAGCTTCTGTCGATACAGCCAAGTTCCCAAAGTGATGCGTTGCTTTCAGTGTTGCTTGTCCTTATTTGGTCTGTGTCTTGAGTTCAGATTTTGACTCTGTTACATAAAGCCAGGTTTGTGTCTGATGTCCCTGGGTTGACAGGAGGGACTTATATAGGAGCAGGAATAATATGCATTATATGTAAACACATTTGTTCTTTGTTTACTCGTTTCTTGTCTGCCTCTCTCCCACCCTGGACTGTGAACTCCATGAGGTCAGAGACCGTGTGAGTAGAATGAGGGCCCCCCAAAGAAACCAGGAAGTAACCCCCAGAACCTGTGAAAATGTTGCCCCCCGCCATGGCAAAGGGCACTTAGGGTCACAGATGAAACAGAGGGTGGAAGATTTCCCTGGATTATTTGGACGACAGGGTCCTTGAAAGTGGCTGGGGAGGCAGGACTGGGAACCAAAGAGGCAGCGTGATGACTCGACTCTCGACACATTCTGGCTTTGAATATGGAGGAAGGGGCCACAGGCCAAAGAATGCAGGTGCCTCTAAATTCAGGGAGAGGGCTTCCCTGGGGGCGCAGTGATTAAGAATCTGCCTGCCAACGCAGGGGACACAGGTTCGGGCCCTGGTCCAGGAAGATCCCACATGCCGTGGAGCAACTAAGCCCGTGTGCCACAACTACTGAGCCTGCGCTCTAGAGCCTGTGAGCCACAACTACTGAGCCTGTGTGCCACAGCTACTGAGCCTGCACGCCTACAGCCCACGCTCTGCAGCAAGAGAAGCCACCGCAATGAGAAGCCCGTGCACCGCAACAGAGTAGGCCCCACTCGCCGCAACTAGAGAAAGCCCGCGCACAGCAACGAAGATCCAACGTAACCAAAAATAAATAAATTTAAAATAAATAACCAGATAAAATCAGGGAGAAGCAAGGAAACAGATTCTCCCCTAGAGACTCCGGAAGGCCCCAGCCGCACCAACAACTCGGTTTTAGCCCCGTGAGACCCCTTTGTGGTCTGCTGGACTTCTGACCTGCAGAACTGTAAGAGAATTCGTGTGCGCCATGTAAGCCACTACATTCACGGTATTTGTTACAGCAGCCCCAGGAAACAGATACTGTTCATTCCCTGCTATGTCCCCAGGCCCTGGCCCGTAGCAGACTCACGATGAATATCTATTGAGTGAATAAATACAGTAAAGGGAGCTCTTCGCTGAGCGCCTGGGGTGCCAGCTGTTTAATACACAGTGAGGGCTGCCAGATGCAGCCCATAAAAATACAGGGTGCCCAGGTAACTTTGAATTTTAGATCAACAACAGACCATCTTTTATAAAAGTACGTCCAATGCTATACTAAAAAAAAAAAAAAAAAAAAATCATTGTTTAGCTGCAATTCAAAGTGACCTGGGTGTCTTGCATTTGATCAGGCAGCCCAGTCATTTCCCACACGGCAAGATGTGCCCCAAATTCACAGCTAGTTAGGGGCAGATCTGAGGGCGGCCCCGGGTGGTTCCCAAGGCCCCCTATTCCTACCGCGGCGCCCTCGGCGTGAGGGGAATGGGCCCCCGCATCCCCCCAGGGGCCCCACGCTGTCTCCCAGCAGATCCTACGTGCTCTGGGGAAGCAGGTTCAAGGGGCATCTCTGCTGAGCAAAACCAGAGAGCAGACAACCTCTGGTGAGTCTCTGGGCCACGTCCTGTCTGGTCCAGGCGGAGCGGAGGGGACTGAAGTGGGACCCCCGGCCAGACAGCTAAGACTCTGGGAGACCTTGGCCGCGTGTCTTCCTGCCAAGCCGGCCTTGCCCTGCACAGGGATCTGAAGAAACAGGAGGGGAGGGAAATCCTTCCCTTGCAGACAGGGGCCCTCCAGAAGGTAAGACCACTGGAACACAAGCTGGACAGAATCTAGCCGTTCTGTGTGGGGGAGAATAGTACAAAAATAGGGTCCATGTGGAATTCTTTCCCCCGCTGTGCACGGCCGGAGGGGGACGGGTCGGTGGCTTGTGGGGAACTTCACGAACACCTCCAGGAAACACCTTATCAAACACGCTCCCCCGCTGAGCAGAGCGCCCAGGATGGATGTGGAACTTGCTTTGGCAAAGGGTTCTACTGTTATTATTTTTTTTTTTGCCGTACGTGGGTCTCTCACTGTTGTGGCCTCTCCCGCCATGGAGCACAGGCTCCGGACGTGCAGGCCCAGCGGCCATGGCTCACGGGCCCAGCCGCTCCGCTGCATGTGGGATCTTCCCGGACCGGGGCACGAACCCGCGTCCCCTGCATCGGCAGGCGGACTCTCAACCACTGCGCCACCAGGGAAGCCCTACTGTTATTTTAATTAGTGAAAAAACCCCAGAGATCAAGGGATTTGCCCAAGGGCGTGGAGCACAATGGACGCCTCCCCAGCCCACCAGTCTCCAGGCAACTGCTCACCCTGGGATGAAGTTGGACGGCCTCTCCTGGAAGACTTCCAACACAGTAAGCAGTCAGGCCTCCCCCTGCCCAGCCCTCCATCCAGGTCCCCTGACCCAGGCGCGATTATCCCGAAATGATGCCAGCTTCACGTAGATTTGAGGCTTTGCGAGGTTGACTGCAAACATGATCTCCCTGGAGGTGGATAAGGTAATTTTGTACCATTCCGCAATTAACAAGTTGGAGGGAGAGGGCCTTGCTAGGCTTCTGGGAGGAAGTGGGACAATGGCAGAGTCAGATTGGGAAGTTTGAGGGGAGTCGGACAAAAGGACTGCCTGCAAAGTTGAGGACAAGGTGTAGAGACTGTAATGAGTAGTGCCCGGGGGTGGCATCGCGGGTGCTGTCGCTGCCTCGGGGCATGAACGAGGGAGGTGTGGAGCTTGGAGAGAGGGGCCCTGTGGACAGCAAGGACTGACGCCGATGGGGTGAGCCCGATTGGGTCAGGCTAGTCAGAGCTAGAGAGGGGCCAGGTCTCTGGAAGGGTGTGGCAGCCCGACACCTGAAGAAAGTCAGGGATCTGTTACCAAAGAATACGGGGCAGGGAGGCCCAGAAGTGTGGACACGGGGTGTATAAGGTCGAGGTCAGGTGGGTTAGGCAAGAGACCTCGTCTCCCAGTGGATGAGTTGTAACCTAGTCGACTTACAGAGACAGTCGCGCACCAACCCTTGTCCATCACATGCTTGTCTCCTAGGGAGAATTATGAGAGACTAAGATTCCACATCACAGTATAGAACTCGATTATGAATAGTAGATAAACTACACACACACTTTGCCCGGCAAACATCGCATCTGTAAAACCAAAACATCTCAGCTAAAGGCTTTCTCTCTTTAGCTCCTTCGGGGGGACCCTTCCGCATGGGCTGGGCTGGCTGGGGGGTCCGGAAGTGTTTCTCGAAGCTCTGAGCTTCCCAAGGGCAGAAGCTGTGCACACGGTGTCCACCGCTCCAGCCCGCAGCCCAGCCCGCAGCCCAGCTGAGGCTCCAGAAACGTTCCTACAACCAGGGAAGGCACACGGGCTGCCACCTTCTTGCCCTGACAAACCCCCTTGAAGCCAGGAGAGCCCCAGTTACTATTTTGAGGATCTTCTGACTTGGTTTGAATTGAGGGTCATCTGCCTGGAAACTTTTTGTTGCTGATTCAGTGTCCAAGAAATGCTTTGGAATGTCAGTTCTGAGGGAGGGAGCGGTTTCCGTGGGGACACAGCTTTCTCTGACGTGGTCCTTTGCTCCAGGCTGGGCTGAGTCACTGAAACACGAGCGCAGTGACTCACACGGGGTCAGAGTTCACCGGGATGGTCGACCTGTGTTTTGGTACTTGTTTTGGAGTTCTTCTTCCTGACAAAAAGGACCCTCAAAGCGGGGGTCGTGGGTGGGTGTGGAGGTTGCTGGGTGACTCTCCCTAGGATGGGTTTCCCCAGAAATAAAGGGGGCAGCAGACTGGCTTCAGAGAGACCGGGATTAAGTCCTGCCTGGGATCCCCATGGGCTGTGTGGGCCTGGCAAAGTTAACTAGTTTAAACAGAGTAGAGTCTCTGCCCCCTTACCTTCAGGGCTGGTGAGAGCATTAAAAGAGACGGTATTTGTAGAGTGCCAAGCACAGAGTCTGCTGGGGTTGGAGACGTTTCCGTTTTCTTACCCTAGGGTGGAGTTGTCCTGTCCCTTGAAGATAGCTGTTATTCGTGAAAATCCCCCATCTCTTTGTCTCTGCAACACGTTGTCCAGCAAAGATACTTCATGCGTTCCCTTCCATCTTCTCAACTTAGCCAAAAAGAAAACAGACGCTAGAAACGGAGCCAAATGCCCTATGATCTGTTCTTCCCCCCAAAGCATTACGGCATCTTCTTTGCAGGGTGATGTCGGGAGAGGTCTTGTGCCATAGACATCTCACAGCTGCTTGACTATGCCAGGGATCTGGTCACTGGGGAAACCTCTGGGCCATTTCCATACGGATGAGGGAATCCTCCAGGACTCCATTGTCAATGCCAAGGCTAGCAAGTCATCTTCCAAATCCAATTACCTGAGATCATCCACAGCTTTGGACATGTCCCCGGTTGACTGTTCAAATCTGTTGCTGGAAAGCAGACTCTTCAGCACACAGTGCAGTCGGTAGCTCTGGGGCCTCAGTATCTGGTTGAATAAGTTAACAACCCTGAGTTTGTCAATGGCTATTCAGAGAATTACGGTAACCTAACCATCTAAAATGGCCCTATGGCCAATTCTCGGGCCATGAATCATTAGACCAACTTGGTCAAATTCTGTTTTCAGGGACCCGGCGAGGTTGTTTGGAGAAAAGAATTGGAGTAAACGTCGTGCAGACAGTTATGCTGGGGTACGCTGGTGAGGCCAGACAAGTGTCTGAGAAATTCAGAAGCGGGAACCTTTTGCATTTCGTTTCACTTGAGTTGTAATAGCAATTCCTCCGGGGGCGGCTATACCTTAGGATGAACACTGGGCCAGGCGTTTTTGCATCACGCATCTTCTGAAATCCTCACAGCAGCCTCAGGAATGGGTGTGAGCATCCCCGCGGACACACACGGAAACGGAGAAGCTTTGTGCTTGTGAACCCACTCAGCGCCCACAAGCTAGGAAAGGGTGAGGGACCACCCAAGGTCGCAGCTCTGAAGTTTGACGTCTAACTCACTCCACTCACCACGTTTCTTGTTGCTGTTTCCCTCTTGCTGTGGACACACGTTTGTGTCCACAAACTGGCCTGGCCTCACTGACGACTGGAACCTTTTCAAATCAAGGAATGAATGTTGTACGTGCCCTGAGCGTTAGTCTGTGCAGAGACACCAAAGTGTGTAAGTCCTGGATCTCCCCGCAAGCTGTCACAGTCCTATTGGGTGGGGGACAGGTCACCCAAAGTGGAAAAGCTCACTAAAGAGTGCCAGGGTGAGTGAGGGTGTCCACGACTGGCCCCCAGGAGCGGGCGGGGAATGTGCTGGGGCCAGCTGGGAGGAGGGCATATGTGTGTGTGTGTGTGTGTGTGTGTGTGTGTGTGTGTGTGTGTGTGTGTGTTATGCAAAATCATTTTCTTATTTACTTTTGAGACATTTTGTTTTGAAATAACTTTGGACCTTCAGAAAAGTTACAAAAGGAGTAAAAAAATTCTTGTAAACTTTGTACCCAGCTTCCCCAAAGGCTAACATCTTACCATACCTGCTTTGTCACGTCTAGCAGACGTGATGTCTCCTTCCCTCTGAATATTCCAGCATATATTTCCTCAAAACAGGGACACTTTGTTACATAACCACAGTAAGGGTATCAAAATGAGGAATTCATCCCTGATACGGCAATTTCATCTACTTTGGAGAGCTTATTCAAATGTCACCAGTGGTCCTATGAGTGTCCTTTATAGCCAGAGTGAGGGGGAGATAGATCTCTCTCCCTTTGATTGGTTCAAAATCTAATCCAGGACCACAGGTTCCGTTCAGTTGTCCTGTCTCTTTAGGCTCCTTTGTTCTGGAACATTCCTCGATGTCTTTTTTAGTCTTTCACGATTGTGATGTTTTTGAAGAGGAAAGGCCCGTTATTTTGTTGAATGGCTCTCAGCCTGGGTTTGTCTGATGTTTCCTTGTGAGTAGATTCCGTTTATGAAGTTTTGGCAGGAATGCGTCGGAAGTGACGTGGCATCCCCAGGGCATCATATCAGGGGTCCAGGATGTCATTTGTCCCATCACTGGTGATGGTCACTGAACACTTGGGTAAGGTGGTGCCTCTCCTCTGTAAAGCTACTGTTTCCCCCTTTGTGGTTGATAAATGTCTTGTCAGGAGCTACTTTGAAACGATGCAAAATTCCTTTTACTTACCATCCTTTCTCTTACTAGTTTAATACCCATTGGTCATTCTTGCCTGAAGTAAGTGTGATAGGAGTAGAAACGGACATCTTATCCCATCATTGCTTCTAAAGTTCTTCATTGCAATTCTACTACGAGAAAGAGCTTTTCCTTCTCCCCCAATTATATACATACAAACCTTCAAGTTGCAAACTTTCAAAGATGAGAACGTGCTTGCGCACGTCCAATCATGTGAGCTAGTTCACGTGTCTGGCGTACGTCGTCACGTGCATGCATCCTCCACAAGTGGCTGTGCTTTTGTGTACTTCACAGAACTGTATAGAGTACAGCAGTACAGAATCTTTATTTCAAGCCCAGGATGTCCAGAAGCAAGCGTAAATGCAGCGGTGATGAGCTGGTACTGCTGTACTTCTCGAAGTACTGTACTGTAAGATTTAAAATGGTTTATTTATTTTTTGTGTTTGTTTTTTATGTACTATTTGTGTGAAAAGTATTATAAACCAATTACAGTACAGTACTATATAGCCGATTGTGTGAGTTGGGTACCTGCGCTAACTTTGTTGGACTTACGATCAAATTGGACTTACGAACGCACTCTCGGAACAGAACTCGTTCGTGTGGGGAGGACTTACTGTACTGTATCAATATGGATTCATGAATTCTCATTCTGTTCTCCGGGTTGTAACCCATGATTATCAGTATTTGTTCTGTTGCTCCAATCGTCCTAGATTTGGTCAGCGGGAGTCCCTTTAGGTTGACTTTGATGTGTCCCCCTTCTTCATCGAGCGCTTCCTTATGTCTGTCACAATGAGATGCTCTAGGCTATAGCTGTGCTCCCTCTGCAAACTTCACTTCCTTTTTTCCCCGTACTTGCATCCACCATAACCAGCACTTAAATCCTCTGGTCTGTACTCAGGTGCCATCCATATTTTCACGCGTCTGCTTCAATGTAAACTGTAAGGGGCTCTTCTCTGGAAACAGCGCTTGAGGGCCAGCAGTTGGCAGGACTGAAAGATAAGATGGGCCCGGACAGATTTCTTGGACCTGTGCAGGTAATCCAGCACGTGGTTGTCAGTCTAAGAAGCGTGCTAATTTCCCACGGTTCACCTCAGCCTCACCAATTACCTTCCTCCAATTCTGCAAGTAAAGCCCAGCTGATGGACATTTATTGTTGCAAGATAGTCGTTTAACTTGGAGAATGGAGGATTAAAGCCGTCCTAAGTCAGGATAATGCACTAGAGTAAGAACGCTTAATCTCCGGGGAGTGCCTCAAACCCCAGGATGTGCTTTCAATGCTTTTTGTGCATTTGGAAGCCTTGATGAGCAAAAGGAGGTAGAAACTACACAAAGACAGAGGTTTTAATCAGTGGATGATCTAAGCCGTCTGCCACTAGCCCATAAAGTATCTGTGTGCAAATCAGAAAAAGATGCTTTTTACCCTGGTAAATATAGCCCAAGCCATGTGCAAGGCTTGTGAGTGCGGTGTGGGCTAGCCACTTGCCCCCTTGTCTACGCACCTTGTGCAGTACACGACCTGTACAACTGTACCCAGCGGCCCAGAGTCCAAGAGAGTCCTGGCTTTTTCTTCCTGCCACAGGGGGTTCTACTGACAGTCCACAAAGGATAAAGAAGGGCAGTTGCACGGTTAAATGTGGTTGTGTACAAATGTCAACTCCCTGAAATCTTTGCTTTCATGAATTCCTGTCACCTAGGCAGCCTCACTCCTGCTAAGGAGAAGGTAGGTTAAGAGGCCTCTTGTCAGCACCTTCACTTTGTTTATACCTCTGAGGTGGTGGCAGGAGAGTCAAGGACGGTTCACTCTGAAACCTACCCTCGCCAGGGAGGCTCTTCCACGAAAGGTGGAGTCTCTGGAGGTGCCGTGATTACTTAGTGGCCAGAGCATGGAACAGCCGTGACACAGGGAATCGGGTTGTTCCAGTCACGTGCCGTGAATGTCTGAGAATGTGGGGGGACATCTCGGGGGCAGAGACAGGCTGTGGGGAGAGCACGGAGTGGAGAAGGGAGAGGAAGGAGGAGCTGGGAGTCCGGACAAGTAGAAGGCCCCTCTGTCTCACGTATGTCTCATGCTGGCATGTTTATGTCCGTTTCACAGAAGAAACTGAGAGTCAGGAAGCAGTGAAGCAACTTCCTACTGTGAACAAATGATTATACCCCAACGTAATCGTGTGACTCAGCTCTGTCCAGATTGCATAGGTTGTATTTGGCTCCTGAGGATTACTTCACCCAAACTTTGCAGGATTCCTATGTTCTTATAGGTCAGGAATGGAGGTGATAGGATTAGTGTAGATACGTTTATAGAAAACCCAAAATAATAGTAGTTGTAGCATACAAGGGCTTATTTTTCTCTTTTGTAAAACATGTTTAGAAATAGGGAACCCAGGGTCAAGACTGTGGCTCCACAGTCATCAGGGATTCAGCTTCTTTTTGTCTTGTGCTCTACCAACCTTAGTACCTCCTAGTTCAAAAATGCTTGCCAGAGCACCAGCCATCATGTGTGCCTTCCAGGAAGCAAGAAGGAAAAGGGGAAGGTACTATGTGTCTTTTTATTTCTCGAGGAGCTTTCCCAGATTCCCTGCCCAATAATATTCACTTACATTTCATTAGCCAACCCTAGCTGCAAGGGAGGCTGGCCAACTGCAGTCTCTTCATTGAGCACATTGTCTTCTGGGATAAACATGGGGTTCTGTTAATAAGTGCAGTAATCAGGGTAGGCTAAGTGCTGAAATGAACAAACTCTGAGTCTCGGAGATTTTAATAAAATAAGTGTTATTTTGTGCTCACATCACAGTGCAACACAGTTGAGGGGTCGGATGGGCTCCTGTGGATGTCTGCTCCACCAAGTCACTTAGAAACCCAGGCTTCTTCTGCCTTGGGGGTCCCCCTCCTCCAGGTGCTGAGAGGCAGCAGGTGGGGAAAGACAGTGAGAACTGGACACAGGAGGTCTTCACGGGCCAGGCCTAGAGAGGGCACACACCACCCCTGTTCACACTGGCCTGAACTCAGTCATAAGGCCACCTAACCGCCACAAGGCTGGGAAATGTAGTCTCTGCGGCACAGAAGGAAGAGGGGCCCAGGGGCGCTGGCAACCACTAGGGCCACCGGCTAGACAATGTGCAGTTGGCCGGGCTGCAGAGAGGGACGTCTCTCGCCCATTCAGATCTGGAATCAACCCAGGGACCCAGAAGAGGAAGGGCCCAGCTTCCCTGAGTAGCAGAGCCGAAAGCCCAGGGCTTTGCTGGGATTATGTGCAAGGCTCGGTGACATCCCTTCCACTGTAGCAGGAAGAGTTCCCTCCCCGGAAACTCGGGGACGGCTCCAGCTTCCCACCACACTTCCTCTGAAGGATACAATTAGTGGAGCTCTCCAGACAGGGGCCGAAAATCGAGGCCTCCCCACCATGACCTGAATGGATCATTTGTGGCTCGAATGACAGACAAATGCAATAATTAGGCCTATTTAGTAAAGAGGGGGTGAAAGGTCAAACTTGGAGGCCAACGTCTCCTGTTACTGGCCTGGTGACCAAGTCGGATGATGTTTGCACAGTTAACCGCCCGCTGGACCCGCGGCGACCGCCTCCCTGGGGCTTTCAGGTTTTTTAAAAACCCCACGAGCTGGCACCAGGCTTGCAGGATGCAGCCTCCCACCCCTCCCTGGAGGACCGTATCCCTGGCAAGGCCCCCGGGGGCTGAGATGCCTGTGCCGGATGTGGATTTCTGCTAATGTGACCGCAGCGGTGGCATCCACGGCAGGGTCAGGGGAAAATGGACTCGGGGAATCCACCAGCCAGTGGGTCAGGGCCTCCTCCCGCCCTGCACTCTGAGCTCCCTGCTTATCTCTTTCTTCTTGTTTTTCTCCCTAAAAATCTGATTTCTTTTCATTTTAACCCAAAACAGATGACCCAGCTGCTTCTCAGCCTTTTCATTGCTCCCTGCCTGGGAGGATGTTCTGAGGGTCCCTCAGGCCTGAGGGGTGAGCAGGGCAGGGGCTGCTGGGTGTGGGCTGGACCCCGCTCCCCGGAGCAGGCAGCACACGGGCTCAGAGGCCCCTCATCTGCTTTTAGAGATGGTGCAAAGCCTTCACAGGACAGGATGGGTCCTTCTTGTTTTAGGGGACCCCCTCGAGGAAACTCCTAGCATTCTCGCCTCTTTCCCACCTGGTTGTTCTTGCTTAAAAGGGTGGATTGAGCTGGGGAGGGGGCAGAGGTGAGCGTTCTGCTCCTTGCGGGGAGGCTGCCTCAGCCCGGTCGCTCCGCAGAAGTGACCAGCGCGATGTTCCGTCCCCTTCGGCCTCGCGGCAGCCAGGAGGCCCCAGGCCAGCGTCAGTCTCCACCCAAATCTGGCAGATCCTGCCTTGCACTTATGGAGGCTTTGGTGGTGGTTGAGGCGGGGGAGGGAGAGTTCAGTTAATTTGCTCTTAGACCCATACAACTTCCTGGTTTACGGAACAGTAGGATTTAAAACAATTATTTTTTTAAAAAAAGTTTCCATCTCTTTCCTGCCTGTCGTATCACTTTTTGCAAATTGACAGTGGGGTGAATGAAAGGGACAGGGCTCAGAAAGCAGCAGACCTGGGGGATGGGCTACCACGGGGAGGGAAGGTTCTCGCAGCCCATCCTGTCTCGGGGTGCCGGACCCGGAGTTGCCAGGAGAAGAGGAGAGGGACACGCGAGACGCGGCCGAGCTCACGCGGCCGCCTGCCCTGCGCAATCCAGGTGAAGGAGCGGAGGATGTGCCCCGGCTGGGAGGCCTGGCGCTGTGTACGGTGCCTCTGTTGGCAGGAGAGCCGCAACGAGGCCTGATTGTTTGTTTGTTTGTTAGTTAGTTTGTGGAGGAGGTCATTGTGTGCCCGCAAAAGCTCGCTTGAGTCCAAGGGACAAACCAGGTCCCTCGGGAGGGATTGTTTTTGTTTTATTGTGCAAATCAGAGTTCAAGTGTTGAAGTCACCAAAATATATAGCCCTTGAGAATGAAAACACTGCAGACAAATTGGGCTACGGGGGAGAAGACAGCCTTGTCCAAAAACACGATGAAATTCAATTCAGGAGGCACCCGATGGATGGACATAGAGTCTGTCATACAGAGTGAAGTCAGTCGGAAAGGGAAAAACAAATACCGTATGCTAACACACATATGGAATCTAAAAACTAAAAAAGTAAAACAAAGTTCTGAAGAACCTAGGGGCAGGACACGAATAAAGATGCAGATGTAGAGAATGGAGTTGAGGGCACGGGGAGGGGGAAGGATAAGCTGGGACGAAGCGAGAGAGTGGCATGGACATATATACACTACCAAACGTAAAATAGCTAGCTAGTGGGAAGCAGATGCATAGCACAGAGAGATCAGCTCGGTGCTTTGTGACCACCTAGAGGGGTGGCATAGGGAGGGTGGGAGGGAGACGCAAGAGGGAGGGGATATGGGGATATATGTATACGTATAGCTGATCCACTTTGTTATACAGCAGACACTAACACAACATTGTAAAACAATTATATTCCAATAAAGATGTTTAAAAAAAAGGAAGAAAGATAACCAAAGAGGACCTACTGTATAGCACAGGGAACTCTACTCAATATTCTGTGATAACCTATATGGGAAACGAATCTGAAAAAGAATGAATATATGTATACGTATAACCGAATCACTTTGCTGTGTACCTGAAACTAACACAACATTGTAAATCAACTGTACTCGAATAAAATTAAAAAAAAACAAAAAACAAAAAGAACGAGGCACCCGAGATCCTCAGTTCAGTGAGGGCTTGGCCTCCCCCAGAGCCCAGTGTTCACTACGCAAGATTGTTTTATAACTGGCAACCACAGCCTCCTGTTCCTGGGAACTCACCTTTAATCCTTGTGTAACACCACAAGCTTAAGTCGCTTCGGAAGGTACCCAGGAGCCTCGTGTTTGGGCTTCTCTGGAGCCGGAGGCGGGGGCCGCGCTAGTGGGGGGAGTTCTGAAGGGGCTGCCTGCCTCGGCCACAGATGTGGGCGAGTCAGGGTCCGCGTCCCCTCGTCTGGGGCGCGTCACGGGCTCGCAGGAGGCGATCGTAGCGGCGACTTGTGGCCCTCACGGTGCACCTGTGCATTAGGAATCCTGTTCCTCCTGCTTCATCTACTCCCCCTCCCCGTGACGTCGGTGCCCCTTTACAGATGAGGAAACTGAGGCCGAGAGGAGCTGGTGGCTGAAGGCGCTGAACCGTCGCTCGGGAACCATAAGGCGCTTCTTTCGGTACCTGGTACACATTTGTAGGAACCATGTGACATGGCCAACAGCCAACTGCTTTTGACCGACAAAAATGACAGTTTCATGCAATCCAGCCTCATAAGGCACATCTAGTAACGGGAGCTGCTACCCGCTGACCGGGGCGTGTGCTGTTCTCAGATGGACAGAGCGGGTGGGCCAGGCCAGCTGGTAGCCCCCAGTGCAGCATGAGTGTTTGGTCAGAAACCATGGGGGAATTGTACCGGAGCCCTCAGGAACACGATGACCCTGTGGAAAGAGCCTCCTTGCTGACAGAAAGAAATCAGCTGGGGCTGGGTGACCGAGCCCATTTTTAAGCTAAAGATGGAAGAGGACCCTCCCACCTTGGACTTCGCAGGTCCTGCTTGTGTTGCTTAAACTAACATTAGGAAATCTGACTTTCCAGGATGAGTTTAAAAACATGAATACTAATCAGGCCTCACGTACTGATTTCGGTTCCTTGCATGTTACCTGCGCGTTATGTTCTCATACGCGCCTTTGGAATTTTGAGGGAATCATTGGATATTTCTGTCCCCATTTTAAGGAAGAGGAAGACGAGACGGGGAGAGGTGTGTGTTGAGCATTAAGCCCAGAAGCTACATCTGAAGTTCCTGGTCTTTCATCCCGAATCATAACTGTTTTCTCCTCCGCTGTCCTTTCTTCCTAAGGAGCTTTGTGTCTCTGGCACAAGGTCACTGAAACCAATTAAAACGCTTCAGCTGGTACCTCACTTTTAACCTATCACAGATTCAGTAATAATCTGATTTCAAGTCTCTACATTGGGTAAAGAGGAAAACACTCTTCTCTGGGAGATTTGGGTTTCCGTGCCTAATTAGGTTGGTTCCACCATTATTGCATGTTAAAAGTAAAACCTGATTGTATAATGAACAGTGAAACCACAGAGGAGATGGTGTTGCAATGGGAATTGTTCCGATAAGCAGGAAAGTTGTGCCAGATGCCTGTCCAAGGCCAGATTCAGCAGATATTCCGATGTCTGGGGTTGTCCCAAACGTTCCGTATTTAAAAGACTGGCCCTTCCCTCGATTTTTCACTCTATGTGAAAGGAACACTGGAAATGGGAGGGCAGAGGTGGGTCAGACTAATCAGAATCTTTTCTAGAATCCAGCCTTGGCTGCACTTCCCTTCCCACTTAAAATATGCTGGGCTGGTCCTTGGAGGCTCTGTCCCCAGCCTCCCTCGTGTCTCCCGGCTTTCTGATGCAGACAGAGGTAGTCCCCAAAGACCCGAACTCTGGTCCTCGCCGGAGGAAAGGTCCAGGCCGGCTGCTTCACTGGGCAGATGCTCTGCTCAGATCTCCGCCCTGACAGGGCAGACTCTCGAGGGCTGCGTTTCCCGAGACCTCGGAGGCTCCTCCCCCCATCACCAAGTGTACCTTCCAAGCCCAGTTCTCCAAAAACACAGAGAAAAACTTGGCCCAAGGGCTAGGATGACAGGGAAGGTACTGGCAGCCAGGAGTAAGCCAGAGGCGGCCACAGCCTGGGGCAGGGAGGGTGTCAGGGTAGGAGGAGGATTTAAACTTGCCCCAAACACGGGAAGTGTCACAGTTTAAAAAAAAGATACTAGAGCAACCAAACTCCTATGTCTTTCCTCACCCCTCCCCTCTTTCCCTACACCTAGATCAGCATTTCATACCCAAAGCTTAAAACTTTGAAAGAAACCTTTAAAATAAGGAACTTTAAAAAATACGGTACATTAAATATAAAATTTAACTCGCTACAGATCAGTTTCCTGATTATCTAGTACATGCCCGATCGGAGGCACTGACATTTAACTGGCTCGTATTTTCCATGTTTGGCAAACGTACTGAACACCTACTGTGAGCCACGTGCTGTACTAGGCCGCTGGGAGAGAGCAGAGAATGAAACAGTCAGAAATCCCCGCCCCCATGGAGCTTTCATGGGGGCGGGGGAGGGAGCAGACAATAAACAAATCAGCGGGATGGCAATAGGTGTTTTGGAGAAAAGAGGAATAAATAGAGGAAGTAACTGCAGTGGTTTTTTAATTTATTTTTTATCGAACTACAGTTGACTTACAACGCTGGGTTAGTTTCAGGTGTACAGCACAGTGATTCAGTTTTTTTGTTTTTATAAATTTATTTATTTTTGTCTGTGTTGGGTCTTCGTTGCTGCGCACGGGCTTTCTCTAGTTGAGGCGAGCGGGGCTACTCTTGGTTGCGGTGCGCGGGCTTCTCGTTGCGGTGGCTTCTCTTGTTGCGGAGCACGGGCTCTAGGAGCGTGGGCTTCGGTAGTTGTGGCACGTGGGGTCAGTAGTTGTGGTTCACAGGCTCTAGAGCGCAGGCTCAGTAGTTGTGGTGCACGGGCTTAGTTGCTCCGCGGCATGTGGGATCTTTCCGGACCCGGGCTCAAACCCACGTCCCCTGCATTGGCAGGCGGATTCTTAACCACTGCGCCACCAGGGAAGTCCACAGTTTTATACATATATATATTCTTTTTCAGATTCTTGTCCCTTATAGGTTATTACAAGGTATCGAATATTGTTCCTTGTGTTATACAGTAGGTCCTTGCTGTTGGGTAATTGCCGTTTTAAACAGAGCTCTCAGAGATCATTGCCAGATTGCCTTCCGTGTGCTTCAAGGTCAGTGTTACTGTTTGTGCCCATTTTACAGGTGAGGGAACTGAGGCTCAGCAGTTAGTTGAATGAATACATGAAGGTTGTCAAGAGAGTGACGGGAGTCAGGTTTAAATGCAGATTTGCCCGACGTCACTGTCCAAGCTCTTTTAACTATTTTTTTTTATTACTCGGTACATTGTGTTTTTTCCTAATCGTTTAACGGGCTGTCTCACATCATGGCCGCCCCCCACCCCGCCCCCAGCAGCAATTATCGTCCCGTTTATTGACAAGGTGATGGAGGCCCAGGAAGTAGTTTGCCAATGGCCCCAGCAGGCCCGGGCAGCTAGCCAGGACTGGCCGCTTCTGAGCGTGAGGTCAGCAAATCGTCCCACAGGCTCCGTCCTGCTGGGACCACCGGTTATATCTGATAATGAAGGACCCTCCTCTCTGGCCAGATCTGTAAAAAGTGACAGAGTGACCTCTGACATGATTTGGTCTGCGAAGCTCTGGCCTGAGCCGGTCATAAAGCTGAGAGCGTAAGATTTCAGTGAAGATTGAGGCGTTTATCGCAGGAAACTCTCCTTAATTGCTGTCAACTTAAAGCCCTCTGTCCTGCATGACCACCGCTGCAGGCCTTGATTTGCCCCTCAGGCCTCGGGGACAGAGAAGGGGACCGGATCCCTCAAGGATCCCGAGGAGACGGGCATCGGCCACTTGCTGTCTCTTCCACTTGTCTGTTGGTTTTTGTTTTTTAATTTCAAAAACAAAACGAACAGCGGTGTGGAAGTGGCTCGCTGGAGCCCGCTTGTGCCGGTCAGGGCTGTCCTTCCCGAGCCTCCCTGATTATAGCAGGGGCAGGCGGACTGCCTTTGCTGGGGGTAATGCGCCCTTGGCCGTGGGGGGCGCCTGAAGCTTTTCTCGGGATGGCTCACGATGCCTAACCCAGCCGCCACCTTGAGAAATCTCCTGGGGGAAGATTTCTTCCTCTTATATGTATATTCAAGTACACCCCCCTTTTTAGTTAGGAAGAAAGGATAGATGCTTGTTTTGACAAACCCAACCAGCAGAAATGAACGCGAACAAAGAGTACCCATTTCCCTCTCACGGCTCCACATCTTGCAGGGAGAACCACTGTTGTCAGACTGGGGAATAGCATCCAGAAGTTTCCAGTATTGGTTCAAGGCTTTTTATTTTGTACTTTCTTTACAAAAAGGGGGATGCTGTATACATAGTGGTCTTCAGCTTGCTCTTTCACTTACTGATTTACCATGGGCAACTCTCAAAGTCATTGTGAAAAATGTATTCTTTTCCAAGCAGACGACTGGATTAGTTCAGTGACCCCATCAGTCAGTGCCATTTTTATTTTTTATTTTTATTATTATTTTTTCTTGCGGTACGCGGGCCTCTCACTGTTGTGGCCTCTCCCGTTGCGGAGCACAGGCTCCGGACGCGCAGGCTCAGCGGCCATGGCTCACAGGCCCAGCCGCTCCGCGGCATGTGGGATCCTCCCGGACCGGGGCACGAACCCGTGTCCCCTGCATCGGCAGGCGGACTCTTAACCACTGCGCCACCAGGGAAGCCCAGTGCCATTTTTAAAATCAGTCTTTTTCTTCGAGCGACGAGAGTCGCGTCACTCCACCCATTTCACCTTTTCCTTTGGCTGCCAGGGAGCCCAAGCTAAATTCCATTTCTGGCCAAAGCCATCCATTCCCTCTCTTCTCTCCTAGCATTCAGTAGGTAACGCTACGCAGCACCTGCCATTTTGCACTATTCCCTGCTCTAGGTTATAAACTTCTTGTTTATAATCCAGAGGAGACAAGTAGTTTCTCCCTCCATCCAGTGCCCAGCCTGTGCACAATGGATTTTGTTTAAAGGTTGGTGACAGTACCTAGAGGGCCCAAGGTCACCTGTTCCTCTATTCTTTTTCACTGGATTTTGTTCCGTTAGGGTTGTTCAAGGATCCTGGTTTGTATTCTGCTGTTTATTTATTTATTGGCGTGGCATGTGGGATCTTAGTTCCCCGACCAGGGATCAAACCCACACCCCCTGCAGTGGAAGCACAGAGTCTTAACCACTGGACCACCAGGGAAGTCCCCTGCTTTGTGTTAAAGGATGTGTTAAATTATTTGGGGAACCAGGTGAGATTAAAGAACAAAAACCTTAAATATGTTGAAAAGTAAAGAAACATCCGTCAAAGCTATGGAAAGCACTGAGCCATCAATTCCAAATTATCCCAGAAGGATAGATGTCGCTTCCCCTGCATTTCCTCTTTCAAGTTAGAGAATTATGTCACCAGAAAACAAACAGAATGGCATTTACTAACTCGAAATTATTCTATCTTTAAGAGTTGTAACAAGAAAGCAGAAAGGAAAGAAGGGGGAGTTTCTATAGGACAAAAGCAGGTTGAATAAATGCAGTAACAGGAAGGAGGAGCTATATCATAGAAATGACGCCCAAAACAGGGAAATGATCCTGATGCCAGGACAGCCTGGGCAGAGAGGGGCTGAGCACGACCATCATTTATTCAAGCGACTGTCGGCACCTCCCGCCTGCCACGCCCTGCGTTAGGTGATGAAAAGCACAGCCCAGGGCCCTTCCGAGACAGGGACCTTCCACCATGTCTACACCCAAGGGCTTGCGGCATCAAGCTTTACAGGAAGGAGTGCAGGGAAGCATGTTGCTCTGTACCCAGGATGTTTGGGGGACTTCGGGGAGAGCCTGGTAGAACATGGGAGAGACCAGCAGGGGAGACTGCAGCGAAATGCTCCCTCATTTCACTGTGGCCCCTAATGCCTCTGTGGAGGACACCCGGGGGCAGTGCCTGCCCAGAGCCACTGCTCCCGGCCCTTTTCTCTGCAACCTGCTCCTGTCTATTTCACGTGTGCGTCAGTAGCCCAGCCGTATAGATCAAGCAGAGCTGGACCACACAATTCCTTTCCTTCCCCCTTGACAGATCACCCAGAGCGATGCTGTACCCGTCGATGACACCAAGGCCAATGATGCCCAGTTACATTCAGTGATCCCCAGTAGTGTCCAGTAATGCCCACTGATTCTCAACGATGCCCGCATGTCTAGTACTTCTTAGTAATGTGGTGTCCAGTGGTGCCCAGTGATGTCTGATGTTGACTGTAATGCCCAAAGACCCCCCAGTGATGCCCAGTGATGGGAGGGGCCATTTCCACAGCCCCAGCGCCAGCCCTCTCTGAGCACACTTCCCCGGCCACACAGCCAGCAAGGCTTCTGGTTCTGTCCCCCCTCACCTCCCTCAGATGGATCTCCTCCTCCCCCTCCCCAAAGCCCGCCCCCGGTGCTCCAGCGTTTCAGCCCCACTCACGCTTGTGGACAGTTGTCATTACTCCAAGCCATCCGTGTTTAGCTCTCGTAAAGCCTTCCTGACAAATCCGTTCAGCTCTTTCCTTAATCATCCTGTTGCAGTTCTCTAAACAACCTTCAATTTGTTGACATCCCCGGGTCGTGCAGCCAAGGGCTGTACACAGAATCCAGGTGCAGTTTCAACAGCCCCAGATAAGGCAGGGTTCAGGGGCGGCGCCCCTTCCTGGGCCCAAGGGTTCCTCGGCCGGTCCGCGAGGACAGAGCCAGGAGGGAGGGGGCCGGCTCCCAGGGTAATCTCCGCCCGTGCAGATGGCGGTGTGGTCAAGGCTGCTGAAGCCGTCACTTGCCCTAAGTGTTCAGATAGTTTTATTGAGTACTTATTATTCAGTTGGTGTATGTTCATTGTAGGACAAATGGGAATCCACATATGCAGAAAGAAAAGGGGGGAAAACATCTGTAGCGCCCCAGACACAACCAGCGCTGGCACTGGGGCGGGGATGCGCGCACGGACCCTGGGGTAACCGCCTGGGTCCAGGTTCCTGCATGTCGCTCTGCCTCGGCTTCCTCACTCTGGACAGGATGCTCATCGAGCAACCCAGTGCTGTGATTCTAAACCGGTTCCTATCGTAGATGTGATCAGACAACTGTAACGTAGCCTAACAATGTGAACCATGTCTCCAGCGCTCCCGGATCAATGAACTCCTCTCCTTGCAGCGGGCGTTCCCTATGCAGTTGTGCTTCTAAAAACTGGATTCTACCATTTATGGTGTCTCCTTCAACCTGTTTCTTAAAAATCTTACGGTGTATTGTGGACTTCTTATGTCAACAAAGTCTCTTTTTCAAATTACATAGAATAGCGCAGAATGTTCCAGAGACTGAAAATGGCTTGTTGGATAACACTTTCTGTATGGATGGACTCTTAGGTCAGATGCAGCTTTTTGGCCAGGACAGAAGGCTTCAGTGGACATCTCCGCAACCTAAGCTGTGCCCACACCTTAATTAGGACCCGAGGGCCCATGCCTGGAAATACACGTGCGTGAATGAATGTACTGCTGAACCACCCTCACTTCTGGAAGTTTCCGCCCGCTCGCCCACCCCAACAGTGCAGGACTGTGTGTCTCGGTGACACACTTTTTTTTTTTTTTTTGCGGTACGCGGGCCTCTCACTGCTGTGGCCTCTCCCGTTGCGGAGCACAGGCTCCGGACGTGCAGGTTCAGCGGCCATGGCTCACGGGCCCAGCCGCTCCGCGGCACGTGGGATCCTCCCGGACCGGGGCACGAACCCGTGTCCCCTGCATCGGCAGGCGGACTCTCAACCACTGCGCCACCAGGGAAGCCCTCGGTGACACACTTTTTAAAGGCTGATTTCCCCAGATCATAGGCTCTCCCGCTGGGCTGCACACTGTAACACATGGGAAATTTTTAAATGGAAAGTATTTTTGAAATAACTCCCTAGAGAGAAATAGTGGGCAGTCAGGCCTGAGGACCACCCAGAAGGGCAGTCGCCTGCTCTCACACGCCCTTGTCCATGCCGTCAGCAAGTGTTTATGGGGCACCTACTGCGAGACAGCGCCTCCTCCGGGCACTGCGGGTACAACAGGGAAGGGCGCTGCGTTCATGGCGTTTACATTCTCAGCTGAGAACCAGACAAACAGTGGATACCCACGTGCCCTGCTGGGGCGAGAGGATGGTCTCCGCCTCTGCAAAGCAGCTCGGGAGTGAGCCCTTGCGCCGGCGTCTTGCGTGTTGTGTCCTACCCCTGTTGCCCGTCGGGAACAGCCAGCCTGCAGCGAAGGGTGGGCCGCGCCCTGCACGATGAGGCCTTCGGGAGTCGTGGAGCGAGAGCCAGACGGGTCCAGATGACTGCCAAGCCGGCACTTACAGTCCCGGGTGATTTTTACCAACCAACCCAGCCCCACAGCACGAATCACCTAGCACGTGCAGTAGAGCTGCTCATTCATTACTTCATTCAGTCATTCAGTCCTTTCTTCACTGCTCCATCCCGGGGCTGGCGGACCAGCACTTGCCTAAGCCCCCTCTGCTCGGGGCAGCTGTCTAACAAACGTGTGTTGCTTGTCGAGGGAATCAACTCATCCCGTCTGGGCCCTGAGCATTCGTGGACCCCATTCCTGTGCCAGGGACCGAGCTCAGGCTGGGGATCGAAGACGAAGAAAAGGTTTGGTGACCCGGCGGAGTGAGATGGGGGCAGAACGTGGGTCTGGATCAGGACCGTGGCTTTGCAGAGGGACGGTGGGCCTTGCCTGCGGGACGTGAAGCTTTTGTGAGCCATCAGCGTTAGCAAATGCTTAGTCATCCTCTTGTGGAGCAGGGACGTGGCTGTGTCACCGGCTTCCTAGGGCCTTAATGACACAGTTAGGATACTTCCCTTCAGGAGTCTGGAGGAGCAGAGAACGTAAGCCACTCAGCTAGTTTGCAGTGAATAGTCTTCCCCTAAGAGAAGACGCCACAGCCCAGCTCAGGGGAGTCGGCCCTTTGATCACACCTCCTCGGGTTTGTGAAAGTGCAGAGTCAGAGCTGCGGGGAGCCTGTTAACAAGGGGGGCCCGGCCTCTGCCCTGGAGCCACAGATCGCAAGGCCGGCCCTCGGGGGTCCCACCCCACGAGGCGCGCCTGGCAGACCCCCAGTGCTCTGTGGAGAGCAGCGTCTCCAGAAATGCTAGTTTTTTCCTTTGAATTTTCACGTCAGTGGAAGACAGGAGCTCAAGACAGTAGAAGCCGGAGCAGGTCCCTCGTAGCAGAGCATCGGCTGCAGGTGCAAAATGCCATTGAAGCAGGAGAGATGTTTTGCCGGAAGAAAATCGAATATTCATAAAGACACACAAATTCATTCCTTTTTCCCTCAGTGTGTCCCTGTCTTATGAGTGAGCAGTTTGTGCATCTGGGGACTGAATGGGGCTGAACTGAGGCACGCGCCAGGACCACCAGATGTCCCTCGTTTCCAGAAGAAGCCTCAGGTATTCACGTCGGTGGCCGCGGGACTCCAGGGCTCAAGACGTTGGCGGCCTGGGGAACACGATGAGGAACACAGGGACCTGGGCCTGGAGTTAGCGCGTCATACCGGGGCCGGGGGGACAGACGGACAGAGAGAGTCATCCCCGGAGCGGAGGCCGCGTCCTGCTATAGTCTTCGCCCGTGCGTGGCTCTCGTCTCCTCTCCCTGCTGTGTCCTGTCTCCACGTGTGCACGTCCAGGGCTGCAGCCCCCGTCATTTCAAACAGACAACACGGGCGTGACCCTGAGAGACGCAGCATTTGTCTGTGTTGCAGCCTTCAGCGGGAGCTTCCGGGGGCAGCTCCATCCAGCTGCGTCCACTTTTCCCATCTGCAGTGCTTTTAAAAACCGAGGTGCCACCGCCTGAATCCACCCGCACAGATTTGGGGGACCCAGAGCCCCGGCTTCTCACCCCAGAGCCTTGGATGTGAGAAGAGAACCCAGTGTCCCGTGGGCGTTCAGTGGGACCACCCAGCTAGATGAGGGGCATGGTTCCCGCCATCCCAAGTCAGGGGTCTCCTGGCACAGCTTCTGGGACAGAGGGCGGCCCTGGGGAGTTATTTGTGTATTGGGACTCTTTGGGGGTCTTTTCTGAGAGGAGACAAACAAAGACACACCTCTTACACTTGGTGGTGGTTGTTTGCAGACAGGAAAAACGGAGCCAGAGGGCTCGTGGGTTTCAGCGGCTGAATGTAAAACCAACATCTGTGGGGAAACCGAGGACGGAGTCACGGGCAGCGACCCTGAGCCCCGGCCAAGCTGCCACCTTTCCCTGGAGTGACCCCCGGGGGGTCAGCCACGGGAATGTTGGGTTAGAACAGGGACCGCATGTCCTGAGAAGGCTTGGGAGGCTGGTGCAGCCAGAAAACTGAGGTTGAGGACAGATGTGGGACCTGCATGAAGGGGTTGGGGTGCTTGAGGGAGAGGAGAAGGAAAAGGGGAGAGAAGGTATCCTATGCTCAGTTTTCCCTGGACCCTCCCAGAAGCCGACAGAGAGGGGCTCCTAAGCGCGTGAACAGCTCCACAAACCCTGCATTCAATCTGTGAAACAGTGGAGTGCGACTTGCCATGACTCGGGCCCCTTCCGGCTCTGACGTTCTGGAATTCCATGTAATCGTCCCCACACTGGGTCATACCCAGGCTAGCAACACCCATGGAATCGTGCCCCGCGCGCGCACCGCATTCGCAGTAAATGAATATCATTTCATTACAAGAACAAATCATTATTATTGCCGAGTGGAGGGCCAATGGGGCCCGAGGATTATTGAAACCATACTTCCAAGGGCTATCAGCTCCTGTACGAAGACATCAATCTCTCCTCCCGGGCAGCTAAGCCTGCAGAAATCCGCTTTTAATTACCAATCGGCATTGACTAAATGTACCATAGCTGTCTTATCACATTTAAGGAACATGTCTACTTAAGATATTTAATTTAAAGTGATATCCTTAATTTCCTCATGGTTTCCAAAGTTTATGTTAACTTTAACCTGCTAGTTTGCAAATGCATTCTCTCTTTGATTACCTCAAGTCAAGTCCCACACGTTTATCTCCAATTACTTCAGCGGTGATACCCAAGCTCGGTTTTTTTCGGCACTGCCGTGTCCTCATGCACCCAAGTGATAACAGTCCTGAGTTGGGGACTTCCCTGGTGTCTCAGTGGTTAAGAATCCGCCTGCCAATGCAGGGGACACGGGTTCGAGCCCGGGCCTGGGAAGATCCCACGTGCCGTGGAGCAGCTAAGCCCGTGCGCCACAGCTCCTGAGCCTGCGCTCTAGAGCCCGTGCTCCGCAACAAGAAGCCCACGCACTGCAATGAAGAGTAGCCCCCGCTCGCCGCAACTAGAGAAAGCCCGCGTGCAGCAACGAAGACCCAACGCAGCTGAAAATAAATAAGTAAATTTATTACAAAAAAAAAAAAAAAACAGTCCTGAGTTGGCCTGGCACCCTGAGAGACAGGCCAGGCTTTCTGACACGCGGCGATTACACTGCTGGCTGACCCTGCTAGCGCTTGCTGTGTGCCAGGCATGGGGGAGGGGTCTCAATGCACCATCTCGTGGCGTCGACCCAAAACCTAGTGGGTAGGTGCCCCTGTACACCCATTTGCCGAGGAGGAGGGTGAGGCCCTGGCCGCACAGCCGCCCTTTTAAACATGGTGCCCATCTGGACAGATGTCATGCCACGGGCCCGGCACAGGGCACGCGGGAGAATGCCAGACACTGCTGAAGAGCGGCCCAGGGTGGCCGGAGCAGGCGTCGTGCAGTCCACTCTGCGGATGGGAACACCCGTGCCCAGGCTGCACGCCTCGCCCAGGTCACTTGGCTGGTAGGTCACGTCCACTTGGAAATCGCTGATGTCCTCCCTCCTTCCCCTCTCCCTGGACAATCACAGTCCTTATCATGTCTCTGCCAGTGGGGACCACAGTCAGGCCTGGCCTGGAGGGCAGGGGATGGACCTGGGAGCTTGCTGCCGAGGTCGGAAGGGGCAGGACCAGGTCTGACCTGCAAGTTTGACAGCGGGGTCCAAGGGCTTACGCCCCACACGATACTGAGGCAACACCTCTGTCTGCTTCTGGAGCAGCCCTGCAGACGGAGGAGCAGAAAACCTCAGCCCACGTTCCGTCTGCACGGGTGGATTTTACCTGATTGAAACGACATCTCTCCCCAAAGGCAGGCGAATCATACAGGTGCATCGCAGTTTATCTGACTGGTCACCATCGTCACTTTGCCTGAGTATCTTCAGGTCTGTTCTGGTTCAGGGGACGAGCTGCCTCTTTTGAATTTTATAAACATTAGTTAACAGATTTTTTTTTTTTTGGATGAGAAAACGTGTGACTGTTTCTACGTAGAAGAGCATGACGTATTAGGATTACAGCACAGTGTCTACGAGCATGGATTCTGGGGCTGAGCTGCTGGGTTTGGTCTGAGACAGGCTGTGAGCCATTCCTGCCTCTGTCTCTTCCTCTTCAGAGCGGAGGTGACTAGAGTTACATGTTAGGGTGTCAGGAGGATTAAATGAGTTCTACCTGAGGGCTTAGCAACTCCCTAACAGTGATTGTACTGTCAGTGTGAGGTTTATTATTATTATTATTACTAATTAATCAACAAGTATACTGCTTTATGCCAGGTGTTTGGTCAAATGCAATCTCAGAAATAGGAACCCCTGTGCATTGCTGGGGACTATGAACTGGAACCCTACGTGAGGAGCTTCCTTCCAGATCTTTTAAATCCCCACAGTGTGATGGCTCTCTCAGATCCGTGGGTAGGTAGTGGTTTTTCTTCCCCCTTTGCTGAACAGTTGATTCCGTTAAGAATATGAAATTGTAACGTAAGTGATTCCCAGACTTTTAGTCATGAAAGTCAAGCCACATTCATTTCGTCCATTCCTATTGAAGCCTCTGGCCACCGATCTCTGTCCTAAAGTTCTGTCTGCATCTCGGGATTTTCCACGTGTGCCGACGAGCGCCTGTGCCCCATTTCCTTTCTGTGAGGCAGGTGCCCCGTTTTACAGATGAAGAAACTGAGACTTTCGGGAGTTTGGTGAATTTTCCAAGGGCACACGTGGAGCCTGCACGCTGAAGTGGCGCCTTACCCTATGAGGGAATGAAATTACTAACCAAAGACCGCGAATCTCAGAGATAGGCACCCTGCCATTGCTAATCCCATCACATAGCTGGCAATACATAAAACCCTGTGGGAGAAACAAGTGTGACCATTTTAGTTCTCCCCAGACCAGAACAATGCTCATTTTGTAACTCTCTTAAGTGTGCTAAATATATATTGCAGGTTTACAGTACTTGGAAAATCTTCTAAAAGTTTCACTTTTGGGGGGTCACACTTTGCTTTGTGTTGCCCTCAATGTCATAAGTTTCAGAGAGAATTTTTATGGTTTCTCAACTTCAGCAAAAACAAACGTTTTCCCTCTTGAATGTCGATAGCGAGCGCTCAAAAAAAGTGTTGTATGATCTTCCCAGAATTATGGATTGAAGGGATTCAGGCATAATTTTGAAGTTGGGTCACCGAGGAGCCTATTAATTAACCCCTGGGACCCTGGAATCCCTAAGGGGCTCAGTAAGGGCTCAGGGGCTGGGAACCCCTGAAATTGGTGTGGACTCGGCAATGCTCTCTCTGACACAGCCTCCATGCTTTCTTTCCTCTTTTCTCAGTGTAGGTCATGACTGACAGACACACTGAGGACAGGCCACCCTAGCCCCCTCCCTGGCAGGGGCGCCCCTCACCACCACCCCACAGCAAGCTTATCCCAAACTTAGCTCCAGACCCCACCTCGCATCTCACAAGGAAAGGGTCTGGCCACTCCCCTTCCTCTGGTCGCTATCGGGTCAATATTTGGAATCCACCAGGAAGTAGGTACTTGGGTTAACAAAAAATGTCTAATATTTTTGAACTAATTTCAGGAAATCACAAATAACCATCCAGAGCAGCTATTCTATTTTTTTCCACCGGTAAAGGAAGTTTGCACACTTTAAAACTATTTTTTTCATAGAGGAATAATAAAATAAATTATAGCA
Organism: Globicephala melas; assembly: GCF_963455315.2. Lineage (NCBI taxonomy): Eukaryota > Metazoa > Chordata > Mammalia > Artiodactyla > Delphinidae > Globicephala > Globicephala melas. The sequence continues at coordinate 59,938,982 of NC_083332.1, read as the reverse complement.
CATCCATAAGATGGCATATTAGGCAACCATTAAAATGATGTTCATAAACGACCTCTAACGACTTGGGAAAGTGCTTATGAGGTATTGACAAGTGAGAAAAGCACAGTATAAAATTCCTGACACTGGCTTTGTAAAGGATGCATCATTATAACACACACACACACACACACACACACACACACACACACACACACACTCACTCACTTGGAAAAAAACAGATTGAAAAGAAGTTTACCACCATGTTAATAGCAGTTACGTCCGCGTGGTGGAATGTCATATCACTTTAACTTCCTTTTTAAACTCTCCTAAATTTTCTCGCAAGAAAGAGCGTTATATTTATAAAAGAAACCAAAGGATTATAATAAAACACCGTCTGTCTAAAAGAAAAGATTGTTGAACCAAGGTACAAAGAAAAAGTTAGCAGCGATCATGTTGTCAGTAGGAAGGTTTCAAAATGACCTTTAAAAACTTAAATCCAAGTCCACAAGTTTTATTTATACTTTCGAAAACTGGCAGATCCCGTTACATATGCTTCTTTATTTCACATTTAAGAAACTAAGTGGAGGAATCAGCTTCTCGTCTCCCCGTCTGCTATAAAACACGTGGACGGTTGTTTCGGAGAGCTCTGAGCGCTGTCCTGGCCAACCTTCTTGCCACTCCCCACTCTGTGTACCTTGGTATCAAGGTCCAGGGGATCGAGATTCCAACCCAGTTTGTGGTGTGGCCCACGAGGGAGAGAGGAGGATCCCCATGCAGGCTAATCGCTTCTCGTTTTGTCTGAAAAGCGAGAGAGGTCGATGCTGGCCTTGGGAGACGGTTTCCAGAAGGTTTGGAGAGCAAGATGGCAGGTCACCACAGACACGCTTTGTCTGATGTTCCAGGCCAGAGGCAAGCCCCCCGGAGCCTGGCAGGAAGGGGCTGGCCCCGACCCCTCCCCCCACCCCCAGAGTAGCCCCTCGCCAGCCCCACTCCCTCGCCCACTGTTTGTCCCAAGCTGGTGGGTCTGGAGGCAGCCCCGGGGTCAGCGCCAAGGCGGGGCGCTACCTCGCAGAGCTCACGCAAGGGCCCTCGGCTGAGGGTGGAGTAAACAGACTCTCCTTAAAGGTCACTTCTTCAGGCTCTGGCTCCAGTGACCGGAGGAAGCTGCAATCATTTTTCAGGGCTGTAAATGCCAAAAGAAAAACGCACTGAGTCACAGCTTTCCTCCGTGCCCCTGGTCAGCGAGCGCCTCTCACAAGGCATTTCCTTGCCAAATATTTTTTTTTTCCCCGCCTGAACCCGGAATAGACCTCGAGTAACCTTTGCTCAAGGGTCTTGGGATGCAAGCTTTTGAATTTAGTTTGCAACCACGGAGGTTCCCAGCTAGCAGATTTTACATGAAAAGATTTGGGCCCGGGGTGGCATCTTTACATTAAAAGGGATCACAGTGTGCACTTTTGTTTAGTTTGTTTTTTCTCAGTGTTGTTTGGTTTGGTTTGAAACAAAATGAAAGATTAAATTTGGCTGGCCCAACCTTCCTCAGTTTAGAAGCAGCCCATAGCTGAACCTGTTACTTGTATGTCCTGAGGACAGATAGGTGCTCAAGCAAAGCAGAAAGGGCCAGAGAGATGAAATTTAAGGATTAATTTCGGTGAACCTGAGACGCATTCTCTCCAACTAAACGTGTCTTCCCCGCTGTCCAATTCACAGACACCCATCTCGTGATGAACATGCCCCCTTCAAAAAAATGCATAATTACTCCTGGAAAAGTACAACTACTTAATTTGTTGGACTAATTCATACTAAAGTGTGACTGACTGATGCTAGGCCTGACCCACCAAGAATGACGTTTTGGAGAATAAGGTGAGGCCTAGGTAGCTGGGAAAGAGGTGTCAGGTAATCAAAAAGGCTAGGTCAGAGAGTGGACAAATGAGGTCATTGTAGAGCGTGCCTGTGTTTTGCTTAAGGGAATTTCTGCAGGTGGAAGATCTAATCTCTAAAAACAGCTCCCAGTGGAAAAAAAAATAGGAGTGAGTGCTTTGGATTAATTTGGGGTCTACGTCAATTAAGTTATCCTTTAGACTTTTTTCCCCCTCATGTGTGAGCCAGAAGCTGATGGGCCTGAGTCACGGGACATCTTTGAGGCTGGGCCGGCCTCCTGCCTCTCCGTGGCCCCAACAGCCAGCAGGGCTTTGTGTGGAAAGACACCCAGACAAAATGGGTGTCTGACGGTGGCTGTAGTTTCCCTGGGCACTTGAAGACAGTGTCTGCAGGAGAAGTCTTTTAAAAAATCTATAGTTTGAGACAGCACTTTCTAAGTTAGATTTCTAACCAGGTTGAAGTTTCCTCTGTGAGCCTTTTAAGTGGTGCGGTTTCCACGTGTTTGAGAAACAACACAACTCAGCTACTCATAGCTGTGTGACCCTCAGCGAGTCCCTTCATCTTTGTGTCTCAGCGACCTTGACCGGAACAAAGAGGGAGGCTGTGATCCATGCTTCCAGCGTTGTTGGAGGCTTGAGATGCTGTTCGCTGAAGGGGTTAGCGCAGTTCCTGGTGTGACACGGCTGTTCCCCATGTACTGTCTTTTAAGGGTTAACAGCAGAGCTGGGAATGCAGTAGACCATCTCGAGCAGTGGTGAGCTCCCCATCTATGGGAGTATTCAAACACCAGAGCCAGGATGATCTCTCTTGAGAGAAACAGTTGAGCGGATTCAAGTATTCAATGGCTGGGTGGAGGGATATATGTGGGGTGGGCCGCCTGTGGGAACCCGTTGGCCGTTAAAGACCTTTGCGATATGAAGTTCTAAGACTAAATAGATGGCCCAGTTCACAGGTGCATAAATGACAGAGAAAAACATGCAAACAAGCGACCGTGAGATGCTACTTTGTACCTACAGTATTGGCGGAGGGAAAGGATGGGGTGGTGTCCAGTGGGAGACAGGAATGGGAACCAGGGACCAGGAGTAGGTGGTTTGTGGAAGGAAAATTGGTAATTCCTTGTTTGTGGATGGCTTGCTATGAACACATCTATATTTTAAATGTGAAAGCCTTATGTTGGTTACCCCACCTCTAGGAATTGACCCAAGGAAATACTTAGGCAAATACTTAGCGCAGCAGATGTTCCTTGTAGCGTTGTTTATAATACGGAAAAACTCTGAGTGCCGCCCCTGGGGTTTGTGGGACACTGTACAGCTATGTATAGATGATGTGGATATATATTTACCGACGTGAAAATATATCCATGCCATATCGTTGAGCTACAAAGAAAAGCAGGTCAGCTGCAGGAGATGGGAGATGAGCCCATTTCTGTAAAATAGGACCCGTTGATCTCTATGGGTATCGTTTGCATAGATAAACATTGAATGAAATCTTACCAGAACATTATTTCTGAGTGATGAGGTTTTAGGCGATCATCACTTTTTTCTCTATATTTTGATGATGTTTTGGCAATTTTTAATAAGAAACACTTATTAGAGTTTTCAAAGAGTATCTATGTCCTAATTTTGAAAATAAAAGTGAAATAACTCGCCGAGCCCTGCAGAAACTCTCTAAACTGCCTCATCTGGCCTGATCCATCTAATAAGACGACATTCCAGGACAGGGAGCTTGCAATGACGGAAGACAGTTGACGGATGACAGAGCCCTCCAGCCTATCTGGGCTGATGGGCTGATAACCCCTCGCACGGCCTGGCTCGCTTCAGACCACAGGGCTGGCCGCAGACCCCGAGGTCCCCAGCCTCCCTCAGAAGTAAACAGGAAGCAGAGGCAGGGCTGAGAGCTGGCGGCGGAGGACCTGCCTTCCCGGCCGAGAGCAGAGAAGACCTGGGCCCCTGGCTCGGCACAGCCTGAAATTCCCAGGAAACAGGCAGCAGGCGGGGACACGGGGGCTCTGGGCGTGTGAGTCGTGGATCGGGCTCCTGGCATCACTCGTGGGGAGGGACCGAGGGGGACACCAGTGGACCATCGAACAGAGGGACAGGACAGAGAACACAGCAACCAGCCAAGGGAGAAACAGGATGACAGAGCCACTTTATTGGGGCCATTTCAGGAAATAAGGATAGGAATGGGGCCATCAAAAGAGAGAACACTGAAAACTGCTGGGTTCCCCCCTCAGCCTGGGGGGTGCTGGTCGCGGTCACCCACTGCCACCCCAGACGACTGGTGACACCTTCCGGGCTTCTCCTGGCTGGGCTCAGGCTGGACGCTGGGAAGATAGAATCCCGTTTGTTCTACTTACCACGTGGGGTTTTAAGGGTGATTGAAGGACCCCATGGATGTAAAATCAGTAAAAAATGTAAAATGCTGCACCGACACGCGGAACCACGTTTCTATTCTGGAATTAGTTTGAGTGAATTAAACCAAATCGTAGGTTACTTTGAGCTTAAAAACAAAGAAAAAAACTCACAGAAATGATCTGTCCAAAAAATGCTCTAAGAGTCTTCATGGAAAATATCCTCTCTGTAAGGGTCATTCCGTCTTCCATTCATTCATTCATTCCTCAATTATGTATTGAGCTCTTCCTAGATTCCAGACTGTTCCACCCCAGACGACAGTGCAGTGAACAAAAGACAGCCCTGACTCCACACTGTTCATTTTCTGCAGGAAACAACGGACATTTGTGGGAAGTTTGTAAAACACGTGGCCCCGCAAAGCCACGGCAGCCAAGGGTTACATGGCTGATCGATACTGGAGGAGTGGCTGGTACAGTTTGGTCCTCATTCCAGGACACAGGGCAGGATGGATGCTTGTGGAAACACGAGCTAAAACCCAGGGCTTGGAATTGACTCCACAGTGTCAGGTTTCTGCAGCCTAACTTCCCAGCTTGTGTGTTTCCAAGATGAGCAGTTCTCGGAGCTGTTTTGTGACAAAAGACACAAAAATATCTACATGCTACAAAAATACCTTAAAATAGGATTTATCAGAAAGCAAGTTTTGTACGGCTTTCCTTTTTGTATTATCGTTTTTTTTTTTTTTTTTTTTTTTTTTGCCATGCTGTTGCTTGTGCAGTATTTTGTGAAGACTTTAAATTGAGAGTTTGAGAATAGCCATTCTCCCCATAATGACAATAATAAAAGCCAACTGACTATGAGTCAGGGACAGCTCTCAGTGCTTGGCGTTTGTTAACTCACGTGATCTTCACAACAATTATTACCCGCATTTTACAGATGAGGAAACCAACGAGGCACACAGAGAGGTTAAGTAACTTGCCCCAGGTCATGCAGTGGGCAAGGGGCGGAGCTGGGATTTGAATCCAGGCCTGTGGGCTCCATCATCTGTGTAATCCCTTTACTGCACAGCCTCCAACGGTGGGCAAGGGTGAAGACGAAACGGGAGTCACTGGTACTGAAGCCGGCTTGGTGTCAGGCTCTGCTGTGTCATCTGCATTCTCATCTCTAATTAGCCCACGCTCTGGGGGTCGAAGTCCCAGCTCCATCCCCATTTTACTAGTGAAGGGGACACCAAGCGACCCACCCACCGGAGATCACAGACCCAGTGAGTAGAGGGCGCATGACACAGACCTGGTGTGACACAGTGGCTGTGTCTTTCCGTAGAAACAGAACATAGAACATAGAAAACGTAGAAAACATATAAAAACAGAATAGCGTCACTGCGTCAAATCATGGTTTAATGTGGATTGCATGAGTCCTTGGAGAGGATAAACTTTTGGGGAGGAAAAAAAAACCTGCCTTAAAAAAAACCCCAAACCCAACTTAGCTTTTCTCCCGGGAGGGGCCACCAGCTTCAGAGAGCTTACGCTGCAAGCCTGTGGCATGCTGGAAGTTAGCAAACACAGAGAGGCGCCGGCTTGGGAGCCTCTCCGGGGAGAGGATTAATCAGGGAGTGTTTACTGCACACCCTGGGGGCTGCACTGAGACTGTGCCCGGGCCCAAGAGACAGGGTGAATAGTGCTGGCATGTGGGGCCTCACCGTCCGTCCTGAGGGCCGCCGGGAGGCTCCTGCCGCAGAAATCCCCCACCTCGTCCTCCTCGGTCTCTTCCCGGATGTCAGGCTCAAAATGCAGCAAGTGAAACTGGTTTCTTTGGGGCCGGACCGCTTTCCCCGTCCCTGCGCCGGGCAGCCGCCTCTGGATCGCATTAAGCTGCGTAAATAACAAGGCTGTTGTCAGATTCCCCCTGGTGAGGAGAGGGCACGGGGGGAGCCCCGGGGCGTGACCTTCGTGTTTCACAGCAGGAGTCAAAACGCCTCCCGGCCGTGGAGGGTCTGTGTTGTGCTTGCACTGGGCCCTGACAGGCAGATGTGTTTCCCCGCGCGCGGCAGCCGGGGGCAACGCGGGGATCTGCTGGCTCCGTCTGTCTGTCTGGTGGGACCGCGAGCCTCCCGGGTTTGGGCGGCCCCCGGGGACGGGGCTGCGTGGCCGCTGTCTGTGGCAGTGACAGGGGCGTTCGTGGTGGAGACTGTTGCGCGGCGGGGGGAGGTGCTCAGGAAGCAGGGGTGTCACGGCCCCCCCCCATCCCAAAGATGCAGGGAGGCTGGCGTTCCCTCTTCCCCGACCCATCCTGCTTGGGGCAGCCGCCTGCAGGCACATGAAATGTAGAATAAGGCAGGGTCCAGGGCTCTGTTTCCAGCTTCCGCTCCTAACCCAGGTCCTCACCCTGCTTTCCCGGGCACGAGGGCCAAGCTCAGAGGCTCAATTTGAAGTGGTTGCTTTCGGTGTCCTCGTTGGTTGTTTCTCCAGTTTTTAAGAGACTCTACAATCTATGCTAGTGGTGTTTAAAAGAAAAAGAAAAAGAAAAAAAGAAAGGAAAAGGCGTGGGGAGTGAGACATAGAAGGAAGGAAGGGAGGGAGAAGGAAAATGAGATAGAGGCAGATTTACTGCTCACCTACCAGGTACTCAGCACCTGCTTACAGCCCTCCTGGTGACAGGGTTATAGGCCCATTTCACGGATGAGCAAACTGAGGTTCCGGGAGATCAGTAACTTGCCCAGATCACACCCACACGTAGGGTGGGATCCAGCCAGGATTCAACCTGGAGGTTCTAGTGAGTGGAGGCCCCAGAAAGAAAACAACAGTCGCCTCCCATTTCATGACGGAATTCCGAAGAGTTCCTTCCTTCCCCAGCCGGGTCATTCCTCTATATCGTGTCAGTATTGTTTTGTTCCCCTCTTTATATATGCAAGGCACAGCAAGGCCTGTTTTAGCAAGAGAATGATTTCAGGGCCCCTCCTCCATGGAAAGCCTTTCTTACCCTTATAATTATTCACTAGTAACTAAATACCATCCCAAGGAACAGGGCAAAGTGGTAGAAAGAACCTTGAGGGATGAGACCCCGTCTTTCCTCCCTGCCCAAGGCGGCAGAGCCTCTCCAGCACCCGTTTATCTCCACCCACGATTAAACGAGGAGCTTCTCCCGCAGTAAGGGGTCTCTCTGGGCCTTTGCCTGTGTGACCTCATTCCATCCTGAAAACAACTGTAGGCCCATTTTCCAGGTGGGGAAACTGAGGGCTGGTACACCAGTCAGGTGCTTCAGGGGCCAGGGGCCTGGGCCTGGGAGGCTGACTCAGAGTCACGGATGGATTCTTACTTGATGGGGTTCCCAAAGAGTTTATGGCATCGAAGTTTGGAGCCCCAGCCAGGGCTGCTCTGACCACTGGCTCTCCACCGCATCGGCCTGTCTGGTTGTCTTAGGTCTCCTCATTCTCCGAGAACCTCATGCACATCTGCTTCTTGTCTGCTTCTCCCTGCAGATTACGAGGCCTCTGTCCTTGGTGTCCCTCATCGCGTCCTCGGAGCTTGGGCTGGTGACCCCGCATAGTAGGTGCTCAATAAAAATGGACTGGATGGTGCAAGGAGATGAAGGGGGCAGCAGTGCAAAGTTCAAAGGCTCGGCTCGCACCTGATCCTCCCAGGGAGGGCTCCCCGAGCCCCAGGAATGGAAACCCCCCCTTGTATGGGGGGGGACTGCCATCTGCCTCACTGTGATCTGCAGAACCGCAACCATGACGGGGGCTTCAAAGCACGTCTGCCAATAGATCAAGCCTCCTCTCAGGCACGACAGCCCCCCATTGCTCACCTCCCCAAATAAACCTGCGTAATGAAGACAGATGGCCCTGGTCAGCGCCAGCCGCGCTGGGAGCAGAGCACAGCCTGCAGATGGGGCCGGGGAGGCCTGAGGCCCCACACCCCACCCCAGAGCGGTGTCTGGGGTGTCACCAGCATGGACACTAGCCTGCACCCCCTCCATCGCCTCCGGGGGCAACGTTTCTATTTGATAAGCCCGGTGAGTCAGGAGATGGGCCCCTTCCAAGGCATCCAGGGACTCGGGAGCCCCCTGGGACAAGAGCCCCTCGGCTTCTGCACACCTTGTGCCCGTGGGAGTGGAGGGCGGCTGGCGGGACCCAGGGCCTCCTGTTGGTGCGGCCTCCTGGAGCTGTCTCTGGGCAGCAAAGGTGCGGCCGGCATTCCAGCCGGTGTGCAGCGCCTCAGGAGGGTGCGGGCCGCTGGCCGCAGGGGAGACAATGGTAACAAGGGTCCCAAGGGGCGAGCCATGAGCCCTGGGAGGCAGGCGTCCACACACCCTGCTCACCAGCAGCTGTTGTCACCCCAGCTCACAGGCAGGGAAACTGAGGCCTGGGGGGGTGCCTGCGGAATCCAGCACAGGCACGCAGGGCCCGGTAGGAGGGGACCCACGCGGGTGTTCTCCCAGCCTCCCGGGGCGCAGAGGAAACGCAGTGAGCAAATGCAGTGAGCAGAGGCCTGCGGGCTCGCGTGCGTGCCTGCGTGCGTGCTTGGAGACAGGCGGGCAGGCGACGCCTGTGTGGTCCGAGGGGGCCTCGTGTGTGTGGTCCGCCACCAGCTCGACGCTGATCATCTGTCCAAAGGCTGCTAACTGCCTGCCCGGTGACCAGTCTGTTTACTTTAGTCCTGTCTGCACCAACTGAACTCAGAGAGCTGTCTCTCTCCAGCTGGACCTCCTCAGGGGGAGAGGGAGCAAGGGAGGGGGAGAGGAAAGGAGAGAGAGATGGGGAGGGAGGGGGAGGGGGAGATGGGGGAGGGAGGGAGGGAGAGGACTTGGAAGAAAGAGAAAGTGACGCGCGCACGTGAAGCTCTACACCGGGTAGGCTGTTAATGGGGTTCGCAAGAAATCAGGACAACCGCTGATGGGCCATTTCACCTCCATCCTTTCTCCAGCACCTTCCAACCTCCCTGTGCGAACCTCGGGGTGGGGGGGGCCCTCCCTACCCCAGCCCCATGCGCATTTGCTCAGAGGGACCAGGGTGATGAATCAGCCCCTCCGTCGAGTGTGTCCGTCACCACTGACATCAAAAGACGTCCGGTGCAGACGTGTGGTGGTGTGTGTCTGTGCTGTGAGCTCGGGTGAAGGCAGAGTGGGTCGTGTTGGAGGTTTGGGCGAGCGTGGGCAGGGTCTGCACCTGGTGTCTGTCCATCCGTCGCAGGCAGAGGTTTCAGCCCCTGGCTAGCCTCCCGAGGGTGGGATGAGGAGAGGTCCTCTGGAGGTAAGCATCCCACCTAAACACATCGCGGATTGAATCTATGACGTGCTACCGCCGCTGCGCGGGATTCTATCCCTTCACCGCCGTGTTGTAATGATTCCACTCTCAGAATATTGATTTTCAGCTTTAGTTTATATTTCCCCTAATTTCACACTTTCAGTTGATGGTTTTCTCCTCTTTACTATGTATTTCCTACAAATCATCTCAATATGATATGCAATGAAGAGGGATGGAAACGAGAGAGAGAGAGAGAGAGAGAGAGAGAGAAGAAAGTTCTAGAAGGCCTGGTTTCAGTGGATGTCAGGCTAGCACTTTGTATTAAGACCTGAACAGTCTATAAGCAAACGATCCAGTGTCGTGCGTAGAGAAGTTTCGTTCTCCAGAACGCTCTATTTTTTGAACCAAAAGGAATGTTGGTGATGATTTAGCTGAATCCCACTCACTCGCGGCCCCTTCCTGTGGTTTACACAAAAGCAGAGCCCCTGCCTCAGGACAAACCAGTCTTCTGACCTCCATCACTGTTTCCAAGTCGAGGAAATTATTAAATACACACCCTGGAGATAAACAGATAACTTCGTTAGGTGGCTTGTTTCACAAAAGAGCATCGGGCGCTTTTTTTTTTTTCCAACCCAGGTAAAAGCCGCGTAACAGACAATTCACCGCCTTAAAGCGAGCAATTCCGTAGCCTTTAGTACGTTCACGACGCCGTACAATCACCAGCTCTGTCTAGTTGCACGATATTCTCATCACTCCGAAAGCACACCCCAGACCCCTTCAGCAGCTTCTCCCCGTTCCCCCTCCCCCCAGCCCGGGGCACCCGTAATCTGCTCTCCATCTCTGTGGATTTGCCTAGAAAATCAGGTATTTCTTACTCACCAAAAGTGCTAGAGGAAAATGGCTTAGCTGTTTCTAAATTATTATTATGGAGAAAACTCGTACTCATGTAGAAAATGTAATTATTACAAAAAATATAAGAGACATTTAAAAGAACGCCCCCTCCCAATCTCTCACCCTAAGTCACTAAAGGCAGCGTTTGGTGCCCCCTCGCCCACCCCCCGCCCCGACGTCTCTCTGTATAAACACTCCCATAACACACCCTTTTAAAAGCCAGTGGAATCCCATTGGACGACTAGTTGGTAACCTGATTTTTTTGCAACCTAACAATATATGTCACGGACATATTTTCAGGTCAACACACGCAGCTCTTGGTCGTTTTCGTCTGCCCCGGGCTCCTTCCTGCAGACCTACAAGTTGCTCTAACCAGCCCCCTCGGCCTGGCTGACTAGGTGTTAGCATCTAGTTTTCATTCGAAAGGATTGACTTTCTGGGCTGTTAATTGATTGGATTTAGGGGCCTTGCTGTCAGGCGGGAGGGATTGAGGAAGGATTTAAAGAATTCTATAGAGGAGTTCAGGACTCGCTGACACCACCAGTGAGACCCCAGAGGCGTGCAGACACACCACCCCTGTGGTGCATGTTTGCAGATGTGGGTAAGGAGCAGAGGCAAGCAGAGATGACCCCCTGTTAGAAGGAGCTACCCAAGGACAGGTGACCCACTAGCAAGTCCACCTAAGGCGGAGGCGTGTACGGGCCGGCCACTCAGGCCCCGCGCGGTTGGGCGGGGTCGGGGGAGGGGCGGCGTTTCTGCTGCGGGGCGGCGGGCAAGGTGGCTGTTCTGGGGACATAGCAGCGCTGGGGATGAGGGCGGGAACGGCAAGGCTGGCGTCGCTTCTGGGATGCTGGCTGGGAGATGCCAGCTGGCGTGTGCCTGTGTGTGTTTGTGTGTATTTGTGCGTGTGTCGGCCAGAGAGGAAAGAGAAATTCCCCTCAAAGGGCGGGATATGTCAGTTTTCCAAAATCCTCCTGAGAATCTGGTAACTCAAGTCTGCATTTTGCCTTCGTGATCTAAATGGTTGCACATGGAGTTTTTTTTTTTTTTTAAGCCAATCATCTTGTCAGAGTTATCTCGGATATGTGCTTTCTCTCTCCAACTCTGTGAATTTTCTGAGGCCCAGGCAGTCTCTGCTTCTCTGGGGAGGCCCCCTGGGCCACCTGGGTGAATCCTGCGTGCGCTCCTGTCCGCGTAGCTCACACAAACAGCCTTGAGATGCCTTCCAGTCCTGTGGTTCCTCCTTTCCCTCCATACTCCTGTCTCTCCAGTTACACCGTGAGCTCCGAGGGCAGGGATCTCTCAGGACTTTGGCCCTGGTCCTTGGCACACGTGTGAGCCCAGTACCGTGTGTGATGGGCACTCGCGCTGCGGCTGCAGAGTCCTCAGAATCGCCACGTGCGTGCCGGCAAGGCCCCTCCCACCCGGGTTTCTGAGGGCTGAATACAGTTATTCGCGTATTCGGGGGCAGGCCTGAGGGTGAGGGAAGCGACACCCTCGCCTCAGGCACAAAATGGAAGGGGTTGCCGAAGAAACAATCTAGTCCCTCCCGGTGGCTGATGTATCTTGTCCAAGGTCAATGGCGGTGGAACCGGGACGCAGCCCGGGTTTCCGGTGACCGGGGGTTTTCTGTTAAGCGGTCGGCGCTGAACTGTACCTGCCATCCGGACCCCTGAATCTCTCTGTTACACAGTGTTGATCTGCCTGGGCTCCTCGGGTTCTCTGCGGGGCAGACGGAGAGGGAGGAACTAGGGTGAGGCGCTGTAGCACCCAAGAGGCCGCACAGAGAAGGTGCTTAATAATTCTGCTTGTTCAGTCTGCTCCCCTTCTGGACCTCCAGCCTGTCCCGAGCCTTCACAAGATGTCTGAGGTTAGCGATGCACCTAAAACTTCCTGGCGCCGCATTTCTGTCAATGCAGGATATTGTCACACCGGGCACAGCAACGATTCCATCTGAGACTCAGATATGAGACTCCCGGAACAGAGTTTTACGGAGGAGATTCACATAGTTCATGCAAAATGCACACTTCGCCGTACGCTTCCTCACAATGCTGCTGACAAAACGTCCTCCTCTTTTTAATCAATGTGTCATATTTTGAAATAAAATGTCCCCCAAACCCAGACCCTCAGAATCTGGAAAAGGGAAAGTTTATAGGATACATGGGAAGGGTCATTTATAAATTGATTTCACTGTTGACCAAATAGTTTTGCCTTTTTTTTTTTTTTAATGAAATGATAACATTCTTAAACCAAGGCTCGCCCTCCCACACCCCAGGTGGAGCTCTGTTTTGCTAAGATACAGGCTTGCAGGACCCAGGCAGGCTGGCGGTAGTCCCGGCCCCGAGGGGCTATTAGCCTGCCGGCTTTAATTAAACTGATTGACCAATTCAGTAAAACAACAACAACCGTGCAATTATTTGGTGGAATTGGGCATTTTGGGAGCTGAATTTATCTACCGTCACGATGGATGGGGAAGGAAGCAGGCTGTGACAGGGAAGGGTGGGCCGGAGACCTGCTCCATCCCCCCCACCCCCCGCCTGGCTTGAGCTTCTGGGAACCTCGGCCTCCCCCTTCTAGAAGTTTCCGACCAGATGGGCAGCCTCCTCCTTCCAGAAGGTTCCCATCAGATGGGTGGGACATGCACTGCATTTGGCTCAGGACCTGCTACCAGAGGGTATCAATGTCTCCTCTGTCCTAATCTTCCTCACCGCCACCCCCCCACCATAAGATACTGTGCTGAGAGACAAAGTCATCTCAGAGGTCAGGGGAGAAGCCGCCTGTCCTAAGGTTGGTTGGGGCTGGGGAGGTTTTGGTGGACTTTGATGTGCCGGGGGGGAGGCTAATTGAAACATCACTTTTGAAAAAGTGTTATTTAATATCATTCACTGATCATCTAGTATGTGCAAAGGCCTCCGCTAAGCTACTCCAGGAAACCCTAAAACCAATCCAATCCAGTCCCACGGAGGTAACAGACCAGACGGGACCCCAGCTAGTCCTGAGGGAGGGAGGAGAGCCGGGCGGTGCCGGCCCGCCTCTCCATCGGGGCTGTGGTCTCACCAGCGGCTCCACTTAAAAGGATGCTTAAACCTGACTTTTCATGTTTCTAAGAAAGAATTTATAGAAATGGTTTACAAACATAGCAGGCATTTATCGTAGAATATCTGGAAAATACACAACGGCACAAAAGGGGATTTAAAAACAAAAAACACAAAAATGCCACCACTGAGGGAGAACCACTTTTCACATTTTGGGGTTTTGGTGTGCAAGTTACACACACACTCCTCCCCCCACCCCACATGGAGTAGTGCCTGGTGTGGAACCAGCCCCCAGGCAGCATTAGCTATTGTTATTACCCTTATTTCTTTTCTTTCGTCCTCAGAAAAACAGGATGGAATTGTGCATGCGCTGTTTTTGCAAATTTCATTCTCTCTCCGATCGCTCGAACATTTCCCTTGCCCTTCAGTATTTTTCTACAATATAATTTTTCGTGGCTGGAGAGTGGGAAACTGCTTTAAACCCTCAGCCCTCCGCAGTGCCCCCCCTCTCACTGCAGAGGGTGGGAACGCCACCTTGCAGCTCAGCTTCCCCAGGAAGCAGGGTGGAGATGCGCGGCGGCACTGAGGGGCCGCGAGGGCTTGGGCTTGGGGTTCGGGGCTCCGTGGGCTTGGGGGAGGCTGCCATATTCTGGCGGAGTCGGCATACATCTTTGCCACTTTGTGAACTCAGCTCTTTATCCTAAGCTCACGCGTCCTTGCACGGATGCCGCCCAGGAGAGGGGAGGAAGGAGAGTGAAGCTGCTAGGGCTTGGATCCACCCGTTTCCAAATGAGATTGTCGCAGCCCCAGGCCGGGGGTGCCGAGTTCCAGGGGGAGCAAGCGGCACTTCCTGCCAAGGCTGCTCCACCACTGGAGAAAGAGCAGACGGCTTCGGACCCAACGCGGTCCCCAAGTAAAGGCACGGAACTCGAATTTCAGTTTGCGCGTGTGTAGTGGCTCAAAAGGGTGAATATTTTAACAGCACCACCAATAAGAACACTTAACACTCGCTCCGAGGCAGGCCGTGTTCTAAAGGCTCTTAGGGGAACTCGTCGCAATTTGCACCCCTCCTTTGAGGAAGGTGCAACACCACCTCTTTGCAGCCAGAAGGCTGCATATCTCCCAGGTTGCACGTAATTCCTTCCCATCCCCAGAAACCCATCTTGTCTCCTTTGGTTGAAAAACAACCCAACATTTGCAGTCCTTGCCATATTACTGTCTTGTCCCTTCTTGTTACAAAAACAGTAAACGTTTGTCACCCAAGTTTCAAGCGTCACGATGAGGAATGACTTAGAATGAAGGTCCTGCATCCACCCAGATAAGAACCGCTGCCATTGACCAGCAGACTCCGTTCCAAGGAGATACCAAGTCAGAACTACGATTTCTTTGCCGAAGTGGGGCATTTCTATCCCGTCTGCCGGGAACTGGCCTTTCTCACACCCACTGCTCTTGCTGGCCTGTGGCGCTCTCCGACTGTGAGTGGATTTGAATGAAACTGGAGGGCTCAGGGGGCTGCCCGGCAAGAGCTGATGACTTTTAATGGAGGAGTTCGCTCCCTGGTTTCTGGTTTTCTACGACTTTGAATCTGGACACTCCTGGCTCTGGCATCCTCAGCTGAGCTCTGAATCCCCGGGGGGTTCTGTAAGTGGGGGGCTCTAATAACAGGGCCTGCTCCCGGGAGCTGAGGGGTCCACGCCTGCGACGGAGCAAGTCCCCATAGGGCACTGTTAGCACAGATCCTGTGGCCCTGTTCCCTCCCCACTGAGGGTTCCCAGAGCCAAGTGTTGGGAAATGTTGGAGATTCCAAGATGACCTTTCCGGTGAGCAAACTCACCTTCTGTGGGTCCCCTTAATAAGCTGCTGCCTTTTCTCTTTCCAGCCTGAACCGCAAACAGTGCCCTTCTCCGTTTTCCAACCTTTCCACCGACAGCACTGGACACAATAGGATTATCTGTCATTTTAACTCTTTTTCTTAGGAATTTCTCCCCTCTACTTTTAATTAAAATTTTAATATCACACGCGCAGATCGTAAATTGAATCGAGGTTCATTTTGACCACCTTCCTACTGCGTTGTTTTATTCCAAAGGGAAATGGGCGATGGCCGTGCTGCCGGGACCGGGTGGGTCAGTCTCAGTGGCAGAGGCAGCGGCCCCGGGGCTCCCCCGCCCCGCGGAGCAGAAAGGCGCCGGGGACTGGTCTCCGCGCGGGGGGCGCGCCGAGCTGTGCGGGGCCGGGGGCGCCGACCTTCCCCTGCACCTGCCAGCCGACCCCGACTCCGGCCAAACAGCCGGCGCCACCGGCGCGAGGAGGCGGTGCGGAGAGAGGACGGCCTGCGCCTTGGTTCCCGGGGAGCGGCTGGGATGCGCGGTTGGGAGCGGGGCGCGGAGAGCGGAGCAAGCCCGGGACCCGAAGGGACAGAGGAGTGCGGGGCAGGCGCTGGAGGGGACAGCAGGGAGTGAGGAGACGGGAGGGCGAGCTGGAGAAGGCCAGAGGACGGTGGCCAGGGGAGTGCGGAGAAAGTCCAAAGAGAGTGTCGCGGCGCAGGGGAGCGCAGGGTGGGGAGTCTCAGGGGAGAGGGGCGGGGGAGCCGGGGGCTGGCAGAAACACGGAGGGGAAAGCTGGGCAACGAGGGGAGCGGGAACCCCAGCTGAGCCGGGAAGGAGCCGGCGTTGGGGCAGCTGCTCCCGGGAGGCTAATGCGCTCGGCGGCTCAGCGGTTGCAGTCGGAGTGCGATCCCGCATCCACTCAAGAGTACCAATTCCTGGCCCCTTTTCGACATCACCCCAGTCAGTCCCCAGACCTCCAAGTCACAGGTGAGGAAACTGAGGCCGGAAGCCGCTGAGCCGGAAGCCCAAAGCCAGGGCCAGGCTCCTTCAAGGTTGTTGAGTTGGAAGGATGAGCCTGGAGCCGGAAGCCTTCACCACGGGACACCAGGCTCACACCAAAAACCCACGGCAGCAACTTGGAGTAGACGCCCTAAATGCCCAGAACCCTGCGTTTTCTTTCCTATCAGATTTTCAAGGAATCCTGTGAAGTACTGTTAGTCTCCCCGTTTTACAGAGGGGGAAACTGAGGCTCCGCCTGGAGGACATCCCTCTCTCGTTCTTGGAGCAACTACATCTCCTCGGGTGGTGCTTGCAGAGCCCAGGTTTCTCCTGCTGTATCTCCCATGCCCCGCCTGAGTCGGGGCAAGGCACATGGGCTGAGTTCTGGTTGGGCAACTTCCGTGAAACAGTGAAACTGGCAGCCCTGGGTGCCCAAGTCTCAGGGCCAGCCCCACCTCCCTGGGGGACCTTGCTGCACCCCCGAGTTTCTGCACCTGAGGCCTCCCAGCCTTGCCCCCTGCGGTGCAGCCAGCCCTTCAAAGATGGGCTTCAGGGAGAGGAAACCATCTTCTCTGCTTATAAGAGCCATCTCCTGCTCCCCTTGCTGACCGACTTGACTAGCAGTTTTTAAGCAACACCTGGGGGATTCCCTGGTGGCGCAGTGGTTAAGAATCCCCCTGCCAATGCAGGGGACACAGGTTCAAGCCCTCGTCCGGGAAGATCCCACATGCCGTGGAGCAACTAAGCCCATGCGCCACAACTACTGAGCCCCGTGCCACAGCTACTGAGCCCCATGCCACAACTACTGAGCCCTGTGCCACAAATACTGAGCCCACGTGCCACAACTACTGAAGCCTGTGCACCTAGAGCCCGTGGTCTGCCACAAGAGAAGCCACCACAATGTGAAGCCTGCACACTGCAACGAAGAGCAGCCCCCGCTCACCACAACTAGAGAAAGCCTGCGCGCAGCATTGAAGACCCAATGCAGCCAAATAAATAAATAACGTTCAAACAACACCTGGATGCCAAATGAGCTGATGTGTGTCAATTAGTTCTTGGCCAAGTCAAAGCACCTTGGGAAGAACCCAACACAGGAAGGCCTCGAGTGGCTGACATCCGTATTATGCAGTTTAACAGGCCACAGAACCTGAATTCCCTGAATTCTCACTGGCCTGCCCGAGTGGGTGTGGCACGTTAGCTTCTGTGAGATTCCCAGGTACCAGCATCAGGACCTTTCATCTCCAGCGTGACTGGGAATCTGTCAAAAGGCTTTTTAGGACTTCCCTTCCCTTGGCCAGAATCGGGCTGGGGTCGGGACCGGTCAGGAGCTGTCCCAGGTTGCCATGAATATTCAGCAGAAACAAATGCAGTCAAAGGCGTTTCCCTTGAAATGCAGAGGAAGCGCAGCAGAAGTGAGAATTCAGTGGCTCAGTTTTTCGTTAAGATGTGGTTAATTATCATCCGCCTGGGCTAATGGAATGTCCTCATGAGCGCAGTATCTTTTCATCAGGAACTTGCTGAGTGATGGGGGGCATTCCTTCTGCCCTGGTTATTCCTGCTGTGTAACAAATTACCCAAAACTCAGTGGCTAAAACAGCCATATTCTTTTGCTCACAGCCTCGTGGGTGAGGAATTCGGGAAGGGCCCAGCTGGGTGGGTCTCACTGGGGATCCGTCTTTTGAGTGTGGTCAAATGTTGGCTTGGACCTACAAGAGGACACACTTCGACACCTGCTGCCAGTCGGGAGCTCAGCTGGGCTGTGGATGGGCACCCCGGCGCATGGCTTCTCCAGCAGGGGGTCTCAGTGCTGTCGGATGTCTAACAGGCAAGAGCTGCCTAGTGTGTCATGCCCCTGAGTTTCTTTGCCTGGGGCCTCTCTGGATTTTGCTCTCTGCGTGGGCATCATGTGCGCGCGCGCACACACACACACGCACACGCGCGCACACACACACACGCGCGCGCACGCATGCGCGCACACACGGCACCAGCAGCCTTTGATCAATATCCCATTGTCTCTGCTAGGGTGATGGATAATTCACCTACACTGGCTCCTAGAGTTTTCCCGGCACAGCAGGGTTGAGCTCGGTGGCCCATTGGCGCTAAGTGACCCAGTGACCCACCCTTTACAGGCTGCCCCCTGCCCCCCTTTTCCTACCCCGCTCACCCACTGATATTTCCTGGGACTGTCAGCTAAACAATACTTCTTCACTTGAATGCTGTCCCTGCATTGCTTGGGAAGGAACCCAAATGAAAACAGTCCCCAAGAAGTCTGGCTGCTTCTCTTAGGCACAGAGACCTCCCCAGACCAGCCTTCCATGTAAAATGCTCCCAAGAAGTAAACAAAAGTGAAGGACCTGCAGACTCATGGTGACTTTCGCAATCAGGGCCACCCCACACGAGGCCCAGGGAACATTGTAGAAGCAGCCTCCCTGGACGTTGCCCAACACCAGGTCCCTGGATTGGGAGGGTTTGGGTCTTAGCAAAGTGAGACCCCGCCCCTACTCTCACCCGGAGCTGAAAGCAGGGCTTCTGTGCGAAGGAACTTTGGCTGGTGGTTGGAGAGGGTCCCGATGGGGAAGACCCTGCGTGAGAGGTAGCAGTTTGTGTCACATCCTGGGGGGTGATGGTGTGCGTGCCCTGCCTGGCTGGGTGCCATGATGAACTGGTCTAAATCTGCAGATTCCTGAGCCGGTCTCCGAGTCTGGGCACTGTCAGAGGACATGTGGACAATGGGCTCTCCCGTCCTGATGACGGCAGGTTCATCTTCTTGGTCTTGTCTTCCCTGGACGTGTATGCAACTTGCTCAGTGGCATAGAGCGAGTTGTGGGGTGGGGCTGTGCTGGGCAGGATCCTGTGCTCGTGGTCAGCTTAGGGGAAGGGAATCTACTGTATTGCCGCGCTCCATAACCAGCCATAAAGATGTAAAACCAGGCTCAGGAAGAAAGAGTAAAAAACCAAGAAAGTAGTAGAGTCCTTTCGTGGAACAGGAACTATCTGATGGTCTCTGTAAGTCACCACTGCTGGGTGCTGTTGTATTTTTTTTAAACATGCATGCATATAGCTCTTACTATTATAATATTTATATATGAGTGTGTTTAATCTTCATAACAGTGCTGTGAGGGCAATAATTTTATCATCCCTGCACTTTAGACAAGGAAACTGAGGCACAGGAGAGTTTGAAATGACTTGCCTGTGGTTAGTGGCAACCAAAGTAAGAGGCAGCCGAGTTAAGATTTAAGCTGAAGTAGTTAGTTTTGGGGATATTATTGCTTTTTCCATTAAAATAAAAGGCCCAAAGATGGGGGAGTCTGGCTATTAGCTCCCTGAAGGTCTTGAGAAGTCTTTCTTATCCCCTTTGCAAGCTTCTTTTTCTGAGGTCTCATGGTCCAAAAAGGCTGCTGGAGCTCCATTCATTGCATCCACATTCCAGGAAGAAAGAAGAGTGGTGGTAATGGGAGGAGGAAGACAGAAAGCTGCCCTTTCAACTGAGTCAACACTTTAAGATATTTTCTTGGAAGTCCTACCCAATAGCTTTTGCTTACCTCTCAACAACAATAATAAGTAGAATAAGAATATAAATATAATAATAATAAATAGAAATCCTTGTGCCAACTTTCCTCTTTCTGGGCTCAGGTAGTAGGAACCATGTGAAATTATAAAATCAGCCATATCCTGGTTAACGCTTGAATTCCTGTATTTAAAAATGCCGTAGGTAACTCGTTATGAAAACAGCCCTCATTATGCAGGTACGGAACACAATTACTGGGATGCTGGTGGGTTTAGTTAAATAATTAGAGCGAGCTGCTAAAGACCTTCTCGTTGTTTCTGTATTTAGATTAAATCGGCATTACTGATTCTCCGTGGCAAGGCTTGCTTTCAAGTTCTTATTGGTGTAATTAAGTGAGGTACTTTGCAAAGAAGACGCCCCCTGTTTACTTTTACACTCCAGGAGACCCAGCAATTACCTTCTCCAGCCCTGGGAGGGTGTGAGAAGACACAGCCCCTGCTCACAGCTGGTCTGACAGGCATGCCGCTTTGTTCCATGAATGCAGAACCCAGCACACCATCAAACGCAGATTTAAGCGCCAGATCATTGCAAGTAGATGTCTGGGGTTTGTTTGTTTGTTTGTTTTTCCATTGGGACAACTTCACCAGTGTCCCTGAGATCTTCGGGACTTGGAGACGGGGGGGTGCTGGGACGAATTTGGCAGCAAATTCGTCATCCTGGGCAAGGTGGCTTGCCCTTTCTGGACCTCAGTTTCCTCCCGTGCAAGGTGGGGATAATCACAGTTCACGAGCAAGAGGTGTTTCCCCCACCATTGGATTTTGATTCACCGTGAAGCTGTGCAAAAAGCAAAGGGCAGAACAGAGAAGCCAGAATCACTGAGGAGCAAGCAGCTTTCCCTCCCCCGCAAATATCCCCCCCCACCCGTGCATTTCTTCTTTCCCATTTTGACCCTCCTCCCCTCCCTCCCCCAGGCGGCTCCTTCCTGGCGGGCTTATCGAGAGACGATTGGTAGTGTTTGACACAAAGGTTTCGAATGGCAAAATATACCGCTGAAGATACTTACGTCCTTGAATGTGTATGTCGGTGTTCTGTATCACTATATAGAATATAAAAAAAAAAAAAAGTCTGTTGAGAGAGATACCCCCTCTCCTGGGCATTTCTGTGTGTTCCCAGCTGCGTCCGGTCAACAAAGGGTCAGGAGGACATCACCGCACACCCGCCTGCTGCGCGCAGAGGCTCAAATCCTGATGAAAAGCCTTTAAAGCTCCCGAGTCTGGGTGTCGTAGGAGTTTCAGAGAAGGTACTGGAGAGGCTTGTCAGTGCCTCTCCGTCAGCTTCCCCTGGGGTTTTTAAATTTGATTTCCTTGGCTGCAAATTCAGCTCTGGGCTTAACCGCAAGCTCATGAAATATTAACAATTTCCCCACTGGAAATTGCGTGTGTGTATGTGTGTGTGCATATGTGAAACCATAATTTTCTTCTAGAAAACGCTAAGAATGCTGGGGTGGCACGGTCTGGGGATGCTGTTGCCATGTGCCAGGACCGTTATCTTGTGGAATCGTCATGATACCCTATCAGGTTGGGATTGTTTTCCTCCCATTACAGAGATTGAGGAAACCCAGGTCGGACAGGAGCCCTGAGGCTCACCGGGGTCTCACAGATGGTCAGGGTGGAGTCAGACCCAGCTGCAGGGCTCCTGCTGCCCCTTAGTCACACGGTGGGTGTTCCACCCAGAAGGATAGTGCCCGGCCCTGATCCTGGAACCTTCCCCAGTGGTTCTTCCCTGTCGGGGAGAGTCTGCACCTTTCTCAGTATCGAGAGGATGGGCCCAGGCTCTGCACGGTCCCCTGGCCGCCCCCAGAGCCCACGGCCACCCATCTGTCAGCACCAGTCAGCTCAGGCCTCTTGCGCTCCTTGGCAACGTGCCAGCCTGCTCCCACCCTGTTCCTTTCTGGCACCAGAAGACTCAGGGCCGTCCCTGGCTCTTTGCTTCTGTCAGCAGCCGTGGGGGCCAGGCCGGCTCTGGGGGCCCAGCATCGCCGCTCTCCCCGGCACGGGGCAGCATCTTCTCCCGGCACCTCTGGGCCTGGGTGTGCCGTGCTCCTGTTCTCCATCAGATCCGAGGGCTGGAAGGAACATCGTCGCTAGCGTAGGAAGGGTCACTCGTGATGTTTCTAAGAGGAGTTCGGGGTTGTTTCTGTGGGTGACCCCCTTGATAGCCTCTGCTGGGTTCCATCGTTTTTGATGTCTGGTTAGACTTCCTTTCCTTCTGAGATCGGTCCCAGCCAGGGTGTGAATCCCAGTTCTGCCACTTCATACTGTGTGACCTTGGGCAAGTGACTCAGCCTCTCTGGGCTTCATTTCCCTCATCTGTAAAATGAGACCAATCATCACACGCGCCTCACGGGATTGTTGTGGGGACTGTGTTGGTTAGTGCACACAGGCCTAGAGCTGTCCCCGGAACAGCCCCGAACGTTTGCCGCTGCTTCTTTCTTTGTCCTCAGTACATATTCAGCATTCAAGGACCCCAGTGTCCCTTTGCAAATAAATGATGCAGTAGCTTCACAGCTCTTGTGGCTCCTAGGGTGCAAGTTGAGGGGACCCTAGCTAGAGTCCCCT
Source organism: Globicephala melas (assembly GCF_963455315.2). Taxonomy (NCBI): domain Eukaryota; kingdom Metazoa; phylum Chordata; class Mammalia; order Artiodactyla; family Delphinidae; genus Globicephala; species Globicephala melas. The sequence continues at coordinate 59,916,655 of NC_083332.1, read as the reverse complement.
TTAAAAAAGTATGTTCTATGGAAACCTGGCCTCTGCTGCTTCATTATGCAGTGCTCTCCTGTAGGGAAATGGCACCAAAGAAAATCAAATCGTATTTTTCATCCAGCGAACTTAAATACCAGCCATTAATGGAAACATGGGAGTTTTCTGGCATTAAAATACTAGTGCTCAAAATAAACCAGAGAATATGAATTCCAAGGAGTTCTGTTGAGTCGGGGTTCCAGGAGAGTCTTTGGAAGCCTGGTTGCCGGGGTGACGAGACTCAGCTGAGCCCTTGGGACTCAAATGGCTCCCCGGTTTTGACCAAGATGCTTTCCCATGATCCCCCCGCAGGAGAATAATCCCGCTGGCTTTGGTCCTCCAGTCACCTCCCTGAGGAATGAATACTTAAGCAAAGTTGAGATTCTCCTAGCAAGACAGAAAATGGGGAAATCGCATCTGGTGTAGATAGATAGATAGATAGATAGATAGATAGATGGATAGATACATGGGTGGGTGGATGGATGGATGGATAGATGGGTGATGGATGGATACACACGTACGTAGACACATGCATACATCTGGGTAATTTGAACCTGAATTTACTGGTATCCAGGAAAAGGTGGTTGTTGGGCTTCCTTCTCCCTTCCCATGTCCAAAGAAATTCCTTATTCTGATATTCCTTACATAGTTGTTGAACCTCGTTCTTATTTTGTCTACACAGAAATAACTTTTACATACAACACATCGCCCCTCAGCAAAGTAACTTGAGTGTTGGCGCATTGCCTGCCCCAGCCCCGTAATCTCTAGCCATCTAAGGCAATAACGTCTTTGAGTGAATGAGGCCGTCTTCCCGGCACCCTAATTCAGCAATTATCTGAAAGTGTTTCATCTACACTACGGAGGAAGCCCTGCACCCCACCAGATTTAGCTGGTGGCGTTTGATCAGGTTCACCCCGTGTGTAAACACCCCTCGGTCCCCGTGGAGCTGTCGAGGTGTGTGACGGAGCAGTGACAGCTCTGGGTGGGAGCCTAGGGGCTCCATCCAGTTTTTGAGTTCCAGACAGCCCCTGTCCTCGGGTTCTTCATTTGTAACATAAAGCTGTGGAAGAGGAGGCTGGGGGGGGGCAACGTGGGACCCCCCTGAAGTGAGGAGCAGTGGTGGGTGCAGAGGAAGGGCAGAGAGGGAGAGGAAGAGGACGTCGTCGCCAAGCCCTGCCTTTTTAGTCCAAACTAAATAGGCCTTTCATTCTTCCTAACCCAACCTAACCCAAGTCTGAGCTTCTGTTCCGGGAATCTGTCAGTGCCAGGGTCTCCCAGTCACTTGGCCAGGGCAGTATCTACGAGCCACGGGGCTCGCCTCGTGGCAATGTCAGAGGGAGACACGCCTGCCCTTGACGTTGATGTCCGTGTACGTCTCCCCTGAGATGGCCCCCCTCCCTGTCCCTTTGACCCTGCAGGCATGGTGGCTGTTTCCATGCCCAGCTTGGGACCCCCTGGAATTCTGTGGAGGTGTCGGTCACCCTGCCTGCCTGGGTCAACTACCGTGTTTCCTCTCTGGGTCTTAGTGCTTCAGAGCAAGGGACAGACTCTCATTTGCATAATTTAGGAGGGAGGTTCAACTTATGTGACAGACACCCAAAGGTCAAAGGTTTCTTTTTCTCTCATGTTAGGTACTGGCAACCCAACTTGAACTTAACCACTAGGTGAAAGGTGTCAGCATTGGGGAGGTCAGGTCACTGGGAGGCCAGGAAGTTGGAAGGTTCATCAGTGGCTGCTGGAGATGGGAGGAAGGGAACAGTGGGACCTGGATTAAAAACCACTCCGGTCGATTGAGGAAAGCCAATGGGACCCATCCATGATGGTGACCTCCAGTAGCGCGAGATTTCCAGGAGATGGTCCAGAGGGAGCATGGTGATTTGGAAATGGCAACGGTGGATGAGAAGCGAGAACAGGCAAACGCTTCTCTTTGTGTGCAGTTACTGAAGGGGGTGAGCCGGCCTTCCCCACGCAGAGTTTCATCCTTAGAAATCCCCCAAGACCAACTGCAGATACTAACTAGCAGAAAAATAAGTGTTGGTTTCCAGCTCTCTACAACTTTACCTCTATTGTTGATGGCTGGGGGCCGCGGTTCCTGGAGGAGACGTCCTCTGTGTAAACAGCGCCTCCGTCTCCTCGTGTCGTGGCTTGGGATTTTATAACTTCCAGTTTCTGGTCTCTTCTGTGGGACTTTCCAAATTCCGCCCCTTTTCCCAGATGTAGTGCGGAAAACTGAATTTGAGGTAATATGGATTTAGAACGGAAAGAATGTGCAGAAGGATTCTCAGTTATTTGAAAAATTCTGTTCCGTAATAACGTTGATGAAAGACCAAGAGGAAAACGGGTGCAATAAAAGGCTGTTTAATAACTTATAAAGCAATTAATACTTATAAAAATAATGGTTATTGTTGTGCGGGCCTTACCAACGGGCCAGGCACTGTACTTATTAATTCATACCCATGGCCCCATCCGCCCACAGCAGCACTGTGACCTAGCCGCTGGTATTGTGTCCACATTACAGGTGGGGACATGGAAGATCTTCTTTGTTTCTGGTTGTCCTCATGGATTGAGTGATTGAGGTAATACTCAACTTCTATGGAGAACTCATAGCTTTTGCACAAAAGGTTGGACAGAAAGAGATGCGTTGTCCCTGTGAGGGTCTGTTTCTGTAATTTACCACCAAATACCATGTCACCCTGGCAGTGGCCTTGATGTCTGTCTCTTTGCATCTCTCCTGTTTCCTCCTGGCCTCCAGGGACTGGAGATCAGATGAGACTGAGGTTTTAGCAGGAGCTGATGGATTTTTCTTGGGCTACCCATAGACCAACATGGGATTAAAATGCCTCTCTCCTGATCATCTTTTCTGGAGGGGGCTGAATGATGAAAGAGGAACACGGAGGGCCGGGTGAGGAAAACTTGGGTCAGATGACTGCCAAGGTCTCCAAAGGAAGTGGTCAGAGCCCAAGGCTTGAGTCAACCTCCAGCTGAGAACAGGTGCGGAGGGTGTGCCCCAGAAGAACAGCATGAAACCACGCCCGGTGACCCAGGGAGGCTGAGGGTGCGGGGGAGGTGAGCGTGCGTTCAGTTGCAAGCCCCACCTGGGGACTTGGGTTCACATTTCCCCTCCGGGAGCCTCTGATCCCTGCCGAGATGGACAGTGCCACCCTCCAGGTCCTCCATCCTATAACTAAAAGCCCTGAATGTGACACCAAACAAACACACGAAGACCGGGAAAGCGGGATATTTGAAGCCAAAATCATAGCACCACTTGAGGTGGTGCCCACGTACACAGAGGAAATAACGAAGACGATTATATTTTAAAAGTAGGGAGGAGGCAAGGACCTGAATGGAAGTAAGTTTTCTAAACTCCATGCAAAGTGATAAAACCTTGATATCGGTAGACCGTGATCAGTTACGTCAATAGGTTGTGGTTTTTAGGGCAGAGCCCAGGAAACTGTGACAGCCGTATCCCCAAGAGCATTACAAGTAAGTCACACAGGAATCAGGAAAATGTGCAAGTAACCTACCAGACTTAGGCAAAAAAAGAGAAACAGAGGAATGAAAAATGGACGTAACAAACAAAATAACAAAATGGCAGACTGAATGGTAATGGACCCATAATTACTTTAAATATAAATGGTCTAAATACAGTTAAAACAGAGGTGGGCAGAGTGGATGGAAGAAAAAAAAAAACACTGAAGTATATGCTGTCTATAAGAAACTCACTCCAAATATATCGACGTAGGTAGCTTGGAAGTAAAAAGATGGAGAAGGACACATCATGCAAATGTTACTTTCGGAAGAAGGAGCAGCTCTAGTAATATCGGATAAAGCAGACTTCAGAACAAGAAGAACTACCGGGGAGAGGGAGGGATCTTACCTAATGATGAAAGGATCCATCTACCAAACCTTACCTCCACCATTTGCCATCTCTGCTGACAAGCAATGTAACCTCTGTGAACCTTAGTCTCTCCGTCTCTAAAATGGAGACAATAGGGCTTCCCTGGTGGCGCAGTGGTTAGGAATCTGCCTGCCAATGCAGGGGACACGGGTTCGATCCCTGGTCCGGGAAGATCCCACATGCCGCGGAGCAACCAGGCCTGTGCGCCACAACTACCGAGCCTGTGCTCTGGAGCCCGCATGCCGCAATTACTGAAGCCCGTGAGCCACAACTACTGAGCCTGCGAGCCACAACTACTGAAGCCCACGTGCCTAGAGCCCGTGCTCCGCAATAAGAGAAGCCACCACAATGAGAAGCCCGCGCACCGCAACAAAGAGTGGCCCCCGCTCGCTGCAACTAGAGGAAGCCCGCACACAGCAATGAAGACCCAATGCAGCCGTAAATTAATTAATCAGTTAATTAAAATGGAGACAATAAATACTTCATAAAATACTACGAAGGTTAAGTACTTAGTACAGATTAGCACGCAGTAAAGACTCAGTAGGTAATGGCTCATCGTCATCTTAAATAATGTGTATCCCGTCATCACTATTTACGTGACGTGTATCAGGCAGGAAAACAGGAACCGCAGCAGTTGCTGTGTGTGTGTGTGTGCGCGCGTGTGTGTGTATGAGATAAAATATAAGTAGCAGAAAATTTACCACTTTAACCATTTCTGTGCATACAGTTCAGTGGCGTTAAGTATATCCACGTTGTCGTGCAGCCGTCACCACTGTCCACGCCCAGAACTTTGTGTTCCCAAACTGAACTTGGGAGCCATTAAACACACCAGTTACTGTAACAGAGAGAATTTGATACAAAGATTTTTTAAACCAGGTTTTGGAAGAATGAACAGGCCAGAAGGCCACGTGAGAGTCGGCCAAAGTGGGAATTACAGATGGGCGTAGCCACCACCCCTAGGGCTGGTGGAACCAGCTGCCCTGCGTGGAGGACATTTCTGCTGTGATGCTGGCGGGTCAGGAAGCAGACAGGGAGGGGCACCTCTCTCCCGCCTTCCCGGGCCTGGCAGCAGGCTCCCTCCGGCACAAGCCCGGAGCAGCTCTCAGAGGCGTGGCGGGCAGAGCCCCAGCTCCAGCTTCACTGTGCAGAGAACAGAGGGTGGTGTCTGAGCGTCCTGGGGTGGCCGTGACAAAGTGCGAGCTCAACACCGCAGAGGCCAGGATTTCAAAATCAAGGCGTCAGCAGGGCCACTATACTCCCTATAGAGGCTCTAGGGGAGGGTCCTTCCTGCTTCTTCCGGCTCCTGGGGCCCCAGGCATCCTTGGCCCGTGGACACATCCCTCCAGTCTCTGCCTCCGTCTTCACGGGGCCTTCCTTCGGTGCGTGTCTGAGTCCAAATTTCCCTCTTCTTATAAGGATGGATTAGTGCCCACCCTAGTTCACACACACCACACCTTTCAACCACAGTAGGTGGGTTTGGAGCTGAGAGACAGTAGCCTAGTAACCAGCATGGGCATCCTTCTGAGAATCAGGGAGGATAGGCCCACACAGGTCACTGGGACCTTTCAGAGTCTCCGTTTCCCCATCTATAAAATGGGGGTGATTAACAAACAGGTGAAAATCAACCACGTGCAAGGCTAGGCGTGGGATACGAGGCGAGATGACCCGATTCCTGCCGTGGAGGGACTCAGGGTGAGTGATGGCAGCTGAGCCAGCAGGTGACGGCACAGTAGGAAGGGGCCCGTTGCTGGCCTGCGGTGTACGGGCGAGCCGGGAGTCCTGGGCTGATGGCCCGGTTCGTTTGACCTGGAGGGATGAGAGCTGCCCAGCTGGAGTGTGAACGGGGCCGTGGATTTACAGGACCGAGATACCTTTCCCAAAGCTTTTTGATGGGATTGAGGGATCCCAGACAGAGCACAGAGCTTACATCCATGATGCAAAGTGGTCTTCAAAGGGCCGGGGCTGCAGCTTCCACATTCATCTGACCCCGAGTAATGTAAACTGCCTTCTCCACTAGACCTACGGTTTATTTGTACAGTTTGGACCATTTCTGTAAATGTTTGACCCGTTTGGAAATCCAATCCAAGGGAAAGCAAATGAGGGCTTTTATTCTGTGCAGAGGCACCCCGGTCGCTGGCGGTGACATTTACCTGTTGCAATTTACTAAAGGCGTCGATAAGCACGATGAAGAAAGGACCCGTTTTGTTTGGTTCTGTCCTGTTTTTAAACATCTCAACACTAGGGAGAAAGGAAGATGCGTGGATTGGTGAAGAGTGAGGAGGTGTGGGGCTAGACGTTCGTGATGGGGGCCCAGTAAACTATGGACGGATGAAAAGCCCCAGGGACGGGCGGTGAGGGGGGTTCAGGGTAGGGTTGCCCAGGCGGGCGGGCGCGCTGAAGGGGTACAGAGCTCTGCCATGTGTCAAAACACAAGAACTCCCTTCCGAGCCACTGAACATGCTGGAAATGTGCTTGTTAAGGAAAAGATCCTTGGCTTTCACATAAAAATGACTAATTACTGCCAACTTTTCTCTTTAAAAAATGTATATCGATATTCATAAAGTTGGACTTGCTACCACTAACGTATCAGCAGGAGAGACCACGTGAGCAGCTGTAAGTTATAGCGTGAGTGTTATAAGTTCTCACGTGCATAACAGATTCCTGGTTTTTAAATTATTATGTTGTTGTTACAATTTTCCTGGATTGGAGACACATTGCAAACAGCAGAAAACTATAAATGGAGACCAATGAACACACCGATAGTTCCTTGCTTAAGAATTCAGGGGTGATTTTCCAAATCTTTAACCTGGGCACTGGCCACTCACGCGGCTGCTGAGCCGTCCAGAGGCCCGTCCTTGAAGCCATTTGTGTGCCCACCAGGCGGGTCACGTGTACGGCACTGTGAAGGGCACTGAGCAGGGACTCTGGCAGCTCGGAGCAGGGCGAGTGTGGGACCCGCGGTAGGGACCGCACTTCAGTCTGGACAGGGACCCCTGAGAACCTTGTTAAAATTCAGACTTCGGGGACCTCTCCCAGAGTTCTAATCCACTGAGGCTGGGACAGGGCCCCGGAATCTGAATACTCACCAAGGCCCCCAGGGGCTGCCCTGGACTCGTGGGGACAGAGGACCCGCCTGGGCTGCGGTCTGCACTGTGCCTGGCGCACACGTCTGGAAACACAGCACAGGCCTCTGATGTGACTGCAGACTTCTGAGAAGTGAATGATGTCTGTGTCTCAGCCACGGTCCCCATAGGAAGCAGACGGACCCCTCGAATTAGAAGAATTCCACGAGGGTCTGTTTAATAAGGGATTTTTATATGAGTGGGGTTAGGGTGTTAAGAATGGCCAGGTGGTCTGGAGGGGCCCCGGGAATGTCCTGAATCTTCCTAAATTCTTCCCAAGTCCACACTGCATCTATGTCCTGCTGTCCGTCTGCACCACACTGCCTGCCTCAAACCTTCATTGTGTCTTGCCTGGTTTACTGTCACAGCTTCCAAACTGGCACCCCTCCCCCAGCCTCGCTCCCTTCCACCCCACCTTCCAGAGATTTCTAACATCCACAGCTGATCACGCCACCCACCTATTAGATTCCTTCCAGGGTCCCACTGCCTGCAGGACGGGGTCCCGTCTCCAGGCCCAGCCCCCAGAGCTTTCTGCAGCCTGTGCGGCCACCGCTCTGGGGAACCAGCAATTCCCCGGAGGCTCCGGATTTCCTCTGCCCACCTGCTTCCTCTGTCTGGAATCCTTCCCCTTGGTCTCGGAGGGTCCCGCTACTTCCTTCAAGAATCTGCTACCATGCCACCTCCTCCAGGAAGCCTCCCCTGAGCTGCATCAGCCCTCCTTCTTCTTTACCCGATGCCTGGGTCCGGAGCCCAGGTAGGTCCTTGCAGGCAGCGATGCCAGGCTCGGCTCTGCTCACTAAGAAGTTTCTGGTTTCAGTAACTGCGTTGTCCTTCCGGCCACTTCCCCCTCTCTCCCCTAGCCCTGGGTTTGGATTGGGTGTCCATGTGGAGCACAGTGGAGCCTCTATTCCACCGGAGCTGAGTCCAGCCCGATCCGGGGCACTCACGTTTCAGCAGGGTCTGCGGTCACATCCAAGCTGTTTAATTTCACCTCAATCAGCAGCAGTCGGGGTGCCGAGCTCAGCCCTGTGGGTTTGGTGACCATAAGCGCCAAATACACGAAATGCCAGTCGCCGGGGCAGTTCCACCTTCGCACAGGCCGACAGAAGAAGAAAAATTGCTCCTAAAAGTAACGGAAACCAAACCGAGACCACAGGGCTCCTTCTGGGGGAACTGACCCCGGCCCCTCCCAACCCCGCTTCCTGCCGCGAGTGTCAGAGCCGATCCCACCCCCCGTACGTTTTGATTTTTGCTCACTTCTCCTTTGCTGGGATACAGGTTCGATTTCTTTGCGCAGTTGAACCAACAGCCCGTGTGGATGTGAGCGTTTCATGGGCAAAACTGGATCATCTCTGTGCTGGATGAAGTGTCTGTTCTGTGGGGATTTTCGCCTTCACGGAGGCACTTGTGAACTCCAGGATTATAAAAAATCACATATAAAGAAAGAGAGAGGAGTGTGGTGGGGCAGAGCCAGTGGGATATTGAGTTACTTCTGAGACCAGTTGATTTCTAGAACCTGTCCAACCTTCTTGTGCATCCGTTGTGGTGAAATTGACTGTGAATCAATTGGCCAGAAGTTTCTCTGGCACAGCTCTGCACTTGGCCCGTTCTCTGGTGTATCTTTGATTTTCTGTTGAGCAAAGGCTTGGTTAATAAGAAACCAAAATTAGTAGTTAAGAGCACTCATTCTTGAAATATCCATGACGATCGATAACTTTATCTTTTAGCTCTTTCAAAGGTATCTTTTTAAAAGTTTTTTACTTATTTTAATTTATTTTTGAACAGCTTTATTGAGGTGTAAATTCAGATGCCATGCGATCCACCCTTGTAAAGTGTACAATTCAGTGAGCGTTGGTACGTTCCATGATTTCTTTTTAATTATGGACTAATACATACAGTGATATTATTTGCGATCTTCACCATTTCTTTTTTTTTTTTTATGGAATCTTCACCATTTCTAATGAAATACCTTCACGATACCATGCAAGCATCCGCACTATTTCCAGAACTTTCACCTCACCCCCAGAGGTGTCATCTTGAAAGGAGTCTTTGTTAGCCGTCCCACAGGTAGTGAGAATATCAAGATGGAAAGTGAAAAAATATTGTCAGGTTCCCCGAAGGTACTAATCAGCTCCAAAGTGCAAACACCTGGCATGCGGGCTACCAGAAAGTTCTAGAAGGTGCTGGTTCTGGGTCCTGAGCTCCGAGGAGAAAGGGCATTCGATTTAGTGTCTCCAGCATCAAGACCCGTGCTGGGCACACGTCAGCGCGTAGGCAATGCTAGTGAGATGTCTCAAAATTGGGGTGTTTGTGAAGGAGCCCCCGTGCTTAGGTGTGGGATTGTCGGCCCAGGAGGCAGGAGTCTCTGTGGTGCCACGAGGGGAGGTGACAGCGTCCGGGATCTGCCGTGTCCTGGGACAACTCAGGGCGCCGTGCCGGGTGCCCCCCCACCCCCTTTCTCCAGCCCACAGCGCTTGCATCTGTCATAACACTAGATATTTTTCTAGGACTTCTTTTTTTAAACTTTGAAAGAACTTTACAATGAGAAAATGCTCGTACCATATCCATAAAAATGCAAAACTGTATTTCTTGGGGGAGGGGGTTCTAGTTTTGTGTTAAAAAAACCACATTAGATATGTGTAGAACTTTCTGGATTTCTGGAAGAAATTAACCAGGAGGCGAGACACTACACGGTGGTTTGTGAGCCTCTAGGTCTGTGGAAAGGTGCTGTGCCGTACGGCACAGCCGCGCTGCCCCGGTGCGAGCCCCCTCGGCCTGGCCTCCACCCCTCAGCGGGGTGACCCCACGAACTTCAGGTCAGCTCCCTGAGCCACAAGCCCCGCCCCTGCCTCCCCCCTGGTGAGCCACAAGCCCCGCCCCCTGCCTCCCCACTGGTCCACCTCTGCCTGCCCTGCTGGTCCATCTCCTGCTTCTCCCTTAGCTCCAGCCACTCAGGCTCCTGTGTGTTCCCCAGGCACCTCTGCTGGCACCAACCAGCCCCTCTTTCTGGAATGGTCTCCCCCAAGTTTCCACGCAGCCAGCTCCTTCTCGGCTTCCAGCGCCCCTCATCTGAGAGGCCTCTTCTGTCTACTCCACCCACCCACATCGCCTTCTTTCCTTTCCATCCCAGCTCTTTCCATGGCCTGACAGTCCCTTGCTTTCACATATTTGTACATTTCCTGTCCCCCACCCCCAATCAGACTATAAACTTGTCCTGTTGGCCGCCGTAGCCCCAGTGTTCGGGACACTCCTTGGCATATGGTAGGTGCTCAACTAATACTTGTGGACGGTTCTGAAGTTGCCCAGTGAGCAAGGTATGGCTGGAGCCATCAGGAGTCCCACCCTCCTGGCTATGCTGGCGCCTCCCCCTCTGTCCCTCGGACCCCCGACCCTCCCGCTCCGTGCAGGATATAACGCTCCGTCCACACCGAGGTGCTCACACCTAAGGTGACCCCGTGGACTGACGCTTGGGGCATTTGTACTTGAACAAATAAACTCCTTAATGACCGCCTGCATGGGCTTCCAGTCTTCCAGGAGCCGGCCAGGGGAGTGATTTATTTTGCGGCTGGGCTGCACACCTCCCGGCAGGTCCCTCTGAGCCCTCTCCAGCAGCCACCTTCGCTCAGCACGGGGGCCATCCAGAAGCCTGTGGCTCTTGCAGTGACAAGATAACTGTCACTGAGCTCCCGACTCCGGCCCCTCCTGTGCTCTCCCAGCCGGGCTGCCTGGAGCCTCGGGGTGATGGAGAGACCCAGCCTCCAGCCTGGCTGTGTCAGGTGATGGGAGACCCATATCTTGCAGGGCTGGTGCCAGCGGCTTGACAGAAAGCCACCTGTCAGGCAGTGGAATCAGAGCGTCTATAAAAAGGAGTCAGGGGTTGATTGGCACCGCCCGTTGGTTACTTGGCACTGGGGGTCCAGGGTTCACATCTGGCAGGGCGGACCCCTGTGGGGTCATGACACTATCATGGTCTCATCGAGAAAAATGAGAGTCACAAACACCGTGGCAACACCAGGCATTCACCCGCCGTCCAGGCTTGCAGGGCAGAGGCGTCAGGAGCAGCCTGGGTCCCCCGGCGCCGCCCGTCTTGCCAGGCGCCCTGAGGGATTAGACAGATGCTGGCATGTGCCTCCCCGGGAACCCGGAGCTTCTCTAGGACCAGGGAAGATGGGAAAACCCCGCTTACCAAGGTGTATCGTTCAAAAAGGGGTGGGCTGGGATTTGAATAACAAGACATGGGTGAGGGGCTTCGGTCTACAAATCGAGAAGCAGGGGCCTCATCGAGTAATAACAACAGTGCCAACAACTGAGCTTTGTGTATTTCACCCCTCTCTGTAAATCACGCGGTTTCTCCCATTCAGACACGCGTGGGCACCCCTCAATCAGCACGCCAAGATGCCTCCTACTTGGCCCGAATCCTTTCCGGACGTGCGCACGCTCTGTGCCAGGCTCGGCGCCGGCACACCGAGGGGAGCCCAGCGGGCCCAGCCCCTCACCTTACCCTGGGGAATTGGCTTCTACAGGTGAGACCGGCATGGATCAGACAATCCCACAGATGTAAGATCGCACCCTGTGACAAGTGTCAGGACAGAAGAGTCCAGCCTGGGACCTAGTATCTTAAACCGCATTTTGCCTGCGGGGCTTCTGAGGTCCAGATAAGTGAGTTTGGGCCGTGGGACAGCTGGAAAGAAGCACGGGGGGCGGGGGAGGGTGGCCCCTGAACCCAGCGTTTCCTGCTGGGCCCCTCCCAGCCCCACCCCAGCAATGGACCCTCCTAGGACTCAACGAAGGGTGTTTGAAAGGCCAGTTGGAGCTGAGCCCCAAACCGCCTCCTGAATCAAAGAATCCCATGGGCTTCAGGAGCTGATCTCCCTGCCCTGGGGCGCGGGTGAAATGGCTGGGTTTGTTGCACGGTGACAAGCCCCATGGCGGAGTGTGGCGGGTCCCGACCACGTGGGCCTGGACACTTGGCTGTACAGTGAAACACCGCCCGGGGAGACCACTGGGCAGGTGAAGCCTCGTGTGTAACCCCGCCTGCCTGCTGCCTGGAGGGGCTGCGTGCTGGGCCGGGAGGCAGGCGGGTCCGAAGAGAAGGCAGTTTCCAAAGACCCAGGGGCGAGGAGGCCGGTCCCGGGATGGTACCACCCAGTGCCCTGCCGGTCTTCTGCCAGCCCATCTGTCTCCTGCACGCGTCTGTGCAAACAGCTGCTGAACTCACACATGGCTGAGGCTCCCCAATGCCGGGCTTCCTCCTGCTCTAGGGGCTGCTGGCCAGGGTGGCCAGAGACGGCCCCGGATCAAATGGGAGATGCCTGGAGTGGCTTGCTGTCTGTGCAAGATGGGGAAAAGGTGTGTGTGCGTGCAAGCGTCTGTTCACAGGCCTGTGGGAGAGTCTGGGGGCCGGGGCACCTCGGGGAAGGTTGTAAAGGTCGATTAGTTTAATGCGCTCCTGTGCCCACGGAATGGCCCCTCCGGACATGCCAGGGAATTTCTGGAATACCAAGAGTGATGTCAGGACCCTTCCAGAAGGAAGCTGCTTCCTGTCAGAGGGAGGAAAACAGCTCCCCAGGCAAGCTCCCATCGGAAGGGAGCCGATGGCCGAGACTGTGGGTCACCCGAGCTCCAAGGAAGCCAGGCCTGTCCTGGGAGTGACCTGGGGAGAGGACAGAATTGCCTTTTTCCCTTTCAATTTTAGAGATCCTGCAAAACATTCCCACCAGATGTCATACAGAGTGCCTTTCCTCTTTCCCCCTTTTTTCTCATCTCATGCTCAAACGTCCCCAGAGAGTAGGCACAAGGAGGATTATCTCCATTTTTAGATGCAGAATTGAAAGCTGGATGAGGTCAAGTGACTTGTCCAGTGTCACAGGGAGTGGAAATGAGCCGGTTGAAAAAAGACCCTCAGGATTCGCCATTCCACGCGGGGACTCCCCGACAGTCAGCAACGGGATGCAAGCTGTGTTTTCTATGAAGGTATTAAGTTCACGTCAGCGTGTCTTGCAGCTCCAAAAAGCTGAATTCCTGTCCCTCTGCCTTTTAACATCCTCAGCATTGACGTCCTTTTAATGTCACTAGTTGCCATGTTTGCTAGTTGCCTGATTGCATTTATTCCTTCTATTGTTTATTCCAAATATTTACATACCTGTTGGAGGTGGCAGTTTGGAAAAGTGCTTTGGGATGGGCGTACTATCTACACCCCTCAGCCTCACTCCATCTGGATGACTTGCAAGGAATCAGGCGGCTCAGCTATTGGGATGATCTGTCCACACGTCCCCCGAACTGCGCCAGACGCGGGGTCCTTCCTTTGCCTTCAGATGTTTGAGGTCCCGAAGACACGGCTGTGTGGGAGAGCCCGCTGGCTGTTTATTTATTGCCATCCTTTGGGTTTACTGGGGTCTCCATAAAACCTGCTTGTTGAGTCAGAAGGTTTATGGTCTGGGTTGTGTTCTGGGGATTTCAGATTCTGCATGTTTGGTTTGTCATTCTGAGAAAAGGCACAAGTTTTGTTTTGTTTTGTTCTGTTTTAAACAAAGGAATTTCAGGATTTGCGGGCAAGCTGGAGAGAACCCTGCATCCTGCAAAAAAGGAAGAAAACATTTTCTGGGGGTATTTTTAAGGAAATAGAAGCTACAGAGATTTGGGACAATTCATCTGGTGTTTCTCAACCTTCAGTTCTCAAGTTCTTGAATCTCTCTCTGTCTCTCTCCTACACACACACACACACACACACACACACACACACACACACAGACACACACCCTGATGAAATGGCTAAATGAAACGAAAAGGAAAGCTTCGGGAGAATTAAAAAAGTGACCTCCGTAAAGTTTCCAAAGACTTCCTAGTTCTCATAGTGAAACACAATTAAAACTTGTTTGCCGAGGGAAGAAACTCATGCCTGCGTTTTTATAGAATATCATCTGTCTTGCTTTTATAAAGACATGTCTTATTACTTCTGTGGAGAATGTACATTTTAAAGCTAACTGAAATATTTTTGTCTCCATGCTCAATTTCTCCCAAAAGATTCAGAAAGAAACCAAGGGCACTTTTTCCCATAAAGAACAGGCAGCCGCCGATTCCTCTCGAGCGCTCACTTGGAGCGTGCTTATCAGAAGAGGGCGAACATTTTCACGCTGCACAAAGGGCTTTCCTCTCTCTGCTTCTCTGCTGCAGATTCTGAAGTAACTGCCGGTGCAGAGAAGCCCATCCTTCCTCATTCAAGTCTCTTTTCATTCCCTCCGCCTGGTTTTTGCTTTCCCTGATAACTATTAAAGGGAAAGTCCAATTCACAAAAACGGTCATTCTAAAAGTAAACTTTTGATCAGCCAAGTCGTTCTGAAAAGTTACTTTCATGTAAATGCCGCTCAAGAAATAGTTCATCTGTTCGTATATTTATGCACATCAAATGTCCAAAGTGGGTACCAGTTTCTTGCAGCAGATCATACCCGCCGAAATATATGTTATTAGCTTGACCGCGGATGACAACATAGCGCAAACCAAAATGAGTGAAGAGAATTCACGAGTAGCTCCAGCGTAATAACTAATTTTACGGGATTGGTGAATACCTCCTCATGCGGGGTCTTATGAATAAACATCCCCTACTTTGGCAG